>NC_140591.1:1121256487-1122527320 GCF_964204655.1 Triturus cristatus | reverse complement strand
AAGAACACTAGCCACAACTTTGTCGTTGAATTTAATCAAAAAAGTGTTTGCTATTTTATAAACACTGCATTTTTTGTTTTTTTGTTAATGTTAATAAAGTACGCTCATTACAATACAAAATACATTACAACACTAATGACAATACAAATACATTTGTTACAATTTTTGACACCTGTGCACAAAAAGAAGAAATTTGTTCTACCTAACATACATCACAAACGAACAACACATTCAAATCACATTATATACAATCTATATACAGGCCATCAGTATATCGCAATTGACATAGTCATGAATTAATTCACTGTTTACTTTAAACAAAGATTGGCCAAAAGCGGAGAGAGGTCTACGCGTTTCGAATCCCACTGAATGCTGGGATTCTCATCAGGACCAACATGTGGCTAACAGTGAGGAAAGCCAACTTATTCTCTAAGATGTTGCTTCTTCAAACAAAAACCTTGTTTAAAATGTTGTAATGAGCCGAGGATCTGGGCCAGAACGATTCTTTGTCTTTAAAATTTGTACTTGACACGACAGCTGCCCCAACACGACAAGCGCGTTATCTCGGTGCAGAGCGCGAGCAGAAAAGCAATTTCCGTAGTGTAGCGGAGGAACGAATCAATCGCGACGTCCGTTTTGCTCTGCGGGAGCGTAGGTACTCGTGTTCTAATTTTTCGGTGGCTGGCCTCAGAGTTGCTGCAGCAGCTGTCGTGTCAAGTACAAATTTTAAAGACAAAGAATCGTATAAAATAGCAAACACTTTTTTGATTAAATTCAACGACAAAGTTGTGGCTAGTGTTCTTGTTTAATTCAGTCCACTATGTAAATTTGAGGTGAAAACACATACAGCACCGGCGCTTGGTTTGTTTTTCACATCATCCCATTCTATAGCAGGTCTGTAAGCTGGTGCATGCCCTGCGCTCAACTCTGACTCAAGCACTCTAAACAACGGTCAGCAGTGACCACTAGAGGGAGCCAGAGAGCTGAATTGTGTGCACACCAGAACGCCATTGCCTCGAGGCGAGTGCACTGCTGCCGAGGGAAGCGGAAAGCCACCGCAGAGAGCAGTGAGCAAGGGAAGGGAAAGGAAAAGCAGGCTGCCGGTCGGGCGGCCGGCCCTCGGCTTCACACCTGTCACTCGTCCCCATCTGCCGATTCAAACGGCTCACAGGCTGGTTGCTCCCTGCCCTGTGGTGTGCAGTGCTGACCAGAGCGCGGGAGCTCGACCGCAGGTGGCCGCCAGAACTCGCAGCCTTTGCAGCAGCGGCCGCGGGCAAAATTCGGGAACGGCCCGGTCGCGGCGGGAGCCCTCGGCAGGCAGCCGGCCGGGGCCACGAGAGCTCTTGGTCAGCTCAGGGCCAGTCTGGAAAGCGGAGAGGATTGCAGCAAGGTCCCCTACAGCGGCAGGAGCATTCCAGAAGCCGCGGGAACACTCAGCAGCAGGAACAGTAGCAGCGAGGGCTTCCCCTGAGGCGGTGGGAGTCGCAGGAGCCACTGAGACCAGCCTGTACATCTGTGTATCTGCCGACGCGGGAGACAAGAGGTAAGAGGTGGAGGCAAGCGTGGCAGCCGTTAGAGGTCGCCGCTAAGTAAGAGCCAGAGGGTGCGGTCTGAGGGGTTGGTAGACTAGGTCTCCAGCTTGCAGCCCCCCTCGTGTGCACCGCTTGCTAACCCCCTCCATCCCCCTCCACGCCCTCAAAACAAAAAACACAGCTCAACCCAGGGGCCCACATCAGCACTAGTACTGGTATTCCCTCCCCCCCAGCACAATCAGGCACAAACAAGCCTAGCCCCAGCAAACGGCGCAAAAAGAGATGACGCTGAGGAAGACTAAATCCTGCACGGAGGATGAGGGGGAAGTGAACCCTGAGAGTCTAGCTCAAAGAAGGGTAACCAGAAGCATAAGCACCCAAAAATCCCAGGATCTGGTCTCTGGCAATTCCCTCCCCCAAGGCCTTATCACTCAATTCTTTCAGGCCTCAAACTGCCCCTCACCTTTGGATGAAACGTCACAAGATCCCGCGACCAATGCCATACCGGGGATCCCAAAGATCCACCTGGACCTAAGGGATTCTTACGCCTGCGAGTCTGCTAACTTCGAATCACCTGGGAGCCTTGATGCTTGTTTTCAGCCTGAGGCCAGGACAAAGAGCCCGATTAGGGTCATTGCCGACATTCACGATAGGCCAAATCTGGGGGCAAACGTGGATTCAGATACTGGGAGGACAAGCGAGGCTGTCGCATCCTCCTCCCCAAAGTGCACAGGCACAGGCAAGGGTCTGAATGCAATTGTGACACCTAGGGAAATACAGAGGCCAATCCCCCAAGGTACGGAGGTTCCAACAACTTCGTTTTTATTAAAATTGGAACAGACCATTGAACGAACACTTGAAACTACCCCTATTAATATAGGAAGAGCTAAGGCCCCGAGAACTGCACAAACGGAGGGTTGGAGTCCGCTGAGTTTAACTCACACCAAGACTTAACCGACCCAATTGATGAACCCACCTCTAAAGACCTTAACTTGTCAGCAATAAGAGAAGTCCAGGACACAATGGCCAGGGCACTGCTATGGCAGTCCGCAAAGATGGAACTCCAAATCGAACTTTTGCAGTCGATAGCCCAGCATTTGGTGTGCCAAGATGATAAGCTGGCAAAGCTGGAAGTTCAACTTAATGTCCAACAAGCTCATGCCGCCAGCACCAATTCCTGTGACGTCTTAATTGATAAATGGGCAAGTCTACCTGAAGTCTTAAAAGAGATGCTTGCATTAGCCAAGGGTCAGGGCGAGACAACCACGCAAGAACAAGCCGCGCAAAAGCCACCACCACAGACGACAGAGCATGCCGAAACAGCAACCCTTAGTACAACGGGCAATAGCGCCTCAAAGGTTCCCCTAGTAGGGCCCCGCATTAACTTTACTTTGGCTAATAAAGGGAATGGTGACCCCGAGGTCTCGGATCTCGAGTCCGTTAGTGATGACCTGTCTGTTACTACCTCTCAGGTGGAGAGGGTCGAAGGAGCATTAGCAAGTGCCAAAGCCCCGTTATCAAGAAGAGCCAAAAAAAGACTCAAAAAACAACTTAAGAAGTCCAAAGCTAGAAGCAGAAACACACCCTCGGTGGTATCAACTCTGGGCGACACTGAAACTAAACGCATCCCTAAACCACTCTTCCCCATTTTCTTACCCAAGCAGGTGTCTAAAATGGACAAGTCATGTGACGCACCTCTTGTTCGCGGTGAGGCCCAAAGTCAACAAATCCCTCTCATGGAGGGTCAAACCAATGAGCCTCTCCAACAAAGGCCTTCACAGGTGGCCGTCGCCGCTCCATTAAGTGCCCCCAGCCCTTCTGGTTGGGTTCTGAAACATGAGTCTGTAACAAATCCCAAACTACAACAGGGCACACAGCCAGTACAGTCTAGAGTGGTAGGTCTACAAACTGAGGGGCAGGGGAATCAGCAACCAGGAGTTGCACTCAAAAATCACCTAAACTTAGCATCAGACCAGGGGGAGTGGCAAGGATGTCCGAGTGTGGAAGGCCAATCAAGCATGGGGCCCAATGGGCAGCAGCCAGAACCCACTCACAAAAATCCTTTAAATTTCAGTTACCAGAGGCTAAAGCTCCAGGGAGAAGGGGTGAGTTTGTGGTCCATCACACAAAAAAATAACAAACAATCCACCTATGAGCTGCAGTTAACCCCAAGGTACACAGCAAAAGGCTCATTTGACATCTTGAACAGGTCCAACATTGTCCGCCTGTTTGGCCATATTGCCTCCCTGGCCCAAATCACCTCAGAAAACATCAAGTGGGTGACATTCAAGAGACTGGAGACAGACACTCATGACGATTCCACCATAATCGGACTTGCGAGTCAGCAAGTCCAACAGGCTGTCCTTAAGGAAGCAACACTGTTCGCTGAATGGGGCATTGAAGTTGCAGCACCAAGTACACTGAAATATCCACACGTCCTGTTGCCGCAACAGGACACCCCAGAACCGTCATCCATTCTCAAAGGCATAAGGCACACCCGCCCAGAAATAGGGGCGAAATCAGGGCGGGCAAAAACCCCGCTAAAAATTAAAATCCAGCAAAATGACGGGCAACGGAGCGTGCAGCGGCATTTCCAGACATCGGATCACCTGGAGGCCACATGGAGACAGTGTCCCTAACCTAATAAACAGCCATGTAAATAACGCCTGTTCAAAACCACTTAGGGGCCTAGTCCGCGAGTTATCCATCATCTCATGGAATATTGCGGGGATGAGCAACATCTTTAGGGACATAACTACACCTGAATACCTCGCACAGGGGGACATACTGTGTATTCAGGAAACCTGGGCAAGGGCAACGACCGCCATCGGTGGCTTTTACGAACATTTTAAACCAGCGACCAAAAGGACAATCTTCGGACGCCCGTCAGGGGGCCTCTCTATCTACGTAAGTCATGCGTGCAAAATTAACACAACTGAATTAAAGTTGGGGTCTCCTGATCTTCAAGCCATCCTAATCAGTGGGTTGTCATCGGGTCGAAAATCTCGCCCCTTTTTACTAATTAATTGTTATTTCAACCCAATCAAGTATCAATCCTTCCAGGCCATGGAATCACTTATTTCAATTTTGGAAGATCTTTTAATAAGTTGGAAGGACCAAGACGTAATAATCGCGGGCGACTTCAATCACAGAGGCTTGGGTTTAACTTCGGAGACTCCATCAAGCAAGAAGTCAGTCCCATTGACTGAATTTCTCGCAAATTTTAAGCTGCACTCCACCCATAGAATACAAAAAAAGACCCAACCAGAATGGACCACCATTCCGACCTTTAGAAATGTCTCTACCATAGACTACATCTTTATCAATGAAGGGCTTGCCCACAATCTTTGCAACTTCACAGTGGACGACAGAGAGGAAAGCGATCACAGGCCCCTCCGCGCCACATTCAATCTGGCGCGGGTACAAGCAGAATTACAAGCAGTTATTGGAACTACCACGGGGGAGGAACATCACAATGTGCTTAAAAGAATAAAATGGTCAACCAATCTTAGTCATAGCCTGCTAGACTATGTAGCTAGAAGGGAGGAAGAACCTAACCCAGTTCAAACTAAGAACATCACCCACCTCTGGGAAACTCTGACCTCCGACTTATTGGAACGTCTGGGCAATAACCATCATCCAAGAAGTCGCCAATTCCACTCTGATCCTCGCCGTGTAACATCGTGGTGCCTGTCACAGTGCAAGCGTGCTCTAAACAAGGCAATCAGGGCACAAAAGAAAGGCACTCATTTGTCAGGGAGATATTCCATTGCTGCTCTGCGAACAGACTATAAAAAGAAAGTCTGGGCCCACAAAAAACTGCAGACTGAACAGAATTGGTTGACTGTGTTCTCCTTAATTAAAGGTAATGACAATAGCAAGCTTTGGCGTTTCATTAACAGTCTGACCCCCAGAGGAGAGCAAAAGGAAAATAGTGTTGCAGGGAAAGTGTGGGAACAGTATGCCAAGGGGCTGTATACCTGCGAGTCAAATCAGGCCACTGCAGGAAGCCGTGCGTGGTCCAAGGTGGCGGCGGAAATTATCGAATCCGAAAGAGCTACGTCAGAAGGCGTAAACTCGACCTGCACCGGATCATTCACAGAAATGGAGGTACTAAAGTGCATCAAGGCCATAAGAACTGATGGCGCTCCAGGCCCAAATGGGATTCCGGCCCAGGTTCTGAAAACCGCCTCAGCCTTTTTTGCATCCAGACTCACCCCTTTATTTAACCATTCTTTTGCCACGGCAATGTTGCCATCCTCTTGGAAAGGTTCTATTCTATTCCCCATCCATAAAAAGGGGGACCACACGAACCCGGCCAATTATAGGCTTATAGCTCTCCTCGACATAGAAGCAAAGATTTACGCCCGCCTTCTTCTCAGGGATCTGGAGGATTGGGTGGACAAGAACGGCATTCTTCCGCCCACACAGACCGGCTTTAGGGCCCATAGCTCCACTCTTGACAACATCTTAGCCCTCTCCTACCTCGCGAAGAAGGCCAATACGAGGAACAAACCGCCCCTGTTCTGCTGTTTCATAGACTACTCCACAGCCTTTGACCGAGTGAACAGGGGTCGGCTCTGGGCAAAACTTGACTCGTGGGGGCTACCACAGGCTCTGCTAAAAGCTATAAAAGCGCTCTATGAGGGCACCTGGGTCAAGGTGAAGCTAAGCCCCACAATAACAACTGAAAGAATTGAAACCAACTCGGGCCTCAAGCAGGGGTGCGTCTTGGCCCCCATGCTTTTCAACTTGTATACTGCGGACATGGGGACAGCTCTGAAAGATGCCAACTTAGCACCTCCAAAACTGGGGAGGCTCGTCTTGGGAACACTCCAGTATGCAGACGACACGGTGATCATGGACCACACTAGGGTGGGGCTCCAAAGAGCCTTAAGCAGTTTGGCCCTATACAATAAGTCAAATGACTTACGGATCAACGTGAGCAAGACCAAAATCGTCATTTTTGGCAAATACCCCCTCAAAAAAGAAGCTTCATGGTCTCTGGGGGAGCACCGTATCGTCACTGCCCCATTCTACAACTATCTGGGCACCTGGGTCTCTGAGAGTGCCTCTGCAGTCAAACATCTGAAGGAGCTTAAACCCAAAATTAACAAAACCATTCTGTCGTTAAGACGCTTATGCCACCGCTTGGACAGTCCCTCAGCAGAACCAATGTTGACAGTGCTCCGGGCAAAACTGATCCCTGCCATTTCATATGGGCATATAGCCTACCCTGGTGCATTTGACAAAGTGGTAAACGCTGCCCAAGCGAAAGCCTATAAGATGGTGCTACAGGCCCCTAGATACGCAAGGAACACTAGATTAAGGCTAGAAATAGGCCTTAAGCGACCTGAGCTGGTATTACTGGGGGACCTTTTAAAACTCTATATTAGAGTATTGAAAGCACCAGAACATTCGCTAAAGCACTCCCTAAAATCAATCTTTGATGAGGTGGGCTCCCCCTGGTATTCAAAGGTAGGACAAGCTATTGCAGCATTGAAAATCGAAAGAAGGAGTTTGCCCCTGCATGAAATTCCTTTCTCAGCCTGGGCCCAAGCAGTTAAGCGCCAAGTCCGGATCATCTCCTTTGGACTTGACCTTGCATCTCTTCGGCAAAATCCACTAACTCAGGCCCTGGACAAATCATATATTCCAGGTAAACCCCAACCTTACTTGCAAGATCCAGTATCCACTTGCGCGAGAAAGAAAATTTTGTATTTTCGACTTTTGGCCCTCAGGATCATGGACTTCAACCCCAAATGGGCCCGTACGGATGGCACCCTGGCCTGTCGTCTATGCAATTACCGCAGGGAATCCTGGCTACACTTGCTGTGCTGCTGCACAAAGCTGGCCAATGACCGCCATCGCTTGCTGCTTCCGATTTTATGGAATACGGACTACAGAACTTGCAGAGAGGCTTCGGACTGGTGCCTCTCAGTCTCCACGACCTGTCTGATAGCCAGAGTTGCGAAATTTATACACCAGGTAAAAATGGCACTCGACTCCCACTCAACGGCATTGTCTGCAAAGTAACTGGAAGCCTTTCGCCCCAGTTATCTAATCTGGGCTGGTTTAAAGACCCACGAAGAATCCATCTTTCGTCAACAGCCCTTGGTACATGAATTGACTTTACCGAACTTTCATGTGCCTCCCCTTATCAGTTGGGAAATACTGGTACAACCTATACATCACTCCTTTTAAAAGAACTCTGCTCTGGACAGCTAATCAGGACTAATATGCTAATATTTAACCCAAAGTGACTTTCACTTTTATGTGTGGATGGGACTTGTGAGGGGGTGAGTCTGGACGTTCATAAATCTTTTTTCTTTTTTTTTTTAATCTTATACTGTAAAGATTTTAAGTAATCATGCAGTTTATTAATAAAATTGTCAAAAAAAAATTGTCCATTCTATAGCAACAAGGTAATTTCTCATGCTTTTGTTTCAATCTATTACTCTTTTGTTGTTGCTGTGTAAGGCAACACCCTGCACATATGCCCAGTGAAGCTTTAAAGAATTAACAGCCTGACGTACAAAGATGACATTTCCAAAAGGTGTTTGCAAACTGTACACCGAGTTTTTTCCAATGCAGACTTTGTGAACTAACCTGCGCGTAGCTCACAAAACTGCAGGGACTCACAGAATGACCTGCCTAATTGCCGACACCCACAGGGATGGTGGCCTGCAAGGGACAGCAGATCACCATCCACGCGATCATTTCTTTCAAAAAAGGAAAACGGTTTTAAAAACTGCCTGAGTTGCTTGAAGAATCCGGGGCTGTTTTAAAAAGAAAAATACGTTTCTGTTTTGGAAAACTTAAGTGGGAGCACCCAGCGATCCCAGGACCACTCCCTAGTCCCTTTGACGCTGCCTTGCTGATTCCCAGAGGGAAAGGGGCCCAAAGGGAACCCCGTCCTCTTTTCAAATCAGTTACCACCTTAACTTTGGAGTGGGTAACAGATCAATGGTTTGCAACCAGAACTACAGTCGCAATCCATTGATAGATATTGTTCCGACTTGTGGAAGGAATGCCATTTACTCACCCCATTCAAATCGCGATTGGGTATGGGTTCCTAAACCAATTGTGTAATTCTGAAAAGTTTGTGGGTTAGTTTACATCAGAAAAAGTAATTTAGCTGGTAGCAAACCCCATAATTTAGGGTTTGCCTTCTAAATTAATTTGTAGATCAGGCCCTAAGCCTCACCACATCTTGGCAGAGAGACCCATCTTGACGAAGTCATTCTTTACAAGCGCACTGTTCTTCATGAGAAAATCTGCACACATGTTGATATGCAGGTTTAAATACAGGTTGTACATTTTGCACTGAGATCCTTCATAGCAGTGGTGTGTTGTGGGTACACAGTAAATGAACGGGATTGTAACATTTTCTTTTTCTCACCCCTCCTCTTTTCTCCCTCTTCCCTTCATCCTCGCTTTCCTATTTCCTCCCCACCATCCATTGTTTAGCCTGTTTCAGCATCTGCTGCACATGTGCTGGGTGAAGTCTGCAGGGAAAAACAGGAAGCCGCCATTCCTCTTGTTCGGCTATTTTTGCACTATGGCAAAATTGTACCTTTCATCAGTGCCATCGCTAATGCTGAAGTAAACAGAACTCAGTAAGTACCTGACATGTTTTGCATTTAACTTTTTTTTAACCTTTGTAGTCCGAGGAGTCATGTATATTTAACGTTTTTTTTTAAATACGTAATTGTATTTTATTTTGGGGTGAGTTCGCAGAGGCGTTCTTTTAGCTAAGATTTCCTGTGGCTCTGTGAATTATACTTTTCTGTGTTTCTGTGCTGCTGAGATGTGCTGCTGTTGTGAGGAGAGATCAGAAAAATATTCTTTCACTCTGGGTATTCTGTACCTTCCCGAGAACCACAGTGT
This sequence comes from Triturus cristatus, assembly GCF_964204655.1. NCBI lineage: Eukaryota > Metazoa > Chordata > Amphibia > Caudata > Salamandridae > Triturus > Triturus cristatus. The sequence goes on along the minus strand of NC_140591.1, from coordinate 1,122,517,898 downwards.
TCAGAAGGGTAGTCAAGGATTGTCAGACAGAGGGTTATTAATTTGGAAATGGGGTACTCTTACCAACGTAAAAAAACACACCCCAGTGATGTCTCAACACAAGACTCAGAACAAATCTGCTCAACCTCTGCTTGTTCTCCCAGCAGTACCAACCATTTTGAGTAATTTTAAAGTAAAGAACACAACTCAATAAAACCATTTCACATATATAGTGTGCAATTTTTTGTGTATTAGGTGCCCTGGCCAGTGGGCTTACAAGGCACACTTAAGGGGGTGACTTACTAACATATAAAATAGATTTTCCTTCATGGCTTGGGAACTTTTCCTTGCTATGTGTTACTGCAGCATATTTACAATGTAGCCCCCCAGAGCACAGTGGTGTTCCTAGCAGGCATATCGTTCAGTCATATATGGGGTTGGTGTATTTACATACTGCAGCCCACATATGACATCAAACTTCCATGCCACTGGTGCGATTACTGCACTATCTACCATAGCCTTATAGGAAAGTTAAACAGGCCCATTGAGTGAAATCACTTTGACCAGTACAATTTTTTTATGGCCAGTGCCCTTGACTGTGGCACTGAAGAGCAGTGTTACAGGCACAGAGTCCTAACACCAGCTAAAAATAGAGTTTAGAAATTGTTAAAAAATCAAATGTAACCATACGGAAAATGTGAATTTCCTCCACAATAGTACAGGGGCCATGTAGTTTCACCTCAATTTTAAAGAACGTTCCAGAATCTTCAACAGGCGGAACACTCCAACTAGAAAAATCCATGACTGCTTAAGCCTTGAGCTGATCCCTAGCTTAGACCACTTTTGACCCCTCCTTTAACAGGTTCTCTAAAGAGGCAAGAAGAACAATGGTGCTGTAATTCCCACTTTTACCAATTCAATCTCGCGAGACAGAACATTGAAGCCAAAGAAGCCAAACCAATCTGAACAGTTTCTTTGAAGACAATTATGATATTTACTGACATGAAATTAAATGAAAAATGAAATGAAAAGGGAAACAACGTTTACATCGTGGATTTTACTCCACGATGCAATCACAACGCGGTCGTTACAACGACCGCGTTGTCACAACGCACTACCTTTACAATGCAAGTCGTTACACTGACTTGCCCTAGATGGCGCTCTGGGATAAGGAATAGTATGATTTACTATTCCAACACTTTCCCTAGTGTTTCACACACTGGAGCTGGAATAGTAAATCATACTATTCCTAAGTCCAGCGCGCCATCTAGCGCAAGTCCTTGTAACGACTTGCGTTGTAAAGGTAGTGTGTTGTGACAACGCAATCGTTGTAACGACCGCATTGTGTTTGCACTGCGGAGTGAAATCCGCAATGTAAAGACATATATTCAAATGAAAAAAGGATTTATAAAGCGCAAACAATTACCCGAAGGTGTCTAGGCGCTAGCTCATCGAGCACTCTGCCATGAAGTTTGACTAGATAGATCAAGAATTAAACAGCCAGGTTTTTAAGGCTTTCCTAAAAGCTAACAGTTGAGTTTCACTTTTTAAGGCTAAGGGAAGAGCGTTCCAAAGTCTGGTAGTACCCACCAGAAAGCTTCCGCCTCCCCAGGTAGTATTCCTGAACCTGGGGATCACCAAATTGTGAGCATGGGCAGAACGTAGCTGTCGGGTGGGAACATATCGTTGAAAATTCTGTATAAAAAAGATGGGTCCTATATCATGTACTGCTTTGAACACTATGCAGTGGGCATTAAACTCAATGCGTCTTTTTACTGAGAGCCAGTGTATTTGTCTTAATTCTGCAGCAGCGGATTAATGCTTGGGAATGTCCAGCAAAATACGCACTGCAGCATTTTGTACAATCCGTAATTGTTTTTATACATTTTGACCTTAGATTAATAAAGAGACCGTTACAATAATCGGCTCTGGACAGGAGCAGGGCTGAGATGACAAGTTTGCGAAGATTATCAGGTATAAACGGAAATAATTTTCTGAGCGGTTTTAATGTATATAAGGAAGCAGAGGTGACATTATTCACGTGCCCTTCAAACGGAAGCTTGGAATCAAAGGGGACTCCTATGTTTTTCACTTTATTTGTTGGGGTGGGCAGAGAACCCAGTTCCGGTGGCAAGAAGGCTGGACACCAAAAATGTGGTGTTGCCACCAAAAAAGTAGGACCTCTGTTTTATTGGAGTTTAGTTTTAAACAGTTAGTAGCCATCCACTGTCCGACTTGAAGAAGACACGCATGAAACGGTGAGGCTGTATCAGAAGAGGTGCTTGTCAAGGATACAATAATTTGGGTATCGTCGGCATAAGAAATTGCTGAGAAACCCAAAGATCGAATCAACTGAGCCAAAGAGGCAACGTAAATATTGAAAAGGCTAGGGCTCAATGACAAGCCCTGGGGTACCTCACAAGGTAGTTTAAAATCGGGCAATTTGAACTCAGTGAGAGCAACGGACTGTTCTCGATCAGACAGAAATGACCCAAGTAAGGCAAAGCTTTTACTTTTATGCCTATCCCGTCAAGGCATTCCAGAATTTTTTTATGGTTGATGGAATTGAATGCAGCCGAGAGGTCAAGCAGCACCAGTGCTGCATTGCCCCCGCGTCGACTGTCTGCCTGATCTGTTCAGATGCCGAGATCAGTGCCAGCTCTGTACTATGATGCTTCCTGAAGCCATACTGAGTAGCATCCAGGAATGCATGTTCCTCAATATGGTCAGAGATTACATAACTGTGAGGGATATGCAATTGACGATTTTACTGTTGAGCTGGTTATCCCACTCTGTCTATCATGGATTTGAGAAGCGGTGCCAATATTTGATTTGTGCCTGAAAGCTGCTGGTAGAAGAAGAGGAGTTTCGAACCCTATTCCTGAATGACACCTCTAAATAGTAATTATCACTGAGTCTTCTAAGATCCTAAGAGCAAATGCACTCAGATGCCACCTAAAAAGTAAATACGAGGAAACACACCAGCATCAGTCCTTTTCTACAGAGCTCCATAGCCAAGAACACCTTCATCTGAAGCTCCAATGAGCCACGAGACTCTGAGAAGACTTCCTACATGGGAAACATCTAAAATATGACCAGTAGACATACCTGAACATTCTGTTCCATGTTCCCTAACTTAATCATCAGTTATATTCTAAATGCACTGACTTTGGGCCCTCACAAGGCCATTAATGCTATAGATCCCACACTCTGTAAAATAAACAAAGGAGATATTTTGATGCATGCACAGTTAAATGTACTAACCCCTACACTTACTCAAAAAGTGCATCACATGAACAAGTCTCAGGGAGCCTTATATTGAATCAGACACCTGATTTGGTCATTTACTCTCAAAAAGGAGGCACTTTCAGGCTTCATTATCTTGAGCCTGATGATAGCGTATGCCACAAACCAGACAATGTAGGAGGAAAGGTCTCTGACACTTCCTCTCCAGTTACAAAGATAACTCTAGGAAGATGCAAGAGTTTATTGTGGGACATTCTGATATGATTTTCATAGGCATTTCTCTGTGCCTTGCCAGTGATGCCCCTTATTCCTCTAGTGGCCATCTGGGTAAAATCGTTCAAGATCTGAATAATCTTGATTGCCCAGGAATGGTGACTGCAGTCGTTCTTCGTGGATTTGATTAAATTATCTGAGCAACTAGACAAGATGCCAGGGATGCCAGACCTGTTGCCCAGGCACAAGTCCTTTTTCTGAACCACAATTTACAATCTCTCAACTTGCGAACTTGACTCTTGAATACCTACAATAATACAAATTGCCATCAGACTATATGAAAATCTTAAAAGAAGCCAACATATATTTCTCCTGCTCATCACTTATATTTAAAAGTTGCAAAGATTCTGCACCTGGTGTGTGTGGAATGATCTTTTGTCTCCATGATATGCAATAAGGATATTCTTCTGCCATATTTTAGTACATTTAGTGCAAAATCCTTATCAAAAGTAGCTTTTCTTGTGTTGATTATGTCCATACAAGGTAAGCAAGATCCAGGGCCTGTGCTCTGACAAGCCTTATTTGACATTCGATAATGAGCAAAATTGATTGAAGTCTGTAGCCAACCTTTCTCCATAAAGTAGTTCAAGATTTCTGTACAGCTCAAACTACATCTACATCCAATATTTTTCCGAACCCTTGCTCTCGAACTCTCTACACACCCTTAATGTGAAAAGGGGTCACCAGTATTATTTATATAAAAATATGGGTAAGGTATATAAACAGTTGTTTATCAGTTACGGCAACAGAAATCGCAAATTTTAATCAGCACATAGCCTGAATTGCATACTCTGTTATACTACCTTAAGGTTGCTATCATAAGCTAAACAAAAAACATTTCAGTAAGATTTAGGGATCATTGTTCAAGAGTAAAATCTGTTACTATAGCCCTTCCTAGGAATTGCACTACTGCTAACATTGAGAGAGTATCCACATGATGCTCTCATCACACATTTTCAAGGCACTACTCTCTAGACTCTTACTCCAGAAGAGATAGATGCACAAGTGGCTATTTTTTCTCTACGAAGGTGGATTTGGCTAATTGGCGTATAACTGCCCACTCCACTACATTGATTGTTTACTTCTTCTGCTGATGAGATGAGCTTACTATTTCATTTTGGTTAACGTTCATCAGTGTGAGTGAAGGTAGAATGACGGAGAAGGAAAAAGTATGTACTTGTACTCCTAATTCTCGCTCATGAGAATTCCCTCTGAATTCTTCAACTACCAGTGCAGGTTCCCCACAAGCAACAAAATATCTTGTTACTCAACTGCCAAAGATCCACAAGCCCCTAAGTTTGCATCACCTATCCTCATGCATGGGGGGGGGGGGGGCGGCTCAGCATGGTAGCTTAAAGGCACATTGCATATATTCTTTTTGGAAATCCGTGTTGCCAGCATCCCCATGTGTCTTGATTTTTTCTGACTTTTATTGACGTCCTTTAACTAAAAAGTAAATATGCGTTTAAATAACGTGTAAAGGTTTTCAGGACTACCTTGAATTCAGTGTACCTTTTTCTTGCAGGCTTTTGTATTATTTTCTAGCGTATTTGAAACTCTGCACCTTGCACAGCTTTCATTATATACTGACACAATTATGAGGGTATGGAAAGGGGGCAAGCACTTAAAAACTTGGAGAAAATAGAGTCAGTGGATTCAATGCCTAAAATAAGACCCAATACTATAGTCATAATGTTGTTGGCCTTTATATATCCTAAGCAAGGCAAATCTGAGGGAGAGAATCGGGGAATTGGTGGTCTAGAACCCAAATGGCAAAGGGTTCGTATGTGAAAGTGAAGGAAATTGATTCCACTAGGAAGAGAAGGGGAGCATGGATGGCTTTTTTTAGTTGATGGGCCACCTTATTGCTCATCTAAGGTGCTGATGAAGTATCCTTTCAGGGGGTTGGGCAGTATAGTTGCTCTGTGAATTGAACATTGCGTCTATTTCTACTTCCAAAAACCTGTTTGTACTATGCAGTTGGGAAAAGGTAAGTGGAAGTGGTCCCATGTTTGATATTTCTTTCCCCAGGACTGCCGAAAAGGCTTCTTGTCTCTACATATGCACAGCCACAACGTGTAGCATTTCATGTGCCACTACATAAGAGTAATGCCCAGCTGCAAAAGTAAGATTGTTAATGGTCACAGGGCCCAGGGATAGCCACTGTGTAGGTTCCAAGATCTTGTGCACGTCACACAAAATCAACACCGTATTCTGCAATTTATATCCTCAGAAAAGCCTCCTGCCACTATACTCCTAAAACTCTGCATGAAAACTAGCCCTTGACTTCAAAATGTTGATTGTTTCCAGCTCCTTTATGTCGAATGACCCTCTTCTTACTTTCCTTCCTCTGAATGCGTCCTCTCTTTGTGAACAGCCTACTCTAAGTTGCTTGACTATCTGTCTGCCTTATTCTCTGTTACCGTATTTCTATAAATATCCCACACCTCACTTTATAGATCAAAGCGTCTTCTTTGAAACCATATCCCTGCAAACTAACAATACTTTATCTCCTGTAGCTTCACCAACATCTGCATCCCACTAATCCATTGTTGGTGTCATCTAATTCCTAATAACTTAACCACTCACACAAGCTTGAGGAAATGTGTAGAATGGTTTCCATGAGAGCACAAGACTAATCCCAATAACCAGCAATATCAATAACCAGTCGATTAACCACTAACCTTGAGTTCTAGAGAAGTGTTCTACTGTCCACAAAGTGCTTCAACCCCTAATCAGGGGTAGTATGTGCTGTGGCATGTGATTACAGTACAGTACAATATTGGGAATGCTTACACTTCACTGGGCTCCAAAAAGTATCTATTGCAAGCTTGTGGGCGTTGAAACGATCAGGCACAAATTCTTTGTGCACCCAGTGCTGAGATTTGAGAATGTGCCATATGACTGCACTCACAAACACACGTTTGCATGGAGAAAGAAGTTGCTGATGCAAAGAATCCATGGTTTTTGTGATTGGTAAAACCTCATCCGCATGTTATTCTACATTCTACATTCTGTCCTCATTTACCTGGAATGGTGCAATAAAATTGCAGTAATGGGTTTACCCTGGGCTTTTTTACCACATGGTAACTCTGTGTGATTTGTTATGCGGTCCTTAAGTGGAGAACCTAAGAGGAGGACCCAAGAGAAGGCAAAAAGCTGTCTTTCATGCATCTTAACAGCCTTTATTTCAAGAAACATCTCCTTTTTTTCTCTTTCAGAGATCCAAACACCATATTCAGAGGGAACTCATTAACCTCCAAGTGCATTGATGAGACCATGAAATTGGCAGGGATGCATTACCTCCAAGTCACGCTGAAGCCCATCATTGACGAGGTAGCCACGGCTCCTGATCTTTTGTTTTAGTTACTGTGCTCTTTAGCCCGAGGTGGCTTGTGGTAACTGGATGAATCCTTGTTTACAAGGTTCTCTTCACTTACTCAATGCCCAAGGGTGCTGACTCACCCAAAACCACTAAACGTCGAATTGCATTATAGACACAAGCACATTCAATCTGAACTTTCGAAGGACGCGCTGCCTTAAGCCATAAACTCAATTTATTCAGCCCTGCTTGATGGTTTACAATGAAGATCAGGTCATAGAGTTCTCTCAGTGTCCACTGTCCTGGAAATGTCAGCGCTAAACGTAAGTGATCAGACCTAGGAAAATGGTCGTTTAGAGCTGCTCAGTAAACTTCCTTGTTTCAGAGTGCTTCCTGGTTAGGAGTGGGTGGGCACAGGATGGATCAAGAAAGTTTGAGTTCTGACGGGCAGGACCAGTTGTTGTTGCAGTAGGAGCAGAATGGACATGTGTGTATGAGTTTGAAAATGAGAAGAAAATTCCTGGATATTTAATTGACTGGTGATTACTAGGTAATCGTGCACTTATTGGCAAGGGTTTGAGTGTGCAACAATCCAGTAGCATTCAGCTAAATTTTCTCATCTATAGTAATATTAGTCAATGCCAGCTTCCTTCCATAACTGCTGTACTGTAGATCCTTTGTAAGGGAAGGCGGTATAACAGTGGCGCTGCGTGTCCTGCGTTCTTGTGCTGTGTGTTGGTGTCCTAATCTGAAGCCCTGCCCAAGTCCTGCTGATGTTCTTTTACTATGCAGATTTTGAACACCAAAAAACAGGACATTCCACAAACATAGAAGTAAGACTACAATTATGCATCAACAGTGGGGCACTGAACGATTTCACTGGCACCGCTCACCAACATAGAAAACACAAAAAAGAATAACTAAGGGAAAGTAAATGCAACTTTTACACCAGTCATCACCGAATAAGGCCTGCTAACTAGCCCTGCACGGAAACTTGCCTCCCCGGTTGTTCAGTCCACTGACTCTCTTTGAAAGCCAGGACTTGTGCTAAATATGCTGACATTTTCCAGGACAGATGGTGAAAAACTGTGATACCACGTCACCTGGTGGATATGGGAAAGTGGCTCTAGCATCAAAATAATAGTATATCTGTTCAGCCTATCTCCTTCACCTTTAAATTTCAAGACATTTTTACATAGTGCCTGGATATAGTTTATGGGACTTTAGGCTGTGTGCAAGATTTGTTGGTCACACACTGATGACATCATTATTTGATTCTCCAGCTAGTTTCCATTGCCAAAAAGCTTAGCTGTTGTCACTAGTATTACCATTCCTGCAATGATCAATATCGGTGCTGAATCTGTGCAGCTGCTGAGCGCTGGCGCTCCTTTTTGGGAACAGGACTTACTTTTCATCATCGCTATTTGACCCAGAGCAAGAGAGAGAAAGGCGGGAAAGAGAGAAAGTAGGAGAAAGTGACAGATAGAAAAACAGAGACAAAAGGAGACATCAGGGATGGAAAGAAGTTGCAAGACTAAGATGTATTAGGAAGTGCAGGGGAAAAAAGAGGGGTGAGGTGGAATCAAGACTAGGTAGCCTTCGTATTGGAGAACTTTGTCTTTCAGAGGCATCAGAGGTGGTCTCCTTAGAAACACTTTTGGCCCCTGCCTTTATTATGAATGATATAGCTTTCAGATCTATCGACACGTATTTTTAAGAAAGATAACATCATTGAGGCTCACTGGTGGACAAAAGAATCGGCTTAGAAAATGGCGGGAAAACATACCATGGAGCCCATTAAATGACGCACATGTCGGTTCCGGGTTGAGCGTCTCTCTTTCTTTATGAACGTGCAAACTAGTTCCTCGGTGTGGAATTAAGACGCTTCAACATGTTTGGGCAATGAAGGGAGGGGATGTTTCAAAACCTTTGTGGCCTGAGCTGCCACGTTTATTTTTGGTTATCTTCTCCACACAGTTTGACAGTCATGTTTCCTGGCCATACGTTGAGTAACAATAAAGAGAACCCGCAGATTTCCTTTCACAGTGACTCATTCTTTATGTCACCCATCCCGGCTATTTTTTTCAGGAAACCACATTTTCCCCAAAAATACCCTTTAAAGGATCGTCTTGATATTGGCCTGAGTAAACATCCTGATGTGGTTTGATAGAAACCGTTCTCGTGTCTCCATTAAATGTTTTGCGAATGACTTGCTGAAAACTTAATACCACTGGAAGCTTTAACGTCGGTCAGTGGTGCCAGCTCTTCTGTGTATGCAGTAATTTGATCGTGCCATCCGTTCGACTGGCATTTGGTAGGGAGTGCCTGTTTATTTGCTAGAAAAAAAAATGTCAGCTATACCAATAGATTCCAGAATGCTTTGTTACCCAAACACTGACCAAAAAAATGACACTTCATTAATCAAGAGAGTGCATATTTGATCATTTTGTCAAGTGTAAAGTGAGGAACATTTCGTTGTAATCTCCCGACCTTCCAATTTAACCAACTTGTGTGATCCTGGGCAGGCCACTGTACACCCTTACTCAGTTTTCTCCCTCTCCCGGGCCCCTTGTGCCTCAGACCCCCTTTCCTGTTGAAATTAGGAGCCATTCGGGTCAAGGATATTGTCAGAGACAAGTGGCTGATAAAGGCACTTTGCCATGCAAATTAATAATTTGTTCATCTTTTAAGCCCTTGTTCAGGTGCTGCTCATCCTGGTGTCTACTGTTAACGGCTTCCACCTCTGCTTAAAATCCTCAAATTAGTTTCAAATAAGTCTGTGTCCCAGTGCGCCAATGTCAACAGTCTTAAAAGTCCCATCGCGTGCTGCACATGGCGTCTGCCCCGCGGGGAGTGAAAGTTAAAAACGCACGTACGGTGCTATGACCCGAAGCAGTTCAAGGACTTGATAGAGAAAATGCATTAAGCATGCCAAAAAGCCTAAAAAAACACTAGCTGATATCTAGGCACAGTTTCCGACATTCTACACACTTATTACTACAACACTTGACACACTGAATCCTGATGCTATGTTTTGGCGGGAAAGGGAGAAAGCATATCCTTGCAGTAAATGTTTAACCCTACTTTTTCCACTACTCCCAATAGCACGTACTAAGGGCTAGTAGACAAAGACCCTCCCTCTCTACATTTTTGGAAATAGGGCGTAGTAAATATCTGGTGCATACCTGTTTGTGCGCTGCAAACTAAGGGGCAGATTTACAAGCCTGTGCACCTCCTTGCACTGCCATTGCGTCACTGTTTTTGACACAACGGCGGCGCAAACAATGCAGCCAATTTACTACGTGACGTATCTAGGGAGATGCGTCACGTTGTAAAGCCCTGCGTCATATTAAACATGCGCCAGGTATAATGTATACAGGCTAGGCATTCCCACGCAAAAAAGCCATGTAGAACTGACGCAGTGAAATTTACAACATCTCACTACATCCCTCTATGCCTTCACTGCATCAAAATCCCTACGCCTGCTCAGACCAGGCGTAAGGAATGACGCAGGGCTTTTTGTATGGGACTCACCTTTCTGTTGTGGCACATTGCTGGAGCTGCGTCACTTTCATGAGCAACTCCAGCAATGCGTCACTTTTGTGGCCACAGATGCGTCAACATTTCTGACGCATCTGTTAATCCTTGTGCCATGGAGCATTGTATTGTAAATACAGCGCATCCATGGTGGCGCAAGGACATTTGGCACTGGCGCAAGGAAACTGATGCATCTAGGCAGATGCGTCAGTTCTTTGTAAACCTGCCCCTAATTTGTTTAGTGCCAAGGTTTCTCTGAATGTGGTTGTGAGTTGGGCGCAGTTAGCCCTTCCAAAGGTGGTTTTGCACGTGCTGTCACTGATTTAGGTAAGCCCCCAACCGTTCTTTGCTTCTCCTGTAGTAGCGAGGATAAATGTCTAGGGCCAGATATCTTAAAGAGGTGGTGGTGTTGAGCAAGGTACATTATATCACAAGAATTACCACACTGAACTAATAAAGGCCTTTTGTGGTAGAAGCAGACTAAAGAAGAAAATGGCTTCTTTTTGCGCTTTAAACACAAATTCCTACCCAACCCTGAAACACCCAACTAACGAACACAGCATCCTTTCTCTTGGCGCCCTACTGTTTTTCCCTTCCTTCTCCTCCCCATGTGTCAGGGTTACTCTGTCTTATCTAGTCGTATTGGCTTGTAATGTGTTTCACACTCCTCCTTCCACTCCTAGCCAAAAATACTTTAAGGCATATTTACAAGCCCCTTGTGACACTTTTGCGCCGCTGTTGCATCACTTTTGTGAGTAAACAGTCCGGCCAATTTACAACATGATGCATCTAGGGAGATGTGTCACATTGTAAAGCCCTTCATCATATTATACCTGCGTTAGTATAATGTATGCAGGGTGGGCGCTGCCACGCAAGAAAAGCCTTGTAGAAGTGACGCAGTGAAATCTACAAGATTTCAGTGCGCCACTTTTTTGATGCCACTGGGTCAAAACCTTACGCCTGCAAGGAGTGATGCAGTACAATCAGTATAGGCCTCCCCATGCATTGCTGGAGTTGCTTCGTGCTTGCGACACAACTCCAGCAATGCGTGACATTTGGGCCAACAGATGCATCAGAATGTCTGATGGAACTGTTAATCCTTGCACCATGGTGTGCTGTATTGTAAATATGGCGCATCCTTGATGGTGCCAGGGTATTGCAGGTTGGCTTAGGGAAACTGACGCATCTCTACAGATGCGTCAGTTTCTTGTAAATCTGCCCCTTTGCATCAGCATCTCTTTACTTCCTTCATTAACCTGTACTTTCTCCCAGTAGATTTCCAGGTTAGTGCCCGACCACTGTGAGTGTGTTGTTTCAACTTTTCTCTCAACCTGTCCAACATGTATTTGTATGACACACACACACTTTTTATAAATGCATTTACTAAAAAAAACTCCACTGGCTCCCCATCCCCCAACGTACAGCCTTCAAGACGGCTAGTATCATCTTCAAGTCTCTCCACGGACGGAGCCCCAAATTTATCAAACGCCTCCTACCTAGGTAGAACCCTTCCTGCAGCCTTCGATCCGCCAACCTTCAACTTTTGACCACCCCCTCCTTTAAGCTAAAATGTCAGGGTGGCCGCAGGTTCGCGGCCTTGGCCCCCAGACTTTGGAACTCCTTTGCACTAGAGATCCGATCTTTCACCAACCTTCTGAGCTTTAGGAAAATGCTCAAAACTTGGCTGTTTACACAGGCCTACACCTAACACCTCCAATGGTCCCGGTACACGCTAGAGCCAGCTCCATGAAACCTCCCGGTGAACGTGCGCTATATAAGAAATTGATAACATAACATAACATATCTCTAGCTACTGCCAATCTCAAATTAGCACTTATTAAATGTAATGAGGTAATCCAGTATCAGTCAATAACTGTGTTTGGTTTTTCAAATATATAAGGGTATTGTCTGCGTACTTCGATATCATGTGGGTTTCCTTCCCAGTTGTTACACTACGGTAGGATCCTAGTTGTACCAGACACCTGTGTAGGTTACCAGCAGTGGTGAGTGGCTGAAACCTAGCCAAATAAGCCACTGCTTCATATTCATGTGAACAGTCATTCCTAACCATGATGTAATCCAGCTGCTGTGAGTGCCATACATAGGCAAAAAACACAAATGGGCCTTACCCTCTGTTTGTTGTGCCGTACAGTGGTCTATCAGGTCTAATCTAGTCATATTCTTATTATGGAACCCACCATCCCAGGTAACCAGCTTCTTAAATTCTCAAATTAATTAAATATGTAACGTAGGCCTAGAGCATTTTATGCCTAAAGGGGCTACCGTAGGGAATCATTTACTAAACTCAAAGACGTACATATAATGTTCTAACCATTCTTGTTTCTCCAGTTCTTGTGAAGCGAGCCAATGAAGGAAAATGGTTAAATAGTTAATCCTCACAAACAATTTTCTCCCAGCATAACAATAACTCTCACGAGTGTGGCAGAAAGCAGTAGACCCTGGGGTGCAGTGAATAGCAGTGGCAGACTGACCTGATACATCCCCTTCTCTATTTACTTATAACTGCACTGTGTCTTACATTGGTCCTCAATTCATAGTAATCTCTGTGCAGTATTGTATCACTCCTGTCCTTTAGTTCGACAATCAAAGAACATTCATGCACTTTTACATTTGCTGCCTTGTATGAAAGTCATGATTAATATTTTCATGTATTTATTTCGTTATTTATTTATGGGATACATGTATGTATTAAAACTAGACCAACATAGTAAGAGTGACCATTTCAACGAAGAGAGCAGAGGATAGGAAAAGTAAAGCTAGAACAATGCAGGAAGAGTATGGGAGGGGGAGGAGTAAAGATGATGGGAAAGCAGAGTAAGGAATTGAAGGACAGCCTGAACAAATGAGTTTTTAGTTCTTTTCAAACAGAGAGTATGTTCAGAGCCCAAGTTCAAACAATAGGTGTTTCCACAGTCTAAGTGCTTAGTAGGTGAGAGAAGGATTGGTCCATTAGTTTGGACCATTTTAATGTGTAGATTTCCAGGAAGACCTATGATTCACTTCTAGAGTCTTTGTCCATGTGCTGGGTGTAGTTTAGTTGGGGACGATAAGACGGGGGACCTTCTTGATGATACAGGCCATCTTGAGGTGGACTTTGGCTTTTGGCAACAGGCAGTAGAAATCCCTCAGAATAGGTGCAATGTGATTTGACTCTGAAGCTCCTTTGTATAGCAGTTATGTTTGTACAGAAGTTAGCCCAACAAGCTATCCATAAGCTCTTGATAAAAATGTGGATGCATTTATTACAGTCCATGTGGTACTGGTAAACCCTTTAATAACTAACCAATGATGGAATCAAATGCAATACAGAATGCTAATGATTTCAACTGTAGAGTGGTGTATGAGATGAAAATACATAGTAGGGTATAAAAGCTGAGAGAAAACTGAGGATGAACAGCAAAGGAGAACTGGTTGCTGATCAGTCGTACACCAGTGCCTAATTAGAAAATAGTAACAATTAATTGAGTGAATCGTTAACGTACTGTTGGGTAAGTGCTGGAATCATACAGGATTCTGCAAATTGACTTCCTTTGTCAGAAACAGATGAAGTGTGGTGCTGGGGGAAAAAGCTAGGCTCTAAAGAGTTAACACATCTGTGCTGTGCAGATGAGCAATAAGTAATAAGCAGTCTTGGCTCACGGGCAAACCAGTGGCCATTAGCTGTAAAGTCCCGAGCTAAAATTGCATGTTTATTTGGTCTACCTCAGCAGTTTGGATTTTTGACAGTTTGGAATCACTTTAAAGCCACTTTGCTCAACAATTTGGCATTTCTTTAGAAGCCTTTTATCAATGGCATGATTTAGTGAAGGAATGGCACCATCTTTAGATTTACAATCTGCAGCTACTACATTGGGTCACTTGTGTGCCCAGACAAACATTGTATTGATAATTGTGTTTTGGCCAAGCATTGACTAAGCCTTTCTGATGAAAAAAAATATTTATAGGCATCAGAAAAGGAACGGAAAGAAATGTGCACATTACATAGCATTACGTCTTAAAAGATCTCATGAACTATTAATGTAGAAAGATACTCTAAGCAGCTCAGCCACTTCTGACTTCAAATAACGGCATATATTTACACCATAACACCTACCACTGAATGTTTCAGCAGATATCTTTTGCTCCCTGAGATTATGTTCACAAATAATTTTTTTATTAGACATATAGCCCTGGACGAACTAACTGTCCCCATGATGGTTCACCACCACAGTAGAAGATTTAGCCATTCTGCTATAATCGTAGAGAATTTGAACTGATCAGTTAAGAGCAGATGTCAAGTATTCCATCCATACTATATCCTACAGTCTGCATAATGAGGACGCTCTGTGCTGTGTTTTTTTCTCAGCGAGCTTCTAAACACGTGTGCCATGGGTCCTTTGTCTTGTCTAGTCATGTTACTTGTAATAGAAGTTTACCATCATTTTGTATACGCCTGCCATGTCCTGAATGCATATAGTCCTTTTGGGTATGCATGACTCTATATGTTCTCAAGTTTCTTTTTACAGCCTTTCTACTTTCTATTACCTCACCATAGGATGGGCTTCTGTGCATTGTTATTTAATTTATAAAGCTAGTTAGGTTCTGGCCGCCACTGGCTTCGAGGACACAACCTTTGACAGAAAGCCATGGGAATATGTAAGTCATTATTTTATATTTGCATTACACGTGGTGTAAGATAGACTACTACAAAATGTGCAAATAGTTTTACGATAAAATGGTGCTTCCAAAATGTAGACCTTAGTAATACCAGAGCATGTGTAATGCAATTAATTTTTAGGTCAAGCCTAGAGCAGCGCCCATGTGCTGCGCTTCTCGACTTTATGTAAGGGCTTCTGAAAGCTCACCACACGCTCGTGCGTGTGTTTTTGTTTGTGTCTTAGGGTATTGGGCTTTGCGTGCGTCTTTCTAAGTAAGACAGCACGCAATTGGGCAAAGGCGGGTGCATGTCCCGCCTTTGCTCCGCCCATGGCCTATTGCTTGCGGTTACCCGCACAGGCCACATCTGTTTTCAATTATCGTGCCCAGACACGGGTGCGATAATTGAAAACAGATTGCTCGCTGTGGCGCGCGCGCACACACCACTCGCGTGCTTCTTTCAGATTCCCTTCCTGGCCCTTGAGGGGGACAAAGCAAACGACAGCCACAAGTTATGTGTTATCTTATATCATTCTATTGTGTTGCATTTTAGGGCGATCATATGACTAAAAAAACAAGAGCCATTCAGTTTGTTAGAAAAAACAAGCGTAAACACGGAGTTGAAGCCACTCTGCAGCATGTCAGGGATCTGTGCAACAGAGGTTTCTCGAGTTGAAAGGCGGTGGGTTTTAGTTCCAGGCGTCGATGCAAATGCTGCGGTAAACATAGGAAATCTGCCTCCCTAAACAGCCTGCTCGTCCAGGCAGGAGCGGTGCGTCCCCTCCCAGCCTCTGAAACACCTCTAAAGAGCCCAAACTTCGCGATGAAACGGAAACAGGCTTTATCTTCTTCACAATGAGCGGTTTTGTTCCACATCCCAGATCTGAACCGACAAACGGATTTGGGGAGTGGCGAAAACTTCTCAATTTATGATAATGCGCACTTCACGGAAGAGGGGCAAGTGCAGTGAAAGCACGGGCTGCCGCTGCATCACCGCCGCTTACAGGGCTTAACCCAAAGGCCCCACTGGAAGGTCCCTCATAAAACTCTTCCGAGCCCGGCGCTTAACCCAGCATTGTGCTGCCGGACGGTGGGTCTGGGGACATTGTTCTCACATAAAACCCACCAATAACATGGATGCCGCTCTTCCGAGGCCGGCTGCCCCGGACGCGCGGTGGCTGTAGTGCACCAGGGGCTGGAGGCCTCGCTGCCGGGAGCAGAGGCCAGGGCCGCACCAGTGGGAGACACTTCTCTGCCACCCTGAGGGTGACACGTACGGGAGGGACTCAGTATGTGACATCTGACAGGGAGCCCTAGACCCCGGCCGGAAACGCATGTTGGCAGTTTACAGCGAATTATAGTCTTTAGCTGCACTCAGTGCACCAGTTGCGTTCACGTTATCTTTTCTAGGGGAGGAGGTTGTGGAGTTCTATAGAAACCTCCTTAAAGTATAATCCGGAGATTTACTGGTAGGTAACGGCTGGCTATGAATTAGAGGGTTCACACACTTTTAGTGTAACAACAGTATGATAAAGTGGCCTACTGCACCTGCTGCACACATATTTCTGTCAGCAACAGGTGGTCCGCCCAAGGTAAGAGTGCCACCAAGAACCAGGCGACGCGACATCTCCGTGTCTCGAGGACAGGAGCTCCGGAAATATAATCCATGCATTTTTTTTATTCACAGCCTCCCAAACATGAGGCAAACGCACTTCATCTGGAAAAGTATTCAGATGAAGATTTAGATAAGGAACGTCAACGACAGTGCAGTCTTACCTACATTTACTGAACACTACACAGGCCGTTGGGCTCGGCGGTGCTTTGAGAAAACAAGCAGAAAATGTGAAAGTGGAAGAAATTGCAGTAGGCAAGATGTCTGGTGGGTTATGCCAATGTACTACTTTTCGTGTGTGGTCTTCAATACTCAATTATTGGACCGTTGTCTTGCTCACAGATTTGTTTCTATTTAAATTGCACAGCAGCAGTTTCCCCCTTAAATTGGAAGAACTTCTGCCCTACAGTTTCTCACCTCGTTTATTGGCCAGTGCATCACTGTCGCTGCAGTAATAGGTATATTGACAACGCAGAGAACTCAACTTATTTTCTTGTCAGGAATGCGATAAAACACCTCAGATAGGTTAGTCTGCTTCTCCAAGGCACAGACCCATCTCTAGTGTTTTACGACTGAGGTGTGCTGCAGCTGCGTCACGTGCCCTCGCAGATTGGCCCTGGCTTGTAACATCTGCTGAGACCACCGCCATTTCCTGTCAGCTTTCTCTCCGGGTCGCCGCGCGCTTTATGACAGCGGAGTGAAGTCGCCATAACAATGAAAAGTGGATCTCAGAGTCACACCTCTGCACGGCTGGGAGGAGGAGCTTCCTTGCAATGTTGCGTGATAGCAGGCGTTTGGAGATTCCGCCTTCTACAAAGTATGCGTTCCTCCTCTTTACTCCCACCAAACAAACAAGCATTGACATAGCCAATAGGTCTCGCCTTTGAGACCTTATAAGTGTTTAGCCATGCAACAGTTGATGTTGTTAGACCAAGGATATTGTGCTGGATAACGAAACACTTATAAGGTCCCAAAGGCAAAACCTATTGGCTATGCCAGTGCTTGTTTACATACCATTCCCTTAAACACCTCCTTTGGGGTACTAAGGGCTGTGTAAATACATTTATGATTGAAAGCAGGCACTTTACAGCCCAGTTGTTAAAGCTTTGCACTACCACTAAAAAAAAACAAATCTTGGTCATCGCAAAGCTTGGAGTGATTCGATCAATTAAAGCCGGAACTGCTCCCAAGCACCCTTAACAGTTGCAGCTTAACTCTCAGCACACATTTGCATTTCATTTAGACAAGCAGGCACCTCGGCACAAAGGCTTTTCACAGCACAGGAGACTCAGTTAATAAAAACTTCAGCTGAAGCATTTTAATGATTGAAATTAACCACGCCAGCATGCCCCGCTTCCCAGGACTCCACGGCCTCCCTTTGGGTCGCGCCCCACAGATTGAAGACCTCTGATTAAAAGGCACATTTGTTTGTTACAAAGACACCTGGGCATTAAATGGTTTCTAGGTTGGTAAGCATTTTATTTAGGTGCTGCTTATTTTTTTCAGGCCCCCAGTAGTGAGGTTTTCAGATCGAATAATTTACATGTAAACAAGCAGCTGCGGCTACTCCGCTAAGGCGGAGGAGCATCGCCCCACTGCTCTGAGAGCAGTAGTTAAAGGAAAACTAGAATGATGAAAACCAATGTTATTATCATTTTAGCTTTCCGTTTCCTGGTACGGGCGGGGCTGCTCTGCTGACAGAGCAGAGTCCAGGGGGAGGAGTGGTTTGCCCACTCAAAGTGTGCATGAATGTTTGGCTGGCCGTATCAGGACGGCCAAACATTCATGCGCACTTTGCATGTTCTCCACCCAGGCTCTATCACAGCCTGGATGGAGAACATGCCCAAGCTCCTATTCCCCAGTCTGAGCGCCGAACCACGGCGCTCAGACCAATCACAATGCTGCATTGTAGCGTTGTGATTGGTTAGGGGAGTCAGGAGCCTGGGTGCTTCCTGGCTCCTGCTGCCAAGGAGCCGGAGAGGGATGAGAGGCGGCATCTGCCAACCAGCCGGCCGGCAGGTAAGTGTTTTACTTTTTTTTTTTTATCACCACCACCCTCCCCCTGTTACATAGCGGTCATCACTGTAAACAGGTGTATACCCAAAAGTACAGTAGGGCGAGAATATGGTGTTATGACTATAGCTTCCCACTTTGGAACTGGGGAACTTTGTTTGTTTCGGCGTCGGCTCCAAATCCTGTGCAAACGATTCATCTTCCTCGTGCCTACCAAAAATAAATGTGTCCTTGTGTAATGGTTGTGGTGCTGATGTAAAGCGCTCCAATATTTCATGTCGAGTTCGCGCTATGTCAAACTGCGCAAAAAAATTATAAAAATATGAAAATATCAATTTGTGAAATCTGTAGTGATTCCTTGAAGTGGTTTGTGCGTTCCTCCCACATCTATTGAAAAAAACAGAAATCCGACATACTGCCGCATTAAATGAGAGGAAATGTGAAAAAGATCAATAAGAGTCTGTAAATATGTCATTTGCTCCTTATCCATTGCTTAAAACCTATCCATGCTTTAAGACCTGGGCAGCTTAATACGGAGGCCAAAATAACCTTGATGTTATTGCATGCCAGCATGCGAGCACACACAGTAGGAGCCTATAGTTTCACTTTTCCTATTATAGGAATAGACCTGTAAGGTCCAAAATGCAAACCGCAGTTGGGTAAAGCATCAGAACTGTCAGAAAGTCTCACACAATGCCACAGCAAACAATTCCATGCTGTATAAATACACTACAGATAACACATTTTAACATATCATAAAACATGCCACACAATTCAGCTACACACACAATTCCGCTCCACATCATTCCACTCGATGCCACATAAATACAAACCAATAAAATAAACCAACATAATTGAACTCTGCTCCGTGCCAAATAATTCTACTTCACATAATACCACTATGCTACATAAATCACACTATACTCTAAGCAATATAATTACACCCCACACAACACAATTCATATTCAGATAATTCATCTATACATAAATACAATCCAACCTACATTTCATGCCACATAATTACACTCTACGTCTCTCCACTAAATTAAAAAATACATAACTGCACTACTCAAAATATATTCAACTTCGCAACAAGCCACATAATTTAACACCTTATAATGCTACTCCACACAATGCCACATAATACCCCTCTAAACAATTACACATAGCACCACACAATTCTGCACCACACAGCATACTTACACGCCACATAATACCACTCAGTGCCACATAATTATACTGTACATATTTACATTGTACTCAATACAACACAAAACACCCCGCATAAATGCACTTTATGCCACATACCAGCAAACCATGTAAATGCACTACACACCATTACACATAATTCCAATTACTGTAATTTCAATGCCAGACAATTCCACACCACACAATTCAACTCCACACATTTCCAATACACACCATGTAGTTCAACACCAAACTGCATATTTCAACTACACAACACAATTACACAACACACCACATACCTCCAATACACAACATATATTTCTCAAAATTTAACAGCACACCACATAATTCACATCCACAACATGCCACTACACAGCACACAATACCATTCCACATAAGTAACTCCATAACACACAATATCACTCTACAAAATTCCACTACAGTTAATGGCATTTAGTTACTATCCACATATTTCCACAGCACACCATGCCACATATTTCCACTACACAACTCCACACCACACAATCCAACATGCTGCTACACAGCACACAATAGCATTCCACATAAGTAACTCCATAACACACAATGTCAATCTAAAAATATCTACTACAGTTAATGCCCTTTAGTTACTATCCACATAATTCCACAGCACACCATGCCACATATTTCCACTACACAACTCCACACCACACCACACAATCCAACAACACACAATTCCGCAACAAGCTATTCCAATGCAACCCATCTCTACATCGAACTTCCACCAACCCTGTCATCTCTCCCCCACACACCCATTGCCCCTCTCATCTCTCCCTCACACTTCCACTCCCCCCTCATCTCACAATTCCACTGCCCCCTCTCATTCCTCCCTCACACTCCCTCTCTCCTCTCTATACTGTCTTCTCACACATGCTATCTTCCTATACCTTCTTGGGCTGTGCACTAATCCTCCTCTTGCCTCCCCCTGGGTGCCTCTCCCACTAGTCCCTTTCTCTCTCTTGTACTCTCTCTCACGCCTCTCTTTTGGTCTCTCATGCACTATTACCAGCATCACATCTTAGTTCACTTCAAGTCTTCAAACAGTTTCTTTCCAGTGGTGCGTACTCTGGGATTTCCGATATCTCTAGCCCCTCAATCAGTCAGCCATGTCAAAGTTATGCATACTTTAAATATTGACCAGTGCTTAATTGAAATTCATGTTGCAGGGACTGGAACTTAATAATGTCCCCCTCTTTTATTATGTTGCCAGTTTCATTTTAACAATGATATTCCAGGTTTTAAACCCTTTCACTTTCCCTACTTCATGCAACATTGCCCCTTCCCATTGTGGTGTCTCTCTGGTGACCTTTGTGTCCCATCCAATGGGTTTTCTTGCTCTCCACCATTCATCGATCGGTACCTGGGTTGCAGGCAGCAACTATCATGTCCCTGCCCCTCCGTCTATGTAGTGAAATTGTGAGCGCTCCTTGAGTGTTACTGGATCTGGGTTGTCTTGTGGAACCTACATCCAGTCATTTATTGTAATTAAATGTGCCGCCCAGTAGTAGGCCCTAATATTGGGGAGAGTAATACCACCATTGTATGGATTTCTGAACAATGTCTTTCGAGCTATTCTGGTATGGCCTTATTCCATAACATGGTCCAGAGATCATTGTCTATTCTAACAAATGATTGTGAGCATAATCATCTTGACTATCACCACTTTACCTATTACTGTGAGCGGTAATGTGTGCCACCTACCAACATTCACTTAAAATCACCTGACCTATTTTCCTGCGTAGACAACTCTCCTTGATTGCCATTACCAAAATCCCTAGATATTTGATTCCCTTCTCTTTCACGGCGAGGTCCTGTGGAATGACGCACATCTGCTCAGATCGTTGTGGCTGATACGGAACTGATTTTCCCCAAGTAATTTTGTCTCCTGATTAGGTACCATATTCCTCACATTCGCGGAGAATTGAGGGAATCATGGTTTTGGGGTTTGTTATGTACAAAAGAATTTCATCTGCATAAATCAAGATTTTCTACCCCTTGCCAGGAGTGTCAACTACACTGAACCCCCTTATACCTCTATGGGCTCTAACCAGACCCACCAATGACTCAGTTGTAAGAGCGTAGAGGAGGGGAACAGGGAACAACCCTGCCTAGTTGCTCTCCCTTGCAGGAATGATTCTGACAACGTATTGTTCACTCACACCACTGCTGTTGTTGCCTGATATATATGTGCCTCCCATTCCATAAACTGTCGGCCAAACCCAAATTTCTCCAACGTTTGCATAAGAAAGGGCCAATGTACTGCATCAAACAGCTTTTCGGAAAAAAAGGCATGAGGCTGTGAACCATCTACCACTTTGGCTAGCTAATTGTGTGTTCAACTAAGGTTAAGTCTCATTGACTATCCTGACATAAAGCCCGATTGATCCTTGTGAACTAAGTATGTAATTAACTCTTAAGAGAAACATTGATAGAATCATAGAGAGCATCTTGGTTTCTATAAATACCAGGGAGATCTGCTGAAATGAGCCAGACTGGTCCCTTGGTTTTCCCTCCTTGTGTATCATCATTATGATTGCATGCTGGAAGTCCGCTGGCAGTTTTTCCCTCGATTTCACTTCTGTAAAGAGTTTTAGCATATGGATGCCATCCAACCCAAAAAACGTTAATAGAATTCTGCAGGAATCCCGTTAGGCCCTGGGGTCTCCCTGATTCAATGCAGCATAGGGCCACCATTCCTTCCAGTGTTATTTCCTTATCCAGGTCTTCCATATGTTCCTCCTTTACAGGAGAGTTATTAATTTGGTCCAGATATTCCCAGATTTGCTGATCACTCTATTGGGGGCGTGCCTCGAAGGGTTGTGTGTAATATTTGGCAAATTCTGATGCAGTACCTTCGACTGTGTTTTGTACCTCTCTCCCATGAGTCAATTATTTGTCCAATCCATCTGGCCACTTCCTCTTTCCTACTAAGCCATGCTAATAGCCTACCTGCTTATCTCCCATTACATATAGCCCTCACTGCTTTACTAGTATCTGTTTCTTTGCCTCATCTTCCTCCTGATTTCTATACTGTGTTTTCAATGGTGTTACGTGTATGACTATGTGATCCTCTGGAGTCACTCCCATTAAGCTTTCCAGCTGTGTTATTTGTCATTCCAGCCCCTCTATTTCTGCAATTGTCTTTTTTGGTCTTTCTTGTGATTATATTTTGTGCAAAATCCCTGAGGACCGTCTTATATGCCTCCCAGGTGTCTCCGCTACTTCCAGTGTGCCCTTGTTTTCTTTTAAGTACAATTGAATACATATTTTAAATTCTGTGACTACCTCAGTGTCGCTCAAATCTCAAGCATTTAACCTCAATGTGAGTCCCTTTTTCCCCGCATTTGCTTGTCCCCATGTCACCGTAAGAGGAGAGTGGTTTGGAAGACCTCTCACCAGGTATTCAGCTTGTATTATGTTCCTAAATTCCCCTGCAGGGGCTAGTGTATAGTCAAGTCTCGAAAAGCCCCAGTGCCTCCTGGAGAAGAGGAAATATTGTCTCTCCCCGGGGTATTGTGTTCTCCAAATGTTTGTTAGCCCCATTGCCTGGGTAAACTGCACCAGCTGCGTAACCCCCTCCTGGAGATGTCCAAGATCTATCCTTCTCTGGTGTAATAAAATTGTTGAAGTCCACATTAGAGCTTTGCACTCCCCCTTATCTTCCAGTCCTGTTTGCGCCATTCTTACATGTCTGCATTTCTTCTAACGGACACCCTGCATCATTAATGGCATCCTCTACTCTAGCAAGTGGCATTCCACACCAACCTCCCTCTAACATTTTAAAATATTTTCCCTTGCCCAGATCCCCCTCTCCACCCCCATTTCTACATTTGAGCAATGCAGATAACAAACAAAACATAACTGCTCACTTGGCATTATGAGAGGTCTGTAGCCCACCACCCCTTTTATTATATGTACTACAGCTAGAACAAACTCACACTGTGGACTGTTCAGATCATATTACGTCACTTATTCGCCATGTGGGGAGACAGGACTCTGCACCCTTCACAGTCACCACTGAGTGAGTTTTGGCTCTTCTGTGCATGAGGTAGATTTGGGCTTGGCATATTTCATTGTTCCTGGCTCTCCAGAGTATCTTCTGGGCTCAGTTTCTGACAATCATCTGTGTTTTTCTGGTGCATTCCTTGTTTCATCGCTTTCATTTGGGGTTTTGGGTTTCCGAGTTGGTGGCTCCTCTTCCATATCTGTAATTTCCCCACTCTACTGTGTGCTCCTGTTGAACAGTTTTGACCTTTGTCTGTTCCGGTCTCTAGCATGTCTTCTTTTTCTCCCTGACATTTGCTACTCTTTAGATCAGGCACCTGCATCTTGCATTTGAGTGTCTCCACTAAGTAGTCCTTGATCCATCTGACTTTGGGGTCTCTCCTCTAGCCGGTGTCAAGCCTTTTCATGGAGAAACAGTGTCTTACCCTCAAATATCACCTTCAACTTTACTGGGACTAGCAGCATGTACTGCAATTTAAGGTCTTGCAGGTTGGCTTTCACTGCGTCGAAAGTTCTCCTTTGTTTTTGCACCTCGATAGTGTAGGCTTGAAAAATTTGCATCTTTGAGGTGTTGTAGTGTGCTTCTTCCTTCAATCTCACCCCCCGCAGAATTGTGTCCCGATTCTGAAAGTTTAGGAATCTACCAATAATTGGTCTTGGCGGTGCTTCCGGTGGGGATTTCCTACTAAGCTCTCTATGCACACGCTCTCTCAGAAAGCAAGTGGAGAACTTGTCTTCTGGGAGTTTTGCCCTTAAACGTTTGTCTAAGAATCCAGCTGTGACGTTGCTCTTTGCTCCTTTCAGCTGTCCAACAAATCTCAGGTTGTTTCTTTGTGCACATTTTCTGCTTCTTCTCCTCTCCATGCTGTGTTTTTGGTTATTGCTGTGGCATCAGTGACTCCCTGTTTGAGCATTTGGACAGTATTCTCTAACTCTGAGATCCTAGTTTGCACTGAAGTCACTCTCTGCCATATTTCATAGATCCTGTCCTAACAGTGTTAGTTCGTCTGGATTGCCTGTAGAAGTATTGCACTGTCTGGAATTACCGGAGGCTCACCCAATGCTTGTGGAGCTGGTGTAACTACTTTTATAAAGCATTCCATCTTTCCTTGTCACTGGGACTTTGATTCTATATCTTTTGCCATTCTTCCTCCACTAGAAGGCTATTCTTTTCTGTGTATCCCTGTCTCATTAAATCTTCAATCTGCACTTTAAACAGCACAAGCAGCCCAGTCCCTGTCATCCGTTGCTTCAATTTCTTAAGCTCCCTTTGATTTGAATTCAAACACTTCTTACTGCCCTCTGTTTATTTCCGGCTCACTGATTTATGGCCTTCTTGGGGTGTTTACCCCATTCAACAGCCCATAATTAGGCCCAGGCTGCTTCCATCCAGTCTCTCAATGATTTCTCTTCCCCAGAAACCAAGGCAAACGTTTTGTTATCCCTCCTATTCATTGTTACAAATCTCTGGCGAAGCTAATATGACAAAATCCGAAAAATAACTTTCGACTAATATAGACACCGCCAGGACAGCGTGACAACGTTGGGGGGGTGGCCCAACCCGACCTCCTTCGGCCTCTGACGGGCACGGACGGGCCCGCCCTTGGCCCGGGCTTTGCCCGAGGCGCGCCCGCGCGCATCCCGCGCAGCGGGAGCGGCAAGGTCCTGATGTAGCCCCCGGCACAGGTGAGGGGAATGAAAGTGTCCAAAAGGATCCTGGGACTTCGAGTCCCTTGTAGCACTCAGCAGCATCAGCAACAACTCAATGGGCGAGGTCCTGATGTAGCCCCCGGCACAGGTGAGGGGAATGAAAGTGTCCAAAAGGATCCTGGGACTTCGAGTCCCTCGTAGCACTCAGCAGCGTCAGCAACAACTCAATGGGCGAAGCGGCTCCTGCGCAGCGGGAGCGGCGAGGCCCTGATGTAGCCCCCGGCACAGGTGAGGGGAATGAAAGTGTCCAAAAGGATCCTGGGACTTCGAGTCCCTCGGAGCGCTCAGCAGCGTCAGCAACAACTCAATGGGCGAAACACTCTACAAATTCAGAGATTCACCTTGTCAAAACGGTCCGTTTAGTTTGTGGAGTTACCCTCCCGCCAGTAGATCATAAAAATCCGATCGCCTCTGCTTTGCTTCCGACTCTAACCAACTTGTAAGACAGAACTGGTCTAGGTTTGTTTGTGTTCTAGTGCAGAGGGGACCTGGCCTGGCAGTTTGGGTCAGACTGTCCCTATTGGAGCAAGATCGAGGTTGATTTGCATATGGCTGGTTCCTGTTTGAGCCCACATGGTGGGCAAAAACAAGGTGGGCGGCATTGTATTTCCGAGTAATTTTCAGTGACTGAGACTAATTTAAGTAATCCACCCATCACTTTTTTGTTTTCCTATATTACAAGGCGAAGTGCTGAAACTGTCACCTTGTGCATTGCATTTGCTTGGACCTGAGAGTGGAGACTCACCGCCTTGATTCATGCCTTCTTACATCACTCATATGCAAATCATATAGTCAACATGTGTTTAAACATACTAATCTTTGTGCCTTGTATTTATTCAAATCTAGTAGGGAACTAAGAAGGGAACTAAGAGTCACCTGAAGAACATATTTAGCTGAATTGTAATCACAGTACTCACAGTAACAGAAAATGTACTCTTTTTCAAAATTACTGTCTCATTCACTCATGTTGATTGTAGTCGCCTAACTTTCATGTTGGATCATGGGGTTATTTAGCCTGTAACTAGGCATGAGTTATATATGATATACATTACAAAATATTTTCCAGCGTCTTGTTTTCTCTACTCTATCAGACTTCTCATGAGTTAGAGAAAGGTTCTTTTTTGTATTAGACTAATAGCGAGGTGCTGTAATGAGGATTTGGTGGTGGACGTGGAGATTGGATGGTGAGAAGAGTCTCCTGTACCAGGCAGGCCAGACGGATGATACATACAAGGACAAGCAGATGTTCGGTCTATTGTGTGGGGCTGAGAAAATAGGGAGTCTACTGACTCCCAGAGAAATCTGTTGAGGGATTGGTCCATTTTGGTGGAAACTTGATAGTGAGAAGCCTTTAGAAACCCTCTGTTGTTTTATTTTTTTCCCCATTTGTTAGTTGAGACAAACCCTGTCTTGACTTTGAGGAGAGAAGACCATTTTTCTCTTCTCTGCTGATTTCCCGAATGGAAAGGCTTTAGGCTTTATGCTCGAAAACATTTTCATGTGCCTTGAATCTTAAACTTGGTTCATATGATACTGTCACCTTCAATTTGCTCCTTCTTAGAAATCCATTTTACTACTTTATTTAGAATAGGGAAGTTTCTTTATGGGTAATGTGGATATTCTGTGTTCTCTTCGTGTTTGTGGTTAACCTTTTGTTCTTTATGGTACTTACATTTAGATTGCTCAATCATTTTAATATCCATTTTAACATATTTCCTAAGTTTTTGCCAACTAATTTGGCTTGTGATTTGACTTATTTGCTAATAAACCTTCATAGTCTGGACATCA
Organism: Triturus cristatus; assembly: GCF_964204655.1. Lineage (NCBI taxonomy): Eukaryota > Metazoa > Chordata > Amphibia > Caudata > Salamandridae > Triturus > Triturus cristatus. The sequence goes on along the minus strand of NC_140591.1, from coordinate 1,122,490,530 downwards.
TGTTCTCTGTTGTTGTTTTGGAGCCTCATGGGTTTCATGACTATCTGTTTTGTACTGCTAATGTTAGCTCCTTTCACATACTTCAAATTGTCAATCAAAGGTCCATACGACCAGTGGGGGATTCTGTATGACGATTTTATTAAGGGATTGAAATTGAAGGATCTACTAATTTGAGTATAGTTTTGGTTTTGGATTATTCCTCCTTCCAGGGACGGATTGCCACTGACATCTTACTTGCGGTCTCCAGGCTACAAACAGCAAATTCACTTGTGGTTTCTCAATATGACTAGGTCTGGGCTGCTACAAAGGGATTGCAGAATTCAGCAGCACAGTTTGTTTTCCTGCCCCCAAATGCTCTATTGCTATTTCACTCCCTGTCTAGTGATTAGTGCTGCATCTGCACAACCACCATGCAGAGAAGTGCTGCAAAGTAATTGGACACCACTTGGGAGTGCTTAAAAAGTGCTGCTAAATCACTACTGCAAAGTGTACTTTAATGCATACAAGTGCTTGAAATGTATTGTTTCTCTGTTGAGAAGGCCACTGCAGTCCAGTCCAGAAATGCTAGGCAGCCCTGCTGAGACATACTGAGTGCTAGAGTCTCCAGTGAAGCTATTATAAACAAATCCAACCCTGTTGTGAAATGCTGGCCGAGTACTGCAGCCATATTAAGATGTGCTGTACAGAGGTGCAACATTGCTGTGAGGTGCTAGTGAACTGTTGCCATTGTGAATAGCTTGCAAAGTACTGGATCCATTCTGGAAACTGTTGGTAATGTACTGCAGCCCCACAGAGACATGCCAGTAGAGTACTGCATCCCTTTGCAAGAAGTCATGGTCAGCTCTGGGACACTACTGCGACCTGTTAAGAAATACTGGCCTAGTGCTGAACTCTGCAGTGAAAGGCTTATAAAGTACTGCAGCACAGTTGAGAAATTCTGGCCAGCTATTTCAGTCCAGCTAAGTACTGCTGTACAGTAATGTAGGCGTGATGAGGGTGGTTATAGGATACTGTGGCTCTGTAATGAAGTTATTGTAAGGTACTGACTTAGTCCTCCAAAGCTGCTAAAGTATTAAATGCCAGTCAACATGGGCTGGTAAATATAGCTACCCTGCTAAGAATGCACTGCATGTTTTTGCACCCCTGCTGACAAATGCTGGTCTAGTACAGCACCAATGCAGATAAGTGTTCCTTGGTGCAGCCCGCACGGGGCTGCATGATGCAGCCTTTTCTGTTTTCTTGAAATTCCCCATTAAAAATGGCCAGAGCTTGATCGTGAGTCCAGAGGACTCCAACAGAGATTTGGAGGACTGCTACACCCTTCAGGCTTTGAGCTGTTTGCTGGCTCTTGGATGATATATGGTATGTGGAACAGAAGTAGTGCTGCAGCTGTCTATACCCTCAGATTGTCAGAATTTTGCAACCTGAAATGTATCTCTCCTGTCTGAAACCACAATTACTGTGCTTTCTGTGGTTTGAGCTTGTAACTTCTCAGTCACATGAGGACGAGGCCTCCTATATTAAGCCTGCATCTGGAAATTTTATGAAGTTTCCTTGTATATGTGAAACCTGAACCAGCACTTTCTATATAACCTGAGCGATACCTCTTCAGTCCAAAACAAACACCCGAAAGATGTACATAACGTGAGAGCCAGAAAAGCTGCCAAAAGCCAAAGTGCGTACCTTCTTATCACCTGAAGAACAACTCTGCCGTGTGAGGCTTGAACATTTATGTTAATTATCAGATTGAGGATAGCTGTGGTGTGTGAGTCCACAGCCTCTAATTTCTTTGTCACCTTGGGGATCTCCCTGATCTGTGAGGTCTGTACCTGTATGTTCTGTGATGCCAGTGAATAACTTTCCTTTAGAAGGCTGGAGACTGTGAGCTCTTTGTCTCATGAGGGATACTGTTGCTTCATGAGGCCTACCCCATCAATGTTCTTTGTTTCTGAGTAATTGTTGTGCTTGTAAGACCTGACCTTGTAAGTTCCTTGTTCCCTGAGGAATAGTTTGTGTAAATCTGAGCATGATGTTCCTTGTCTCCTCAGGGGTTAGGTCTGCTTTGCATGGTCTGAGTGTGTATGTTTTGTGCCACTTCAAAGATAGCCGTGCTTTGTGAGGTTCTTGCCTACATGTTCTTTAGCACAGTTTTAGGAGTCCTGAACCTCTGAGTTCTTTGTACCCTCAGGGAGTGAACTGCTTTCTGAGTACTGACTTTGTAAATTCTTAGTCCCTTGACAGACATGTCTGGCAAGGATTATATGAGCAGCAATCTGAGCCTGTCATCTGCTTGGTAGACGTGAGATCCTGACAGGCAGCGAGAAGACCTCAGAATCCAGAGTTCTCAGTTTGGCACAGTCACTGACATTGGGCTCACCTGAATTCATAGGAGAATGAAAAACCAGAATCAAGATCCAAAAGCATCTTTCATAAACCTGTTATGATATCTACCACCAACTCATATGTATGGGCAATTTGATGAACTCAGTGTAGGGTCTTGAGGAAATGAGAGAAGGAAATATCAGCTCTTGTGTATCAAGGTCTGCATGACATGCTGTTATGTTACTTGCACCAACTACGGTTATCACAAGACTAGAAAACCAGGACAGAACTGTTAACTTTGCCAATCATGGGTCTTTCAGAATTTGTTTTTTTGTGTTTGAGTTCTCTCGTCTAGAATGTTATATCACTTTTCAGGTTCCGTCTGCCTGCCATTCTAAGTTGATCCAGCAGATGCTGTATTTTGTTATACCAACATTTTCAGATATTTTTTTCAACTGTTTTTTTCATTGTTGGGAGAGGTATACCATAAATTTATTTTACAGTTACTTCTGATGTGTTTAAAATGCATGTTGTCACAAATTCCATATTTTTCATGTTTTGGGAAATTGAAACCATACATTTGTATGTCTGCATTCTGTGTGTCTTTAGAGATAACCAGAAATATTACCTGCTGCTCCTGGTTCCCCCTCTGGATTAACCACAGACCATGGGTTCAGGAGCAGGGTACTGCCTGGAGTAAAGCACTGCAGGGGTAGCAAGAGCTAGATAAACACAACTCATCACAATCTGATAATGCATCAACAGAGCAGTTAAAAGTGTCTGCTTATTTAAAATGTTATCTCTTGAAGACTAAGCAGTTTAATGACTATAGCATCTTTCCAGATATGCGAGGTCCATAAACCATGCGAAGTTGATCCAGTAAAGCTGAAAGATGGAGAGAATCTGGAAAATAACAAGGTAAAAAAAACTGCATTTGAAGTCACTTGCACATTGTTGAAAGTCGTACTGAAAGTGTCATTTCCCTTTTAATAGTACTAGGAAAGAGACTGTGCTCAGCCCAACCAAGCCCAGCAAGTTGCTATGAGAATGAGAATTGTATCTGGGGCACACTGTTGGGATGGGGGCTGTTGAAGAATGCTAGAGCGGTCCACTCTCTCAGGAGCACTCTCTGACAGTGGTATGCCATTGTCATACACATGCTCCGCAAAGAGATAGCCCTTCCACTTCCGGTCCCCTGGTGCCCACGATGAAACAAGCATTGGCATAGCCTTTGGGACCTTATAAGTGTTTAGCCATGCAACAGTTGATGTTGTTGCACCAAGGATATTGTGCTGCATTGCTAAATGCTTATAAGGTCCCAAAAGCGAGACCTGTTGGCCATGCCAATGCTTGTTTTATTTCCTACCTTCTGATTTGTAGTATCCTTTTCTTATGCATGTGCTGCATAAATTGTTGCTTTTGGAGAGGGTTCATTGTTATTCTGAATATTTTTTTGAAGTTGATGGGCTGCCAAGGTCAATTAGAATGAGGTTTAGAATTCTTGACTCCTCCCATGGTGGTAGTTTAGCACTAAAGTACCCTTCCTGTTCGGCTCCAGGCCAGGTAATCGATTTGATGTAGTCCACCACCTTCTGACTGAACGGTCAGTGTGCACATTTGGGGTTCAATGGCACCGATGTTATGTAATGCAAAGAGACTGAAAGCATCGATGTTGCAACTGGACAGGCATGCACTTTTAATTCCGGTTTTCCCAACGGCCTCTCCCCGCAAAAAACAATGTCAAATGGACCCCGAGGATTGACAGTGCCAGTTTCTTGAGGGCTCCAATAGGCACCTCTGGCTTCTCTGAATTGGGAATAATTAAAGAAAGGCGGTTGGTGTGGCTGTGTGTGTGGGGGGAGAACACCCTAATGTGGAAGGATGTTAAAAAGGGGAAAACAGGCAGAGGAAAAGAGGGAGAGCGGCAGCGCCACAGAGAAAGGCAGTGATAGTGATAGTGAGAGACGACAGAGAAAGGGCGAGTGAGAGAAGTGGGAGAGGAAGAGGGCAAGAGAGAGAAGGGGGAGAGGGTGAGAGAGAGAGAAGGAGGCGAGGTAGAGGGCGAAGAGAGCCAGGCAGAGAGATACAGACAGACAGATGACCAGAGACCAACAGATTTTTCCTGGAAGCATTTAAAAAGGGTGGGGAGGGCAGGCAACTCTGCCACTGCAAAAACTCCCGCACTCCGTTCTCCAGACCAGACACTGGGTTCAGCCCCGCAATTAAAGGATGAAAGCAGTGCCAACTTGTCCAGGCACACACCGGCGTGGCGTTAGAAGAGCTGGTGCATGTTACACAAGCCTTTCCGTTTCTACAGCCAAACACTCACTGACTGCTTAGCTGGATTCACTTAATACAGCATTTTTTGTTTTAGGAAGGAGCAAAAGGGTGCCCCGTTCATATAACATGCATCATTTCTTGTTAATAAGCCCAAGTGCTCCAAAATGTACAGGCCAGTAACTATCCGAAGAAAAAATAAATTAAATGTGCCCCAGATTACACAGCTGCAGGTTTATAAACAAGCGCGCGCCTCGCGCTGAAAGTTAAACGTGTGACAGCAGCTGTTTTCAAGCACACTCGCGCTTGTGGCACCATCCGCCTTGCGGGAGCGAGCAACAACAAATTAGCATGCGCATCGCTGCTCATTCCGGCAAGGTGGATGCCGCCACAAGCACGAGTATGTGCTTCAGAAAAGAGCAGAGCGACGGCTAAAGGTCCTCCTAAGTAGTACATGCGCGCTGTGTAGGTGAGACCTAAAAATAGAGACGATTCATGTTTTACTAACGCTTCAGCCCAGTGTGTATGTATGCCTTTCCACAGTCTGTGTCATAAACAGCTTGAAATTCTTCCCAAAATAATAGCCTTTAACTCTGCATTTAATTTATTTATGATATTTACATTGCGCACATCTCAAGATGCTTAGAGGCATCATGATCACAACGGGCCCACAGGGTGGAAGGTTAGGGGGATCTTAGACCTGTTCATGTGTGTTCACATTTGAGGGATGGAAGACAAGCAAGCAACCTTTACTAGATGTGTAGCAGTTGGTTATAGCTTGTATTTGAGAACGAAAAATCATTGCAGGATATCACCATTTGGAGGTTTGGTTTGGAGAAGAAGATTTTGACTGCTAATAAGAAGCTGTAAGAATGAGGGTTACTCCGAATTCATAGTAAAAGTAGGTTTATTCCAAGAAAGGATCCCATCCACGGACAGCAAGCACAACAGCTGCTTCAGGTTACAGTCCTCAGCTATCAATGAACAGTCCCTGCTATTTACATCATAACATTCTAAAGTACATAGCAACAGGCATAGAACTCTAGGATGCCACACATCTCCCTTCCTAATAAATAACATAACAAATGTACATTTCCAAAAGAACAAAGTAAATTACAAAGTGTAAATGCCTACTTACAGCAAAAACCAGGAAAACAGTCTGGTATAACTTATTTGACAAAATCACTTAAATACTTTGGAGAATGAGATACCCTGGAAGACTTCCGAATACCATTGGGTGCATTCTGGGTTGGAGCTGACACATTGGGTGCATTCTGGGTTGAAGCTGACAGGCCAGGGGATTGGTTAGACTTAGAAGCAAACTCTTTTCTAACCACCACCACCCTGTTCAAATTCCAAATGCGGTGATCAGCAGTCTTAACAGCATTGTTGAAAATCTTAATGACCTGAATTGGCTTCAAAAATGCTGTAGAAGACTTTTTATTTGAAGGATTTTTTATTAAAATCCAATCTCCAACCTTGACCACTGTTTCCTTCACATTTTTCCTTAAATCATGAATTACCTTTCTATACTCAATTTTCTTTGACTCTGCCAGCTGCCAATCACTTTTCTCATTTTCACTAAATCTGTCCGGTTGCATGTCATTAACCCATGGGGGAGTAACAATAGTATTGGCACACCTACCTCTAAAGAGCTCAAAAGGCGTTCTTTTGGTGACAGCATGTGGTGACAATCTATAGACTTCCACTTTCTTCCAAACTTCAGGGCGCCAGTCTAAATTAGACGACTTAGCCATCTCAATGGTTTCCTTGAGTACACGATTAAACCTCTCAACCATCCCATTTGTCTCTGGGTGATACAGTGAGGATTTTTTATGTCTAATGCCATGTTTAGACAAGAACACCTCCATTTCCCTAGAAACTAATTGGACACCATTGTCCGTAAGAATGCTGCCAGGTATACCTTCCCTAGCAATGAGCTTTTCGAGGAACGATATGACATGTTTCGTCTCAATTCCACGAGTGATAGCTATTTCTGGCCACCTGGAATAAAAATCAACAAGAACCAGTATATACCATTCTGTACTAGCGTGACAAATGGGACCAACAATGTCTAACCCTACTTCTTTCCATGGTCCATCAGGACGATCTCTTATGACCATGGGCTGTACCTTAGGTTTGGCTACTCACTCACTTAACGCACAATCAATACAGTCCCTAATTTTCCTTTCAATCTGTAAATCCATTCCGGGCCACCAATAGGCTAATCTCAGTCTTTCTTTTGTCTTAGAAATTCCTAAATGTCCTATGTGAGCCAGTGAAATAAGCTCTTCCCTAATGGAACTTGGAGGGACAAGTCTCATGCCTCTAACAAGAAGACCATTCTGTTCAGACCGTTGATCCTTGACATGCCAAAACCTCTCTAAGATTTCGTTACCTTTGGGTTTAACTCTCCAGCCTACATTAATACACTCCAGTACTTTCTTTAGATCAACGTCAGCCTGAAGAGCTTCCTCCCATCTCACTTTGTCAATGATGTTTTCTTCAATAACACACACTAATTCCTCATCTTGCTCATGCTCATTTTCATCTCCCATATCATCTTCGAGAACAAGGCGAGAAAGTGCATCAGCCACTTTGTTCTCTACCCCAGGAAGATACTTGATGTCGAAATTATAATCTTGTAGGCCCACAGCCCATTTAGTGATTCTACTAGAGACAGCATCAATGCCCTTTTTCTTGAAAATTTCGCACAACGGCTTGTGATCTGTCCTGACTTCAAAAACACTACCCCACAGTAAATTTTTGAGTTTCTTCACAGACCAGTAAATAGCCAGAGCTTCTCTTTCCACTACTGAGTATCTCTGTTCTGCCCCCCTTAAACTCCTTGACAAAAATAAGATAACGTCATCCTTGCCATCTGCTCTTTGAAGAAGAACTGCTCCCAGGCCTTTCAGACTGGCATCAGTTATTAGAATCGATTTTTTGTCAGGGTCAAAGCTGCTTAACTTGGGGGCTGAGTTTAACTTCTCTTTAAGAAAACAAAACTCCTTTTCACACGCGTCATTCCAAACAAATTCACAACCCTTGCGCAATAAAGCTCTCATATTAACACACAACGAGGCAAAATCCTGAACAAATTTACTATAACATTCTGCCATTCCTAAAAAACTCATTAATTCCTCCTTATTAGTTGGAGAGGCCATTCTTTGTATCGAGGTGATCAAACCCTCTTTCGGCAATACGCCACCTTCTGAGATAGTATGGCCAAGATAATCAATGGAACTTCTCCTAAATTTACATTTCTCAATCTTAACAGTCAAACTAAAATCATTAAGTCTGCTCAACACCTCTAAGAGTCTAGCATCATGCTCCTTATTGTCCACTCCAAAGATCAATATGTCATCCTGATAAATTCTGACACCACTTAGGCCTTCCAACACATTCTCCAAAGCCCTCTGAAACACCGACGCAGCTGATACCAAACCAAACGGAAGCCTAAGAAACCTGTATGTTCCATAAGGAGTGACAAAAGCAGTCAAATCTTTTGAATCCTCATCCAATCTAATCTGATGATATGCTGATCTCAGATCTAGTGTGCTGAACACTCTTGCCCCTTTTAACAACATTAGCATGTCAGCTATTTTTGGTAAGGGAAACCGATCAACAATTACATTCTTATTCAATTCTCTGAGGTCCACACACAAACGGAGAGAGCCATCAGATTTTTGTGCAGCCACAACCGGAGCAATCCATTGCGTTGCCTCAACTTCCTCAATAACTCCTTCTGCTTTAAGTCTCACCAGTTCAGCTTTAACCTTTTCTCTAACGGCAACTGGGACATTGCGTACTTTACAACAAACAGGTTTCGCATCCTTGACTAAGCGAATGTGATGAATGTAGCCCCTAAGACAACCTAAATTAGCACAAAAAACCTTAGGGAATTTCTCCCTCAACATGCGTGAGAATTCATTGTCAGAAATTTGATGGATGCTTGAGATTGATTTAGATTGGAAATTTTCTTTTAGAATGATAGATGGTGAGGAATTAGGATCTAAGATCACCCCCAGATCTTTTTGGTGAAACCAACTTAGTATGCTATCACCCTTTTGCGAAATATACACTTTTGCGTTAGTTAACCTGTTCTTATAATCTATTAGACCCCAGAAATAGCCAAATAAGTGTATTGGTTCACCACCATAGGCATACGGTCTAATGTCTGGATGAAAAATTTTAGTTTTATGTCTCATTTCCTTGAGATAAAATGCCTTTGATATTATGGTGATCTTGGCCCCAGAATCGAAAAGGACTTTAGTTGGTTTCCCTTCAACAAGAATCTCATCCGTCGGACAATTTTTACTTTCCCCATTTTGTATGACTTGAACCTGAATTTGACCACAGTCTACATCTTCAAAAGTTACAAAATCATCATCAACATCATAATCAACTTCATTGATCTTGCCTTTGTAACTTTTTGCTTTACATGCTATGGATAAATGTCCCTTCCTCTTACATTTGCTGCAGGTGGCTTTCCAGCCGGGACAATGTTTATCATTAGCGAAATGACCCATTTTCCCACAGCGAAAACATTTGACTAGAGACAAATTGAATTTACCCTGTGGCTCATTAGATACTCCACTCTTCTTGACCTCTTTGTGTTCTACCTCTTCTTTCATGTTACCTTTAACTGCTTGAACCGAGCTTTTCCCTTTAACATCACCATTTTTCTTAATAACATCTACACATTTTATTGAGTGCTCAATCCTTTTAGCGATGACTATCACATCATCTAGTGTCGGTTCATCTTTCTGCCACAACTCTTCTCTAACTCGCTCAATGTTGCAGCCTAACATAAATTGGTCCCGTATCCGCTCATCCAGAGTGGCAGCAAATTTACAGGAAGAAGCCAGCTTCCTAAGAGAAGTTATGTAATTCTCGATGCTTTCATCATCTAATTGCGATCTGCGACCAAAATGGTACCTCTCAAGTATTGTGCTGACTTTAGGCAAGTAGTGTTTGTCCAATTTTGCTATGCATATTTCATATTCATTGAGAGTGCGATCCTCAAGCTCAGGAAGGTGATCAAATACGTCCTGACCTTCCGAGCCTAAGCAATGAAGAAGTAACGCTGTTTTCCTTTCCGCACCTAACGAAGCCCCACATACCCTAGCATATCGCTCAAAGACCTTGCGCCATTTTTGCCATCTAATGGGTGGGTCACCAGGAGATGACAAGAAAAACGGAGGTGCAGTTACATTCTGCATATTGTATAACAAATGTAGACTAAATGTAGACTAAATGAACATTAAAGAAAATTATTGTGACCCTCAGACTGCTTAACTAAGCATTACTCATAGAGCATTCAACAAAACATAGGAAAGAAATATTTGTACTGTGGTTGTAACACACTGTGTAATAATAAAGTTTCACAATATTTCTTGTACCTTCACTGGCTTGACATGCTTAAGTGAGCATGTCACTGTTGAAAAGAGCAACGTAGTGTCAAATACAAGTGTGGGTATCACTGGTGTGACACACAAGGAAATACCTGTGATGTTGAACAGAGAAAATGAAGTTTGACACCTGCGTCCGCTTCGTTGTATCTCCGAGCAGGTATTAACTTAGAAAAATTGAGATTTGACACCAGCATCCACTTCGATGTACCTCCGAGCACATATTAATTACTGCACACGTTTCGTCACTTTGCACCAAGAACAAGAAATTCACCGCGTTGTTTTGGAGCTTTCCAAGATGGCCGTCACGTCGACGTGTTAAGCGTGAAGGTTGCCGTGGCAACTGGACGCTTAGTGACGGAATGACGTGATCAGCGCGCAGTACAGGCACCAGCAACAATGGAGGCAGAGACCAGGGGAGACGCCGCTCGAACTCAGTGATGAGTAGAATGAAGCCGAGTAGAGAACATCAGTCGAACTCAGCTACGCCGCTCGAGGGCCATGTATTGAAGTTCCAAGGTAGGGATTCAATGATAAACAATTCCGTTTCGCCCCTCCTTTCTCCAACCGCCAATTAAGGCCCTATTAAACAAACGAAAAATTGCACATGCAAATGGCCGGAAACGATTAGTATCGGTGTAAACAACACCACGGTTACAAAAGCGGTGTTAAACAGGAGTGCAAGTCACTAGATAACGTAACGATTTTTAAAAGCGCATCAGGAGCGTTGCTTGAGAGTGCAGCTTCTCATTCAATGAAGTGAGATGCAAGTCAAACAGCCAGAAATCAAGCGGAAAGATGATTTTCCTGCCTTCTTTTTTTTTTTAAAATTTTAAAAACAGTACCTTTGAAACGTAGAAGAACAAATCTTTGATCTTGAGAAAGTCCTTCTTGCGTTAGTGTTGGGATCCTTCCGTAGCCATCCTCTGTCGCCAAGTGTAAGAATGAGGGTTACTCCGAATTCATAGTAAAAGTAGGTTTATTCCAAGAAAGGATCCCATCCACGGACAGCAAGCACAACAGCTGCTTCAGGTTACAGTCCTCAGCTATCAATGAACAGTCCCTGCTATTTACATCATAACATTCTAAAGTACATAACAACAGGCATAGAACTCTAGGATGCCACAGAAGCGTACTATCATTTAAGGGGGAGTCAGTTCCACAGTATGGTGACTCGCTCTGTGAAGTGTATTTCCCCCTCTAATGTATCTGGACATTAAGAATTGGAGATGGATGAGATTGTCTTTAAGAAAGTTGTGTGCTGTGAATGTAAGGAGTTATCTTTATGCTGAATACTTGAATGTTAAATAGAGGCTCTTGGCTTTTATTTTAACTCAAGTCTGACATCAGTTGTCTCTTTTTTTACACTTTCTGTATTCTGGTTTAGTTAGCCACAGTCTGACTTAGCAGACCATATATATATAGTCCAGTTTGGAGTTCATGACACTCTATATGACTACCGAGCAGAAATCTAGTGCAATGGGGTGAAAGGGGGTTCTCACTCCTACTGTGGGTAGATTCTTGATGATGTGCGTGGAGTCCTTCTTTCAGCTCCTCTTCTTAAGCTAGAATTGTGTTCCATAAGAGCACAAAGTTCAATAGACTCTATGATTCATAATGGTATGTGGTTTGAATCTTAATAAAAAGTGATAAAAATAGAAAGTCCGATGAAAAATCAAAAATGAAAAAAGATGTCAAATGGGTAAAGGATACTATTCGGGTTAGCCTTAGGGTTGGATGTAGACCAGGTTAAGGCTAGAGCCAGGGTTGAGGTTATGTTTAGTGTTAGTCTTAGTTGATAGTGTGGGTTAGCGTTTGAGCTTACGGATGAGATTATGGTTAAGGATAAGGTAAGAGTAAGAAGTAGGGTTAGGATTAGGATAATGGTTAATGTTAAGGTTAAGTGATAGTTAGGGTGACAGATGCAGTTGTGGTTAGGGATGAGGTTAGGGTTAAGATACATGCCAGTAATTTGTAAGTGCTGGGATTTGCATTAGGGTTAGGAGTGGGAATGTAAGTTTAGGGTGCCTTACAGCCATAGTTACATACTGTAAAATATATAAGCAAATGAGTGAAATATCCAACTTGCGACTTTCAGACTAATTTCCAAATACATAGCCTGCATTAAAATGTAAACTTTTGTTTTCGCACTTATTTTCAAAATCCGAGTTTTCTCTCTTTTTCTTTTCAAGCGTTCAACCTAGTTTTGTTTACAAGCAGGTGCATAAGGGTCATCATGTAGATTTTGAGAATAGTTGAGAGTGGGGAATTCTTATGGGATACCAAAGGAGTCAAACAACTCTTGGAGAAGAAGAGAGTACATTAATCTTCTCTGGTAGGAGTACTGGGGACGAGAACCAATTCAGACTGTAATCTCAGGCTATAGTCAGTTTTGATATTTTGTCTGAATGTGTCATGTTGGACTGCATTGAAAGCAGAAAGGGGTTGAGGAGTATTATTTATTGTATTATGGGCATTTATGTATCGCAAACCTAGCCATAGGAGAGTTGAACCTCTATAGTTTTATACCAAAATAGTAAAATGGTAGATCGATGTTGGCATTTGTATAGCCCCTGCAAGCTTTTAAACATACATATTTCACTTATTTTCCTTTGCCAAGGGAATGCGCTTTCCAAACATAGATCTGCACCCCAATCCATTTTTATGCTGTGAGGATGAGTGTACATATGAAATGAAAGTTGGTTAGCACAGGAATATTGTCAAAGGCTTAGTTTTTTTTATTGTCTTTTTTTATGTGAACCTGTTCCATTGTCCAGACTATTGTCATTCTTTGGTGTTAAAGTTATTGGAAAACAAACTCTTCCTGAATTTTAAGATTTTATTGAATAGCAGCAAAGGGTCAATAATTTCTGAATATTTAAGGGTCGAGTCAAGAGTTTTATGATGTGGTTGACTGAAGGTCTTGGGTGAAGCTCCTCAAAAAAGAGAGCAATTTGAGGCCAGTCAATGGGCAAGGCAGCATTGTGGGTACTTTTTAGGACAAGCAGGTAAGAAAGGCACCACTTGGACTCAGGTACTGACAAAGGGAACGGAAGCATCTTTTGGTTTTGTTTGTCAGTATTGCCCTGATAATTTCGGGTTTATTGCAGATAGTATTGCGGCATTAGTAGCATGGTGGTGAGAAATGGATAGGTCAGTTTCTTAAAAATCTTGAGATGTGGATGGGGATCCTGGTGCATAAGGATTTGATGAAGCTGTGTGCAGTTGGAGTCACTTTTTGGACATTTTATGAGAGTATAAGGTCTTTTGTCTGCCAGGAATACCATTTGTGCAGAGAGGAGTATGTGAAGGGAATTGAATTGGTGTAAGTTTGACAGATGCTACATTTATGTCTTATTTATATTCACGCTATGGGCCCTCTGGACAACATAATTTGCTTGAGTTTGTTGCGGTTGTGATACAACCATGAATAATGATGAATCCTCAAGTGGATGGGTTGGAGTGGAACTACCATTTTGGTGGTTAGGTTGAATGATGCCTTGTGGATTCTTGAGTTGGAGAGCTCTTGTAAAGGTGGGCGACAGTACTGAAAGTTTTTGGTCAAATAGATTTAAATTCTAACCTGCAGGTTTATATTTTGGCTCTGAGGTCAGTGATAGGTGTTGGGTTATTATTGGGAGGCTGGCAGTGTCTAGGTTTAGAGTTTCTGTTGTCCAAGCACCAAATCAGTAAACCTGGTTGCTTAAAGAGCGGTGAATGCAGGTCTAGTTTGTCAATCAGTGGTTCTTTTTTTGGAATGACTCCCTCCTTAACCTCTCCATACAGCCCAAATCTATTGCATTACTGAAAATGTTAAAAATCTGTCTCTTATGATTGTTGAGAAGTTCACTTATCAAGGTAGTCTAAAAACATCAAAATAAATCATTGATGAATAGTAAACATTATAACCCTGGGTGGATTGCTGGAAATGGCTCATGAGATTAGAATGCGGGAACGGACTACTGTTCACATGCATTCTAGGTTAAATAGCAGGGACATAAAGAAAACAGTGAGGATCTTTGCCTATATTGAATGAAATTAGCAGGGTGAGTGCTTATAGGTTTTTGCTCACACACAATCAGGCATTACCAGTGGTTAACTCCCTTAGCAGAATACAGTATGCTTAAAATGAAAATGTGACAATCTGCCACTAGTCATGCAGTCTATTGGTCAATGCTATTGCACAAGTCGTGAATGAAAGTAGGGAAAACTTAATACAAAAACTTGTTTGAAAGCTTGAAATTCACACAAGTAATATTTAAAAGGATGACTGAATGTAGTAATCCCATTATTTGTGAAAGGTAGTGTGTAAGCTAATTATCCATTTAATGTGTATTTATTCACCGTAGAACTGAGGTTCTTCCATTGGGGAGTGACATTCTGCTCTAATCTGGTGAGGTTAGAATTGCTTTATAAATATTGAAATGGATATGCCGAAAACTATCATCTCAGCTTGATGCCACACAAAATAGATATTTTTGCTGGAAACTCTATTGTACAGTGTATTTTTGACTTTTAACATATTTTCTTGGTGACATTTCTTAGGAGAACCTTAGGCAATATGTCGATCGCATTTTCAATGTCATAACAAAGTCTGGGGTGAGCTGTCCCACCGTCATGTGTGATATCTTCTTTTCTCTGCGAGAGTCTGCTGCCAAGCGCTTCCAAGGTATGGGTTTCCTTTTAGTGTGTTTTTTCTTGTGTTGTTAAACATTAATTCACTCTCTATTTAAGATTCCGGTGCCTGCTGCAGTGGTTTGCTGAAATGAATAGATGGTCTTTATAATATTACATCTACAGAGCTTTTGAACTAAAATTACTCCTCTTACCTTCAAAGTTCCGCCATTGTTTTAAAAATGGCTTAACAGATGTTTGTACCTCTGTTAACGTCTTGCATCATTGGCTCACACACTTTGAGGCACTAGTAAGGTCGAGTGTTTAATACCGAGCCGATTTTGTTTAACCCCTTCGTTACTAGGCCTCCCCCCGCCCCCCTGTGCTAAGCCTTTTTTTGGTTATTTGGGGTAGTTCGCGCTTAGGCCCCTGTAACCTTTTGATCACATAAGGTATCCTTGCCAAATTTGTGTCCTTTTCTTCCAACATCATGGGGATTTTAAAGGTACCCAGGGTTTGTTGATTCCCCTGGGAGGGATCCAGAAGTTAGCCAAAATACAGATATTTTTTTTTTAAATGGGAATTAAAGTGCTGCAGATGAAAGCGTCTGTTTTCTTTCCATGCAAATGGTATCAACAAAGGGTTTGTGCTGCTGAAATTACCATATTCCCTGCTTTCAGGGACTGACAGACTTTTGTCAGTAAACCAAAACATTTTTACACAGTTTTGGCATTTTTCTGGGACATAGCCTATTTTTTGCTATTTTTTGTGCGTTCAACCTCCTTCCAGTTAATGGCAGAAATGTGTATGAAAGCAATAATGGATCCTGGAAAGCTATACAGTTCAGAAAAGTAGTCGAAATTCTGAATTCAACAAGGGGTCATTTGTGGAGATCCTTTAAGGTTTTTTTTTATAGAAACCAACAGTTGAAAATAGGAAAAATTGAAAATGGGTTGAATAAAACAGCCATTTGTGCCAACGTTTTGACCTTAAACTTCTTCTTACTATGACAGATTTGTTAAAAGCAATATACCGTTACATCCGCTGGACCCTTCTGGTTGTGGAGATATATAGGGCGTGTAGGTTCACCAAGAACCCAACAAACCCAGAGCCAATAACTGAGCAGAGTCTTGCAATGTTTTTTTATTGTGTACCGGTTATATAGAAATTAATTTTGGAAAATATAAACAGTGAAAACTCTGTACGAAAGACACCTATGTATTTCTGAAATGGGAACAAAATATAGAGTTTAGAAACAGTAGCTATTTGCACATCTTCGAAATTGTGGGTACCCATACTAGCATGTGAATAATAGGACATTTTTCAAAGTGACCTCCTTTTTTACACATTGTCTTACATTTGGAAGGCAGACCTGTATCAAAAGTCAATAGGTAATAACATTTGCTCTACAATTTTGTGTTACCCTAAGTCTCCCAATAAAAATGGTAGCTCACATGTGTGGATAGGCCTACGGCCCACAACAGAAATTGGCCCAAAACGCAACATCGACACTCCACATTTTCACAGTGAAACAGACCTTTTTTGTGCAAAGTGCATAACTGTGGATTTTGAACCCTAGCTCATCCGGCACCTACGGAAACCTAGCAAACCCAGAGGAATCTAGGATGAGGTGACTTGAGTGGCTCTCACCAGGTTCTGTTACCCAGAGTCCCTAGCAAACCTCAAACTTTGTAAAAATAACACATTTTCCTTACATTTCTGTGATGGAAAGTTCTGGAATCTGCATGGATACATATAATTCCACCCACTCCGCATTCCCCAAAGTCTTCCAATAAAAATGGTACCTCACTTGTGTGGGTAGGCCTAGTGCCTGCGACAGGAAACGGCCAAAACACAACGTGGACACACCACATTTTTACAGTGAAAACTGACCCTTTTTTTAAAAGTTCCTAGCTGTAGATTTTGAACCCTAGCTCTGCTGGCACCTAGGAAAACCTAGCACACCCATACATTTTTTTAAACTAGACACCCGGGGGAATCCAGGATCAGGTGACTTGTCTGGCCCTCACCGGGTCCTCTTACCTAGAATCCCTTTCAAACCTCAAACATTGTAAAAAAAACATTTTCCTCTTATTTCTGTGATGGGAAGTTCTGTAATCTGTGTGGATCTTCAAAATTCCACCCACCCAACATTCCCCAAAGTCTTCCGATAAAAATGGTACCTCACTTGTGTGGGTAGGGCTAGTGCCCGCAACAGGAAACAGTCCAAAACACAACGTGTACACACCACAAAGTGCCTAGCTGTAGATTTTGAACCCTAGCTCTGCCGTCACCTAGGGAAACCTACCAAACCTATACATATCTGAAAGCTAGACACCCATGGAAATCCAGGATGGCGTGACTTGTCTGGCTCTCACCAGGTTCTGTTACCCAGAATCCCTTGCAAATCTCAAACTTTGTAAAAAAAAAAAACATTTCCCCCACATTTCTGTGATGGAAAGTTCTGTCTGTGTGGGTCCCAAACATCCACCCACCCCACATTTTCCAAAGTCTCCTGATAAAAATGGTATCTCACTCGTGTGGGTGGGTCAAGTACCCACGACAGGCAAGGGCCCTAAACATATTGTGGAGACTTCAAAATTACCTATCATAAAACGTGCTGGTTTTGCAGGGGGGGGGACCTGAGTTTTTGGCCCCGGGTTCAACGGTCATCTAGGGAAGCCTACCAAACCCACACATTTCTGAAAACTAGACACCCTGGGGAGTCTAGTGATGTATGGCTTACATGGATCCCCCAATGTTTCCCTACCCATAATCCCCGGCAAACCTCAAATTCTGCTGAAAAAATCAAATGTGTCTCACATTTTTGTGTGGGAAAGTTGTAGGATCACCGGGTTGCCACCCAGCCTTCCCCCAGGTCTACCGATAAAAATGGTATCTCACTTGTGTGGGTAGGCATAGTGGCCGTAACAGGAAATGTCCCAAATCGTACTGTGGAGACTTCAAAATTACCTATCATAAAACAACCTGTTTTCGCAGGGGGGAGCACCTAGTTTTTTGGCCCCGGGTTCGCTGCCGTCTACGGGAATCTACCAAACCCACACATTTTCGAAAACTAGACACCCTGGGAAGTCCAGTATGGTATGGCTTGTGTGGATCAATATACTATACAGGTTTGCTATGTTTTCCTAGGTGCCAGCTGCGCTAGGACCCAAAATCCACAGGTAGGCACATTTTGAAAAAAAAGTCAGTGCCTAGTGGGCTTTCTGCCGCCCTGGGGAGGCTATTGCCCCAATATGCTCCCATGGGGGCAGAAAGACTGTGGCTATCATGGTGGGGGGCTTTGGGATGCCCCTTCTGGCCAGCCCCCACCCCAATGTATACAAATCCAGCATAATCGCTGGCACTTAGTGGGCTCTCTGCCCCCTTGGGGGGCAGATCAGGGGCTACTGCCCCGATCTGCCTCCTGGGGGGCAGAAGGACTGTGGCATCTCTTTTTGTGAGGGAGTGTGGAGGCATTGGCATGCCCATTCTGGGCATCCCCCACCCCTGAATTTTGAACAAAATGTATCCCTGGTGCCTAGTGGGCTATTGCCTCCATCTGCCTCCTGGGAGGGCAGAAAGACTGTGGCATTTTTTGGGAGGTAGGGGCATAAAGCAGTTTTTTTTTTTTAAATGCAGCCCGTCTTCCCTGAGATCACTGCCTGCTCTTAAAATTGTTTTGCAAACCCATTCACAAAAGGAAAGGGGTCCAGTTTGGGAGTGGCTTACCACCCTTTTGACAATGGTGGTAAACTGCTACTGTTTTGCGACCGCAAATGCGGTCGCAAAACAATGGTGCATTGCAATTGCACTCACTATTAGGAAGGGACGCCCTTGGCACGCTCCTTCCTACTAGCGAGTCGCTAACCATATCTTGCGAGTCGCTAATAGGTTAGCGACTCTCAAAATAGGGTTAGTACATTAGGCCGATGGTTTTTGCTGTCGCAAAGGGGGCCAAATTCCCCTTTGCAACTGCAAAAAACGGTTTTACATCTGCCCCGAAATGCTCTGAAGTACCTTCTCTTGGCACTACAGTCATCAGAAAAACAAGGAGCTAAAGTCTTTAGAGCTTGCACAATAACAGTTCTAAAGCCAAGTTTGCAAGAAGGGTCCAGCGTATAAACAGACAAGAAGCACTGTAATAAATCACAGAGAGGACATGGAGGAAAAGTATGTATTCTTTGAAGATACTCATACTCAGTCTTGCTACTACTTTAGGAGGATTCTAGCATTAAAGGCCCAAACCAAAGGTGTCCTTATTAAAGCCTCCACCAAAGAAACAAAGCCAGAACTAACCTACTGATGTTCTGGAAACCCAGTGGCACATAAATTTAAACAACCTGCATGATTCTCCATCTGCTCTTGTTTGTCTTTAAGTCATATAACTTACTTTTCAAGTTTGTCATTCAGTTAAACTGCACATTACTACTTATCATCACACTTGAACACCCACTGTTCCATTTCCTCGATTTTAATAAACATCTGAGTCAGCTGCCTATTGATATTGCCAAAACTCTTTTTTATTTCCCCCACCATCTCTCTCTGTGTAGATTGTATCACGTTGATCTCTCTCAGCACTTCTTCTAGCATAGCAAATAAAATATTGAGGGTCCGTGTCCAAATTCTATACAATTTTGCTGAAGCTTCCCGGCTGTTGACCAATTCTCTGCCGTTCTTGTGTCACTACCACCAAAGTTTCTTGTGGCAAGGGTTCTAAATATATTAATTTAGATGTGAGTTCTCCTATCAGAAGGTCTTTTACCATGACTGCCTGATTTCACCACAGTTTTGTTAGACTGAAATAATGTGAACACATCACTCATCAGGCACCTCCTTCCTCCTTCCATTGGGGGTGGGCACATTTCCTCAAATTGCGCTCCTTTAGATTCACCAGCTGACACAGTACTAGCCACCAGAGACTGCTCCTGTTGTTCTGAGTTAATTAGGTCTTCTCTTCCACTAAATACTCATCTGCCGTTATGGCATTTTCTGGGTCTCTCCAGAGGTGTCACTCAAAGGGGATGCTACGGGTGATAAAAGAGTTTTGCTTGGGCCATCAATGTTAACATCTGCTGTTTTAGCCAAGATCGTAGCGGCAAGTGTGACCAAAGTTGTGAACAAGTTAGGGAAAGAGGAGGACATAGTTTTAATCCGAGAGATATTGGGTAAAATTGATCGACTCAATTTGTCTGCACTCAGTGGGCCACTTTTTAGAGAAAGCAGTTTAATCAAAATGGCTAATCTACTGGATCCCACAGTTAAAAAAAAAATCAATCCAGAATATTCGGGGCTATTGTTTTAGATGTGAGTTTATGGACTGTGCAATTGGTCCCATGTTACATGGCACTGTAATGAATTAAGTAATTTCTGGGGGTTGATTTTTCAATATCTAAAAACCCATCTGCAGATTCAAATTGTTCCCAGCCCTTCCCTGGTATTATTGGGATGGGGTCCTTGCGCAGCAGATATTATTCAAGACATCAAAAATAAATCAATATATCTCGATGTTAGTTGCTAGATTATATTACTACAAAGGTTGAGGTTCAAACTGATTCTCTTTATAACAGATATAGTTATTGCATTTATAATCTTAAACCCATTAATCTTTATAAGTTTTTGCTCACACCAACCAAATTGGAGACTGGCACGCTGGAAACAGCTTAAAAATAAGATGCTGTAGCATTTAAAATGTGTGCTTATTGTGCCAACACAAATCTTCAGTTCCTGTTTTCATAAACTGTTCCTGTACTGCATTTCTGTCTCATTTTCATATTTGCTAACTTCTTTTATGAAAAATGTAGTCTATTTGAAAACTTGTATGTCTCTCTGCTACTGGCAAGTTGTTTTTAGGTGGAAATCTGTTTATTAATCAGCACATTCAAGAACCAGATTACATTGCAGTATAACACCCTTTTATCCACAACCACCAAAAATGGAACATGCATTCAACAGTCAACCCCAGCAGGGGAAAGAAGTGAACAGAGTGACAAGATAATAATAAGATGGCAAGCATCCTTATCAATAAACATCCTCCCAGTTATCCTCTTCCCAAAGTAGGGTCCCTCTTGCTCATCCTGTTTACAATGCTGACTACCCAATTAACCTAAAGGCATAGCAGGTGTTACATTGTGTCTGTCCCAACCTATATTCTCCCTGTGTCTACAGTCAAATTGTTTGAAAGACCCTGGGTGACTCCACCAGCAAGAAATGTTTAGCATTCTCCGAACTCTCTCCACACTGTAAACCACATTGATACCTCTAGCCCATTATTACCATATCCTTCTTCACTTTTAGACTGCCCCTCTTTCTGGTGAGGATATTTAGGTTTAGTTCATGGATGACCAAGAGTTTGCTATTTCCAAGCCAGATGTCTGATTTTCACTGCTCATGGTTGCCAACTTCAGTACAATCCCCATACAATATCATTAGGATTTTAGAAGAAAGGCTAATGGTCTTTGTAGCAACTTGTCTGGATCCCTTCATATTGGCCTAGTAAGTCCTCCCAAGAGTTTATTCATCTCATCCAATAACAATTCCACCTTATTCTGTGAGAAAACTTTCAGTATTCTGAGTTGGGCTCCTCTTTGCATGTTGTCAATCTGCTCCATCTTTCTGTCCACCACATGATAACCTCAGTTGTAATACCTTTAAAGAAAAACATGTTCTGAGGAGTAACTACTGGCTGAACATAGGGTCTTAAGTTTGGGACTCCAGTGAACCATAGTCATTTTAAGTTCCAGCCAGTCCCTGTTTTCTGTTTTTTGACATGCTTTCAGTTCAGCATAAAAGGACCGCTGCAATTCTAAGAACCCATTTCTCACAAAGAGTGGGCCATATGCCTCGCACAATATGTGCTGTATTAGCAGTTTGACCATCTATGCTACTTTAGGTATCTGAAAAAAGGGACTAGAACCCACTCTACAAGGGTCAGTGAATTTCACCCTAAACTGACAAGGTTCTGATGTTAGAAAGAAGCCCTTGGTAGAGAAAAAACACATTATTAGATGACCCACTTTCCCAGTTAGAGGTCTCCAAGCCAACCATTCATCGGTTTCTTCTGTGGCCTCTCAAAGGCCAGTATCCCCAGAAAGTGAAATCATTCAAGGCTGTAATTCATGCATCCCGATGATTAAATTCATGCTAATCATGATGGTTATGGAACCCTAGAAACGAGTCTCTTCTTAGGATCATAGTATTCTTTAGTAGCTTACATTTAAGCAAATTGTGTTTGTGATTATATATTTTATTTTAGTATTATAACACCATGCCCTTCCTATACATATTGTATCAGTGCATGGCTACAAGGCCAACTATCTCCCAGAACCCAAAGTTATGTTTATCCTCCAACAAGTGCTACTACAGGAGTTCAGAGAACCAATGGGGCGGATAAAATGTGCTTATCCCTTTGTCGTAACCAAGTTCTTTAAATGCATTTATCCAAGTAATCAACCTACCAAGTAAACCACCTTTTGAAATAGCATTTCTAAAAATAAGAATTAATCAGTTTTCCAACTGCAACTAAGCACTACTTAGATTAAACAACATCCTAACGATTCCAGGGAGATTTCCTAAAGGCTCACAAGAGAGTTGGCTTACAATAGATCTGAATGAGATTTAGGAGTTGCTGTCCAAAAAGTTTCACTTTTGAAGACTCTGTTAGAAACCGACTGTGGAGATGTTTTCTCTCCTCTTACCAACTCAGCTTTCTTTGGTAGCTTGGGGCTCAGCAAAGTAGCAAGCTTATGTTAGGGGAAAAAGACCAGAGTTATGAAGAGGAGCAGATGCCTTTTTTGAGATGTCCTGGAAAGTGCTTTATAAATTGAGAGAATCAGATATTTGGTAGTCACTAAGTGTAAAGTGTTATTTGATAAATATGAGATACTGGAAATCTTATAAGCATAGCAAGATGGTGACATGAAGAGGAAGGCAGAAACTGTTTCTGGACGGATATGACAGTAGCATTGAATGAGAAAGGCAGAACGGATATTAAAGTGGGTATACCAACCTTTCACTGCTAAACCTGTGATATTTAAGCTGATGAATATCTGCATCTAAGGGAAGAGACACTGGGAAGAAAGAAAAGTACAGCTGGAGTGATTGTCAGGAGAAGTTGGCACAGTTCAGGATCATTACCTCATTTTGTGGAGCATTAGAGGGGGAGATATTTTTGCAGTACGAAAATGTCTGAGAACGAGGAGACTCTAAAGGGGTGAAGGAGGTCAAATCAAGCAATTGGTGGTTCTGTTGCAGCAATACTCTTTGAGGGCAATTACTGACGGTTGACATTTGTGGCGGATGCCCAAACACTGCAGATTGCTTGTTGTTCATCTATTTTTGATAGTACTCAAGGTGTTTTGCCTGGTCTTATAGATATATGACTCTGCCATCATGCAACTATTTCTTTGAGCTATCCATGCTTAGTTGTATCTACCTGACTGTTCTATTGCTCCATTGTTCCCTACCCATCCCCTTCTGGGTGTTAGCCTTGGCTCCCTGCTCTTTTCATACTAGCAGCCAAAGTTTAGAACACCTTTCCATGATTCCTTACATTTGAACTTTAGAAGAATCCTAAAAATATTCTTCTTTTATGAGCTTACAGCCCTGCCAGTACTCTGCTCTAATCTAACGGCAAAATACCAAAGTTCCTGGGTAACCGCACCCTCTAAGAAATCTACCTAATAGTAATAATAATAATGCTAATTGTCATGAGGCTAATGAGGTCTCTTATATTTTTGTCTTTTTTATAGGAGACCAAGATGTAAGATATACGGCTGTGAGCAGCTTTATTTTCCTGCGATTTTTTGCACCTGCGATTCTCTCTCCGAATCTTTTTCAGCTTTCGCCACATCATCCAGTGAGTATGGTTTCTCATTTGTTTGATGTTGCATCCTAGGGTGAAACATGCAGCAACCAAGTACTAGGCATGTGGAATAATTTTATGTACTGTGTTGCAGATCATGTATGAACACAGAAGCTGCACTGTAGGCAGCCTCCTTTTCAATCTGGTAGTGTGAAAAGGGAGGCTATCCTAAATTATTTGAAATCCTCCATGTTTCCTGTTGTGTATGACTAGACTACATGGACCCGGACTGAGTAAGTTCAAAGTCCAATACCACAAATGTTTCTTGAAGAACGCAGAGAGTAAGTATTACTGCTGCTGGGCTGATAATTCTGTCACATCGACACCTCATTGCAGACATCTAACCTAACCTGTGCAAAACACAGAGGGACACATGAAATAAATTAGTGTGCACTCATTTGAGAGTGATGGTTCATGGTACAGAGTTATTATGTGTGTGGGTGTTTAATGAAGCTGGTCGGTACCAGCTATGAGCACAGGCCCAGTTTATATTATCACTCTCGACGCTCTAGGAAGCTTTTATTTTGGCAAAACCTAAACTCTCACTTTCTGTCAGAGCACACAGTGCTGTTAGTTAAAAGGATTACCAAAAAATCTCTCAGCTTTTGGTGAGAAACTGGTCATAGAGTCAATACTGTCTTGTCCTCTGTGGGAGAAACTGCCAGATGAACTGTAAACCATAAAGCCTTCCTGGGAGACGGAGTTGTTATGCCCGATAGCAAGAAGGAAATCTGTTGGTACTAGTTTCCAGATATAGCGGGTACCCAGTAGTGGCTCCTGGGGGGAGTGCTGTGGGGCGGTGGGGTGGGGCAGGGTGGGGGGTAGTAAACTCCGGCATACGGCCGACCGGAGTTACGTACATAAATAAAGAAATAAAACGAATTACATTGCGCACGCTGCACCGCCATTTGGGTACCACTATCAAAGGTCTATGAGGATCCCATCCCTGTCTGGAACATGTGGCTACGAGACAGATCTGTCTGCTGGTTTCTTCACATTTTAGTTTTTTTAATACAGTTGTTAATTATCTATGTTTGATTTACACTTGTCTGTGTCTTTCTTATTTACTTGTTTTTAAGACTTTGGTCCTAACTTGAGAAGGGCAGTTATGGTCCAGCCAGTGATGGAGTTGGGCTGTTCTTCAGGGACAGGCCCTCTTGCGTCAGAGATAGCTCAGCTTGAACATATTGTTAATACCTATTTTATTTTAGTGCATTCCCAAATGGGAAAAGTACAACCAGGCATAACTGTTACTAATGGCTTGGTGTTATGTTAAGAAGTCAAAATTGTGCAAATCTGACAACCCTTCACATCCAGCTAGCACTACATAGTAGACAAACCTATTGATTTTGGAAAATCTCACACACAACTCAACCTTTCACATTTTACAAGCAACCTTAATCATGTAAGGCAGAGAGACAAGCAACAGTTGTCAGAGATTCTATAGGGTTTTAAAAACAAAGTGCCAGATGTTATGAGCAACTAATTTGCTCCTAAAGCCTTAAGTGATTTGTCCAATATTCCTGTTACCTCAGGCCAAAACTGAGAAGTTCTCTTACTAGTTTTCCAGGCTCATGGCTTAACAACTGTTTTTCATGTAATCTAGCCACTAAATAACAATGTTGCTATATATATAAATGGTTTTTATACCTATTTTTGTAACTTCATTGAAGAAAGAGTGTCTGTTGTTACTATTCCACTCTATCTTGTTTTAGAAAAGGGGTTTAAATATCCCTTTCCCCAATGCACTTTTTTTTGCATATTATTTTGGCACTATAGTCTCTCTCAATCAACCGTGGCTCATATGTTCTGTTGCTGCTTCTTTTCCTTTTTCTGGGTCAGTTTCCCACTATTTCCTGATGCAGTTACACAAATATATTGGAATAAGTTTTATTGTTTCCATATGCCTTGCAGTTGGCACGCAGTGATAAAATAGGATAACCATAATGGGAAAGAAAAGAAAAATTAGGAAAATACAAGGACTTTCCTGAATCGCCTAACATTCACAGTCAAATTTCCTACTTGTAAGGCAATATAATATAATAAAAAATAAGATGTCCTCATCTATTGGTCAGTTAAACAGACAGTGCTTGACATCTAGCTGTGTGGATAGGACAGTAATAAATAAGGGTGAATTCAGGAGATGTGGGTGCTTATGGGTTTGCCTAGCTGGGCCAATTATTATTTTGAAATATGCATATTTTTAATGGGTGACATTGGGTTTTAACACATCTGGTAAGTTAAATGGAATACTGCCCTCACGCCTTCAACCCCAAGAAGAAGCATGGCACGTTCATTCTTCCACACCAACTCACTGATGGTTGTTTTAAAGGGAACCTATCTTGGTTCATCCCACTCTCAAACTGTCATAGTATATGAATAATAAATTGGTACACTTGTGTGGCGCACTTTTAATATTCTTTTACCCAACTCATTGGTGCTCGTTTTATGGACCTTGCTGGATTTGTCAGGATTCAAATTTGTTACTATCCTACTACATACAGATATCTGAAGTGGCTGTAGTATTCTTCTCAAGTTTCTTACCAACTGATACTACGAGTATAGTTACTAAATAGGTTATCTTTCCATGGATCCCAGTCTGATTTATTTAGTGTGATCTGCACCTACAAATGAGACACTTTTTGTTCCAATTTCCAGACTTAAGACAGACTTAAGACAGTCTTAAGACAAACTTAGGAAGACAGACTTAAGACAAACTTAAGACAGACTTAAGACAGACTTAAGACAGACTTAAGACAGACTTAAGACAAATTTAGGACAGACTTAAGACAAGCTTAGGACAGACTTAAGACAGACTTAAGACAGACTTAAGACAAAATCCTAACTTTACTACTACTACATGCCTTCTGTGAATACCAAAAGTAGTAAGTTTAGGATTTTGTCTTAAGTTAGCTCTGTGAATCGGGCCCAGTGATTTAGCACTTCCAGTGATAACAGGCTTACACTCGAGGAAGTTGCATGAGTTGATCCACAATGATAATCAGTAATAACAATCTTTGATTCACTCTTAGTTGTGATCAGTTATGGAAAAATACCAGTAGAGCAGGTCATTTTTTCTCCCATAACATTTACGTTTCACTTTATTTCCTAGGATCCACAGACATCTAGAACCTTAACACTTATTTCCAAAACGATTCAAACGCTGGGAAGCTTATCAAAATCCAAATCTGTAAGTGTCATCAGTTCTTTCTTTCATATTCACAATGTGTAGATCACTCTTCGAAGGATACAATGTGTGTGTTGGGTTCAGTGGCACTAGTGTGTAGGACTAGGGACCGTTTGGTATGTGTGGGATGTGATGCACATCAAACTGCTGAGATAAGGAATAACTAGACATGGAAAATGTATAAACAAAAAAAAAAAGAAGAAGAAAATTGAGCAGCCACTGCCATGTTGATATTTTAAGGTAACTCGACTGCGAGGCTCTGTAAAACAAGATGTGCATCTCTCCATTATTTTGTTTTGTGTAATATTGAAGACAGCAAGCTTGCAAATAAGCGGAAGTTATCTATAAAAATTGACTTATTGGGTAGGCTAGCCTATAGATTTAAAGTCTGCTTTTTGAATTTGATGGTAATCATTACAGTCTGATCCAGTGGTGGCTCGCACTGATAAGGGCAGTGTGGGGGGGGGCTGGAAGTCGACAGATGAAGGATAAGTAATATTTAAAAACAAAAACACTTACTTTGCGCTCACCACATCGCCTACGAGTTGATGCGGCGAGTGCAAAGTAAGTGGTTTTATTTATTTATTTATTTAATATTACTTATCCCACCGTCTGTCGACTTCAACCATGCCCCACCCACCCTGCCCCACCACTCTTGCCTGTGCGAGCTGCTACTGGTCTGATCCCAGTTTTGACATTACTGCTGAATGGTTTATGGACGTGATCATTCTCGTGCATCATATGCAGTCCTAGTTATCTACTTTCTGTTACAGAAACTTTTAGAAATAACATTTTGTGTTTCGTTACTGTCAAACCACACACACTGTCATCAAAATATAATTCTACGTCCACTGCTGATTTTTGCATCTTGATTTTATGTATTGCTTGCCTTGTTTAAATGCTTCTGGAGTGTGAAGAAACAGGTCAAACCTAAAAATTACACAACGTCTCTTCATAATGTATGTGAAGAGAAGAAAGTGAGCATGCAAATCGTGTAGGAATTAGGGGTTTTTAATGTTACAGTAATTAACTTGCATGTAAGAACTCTATACTTTTTTCCTTTTCGGAATGCAGTTTTAAAATCTGCTATTATACTTTCTCGTTTCAGGCAAGTTTCAAGGAATCCTTCATGGCTTCCTTTTTTGACTATTTTAATGAACAAAAGTATGCTGATGCAGTGAAAAACGTAAGTCAACCTGAATGCTGTTTTATAGAGCGCTATAATGTTCGTAAGAAGATGTGAAAGCTTGATAGAAATGCAAATGTCCACCACAGTCCTTTGGCGCTATTTAGGTACTACCTTGCTGTTGAAATTAAGGTACAATTTCCAAAGATGGTAGTTTAAATTACATCTAAATCACTTTCCTCCGTTGCCTTTACTTGGTGTTCTTTCTACCCTGTGCTTCCTTCCCTCAACAACCCTCTACTTGCTCAAACATTATCACCCTATTTTTTCACTTAGCTCCAGTCCCTCCTACAACCTTATAGTTGTTGCTCATTGAGAAGAGTACACTTTACACATCCTTTTCTCAGTCAGAAAGTCACTCTCTTCGAGTGTCCGTGATTATCTCAGGTGCTCAAAAATGCAGTATTTCCCTCACAAAAACGACAGCCATGATAATGCATGCGTAAGCAGGGGAAAGCAGCCATTACATTGCGGCTGTTACCCCGCATGCCATTACAACACAAGCGTTACCACGCATGCGTTGTAACAATGCGTAGTCTTTACTACGCATTTTTTTTACAACGCATGTGCTTTTACCAGGCATTCCTTTACAATGAATTTTGTTCTAAAGGTATGTATGGTAAAAGCACATACGATGTAAAAAAATATAGGCAATCCACGTCATTGTGAGGAAACAGAGGCTCTTCCGTTTCCTCACAACAACGTGCAGAGCCCCGCAGACTGCAGAAACAAGGAGAACCACGAGGAGACAGAGGAACCACAAGGAGAGACAGGTAAGGGTTATTGGGGTTGGGTGGAGGGAGTTCATGGGTAGTGTTTTAGGGTAGGGTTAGGGGGCCGTGCAAGGTAGTGTTTTAGAGCAGGGAGAGGACTGAGGATCGTGTGAGTGCCATGCAGGGGTAGTGATTTAGGGTTTAGGGTAGGGAAAAGATTAGTGGTCAGTGGGAGGGTCATGCAAGAGTAGTGTTTTAGGATAGGGTTGGGGGGTCGTGCAGGGTAGTGTTTTAGGGTAGGGGGAGGACTGGGGGTCAGGGGAGGGTCATGCAGAGTTAGTGATTTAGGGTTTAGGGTAGGGAAAGGATTGGGGCTCGGGGGTCGTGCAGTGGTACTAATTTAGGGTTTAGGGTAGGGTAAGGTACTGCAACTTACCTTAGACACTTTTACCAAGTATATGCCTTTACCACGCATTCCTTTGCGTTTAATAATGGTATGCGTGGTAAAGGCATATGCGTGGTAAAAGAGTGCATTGTAGTGGTAGGTCGTTGTAGGGGTACTAGTGTAGTAATACCCACGTTGTAATGTCACGCGTGGTATTAGTATGCGTAGTACCACCATACATTCGTAAGCAGGCATTCTTACTTACCCTCCTAAACAGTACTCCACCACTTGTGCTGAGCACCAAGAATTGGGATAGGAACAATTGCCAAACTCAGAACTCACTGTTGATTTTAAAATCCTTTGCTTCCTTAGTTATTTGCTCCACTACCTTTTTGGTAGGTCCACGCTATGCAAATATCACATATGTTTTAATTAATATTATGTGAATATTTCTTTAGCTGGCCACTCCCACCAACATGTTTTGCATTCCGAGTTCTCTAACATATTCAGACTATTTTTTGGAGAGATAGTAATATTTATACCCTGTACCTTTCATTTGAAAGCAGTGCCACGTAACAATAATATCAAATATACATCTGTAACATTCTAAAGTTAGTGGTTAGAAGTCAAATGCAGTATGTTATGGTTCTAAGATATGACTAGCAAGATCAATTGCAATGGAAGTCAGTGTTGTAAAGCATGTAGTTATCCTAGTCTCAAACAAGTGTCAACAATATCATGAAAAATGATAAATCAACGAGTATGGAGTGCATAGGAGGGAACGGCTGAGATAAAGAGCCTTGCCTCTGGAAAAGCACCATATCACATATTGACCATGATTTTGAACATTAGTGACATATACCCTATGCATTTTTTTGTTTAACTTGTGTCCTCAAGAAATCAATATAATCTAGTTTGTAAGAACCCTTGTAAACCAGACTTGATATAAAAGGACAGAAAATCCCCTTTTCACAGCATTTCTTGAGATTAGTGGTCTACTAATCCTGTTTCTAGTTTCCATACCATCACCGGAGTAGTATTTCATTCTTTTGAGAAAAGCAAACTATGATGGATGGAAATGCTTCAGTCAGTCAGAACTATAGGTAATTCATTTTTGTTTGGCTCTACCATTACAAAAGGGACCTACAATAGGAAAATCTGTCACACAACAAACACGTAAAATTAATTACACTAATTCCATATTTAATCTGCAATTAATTAATTAATATTAAGTAACATCTAATTATTAATTCATTAAACATAAATTACTTACCACCCTTTACCCCTATAAACCCCACAACCGGCCCCTAAAATTAATTACACAATTTCCATAATTAATTTCAATAAATTAATTAATGTCAATTAACAGCTAATTATTAATTAATCACAAATAAATTACTTCCCACCTTTAACCCCAATAAACCCCAAAATGTGCACCTAAAATAAATTACACAATTCTCATAATTAATTACCAATTAATTAATTCATTTTAAATAACAACCAATTGTTAATTAATTAATAATAAATGACTTCACACAATTAGCACTATAAATCTCAATTCAATAAATATTAATAAATAAAAAATAATCGCTAATTTAATATAATTAAATTACTTCCCACCCTATTCCCCTATAAACCCATAACCCGCTACGGAACTAAAAAACACAAAATTCAATTAAAATAAAATGTATAATTACTAAAAATGTAACACAGTTATATTAAAAAATATAAACCATACTTATACAAAAAATACATCACATACATTTAAAATATAAACTAAAATACATAACACTAACTAAATAATCAATATTTAAAACAATCATGGGGGTAATTACGATGGTCGATGGCCTTCGGTCCGTCCGCTATCGTCCTGGGGTTGGGGACCGCCCGCCTATAAGGCAGCGGTCCCACACATGTAATTACGATGTGACCGCCACCACGGCAGTCGCATCTGCTATATTTAACATTGCAGCGGGTGCTTCTAGGTGCAGCACTGTCTCAATGTTAAAAATGCACCATTAACATTTCCCTGCACTATGTGGCAGGCACCATGCAGTGTCTGCCACATGGTGCACGGAAATGTAGGAGAGAACCATAGGTGCCCCCAAGTGGAAATTCAAAGTGCCTGGGGTCAAGGGGGGCCCGCTATGGGCCCCCAAATTCCATCCCTACCAGCCTTTCCATGTCAGGTGACCCACCATGGAAAGGCTGGTGGGGATACTGCATCCTAATCAGGCGGGCCGTGCCTGCTAGGCACCCCTACCATTCTGGGGATGCGGGCGGTCCGACAGGCAATCGGAACAATTGCTACTGTCGACCCAAGGAGGTCGGGCTTTCCACCCGCAAGCACACCGACTGCCATCACAATCTGGCGGGCGGGCAATGGCCTCATGATGGTGGTGAACCCGCTACCGACAGCCTATTGGTGGCAGGTTCACCGCCATCGTAATCAGGCCCTATATTTTTGCAAACAATATTAATGACTTCTATGTTTTTAAAATCGATATTTCTTACCTTAAATCGATATTCTTGACCACGATATTCTTGCTGATGATATTTCTCACTCACGTAATTTAGGACTTGACATTTCTGTATGTCGACATTTTAAACTCAATATTTTGTCTGCACACCAATCACTTTAAGGAATGCGCACCTTTGTTTTGGAGATGTCCACAATATGGAACTATTCATAGCTACTGAGAGCAAACATGTCTCCTCAAATGGCCTCAGGCTTCAAACCTTGCAGGTAGTGCAGCAATTAGATGCCCCTTTCGGATACCCCACAATAACTGTATATGGTGTCTGGGGTTGGGAAACACCACAAAAGCCTACAACTCCTGCACCTCTATGCACCCTAGGGCCACTGTGGAGTAGAAGCCCAAGTTATTTTTGGCTAAGGCCAGCAGGGAAATGCCCAATGGAGCGCATTACGAAAGACTCCCTCTGACAAAGGTAGGTCATTTTTCAGGAATATTCTCTTCAGAGTTCCTTCCACAAAAAACACAAAAGGTGCTATAGGGAGTAGAAGCCACATCTTCCTCGAGCAAGAGATACTGTTCCCAGCACCATTCAAAGTCTCGATGCTGGGCAGACTCCTGGCACCTAAGAAGTCGAGACCGTAGTTCCCTGGTCTTTCTTCAGTCCCCATGTATGTCGCGGCTTTCCAGCTAGTAATACTGTTTCTTTTCGGAATGGTGCAGTAAACCTTTGGGCCACTCCCCAGGGTGAGGAAGGGTCTGTTCCTGTGGTTTTGGTGATTCTGGTGGCTCAGAACCAAATGCGTTCCAACACCACGCCTTCATGGGTTTGGCCCCTATGCTTAAGGTAAAACCAAAACTGACTAAGGCCTTGTGACTCATTTATATGGGGCCCTTTGTGACACCATCCCTGAAGACACTGGTGGCACTGCTGATGAAGTGAGCAAGAACCACATAGTTAATAGGGCGAAATATATGTGTGGCAAAGAAGAAGGTGAGAGGTTATTACATGTATGAGCCATTGTCAGAGCATAGCTCCCCAGGGCTCAAAGATTTGTCAACTTGAACAAAATAGTTGGTTCAGATGCTTTCGCAATGGAAGATAAAGTCTACCAATGCATAGAGTATGATGACTCAGAAGATGATCACCTCCTGCCTACTTATGATATTGATGCCTTTATATGGGTTGACAAAATGTCAGTGGCCTAGACACCTATCCATAAGGGGACATTTCTTACCCCTCTGACCCTGCCTCAAAGGAGGCCTTGTCTTTCACACCAATTGCTCAGAAGGCGACGGAGGCCTTGGAACTGATTTTGACCTCTGTGGAATTGAAGTCACATATTCTGATACAACTCCTGCAACCTCCCAAGTTTCTTTAGAGATCCTGCTCCTAAGTAACAACACTTTTCCAGACCCCATAATTACTGCAACGGGAAACTGTTTTTCGGTCCAGCAGCCTGCAGAAAGATCACCGGATGCCATTAGACTGCTCCAAGTGACCTATACTTTTTGTCCTTTCATGCATCATCAGAGAATCTGGTGATTCGAACATTGTCTTCAAAGGAGAACCCCAATGCCTGTTGTGTGGCTCCTCCAGATATGGAGTCCAAGAAGCTTGATGCCTTGGGTTGGAAGATGATTTTCTTTGGCAGCTTGGCTTTCCACACTAATGCCACCTGCATTTCAGGTCTCTATATCCATGCTTAAAGTCGTCTTCCTACCAGAGCACATGAAGAAGACTTTTTCTGACCTGGTGAGTAATGGCCTGGGTGTGTCAAAACAGATCCTGGAATGTGGTTTTGACTAGCCAGAGGCAGTTTCTCATTCTGTGAGCCTAGCCGTCATGCTACATAGACATGCTTGGATGTGTTCTGCAGAATGTTTGGAAGAAGCCCATGCTCATAGATATACCCTTTGACGGCAAGTGCCTATTCTGTTAGAAGGCCTCCTCCTCCTTTAAACGTCTCAAGAACAACAGGCTTACGGCTCTCATCTTAGGGCTGGCCTACCCTGCTCTTCAGTTTCTCCAACAGTATTGGGAGTTCTGAGATAATTCTAGGGCTGTACTGTCCAATTAATGGCAGCTGTCTCGGCCCTGCCAGGCACAACCTCCGCTTCTTTCAAGGCAGGGGTGGATTTAGGAA
This sequence comes from Triturus cristatus, assembly GCF_964204655.1. Lineage (NCBI taxonomy): Eukaryota > Metazoa > Chordata > Amphibia > Caudata > Salamandridae > Triturus > Triturus cristatus. The sequence continues at coordinate 1,122,456,945 of NC_140591.1, read as the reverse complement.
GCAACACCATCATGACAAACAGATCCAGTCCCGACCTTCCTCTGAGGTCTGTGCTGCCTCAATACTCCTCTGACTCTCCTCTCTCACAACACCATCTTCTAGTGTGGGGGACGGTCTGCCATTTTAGTCACTCAGTGAGAGGTGATCACAATGGACTGCTGGTGATCCAGGTGATACGCTGAGGCTACACTCTTCCCATCATTTTCTCCCTTTCAGATAACCCCCTTCCTTCAGAGCGCGATCATCAGCTTAAGCTGCTCACGGAGGCAAAAGTTCTGCCCTTGCTGGCAAAAGGGACCATAGAAGTGGTGCCTCTGGAAGAGAAGGGCACAATATTTTACTCCCTCTGCGTCTTGGTCCCAAAGAAAGACAGAGCCCTAAAGCCTATCTTGTATCTTTACCTCAGCTTGATCCTGTTGGCTTTGACCATAGGGGATTGGTTGGTGTTCCTGGACCTCAAGGGGGCCTGCATCTATCTTCTGATTATCACTTGAGTTTCACAGTGCGACCCCAACTCTATCAGTTTGCAGTCCTCATGTTTGGACTGGCAACAGCACCACATATCTTTCCAAATGTTCTGGCAGTTGTAGCTGCTTTACTGTAGAGGTTGGCAGTCCTTGTATTTTCATACTTTGACACTGGTGAAGGCAGTGTCTCCTCCACGACCTGGCTTTACCTTGTTTTGTGTTTCATTTTCTTGATGGCATGTCCTTTTAAACTAAAGCATAGTTTCCTGATTCGTCTCATTGCATTGAAAACAGTTTTGTTGGAAGCAATTATTTCTGCTTGCAGTATTCGAGAAATTCAAGCTCTATCAATTCGTCCACCCTTCACTGTTTCCTAACCCTTCACTGTTTCCTAGCCAGCCAGGTTGGTTCTTTGTCCTTCCAAAGTGGCTTCTGCTTTAAAAAATGCACAGACTACCACTTGTCCTTCTTTCTTCCATGCTCCACATCCAACCAAGGGGGTGGAACATCTGTGTCAGCTGGATACCAGGCATGCATGTCATATTGCATTAAACCCACACTACAGGACAGAGTTGATTGCCAACTTTTTGTGGGCTTCTCTTGAGGGAAAATTGAAAAGGCGATGACCGAATGTGCTATTTCCCATTGTGTCATCCTCTTGTCCTGGACATGCTACACCGTGGCCAAGAGAAACCACCCAGAGGGAATTTGTGCTCATTCCACCAGTGCTATGGCTGGTTTGACATCCCTTTCCAGAGACATCCTGGTTCCAACATCTTCCAATCAGCTATGTAGTCATCCTTACTACTGCCTTACATCCATGACTTCCTTGACTAATCAGCACTACTAAGTCCCTCCTCCCATGGAGTTACTGCTTTTGGGATATTTCTGATAAATACATAATCTTCCTGCAGATTCCTCACCACTCTCACTCTTCCCCAATGAACTAGTGCTATGATTAGGAAGATCCCACATTATGCAAAGCTTTGTGCTGTACTGTTCGCTGTCATGCCTCTTTCATTACTTTCTGCACACTGCAATGGGGAGCGTAAAAAATGTCATGAACTGATGCAAGCTCACCACTTAAAGCCTAATATGCCCAATGACTATATGTTCAGAGGCATGTTGCAGCTGGAGTGTGGTGGTGACACCTGGCACCTGGTAGCGCTGGATAGCCATTTCTGGAGAAAAAAAACTTCAGACTACTCAGAAACCTGGAAGAAGTTTACATAAGGTGAGGAATCAGCAGGAGGAGGAGTATCTACCAGAAACATTATTATATAAGGTGTTTCTTTTTTCAGGATTGTAGCGAGCCTTTTAACATGGATGTCATTTGCTGAAAAAATAAGAGAGTATCAGAAATGACATCATGCACACTTTCACCCACAATGGCATCACAGAAAGTAACATCACATGACACTGATGACATAGACGGAAGTACATTAATGAAGTAAAGAAAAATGAAAAATTAGCAAAACGTAGAGCTAAAGGGCCAACACTCACAACTGAGGAATTTTTGATCTCAGTTCTAAGTAAGTCATCATTGTGTTTAACTTCCTGTTCTGTAATTTTCATGCTAGTATACAGGAGTTGAGGATACCTCTGCAACAGCAGTGCTGCATTGTACCAGAAGCATTTGCTGTAACAATTGTGAGGCTTGTACTTAATATTCCAGTGGAACTGAAACAACCACTACAGCTTCTTCAATCACTTGTTTCCAGTTGACTGTGTGAGACTGCAGCTAAAGCATCTGTCATAAAGTGCTGGGAGTCAATTATTGTAGTGATAGCAACATACATAGAACTCACTGCAAACCCTTATCACCCACAGACCAATGTAATAATTAAGGAACTTATGCACAGCTTATAGTGCAGCTAGGGCTCAACTACTGTGCAAACAGCATTTTCTCCTTCCTTTAAGATTTCCTGCCCGTACTTTATTATTGAAGACCCCTCAAGTCAGTAATGTGACTTCTGCCTATTTTCATCTGCTGAAAGCAGTAAAGGACTCATCCTTGTCTCCCCCTTGCTGCCTTCTCCATGTACAACAACAGTGGTTCAGGCCTTTATTCCTGCATTGTTCACAGCTATGCTTAGTGTCATGGCTTGTGGTAATATCACTTATCTTGCCTACAGATTATCCAGAATGCTCTTGTGCTGCTGATTAATGGCTATCCCCAGCAATTCAGCGTCTACCTTGTACGTAAATTTCCATTTGCTCCCATTGGTGAAGGACATCAGCTTCAAATCCTTCTGTATTCTGAACACTGCTCTTTTGTTCACTTCCACCTTTGAAGATACTTGCTGGGGCACACCATAAAGTTGTCTTCTTTGACATTTTTGCAAATATCTAAAATTCATTGTGCTTGGATAGCTCTTCTTTTAGTCCTTTGATCAATGAATGATCTTACACTATTTTGAGGAAACAATTCCCAATCAAACTTTTCTTGAAACAAGTACAGTTTCTAGTCATTTTTCAGAATTACAAATGATGTTAATGGGTGTGCAGTGTACTCTAATAATACAATGTTCATTCACCCACAAATCTGATGACCGAAAAGTGGACGGACACACATTCCCACATCTAAATGTAGATAGAACAGAGCTGCCTAGAAGATAAATCAGGCAGTAGTTGGCCAGTGCACTAATTAGGATTTACCACTTTGTAACATTGAATTTCCTGATACTAGTTAAGAGAAGGTGAGTGGAAATGTCGCTGCTTGTCGACTACTGTTCATTCATATAGTTCCCATCGTTTTTATTAATAGATGTGTTGATTGTTCAACAGAGACTGCAAAATCCCACTGCAGTCATCAGCTTCAAAGGAAATAATAAATATTGCAAACCAGTTACAAATGATCTATTATTGTAACCGAGCAGTTCATTGTTCTTAGTAACATTAATTCTACATGGGTTTTTGAAAAGTGATCACGCATGTCTGCATATCTAATTACCTATAATGTAGAAATAAGCTCCTCATAAAGATAATGTTAGCATTGACAGTGATGTTTTTTTTTTAAATTTAATATGGTATGTCTTAAAAGGTTGATTGAACTGTAGACTTAATGATACTTATAGTAAGTTTAAATGAAGTCATATTTCTTGTCGTTTGACCTTTCCGTACATTCTCTAAAGTTTCTAGATTTGATTTCATCTTCTGGAAGAAGAGATCACAAGAGCATCGAGCAGCCTATACTTCTTAAAGAAGGGTATGTAAATGATTAAATGAGACAGTTTAAACATTTGTGTGAATTGAGCCTCTTACCAGTCATCTGAATAACAATTCTGGATTATATTAATTATTTTAATATTAATTTGGCAAAAGGAAAGAAATGGCACAACCTAAACTTTATTCATGCAAATCTTCCTGCACAAAAATATGTTTTAGTGATGTGGATACAATAATGCAAGACTGTCAAGAAGCCTCTAACATGCATATTAGCCTTAGCTGGAGCTTTTAATTCAGAGGTTTTACTTTCTAGGCTTTTGGATACGGAATCTGGCTATTAAGATGGATTAATGGGATGCTGTTGTCCTTGATCCTAGTTACCACTGATGATCAGAGCAAAAACTGCATGCTGTAAGCAAGTGATCACTTAATTATGGTTAATGGTTGTTTATGATCCTATAGTCTCAAGGAATAGCCAATATAGCTCCTGGACTAGGGACAGTCATGGAGTATGAGTTTATTAGTAATGCACACTGGAATTTGATTGCAGGTAGAACATAAAGTGAGAGCAACAATTTTCTCACCTGCTTTATAAATGGTCTTGGTTAATATAACTTCTAGGAGCATAGATACTTATAGAATTAGACAAAAAGTGGGGGGTGTACGCCAACTGATAGTGGAAACATACAGCCTATCTGCAACAAGCAGATGTAGGCAAGCTGGGATGGTTGGAATGAACCTTGGATCATTGGAAGCCTATGTGTGTGAATCCATATCATTAAAAGTAATAGAAAAATTGCATGTATTGGGTATTGGTTTTGGTAAAATTCTTCAATTCGGGAGGAATGCTACCAAACATATATCCCACTGTCAATAAAGGAGTATGAAATCAATTGTGGTGAATTAGCACTCCAGAATTGTTGTTGTCGGAACTGGGAAGACATGCAAATATTAGGAAATAACTGTAGGTGTCTACTGAATGTAGTCATGGCATGATATCATGTTGAACCTGGTTTGATCCCCTGATTTAGAATGCACATTATTTGTTTTTAAGCCGGTAGAAGTTCCATTCCTGAGAAGCATTTAATATTGCTTAGTTACTGCAGGGAAATAAAACATTGGTCAATCAAACATTTCCCTTAGTAGCTAAGGGGAAAAAAACATTTACAAGCGTTTTTAAACTAATCCTGACTTTCTGATGGATACTTCTGGCAGATTCATTACTTTGTGAATAACCCCAAGGTGCCAGACTGGATCTGGAAAATTTGTCTTCAGCAATGGCTCTTCAGCGATGACAGTTGCGGCTCCGTCCTACCATGTTGTGTCTACATAAGGTTCTGCCTGGCACTCTGGCAGCCATTCCTGTTTCTTCCACACCATGCGAATGTGGGTCTAGGCCTTTTCTTCAGTGTCTTACTGAAATTCCTCACTCATTGATGGACAATGATTAGGTCAAATGTTATCTACTAAGATTTCAGAAGGGGAATGAATGCATGTAATAACCTTATTGCAGATGTGATAAGGAACATACAAAGTGAATGAATTCAGCAAAGGCCCTAATAAATTGTTCTGTAAAGGATTTGGGCGAGTATACTTGAAGAATATAGCCATGCACATTTCATCAACAGAGTACCCCTTCAGTTACCAGCAATAATATGAATGAAGACACGATGCTCGGTCGTAATAAAAAACAAGAAAGCGGTGGTAAATGATATAGGTAGAGTTTGTTTCAACAGTAATCTTGGCATTATGGAGGGTGGCAGGGCCTAGTGGTGTTTATAGACTCATATTCTATATCCTAGAGATCTCAATTTGCACTCTAGATTCTTGACCACATCTACTTTTTTTGATTACTTGAGTATAATTTTAAGGTGTTCACTTACAACAACCAGGCTGGCTTACCCCTCTTCCGCCATTGCAAAACTAGTCTTGATATATAGTTTGGATCATATCCAGTGGATTTATAAAAAGGGGTACACATCGACTTGCACTATGGGACCTATTATATATTCGACAGACTTCACTAGGGTAAACACCTACCTGTATTTATGAGGAGTGAGAAGAACCTAAATGTGTTCCTTTCCGCACATTCTCCATCATATATTTCCAAAATGTCTCCTAGCTCGTCAGATTTCTGCTAACTGAGAGTTTTCCCCTGGAGTTGATTCTATCATCACTAAAGAGATTAAGATGATGTTTATATGCTGTAGAGTACACAATTTCCTTTTATCTTGTTCTTGTGGTGTACCTGTATGGTATATATCAGTGACTTTGAGTCGGATCCTGTTCGAGCTGTATCTGCATGCAGGTTCTGAAACCATTTACAAGCACGTATTATACACCATGCTGACACGGTAGGTCTTTGACCTAGCAGTGATGAACACTTCTCTTGAGTAGTCTGGATTTCAGAGACGTCATCCTTCATTGATCAGGTGAATTTTTCTATAGCCAAAAGGAGCATGGAATATAATGAACCACTTTATCTTTCTACCTTTCTTCCATCACAGCTGTTGTTACCTTCAAATTTGTCAATTTCATCACCAATTTTCTTTTTAGATAGCTCCTAACCCCCACCCAGCAACATTGTTGCTATTGTTGTGTGTATTGGTTTTATTGTTTTGTATGAAGGTGCGCCAGTCTTTCCGTATGCCTCAGACCCTGCCTATGCTATCTGTGGCTTATATGTATAGAATAGAAGAAGTACTACTGCGTCGAATGAACCACTCTCACAAATTGTGTTTTTCTAAGTGCATTTAAAACTCAAAAAATAATTGTGTAGCAAATGTTTGCGATTTGTGGTTACAACCTACGGTTTTATTTGCTGACTGTTGTCCTGTATCTAACAGGTTTATGATCAAGCGAGCACAAGGAAGAAAACGGTTTGGTATGAAAAATTTCAAGAAGAGATGGTTTCGGCTAACAAACCATGAATTTACCTATCAGAAAAGCAAAGGTATTTTTTTTAAAGAAAAGTATTGTACAATATTTGGGTTTTACGGGTTGTTTTCATTTATTTCTCTACTTTTGAGGAATTAATAAAAAGTAATGGCCCTGTGAGGTTTCTGTATTAGTGGTGAGATATAGATGTTCATTACAGCCAAAGACCGTGCACAGCAACTGCTGTAGTTTTATTTTATAACATTTTGTAAATTGTTGAAAAAATGGTTCTTGGGGCTACGAGCAAATAACATACAGCACACAAAATAGAAGAAATGATAGCAGGCAAATGATAAAAATTACAAAATATATATTGTTCTAAAAGCCACTGAAAACATCTGCGACATGCATATAGAAGAGTGCACATAGCTCATTCATATCAATAACGTACCTTAACATTTTTGAGGTTTACATAATTTTTCATTGAACTCAAAGATCCTAATTTGCTAGATAAATTTGCATATGTCATGTTCGGCACTGCTGGTTAACAGCCTCATACCACTAATCTAGGTCTTTGAAGTGGTGGCAAAATGGTCACCCATGAGGTAAAATCTGCTTTGGTCATCATGCTACTCATCCGCTAATCCCTTGATAGGGTGGACAATTGATTCACCATCCAAGTGGCACGCAGGTATGCCTGTGTGTAATCGGCATACGAATGGAATGGAATTCCAGGTGGGATCACTGACAAAAATCAATGAGTGACATTGCATGCTCATAAGTGAAAGGGCCTAGGCTACAATGAAAGATGCTGAATCCTTTCAGATTAGAGCTAAGATTTAGTTCTACAAAGCAACACATTAGAGCAAAGTATTGGTCTGGTTCCTGCTTGTGTTTACAAGGGGATGGTGAGTTATACAGCTTCAAATCTTATTTCTCAAAAAGTATTGTTTTACACTTTTTTGATTTTTTTATTTAGTGACAAATAGGTGTAAAGAACTTTGCAATATATGGTCCTGGTCACATACCCCTTCCCTATGTCAGAGGACATCTTTCCAGATGAGCTTTGAAAGTACTTCATTAACATGAAGCAAAAAAGTAGAATTCAACATTGATGCTTCTTTCTCCAGCACACTGTTATTCTCTGTAATACATGCGCCCTCATCATCTATCCCTGGATTTTCCAAGTCCAAAAAGTTTCCTCCATGGTCTCCAAACCTTGCTGAACCTTTCGGGGCACCTCCTAAAAGTGTACATGACTCTCTCATCAGATGTTCACAGATCCATGTTTGAGCACCATTAGTGTACAGTGCGTGGCATTTGAATCCTTAGTTTTCGTGCTACATCTCTGAAATTCACCACCGTACCCAAGAGGGCTAAGAGTTTGGAACTTTACATAAGGTACAGGTTGCCACATGCACCAAACATAACATTCTTGGCCAGCAGGTCATGGGGGAATTCCCAAAGTCATGCCCAGTAAACATATACTATTAATCTAAAACATCTGCATTTTGGCACATTGTCTTATTATAATTTAAATTGGGTTGCGTTGTGCCCACAGTCTCTATGACATGCAGCATGGAGAAGTTTCTAAATATTCTGGTGTTATGTCCCAAGTGCATGGCTGTCAAAAGTATCAAAAATAGTTATCTCACTTTGATTTATAATTTGTCACCAATCTGATGACAAATGTTTTGATGGACTGATATCCTTAAAGGTCACTAATTTTGACATACTGATCCCTGCTTCACTTCTTTCTCACTTCCAACCACCGACAAGGGGGTGTCCCCGGTAATCTTCCACTTCCAGTCTGTTGAAGCGGCAGCTAAACACCAAGGATGCAAGATAGCCACAGTGGGGAGGCGGAGCTTAATCAGAGCGCACCCTCCATAGCGCACGTATCAGTTGTACCTGAAACCTCAAGCATATCTATAAATCATTCTGAAAGAAGGTTAATTTTATGGTGTGAAGGGCTGGTCATTTACTCTGACCAACTGGAAAGCCCAATACTATATGCATAAATGGAGAAGAGCAATCTTTCCATCATACACACACCAACATAGTGTGTTTAGGGATATTATAAACATACTTTAATCCTAGAGCGATGACTGGAGAAGGGTATTGGTTTTCCAGAAGTTGACTGGAGTTTAAAATGGCATGTTCTACAGTTTATACAAGAACTCAGGGTTTGTGATCATTTTGAATAATGCGGCTCTCCTCAAGAAAGAGACTGGGAGTTTCCTACAAAGTGAGTCATCTTCCTTGAGGTTTAGCACTAGCGCATTGAGGTTATGATCATGTAATCAATCATGGTCTTCTTGGTAGTTGATCATGCCTAGCTATCTGATTTCCTCTCTGCCATCATCCATTGATCGGACACAAAACTGACTTGAATTTTGTCAGAGAACTCAGAGTGTTACACACTGCAGCTCATGGATCTTCCTTTTCCGTCCACCAAAACAGCAACCATCTGTAAGTAAATACCATCCATGCCTTCTGCAACTGCAGGGTCACTGCCTGCACTTTGAAGCAGAATAAAAAATGATTGACCCTAGTGCAGTTTTATTACAGATACATTATAGTATAAAAGAATCCCCAAGGGATGTGTGCTGGTACATTTTAATGTATTTGCAGTGGAGCCTATCCTGAAAGATATCTTGGGTCACTATTGTTTTTTTAAAAACCTTTATTCTGTTAAGTCAGGGACACAGCTATTCAGCCGACAACCCGGGGGTACGGCAGCTTTAGAAACACAACACAAGCGCGCGCCCACATTTGACTGACAGGAGAATCAAAAGGTTCTGTTTTAAATAAACACACACCCAAACCCAAACACAAGCAAGGCGATAAGTACTTAAAGCACAAAAAGGGTTCCCATCAGGGGGGGGAGAGCCCCATTTCGTCCATCAGACACAGATCTCTAGTAGGGGAAAGGAGGGGAAGGCAGAGACTCAAGAAGGCAAACACATACCAGCGAAGACTACAAAGCCGGAAAGAATGCTAAGGGGAGAGCTGCTCCTCAGGCGGGTCGGGGTCTGGGGGCAGGCATATGCCCCCTCTATACTGGTTCCACCGCCCCCACACGGTGTGCCATTTCCGGGGGCGCCCTCGAGCACAATATACTGTCTTCTCCCTAAACATGCACCAATCCATGTTTTCCATCCACGCTGTCAATGTGGGGGCCCAGCAGAGCCCCACAGGCGAGCGATGTCACGCTTAGCTACCATGTTCCCTAGGGTCACCCACTGAGTCTGTGCCGCGTCGTGGTCAGTAGGACCCCAAACATTCAGGAGGCAACACCGCGCCTCCGGCTGCATGACGATGCCCGTCACCTCCCCCATCACATCGTGGATTCGCTTCCAGAACTCCATGATCGCACCGCATTCCCAAATAATATGTAGGAAGGTGCCCACCATACCACAGCCTCTCTTACATAAGCCCTCCTCAGAGAAACCCATACGGACCAGCCTAGGCCCTGTCACGTAAACTCTATGGAGGATTTTAAGCTGCACCAGCCGCAGGCGCGCAGGGATCGCGACCTCTTTGGGAGAGGAGACTGCATACTGCCAATCCTCATCATCTAATTCGAGGCCATCCCTAGTCCATTGATCGCGCAACCCTAGAAGAAGATCCGCCCGAACATTAATTAATTTCTTATAGATGAGAGAGATCGTACTCTCCGGCATATGGCCATCCAGAATACGGTCCTCCAACGGAGAGGACACAGCGCCGTCTCCCCCTATACAAGGACTGACCGCAAGGCGTGACACACTTGAGCGTATCGGAAGAACTCCGTGCTCCCTAGCTCATATTCCTTCTGCAGCTCCTCAAATGACTTCACCCTACCCTTAACCACAAGGTCTCCAACCCTGGATATACCGATTAGGTCCCATTTCTCAAACCCTTTTGTATGCCAAAGCTTTCCCAGAATATCGGAGTCAAACAACGGGGTGGCGAGGGTAAGCTTCCCCTTCCAGCCCAGTGAATCTGTTGCCACCTTCCACACGTGCACGGCCACTCTGGTGGGCCCCGTAAGGGTTAAGTCCAACGACTTCGAGTACAGCGCTCTGTGGTAATTACCCCCGCGCAGCAGCCACCGGTCCATGGCATAGCCGGGGCTCAGCGCCGGACCATAGACACCATGATTAATCGCGCTCAACTGAGTGGCCCAATAATAACGTCGAATGTCTGGAAGCGCGATACCCCCGTCGTACCACGGAAGCGTCAACTTAGCAATCGCTATGCGCGGTCGCCCTTCCCACAGTAGCGCGCGCTGGAGGCTTTCGACCTCTCGGAAATAACTGGCCGGGACCAATTCAAGGGTATTCTTTGGGTCACTATTGTTGACGCGAACACAGTCAATATTTAGGACAAGGAGGAGATAAATAAATGGGTCTGAAAATCCTAGAGATAACATGGCCTGATCGACCTCTTTCTGAAAATATTATTCTCTTGGTGCAAGTTCTATGGCTCACCTAAGGCTTACACCCAGTTTAACATGCTCTTTTGTCCTCCATTTTTCTTCTCAAATGCGACAAAGTTACACTTTATTTTGGAAGCGCATGACATTCTAGTCTAATAGTGAAAATTGATGGTGAAAACTCATGTGTGAAAAAAAATATTCTTAGCAAGTATCTTCAATTCTCCCTGTGAGTAGTTCTCACTGTTGGAACCTCTCTTTTCAAAGGTAGGATTGGGCACTTCAGTGACACCTATTCTTTTTTGGCAGAGGCTCTGTTAGATATAAGCCAACTTGTGCAAAGTAAAGTAAAGTTAGATTCCTATCTAAGATGTTGGTTATGACACTAGAAAGGATGCCCAAACATGAATTACTTCCTGTTTGTGTCAGAAACATGATTACAAGCCAGGAAAAAAAACTACACACTGAACACTTGATGCGTTCCTGAATTTTACCAGTTAAAGCAGGGTGCAAATTGAAGATGAGGAGTGACGGGAGTTGCACAAAATGCTTGTTAGATGCTCAATATTCAGTCCAGCAAGACGAGTGGCTACCCAACAACACGAGCAAAAAGTAAAATTGCACTTGACGGCGTGTTAGTGAGCCCTGAGCCAGTCATCCTCCACAACTCGGCGCCCCCACCCTCAGGTCCAACTCTAGCAGTAGGCAACCCTAAAGCCACATTTACAATGTCACCGTCCCATTCCTGCTCAAAAGAGTTATCGTCAGTTTAGGACATATTAACAAAAAGTGTCGTCCCAAAATTCACAGCAAGTTCTTTTACCGGAAAGACCAAGCAGCGGCCATCTTTACTTCCAATTCAAACATCCAGAGTCTTCTGTCCCCTTTAGAGCCAACTGTTATCAATCAAGTCGCTATATATGATCTCTCTTAGGGCACTTCACCAGGGCTCTTCTGACAGGTCGGAAGCCTTGCACCTCAGACAAAATACTGCAACTAAAGTGCTTGCTACACTGCATGGCCCCAAATTCGATTATGATGAATTAGTCTGCACTAATGCCAACGTCAAAGAGGAGAAGAGCCCAACAAATCTCTGTCGAGTCTCGCAGGCTCGGGGCAACACTTCCTTACACTCTGACAGTCATTGTAAGCAGACGGGAGAAACTCATTCTGTATTCACATTCTCTGCACAAGTACACCTATGCACAGACAAGATCAACACTCTTACGTACTTGTTTGAAAGTAAAGATGACGGCGACTCAACCTTCCTAATTAAAGCAACGGGAACCCAGGATAGGGAATCAACCTTGCATCCACTTGCTACTTCCGCAGTCCCTCTACCGCTGGCCCAGGGGTCCACTCCTTGCTACATAAAAGGCGCCCTGTCTGAAAATAGCAATAAAGCAAAGGGCAATCAACCCAACTCTGGATACACACTACTATATATTACATGTCGTATACTAACTGCACCCACCTTGCAGCCCCACCAACCTGGACACTCACAAGGCCAAACCTTTGCAAAATCTGCCCTCGCTCACCTCAACAGAATGGGAAGCCATGATAGTTATATACAGCGAGTATCAGCTGTACTACACAAACTCTACTCCAGGAGAGACCCCAGAACTGACACATCCTGGCCCACCCGGTAACCAAATCAATTCTGCAGATAAGTAAACAGATGTGTGGGCAATTTTGCCTAGCACATTGCAACTAACAGTAGACTCTCTTATTTACCAATCCACGAAAATGGACACTCAAATCAAGTTACTGAACACCCTGGCAGTTTTTACCTCTGGGATCGATAAAAAGATTGCTAACCTCAACAGCCTTGTAATTAGAGCTCAAAAAGTGGCTGAAGCCATGGAGCCAGCTGGCCCATGTGCCTGCACCCCCAATTCTAGACAAACTAGAGACACTCCCAGCCAATCTGATTGACATTGACATCTTCTATGACCTCAAAGAATCCTTGGAGCATGCAACCTTGGTAAGCGACCTTCCACCAAATGCCTCAAAACCCTGCCCAGCCTGCGCTCACTCAGCACTCGACTGCAAAAAAGAGTGCATCTAGTGCCTGCCAGGGTAAATCTACACAGGTCTCTACAACGGCGACAGGGACAACACCTCCCATGGCAACAACTGAGGAAGTGCCACAGTATAATCTGTCCTTGGACAGGCCCACCTCTTGTCCTAATTGCAACCCTGGGCACAAACCAAGACTCAAAGACGACTTCTAAGCGAATGCCAGACAGACAACAGAGGAAGAACTGGCGCAAAGCATAAAAACATAGGGATAAAATGAGCACGAGGAGGAGTATCCATTCCTTCTTTGGCAATCCAAGCAGCAACCCAAATTTGCAAAACAGAAGCAATCCACAGGAACAAGAGACTGAAACAGGCTGTGCCAACAACATGGAGCCCCCAGCTGCTAACTTAAACACTGCAACCTCCCAGGAAACTATTACCATGAATAAGAAGGAAATGAGTGACTGCACTGAGCGTCGACAGGCGCCAACCCTAATAGGAAACCAAAATCAAGATCCTCCAGTGGGTACTCAAGACAAAAATAGGGCCATCAGATTTCTTAGCCTAGGCCACCAACCTGGCTGCGGTTCCTTAATTAGCAGTCATCCTTCCAATAGACCAGGCTTCGTAGAAGGAAGCCCCCATCCCACAGTAACTCCGGTTGCTGAGCTGACAACAATAACGCACAGTCGCACACCATCCAACCGACACAGGACCTACCCAACCCTGGCCAAGCAAATCTGAATCCCCAGGTAAACACTAAAATGGACGCAACAACAATCATAGCAAGGTTCATACAGCTACCAGCAATAAGGGCTCCATTCACCACAACTGAGGTTAAGCTGCCTTGTGCCACTGGAAACAACAACACCAATACACCAACTACATCTCCTGGCACAACTAACAACCAGGTAGTTCTAATGTACCCTGCGTACCAATCAAGAGGTCCCTTTGACCTTCTCAACCATAGTAACATCCTTCGCTGACTAAGTCAAATTCCAGAAACAGCAAACCTGGCTACAGCTGACATTGCCTCGGTTGAGTTCTTACCCCCTTCACCAGAACAAACAAATGAAACCACCAAGGCGGCTTGGGCATCCTATGCAGCCACCAACCTGGTACTAGGGGTCACCACGGTTTTTAAAACCTGGGGGATGACTGTGTCAGCAAATGCAGAACTGTTGAATTCCAGCATTATACTCATGCATATGAAGAACCAGGTGCCCACCGCTCGACACAACAGCTCTACCTCGATCCTAAGAAGCGCACGGAGCAAATCACCAACGGTCCCGGCTTTGCAAACTCATCTGCAGCCAGTGAGCATCATTAGAGGACTTCCCCAAACTCACAACTGGAGTTGGATCTCATGTGTCTTGAACTGATCAATAAAGCAATCATGAATAAGTCCATTATCATCCGCCCGCCCAGGCAAGCAAGCTCCAAACCTGGTCATGGAACAAACCAGACAACGAGACGCTGAACTACCTGCCATCTATCCAGATAATCATGCTACATGAAACATGGGCCAAAAAAGTGCCAGCGATCCCAGGATACTTCAACTACACAATCCAGGCCACAAAAGAAGCCCTACACAGCCGCCAAAGCAGTGGATTCGCAATTTACATCCAGGTTGCCTTACAAGGTATCCATAGCATGAAACCAACAGTTTGGACCAGCCTGCAGATAGTCTTAATCACTCTGAAACAGGGCCCCTTGAGACTCAACCTAGTCTTATGAACATCTACATACCCCAAAAGCAAAACTAAAACAGACCGCTAAAGAACAATTGACAAATGGAATCTCAGCTCTGCAGGATGGTACCTCCCTGTTCAAAATAATAGTCTCAGGGGGCTTTAATGTGTACCTGCTGGGGCCAACCCAGGACAAGGAGTCAATGATATCCCAGAATACCTTCTGGTTGATTCCCTACCAAGCCCCAAACCTTATTTCAAGCATGACAAAAAGGGAAGAGATCTCATCAGGAAACTAGAGTCCTTGAACCAGCGAGCAATCAACGGCCGCTTCCACAACGACCGTCTACAGTCTTTTACTTATCACAACCACAAGGCTCGTGCTCTAACAGACTTTTACAGTGCTCTCACCTATAATTATTCACTTGGTTTTTAGTTTCCTAATGAAGCCAAGGAACGAAAGCGATCATCTACCGTAAAAGCTATTCCTCACTCTGTCCTTGGAAAGCCACAAACCAATAGATGCACTCCAAGGCAGCATCCATAAAGTAAATAACAACAAGCTTAAATGGTCATCAAGGACTCTTATTTACCTGTCACAAAGGGTTGAAGGTTCATGGACAGTCCTTTTGGACAGTATGAGCTCTGATTACACTGCTTAGGAGCAATTTATGACAACATTTGAAGGAAGCCACCCATCCTCCGGTGGAAACTCCAGACACAAACATAAAAAATAAGCATTGCAATGCAATAGGTCTCGCATTTACGCGAGTTTCAGCTACTGGCATTGTAAATGACAATGCCTTTTATTTATGTTTTGGTTTTTAAAACATAAATAAAAGGCCTTGTCAGGATCAAGCTTGGTGATGGCACCCACTTATCAAGAAGGAATCCAACTCACCATGGGCTACTGCAAGGGTGTGTGCTAGTTCCCACTCTCTTTAACCTCTTTTTAGCTGACCTGCCTCCTTGCCTGGCACAAGTTAAAGCTGGGTAACACCCTTCCCCAATGTTTGATGTATGCTGATGATCTAGTGCTACTTAGCTGGACTAAAATCAGCCTCCAAATGCTTGGGGCAGCCACAGCCCAATACTACGATGCAAAACCCATGGTGATTAACTTAATAAAGTCCAAAATAATGATCAGGAAAAACCATCTTTGATCCCATACCAGTGGCAAATGGGAATGGACAAAATTGAGGCGGTACAAGAAAACAAGTACCTGGGCATGCTTGTTGACCGCTAGGGCTCTTTCAAAGCACACCAGGAGCTTATGTGCCAGAAATCAGTTGTTCTCACTGCCACCTTTAGGCACATCAAAGCCACAGGATCCTCCACAGTTCTATCGCTTCTGAAAATAATCTAGGCTAAACTAATTCCCATCATTGCCTATGGAAGAGTAGTTTTAAGGGTGAGAGACTCTGTCCACCTGGATAACACCATTATTAAGCTCTTCAAGTCTGTCTTTTTCTTGCCAGCATACTTGTCTCCAGCCAAGCTTCATTTTGAATTCAGCTTAGTCAAGGAATCTATCGCAAGGCATTTATCCTATGTTAAACTCTGCTACAAACTAAAAGAAGACAGCAGTGAGACGCTAATCTTTCATCTATGGACTACTCTGGCCAGCGACTGGGATACTTTCTCCACCTATTCCCAGAACAAGATCATGGTAAACAAGCATGTTACAACCTGTTTGCTGCTTGCAGACAAAGGGACATTTGCATGGATAAAGCGTGTGTGGCTCACATTGGCATCTTACACCAGGCTAATACTTTGGCCATACCTGGGCATTGCCATCAAAGGCAACTCAAAACAACATGCGGTTTCATATAGGCTGCCTGCCATCACGTCTACATCTACCCTCAAGGAAGTGTACTGGCACGGTAAAGCTATGTCGGCTCTGTGCAAAAGTTCCTGAGACCTTGGTGCAGCAGATCTGCATTTACAAAGGCAACATAAAAGACCAAAGATCTATTTTAAGACCAGCTTGGAGCCAGAAGGGGTTACGTGATTGTAGACCATGCGATATTAGCCCATTTTATGCAACAGACATCTAGCGCAGCTAGAGGCTCACAAAATGTCTGATTAGGCTTGATCAGAGTATCTCTAGGGCATTGCATGTTACAAACCCTGTGACCATCTAAGGTTCTGAACAAGTGCCCTTATACAACTTGCACAGTAGCGTCATCTTACAACAAGCAGGCAGCCTTGGGCAAAAGCAGTGTTTTATTTAAAGGCCACATTGCCCATAAAAGGTGCCTCAGTCTTTTAATATTATTCTCTTCATCTTTCTATCATGCTTTATTTATTGCCATTAATTTAAGCACTATTATACTATTTTCCATGTAAAGGATTTATGTAAGTTCAAATACACAAAGAGGGTCCCTGAGTAGCTAAATATATTTGGAGAAGAATCCAGGGAAGGATACAAGTAGCAAAATTACACAAAAATGTCTCCAAAATCTGCATATAGAAACAATGCATTTATGATATAAAAATACCATACATCAGACCAGTTGACTTTATAATTTATTACTCTTCGATACAAAATTTTCTTTTTTTGTTTTTTAACATATAAAATTGTGGTTTTTAATCAACATATATATATATATATGGTTTGGGAGTTCCAGATATATTGACAAACAAATAATTCATGTAAGTGCAATGATAACAGAAACAACAAGCCTTTACAATGCAATGGTCTGGGCAATGTTAAAGTTAGAGCTATTGGCATTGCTCATGACATTATTTTTGTATATGTTTTTAAAAAAAAAACATTTAAAGAAACAGCATTGTTATTTACAATGTCAATAGCTTAATCACTCAAATGCGGGACCTATTGCATTTGCACACACACAGAGCCACCCACCCACAGAGCCACCCACCCACACACACACAGAGCTTAAAATGGCCCTTACAGTGCAGGGGTATCTGCAAGTGCTATCGACAACTATGTGGCAGTGTGTACACTTCAAGACGTGTGCAGATACACTTCAAGGCGTGGGCAAATCACCAGTGAAAATGGACTTCCTCTCTATTCCACCCCGATCTATTCTACTGATCTATTTAAAAGTCTCTCCCTTTCTAGCACCTCAATCGTCTAATCCAAGCGTGAGTTCAATGATTTTTGTGGTCCCGGGCAAGACATATTTCAACTGCTCTGTGAGACCCTGTTAAAGTTTAAAATATTATTTAGAAATGTTTGACACCGTGGGGGCTTTAATGATCACGGAATAGGTAAAAACAATTGTTCCAAACCGGCCCCCAAAAATGTGTGTTGCCTGGACCCCTCAAAAATCATCAAGATGTCAGTGTGTGCTCTGCGAGGGCGGGGTGGGGGGGTAGTCCCTTGCCTTACCATCAGCCGGCCTAAATGCTAAATGGAACCAGCAGTAGGGTGACCAGATTAAAAAAAAAAAAAAGACAACAACAAAAAACGGTTAATTTAAAAAATAAAAGAAGGACTAGAATGTTTTCATTAGCGAATGACAAAGCACATAGACCTAGAAACACAGATGAGGCACTACGGAAATAAAGTGCAATTTTTAAACCCCCTATCACACCTGTTAATTATATTGCTTTCTGAGAAAAGCTGCAAACTCCTCCTGAATTGGAACGTGCCTCCCTCAGTTTTCAGTACACCCTCTCTGAAAACTGGAACACGAGCCAAATTTGCATGAAGCTGCTGGGACCACTGCTGGAAACCCGTTGCTGGAGACCCGGGACTGTCCCGGGAAGTCCGGGACGCCTTGCCACCCTAGCCAGTAGTCTGGAGTGGGCTTATTTTAAAGAGTGAGCAGCGAGCCTCGGCATGAGCCGAGCTGGGGTTGTGTCGCTGCTCGGGCCCCACACATCAGATGCTAGAGGCGGAAAACACCGACAGTAAAGTAACCCCAAAAGCACGGGCAGCCACAAGAGCCGGCGCAGACGCACAACTGAATCCCCAAAGAGAATGCATTCATGAATGAATGAATTACCCTACCGTGCGCTTATGGCGCCGCAGCAGCTTCTCCCAGTGCATGCTGGAACATGCCTACTGAGGCCCCGGAGCTCCAGGCACAGCACCGGCTCCGGACTTCACAGCAGCCAAGTGAGCGCTCACCTGAAACCGGGACTCTCGGAGCCCTGGCTCCACCCCGAGAGGGGCGGTCCTGGCAGGTAAACACCGTGACGTCACCAAGGCATGACCATCCGGACGGAGTCTCACAGGAGGGGCTGGCGGAGGGTGACCACATCGCCAGGGATGCGGATACCGCGGAAGGGCCCTGGGGCACAGAATGTGACTGGCCCAGTCTCGGGATCCAGAGGCGCGCATCACTGCCGGTCCCGGGGCTCGCGGGACCTGGGATACTGCCCCGGCACTGCATACAGCACCTGGGAGTCACCGAGTACAAGCAGTTCTTCACCTTCAAGATTGGTATAACAACACGGGGGGAGGAGACCAGAGCAGCAGCCGAACACCGCCGCCTTTCTCCGAGGTCAAGCAGAAATGCCTCGGAGAAACGAAGCGGCGTTTTCGGATTCGGGGGCGTGTTTTTCTTTCTCTCCTCTTGCCATTGGCTGGAATGTTTACATTCCAGAATAGAGAAAGAATCGAAAAAACACGCCCCCGAATCCGAAAAAGACGGGGCTTCTTTGGAGAGACAAAGCTCTTCTCCAATGGCTGACCAGCATTTAAGAGGCCAGCCAATGGAGAAGAGGAAAGAAGAGGGGCGGGTTCAAGCCCCTCTTCTGAAAACATTAAATCTCGGAGCGAGACTGCGCAAGCGCGGCCCTCGAGCCGAGACCTAAAAAGATGAAACCGACGTGGAAAGACATCAGCGGAAGAAAGCTACCAGTGACAAAAAGAGACATAATAGACAAGTGCGCAAGACTTTATTTATGGGCTATGTAGAGCGCATAGCTGCCCGAAGGCTTCCCAGCGCTTAAAGGAGAATTCTACCTGTGAAATGCTGAGCTACCGCATAATTAGCGAGGAAATAAATTAAAATAAATAAGTGCGTGAGACGACATAACACGATAAAAGAAGACATTCAGGGCCGTTCTTGTATAGACCTGTTCCCACGCGAAAGGCGCCCTCGCTGTCCTTGAAGCCCTCGTTTGTATTTTGCAGAATGTGCTGAAAGTCCCAGTCACCCCTTCATACCAGATGTTAATCACTCGCATTAGTACACTACCATGGCCGCATCCCTTTCTGGATATTTATGAGTTTGCCTCACTTTTTACTATATTTTACATAATATGCACAGTCCAACAAAAATATTTCTCCTTCAAATAGTTCGAAAGTTAATAAAATAAAGCTGCTGATGGAACACAAAACAGCACCTTCTACATTGCCTAAGGAATCAGTTTGCCTGTTTCCTTTTAAACCAAAAAAGAGGCCAGATGTTTGCACACATTAAATTTACATACCCAACCTCAAAATTAAGGCCGGGCTTCTATGTTCTGGAGATATAACCGTACATTTTATTTGTGATGCACACAGTCAAAAAAACATGTATCTTTCTTTGTCACAAAAATGTGAAAAGGTCTGCTGAAAAGGGAATTTATGTAATACGTTCTGCAGCATTATCATTCAACAATTTTGCCTTTTAAAATAGGTTGCAGATCCTACTAAAAATGTCATTTACTAACAATTGTCATACTGTTTTATATGAAAGAGAAAATCTACTATTTTATTAACACTGTCCTTTATATCTGCTTGAGTAAAATATATACACTGTTCTCAGCAGAAAAAGAAGCTTAGCTGTACACACTTCTCGAATAAAAGGTTTGCTACTTTTATTCTGAGGGTCTCAGGTTAATGTTAAAACTTGCCTTCTGAAGCTCACTTTCGGGTTTATTCTGGTCTCATCATTTACACATCCACTATCACCTATTTAGTGCAAAGAAAACCTTACAGACCATTGTTGCATATTACAGTTTTATCAAGTAAGTGTCAACCCGAGGGGCACTTTAGGATTCGGGATAGCAGATCTTTAAAAACAGATTCAAAGTTTTTAAATTTCTTTTATGCGCCGAGGCCCCTCTGTGCCACAAAGCCTTTCTACCCTGCTTGAATAGCTTTTAACTATAGGGGTTTGGGCTTTAGACACACTCGTGTGCACATAGTTCACCAATTGAGGCTCCGAACATGATAGGGCCCACACTAAGAGTTCACCAAGGACCAAGTCCCACCAGAGCCCGGGCAGAAACACCTGCCACAAATATCGGGTAAAGTCACCCTGAAAGTGAGAATTCAGCGGCCGTTACTATGCTTCCGGAGTCACGTGCAGCGTCCGGAGTCAGGAGGAATGGTCCACGGTATTTTGACCGTGAGGCTCTGGTGGGAGAGGTTAGTCCTCATTTCTTTCTGACTATGTCCCCATTCGCTGGCATAAGGCAACTTGAGCCCCCCCCCACCTCTGCCAGGCATGTGGTGGGGTCTCTTCCTGACTCAATCGGGACATCTCCGGCTACAGTACTGAGCTGCGGGGGGCCCTCGGAGCCTAGAGCCCCCACCCTCACCGCAGGGGCTACAGGGGCCTGCGTAACGCCACTGGCCACATTAATCAGACGGTAGGTCGCCAGCCAGTCCGTGTTTGCTTCGCACGACTGCTTTGTGACGCGCTCCTCATTTTCAGGTACGACTAATGCGCTAATCAGCTGCATTGAGTATGATTGAGGCAGTAGCCAGTTTGTGACCCCCTTTTAAAGAGTGAGCAGCGAGCCTCGGCATGAGCCGAGCTGGGGTTGTGTCGCTGCTCGGGCCCAACACCTCAGATGCTAGCGGCGGAAAACACCGACAGTAAAGTAACCCCAAAGGCACGGGCAGCCACAAGAGCCGGCGCAGACACACAACTGAATCCCCGAAGAGAATGCATTCATGAATTAATGAATTACCCTACCGTGCGCTTATGGCGCCGCAGCAGCTTCTCCCAGTGCATGCTGGAACATGCCTGCTGGAGCCCCGGAGCTCCAGGCACAGCACCGGCTCCGGACTTCACAGCAGCCAAGTGAGCGCTCACCTGAAACCGGGACTCTCGGAGCCCTGGCTCCACCCCGAGAGGGGCGGTCCTGGCAGGTAAACACCGTGACGTCACCAAGGCATGACCATCCGGACGGAGTCTCACAGGAGGGGCTGGCGGAGGGTGACCACATCGCCAGGGAAGCGGATATCGCGGAAGGGCCCTGGGGCACAGAATGTGACTGGCCCAGTCTCGGGATCCAGAGGTGCGCATCACTGCCGGTCCCGGGGCACGCAGGACCTGGGATACTGCACTGGCACTGCATACAGCGCCTGTGAGTCACCGAGTACAAGCAGTTCTTCATCTTCAAGATTGGTATAACAACACGGGGGGAGGAGACCAGAGCAGCAGCCGAACACCGCCGCCTTTCTCCGAGGCGAAGCAGAAATGCCTCGGAGAAAGGCAGCGGCGGTTTCGAATTCGGGGGCGTGTTTTTCTTTTCTCTCCTCTTGCCATTGGCTGGAGGAGATAATTAGAAAAGTTGCAAAAAACACGCCCCCGAATCCGAAAAGGACGGGGCCTGTGCGGAGTGACGAACCTCTTCTCCAATGGCTGGCCAGCATTCAAGAGGCCAGCCAATGGAGAAGAGGGGAGAAGAGGGGCGGGTTCAAGCCCCTCTTCTCCAAGTCATTATATCTCGCGAGCGAGACTGCGCAAGCGCAGCCTTCTCTAGCCGAGACCTAAAAATGACTGGCTACATAACAATTAGAGAAAAAACAATCACACACAATAAAAACTTTACAGAGAAATATATACGTATAAAAGATATCAACAACAGAAAACATCAAAAGGTTCTAAAAATTATTCCACATTGTAATAACAGTTATAATACAATGATGAAATACTGAAATAATATTTTATGAAAAAAGAGAATATAGATGGACAGAAGTGCTCCGACGCGCGTTTCGTAAGTTACAAATTGATGAAAACATGTAACACAGCCTTCATCAGGGTGCTGTCTGTGTTTTTAAATCGGTGGCCACGGCAATCTAATCAGGACTTATTCAAATGAAAATTGCAAATAAAGGGGGGACTCACAACAATCTTCAAAAAACTGGTCAGGGTCTCTGTTCTTTTTGAGGCACTCCCACCGTCTGGCATATCGCAGAACAAGACGACCCTCACAGGAACCAGAGTGTGAAGGGTTCATTGACTCGTCTTTAGTTTAAATGGCACATGGGCAGTGCAAGGTTTGATGAAAGGAGCCTTTTACAAGGTCGTGTCCAGAGATGAGGCTCAGCATAGTGAGCTCACTCCATAGCGGCTGGGTTTTGCGTGAAAGCAAATATAAGTAGGTCAAACATACTGCTAAGGTTTTAATTAACTGTGCTCTTCATAAAAATAAAATTGAACTTGAAACTTGAACTAGAACTGCATGTTTGCTAGCCACAGCCATCTTGGTCTGAAGAAATCCAATAGTGGCTATTTGCCTCTTTTCAAGATACTGGGTTTCAGCGCTCATCTAACCCAGGGAAAGCATTCAACATCACCTGTGAAATCTTGTGCGAGTGGGATGCAGTTGACCATAGATCTCCTTGTGAGATGCCGGTCCATTCCTTGGTTCTCATCTGAAATTCCATAATTATATATAGTAGGGTACTATAGGAATTTAAGTTTTTTGGTTTGAGGTGGATGAAGACACTTCCCAAGCAACACCCACTATCTGTGTCAGGGTGAACCACAAAAGTCACTAAATGAACCTGTGCTTAACACTCTAGTAACTTGCCTCAAACTGTGTTAAGTATGTTGGCAGTACACCAACAGTAATACAATGAAAATACAGCACAAGAAAAATTCCACACCTTTTTAAAAAAATAGAGAAAATAGTAATAAGTAAAATGATACCGAAACAAGTTCAATCTTATCAGTATAACCGGAAATTTTAGTGAAAAACAGTGCCTAAAAATCAAAGCGCCAGCCACGGGTATCTAGATAGCTAGTCATGCGAGAGGGGGCTTAGTCAAAAGTTATGGCCGACCATGATGGAGCGTTGTTCGGCTACATGAGGTTGATTGGGTCAGGCCTCTTCTTACCTTTGGACTTAGAAGAAATTTAGAAGAAAGGTTCTTTAAGGTAAAGTTCTGAGGATGAGAAGTAGTCATTGGGGAGATGCTGGACAAACTCGCTGTGACGATTTCTACGTTTGCCCATTGTCACTTTTTTTAAAGTCATAAATCTCCAGTGGACGAAGCTGCAGGCTGTAGCCAATGAGGGCTCGTTGAGGCAGGATACCCTATCCAAGAGGAGCCACTGAACAGGATTTGCTTCTGACCGGTGATGCACCTTGGGCAGATTGATGATCAGGCAGGTCCCGGTCTCCTGTTGGTTCTCAGGCCACTTTTTGGTTGAAAACTTTCTAAGTCCCAAGTTTCAGGTATGGGTTGCAGAAGCACCTTTAGCACCAAATCCAAGGATGGTCCAGGATTGGTTGGGCACCACTTGGGGAGGGGGGTCGGGACTCACTTCAGGCAGAGACCATGTGCAAGGTTCAAGGTCTCTGGAGCTTGTTATGTCTCAGTAGCTCCCAGAGGAAGCCAGCGAACTAGCCCTTGGAGTCAATCCGGTAGACCTGGGATCAAGCTGCAAGGCAGGCCTCAAGCAGTAGGGCAGTCCTTTGAGGGTACAAGGCAAGCTTCAAGCAGAAGCGCAGTCTTCTGGTAGCAGCAGGGCAGTCCTCTGAGGATCAAAGCCGGCCTTAAGTAGCAGGGTAGTCTCTGAGGTACAAGGCAGCCCTTCTGGGTGTCCTTCACAGTTTCAGGAATATACTGAAGAGTTGGTCTGAGGGTCCCATATGTATGCCTGGTGACAGTCTTTGAAGTGGGAGAACGTTCTAGGCCATGCCTCCATCTGGATCAAAAAATAAAAAAAAAAATCTATCTTTCTCTGCCCAGTCACCAAGTGGTCTAAGATCACAAAATGCTGGTGTCACGTCGCTTTGTGAGTGGGGCAGGGAACAGCTCTGCTCTACCCATCCTAACAGGATGGTTCATCCTGCCAACACCTCGTCCCCCTTTGTCTCACTGTTTGGGAGGAATACACAACAAGCAACTGCCATCTATTCACATTCATGTGACCTAGGATACAGACTGCAGGCACCATATGGTTATGACAAGAAAATGCTAACTATCTAAAAGTAGCATTCTCAGAATTGGGACTTAAAATCAGACTTTATAATTAAAGAGAATTTTGAACTACCATTGTTTTGAAACCAAACATGGCATTTCTACCTGTTCCTAATCAAGAGATAGCACTTATTAAATGTAATAAGGCAGCTCATTGTTATCCATTGTGCCACAATCAGTGCTGTGTTGCAACCCCACTAGTAGCATTCAATTTACAGCAGACGTGCAATGCCCATTGGGCTCAAAGGGCTTCAGCCCCCCCATCGTGTGTGGCAGCCCAGGCTGAGACAACTTCCCAGACACACGCACTGCCGCACCTAAGTACTTCACAGGTCTTTAAAAGACCATTTGCTTGTTACAGAGGCTTTGTTGTTTTTTCACCCCTTCTTAGAGCCCCTGCATCTCCACTCTGCCTATTGCTGGAAGAATTAGCCCCTTGAAATTTTTCTCCCCCCCTGAAATTTGGCTCTAGTTGCACCTCTGATTTACAGGCCCTGTACATGAACTACCACTTTACCAGGGACTTATTAATAAATTACACGAGGCAATTGGGTGTAAGCCAATTTTACTAAAGGAGTAAGCGCAAGCCCTTTTAGCACTGATTACCAGTGGTAAAGTGTAAAGAGTCCTAAAGCCAACAAATATCAGCAAAGCGGGGGGGGGGTAGAGGGCAAAAACTTTGGGTCATTTTAAGACAGCTGTACTCTGATGGTATCAGTCCCATGTCACTTTCTATACTCTTGCAAGCGTTCTTTATCATGGATTACTGGCAGATTTTATGAAGATGAGGTGGAAGCTATTTCTTTTGCGCATGAAGTAGCACTGGAGACAGCAATGGCACAAACCCTTTTAGAGTCAAACTTAGGCCAGAATCCTACAGTCACATTCTTCTGATACATTCTGCCTTATCCTTGAAATATCACATATCAACAATGTGTACAAAACACTTGGATCAGTAACTTCAAGGTATAATGCATAGTTATCTTATCCTGTGACTACTTGATAAGCTAAAACACATCTTCTATGCTCCCTAGCCAACCCAGAAGGATGGCTCAATTAAACAGTTATTTAAGCCAAAACAACAAATTTGTGTTTGTTCTAACCCAGAGTGATTTAGAAATGCTTTGAAGGCATAGACCTGCAGAAAATGTATGCCTTTACACTAAAATGGGCGTGTGGTGCCCTCGAGTGTACAGGATCTAGCTCAGAAACCCATTCACATTTCTACAGTGAGAAATTAAAACATGGTACTCTGGAGTGATCTATGGTGGTTTTAAGCTTAGTTACCCATTTGATTCAAATTGAAGAGTCTATTTTATTGAATGAATTCAGATATTTTATTCATTCACACATTGTATCGCCTATCTGTAATGTTTCATATTATGATTTAAACATTGTATCCCATATATTTTCAATCACGAGTAACTGTCAAATAAGTTGCGATCCTCCCTGCATTTAGGCTACCTTTAGCCTTCATCATTTGTAAATAGTTGGTTTCACCAAACTTTCTTTTGTTCTGTGTGTACTGTAGCTCACAGTGTCACCATGGCTTGTCAAGCAAAACAATGCAGCAATAGCGCTACATGGGCTAGACGTGATCTAACCTTAGAGGAATATTACATTTTCATCTGGTAATCTTCAGCGGAAAGTAAATTGTCAAATCCCCATTTGCCTAGGACTGTCACTTCCCATTGGGTATATGGTTCAAGTGCTTCCTCCAGCTACACCACTGCCTAGACAGAAATACCGGAAAGCTACAGTAATTCTGTCGGGTAGAATAATCACTTTACATGAGAAGAATAAATCAAAAATTAAACAAATTATACCTTGTACAAAATCAAAAAATTGATGTCAAATAGCTTTTTAGAAAATAGCATGTATGTTAAATGCAGTTGGAACACAAAATCAAAAACACTGGCTAGTAGATGTTTGCCAAATTATTATTTTGTATGATTTGAGGCTTTCAAATGTATTTACAAAAATTGGAAAGGCTGTCAAAGTGAGTAAATATACAAGTGACATTTAATATAGTGACATTGGGTGCTCAGTGACGATGGTGCAGTGCATATTATATGTCCAAGGTGAGATTATATACAGTTTAACAGGGAAAATAACTAAAGGTGGTCAGGATAAAAGAGAACAATGTCTCTGGCGAACAGCACTTTTGCTTGTTAATTTGGGCCAAGAGACTTGAAAATAGCTGAAGCATATGTTTTCGTCGATGTTTCGACCCTAACAGTGTGCTAGTTAAATGTCATAGCGGGCCTTCTTCAGGACATGGTTGGTGGAAGATGACAGACTGAAAGTAATAAAGGAAGTAATCAAAAATATGTTCCAACTAATCCGAGGAAGCTCTAATTATGCTAAACGGTTCCAACTAATGTGATGGAGTGTTGGTGGCGCTGAACAAGTTATTCACCCAGCATGGGGGTAGAAAAATGACCCCAGGAGGTTCCTTGCGGATTGAGGGCTGCGCAAGGATCTGCAAAAGTCAGATCAGATAGTTAAGCTAGAGAAGACAGGGACGTACAAACAATTGTCTCACCAGCAAGTGTCAGGAAGATTCTCAGATAACGGAGTCCCTTGTGTCAAGTAGTCTTGGCAAAATTTTATGTTACAAATAGGGTTCTGTGAGCAGTGGGACTCTTTTACCAAATGCGTAAAAGGTAAACTTTCACCCATTTTTTAATTCCCCTGAAAAAACTAAAATCTGCTCTGCACATGAATGTGATAAACATGTGAATTACGTGGTTTGTCCAGATTGTTTGGTTCTCTTGACAAAACTAGGTCCACAGAGAAACACAAAGTCTTCTCGAACTGCTCAGGAACAGGGCAGTTCACATAGTTCTAAGTGCACCTTGTTTGACTAGGGAGAACCTATCGGCTGTCTACACCCGTCAGTTCTTGGCTTGTTGGCCCGTATGTTTTTATGGAAGGTGTTAGAAATGGGAGTCTCTACTTGGTCCAAGTAGGCACCCTTCTTTCTAGTCAAGATAAGCGGATTACACACCTTAGATAACCCCGGGCTCACCCCCTTGGTAGCTTGGCACAAGCAGTCAGGCTCATCTCAGAGGCAATGTGTAAAGTATTTGTACAAAACACACACAGTAACACAGTGAAAACAATACAAATGGACACCACATCAGTTTACAAAAACAGCGAAAATGCGACTAATCAAAATAAGAAAAAAACAACAAAAAAGCAACATACACAAGCAATGATATGAATTTTCAAAGAATATCCCAAAAATACAGTTCCTTGAAGTCGATAACACCAACCGGGGCTATGACGATGTCGTGACCAACAAATTCAACAGTTCAGTATGACCTTGATGGAGTCTGGGGGCTGCTATGGCATCAGGAAAGACTCCCAAACAGTACCTTGGAAATTGAAGAGGCCTCAAGAACCTTGAGGTGAAGTGCGGCAGTGAGACATTGCGGCGTCACTGGCTTCGGTGCCGCAGGTTGGTGTAGACGTCAGTGAGTCCTGCATTGCAGATCGAACTCCATGAGGTCGGAGTCACGAGTGCTGACGTTGTGCACTTTATGATGCAGTGTCCGTGGATTCGGTGCAGGTGGGTAATAGGTTACCGATTCACAAAATAAGCTTTGTACATACTAGAACCATTTTATGGGTCGCAAAAAAACCAATTTTCCATTTGCGACTGCTAAAAATTGTTGTACATCTGGCCCACTGATTGTTCCCAGTGAATGCACAGACGTTAGGGTGTGCATGCTGATTACAGCAGTGGAAGAGGGTAGTCACCTGTTTCCTGTTTTGCATCTCACAGTAAATGGATGTGTGAGTTTTTGCACCCTTTTATGCTGGTTATTGGTTACATTAAGGGACTGGAGTTTGGGTGTAGATCTTCTAGGGGTTAGTATTGTTTATCGAGTTGAAAATAGCCTTTAATTGTGACCTGTCCAATTTACATCCCTGTGAGTTTTGAAGTCTCTGTGTGTTTCCTGTTTTTAATTACATTAGCCCTGCTTTCCCCATTAGGTAGAGAAAGCCATTTCCCATACACCTGCTGCAAGCAGCTCACGGTACAGCTTAGGTATGCACTGAAAAACAGGGCAAAACAGAGGGCACTCCCAGCCCACTTGTGGTCTGATAAGGTTTTGGGGGGAATTCCCACCAGCCGTCCTGCACTCAGTTTGCCATCAGGTGAATTACACTCTCTCAGCTAGTGCAAGGCATAACCCAATGCTCTTAATGCTTTTCTTTCTCTAGTCTGCAGCTTTCTGTTTTCAGTCCTTGCCTCTGCAAAATGTCAGGAAAAAATTCTGACATGTAATCATTGCTTATAAAAAATAAAAATAATAAAAAAACAAACAAGCAAAACAACATCAGCAGCAAACAAAAAAAGTGCAGACACCCAGTAATTGCTGCCATTGCTTCGAAATGCTGGGGTTGCCTTATTCGAAAGCTACCTGGTTTTGGTTCCACCACGTGCCCTTTTCTCCCACGACCCTAGTTTCCTGTTTATCTCCCTCCTGCAGGTTCTTTTTTTAGTTTATCCTTTCTCCCTTTATCACTGTTCTCCTATCTTGCTCAACCTCCTTCATTCTCCATTTTCATACATTGCCTCTCTTACCCTGGGTCATGGCCTGATGATGAATACAACTTCGGTTCCCAAGAATGAAAGCCGACGCCCAATATCTGCAACTACCAGTAAAATTGGACGCTCAGGAAGAAAATTGCTAATAATTGTGCCTCCCACTGAAGTGCAATTCATTTCATCAACATCTGAAAGAACGATCCCTGCGAGTCGTTTTATGAGACTTTCTCTTTACCTTTTCAGTGATTTCTTTTAAGTTGTATCCTTCTGTTTCCCTTAATGTCTTCTTTATCAGTTTCACTCTGGACATAAAGGACTTCTACACTGCCAAGATTGTTTCAGAGCTGTGTCTACTGCTCAAAACACTGTCACATGCATCACCAGTAGTAAGCATTATGTACAAAATAACTGGTCGTTTGTGTAACAGCGCCATCAAGTGGTTCGATCGATAAATATAAAGCAATTTTTACATGAAGTTCCATAGAAACAGACTCTTGAGAATATATCCTTGAAGGTAAACGCATAAATTATTGTCCGGGCCCTGTTTTTTCGAATCTGGCCAGCTTAGTGGTGGAATCCCCTCTTCCACTTTTGTGGTCTGATCATCGTTTCAGGTCCCATGCCCGTATCCGTTCCTGGTTCTTTGTCAGTCGGCCAGGACACGGAAATGGGCAAAGGTGACTTCTGCCAATTTTAGCCAAGCTCTGGACGGGAATCGTCCTATTCTAGATGGCTGTGTAGACACTGCCAACTCTCAAACGGAAGTCTGGATAACGGGTGGCCTTGATCTAATTCCACCACCGTTGGCAGATCATACTATCACAAGATCGAGACAACCTCTCAGTAGAATGGTTCAGCGCAGAATTGCTTGCTCTGAAAAGACCTGCAAATGCTTAGCGCGTGTTTGGAGCAGAAATGTTAATCCTACAGACAGAGCCAACAATAGGCATACCAGGGTCACCCGTCGCAGTTTTTATTCTGGCAAAATCGAGGCGGATCACAAATCTTCTCGAGAAATATTTTCAATTGTGAAGTCGTTATCATCTCTGGACCGAGTCTCAGCGTCTACTCTTCCTTCAGAGGAATGCTGCAATGTCCTAGCTCAGTTTTTTTCTCATAAATTCGCCTCCATTTCCTCCACTTTTCCAGAGGGAGCTAGGGTCGCTCCTTGTCTCAATTTGTGGTTCAAACCCCCTGTTGATAGCTCTGGGCTGATTGTTTTTAAACCTATCGCACCAGAGGAATTGGCCCGCTATTGACAGCCATCAAGTCTGGTTCCCGCTCAGATCCTGCATCGCCTGCTGTCCTGGAACAAGAAATGGCTGTAATAATACCTGTGCTTTGCAACCTTCTTAACTGTTCCTTTTAAGATGGGCCAGGTTCCCCAGCGCTGTAAACACACTACACTAGTCCCACTTCTTTTAAAAACACTTTTAGATCCTACTAAGCCTGAAAACTTTAGGCACATTTTACTGCTTCCTTTTTCTTCTAAGGTTGCAGAGAAATATGTAACTCAGGAGCTCTCGAGCTTTATTGAGTCAAAATAGCTTCTCTATAGGACTAGGACCGTCTTCCGCCCCTTCACAGTACAGAGTCTGCGTTACTGCTTTCCTCCACCCGCAAAATTGTTAACAGGGGTGTTACTGCAGCACTACTGATGCTAGACCTCAGCGTACCCTTTGACACCGTATCCCACAACCTTTTACTTGAACGCTTGTGGAGCTGTAGTGTTGGCTATAAGGCCCTGCAGTGGTTCGTGTTTTTTTATGTGCAGAATTGCACCTTTCAGGTGGCACAAAAACCTTTCCAATCTCAGGGTTATCCACTGCAGCAGGCAGTGCCACAGGGCTCCTCTTTGAGCCCTACTTTATTCAATCTATACAGCTCCCCCTAGCTGATATCATCAAGCATTACAGTTGTTACATTGTATCGTATGCCAATGATATGCAGCTGATTATCGCTCTGTCGAGAAGAGAATAACCTACAAGCTTCTCACCCACGCCTACAAATCCCTCCACAACATTGGACCCAAATACCTCAACAACAGAGTCTGTTTCCACGCACCCAAAAGAACTCTCCGATCCGCCGACCTCCCCCTTGCAGAGACACCCCGCATTCGCAGAGCAGGAGGGAGGTCCTTCTCCTACATCGCAGCCAAAACCTGGAATGGGCTCCCAGTCAGCATCAGACGCTCCCCCAACCTGCACATCTTCAGGAAGGACCTCAAGACCTTGCTCTTCGACTGAGACGGAGCTGCCAACCCCCCCTCCCCCAGCGCCTTGAGAACCTCACGGGTGAGTAGCGCGCTTTATAAACTCCTGATTGATTGATTGATTGTCACAGGATGACGCTAACACAGCGGTTTTGTTAAGATCCTGTTTATCGGAGGTGGCTGAGTGGATGGACCTCAATTGTCTTAAGTTTAATGCTGGAAAAACATAGGTCCTTATCCAAGGTAAGAGGCCTTCGATTTGGCCCTCTGCTTGGTGGACATCCTGCCCCAAAGTCTAAAGTCAAAAACCTTGGCATCTGGTTCGATACTAGGCTCTTTTTTGACAGCCAAGTTACGGCTTTAGCGGGCAAGTTTTTTGGGATCTTAAAAACCTCTAAAATGTACCTTGAACTTCTCCCAGAAGCTGCAGGAAAGACAGTCATCCAGACTCTGGTCACGTCCAGGCTAGACTACTGCAATGTCCTGTATCTGGGAGTCTCACAGTCTCGGGTGATGAGACTTCAGCGCATGCAGAACAAAGCAACCCGACTGTTGCTGAATCTTCCCAGGCGGTCTTCTTGAGCTCTGCCCTTTCAAAACTGCAATGGCTACCTTTGAAGAAAAGGCTGTGTTTGAAAGCCATGTGCTATTGTTATAGGGTCCTTAAAGCAAGGGCCTTCGATATGTGCATTCTTTTTTCAAGCCCTATTCTCCTACAAGGAATTTAAGATCAGTAGGAGTTTTATTTGCATGCATTCCCACTGTAAAGAGAGCACTCATTGGAGGGTAATCTCTTACACCCTTATGCATCAAGCCAAAATCCAGTCGGTAAAATACCGATTCCTTATTAGCTCCCGGTATTAAGTAAAAAATACCCAATCCCAATGCATCAACCCAAAAGCAGAAATCGGTATTTAAGGAATCCTTAAATAGCGATTCTTTAAATAGGGATTCCTTAAATACCGATTCCTTAAATAGCGATTGCATTTAAGGAATCCCAAAGTGAGATTCCTTAAATGCAATGCATCAAAGTAAAAAAATTAGCGATTTCGCTAATAAGGGGAGCAAATTACCATGAAGATGAACTGCATGGTAATTTGCAAAAACTTTGAAAAATGCACTTTTGTGCATTTTTCAAAGTTTCATGTTGCGCACACACATGCCCTTAGAGCATGTGTGTGTGCAACATATGTGCACATATCATTTTCAGGGGTGCAACAGGGTGTCCTTTTGACACCCTGGCACCCTTGAAAGTGCTCCCGCTATTAGCGATTCGGTAATACCGAATCGCTAATACAGACTGGCTTTACATTCATTCCTATGGGCCTCCAAGCCCATAGGAATGAATGGGTAGGTATTCCTTATTACCGATTCGGTATTACCGATTCGGTAATAAGGAATATTAAGGAATCGCTATTTGAATAGCGATTCCTACATGCATAGCCTTTTGCTATTCCTTATTAGCGATTCCTTATTTTTCGCTAATAAGGAATCGCAAATGGCATTGTTGATGCATATGCCCCATGGTTATTTAGCAGCCAGGAAGCAGAATTCCCTTCCCCTTTTAATCATACAGGAAAAACTGAACTATCATTCTGTAAAAATCTAAAACCTGGCTGTTAAGGTTGGCTTGATTAGGGCCGTTTCTTTAGTATGCTGTTGAGTTCTGACTCCCAGTAGTGAGACCTCAGCGCTGGGACACTTTGGTAGAAATAACTAGGTGCTCTACAAATCACTTTATTATTATTATTTTATTATTTCCTGAGCTCGCAATGTGTCATTTCAAAGCACATGCTATGTAAATGGCGGTGACTTCTCTCCCAGAGGCATGGTTTAGATCTTGGTGGATCAGGTACCTCCATCGCTTTTTCAATGATCTTTCTGCCCACCAACTTGGCGGTCCACCTGCCATTTTCAGATTTTGGCTGGTCCATAGACGAAAGACTGCCAGAGTCCCCCCAACTCTGCCAGTAATTCTCAATGCATCGGCGGCAGTATAGGAAGAAGCAGCTGTCGACGGGACTCCAGCCCAGGCACCCGCTGTCCCGTTTACGATGTGCCTTTCCTCCATAGCAACTGTGGCAGAAATCCCTCCTACTTTGAGTTGGCGGATTCAAAGGAAATGAGGTAGAAACATACAGTTTTTCCTGCTTCCACTTCCGTTTCTGTCTTGTACACCATCATCCAGGTCCTTCCTAAGCTGCACCAACTCCATGACGATTCAAACAATTCCATTGTAGCCAAGATCTACAGTAGGCTACTTGTACAGTTGTCCTATGTATTATGTATTGACAAGTGCTGTAGCCTCGTGCACCTCTACATTGCTCTTACATGCAACATTTTTCTTAGGTGTAATACAATAGTATTAATTTTCCCACTCATCAAGGTAAAATTAACACACCTGTATTGAAACCTAAAAATAAATTATGTTGTTGTGGTGCTTGTGAGTGTTATGCTTATGGTGCCTGTGGGTGTGCATTCAACTGTGTGTGTATGTTGTTTGTGTGGCATGCAATATGTACCAAACAGGGGCATAACACATTACCTACATATACATTGTGAAACATTCACAACATATCTGTGTAGTAAGATAATGATGAGTATCACTTTCCTGTCTCCACACTACCATGGCCTCACTTCGTGAGGACACCAATGCCAGTACACTGCCAGTACAACAGAAACATCTAAATCTTCTTGGCAAAAACACATTGGCATGACAGCGCCAGAGTACTGTTAGCCAGCCGCTGTGGCGGTCTCCTGTCTATTGCCGCAACATCTAAATATGACGGGCAGACGTCTGTCAGCTTGACAGAGTATTTGGAACAGCAAACGAGGCAGGACAGCCTAGATCTAAATCAGGTCCTTAGTCATAACCTCAAAGTAATGCTGGGCCTTGCCTTGTTCCTGTAGAACAGAGATCTTCAATCTGTGGGGCACGACCCCCAGGGGCACTGTGGAGTCCCTAGAAGGGGGTCGCAGATTTTACAGCTTAACTATTCTCTGCAAAAAGACAGCCGTCCTGGGACGGCTAATTTAGATCGTTATCAGCTGCTTGCCTGAATGAAAGGCGAATGTGCCTGATCAGTTAATCAGCAAGTGTAAAGGATGCTTGGGAGCAGTTCTGGCTCTTTGTGATGACAAAGGTTTGTGTTTTGTGAGTGGAAGTGCAAAGAGTTAGCAACTGGGCTGGGAAGGTCTTGCTTTTAATTTTAACTGCATTTACACAGCCCTTAGTACCCTTAAAGATGTGTTAAAGGGACAGTTATGTAAAAAACTAAACTGCATTTCATACGCTCTGGTATTATTAAAATCTACATTTTGAAAGCACCATTTTGTCGTAAAACTATTTGCATGTTTTGCAGCGTTCTAGCTGTGTGTAATGCAAGTATAAAAATTGAACTACATATTTACAGTGCTTTCTGTCACAGCCTGTGACTACGTAGCACTAAAAATACACATCTCCATTCTCCACTTCACCAATCAACATTTAATTCTGTGGTTCTCAGGTTACACATAGACCTCTGCAGTGCATTAACTAATAGAGGTTTCATAATGTACTACAGTGCATTTCCCACTGAGCAATAACTTTTTTTATTTTTCATTTACGCTGCCCATTATTTTATATGTAGATACCTGATGGTGAAAGACCTAAAAACATACAAAGTATTTTGGGCTTATGTATGAAAGGCTAGCATCGCCAGAGAATAATTATTTATATGCTCCGGTGGCGCAAGTGTCTCAACCATGCCTATGAGGCAGTGCAAAGTCACCCTGCATGGCTTTGCATGGCCTCATAGATATGGATTTAGACATAGCAGCGCAAGTCATTGCCTTACTTTGCGTCAAGGAGTTGTTCCATGGGTTTGCAGGGGGTTCCCACGTAACACCCATGGAATTTGATGCTGTTCCATACTTACAAAATCACTTAAACCTGGGGCAGCTCCAAAAACGGACGCCTCCCCAGTGGAGGCGTAATGAGGAGAAATGTTTTCATTTCTCCTTGTTTTTTCCTCTTTCCATGTGTGCTGCATTATGCAGCTCACATAGAAAGAGAAAAACGCCCCTCAGGATTGTTTTGGTGAAGGAAGGTGCCCCTTCCCATACAAAAACAATCCTGCCTATGTTGGTGCTAGCCAGCAATTTGGGCACCAAGGCAAGGGAAAAAGGACTGGAATGCACCGTATTTCATAAATACGGTGCACTCCTTCCCTTTCACATTGGCATAGGTCAGCGCTGCAAGAAGACTTGCGGCTATGCCCTATGCCAATTCCTCATAAATGAGACCCTTTGTATTTAGCTACCCCTTTGGCCACACCCCTACGCTCACTGACATTTTGTTTGCTAAACACTGTTTAACATCATTTCCCCACCGTTAAAATTATTTGCTATTGGGGGCTGTTAGAAATGGAGGTTTCTAGTTGGCAATGGTTAGCACCTTTGTCCAAGTAGGGACCCTGCCTTCTAGTCAGGGTAGTAGGAATACACTACTGAAATAACCCCTGCTCACCCCCTTGGTAACTTGGCACGAGCAGTCAGGCTTATTTCAGAGGCAGTGTGTAAAGCATTTGCACATAACCAACAGTAATACAGTGAGCACACTACAAAAGGACACCACATCAGTTTAGAAAAATATCCAATAGTTTTTATATTCAAAACAAGACAAAAACAATAAAATCCAACATACAGTACTTAAAAATATGAATGTTTGCAAGAATAACCTTAAAAATGTAGTTCCTTGAAGTTGGTAGCTCCGTCCGGTGCTACAGCAGTGCTCAGAACAACAGAATCCAACAGTTCCGTCTGACCGCTTTGGTCGGGATGTCAGCAGACGCGTAAACAGTACCTTTTCATTGTGGCAGATGACGTTGGTGCGGGCCGGTCATGGCCACTGTCGCAGTTGCAGTGTGAAGCGGAGCAGTGCCTTCAAGTCGCGGTGCAGGCAGTGGCTCAGTGATGGTCGTATGGCACCATTGGTGAAACCAGGGATGCGGTGCGTAGTGAAGGCGGTGCTCGTTGCGGTGCTGAGAGATCACGGTGCAGGTGACAGTGGTGGTTGCGGGGAGCTGGCGTCGGTCAGTCCAGGCTGCGGTGTGGGATGAGGCGGTGCGTCACAAGACTTACGAGCAGTGCCCCCAAGCCACGGTGTGGTCACAGGTGTCAAAGTCAGCAGGCAGCGACAGCGTCAGTGAGACCAGGGCAGCGAAGTGAAGCGAGGCGGTGCAGAGTGCGATGCACACAAGTCACGGTGCAAGCAGCAGTTCGGTGAGACCAGGGTTGTGGTGCGAGATGCGGCTGTGCCCTTTGCGGTGCCTTCAGGACATGGAGCCAGCGACGGAGTTGTTTGCTTCCCCCCTCTGTGGCAACTGAAACCACAGTTCCAGAGGCGGTACCCAGAGGTTGGTGAAGTCTTTGTGGTCCCTGAGGCTTCAGAACAAGAGGCAAGCTCTACTTCAAGCCCTTGGAGAAGCTCGGCAACAGGTAAAGAAAGTTCAGACCAGTCCTTTCACTGCCAAAGGCAGAAGCAGCAACTGCAGGCCAACCCACCAAAGCAACAACACAGCAAAGGGGCAGGACTCCTCTTGGCAGTTCCTCTAGCTCTTATTCTTGGCAGGTTCCTTGATTTCAGGGAGTTCTAAAGTTCTGGCATCAGGGCCACACTATTTATACTCAGTTTCTCTTTGTGCTTTTGGGCAGAGAGTGTTTGTGCCCAGCCCAAACCAGTTCCATCCTGTCTGGCCCAGCTTCCTGGCAGGAGGTGGAGACAGCATTGTCCAAGGCAGACCAGGCTCATTCAGGTGCAAGGAAATCTCCTCCTACTACTCTAAATACAGGCCCTGACTCATCCAGGTAAGGCACGGCATACCTTGACCCCCCATCCCCAGTGGCTGTCTGTTGAGAATGCAGATCCGCAGCCCCTGTCACTCCAAAGCCAGACAGTCAATCCACAAACCCAGCAGAGGCACACAGGATGGCCAAGCAAGAAAATACCTACTTTCTAAAAGTGGTATTTTCGAACACAGAACATAACAATCATCTTTACTAAAATATGTTTTTTTATATTCTGAGTTCAGGCATACCAAACCCCATTTCTCTATTTTGTCCCAATGGAAAAATATGCATATAAGATGTTATAAATAAACTCCCATTCTATCCTATGGGACAGATAGCCTTTCCATAGTGAATAATGAAAACACTGTAATTCACTACAAGGACATGTCACACACACCAGTACATGCCTTATCTTTAATATACATGGCACCATGCCCACATGGGTACCTTGGGCCTACTTTAGGGGTGACTTGCATGTAAGAAAAGGGAAGATTAGGACCTGGCAAGTGGATGCAATTGCCAGGTCAACATGGCAGTTACATACTGCTCACAGACAATGCAGTGGCAGGTCTAATAACCCTTTTCAGGGCTGCTTGGGTGAGTGGCACAATCAGTACTGCAGGCCCACCAGCAGCATTTGATTGACAGGCCCTGGCACCCTCAGTGCACTTTACTATGGACTTACTAGTAAGCCAAACATGCCAATCATGGAAGCACCAATCCATAATACAATTTACAATAGGATCACTTGCACTTTAACACTGAACAGCAGTGGAAAGGTGCGCAGAGACACTAAACCAGTCAAAACTAGGAGGTCAGAAAGCAATAAGACAGGGGAAACATGCTAAAAGAAGCCAGATCTAACATGGGCATTTATGGTTGTAGATAGTTGTCAATAATGAGGTGTACCCATTTCTAGAAAACTTTGTCAGAAGGGGGTCCTTACGCCTGAAAAGGTTTGACAACGGGATCTCGGCATCAAAACGTTTGATGACCTCTGCTCTAGAAGGGATCCAAATGGATTGTGGTGATCATTTTTTTTAGCTTGATTATGGATCAGTGAAGACATCTATTTGTGTTACACAAATCTCGTCAATAGGTTAAAATTATATTTTTCATTTACTACATGTCAATATAATGGAGTAGAACTGATAATTTAAATAATTAATATAGATTGATTTTATTTCACAGAGGTTGCGTGCATGTCACTAATATGCACTGTATTTGAAAATATATTTTATTGCATTGTTAAAGTACAAAGAATTCAATAGCATAATGACTAATCATAATAGTCTCTTCCTTAATCTAATGGCATACAATATGCTGATCCTAAGTGTAGTAGCAATATTAGGCAGGTAATATGAAATTGCAGCATTATTAAAAGTCTTATATAGAGATTATTTGACAAAGATATTACAAAAACAGAAAAGAGATATGGGGGCTATAAACAAAATGTGCCCCGACTAAATTTGATGATATTTTGAGAGGCAATTAACTCACTGAATTAAAGTGCAAGGGAATTAGACATATAATGGTTCCAATTCACCCCAAAAGGATTCGTATTCCTCTCAATAATTCCTGCTCTGAACTTAATATTTTTCCAGACCTAGCCAGCTGACAAAGAATGTCCTCAATCCTCTACAGAGACAGATAGTGCAGACTTGCACAATCCAATGATCTCTCTTTTAGATACAAGGAGAGCACCAAGGGTGTATTCTGTGCAGTTCTAATTTTTTAAAAGATTCACATCATAATTCGGTAAAAAAAGAAAGTCATAGTATGAGGACTGAAGTCGACAATAAAGTTAATCCTCTAGAAAACTACAAGCCAATAGACTCTTTGGGGCACATGCATCAAACTTTATTTATGTGATTACCAAATAGCGATTTTTAAGAAATCGCTATTTAGTAATCGCAAAATGCAATGCATCAAAAAAGATGCAAATAGTGATACTCTAACTGAGATTCCTTAAGAATCACAATTGCAATTAGGGAATCCCTATTTGCTCTTGGGACTCCATTCCTTCCTATGGGCCTCCAGGCCCATAGGTGGGAATGTCTTGCATTGCCTAAATTGCAATTACCTAACTGGTAATCGCAAATTCGGTGATGCAAAGGCAAGGGTGTCCGGGGGCCTAAGCCCCCCCCTGAGGCTCCCCTAACACAAAAAAAAATCAAAGTATGCACACATTAGCATTAACTTGAAGTTGATTCTAAGTAGCATTTCCTAAATGCACATTTGGCATTTAGGAAAGGCTTCTTCCATATGCTTTAGGGAATCGCTAATTGTGATTCCCTATTTGCATTCGCAATTTAGGTAATCAGAAGAAATTGCGATGACCTGAATTGCGAATCCAAATAACTTTCATGCATTAGGGAAGGCCATTTTGCGATCGCAAACGGCCAATTTTTACCAATCGCACTGTTTGCGTTCGCAAAATACCTTGATGCATGTGCCCCTTAGTCTGGATTGTAACCATCCTCGTCACTGTCTTTGTATAGAGCTAAGACTCTCAAAGACCGAAGCACGGGACCATTCTAGAAGAGACTGGGGTTCAAATGTGTTTTAATTTGCCTCGGTTTGTCAAATTATGCTGAATAGTTCCTTGGACCTCATCACATGTCAAGAACTAGTTAATACCTCGAAGGTCAGAAAAATTTAAATGTACTGAAGCACAAGAACAATTTTTGTTGCATTTATCTTAATCCCATATCAAGACTATATCGGGAAGAGTTTTTCTGGGGGAAAAAGAAAGCCCAGACTATAGCCCATTCCAGAAAACATTTAATTCAGAAGCCCATACCATCTTATTGTTGATGTCTGCATCAACTTTTGAGGAATTTTTTAACAATATATAGAAATTCAAAGTTGGTATTACTGCCAGGAATATTTTAATGGTCAGTAATGAGGAGTAGTCACAGAATCAACACTGCAAACAACACTTTTCAGAATACTGTACAAAATGTGATAGCAATTTTATTCACTATTAGACAAACCAATATTTATGGTACTCATGAAGATGCACCCATGCTGCGGCATGAAGAGAAGGAGGGAGTTGGAAAATGGCGACAGGCAAAGTTGAAATGTGATGCACAGAGGAAGAAGTAAGCAGGGGTGTCCATGGTGAAAAGATGAGGAGTTAGAAATTGGTGGCAGGAGAGGTTTGGGAAAGAGAGTATAACTACAAGTTACTGATATAAACTGATTGAAAGGGTTGAGGAAGAGAGGGGAGGAACATGGAGTAAAGTAGGAGAATATAGGGAGGTAAAAGTGTAAGGGGAGATAGGATGAGATGTGTGGGACTAGATGTGAGGGAATAGGGAAAGGGAAATGCTGGGTTGGATGAAGAGATGGGATATAAACTGTTCTTTAATGAAGCAGTATATTAATTATGAGTGCTGAGTCCAATTGTATGTTTTTCCATCTGGTTAGCAACATCTTGACTTGGAGTCTGCACTTACCAACATAGCTTAGCCAACAAGGACTATTGAAGGGTTGATGTGGAGTAAAGGTCCAGCTTTCCCTCCCTGTTATATACAATACTTTTTTAGTTGTGGGTAGGCCGTCACTCAAAGTTTGGACCTTTCTTTGCCTCCATGTGAAAATTTGTTGAAACGGATGAGTGTGTCCTCCCTCTTGTGTAGTATATTCGTTAATTTCTTTGTAGCGGGGTATTCCGCACTGTAAATAAATCCAAGAGCAGATTGTTATACGTTTTTTCAGTTGTGAGTTTTATTCTCAAAGAGAAATTACTTAAGTTCATCATTGCTGGAGTGTTTGACATGAGTAACAAGTGTCTCAACATTCCAAAGCAGCCAACACATATTTCACCCCCTTATGGCCCATTCCCTTAGGGCTTTTTCAAGGCTTGTAAATGCTACAAAATTCAGTCATTGAGATTCCCGTTTTTATATATATTCCCTTTTTGGAAATTCCACGATGATCAATTGTAGTATTAGACAAGACAAATTCCATCTCATCCCAGGCTTAATGCCTGAAGTAATATGACCACTGGCAGATCATCGTGGAATATCTCCTCTGGATTCATCAAGCCATGCAGGGCAGCTGCGCCCACTGCAGGTAAGAGAGGTGGGGCCGGATGGGGAAGATTTCGAGAGATGACCACAAGGGAAATTCAATTATTTATTTACTTTTCCCTCGCGGTCGTCTCCCGAAATACCCTCCAGACGGCTCCACCGCCCCACCGCTCTTACCTGCAGCGGCCACGGCTGATGCAGGGCCACGCAAGGTGGCCTTGCATGGCTTGATAAATCTGACTTAGGTTTTGCATCACCCTTGCACCCCCTTGCATGGTGCAAGAGCGACGCAAAGCCTATATAAATATGCCCCAGAGTTTCCTGAAAGGTGTAACAAAAGCACAATGTAAGCGAGCTAATAAAATAAATGACTGCAAATGCAGTTGTGCTAAGACTTCATCAAATGTATTATTAATATGTTAGTTACGTGTTTCACAAT
The DNA here is from genome assembly GCF_964204655.1 of Triturus cristatus. Taxonomy (NCBI): domain Eukaryota; kingdom Metazoa; phylum Chordata; class Amphibia; order Caudata; family Salamandridae; genus Triturus; species Triturus cristatus. Next base: position 1,122,415,093 of record NC_140591.1, on the reverse strand, counting down.
TTTATTGCGTAAATGAGTAATATTTTTCATTCTCCCACTTGTCAGTGTGTAAGTACTGGAAATAAATCTAACTGCACCTGTTTTTTCACATTTGACCACTAGAGAGACCTCTCTACTGTCTTGGAATGTATTTTATTTTCACTTTCACATAGGCTTTTTATTTTCAGTTTCAAGTTGAGCAACATTTACTTTTAATTTCGCACATAAAGAAACATTATGGTTCAAAAGTAGTTTTTGCTTGACAATTAACCATAATACTTTTATATAAAACACACATGCAGATAGTATTTACCCTAGAACAGTGCTGATTTACATCTAAAACAAGAGTCCTAGCTAAGTTGTGTTTTTTATAAAGTTGTTACTTGCAAAGTCAGCCAGAAAATCTTAATATCCTGGACTGTCCATTTATGGGCACGTCTAACACTGATTTGCCTACCCTTTCTCCAGATGCAAAAACAACAATTGATGGACAGAATGCAGAACAATGTCATACATTCACCCCAGTACAGAGATCTGGGCCTAAATCCATCGTTTTTTTGCTCACCATGCCATTCCAGTTTGAACCCAGCTATATGCAAATCAGTCTTGACCCTGTGCCCCATGGGAACAGTCCAGCCCGAACTGCCAAGCCAGGTCCTCCCTGGACTGGAAACAAGCATCCTAGGACCGGTTTCGGGCTTTCAGCCCTCGTCAGCCAGGATAGCTTGATTCCAGTGGCATGGAGAGCAAGGGACTCACGTCTGAGCATACCCTTCCCACTCGGGGTGACAAATGCAAAAACAACAATTGATGGACAGAATGCAGAACAATGTCATACATTCACCCCAGTACAGAGATCTGGGCCTAAATCCATCGTTTTTTTGCTCACCATGCCATTCCAGTTTGAACCCAGCTATATGCAAATCAGTCTTGACCCTGTGCCCCATGGGAACAGTCCAGCCCGAACTGCCAAGCCAGGTCCTCCCTAGACTGGAAACAAGCATCCTAGGACCGGTTTCGGGCTTTCAGCCCTCGTCAGCCAGGATAGCTTGATTCCAGTGGCATGGAGAGCAAGGGACTCACGTCTGAGCATACCCTTCCCACTCGGGGTGACAAATGCAAAAACAACAATTGATGGACAGAATGCAGAACAATGTCATACATTCACCCCAGTACAGAGATCTGGGCCTAAATCCATCGTTTTTTTGCTCACCATGCCATTCCAGTTTGAACCCAGCTATATGCAAATCAGTCTTGACCCTGTGCCCCATGGGAACAGTCCAGCCCGAACTGCCAAGCCAGGTCCTCCCTGGACTGGAAACAAGCATCCTAGGACCGGTTTCGGGCTTTCAGCCCTCGTCAGCCAGGATAGCTTGATTCCAGTGGCATGGAGAGCAAGGGACTCACGTCTGAGCATACCCTTCCCACTCGGGGTGACAAATGCAAAAACAACAATTGATGGACAGAATGCAGAACAATGTCATATATTCACCCCAGTACAGAGATCTGGGCCTAAATCCATCGTTTTTTTGCTCACCATGCCATTCCAGTTTGAACCCAGCTATATGCAAATCAGTCTTGACCCTGTGCCCCATGGGAACAGTCCAGCCCGAACTGCCAAGCCAGGTCCTCCCTGGACTGGAAACAAGCATCCTAGGACCGGTTTCGGGCTTTCAGCCCTCGTCAGCCAGGATAGCTTGATTCCAGTGGCATGGAGAGCAAGGGACTCACGTCTGAGCATACCCTTCCCACTCGGGGTGACAAATGCAAAAACAACAATTGATGGACAGAATGCAGAACAATGTCATACATTCACCCCAGTACAGAGATCTGGGCCTAAATCCATCGTTTTTTTGCTCACCATGCCATTCCAGTTTGAACCCAGCTATATGCAAATCAGTCTTGACCCTGTACCCCATGGGAACAGTCCAGCCCGAACTGCCAAGCCAGGTCCTCCCTGGACTGGAAACAAGCATCCTAGGACCGGTTTCGGGCTTTCAGCCCTCGTCAGCCAGGATAGCTTGATTCCAGTGGCATGGAGAGCAAGGGACTCACGTCTGAGCATACCCTTCCCACTCGGGGTGACAAATGCAAAAACAACAATTGATGGACAGAATGCAGAACAATGTCATACATTCACCCCAGTACAGAGATCTGGGCCTAAATCCATCGTTTTTTTGCTCACCATGCCATTCCAGTTTGAACCCAGCTATATGCAAATCAGTCTTGACCCTGTGCCCCATGGGAACAGTCCAGCCCGAACTGCCAAGCCAGGTCCTCCCTGGACTGGAAACAAGCATCCTAGGACCGGTTTCGGGCTTTCAGCCCTCGTCAGCCAGGATAGCTTGATTCCAGTGGCATGGAGAGCAAGGGACTCACGTCTGAGCATACCCTTCCCACTCGGGGTGACAAATGCAAAAACAACAATTGATGGACAGAATGCAGAACAATGTCATACATTCACCCCAGTACAGAGATCTGGGCCTAAATCCATCGTTTTTTTGCTCACCATGCCATTCCAGTTTGAACCCAGCTATATGCAAATCAGTCTTGACCCTGTGCCCCATGGGAACAGTCCAGCCCGAACTGCCAAGCCAGGTCCTCCCTGGACTGGAAACAAGCATCCTAGGACCGGTTTCGGGCTTTCAGCCCTCGTCAGCCAGGATAGCTTGATTCCAGTGGCATGGAGAGCAAGGGACTCACGTCTGAGCATACCCTTCCCACTCGGGGTGACAAATGCAAAAACAACAATTGATGGACAGAATGCAGAACAATGTCATACATTCACCCCAGTACAGAGATCTGGGCCTAAATCCATTGTTTTTTTGCTCACCATGCCATTCCCCTTTTGTACCGCTTTGTTCGCCATAAGTTGGCAGGGTATGCTCAGACGTGAGTCCCTTGCTCACTTTGCCACTGGATTCAAGCAAGCCTGGCTGAAGACGGCTGAAATGCCAGAAACCGGTCCTAGGAAGCTTGTTTCCGGTCCAGGGAAGGCATGGCTTGGCAGTTCGGGCTGGACTGTTCCCATGAGGCACAGGGTCAGACTGATTTGCATATGGCCATGTCTGAACTGGGGTGGCAGAGTGGGCTAAAGAACGGTGATGGATCAAACCCAGATCTGTTGACTGGGTGTGAGTGTTTGATTGGTTCTGATGCTCCGTCCATCACCACCCCCTTTTGTACCGCTTTGTTCGCCATAAGTTGGCAGGGTATGCTCAGACGTGAGTCCCTTGCTCACTTTGCCACTGGATTCAAGCAAGCCTGGCTGAAGACGGCTGAAATGCCAGAAACCGGTCCTAGGAAGCTTGTTTCCGGTCCAGGGAAGGCATGGCTTGGCAGTTCGGCTGGACTGTTCCCATGAGGCACAGGGTCAGACTGATTTGCATATGGCCATGTCTGAACTGGGGTGGCAGAGTGGGCTAAAGAACGGTGATGGATCAAACCCAGATCTGTTGACTGGGTGTGAGTGTTTGATTGGTTCTGATGCTCCGTCCATCACCACCCCCTTTTGTACCGCTTTGTTCGCCATAAGTTGGCAGGGTATGCTCAGACGTGAGTCCCTTGCTCACTTTGCCACTGGATTCAAGCAAGCCTGGCTGAAGACGGCTGAAATGCCAGAAACCGGTCCTAGGAAGCTTGTTTCCGGTCCAGGGAAGGCATGGCTTGGCAGTTCGGGCTGGACTGTTCCCATGAGGCACAGGGTCAGACTGATTTGCATATGGCCATGTCTGAACTGGGGTGGCAGAGTGGGCTAAAGAACGGTGATGGATCAAACCCAGATCTGTTGACTGGGTGTGAGTGTTTGATTGGTTCTGATGCTCCGTCCATCACCACCCCCTTTTGTACCGCTTTGTTCGCCATAAGTTGGCAGGGTATGCTCAGACGTGAGTCCCTTGCTCACTTTGCCACTGGATTCAAGCAAGCCTGGCTGAAGACGGCTGAAATGCCAGAAACCGGTCCTAGGAAGCTTGTTTCCGGTCCAGGGAAGGCATGGCTTGGCAGTTCGGGCTGGACTGTTCCCATGAGGCACAGGGTCAGACTGATTTGCATATGGCCATGTCTGAACTGGGGTGGCAGAGTGGGCTAAAGAACGGTGATGGATCAAACCCAGATCTGTTGACTGGGTGTGAGTGTTTGATTGGTTCTGATGCTCCGTCCATCACCACCCCCTTTTGTACCGCTTTGTTCGCCATAAGTTGGCAGGGTATGCTCAGACGTGAGTCACTTGCTCACTTTGCCACTGGATTCAAGCAAGCCTGGCTGAAGACGGCTGAAATGCCAGAAACCGGTCCTAGGAAGCTTGTTTCCGGTCCAGGGAAGGCATGGCTTGGCAGTTCGGGCTGGACTGTTCCCATGAGGCACAGGGTCAGACTGATTTGCATATGGCCATGTCTGAACTGGGGTGGCAGAGTGCGCTAAAGAACGGTGATGGATCAAACCCAGATCTGTTGACTGGGTGTGAGTGTTTGATTGGTTCTGATGCTCCGTCCATCACCACCCGCTTTTGTACCGCTTTGTTCGCCATAAGTTGGCAGGGTATGCTCAGACGTGAGTCCCTTGCTCACTTTGCCACTGGATTCAAGCAATCCTGGCTGAAGACGGCTGAAATGCCAGAAACCGGTCCTAGGAAGCTTGTTTCCGGTCCAGGGTAGGCATGGCTTGGCAGTTCGGGCTGGACTGTTCCCATGAGGCACAGGGTCAGACTGATTTGCATATGGCCATGTCTGAACTGGGGTGGCAGAGTGGGCTAAAGAACGGTGATGGATCAAACCCAGATCTGTTGACTGGGTGTGAGTGTTTGATTGGTTCTGATGCTCCGTCCATCACCACCCCCTTTTGTACCGCTTTGTTCGCCATAAGTTGGCAGGGTATGCTCAGACGTGAGTCCCTTGCTCACTTTGCCACTGGATTCAAGCAAGCCTGGCTGAAGACGGCTGAAATGCCAGAAACCGGTCCTAGGAAGCTTGTTTCCGGTCCAGGGAAGGCATGGCTTGGCAGTTCGGGCTGGACTGTTCCCATGAGGCACAGGGTCAGACTGATTTGCATATGGCCATGTCTGAACTGGGGTGGCAGAGTGGGCTAAAGAACGGTGATGGATCAAACCCAGATCTGTTGACTGGGTGTGAGTGTTTGATTGGTTCTGATGCTCCGTCCATCACCACCCCCTTTTGTACCGCTTTGTTCGCCATAAGTTGGCAGGGTATGCTCAGACGTGAGTCCCTTGCTCACTTTGCCACTGGATTCAAGCAAGCCTGGCTGAAGACGGCTGAAATGCCAGAAACCGGTCCTAGGAAGCTTGTTTCCGGTCCAGGGAAGGCATGGCTTGGCAGTTCGGGCTGGACTGTTCCCATGAGGCACAGGGTCAGACTGATTTGCATATGGCCATGTCTGAACTGGGGTGGCAGAGTGGGCTAAAGAACGGTGATGGATCAAACCCAGATCTGTTGACTGGGTGTGAGTGTTTGATTGGTTCTGATGCTCCGTCCATCACCACCCGCTTTTGTACCGCTTTGTTCGCCATAAGTTGGCAGGGTATGCTCAGACGTGAGTCCCTTGCTCACTTTGCCACTGGATTCAAGCAAGCCTGGCTGAAGACGGCTGAAATGCCAGAAACCGGTCCTAGGAAGCTTGTTTCCGGTCCAGGGAAGGCATGGCTTGGCAGTTCGGGCTGGACTGTTCCCATGAGGCACAGGGTCAGACTGATTTGCATATGGCCATGTCTGAACTGGGGTGGCAGAGTGGGCTAAAGAACGGTGATGGATCAAACCCAGATCTGTTGACTGGGTGTGAGTGTTTGATTGGTTCTGATGCTCCGTCCATCACCACCCCCTTTTGTACCCTTTCTCCAGGGCTGTAGTTGCACGTCGATAAAAAAAAACCTAAAAAGAAAATACTTTTGTCAGAACTGTTTTTCATACCATGTAAAGACTTAATTTCTTGAATCACTTCAGGTTCGGGTTACAGGTGATATTGGATCTAATCAGTGCTTTAAATGAAAAAACAGAGAAGTGCAGGTACTCGCTATTTAGAGTATCTGCTTACTCTTGAGAAATGCTGGTACTCTCCCATTAAATGTATTCTAGCACAGCTGAGAAGTGCAGGTACTCTCCCATTCAAATTAAAGAAATGCAGGTACTCAGTACTGGACAGTACCTGCCTATTGAAAGCACTAGATCAAGTCTTCAGGGGCCCATCCTCCAGTATTCTTGAATTTTTGTAGTTGGCAACAAGGAGGGACTACTCTCATTTGACTGCGCTATTGCTTGGCTGATGTCTAGTATCTTAATGTCTCTGGGCTGTAGATTACAGAATCTTCCAGTTTCATGAGGGTATGGCAATTGTTGAAGCCGTGTCAGCCCTGTTCCATTGAGCAGCTGTCTACTGTTTCAATGACTGAAGCAGGGCTTTTCCAAGACAGTTGTATGCCTTTAATTTCAAGAGTTCAGGAGTTGAGTTTCGGGGCACATCCGACTGCCCGTTTTTATTACAGTTTCTGACCACTTTTTCTCTCACATTTTTTCATATCTCTTCCTCTGATGCTTATAATAGACTCCATACGACTTGTGCCTACAAAGCTCAATAGTTTTATTTTGAATACACAAAGACAATAAGGGATTAATTTAGGCTCAAATGCAGTACGGTTAGGTCTCTAAAAATTATATTGTGGTGTTTCTCAGTAATCTGCATGAAACTTCTCTTTAATTTAGCCAAATAGTACAGGCGAGGGTTGAGGCATTAGGAGTTTGTGAAAGTTACTCAAGTTGTAAATTGTGTCCTACTCATCCAGGGGATTCCAATGTAGGTCAATGAAGGCAAGAACCTGATGTCCACATAACCACATAAGGCAAATTTAAATAATCTACATGCAGCAAATTTATAAAGTAAGTGATTGTGCTGAAAGTCCGACCCAGACATGGCCCTCATGGACCTAAGTTTGACATCCCTGTCATAATCCATAGTCGGCCATCCTCCAGATGCCCATGCAGTTTAGAATAGAGCTACACATGGTCCCAGACTATTGATTTCTCTGTTCTCCTCTACTACAGAGAGTGATTTCCCCACTACAGCGAAGGATAACAGCCTAAGGTCTACAAGTGTAACTGTTACTATGTTGAGTGATTTGTACTTTCTTTGATTATCCTAGGACAGATAAATTATTTCCAACTTAAAAATATTTCACAAACTTGGATCAGCAATGAGGAAGGTGTATTTCACTAAAAATCACCAGCTTTCATACTGGATCCATAGTATGATCTCACACTTGTACTCTCAATTTCATGTAATTTCTCTTCTATTTCTGCATGCCCTCATTTCATTTGTGATGTTTTGTTCCATCAAATGTTTCTCTTTGTAGCATATCATTCAAGCAACACAGCATCAGGAACAAAACCAGAAAAATCAGGTTAGTTTTGCACTACAGCTACAAGGTGTGTAGCAACACAAATCACCATCAATTGATTATTTAATTGGACATTGTCCAGTGTACTTCTTTGTCACCATTGCTAATCTCCACCATCTGTAATTCTTTATGTCCGTTTGTCATTTTTTTCTGCCACTGTTGATGGTTTGATTTTTCCTCTGATCATTGTTCTCTGTGATTGGAAGTCTCCATTTGTGGTGGTTGGGGCACCTGGTGCTAACACCAACAGACTATCTCCCTTGTGAGATTTTAAATCCTCACTGCTCATTGATTTCAACCTTTACCTCAATGCCAACAGTAGTTGATCGTTGTGAAAACTATTCGATTTGATTTTCTAATCATGTAAAGCAGGGATAATGTTGATCCATAGTCTACTGTCAATTTCTTTTTTTATTTTTTTTTATTGATTTTAATAGAACGTACAACAACGAGACTCAGCATTGTAGTATCACATTATACTTTACACCCATATTCAGCATGTGTCAATCAGCATCAATTGGTGACAGTACAAATGACCAATGAACAACTTCAAATATATAACTCCCCCATGCGTATTCATCCATTTTTAGGTGGGTTGATGATGATCCCGCGTGTTGGGTTATTACCCACAGAAAGTAGAGAACGGCCTGAATAACAAGGCGAGCAAGGGTGACCCCCTGTCATGAGTATTCTAACTTTGTGTCAAGGTGGGTTAATCGTTATTAGCAGAGATGAGCTGGTAATTATATAATTCCCAGAAGTTTTTGGGCCTATTACGTGGGGGGAGAAGTTTGCTAAAAATCTCCGTCTGCGTACTGCAGAATGTCATGTCAGTCTTCCATTGGACGAGCGTCAGGAGTGGACCTCGAAACCAGTTAATAGCGACCCTACGTTTGGCCATCAGCATTCCCATGTCAACCAACCGATGAACCCCTTTTGGAATTAGCTTAGAGTAACCTAATAGTTCCAGCGTTGGATCAGGATCAAGGGTCAGCTTCGTGATCAGACCTACTTCCCTGAAGACTGAGACCCAGAAAGCTGCGACTCCGGGACACGTCCAGGCCAGATGGAGGAAGTCTGCCAACCCTGCATGGCATCGGTCACAATTCGAATTCTCCTGCAAATCGTACCTGTGTAGCCTCTCCAGCGTGTAGTATACCCTATTTAGGTATTTGAAGTGTACCAGACGATGTCTGCCATTCAGTGAGATCTGCTTTGTGCTGGAGCAGCAATAGGACCACATAATGTCAGCTATTTCTATGTTCAAGTCTCTTTGCCATGCTAAGCGTGCCTTGGTATAATGGTTAGCTCTATATGACATGGATGAGTTGTAAATGGTCGCTACTAAGCGCTTTGGGGATTTCGCCGGTATAATGAGTGTTAAAGCTGATAGTTCGGGTGGTTCTAGGTAGTCCTCCCCCAGTTGCTCTTTCAATGCGTGACGTGTTCTGTGAAATTGAAATCTCGTCAATATAGTAGGCACTGATTTATTGGTATCAAAATCCTCCCATACTTTGGCTACCCCACCATCAAACAACTCCCCTACAGTGCGTACACCCAAAGTATGAAGTGCTTGTGTGACCCCTCACTCTTAGCAGGGAGACAACCATGTACACCATTCTAGCAAGGCTGCTGGAGAATAAAGGATTGCACCAGCCTGTAATTGCAGTAGGTAGTGCCAGGCGTGTGTTGTGGCATTAATAGAATCTAATATGCATGTCCTGCGGTCCACGGCCTGGAACAGCAGCGCAGGGCGTGGGAGCGGGGCAGCCACCTCCGACTCTATGCGTAGGTGCGGTATATCTGGGGAGCCATGCATCCAATAGTATGCATGTGCACCCTGTGCGGCCCTGTAATATAAATTAAAATCCGGCGCGCCCAGTCCACCCATAGAATAAGGTAGTACCAATATCTGCCACTTCACACGCAGTTGCTTACCCGCCCATGCTAGTCTAACCATTAGTGAGGTGAGGCGGTCGAAGAAGCCTCGTAGTAGAACCATGGGAATATTGGTAACTAAAAACAGAAGTTGCGGTAGCACTACCATTTTCATGATGGATATTCTACCAAGAAGGGATTTTTATTCACTTCTCAACATCTTTTTCCAACTTGCTGAAGGCCATCCCATAATTTTCCCTAAATACAGTGTCGGAGTCCGTATGTATTTTAACACCCAAATATCTAACCGCATGCGTGGTCCACTGCAGGGGATATTCTAACTCAAATCGAGGGGTATTCGGTGTAAGAGGAAAGATGATAGACTTCGGCCAATTAACGTGCAGTCCCTAGGGACCACCGAATTGCACCACCTCCCGTAGAACAGGCGACAGGTTAGATTCCGGATGTCTGATGTACAGGAGTGTATCATCTGCATATGTGGATACTGTCATTTTGTAGCATGGGAGCTTATACCCCGATTTTGATGATATTCCCGCAACGCACATGCTAGGGGTTCTGCCACTAAAGCATAGAGCAATGGAGATAATGGACAGCCATGCCTCGTTCCCCGGGATATGCTAATGGAGTCCGTCACTATATTGCCAATTTTTATTTAGGTCGTAGGCTTGTTGTAAAGTATGCCCACTAGTTGTAAAAAAACTGGGCTCACTCCCATCCTAGTCAATACGTGTGTCATGAATCGACACTCTACAGAATCAAATGCCTTCTCTATATCTAAGGGGCGTTTCTGGTCTGATATGTTGTAAGCCACCAAAGTTGTAAGTTAAATTTCTGCCAGGAACAAACCCCGCTTGTTCCGGTGCAACTAAAATTGGGACCAGGGGGACCAGCCAGTTGGCTAGGATCTTTGTGAATATCTTCGTGTCTACATTAAGCAGAGACAAAGGATGGTACGATGCACAGTCCTCCGAGGATTTACCAGGCTTGAGAAGAGCTACTATCACTGCCTCTGACATGGATGGTGGCATATGTCCCGTAACACAAATATCGTTGAAGAGACCATCTGACCCCGGAGCACTCCCTACCCTCATGCTAGTTAAAGCGAGAAGAATTTCATCTCTCTCTATGGGTCTCATGAGGAATTCCCTATGTGTGTTAGAGAGCCACAGGAGTCGTATGTGTGACAAGTAATCAATAATCTCTTCGTCAGTCGCAGTGCTCCTGGAGGCATATAGCTCGGAATAATATTGTCGAAATCTATCCTCCACGTCTGTGACCTCAGACAAAAGCTCGCCCTCAGCTGACCTAACTCTCACCATTTGCAGCGTTTCCCTGCGCTTCTTAAGTAATTGTTCCAAAACCGACCCAGGCCTCCCACTCTCACCATACACCCTGGCAGTGGCATATTTACCCAGGTCTCTTTGTCAGACGCTATATTGTATTCACCCAGCAACTCTGCCAGGTTCCCCCTAACTGTGCTGCCATATCTGTCAGCAGACAGCGCTCTAGGACCTTAATTTTACCCTCTAAGTCTGTTAGGCGATTACGTATAGAGCGGAGGACCCCCAAGTGTTTTGATATAGTGATCCCACTAATGTAAACTTTCAAAGTTTCCCAGACAACTTGATAGTCATCCACAGAGCCCACATTCTTATCAAAAAAGGTCTCAATAGGGAGGAGCCAAGATGGCGACCGGGACGGCAGCGTAGACTCCCGGCTCCGTGAACCTCCGCATCCCGCACGGATATCCTGCATGAGATCCTCAGCCTGCGCTACGCGCTCGTATTTGTGAATGAGAGTGGCAACCGACCGTGTGACTCCGAAGTTTCTGGCGGCGGTACCGCCGGAGAAATGTGCCTTTGAAATTTGCGGCCCGTGCAGCCCTGGAGCCAGGACCTCGAGTGGACGCCTTGGCCGGGTGGCAGTTCAACAACAGCGGCCTGTGGTGACTGGGTGGAGTCGGTCCACCGGAGCGGTGCACACCTCGGCCTACCTGTCGCCGTGGTCGTTCCTACCGCTAAGCGTAGCGGACCGAGTGCATGCCCGGGGTGGCAATTCTGAGATTCTCCAGTGATTGCCCCTGCCTTTGACGGTGAACTGCCCGGACGCCGCCCGTAATTCGCCCTGATTCTTGCGGGCTGCTCCCGGATTCTCGCGGGCGCTGGTCCGTGGTGGGGACGACTGTTGCCCGTGACCACACTACTGATTCATTTTTTGCCTGCCCCCGGAACCCTGTTCCCAGCGACGTGGACCTTGAGGCGCTTGTCCCTGGATCCCGGTCCCAATACGGGTCGGGCCTACCCGGCGGCCATCTTGTTATGATGAAGCCTACCATCCTGTCCACTGGGTCGCAGCAGGATTGGGAGCGTGTGACTTTTGGGAGTGTGGCGGAGCGATCGCAGAGAGCTGTGCTGGGGTACGGCGACCTCCTCGAGGCTCTCGGTGCCCTTCATTCCACCTTGGTTCGTGGCATCGGGGCCCTGGGGAGTAAGCTCGATGATGTGGCATCAGCGTCGGGACGGTTGCGGCCTGCCTGTCCTCAGATACACAGGGACTTCCCACACTGCACACAGGAGGATAATGTCGCGGCCACCCCTGAGATCAGTGAACAGCTGGAAACTCCGGACCGTATGCTTCCGTGTGATCGGCTGGCTGTGGGTCTGATCTGTTCCGGAGGTATTGGACCTGAGTGGGAGGTGGTGGCCTCGTCCCGTGCACGGCCTCCGGCGACCCAGGGAAACTTCAAGCTACGGTTGTCTACTTTGGCAGATTCCGCCTTCCTGGACCTCGTGTGCAGTGCAGATCCTGGGGCAATACTGGGAAAGACGTCCCCCCATGATGCGGACTGTGTTGGTACGCAGAGACTTCCACCCCACCTGTGTGCGTCGCTTCCCGGTCGTCTTTGGACACTCCTTTACCTTGTAACATTGGACATGGCGTTGAGTCGAGGGGTATGCATGGGCAGATTTGCAAAGAGTGGTCAAGGATAAGGCTGATCCTTCAGGGGTGATCATTTAGTACACGGGCGGGCTCAGGGGTTGCGTGCTCTCATGACATAGCTATTAGTATAATTGGTACATAATGCTCCCCATCTTTCTTTGAAATGCTCAATTTTGTGTTGCTTCCTGTTTGCTTTGGGGAAAAATTGCCGTGCGGGAGGGGGGCAGCCGGGGGCATGTTTTGAAGGCCCTCCTCCAGTTTATTAATACTCTCTCTACCCCCCCGTCCGGTGGGGTTCTTTTCTTACTCCCTTTTCTCTGTTCTTCTATATTTCGGGTCTAGTTCCAGGGTGACAGGCACACTGCTGGGGGGGGGGGCCGTACTCATCTGCAGAGGTGCAGGTTGGGGGTTGGGGAAGGGGATTCTTTAGTCTTTACCCTTTTTTTCCATGGCCTCCTTTTTTCTTCTCTGATTCTTCTTTGTTTTTCTTTTCTGGGATCAGCGTGGTACAACTCCTTTGTTGTGAATCACCGCTTTTTCATATGTGCCACAATTTCCGGGGTGTTTTCTGGGTTTCAGGGCATGGGACTGCAGGCGCAACTGGTCATGATGCTTCTCTACATCCTGCACTTCCTGTTTTAGCGCCATTGACTCGATAGATTGCCGTTTATTGTTTACGTTTGTTATTCTGCCTGCCATTTTTCGCTGCTGGGAAATTGTTTGGCACCTGATCCTTTTGTCTTTTCCTATTATAAAATGAAAGCCTTCTTAATTCTGGTGTCCTACTTGCGCCGTTCACTGGCCGAGAATACATTAGCATGTAGATTCTGCTCCCCGAGGTTCTGCCTGTGTTAACATTGGATCTTTGTTGCTTTGATTGCTTAGCGGCCGGCCCCGGGGGGTTGTAGGCCCATACTTGTTATTGGTTGAAATGCTAATAAAGGTTTTTCAAAAAAAAAAAGTCTCAATAGCCTTAGCCAGTTCTTCCTTAAAGACTGCGTCAAGTAGGGAATAGGGAGGAAAACGCCAAGTGAATGGGGGAATGCGCCTGCTAGGTGTATCCAGCACCAATAGGATCGGAGAGTGGTCAGAAAGTGTTCGTGGCAGCACCTGGCATGATTGGACCCTGTCACAAAGTGGCCTAGCTGCGAGCCAATAGTCAATTTGAGTGTGTAAGTTATGATAGGCAGAGTAGTGTGTATAGCATCGAGTGTTTGGGTGTTTCAAACGCCACACGTCACTCAAGTCGAACCTAATTAGCGCACATTCAATCTCTCTAGCAGCGGCAGTAGTGTGTCTCTCAGGTCCCCCTGATCTGTCCAATGTGGGATTCCAAACTAGATTGAAGTCACCCCCCACAGCTGGAGTCCCTCGCCATGGCAGCCCACCCTCTTCGCCAATGTTGTAAAAAAACTCTGGGCTATCAAAGTTTGGGCCGTATATATTAACAATGAGTAAATCCATGCCCTTCCCACAGCGCCTAGTGATTACGTATCTGCCGTCGGCATCGGTAAACAATGGGCCGATGGTGAGTGCAGACTTAGGGTTGACCCATGTAAGCACTCCACGCGCGTGCGTGGTGAAGCCAGCAACATGGGTGTTACCTAGCAGGCCTCTACATCGTAACATGGGGGAATTAAGCGGGAGATGCGTTTCCTGCAGAAGGGCCACATCTATGTTATGCCTCGTAAGGTATGAAAGGACTTTACAGACTTTTCTATGATCATTTAGCCCCCTAACATTCCATGTGAGTGCTCTGAGTGTGTCCACTTTGAAATCTCGACCATCCCCCTCTATTCGTGTTCTAGGATCAATCATCGTCGCCATATCTTAATAGTGTGTGGTACTATGGTACTGTGTAACAAGTGAGATTGTCTAATATCGTGTGTAATACAGCGTCTGAGTCTCAACAACCCTCCACCCCCCTCCCACATCAAGCCCCCCCAACTAGGACCTGACGAAAAAATACCCACAATTCCTCCTGAACCAAAGCATACATTGCACTGCTTAGGACCAAAAAGTAGCTGTCCCTCCCGCCAGGAAACAACAATAACAATACCCCAAGTGTGTGTTACACTCGTAGGTGGAGGTTGCCGACTATACACCGTCGACCAACTGAGCGACACTTGGCGGCCCTCCGCACCTCCATTTGCATATATTAAGCATTAATAAAAGACACACGCACCCCGCATATATTATATCAATGAGGCCAAGCAAGCAACTCAATCAATTTTCAGCCAGTTACTAAGGAGACAAACCACTGAAGGTAGTATGCGCAAAACAGAAAGACTGTGCAACTTTAACGAACTCAAGATACCTCCCTGCACCACCCAGTGGTTGACATCTCCAATAAACAAGGACGGCAAAGTGCTTTCCCCCAAGTACGTGACTCTTATCTGTGCATCGATCAGAAAAAGATCAGTCCTGCTCCTCCATGGAGCCTCCAGCCGCTCCGGTCAAAGCTTCCCTATCTGGGCTGTGCCTCTGCTCCCTTGCCCAGTCCTTCATGGCCTGTTGCAGCGTCTTGGGATCTGTAAAAATGTGCGACCTGCCCTGGCGGTTAACGCGTAGGCGGGCCGGATATAGCATCGCATAATCAATGTTTTGGTCCCTTAACTGCTTCTTGATTGGCACAAACTGGCGGCGCGCCTCCTGCACCTTCACCGTAAAGTCTTGGAATAAAGCAAGTGTAGATCCCTCGTAGTGCATAGACTGTTTCTGCCTCGCGATTCTTAACACTGCATCCCTGTTACAGTAATTTAGCAGATTTGCTATTATTGGCCTTGGAGGGCCACCAGGCGCCGGGTGCGGGCCCAACGAGCGGTGTGCTCATTCGACCACAAACATCGGCGAAAAGGTGTCGGAGCCCAGAAGCGTGATCAGCAGTTTCTCGATGAACTGTTCCATGTTGCCAGTAGATGTTGATTTCGGCAGGCCGGTAATTCGCAGATTACTTCTGCGAGACCTCGCTTCTAAGTCTTCCGTCTTGTCCTGCAGTACTTGAAGCATCCAGTCCATACGATTGTGGCCAGTGTCCATGTCAGTCTGTGCCTCCTCCACCTCTGTGATGCGCCTTTCTGCCATATCGAGGCGCTCAGCCTGCTTGTCTAGTCTTTCAGACATCCGGTCCATGCGATAGGAAAGTGAGTCAATCTTCGTCCCCAATACCGTTAGCGAGTTTTGTAGGCCTTTTTCCATAGAGGCCAGCATGGATTTAAGATCACCATCTTGTGACTCTCGCTCCCGCTTGTCATCATGTTCTCTGTCGTCAGCTGTCTGTGAGCGCTCTCTAGGCTTGCGTTGCTCGAAAGTCAGTTTTTGCTGCGTTTTGTCCGTTCTGCCCATTTCAGCTTGTCGCAGTAGAACTCACCAGGACCGGATGGAACAGCACTTTAACAACTAACAATTGCGCACTATGTGTCTGATATCAGCCAAGAAGAGAGGGTTAGTGGACAGTCCCAGATTGCCATGCTTTGCACAGGGTTGGCTGCCCAGCACACTAAAGAGCTCAAGGGGCACTCAGCAGGCTAGTATGGGCGTCGTCGTAGCCGTGGGCCCTACAACGCTCTCCACTCAGGACATCGCGTAGCTCGGTGTTCCCTCAGCAGGACAGAATGTGTTCCTAGCCGCCCAGACTGAAGGGCACCAACCATGAAAAACCTGAAGAGTACCTCGTGCTTGCGATGAGCAGTAATGGTATCCACAACAGCGGGGGTGCACAGCAATGGCAGCGACATCAGGTGACCGGCAACTTCAAAAGGTAGGAACAGGTGGGGAATCAGCCAAGTTCCTCTGAGCAGGTTATATCGCAGCAGGCAATAGGTAGGGTTACCAATGACGGTTTGTGCCTCGCTCTCCGCCTTTCTAACAGGTTCTGTCGGCGGAATTATGAACTCCGGGGCACGCCGCTGAGTCTCCAAGGTCCGGAGTGCGCCTCAAAGCATTGATACCTCGTCATGACCGCCTCATCTCCGATCCGGTCACATCCTCAAGCCACAATCGTAGGGCGCTCGCCACAAACAGCATCCTGCTGGGTAGGCGCTCCGCCGTACCTTTGCAACTTGCCTCAAGCTGGATCTGGGTGTTGCACACCGCATTCAATCGTCCGCATACAGTGGCAGCTTCGAGGGTGTTATGCGTTTCCTCAGGTTTCCGACCGGTACGTGCAGGTACGGTCGCCTGACTTGGAAGTGCTTTGGCCGGCAGGCAGTTAAACCGAGTCCGGGGATTCGCGCCTAGGTTGCATGCCGCTCCGACTCACGTATCTCTCCATGAACTCTTCATCTCAGCGCGGACGGGATACCTCATTGAGTAGCAGATCCTCTCAGCTGTGCGGATCTATGGTTTGCAGGTATGTTGCCTCAGGCAAATGCAGGATTTATTAAGGATAGTATGTTTGAAGTGCGGAGCCCTTCTGTTAGGCGGCCTTCTTTGGCGCCGGCAAGCTCCGCCCCCCGTCTACTGTCAATTTGACCTCAGTACAAGGAAGGGAGTGAAAGAACAACTGAATCTTCCTTAGTGATGACCAGTATATCACATTTTCTCCTGTTTATTTTAAGGGATCTCATGAAAAAGGTTTCTGGACTAGTATTGTTTCGCTTGCTTTTGCAGTGGAATAGTTTCTCACTGTGCCCAGTTATTCTGCTTCACTCTATATATGGAAAAAGTTGAAAAGTGAAAGGCGTACAGCGATCAAGTGTGCTAAGAGTACTATCCTGCTCTGGCCAAACTCATAGATATGTTTTTCGAGTGTCTATCCTATCAGAAATGCATTGTGTTAAAAGTCGCTGATTTGTGCTCTCCCCACAGGTGACCATCCCCTGTGTAGCATTCCTATCGAGAACATATTGGCGGCAGAGAAACTGGAAGAGGAATCATTCAAAATGAAAAATGTGAGTGTTCTGCCAGGTACTTTTTGTATGTAGTTGTACATTTTTTATTTATTTATACTTTTTGTATTTATTACTACATTATGTAGTTATTTGTTCTTTTTATGTTTAATTGTACATTTTGTGAGATGTGTGTTGTAAACTTTCAGACGGTAGCAACGTGTGGGACTTGGGTCCCTTTCCACAGTTGACATATGCAAGGATGCATCGTCTTCCCCCTTCAATCTCCTCATCTACTTGCGAGTATCACACTTTTAATTCAGTCTTCATTGTTGGTATGTTTTTTATTTCTGTAGACATTGCTAGAATCCTCTTTGAACAAAAGGTTTAAGGTTATATTAAACTATTTTATTGGATCATGAGCCCTTATCCATGCTATAGAACATTATAACACAAAACAAATACATCATTAAGCACCTTCATAAAATAAATGTGTACCAATCTAACAATATATAGGGTTAAAAAACAATTGTAAAATATTCAAATCATAGAGACTTCAGTGTTATCTTATTGCAACAGTATGCATGATTAATATCCAAATTTTAAACATTATAAAGCTCCCAACATTAGACAACAGCTTCTACTTTAGCAAAAGGCTAAACATCTATATTTTATACAGTTCATCTAATGCTACTATTTGCAGGAAATTAGCTTGCAAAGTTTGTCCACATCCCCTTCTTTCATGCTCTAGTCATTGCTCAGAACTGGTGGAAACCAAAGCACTTTGTGCAGCATTGATCAATTTCTTTGAGTAAAAGCCCCCGGGCACTGGAATTCCATCTACACAATGGCTCTGCCCACAAGCTTCCAGAGCAATGGTGCTCTTTCTATCGCCAAGGGAGCTAGACCCTAATACACTGAGTTTGTGTTTCAGGCTTTTCCATGGTTTGAATGCAATGAATTCTCTGGTGAGGTAAAGGATTTTGATCAACCCTTTGATTTCATTGCTTCTTGTACTCCTGCAAATGATGATTGTCAAAAGTTTTGGGGAATGTGAATCTTGCACATCATGTTTCTCCAAAGATGACCCCCCACCTACCTCACAAGTTTGGTCTTCTGTGATTAAATCTGGTACAGCTTTGAAGAAGCGCCAGTTGAAATTGTCTTTTACCTTCAGGATCTCCACTGCAATCTTCATGTGGAAAGAGTTAACCTCTTTTCTTTGGAACCCTCATTCCTGGTAAAACGTTTCTCAGTACCCTGGTCCTAAACCGGTTCTTTGCCTGAGGAACCGAAAGCTTTAACCTGCTCTAGAAATAATTCAAGTATATTGTCTGAGCAGTCTTACACTGTAGCATGCTGTGAGATACCTACAAATGGGCCAACAGCAAAACGTACTGTAAGATAAGCAGTTAACTGGCCCTAAAATATGGAGTGTGCTCAGAGATAGAACATGTGCACACCCTCAAAGGGAATATCTCACAATGTAGTGCAACTCACTGGTCCACTGGACATCTATCCTCGGTTCTCTTGAAGCCTTCAACTTTTTCCCAGCATAAACACAGCAATGGTAAGCTGATGCACTTGGGCAGGAAAGCTTCAATCTTTCAGGCCAGCACTGGAGTAACCCCAAAAAGGAGAGCAGTATATTTGTTTGTTCTATGTTTAAAAAAAACACCCCCATTCCGAAGGTGGGGGGGGGGGGCAAGACTACTCATGAGCCAATACACAAGAAGCCAGCCATTTCTGGGAGCACCATCAACAAAAGGGCCTCTCTGGCCACCAATGGTCAATTAGTAACCACTTCTTCCTCTATGGATCACATTATGTACAATTCTCTTGCCTTGCCACTTGCATATAGCAGCCTCAGGGTTAAGCCCTTTTAAGCTTTTGCAGATCATATAAAATAAGACCCAGCTGCAGAGTGAAAGGTGAGGGACCAGAGACCCATTGTCAGCAGATTTACCTGAGGCTTTTCACCTTTTGTGAAAACCATCTTAGAAGTACATGATCCGTGAGCGTTTCTTAACAAGATCCCCTTCATGCTTCACAGTTCTTCCCAGCCCTAGCCTGAATATTTAGCATACAGTAATGACAGGATTCCCATTTTTGAATGAGTGCATTCAAGGCAGTTTTGAGCCATTTTGGACCGGTCTGCCCGATGGATCAATGGTTCCCCCGAAGACTGCCCTATTTGTTCCATATTCTTAGTGAATTCCTTGAAAATAAAAGACAGCTTGTTTGGGAGGCAAGGCTGCTCAACTAATTCAAAACACTTTTGAGGAATCTTTAGATTAAGTTATTTTTTAATAGCCTGTGGTGACGTTACAGCTGTGTTTACCAGTTCTGCTTGTAATAGCAGCAAGGGGACTCAAACCCACAGTGAGCACCATGGCTAGAGCGCCGCCACTGTCATGTCAATGCACCAGGAGGCGCTTATCTTCGGCCCAGAGCCCCCATAGCCCAGTAGCCCGTAACAGCAGCAAGGGGACTTAAACCCCCTGCGGCTAGAGCACCGTCACGCAAACACACCAAGAGGCGCTTATCTTCAGCCCAGAGCCCCTGCAGCGCAGGAGCCCGTAACAGCAGCTAGGGGACTTAAAACCCCAGTGAGCACTGTGGCTAGAGCACCGTCACGCCAACGTGCCAGGAGGTGCTCATCTTCGGCCTAGAGCCCCCGCAGCACGGGACGCACGCGGGCACCCCCGGGCTAAGCCCGGACCAAGGGCGGGCCTGTCTGCGCCCGACAGCGGCCGGCGGAGTCTGGGCTCGGCCTACTCTCTTTCAAGCGCCACAGGGGTGCAGGCCTTCAGGACTGAGGTGAGTGTATAACCAAATTAACTGGACTGACAACATCGTTCTTCAAACCTATGATGGGGAAACATACTGGGCAATCACCTGCTCGCCACGCCATCACCCTGGACAGCAATTTGGAGAGGGTGGTCAGCATTGTGTCGTCAGAAATAGAACTAACAGAGCATAGATTGCCCCTGGGGAACGAGTCAGTACATACCGACCTCACACCTGGAGGGACACCTGGGGTACATCAGCTGACCCAGCACCCACTATCATACCCCGTGATCCCATGCATCAGATAGCTGATTCTAACAACGCCCGCCCCCCAGTGGAGGTACCCCTAGTGCTCAAGGGCATGCCTCGCCCAGGACACTACAAGTTATGGGCACCCCAAATGCAGTAGCTGCAGTTGCTGTGACCACCATACGCAAAAGGAAATGTGGGAAGCCAGTCTGCACTAAAAGGAAACATCCCCCAGGCACCAGTACCTCCCGCAGCTGCTTGTCATCATGGATGAAATCTTCATCATCATCTGGTGTTAGCACTCTGGGCACGGTGCCAAGTAGGAACTCTAGCCATTCCATTTGCACCCAAACAGAAGTGGGATCGAGCACACCAGATCTTGGGGAGGTTTTTATTAATTCTGTTTGCTTGTGGATCATCAACATAATAGACATGAAATTTACAACCCTATGGGAGCAACTGGATCACTTGGACACTGTAGTGAATAAACTTTCTCAACGGGGGAGACAGCCTTAACTAATATGGCTCCAGGGGGTTGCCCACTGTTTCTTTATGGAATGTTTTAACAAAAGTTAATCTTCCCACGGTTGTCTCGTGCCCGCCTGTTGGTTCCCTAGCTGTGTCCTCTTGTAATACATGCACCCAATTAAGGTAATGCCTCCTCCCGAAGGTTAACATAGTGTTGAAACCCCCCTTTTCTGATAATGGTCGTCCTGCCCCAACTTGGACTGATTCATCTGCGCCCCTTATCCCTATACTCGAGCCCATCAAGAGTTCAGT
This sequence comes from Triturus cristatus, assembly GCF_964204655.1. Taxonomy (NCBI): domain Eukaryota; kingdom Metazoa; phylum Chordata; class Amphibia; order Caudata; family Salamandridae; genus Triturus; species Triturus cristatus. The sequence continues at coordinate 1,122,394,225 of NC_140591.1, read as the reverse complement.
CGGTGATCGACCAAACCCAAGCATATCTAGTAGCACCATTACTGATCCTTCGAGCAGTACCCATCCCAGGCCCAATGCAGGCATGCTGGGTCTGCCACCAGCAGCATGCCCTTATGTATTGGTGTTGGCAGGGGTACCATCCCTTAAGAAGGAACAGTGGGAAACTTGGGATCAATTGCGCAATAAATGTGTGGATTGGTTGTCCAAGAATAAGAGGTTCAACGTGTCAAACATGCAAGAGATTATTATGGTACGAAGAGTGGGATGAGTAGGCGACTCACCCGAGAATATTGAGGAGGACTGTATTGTTATTAACTTCCGTAGAGCGTCTATAGTAAAGTCACTGCTGAGATGCCTGGACATCACAACTACCAACTAGCGAAAAACCTGGTCTCTACCACTGGGTTACTTTTACAAACCAACCCCCAGAAGACTTTTAAAGAAGCTTGTTATCCCAGTTGCCCAAAATAAATTTTTGGCCGTGTGTGACCTGGACTTTTGACAACCACCACCCCCGTAACTGATAGGGTCGACTATACACCCACACACCCTTCAAATATATCTGAGTCATACTATCACGTCACCACAACTATCCCCAAGACTTGCATCAACCCAGATCTGAACATACTCAGCTGGAATGTCGCCGGCCTACAATCAAAAATAGACCTAGCAGATTGGCTGGAATTGGTTAGACAGCAGGACATTTTGATGTTCTAAGAAACCTGGGCTACCAAAGATATATACCTCGAAGGGTTTGAATGCATTAACGTCCTGGCCCCAATTCCCAAATCTGGTCGACCATCTGGTGGTCTCTCTATTTGGGTGAACATTGCCTCAGGGGGCATCATTAAGGTCCTACGCACCCATAGCAACACATTCCAAGCTTTGTTATACAAAAGGGGGTATCTATTTATTTACTTAATTTAAAGGTTTTCACAATTCCCCTAACATAATTTTTAATAATCTATTTGGCTTTGTTGCTACCTTAGAGAATTGTAGCGGCTCCGATAAAAAAGCCGGTATTTGTCTGGGTGGAGATTTTACTGCTAAGCTCCCCAGTGAAGACATCGTGGCTCTAAGGCTAAGGAGTAGAGGACAAATCTGTCACAGGGGCATGGAGCTAAAGGAATATTTGCGGAACCATGCTCTGAGTACTGTCATGGACATTGCCGATATAACTAATGATAACAACCTACCCAATCCAACATTCAGAGGAAGGGGTAGTGCAACCACCATCGATTATATCTTTATTTCCCTGCCCTTTAAGACTTCTTAGTGAAAGACGTGGTCATTCCCACACATCACAGCGACCACAATCTGATCCAAGTAATGCTTGACTGTCCCTGAGGCTGATGTATAAAATAGAATGTGGTGCCATAGATTTGGTACCCTCAACAGACAAATTAAGACTAGTGTGGCAAGGGGTTAATAGTACTGATCTGTTCCACACGGTGGTCAGGGACAATCTGAAATTTTGACTCTTGTCTGTCTGGAAGGGAGCCGTTAAAGACATGAGAGCAATGGGACAACCACTAACACCGATCAGCTGTAACATAACCAGTGAGGCCTGGGAAGCTCATTTTTCGAAGATTTATACAGCCCCTACATATGAAGAAGACCTGTTTGGGCTTCAAGCCCCATAGGGGTATTAATATCCCTATGCAAAGTCGAGGAAGCTATACATCAGAACCCGGGGTATAAAGCCCCTAGCCCCAATGGGTTACCTATTGACCTCATTAAGCACAAACCAGATTTTTGGGCTCCACTCTTGCGGAATATTTTTAACAATTTAACCCATGCCCCACTACCTAGTACCTGGTCAACTATCATCATCGTCCCAATTTTTAAAAAGGGTGACCGCTCCCAACCCAGTTGTTACAGACCCATTTCCCTGATTGACAATACCCTGTAAATCTTAGGGAGGGTTTTATATAATAAGATAAAAACTTGGTCCGAAGACATTCTTATTCTACAACCATGCCAATTAGGTTTTAAGAGTAAAGAAGGCACCATCGAGCAATGCTTAAACCTCAATCTAATAATTGGGAAATACACTAATGCACAGAGGTCACCTCTTTATTTGGCTTTTATGGATCTGACCTCATCTTTTGATTATGTAAACCAGCCACAACTATGGTCAATCCTATTAGAATATGGGTTAGACGAGGCTTTAGTACATTTCTTAGCATATTTGCACATGGATCAGAGAGCTCGGGTTAGGACCAATATAGGGGGTGATGTCTCTAATGACATCAGGGTTGGTAGTGGGGTCAGGCAGGTATGTGTTTTGTCCCCGCAACTTTTCATTATACATATTAATAATATACACAAAACACTGACCAAATTAACCAATGATGTCCCCAGAGTTAATGGCAATATACTCCCTGCCCTATTATACGCTTATGACGCAGTATTAATGGGCCGCACACCTAATGCTCTACGCCTTTCAGCAATAGGTTTTGTCGATTTTATGGCCACTTTAGATAAATGCACTAATTTAAAAAAATCTTTTATAATGGCTTGTGGACCGAGGAAGCACCTTTTAAACTCGATTTCTGTGGGCAATAAAAGTTTACAATGCACTAGCACTTTCCCCTATCAGGGGTTGGTCTTTGCTGCTAATGGTTCCTGGTCTGACCACATGGCATACTATAGGAATAAGTTCTCCAAAGCTATTAACTCAATCTTAGCCTACCACAACCTAGGATGACTGGGGCTATTATAGCTATTTTAAATTTTTCTTAACTTCAGTGCATTCCCCCGGCGGCCTATGACGCGTAGGTCTGGTGCTTCTCAAATGGCATCCAGCATGAAGAAAACAGGTTCTGTCAGACACTTTTAGATGCCCCCATTTCCATGTCTCAATACACTTGCCATAGCGAATTGAAATTACATTTATTAAAACTATATGCAGGCACCCCACACCCTATTCTGACTAGCCATTTGAATAAATCCAGCGGCGACCCTTACACGAGAGATTATAGGAGACTGCCTTGAATGTGAAAAGGGACTAGACATCCCATAGCTAGCAGAGGTGCATTCAAGTCTAAGCAGGGTTAATTGTGAACATATTTTTGCAAGCCCAAATGAGATAGATACCGTTAGCAAAAAAGAAGTTCGAGCAGCACTCTGTGCGCATTATAGCAAGGCAAAACTAGATAGGGAGTCTAAGAAACCAACTGTAGCTGCTTTTATGTCAATTGAGAATACTATTTACCAGTTGGCAAGCTACCTCACAAAACCTATAGGTCGTTGGTAGAGGGGACTCCTTTTTTGCTTAAGAGCGGGCACTGTGAGATTCTTCCTTTGTTTTCCCCTTGGTTTTCAAGCTAATCTTGATCTTTTGCCTTGCCTGTGTGATGGTCAGAGTGGGCAAAACATACTACACTTTTTATTCTTCTGTAAATTTTATAAAAAGTATGCCAAATGGCTTTTAATACCATTTTTAAAATAATTCACCTGTCCACCTTGAAGTTGCATACAGATCTATCCTTCTCCTGGAGGATGATGAATTGGTCTTCCGAGTAGGGGCTTTTCTGAAAACTACTGTGCATGCCCGCAATACGATGTGCACTTTATGGACAATCTTTTAATGTATTTGATTTTACATCTGATATTATGATGCAATTGTGTATTTTGTAAGCTGAAACGTGATTTCTTCTTTCATGGATATGTTTTTATCCGAATAAAGTAATTGAATTGAATTATACCCCATAAACTGTCTGAGCCTTGGTGAACTAGTGAGCTTGAATGGAAGAATGGACAACCACATCTTTGATTGAAATCATTTCTTCCAAGTGAATCAGTTAGTTTAACTGGCAGATCCCCTATTTTGAATCATATGTGATTCTTTTCAATAGGATCAGATGGTCATGAGATGACCTCCTTTTTTGCTCCCTAATGTCTGATCAAAATAATAAGACATTTTGTTGGCGTCCTTAGTTTGCCAATGGCAATAGCAGCATACAAAGGAATACCATTCAAAAGGCACCATTTATGAAATCCCATGAAAGAAAATGTTTCTTCTTCATTTAACTAAATTATACCCTAACTTTGTGTTACAAATGACTAAACAGATATGTATATAAACTATAATGATAGTAATTTAAATGAGTAAAGCAGCCTTTAACCAACGTATCACCCAAGATAATAAACAACAAATTCCCAAAAGTCATATAGTCCTTGTTGTCTGCTTAAACATCAATATGTCTTTTGAAGCAAACAGGATAAACGGCGGACTCCAATGACTGCACCTCCTTACTGAGTTCCCAATGTAAATAGAATGGTATTAGATGATGGTGTGCATACTAACACCCCTGCATCCGCCGTTGATGGATGCTAACTGCCAAGCAGATCAGTGAAAATTCGAAAGGGGTTTTGGGGTGGTGCACCACCAGGTAAGTTTATCAGTAAATTACACCAAGTGGTCTGTAGTTGGTATATAAACAAAGTCTTTATTTTAATTTAGTTGTTGACACAGAGCCTCAGCCAACGCGTTTCGTTCAATAAAGAACTTCGTCAGGGCTGGAAAGATGCAAAGAGACATACAATAAATAAACGCACTATACAAAAACATTAAAAATACATATAAAAGACATCAAGTATGGAAAGAGAAAAAACTTATTTATAAATGTTATCTTGAACAAACTAAAAATGAAAGCACAGGACACATCAGGAATATACTTTGTCTTGTTGATATGTCGAACAACACACTTCCAAGAGAAACTAATGTACAACCTTACACAAAAGAATATTAGATAATTCAATATGCAAGGATGCACAGTTGTAACATCATGGTTCTAATATGGATAAGCTTACAAATTACTAAAAGTGGATGGTTTAATAGGGGTGTCCCTATCTGGAACCTCATATACGTGACAAGGATATGTGTCTGTCTATCCCTTCTTGCCCCATGATGTAAAGATGATTATCTCATGAACAGGGAAGGAGAGGGGAGGGGGAGAGAAGAAGCTGGGGGAAGGGGACTAGACAGGTGTGTATCAGTGAGATAGGACACAGGAGGACACGTACCATGTGTAATGATGCAAATGCAATCCAATAGCACCGGAGTTCATGTGAACCAGGAGTCGTCTCTCGGTAGGTTACGAGATGTGCTGGGTGAACAGTCCTTAATAGTCATCCAGTGCCACCATGATAAGGGCACTGTACATGTATCTGTTAAAGTAGAGTAGATATGTAAATAGCTAATACGAATTTAATGCCAAAAAAAAAAAATATTTTTGAGTTGACCCCCATCTAAGATTCCGAAGTCTAGTTCCCTAAGGTATCTAATCCGCAAAATATGAGTCAGTCCCTAAATTTCAAGGATCCACTGCATTCAATTAAATAATCAAAACAGAAAGGACCAGGATCCTTTTATTCAAAAAGTGACTCTGATGCCAACAATGGTTCGTCAGATAGAGAAGGCTAGGAACATCAAGTAAAATACCGACTGCCCATGGTGTGCGGTTAATCCACCAGAGTATGCAAAGCAACGTGGTTGAAGTGACTAAGTTTAAGGTAAAAAGAAGGGACGCTTAGGAAACAGGGCCAGTGGTCAAAAAGACGGAAGGACAATGGCTTACATAATGCGTGTCACAGAAAGTTTATGAATTAGTATAGGTAAATTGCCCCATACCAATGAATCAATGAAACAGGTGATAAGCAATATCCCATAACGTAGGACCCATGCCGTACCCTGAAAACCACCAAAAAACACAAAAGGAATAAAAGGAGTAAAAATGGGACACGTACGCCTGTAAAGCGAGTAACACCGAAAATGTAAGAAAACTAGTAAACAAGATCCCATAGTATAGGACCCATGCCGTTCCCCAAACAGCAATAATGACAAACAAAACCAAGACACGTTTGCCTAGACGGCGAGACACACTATAAAGAAACATTAGGAAAGTGGCCCCTATGCCACATGATCGAAACGGTATTGAGTGGCCAAGAAAGTTAAAGATAGGTAGGACCATGCCGTATGTCCCCCTCTGCATAAAGATATCTGCATAGTACCCCTCATACCTGTGATAAGACGGTAGTTCGCGTCCTCCCCTGGGAGTATCCCGTGAAGTGAACCGGGGCAGACGCCGGGTTTAAAAGCACGGGCATGCGTGTGCAAGATCAGCGCACGTCATCGCGTTTCAACAAGTTGAAACCGAGCGTGTGATAGTTAGCCAATGACAGTCATATTTGGGCCGTTTCCAAGGAGACCCGGTTTGACACTCGTACGCGTCAAGTCTTGACAGGAGCTGTCAGAGGGTGTGTCGGGGATGAGCCAATAGGGGTCACGGTTGGCGCTGCGTCAGCGGTTAGAGCGCGCCAAGGTCTGAAATGAGGGCGTTAAAAAGAAAATAAAAGCTAGAAAAACGTCCAATACTATGAGGTAGAAGGCTGGGGAAGCGCCCTATAGTAGAAGGAAATGCCCATTTGTAAAGGGCCAGCCACTCGTTACGGTACATATTGATAAAGTGTGTTCCGAAGTCCTTCACTTACAACAAGCTGGACACAAGTGAATGCAACCAGGTGAAAGGATGGAAAAATGCGCCCGATTTAAAACAAAAGTATGGTGAAGTGTGCAAGATTGGCGCGATGTAAACACAAATCACGAAGTTGACACTGGGCATGTGATAGGTAGCAAATGAGAAACGGACATGAACCGTTTCCAAGGAAACCCGGTAACCAACTAAGGCGGCTGACGTGACGTTGGAACAGATACGTCATACTCGTCACGTCGTGTTGGAGCCTCTCAGAAGGTGTGTCAAATGATAAACCAATGTGTGTGATACCTCATTGGTATTACGCGCGCCATGTTCGGAGATAAAAGCTGCAACGTCGAAAGCTGGGTAAGGCGCCCAATTTAGAAGATAAATGCAGCAAGGTAAAAAGTTTAGAAAAAGCGCCCATTTATAAGGTCAAATGCCACAGAAAAAATGACAAAGCAGTGCGTGTTACAAGAAGGTGTCCGGAAGGACACCACTTGTGTCTCGATGAACACAAAGCGTGGGGCGTATGAAAGGTTCCCATCTACACATATAGGTGTTGCCTATTTGGATGAAAAGGTCAAAACCATACTAAATGACGGTAAGTTGGACAACGCAGTGCGTGTTGAAAAAAGGGTGTCCGGAAGGCCACCACTTGTGTCTCGATGAACACAAAGCGTGGGGCGTAAGTAAGGTTCCCATCTACACATATAAGTGTGGCCTATTTGGATGTAAAGGTCAAAACCATACTAAATGACGGTAAGTTGGAGGCTTACCTGAGGAACATAAGAAAAATGATTGACATGTGTTAATCATGTCCACACAAGTGTGTGGGAGGGAGGCGCTATTTAGAAGATAGAGTGCGCGCCATAGATCATGTTAAAAAGAGGCAAACAATGGAATATTCTAATGGCAAAAAATCGCCGAATACGTAAATGTATAATAAACGTGCACTGCCTTTGCGATTCTAAGGCGTGCTGGGTCTGAGAAAAGCCAAGTGCCAGTCGTTTAAGTAGAGCAGCGTCTAATAGGTAAATGGTTGTGCACCGATTAACAGGGAAAAAGGGTCGATGCGAAAGAAATTGACGAGACATGTAGGTATAGTCCTAATCGTGTTATATACATTTCAGAGTTTGCACTGAAGGTAGGCAATAGTGAATTGATAAAAGACACAAAGGTGTAAGGAACTATGGAAATCACAGACAGGTCATTTCTTTTTATTGGCATAGACCACATTCCCTTAAACAAACGGGGAGGCAACAGGGATCTCGTATTGAGACAAACCGAATCCAAGTGGATATGCAGATTGCGGTCGGTTGCAATGGGGCACAATTCGGATCATGAATTTCATTATTTCTTGACCTGAGCACTTTCTCGTGGTTTAGAGATAACCTGACTCCAGAACACAAATAATTTTTCGAGAGCTTTGCCTTGGTGTGAGCAAGACAACTCATCATTGGCCACACCTAGGACCATGATGTTCGTTCTCTCTGGACTTGAGTCCACCAAGTCCCCGTGGATTGGGATAGCATGACATTGAATGCGCCTGCTACTCAAAATTCTGTGATTTCCATAGTTCCTTACACCTTTGTGTCTTTTATCAATTCACTATTGCCTACCTTCAGTGCAAACTCTGAAATGTATATAACACGATTAGGACTATACCTACATGTCTCGTCAATTTCTTTCGCATCGACCCTTTTTCCCTGTTAATCGGTGCACAACCATTTACCTATTAGACGCTGCTCTACTTAAACGACTGGCACTTGGCTTTTCTCAGACCCAGCACGCCTTAGAATCGCAAAGGCAGTGCACGTTTATTATACATTTACGTATTCGGCGATTTTTTGCCATTAGAATATTCCATTGTTTGCCTCTTTTTAACATGATCTATGGCGCGCACTCTATCTTCTAAATAGCGCCTCCCTCCCACACACTTGTGTGGACATGATTAACACATGTCAATCATTTTTCTTATGTTCCTCAGGTAAGCCTCCAACTTACCGTCATTTAGTATGGTTTTGACCTTTACATCCAAATAGGCCACACTTATATGTGTAGATGGGAACCTTACTTACGCCCCACGCTTTGTGTTCATCGAGACACAAGTGGTGGCCTTCCGGACACCCTTTTTCAACACGCACTGCGTTGTCCAACTTACCGTCATTTAGTATGGTTTTGACCTTTTCATCCAAATAGGCAACACCTATATGTGTAGATGGGAACCTTTCATACGCCCCACGCTTTGTGTTCATCGAGACACAAGTGGTGTCCTTCCGGACACCTTCTTGTAACACGCACTGCTTTGTCATTTTTTCTGTGGCATTTGACCTTATAAATGGGCGCTTTTTCTAAACTTTTTACCTTGCTGCATTTATCTTCTAAATTGGGCGCCTTACCCAGCTTTCGACGTTGCAGCTTTTATCTCCGAACATGGCGCGCGTAATACCAATGAGGTATCACACACATTGGTTTATCATTTGACACACCTTCTGAGAGGCTCCAACACGACGTGACGAGTATGACGTATCTGTTCCAACGTCACGTCAGCCGCCTTAGTTGGTTACCGGGTTTCCTTGGAAACGGTTCATGTCCGTTTCTCATTTGCTACCTATCACATGCCCAGTGTCAACTTCGTGATTTGTGTTTACATCGCGCCAATCTTGCACACTTCACCATACTTTTGTTTTAAATCGGGCGCATTTTTCCATCCTTTCACCTGGTTGCATTCACTTGTGTCCAGCTTGTTGTAAGTGAAGGACTTCGGAACACACTTTATCAATATGTACCGTAACGAGTGGCTGGCCCTTTACAAATGGGCATTTCCTTCTACTATAGGGCGCTTCCCCAGCCTTCTACCTCATAGTATTGGACGTTTTTCTAGCTTTTATTTTCTTTTTAACGCCCTCATTTCAGACCTTGGCGCGCTCTAACCGCTGACGCAGCGCCAACCGTGACCCCTATTGGCTCATCCCCGACACACCCTCTGACAGCTCCTGTCAAGACTTGACGCGTACGAGTGTCAAACCGGGTCTCCTTGGAAACGGCCCAAATATGACTGTCATTGGCTAACTATCACACGCTCGGTTTCAACTTGTTGAAACGCGATGACGTGCGCTGATCTTGCACACGCATGCCCGTGCTTTTAAACCCGGCGTCTGCCCCGGTTCACTTCACGGGATACTCCCAGGGGAGGACGCGAACTACCGTCTTATCACAGGTATGAGGGGTACTATGCAGATATCTTTATGCAGAGGGGGACATACGGCATGGTCCTACCTATCTTTAACTTTCTTGGCCACTCAATACCGTTTCGATCATGTGGCATAGGGGCCACTTTCCTAATGTTTCTTTATAGTGTGTCTCGCCGTCTAGGCAAACGTGTCTTGGTTTTGTTTGTCATTATTGCTGTTTGGGGAACGGCATGGGTCCTATACTATGGGATCTTGTTTACTAGTTTTCTTACATTTTCGGTGTTACTCGCTTTACAGGCGTACGTGTCCCATTTTTACTCCTTTTATTCCTTTTGTGTTTTTTGGTGGTTTTCAGGGTACGGCATGGGTCCTACGTTATGGGATATTGCTTATCACCTGTTTCATTGATTCATTGGTATGGGGCAATTTACCTATACTAATTCATAAACTTTCTGTGACACGCATTATGTAAGCCATTGTCCTTCCGTCTTTTTGACCACTGGCCCTGTTTCCTAAGCGTCCCTTCTTTTTACCTTAAACTTAGTCACTTCAACCACGTTGCTTTGCATACTCTGGTGGATTAACCGCACACCATGGGCAGTCGGTATTTTACTTGATGTTCCTAGCCTTCTCTATCTGACGAACCATTGTTGGCATCAGAGTCACTTTTTGAATAAAAGGATCCTGGTCCTTTCTGTTTTGATTATTTAATTGAATGCAGTGGATCCTTGAAATTTAGGGACTGACTCATATTTTGCGGATTAGATACCTTAGGGAACTAGACTTCGGAATCTTAGATGGGGGTCAACTCAAAAATATTTTTTTTTTTTGGCATTAAATTCGTATTAGCTATTTACATATCTACTCTACTTTAACAGATACATGTACAGTGCCCTTATCATGGTGGCACTGGATGACTATTAAGGACTGTTCACCCAGCACATCTCGTAACCTACCGAGAGACGACTCCTGGTTCACATGAACTCCGGTGCTATTGGATTGCATTTGCATCATTACACATGGTACGTGTCCTCCTGTGTCCTATCTCACTGATACACACCTGTCTAGTCCCCTTCCCCCAGCTTCTTCTCTCCCCCTCCCCTCTCCTTCCCTGTTCATGAGATAATCATCTTTACATCATGGGGCAAGAAGGGATAGACAGACACATATCCTTGTCACGTATATGAGGTTCCAGATAGGGACACCCCTATTAAACCATCCACTTTTAGTAATTTGTAAGCTTATCCATATTAGAACCATGATGTTACAACTGTGCATCCTTGCATATTGAATTATCTAATATTCTTTTGTGTAAGGTTGTACATTAGTTTCTCTTGGAAGTGTGTTGTTCGACATATCAACAAGACAAAGTATATTCCTGATGTGTCCTGTGCTTTCATTTTTAGTTTGTTCAAGATAACATTTATAAATAAGTTTTTTCTCTTTCCATACTTGATGTCTTTTATATGTATTTTTAATGTTTTTGTATAGTGCGTTTATTTATTGTATGTCTCTTTGCATCTTTCCAGCCCTGACGAAGTTCTTTATTGAACGAAACGCGTTGGCTGAGGCTCTGTGTCAACAACTAAATTAAAATAAAGACTTTGTTTATATACCAACTACAGACCACTTGGTGTAATTTACTGATAAACTTACCTGGTGGTGCACCACCCCAAAACCCCTTTCGAATCAATATGTCTTTTATTCACTCTTCAGAATAAAAATATTTAAATGATGAGGTCAGATTTTGTGGATCTCTGAAGGTTCTCAGGGTGACTGTTTAAGTTAGTAAGGGTAAGAAAAGTCATCAGTTAATAGTCAGTGCTTTCTGGGGAGTAGGGGTGTTTGATGAAGGGATCTAAAGGTTCACAAAGGTGTTGGTTGAAGTCTTCAAGGGAAAGTGAGAGTAAGTACTGGCGCTGGGAAACCCTTTTTGGGTAGCTGTGCACCTTACAAAAATAATTTAACATAACAGGTAACAGGCAAAGTGTTGAATCCATAGATGTTAAAAAGTGATGGGACAGCCAACATGTCTGTTATTGTTTCACAGAATGGCAGCTCAATTTAAATGTCTGTTAGTATTAGTGTTTGCACAAATAGGAGAGACATGGACTCATGCAAAGTGGATAACCTTAAAGCAGACTACAGACTCCCAACTTAGTGGATCTACACTGAATACAAAGTTTCAGTCTCAAACCATTCTTTTGGGGGTCATCTTGCAGGAACACGGGATGTTTAGATGACTTTTGTGATTGACTTAGTGTCCTGAAAAGAAGGACTTAATGCCACAACTTACCAAGGGTATTATGCTCTATGTAAATGCAGTTACTAATACTAAAGATAGAGCTTAATTTTGATAAAGCAGGAGAACATCAAATTGGTTGACATTCACACTGGAGTTTCTCGCTCTTTTTAAATCAGGGGTGTCCAACAGTGGTGAAGGAGGACTGTACTTGTTTCAGGTTTTTATTATAGCCACATATAATTACAGGACATACCGTGAATCTAAATTGAGCACAATTATGCTGTCTTTGAATATCCTGAAAATCTGTGGTGGCTTCACCTTGCTGTACCTTTGTTGACCATTCATGCTGTAGATTTTCACATGCTTTCTTCATTTACCATTCTAATCTGAATCTGTTCCTCTCAAAATGATTTTTAAATCTTGTGCCATTTTAACCTTATATGCTGTATATAGCATGGTGATGTGGAACACCACTTGGCAGAATATTATAGTCTTGTTGTCAGTTATAAAATAGAGACTCATTCACCTTCTTGGTAGATGGGATTTATATGCTGAGTTAGTCTTAGTTCGCCATTAGAATTTTACACACTTGACCTGATTATGGAATTAATTCCCCTATATGTAACAATTGCTGGTTAGGACTTGTTAATATTTTGGCAGTAATTGTTTTGCCGTCTGTGTGCTACCCACCAGACTGGCCAGATAAGCAGGGCACAGCAAGGCCTTTGAGTGGAGGCTCTTGTTCCTTCGATTATATAATCTTCCTTTTGTTGTACTGCTAAGAAACTGGCTGAACTTCAGGGTCAGTGACTGCAGTTTCTCTGTGGTGCACTTCTGTGTGTATGGATGCTTGGTTTGGGCTTCTGGGCCAGGAACAGTGGCAATTGTAGTCTCCACAGCCACCTCAGTTCTTCTCAGATATTACAAACCTATTTTCTATCTTTGTATTTGCTACATGACCTTAAACTGCTTACGTGACCTTAAACTGCATTCAGATTTGAAATAAATACACCTAAGCCCAAAATAGTGTTGGATATTTTTAGAAATCTGTTGCTTTTTTCCACCACGTGCATTCTGTTTTGGTGAGAATATCTATGGTTTTACATCAAGGTGACAGAGGTGTTCTTCTTAATTAACAGATGTTCCAGGTGATTCAGCCAGAGCGAGCTCTCTACATACAAGCCAATAACTGTGTAGAAGCCAAGGACTGGATTGACATCCTCACCAAAGTTAGTCAATGCAATCAGAAGCGCCTCACTGTCTACCACCCTTCAGCTTATCTCAATGGACACTGGCTGTGCTGCAAGATTACCTCAGAGAGCGCTCCTGGCTGCACGCCTTGCACAGGGTAAGGGTGCTTTCCATGCTTCATTTCTAACCATAGTTTCTGTCACAGGTTTAGAGCTTAGGGTTTGAAGGTCAAAGATGTCCACCCAGAGTTTTTCCAATCACTTCAGAGGCAGAATGCACACTAGACTAGAGTATGTGAAAGAAAAAGGAATGTCACACAAAAGGATAGTTAATGCATTGGAGGCCAATTCCTTAAGGCTCAAAGTGTGCTTTGCCTTTTGTATATTTTCCAGTTCTTTACGTTTTAATAGGTTCACTAACATAATATCATTCACAAAAACATAGTTGTTCTATACATATAAAGGTAAGTACAAAAATATTGGAAAAGTATCATTTTACACTACAGTATTGAAATATATATACAAAAAATATATTTTCTAATATATACATATTCAAAATTAGTAAATATTAAACATTTTAACTTGTAACATTAATATATATTAAGTATGTCTAAATAATATTTAAAGATATATATAAGTATATACTTATTGAAACTAACATACACACATATATATGTATGTATGTATGTCTATGCACACATTTAATGGTAAAGTATAATTTAAAATATTAATTTAAAATTATATTATCAGTTTAATTTTTTTTAGTTTACTAATATAACAACGGTGCATATCTATCTATCTATCTATCTATCTATCTATCTATCTATCTATCTATCTATCTATCTATCTATCTATCTATCTATCTATCTATCTATACATACATATGTATTACCTACTGGCGGTCGCCAGTAGGTAGTTATAGTTAGGACCTATTATCCATAGGAAAATCGTAACATTGTATTCCCAATAACTTTGGCGCCGGTTGACAAATTTTCGTGAAATTTTCAAAACGAATGGCCCGTTCCGGTCAGCTCCTATCCTGAAAGACTGGGGGTGATTCGTCAAGTGGGGGCCGATAAAAAAGGGGGTCCCAAAACGCGTTTTCCCCATAGGAAACTTTAGATACGGCTACAGCCCGAACTGCTGAATGGAATTACACCAAATTTAGCAGAAAGGTAGGCCTTGGTTCAGAAAGCGCCCCCATTATTTTAAATGGTGTAAATTTGTTCAGTAGTTCCTGAGAAATTAAAAAAATAGTAGTCAAAAAATAATTTTCCCATAGGAGACTTTAGACACGGTTATAGCAAAAACTGCTGAATGGAATTACACCAAATTTGGCAAAAGGGTACTGCTTGGCTGAGAAAGCGATCTTTTTTAAAATGGTGTAAATCCGTTCAGTAGTTTTTGAGAAATTTAGAAATAAAGATAGTGATATCTAGAGGCACGGTGGATCCGCGCACCCTCCCGATCACGAGCTTTATTCTAATTGGCTGTCAACACTCCAAACCAGGAAGTGTTGGAGGCCATCTTGTGCCTCGGTAGAACCGAGGCACAAGAAAACAGAAAAAGAAATGCGAAAAACAAGAAAAACAAGAAAAGGGGGCAGGGTAGAAACACCCTGACCCCCTAGGCCTGCTTAGGGGGTCCCACAAGGCCCCCAGGGCCAAAAAAAGCATTTTTTTAAAAAAGAAGAATCGTCGAGATTTGTTTAATTAAAGCCCTCAGGTGGGCCAGGTCCCGGGGGTAATGTTTATATCAAAATAGGGGGCCCAAAGGGGCCCCGGGGACCGCCACCCCCCCGGGGCTTTTCAAAAATATTTGGGAGGGGCTCTTCCGGACCACGTGATTGCAGAGCCTCTCCACTCAATATAGTCCTGCTGGAAGCAGGGGGAGATGGAGAGATGCGCGCAGAGGGGGAGACGGTGGAGCCCAGGCGGCGAGGAGCTGAGCAAGAGGGCTCGGCGGTGGTGGAGGGCGCCTCTCCTTTCCGGCCTGAGCCGGGACATCAGGGAGGGTTCGGGGAGCCGGGTGAGGGCTCAGTCCCCTCCAGCCAGTGCCAGGGTTGTGGGAGAGGGAGTTGGTGGTGCTAGCTGAGATCACTTCTCCCATCTGCAGGAGAGGGCTCGGGGTGCCGGCTGAGGGCTCGGTCAGGGCTGGTGACGCTGGTCCCCTTCAACGTGATCAGGCACTGCAGGAGAGGGCTCGGAGTACCGACAAAGGGTACCTCAGTCTCCCCTCCAACTAGAGCCGGGGCTGCAGGTGAAGGGGCTCGGTGCAGGCTGTGAACAGCGCTCCCTCCTCCATCCAGAGCCAGGGCTGCAGGGGGCAGAGCGGGGGCTGCTGGAGGGCTCGGTGTGGGCTGATGCTCCGCTCCCCTCTATCTGGAGCTTGAGCGACAGGAAAGTGCCTCGTGCGAGTGGAGGACTCGAGGTGTGGCCTGAGGGCAGCGCACCATTCCAGCCAGTGCTGGATGAGCTGCAGGACAGTGTCGGGGTGTGTCTGAGGGCACCCAATCCCTTTTGTGTATCGGACTCTGGGCTGCAAGAGAGGGCTCAGTGCACGTTGAGGGCACAGCTTCCCTCAACAAGAGCCGGGACTGTAGGTAAGGGTTCTGGCTGCCCTTTGGGAGCTCGGGTGCAGATCAAGGGCAACGGTACCCTCCTACCTGTCAGAGCCGAGGCTGCACGAGAGGGCTCGTGATACCGGCCCAGGTGAGGAGGCGAAGGCTCAGCATATCGCCTGAGGGCTCCGAGTGCAGACCGAGGAGGTGCAGGCCCCAGCGATAATTTTTGCCCCCGTTCATTTTTCTCTGTGACTTCTCACCTCGATTTCTTCTGTCAGGTGTGTCCTCTGTCCCCAAGTCTCACTCTTTCTTCTCCCTTTTCTCTCAACTCCTGCCTCCACCCATATTTCTCCTCTTCTCTCATTTCGCTCCTAGTCATCTCCCCTTTCTATTGTGTCTTCTTTTGTGTGTCCCGGCTCACTCCGTTCCATTCTCTTTTGTCCGTGTTCCGCCTTGCTCCTTAAACGCCTTCCATTCTCGTTTTACTCCTTCCCATTTCTGTTTCTTTCTTTTCTGAATGCAAGCCCCATGACACCACTCGCCCGCCTTCTTTCCATTTTCTGAACAGACTGCATACAGACATGCACACACACCTGCATTCTCACACACACCCTGATGCACACACTGTTCCTCTTTGCTCCCCGTTCCTTTTTCTTCTGTCAAAAACTAGCTTTATCTTGCCTGCTCTCTGCCCCTTATGTCTCTTCTCTGCCATTTTTTTCAAAATATTTTGGCGCTGTTCTTTCGTCCCACTGGTCTAAAAGGATGATGGCTAAGGACCATAGATTATGCAAAGATGGAACCTCTCTCTCCCCCTATCTGTCTGCTTGTCTCACTTTTACATATTCTTTCCTTCTCTTCTCTTTTCGTTTCTCTCTCATAGAGTTCTCTCTGAGCCTTTCCCCTTTCTTCTCTTTTCCCTCTATCTCTCGTAGAGTTCTCTCTGAGCCTTTCTCTTTTCTTCTCTTTTCCCTCTATCCTTTTGCGCCTTTCTCTTTCCTCTTTCTCGTGCACTCTCTCCTTTCTGTACTGTTCTCACTTTTCCGTTTTCTTTTTATGACCTCTCTTTTTGTCCCTTTGACCGGTCATTCTCTTTTCATTCCTCTCACTACCCTCTTCTCTTTCTAGCTCTCACACTCACGCGCAATCTCGTATACACAGCTCCCAATCACAAACTACGTTCACTCACTGTGGCAGACTTTTTCTGTTGCATTCAGACTTACTCCTGCACACACTGCGATCTTCTGATCAGCCACAGATCAATACGTTTTCAGGCATAGGCAAAGTGAGCAATTGCCCACAGATCAC
This sequence comes from Triturus cristatus, assembly GCF_964204655.1. Lineage (NCBI taxonomy): Eukaryota > Metazoa > Chordata > Amphibia > Caudata > Salamandridae > Triturus > Triturus cristatus. Next base: position 1,122,377,240 of record NC_140591.1, on the reverse strand, counting down.
CTTTTAAGCGCCCCCCCTTCCAAAGTGATCTATTTATAATCTCACCTTTGTCTGTTTCACTATCTCAACCTCTCCACTATCCATTACATCTTAAGAATCTTGGTGTCTCAAAGTGAAGACGAATATCAACTGTTTTTGAGACGGAATATAATATTTTGGACTTTGTGCAGACTTTATTTAGCTCAAAATGTATGATGAAATTCATGGTGGCTCTGAAGAAGGGCCCCAAACTTTACTTGGCCTAGGGCCCCATAGCCTGTTATAAAGTCACTGCCAAAGGTGGACCTCTAGGACCCTGGAATACCTCGGCAGAGGGCTCCCACCCCTGTGCCAGAGACTCTGCAGTAGAAGGAGGCGAGTTATAGCCGAGACAGATAGTATAATGGAGAGGTGCGGTGCAGATTGAGAGGTGTGGTGCAGCGCCCAGGGCAGCTGACTTCGGAACACAGGCTTCACGGTTCGATTCCGGGCTCCGGCTTCAGCTCAGCGCCGTATGTCTCTGGGCAATAGTTCACTTAATTTCCACAAGGGCTCCCAGCGCCTTGAGACCCGTAAGGGTGAGTAGTTCGCGCTTTACAAATACGGATCTAAATATTATTTATAATCGATAGAAAAATTACTCCCGTTTTATGGCGCTGCCCTTGCCTCGCACAACTATAACAGGCTTTGGAGCTTTTGAATGAACCGGGGTCAGTCCTGTTGGAATTCAAACCTGCACCAGACAGGTTACTGTTTGATTTCTTCAGGGCACTTGAACCCACTGAGCTACATCTCTGGGAATCAAATATGCCAGAGGGAGAAGTGCCTGGACCGCCTGGAATTACGTAATGCCAAAAGACAAGATTTCCCATTTTTCTATCCTGGGAGAGTTTCATAGTGGTGTCCTGAAAGTAAATCACATATCCTAAGAGAAGACAATTAGACCTAAAATGTGCAGGAAGCCCCCAGCGGGGTGACTCGAAAACAGCAGCGTCGCTGGGATCATTAAGTGCCTGTGGGCGGACCCCTGCTGGGGGCCGCATCGACCCTGTAGATGAGCAGTATGGATCGCGTATTGGTACAGAGTGCGTACTGCAGAGGCGGCTGGGGGCGTGTGTGCGTTGGGCACCTGGGCTGTGCTCCCATCTAGGAATACGCTGAGATGCACTTAGCCTCGTGCTGTACTTGCATCAAATGAAAATAACGAGTTTTGTTCTCTATACTTGTCTCAAACCCTCCAGTGCCTGAGCCCGGTAATAACAGATGTTATAATTATCCTCTCTAGGTATGCTAATTAGCGCCGCTCGTTTGTTTTGAGTTGCTTCTAATTAATTTTCGTGTTTCCCATGTAGTTCTGTGCCACAATCATGAATGAATGGCTGAATGGGGGCACTTGTTAGCCGAGGGATATGGCCAGAGTTGTCTCATTCTCCCATCAGGCACAAGAGACCATTCAGAAAGAGTACCTGTGTCGGAGTAACAAAGCAGTATAGTTGTTATATAAATGCTGCATCACCCTAACAGAGGAAAATTATTCAGGCATAAGAGTTGTGAACATAAAAAATACCCATACCAAGAAAATAACTCCTCCTCGATAGTGGAAAACACCTGTAAACTACCTTATTTGTGTGGGAGGGTGTGCACACACACAGGCTCAGACCAACCATCTACATTAACCCAGTGCAAGGGCCCAAATGTGCTGAGTCATTTTGTGGTTGCAAACCTTGTGAACCACAAAATTAGATAGTTTGTGATCACAAAATGGCTTACTTGTATTCCCTAAATGCAGTTTGAGATTCAGTAAAGTCTTTGTAAACCGCAAAAGGGTATTGGAAATGGATAACGAAACGCAATTTGAAAAGGTGGCGCTTAGGGCATCCCTTCCAAATTGCAACTCAGTATAAGATGTATCAGTGGTTTGTGAGCGCAATTGAATTGTGACCAGCACTCATTCGCAAAAGTGAAGGGGTAGCTTGTGACACTTCGATTCTGAGTGAATGCGACCACCTAAATGGATAGTACACCTGGCACAAAATTTTGAATATAAGAAAATAACTGCAATGGCAAAAGTGTTACTTTGGAGGCCTGCACTAGCCCTTAGTGGTACGGAATACCAAGGTTGTGATGATTTCATACCACTTCATGCCTCTTTATTTCTACCCTTAACGTATTGTCTATTTACTCCACTCTTGCAGGTTCTTTTTCATCCCTGCTTCTCCCTTTATCACTGTTTTCCTCTCCTCCTCTTTCTTCCTCACTTCTTCCTTTTTGCCTTCTCTCTTTTGATCTCTGTAAAAGTTTGATGATAAAAAATAAGTCACGGTCCTTAAAAATGAGTGCCTGCACCCCTGACTTGAAACCATTGGCACAATAAAGCCCTTCTTGATAAAGGATTGTAACAAAAAAGCATCCAAAGCTACTGGAGCAAATAGCCATCTACTGGAGCAAGTAGCCAGCTGGATGAATAAATTGTGGCTAAAGCTGAACAGAGCTGAAACTGAACTCATGATCCTTGGGAACAATTCCATTCCCTCTAGGGCTCTGGGTTGGCTGGTTTGTCTCGGCCCCCCTCCGATGCCGAAACCAGATATCAAATGTTTGGGAGTGTGGCTGGAAAACACTCTGTCTATGGAGACCCGAACTACTAAACTTTCTGCCATTTGCTTTGGAATCCAGCATATGCTGTGCAAGATTTTGCCTTTGCTCCCTCGGCGTGCATGGTTGCTGGTAGTCCAGGCTTTGATTCTCTCCTGACTGGACAATGGAAACTTGCTCTACCTGGATGCTCCTAAGGTAGTTACTCAAAAACGACAAGTCGGGCAAAATGCTGCTGCATGCACGCTGTTAGGGAACTGTAGGATTGAGTCAGCCTGGCAGGGTTTGATGGAAATCCACTGGCTACCTGTTGCCCGAAGAATTGAATTCAAATCCTTGTGCATAGTTGACAGAGCCCTCCATGCACCTGGCCACCCTATTTCCTGCCAACTTGTTATCCCCTACTCCCGCACAAGGCTTGTTAGATCCACCAACTCATACCTGGCCACCGTCCCTACTATCAGAAGAGCTAGAAGTAGAGGATGGTCTTTTTTGCTTTAATGCAGCGAAGTTCTGGAGTGCCCTCACTTGGCCATCTGATCCACAATCAATGAGCTGTGTTTTTGAAAATCCCTTAAGACCTTGCCTTTTAGGAATTTGTTTTCTAGGTACCCCAAGCATCATCGCTTAGTCCCACGCATTTCAACATCTACATGGCTCCCATCGCCACCATTGTCAGACAGCATGGACTCAGCATAGTATCCAACGCCGACGACACCCAGCTTATCCTCTCCCTCATGAAGGACCCCGAAGCCACCAGACTCAGCTTCCAGGAAGGAATGAAAGACCTCTCATCGTGGATGAGCAACAGCTATCTGAAACTCAACTCGTAGAAGACAGAGCTCCTCGTCCTCAGACCCACCCCCTCAGCTTGGGACAACACCTGGTGGCCCACCATCCTTGGCAACCCCCACGTCCACAGGCCACGCCTCGAACCTTGGCATCATACTCAACTCCTCCCTCACCATGACCCGGCAGATCAACGCTGTCACCTCCACCAGCTTCAACACCATCTGCATCCTTTGCAAGACCTTCAAATGTATTCCCTCTGAATCTAGAAAGATCGTCCCTCACACACTCATAACAAGCAGACAGGACCACGGAAATGTTGAATCAACAAATCCCTGCTACGCAAACTCCAGACCATCCAGAACACCGCAGCCAGACTAGTCCTCAGCATCCCACGACATGAGCACATCACCCAACACCTAAGAGACTTCCACTGGCTCCCCGTCAAGAAAATAGATTTAGAGAAATCTAATGTGCCAATATTACAGTTCCCTTGTAGGCCAGTGCAGGACACTGCGGAGGTTGATGCTGGAGATCGACTGTACTGCAATCACCATCCTGGATCAACATCAACATCTTGTCATTAGCGCCTTTTATCCGTTACAATATGCCTATGAGAGGCTAATGACTTATCGTGGGCATTGGTTTGTGAACATCAAGAGGGGATAACGTGGTGTTCCTATATGTATTTAACAACTACGGACACACAGCGATGGCGGCTGCTAAAATGAAGGTTATGTGGGATGGTGGTAGTCCTTCTTCATTGTTTATTTTAAAAATATGAGCCACTGGGAATGTGCAGTAATAAAGTATAAATGGATCAAGCATTATGGTGCTCATTTGGAATTAACAGGCATTGATAAAGAGATTGCCGAAAGGCATCTGTCTGTCTTCAATGATAAATGAGTGCAATATTGCCCTGTGAGTGGCCGTCTTTACTTTCAGAATTGTAAAATAAATATTGTGTGAATTTCACCCTCACGTGCGGTACACCCATCCTGGAGTTTGGCAGCTTTGGTGAAACTTGTGAGATATATATATATATATATTCAATGAAAAAACCAAAGGTTTCACACATGTTATAGTTAGCTGGACATTTCACTCGTAAAAAACCATTGAAATTCCCCCGTTATAGTTAGTTCAGCTAACTATAACTCGCGCGAGCGCAATGCACTACTGATGACGTCACATATTACATCACTCATGACATGGTCACTGACATCACTCATGACATCACTGATGACATCTCAAATGACATCACTGATGACATCACTGATGACATCATCCAGTGATTGTGTGTTTTTCTGAAAATTAAATATGTTTTATATTTATGTATATCTCAAGGTCAATGGAAGAATAAATGGGTATATAAGTGTCTAAATGGATGCTTTTTTTTTGAAATTTTTTTTGTGTAACTGACTGATTAAGTGTATCATAGTGAATACATGGCTTACTGAGTAATCTTTAAATATGAAAATATCTGTATCAGTTTCTTACTTTGTCTATAAGTGGCTGCATGGGTTGGTGAGTAGCTATATGAGTGTCTATATAGGTTATTAGTTGTTTTTTTATCAGTATGAGTGTCTGAGTTTCTGTATGGTTCGGTGGGGGGTATTACTTAGTGCATAGGTGCATGAATGAGTGACTCACTGTTTGTATGTGTTTAATACAGCATGTGTGCAGGACTGTATGGGTGGATGAGTGTGTGCATGGGTGTGTTAGTGAGTGAATGACTGTCTCTATAGTGTCTTTATGAGTAACTACATATGTTTTAAACTAGTATATGTGACTATTGGTGTATATAAGTGAGTATATGTGAGAGTGAGAGATTGAAAGAGTTCCTGTATGAATAAGTATGTGTTTCTATAAGTTATTGTTTAAAAGAGTAAGTATATGTAAGTTTCTGTAGAAGTAAGTGTGGTGGTGTGTGTATAACTGTATATGCAAGTAAATGGATGTTTGATTCTTTATTAGCATGAGTGACTATGTGTGTGAGTAACTCTATGGATGAGTGGCGTTGTGTAACAGGATGTATAGGTGTATGAATACATATGATGAGTGAGTACATGTATGAGTGACTGTAGAGGACTGTTGGTGAATGACTGTATGTGTATGTGGTTCTTAGAATTACTGAATAGGTTGTTGTAACTGATATTGATATGTTCATTATTTTGAACATTTTAGTTTCTATTTTTGAATGTGTGTTTCAATGGTTATATTAGGGGAAGAGGAGGTCTGCCACTCTATCACAAGGATGATGTCATCAGTGATGTCATCAGTGATGTCATTTGAGATGTCATTAGTGATGTCATGAGTGATGTCAGTGACCATGTCATGAGTGATGTAATATGTGACGTCATCAGTAGTGCATTGCGGGCGCGCGAGTTATAGTTAGCTGAACTAACTATAACGGGGGAATTTCAATGGTTTTTTACGAGTGAAATGTCCAGCTAACTATAACATGTGTGAAACCTTTGGTTTTTTCATTGAATTTCTAAGGTTTTTTAAATGCTAATTCCTAACTATAACGTGTGTGAAACCCATGGTTTTTTCAGTGAATTTGCAAGGTTTTTTAAATGCTAATTCCTAACTATAACGTGAGTGAAACCCATGGTTTTTTCAGTGAATTTGCAAGGTTTTTTAAATGCTAATTTTTTTTTTTTGTTCTTTTTTTTTTACATATTTTTATTTTAATTTTCTATCCTTTTTTAAAGACTATGGTTAAATTTTAAAAATTCTACAATATGTTTTTATTTTACCATTTTTATAAAATAAACAGGTAAGATTTATTAGTATAACATATTTTTTTTTTTTTCCTTTTTTTTTTTGAATTTTTTTTTTTTACGTGCGTAAGCATACGTCTTGCTTTAATTACGTTACATTTCTACGCTGTTTGCGTTCATTTACGCAATTTGCGTAGACGCACGTCATGCGCGCGCAGCGCGTAACGCGTACACTGCACGCGCACGTTACGCGGAAGTGAAGGGGCGTGCCTGTTTTGCGCATGCGCGCGTGCGCGTGTCTTCTTTACGCGCATGCGTACTTTTGCCGTAAGCGCACCGTAAGCGCACCGTAAGCGTACGGTTGGTCATGTGATCATGAAACACAACTTTTGATTGGTTGAATCTACTTTCAGTTCTAGAACTCTCCTACACCACACCCATTCCCCTCATTTCTGCTTGTGATCCCTTAGGAGAAGGAGCTGGGTTGTCTTTGTGATACGATGGCAGAACAGCAGACCTCTTCAGAGAGTGAGGCTAGCAGCACTACCTTGAGGCAGAGAACGAGGAAACAAAAGACCTCTTTCATATGGGAGTATTTTTCTTTTCCAGAGGGCCAGCAAAAGGTAAATGCACCCTTAGTGACTTGTAAGCTGTGTAAGCGTGTACTTTCAAGAGGGAATCCCAACAAGAAGTATTCCTTCGGGAATCACACCATGTTGAGACACCTTAAGGATGTACACAGAAGGACACATGCTCGACATACTGAAGGTAACCCTTCAGTAAGTCAACCAAGCACATCCACAGCAGCTCAGCCTGGACCATCATCTGCAGGGCCGAGTCCATCTTCGGCAGGTCAGGTGAGCCCTTCATCTGTGGGGGGAGCATCTCCTTTTTCTCGTCCTCTGGAAATTAACCCTCGGTTTCTGAGGGTTGAAATACGGTGCGCCACTGTTTCTGAGGGTTGAAATACGGTGCGCCACTTGTCATGATCTAATTTGTTATAGGGAGACCAGTATGTCCCTAGTGAACAATAAAATAGATCAGCACATTTGTCGTACCAACTAATATTCCCATTCTTTCTTTCCTCTGTCCCTGCATGAACACAACGGCTCTTTTAAGAGCCAACCTTACCTTTCAACTTTTTTTTATATATTTTTTTTAACTTTTTTTTGATTTTTTTTTTTTACCGTACGCGTACGGTACGCGTAATTATTATTTTTTTTTTAAAAAATTACTAAAAATCAATTATCACATTACAAGGTCCTTGAGAGACTACAATGAAAAACTGAAAATATGATTGTGGAGAAGTGGAAAAAAGGGACCATGAAATTTTTGACTTACCATACCCACTCAAAAAAATATTTATTCATTTAAATTTATTTTTAATTGCTTTAAAAATGGTTCTAGTTTTCGGAAATTTTGTATCTCAATCTGAAAAAAAAGAAAAAAGTATTAATATTTAATAAAACATTTTATAATACAGTACACATATTTACATATTTTTCAAAAAAAAATTTTGCCTTTTTTTTGCTGTGTTCAGAATATATTGCATTTCACTATAAATTGTGAAAGCAATTGCATTCATCATTTAACAGCGGGCAAAAAAAAAATTAACAATCTCAAAGATTGTTTTAAAAAAGCCCACAAACTCTTTTTGCATAAACATAACTTTATAGAAATGCATAATATTCTTTAAAAATATCATCTAATATCAATACTTATTTCTTTAAAATACCGTCTGATATTTTTGTTTCAGAAGTATAATCACAAAAATATATCTCAAATAACTCCACAATACATCTGATTCCATTTCCTTTAGGCCAAATAGTAATTTTAAAATTCTTTTTTGATTAAATTTCCAATGGTAATCCAATAAAAATCTAAAGTTTAAATTGTACAGATCTCACCGATTGTCTGTAACATTTTGGTTTCCGAAAGATTAATTAATAATTAAATAAGTCCACAATAGAATTGTTTACCTTTCCGCATGGCCAAATAGTAATTTTAAAAATCTTTTTGGAATAAATTTCCAATGGCAATCCAATAACATTCCAAAATTTAAATTGTGCAGATGTTACCGATTTTTTCTAAATTTTTGGTTTTCCAAAATTTCATTAAAAATTGAAAAAGTCCACATTACAATTGGTTACCTTTCCATTAGGCCAAATGATAATTTGTAAAAACATTTTTTTGAAAATTCCAATGGTAATCCAATAAAATTGTAAAATTGTTTTGTACAGATCTTGCCAAGTCTCTCTAAAATTTTGGTTTCAGGAAGATTAGATCGGAATTTGCTAAATCAAAAGGCAAACGTTGCTTAAAAATCAATTGGGAATCATTACACAGTGTCCAGCCTTTTTCACATTTAAGATAAACTGTGTAATGACCAGAAGTTACAGTAGGTGCATCATGGAAAATTATTGCAACTGTTACAAAAGTTTTTCCTGAAATTGATAATTGCTGTCCTGTAAACTTCTTTATTAAAGTATCTAATTTTGAACCATCAGCTTTACAGCGTTGCATCATTAAAATTACATACTGTCCGTATTCCTTTAAAATTAACGTTGAAAACATGTCAGATTGACACTCACTGCATTCCATGCTATGATTAGCATCTTTAACTAATTTAGCAAAAGTGACTGTTTTACTTTCTGGCAATGTTAAATAAATAAACCTTTCAGAATCAACATAAGAGCCACATATATTATAACAGTTTTCACAACTATGTTCCCATTTATAAGAGAGACCAAATAAATTTTCAATGGGAACCCCTTCTTCTTCCAGTACCTGAAGAAAAAACATCAAGAATTCCTGTGCGTCTTGCTGTACATTTTGAGAAAACTGTGTTCGTCCTGAACATACATCTAAAAGTTTTCTAATTTCAGTAGCACTTTCTATTTGAGTTTTATCATTATTCAGCTTTTGAAAAAGGTGACTCAATCTTTTTCCCTGATTTACTATTATCTGCTCTTGCACACTTTCCAGATAAAATGCAACATTCAGCACTACATTAGCGTAGCAGTTGACACCAGAGCTATTTTCAAAATGACATCCTACAACCTGTTCTTCATTTTCCTTTTTCTTTTTGCTTGCAATTACATCACTCCTCTTTTTTTTCCTCCTCTCTACATCTTCATTACAGATATTCTCATTTCTCCTTTTACGAGAAACTACACGTTTCTCCAACACAGGATACTGACCTAAATGAGGAGCATAGCTTCTTCTTAATCTATTATACTCCTTTACACAATTTGCATCAGCACTAACTTTTGAGTCATCAAAGTCTATCGTGAATAAACCTGATAATGTTTTCACTCGTGACAAAGCAACATATGCCATACCTTCTTTGAACACAGTTGAACCAATGTTCACAAATGCACAATCTACAGTCAATCCTTGAGACTTGTGAATAGTTACAGCATATGCTAGAGAAAACGGAAACTGCTTCCTACGTACATATAAGTCTTTCACAAGCATGAAACGAACTGAACAACGACAAATGTCTTTAACTTCTTCTATCTGATCAAATTTTATTTTTAAACATTCAATTCCATCTTTTTTCTGATAATTAATAAAACCCACAACTCTTCCCATAGCTCCATTAACTAAACCTTTTTCAACATCCAAATTTCTCCTTAAAAATACTCTACAGTTCATGCAAACATATAGATTTTTTTCTAATCCAGCTGTTTTGGAAATGTTCTTCTCTAGTGAATCCAATTTATTTTTCAGTGTGCCTGTTAATGTGACAGTAATTCTTCCATCCTCAATTTTGTCCACTGCTTCCAATTTCCTGATATCTTCCTTTTCCAATTTCAAAAGCTCCTCATTGAATATTGAGCATTCACGTAGAGTTGGCATTAAGCAGATGACACTTTTCTTTTCTGCAATGTTCTTGTATATGTTCTCTGCAACTATTTCTTCCTTTGGAAATAAATTATGTAGCAGCCGACTCTGTAATGCTTTCGTGCCAGCTTCAGTGAGTAGTCCAATTCTGATATCTTTCAGAATACTTCCATATTCTTCATCGTTTGCTTGCCTCATATTAGTAGTAAGTTCCTTGTACTCAAAGAAGGACCAAATATTTGCATTACCGATGCTTCCCAATGACTTCTTTGTGTCTTCATGTGTCACAGTATTAAACACTGGTTGTCCTTTAACTGGAGTAAGTTGCAAAAGATCTCCAAAAACTATGACGTGTTTTCCTCCAAATAACACGTCATAGTCTGTCTTCAGAATTTGCTGCATTCTTAAATGCACAAAGGCAAGCATTAAGTTTGATACCATGCTCACCTCATCAATAATGAGAACTTGCATCTTCTTCAATACTCTTGAAACTTCCAAGCATGCTTCTCCAGTTAGCTTGTTGTATTGTATTTTGTTCTCATGCTCCACTGGTAACATTAGCAAACAATGTAAAGTGATTCCTTTTATGTTATATGCTGCTAACCCAGTTGGAGCAGTAACCACACAAGACAAAGTAGAATCCGTTTTTTGCTGTAGGTAGCTTCTGATGACTTTTATAAGGAAACTTTTTCCAGTTCCAGCTTGTCCGCTTACATACATCCTGATTGGATGAAATGATGTGCATGAGCACTCTTTTTTTTCATGTAGAAATCCGTGATCAATTTTGTTTCTGATCTCTTCATAAATTTGTTGCTGCTCTTCGTTCAGTTGTCTTTCCAAATTTTGTAAGTCTATAAATTCTTCTTGAGCTTGATTCATAGCCGTTTCCACTTCATTCATGGCTATTGATGCTTCATTTTCAACGATTGGTTGTCCTAGGGGATCTTGACTGAGTGTTCCTGAACTTTGGCTGTCCTGAGAACTGTCTCTAGCTATTTCTGCTGCAATTGTAGTTTCCTGTTCAATTTCTTCATTTAACATTTGCAGATAAGTTGAGAATGTACTGTATTGTATGCTGTCTTTGCAAGCATTAAAAGAATCTTCATAGCTTTGAAATTCTCCCAGTAGTTCATCCTCTGTACGCCATGGTTTAAACAGCTGTAAAAGAGCCAAGTAGTAAAATTCCTTTTTGTCAGTAGTGTCGCAACTCAGCTTCCTGTGATTTATCAAACTTCCTTTTGTTTGCTTCACCAAACATCCTTCCTCACCAATGACTTTATATTTTCCATTGTTGATGTCTTCTGTGGCTTTCCGTGAATAAATGTAGTTCTGCAGCACTTCATAGAGACACATGTTCTCCAGATGATGACTTCTCTTGGGATAATATGTGTCCAACATGTTTGATTTCAAAATATCTGTACATTCTGGGTCATTCTCGGCCAAATATTCAATTTCTCCAACAGATTTCAGTACCCGATTTCTCATTGCTGCAAGGCCTAAACTTGCCCAAATTATTCTTCTTGATTTCGAGTAGAGACTTGCAGAAGATAACCTATCTGAACATTCGTAGGATCCAATTTCTCGATGCGATAACATCTTTAAACTGAAACTGTATAGCTTCTTACTGACAGTCTTCTCGTGAGAAATCTCTTCCCACATTTCTTTCAATTCTGTTTTTTCTGATTTAGTAATGTAAGACGTTACATATCGAGCAACAGCAATGGAATTGTCAGCTACATACTGTATATCCATGTTAGCATTCCACATGGATAAAATGACTGGGTTGTAGTCATTTATATTTTTTGATTCTTCTTTTCTTTTAAGGTTGTAGGTATTCTTAGGTGATTTTCTTGTGATAGTATGTCTCACAGATGACATAAAACTGTTTACTCTTCCATTTGAAAGAACAGGTCTAGGAAATCCAAATCGACATTTAGTGTAGTATTTATCTTTGCTCTTGTATTTCCGTCGACAGTATTTTCCACACCGATGACTTTGGAAACGTAAAACTTGCTCCTTTAACTTTTTCTCTTCTGTGTTTTTTGGTATAGCACATGTTGCATATTCTTCAATGTAAGATAACACTGCTTCATCAGCATCTGTTCCAAACTTTGGGGCATCCTTGATCCACAACAGCATATGAATATGAGGAGCACCTCTTGCCTGGTACTCTTTTCTCCAAAACAAATCCACTACTTCTCCTAGAGGTGGATTTTTTTTATTGCAGATGAACGACATCATAGCCTCAAATCTATGATTGAAATATCTGCAAACATTAACCGGATCCAATGAGCACAGTTCTCCTGCTGTCTTGTATTCGATGTTTTTAATGTTTGAATTTGCCTCTCGTAGAAAATCCAGCAAATCATCCCAAGCGTACTCAGCACAGCTTAGGGTAACGAACCATGTTGGTGTTCCTAAATTCCGTAACATGCATTTTAATTCACCATGGCGTCTGTACCAATATTCATTTGTCCCACGCTGACAAGCCATCAGATTGATCAGTTGTGTTTCCAAATGATCATCTCCGTGCTGCACTTTCTCCATAAAATCCTTAGCAGACACATTTTGTAAATGTACTCCACTTTTTAAAATGTGATTTACTGCATAAGACAGTGCAGACAAGTCGCTTTCAAATAAAAGATGGAACAAATAAGGAATACTTTGTCGAAATCTGGGATCTTCAGCATATAGTCTTGTAGTCCGATACTCAGAAGCTGGAATCTGTTCCGGACGTTCATCGTATCGTCCTCCTTTTCCTTTAGGAAACAGCTGGGGAAAACATCGAGCTTCCAAGCTCTCCTCCCATACACTCACGGGAGTTGCTTTTGCTTTCTTCATCTGAAACAGATCAATATTGTCTCCCATAACTTCTTTTGAATGAAGAGGATGTATGCTAAAATGTTCATAAATTTCTTCTTCCTTTGACTTGTCCACTTTTTCAATTTGTCCAGTTGGTGTTTCTGTGTCTTCTTGTAAATCTTCTTCTTCTTCTTCTTCTATATAAATGGATTCATACCATTTGTTATTCCTTTTCAAATACAAATTTGCTCTTTGTACTTTCCGTACATCTACCAGCTCCTGCCAAATCTTCTTATTCTTTGTAGGTACACCATTAACCAGAATAATTAATGGTTCAGTTTCCAAAGTATCCGCATCAATAGTTTCCATATATTTTTTCAAATCCAAGGGCAAATACACCACTCTACCTTTTAAACCTCTCAGTAAATCTGAAGGAGGTAATTTACCAGTTTTGGGCTCCATACGTACTATGGTCTGGAACGGATGAACACATTGAATGAGTATAGACTCATATGTATTTAATTCAGAAAGTTCAGCAGGAATAGCATCCAATTCTAAATTATTATGTACAGCTCTGGTCGGCATTCTATTTTCCTCTAACTTGTTGTAACAGTATTTACAAATACGCTGATCTTCACCCAATTCAAAACAATTTTCAAGAAATATATATGTGGCAAAATCCTTCCACTTATAATTATCTTCATTTTCACTCTTTCTGTAGAGATCAACATTCCTAGTTTGTTTTCTATAATGAGTTCTGCGGCAACAAATACAAGTAATATTTGGTCTTTCATTAGAGATTATTGCAAATTTTGTTATGTGATCATTAAATGTCTTACTTACAGAGGGTTCTACATTCTCTTCCACTTCTGCCTCATTTACTGTGTCCTTTTCTGCACTGTTTTGTTCAGGGCCAAAGTAACAAAACTGAATTTCATCAACAACCTTCTCTACATCTGATACCGATCCACGGAACAGAGCCCTATTCAATTCATCTAACTTTATTGCTGGACTTTTAGCAAAATACAACCGTCTCACAAACTTTCTCATTTCAGTATGATGAACAGCCAGCATCCTAAAATGATGGAAAACACTATTACACACTTTTCTAGATAGACAAGCCAGAGAATGACCCTGCAAACCAGTATTCTCTCTCACTCTGCATGGATCTAGACTTTGAAGCACCTTAATCTTCTGTTTTACACTTTTTTTACTATATTCTCTTAGAAACTCACGAAATTTATCAATAGATTCCTGACGCACAGTGCAAATACTACTACAATTCCAAGTGTACACTGGGGCTTTAGGACGTCTCCCCATAGCCTCATCCGCCATCACTTGTACCTCATCTCTTGGAACCATTATCTCCTTCTCCATTATGCAACCATTTTTCACTTCGTAAGCACGACCTCTGGTGTCAACTGCATGCAGCAAACTATTACTTTGAAAATAGCTCTCTTCATTAAAAAAAGGTTCACTACTTGAACTATGCATCCATTTTCCTAAAAACACTTTACAAAAGTTTGTTCTGTTCACTACTCTTTTCCTTTTGCTTTGTGATTTCAGTACATTAACCATTTTATCTAATGTACGCATCCTATTCAAAATTAAAATGAATAGATCCTTTTTAATTCTAATGCCTTTGCTGCAATGGCTTCAATTTCTTTTTTTCTCTTATAAAACTTAGCCTTTTCTTATATTTCTTCACATCCTTTATCAAATTGGACATAACTCTTCTCTGAAACATTTTTCTACGTATCTCTTTAAACGCTGTTTTTCTGTTTAAGTTAATCTTTTTAGTTGCAGAAGGTATATTTGCATTAACTAAATTCTCAATTTTTTCCTGTCCTTTTCTATTGAAAACATTCTTTCCAGTACAGACATTTTGTACATTTTTCCTTTTTTTGAATATGTTCTTTAAAAAATGTTTTGTCTGCTTACCAGAAGATTTTTTCTTTTTCCCAACATGAGCATCTCCAACTAACTTAGGTCCTCCAGTTGTCTTCAAATATAGGTTTTTTTTGTGGTCTTTCTTTACTCTGGATTTTGTAGGCATCTTAAATTTTGTTCACTGCTCTTCAGCAATACCTGAAAAATCTAAAAAAAAATTCCTTTATTTTATTTAAATATATTACTACATTTTTTATGTTCTTTAGAAATCTTAAAATACTATAAACCCCTTTCCTATAAATGAAAATCACAATAACACCTTCACCAATTAAATATCTAAAAACAATTCCTGTGTGCACACAGAGTCATGCTTTGAAATTAGGCAGAAAACGAAATTTCTTTGCCAATTGCAAAGCATACTTTCTACTACTTTTTAGGCAAGTGAAAAGTACTTTTACAGACTGACACATTATGAATCCACTTTTCAGATTCTGATAAAAGCACATGTCCAAACAGCTTTTTCAGACCAGCACCATGTGTAACCTGGGTGACTGACTACACTCCAGCAAGGGCAACCAGCCTTAGTGATGCTGAATGTATTTGCATTACTGACTGAAACCTCAAACCCCACTCGCTTGTGAATACTGTGCATGATTCCACAGGGTAAGCAGCTGGGTGTGTGCTAAGAGTCTGTTTCTGCACAACAAAATGGCTCCCCCTTTCCATCTAATGCAACTGTGAAATCACCAGAGCAATACGCAATAAATCTCTGCCTGTAATTCCTATTTGCACACAGAGTCATGTTTTCACATTAGTCACAAAACGAAATTTCTTTGCCATTTTGAAAGCACACTTACTACTCTTTTTTTTGGCAAGTGATAAACACTTTTACAGTCTGTCACATTTTGAATCCACTTTTCAGATTCTTAAAAAAGCACATGTCCAAACTGCTTTTTCAGACCAGCACCATGTGTAACCTGGGTGACTGACTACACTCCAGCAAGGGCAACCAGCCTTAGTGATGCTGAATGTATTTGCATTACTGACTGAAACCTCAAACCCCACTCGCTTGTGAATACTGTGCATGATTCCACAGGGTAAGCAGCTGGGTGTGTGCTAAGAGTCTGCTTCTGCACCAAAAAATGGCTCCCCCTTTCCATCTAATGCAACTGTGAAATCACCAGAGCAATACGCAATAAATCTCTGCCTGTAATTCCTATATGCACACAGAGTCATGTTTTCACATTAGTCACAAAACGAAATTTCTTTGCCATTTTGAAAGCACACTTACTACTCTTTTTTTGGCAAGTGATAAACACTTTTACAGTCTGTCACATTTTGAATCCACTTTTCAGATTCTTAAAGAAGCACATGTCCAAACTGCTTTTTCAGACCAGCACCATGTGTAACCTGGGTAACTGACTACACTCCAGCAAGGGCAACCAGCCTTAGTGATGCTGAATGTATTTGCATTACTGACTGAAACCTCAAACCCCACTCGCTTGTGAATACTGTGCATGATTCCACAGGGTAAGCAGCTGGGTGTGTGCTAAGAGTCTGCTTCTGCACCAAAAAATGGCTCCCCCTTTCCATCTAATGCAACTGTGAAATCACCAGAGCAATACGCAATAAATCTCTGCCTGTAATTCCTATATGCACACAGAGTCATGTTTTCACATTAGTCACAAAACGAAATTTCTTTGCCATTTTGAAAGCACACTTACTACTCTTTTTTTTGGCAAGTGATAAACACTTTTACAGTCTGTCACATTTTGAATCCACTTTTCAGATTCTTAAAAAAGCACATGTCCAAACTGCTTTTTCAGACCAGCACCATGTGTAACCTGAGTGACTGACTACACTCCAGCAAGGGCAACCAGCCTTAGTGATGCTGAATGTATTTGCATTACTGACTGAAACCTCAAACCCCACTCACTTGTGAATACTGTGCATGATTCCACAGGGTAAGCAGCTGGGTGTGTGCTAAGAGTCTGCTTCTGCACCAAAAAATGGCTCCCCCTTTCCATCTAATGCAACTGTGAAATCACCAGAGCAATACGCAATAAATCTCTGCCTGTAATTCCTATTTGCACACAGAGTCATGTTTTCACATTAGTCACTAAACGAAATTTCTTTGCCAATTTGAAAGCACACTTACTACTCTTTTTTTTTGCAAGTGATAAACACTTTTACAGTCTGTCACATTTTGAATCCACTTTTCAGATTCTTAAAAAAGCACATGTCCAAACTGCTTTTTCAGACCAGCACCATGTGTAACCTGGGTGACTGACTACACTCCAGCAAGGGCAACCAGCCTTAGTGATGCTGAATGTATTTGCATTACTGACTGAAACCTCAAACCCCACTCGCTTGTGAATACTGTGCATGATTCCACAGGGTAAGCAGCTGGGTGTGTGCTAAGAGTCTGCTTCTGCACCAAAAAATGGCTCCCCCTTTCCATCTAATGCAACTGTGAAATCACCAGAGCAATACGCAATAAATCTCTGCCTGTAATTCCTATATGCACACAGAGTCATGTTTTCACATTAGTCACAAAACGAAATTTCTTTGCCATTTTGAAAGCACACTTACTACTCTTTTTTTTGGCAAGTGATAAACACTTTTACAGTCTGTCACATTTTGAATCCACTTTTCAGATTCTTAAAAAAGCACATGTCCAAACTGCTTTTTCAGACCAGCACCATGTGTAACCTGGGTGACTGACTACACTCCAGCAAGGGCAACCAGCCTTAGTGATGCTGAATGTATTTGCATTACTGACTGAAACCTCAAACCCCACTCGCTTGTGAATACTGTGCATGATTCCACAGGGTAAGCAGCTGGGTGTGTGCTAAGAGTCTGCTTCTGCACCAAAAAATGGCTCCCCCTTTCCATCTAATGCAACTGTGAAATCACCAGAGCAATACGCAATAAATCTCTGCCTGTAATTCCTATTTGCACACAGAGTCATGTTTTCACATTAGTCACAAAACGAAATTTCTTTGACAATTTGAAAGCACACTTACTACTCTTTTTTTTGGCAAGTGATAAACACTTTTACAGACTGACACATTATGAATCCACTTTTCAGATTCTTAAAAAAGCACATGTCCAAACTGCTTTTTCAGACCAGCACCATGTGTAACCTGGGTGACTGCCTACACTCCAGCAAGGGCAACCAGCCTTACTGATGCTGTATGTATTTGCATTACTGAGTCCAACCTCAAACCCTTAAAGTATTCTTTATTTTTACCAGTACACCTTAATTTATCGTGAAAACATAGTCCATATTATTTTACATGATCCTCACATTTAAATTTCTCCCAAAACAGAAAATAATAAACACAACTTCAACAAAAGGAATTCCATTTCTATTATTCATTTCTTAATTTACCATATACATCCCCTCTCAAACTCTAAACTCACCTTTAAAATTAGTTAGCTGTGAAAGAAATGTGGCACTCAAACAGCAGATTATCAGAGCCAGGATCTCTGTTCTTTACACCTCTCTCCTCTCAGCAGAACCAGATAATGGCAAACTTTCCCTCTCTTTTTCCACACATATACATGTTAATTTCAAATCTCAGTGCTTCCCCCTTTTTTTCAAATGTAATCACACATTTCTATTGGTTGAAAACCAACCCTTTTCCAAAAGTACCCTTCCCCCAACTTGACTTCTGCCTAGTACCCTTCCCCCAACTTGACTTCTGCCTGCTACCATAGCAACAGCTCATGGAACACTGCTGTGTGGAGTTAGGTCAGAAGTTCACCAAACGATGTTTCAATTCCACAGAGCAAGAGTGCTTGACTTTTCAAACCTAACAGCAAATCCATATTACTGTTCTTTGGTAACACATTTTTCTGTACCAATACAAAACATGCTTCTATTAATTTACACATACAGCCTAGTTTTTATTCTAGAATGGTATGAAACAGCCAATCAGTTCTTTTTTTTATGAAAAAAATATGTATGCCTCCATTTCCAAACTGTCTTTCATTTCTTTTTACCATTCTATTGAATTACACCTCCTGAGTGCATCCAGTTCTCCTTTGAAGATGTTCACAGTGTGGATTGTAGGGCACAGCTATGTCTTCTGGAGTGAAAGGTATGCAGAGAAAACAGATATGGTGAGAGACCTTGCTTTGCCAAATGTAGACATTAAATGGATTGGTCAGAGAGGGTTAAAGTGGCACCAATTGATGCCATTGGTGAAATCCTTCATGCAAATCCAACACCCTGACCTCATAATAGTGCACTGTGGTGGCAATGACCTAGGCACTTTGACTGGGGTAGGTCTGGAAATGCTTATGAAGGACACCTTTGCACAACTGTTTTCACTTTTCCCTAAAACTGCCTTTGTTTTTTCTAACATATGCCAAAGGCAAAAATGGAACTGGTCCAATCATTTCTGTCCGCAGATTGACAAAGCAAGAAAGCACGTCAACAAATCTGTTTCTGCTTTCCTCCGTGACTATGGTATGGGTTCCATTTACCACAACAACTTGCGTTACGACATGCAAGACATTTATAGAGGAGATGGTGTGCACTTCAATGATGAAGGGAACAGAGTCTTCCTCTTGAACCTTAGACTCTGCATCGGTACTTACTTGTAGGTACCACTAAAAAATCACTTCATAAACACAACGGCTCTTTTTAGAGCCCCCTAATATCTAAACTCTTAAATCTGCATTTCATTTCTTTTATTTTTTTTTTTTCTACCGTACGCGTACGTTGAGCTTACCGTAAAAATCAATACATTTTTTTTTTGTACTTTTCTGTCCTTCTTTGACCCCCTTACAAATGTTAGGGGGTCTGTAACTCTCCTCCTTGCCCCCTTTTCAAGATATCACTCTTTTTTTTTCTGAGTGAAACACACGAAATGGCGGCCGCCGCTTCCTGGTTTCGACCGATTCGAATGTTTACTAAGATCTAAGAGCCAATCAGAATCGCGCTCGCGCACGCCACCGTACGCGTACGGTAAGCGCACCGTAAGCGCACCGTAAGCGGGCTCAGATATATATATTGATTTAAAGGCTATTTTCTCAGAATCTACTGAACAGATTTACACCAAACCTACAAAAGGCACTTCCTTGACCTGAGGACTACCTCTCTGCCAAATTTCTAGTAATTATGTTCAGCCGTTCGGGCTGTAGCTGTGTCTAAAGGTCCTATGGAAAAATGCATAGGAAAAACGCGTTTTGGGACCCCCCTTTTATCTCAGCCCCCGCTTGACGAATCCCCCCGAGACTTTCAGGGTAGGAGCGGAGCGTAGCGCCCCACCTATTTTGAAAAATTCCCGAGGATTCGTCAACCGGCGCCAATGTTATTCAAAATAGAATGTTGCGGATTTCCTATGGAAACGTGGTCCTAACTATAACTACCTACTGGCGACCGCCAGTAGGTAATACATATATGTGTGATCAAGGGCAAGTGGTGCCCGAAACACATAATCGAGAGGAAATAGCAATAAACATTTAAATTGCCTATATTCTGGTGGTTCGTGGTTCCTTTGCAGCGGATGCGAGTGCTGACTGCGCTGCGCGCTGGCAGAGGATCTTTTGCGATTTTGAAATACATATATATATATATTCACTCAAAAAACCATAGGTTTCAGGCATGTTATAGTTAGAAATTAGCATTTAAAAAACCTTTGAAAGTCACTGAAAAAAACCACAGGTTTCAGGCACGTTATAGTTAGAAATTAGCATTTAAAAAACCTTAGAAATTCACAGAAAAAAACATAGGTTTTAGGGAAAGTTATAGTTAGTTGGACATTGCACTTGTACAAAACCCGTGAAATTCCCCTGTTATAGTTAGTTCAGCTGACTATAACGTGCGCCCCCGCAATGCACTGCTGATGACGTCACATATTACATCACTCATGACATGGTCAGTGACATCACTGATGACATCACTGATGACATCTCAAATGACATCACTGATGACATCACTGATTACATCATCCATGTGATAATTTAATGCATCTTCTCACACCCGAATATAACTTTAGATACACCCACTCTAAATGAAAGACTGCCATTCTCAAAACCATAGACACTCCCACACCAATAACTACATATCCACTCACTGATTCTTAGGTCTACACACACATCCACTCACTCACCCGTACAGTCACTCATACTTATGGTCACTCAGTACAGGACTATCATATGCACTCATACACCTATATAGACACTCACACACCACCACTCATCCATAGAGGTACTCACACACCTAGTCAGTCGTGCAAATAATTATTCACACTCCCATTTACTCACCTATACAGTTATACACACACCAGCTCACTTACTCATACAAATACTAGCACATTCTTATATTCTTATACAATCACTAATACAAGCAAACACTCATCCATGCAGCCACTCTCACAATCACACACTCTCACTTATAGCCATTTATATACTCTAACACACATATATACTGCCTTTCATATATGTAGTTACTTACACATGTACCAATGACATACATTCACTCACTAACACATCCATACACACACTCACCCACCCATACAGTCCATCACAGATGCACACTTCAAACTATGCACCCAGTGAATCATCCATTCACACATCTATGCACAGAGTTACACACACCCCATCCACACAAACACTCAGGCACCCATACAGATACTCAGACAACCAATCAATAACTCATATAGACATGTATGTAGTTATTAACAAACCCATGCAGTCGCTTACACACCAACAGACAGACGGATATAGAGATTCACACAATTTAGTCACTAACCCATGCATTCAGTAAGATATATTTAACCACTCACTTAGAGAGTCAGTCACGCACCTAGTAAAACATCCATTCAGACACTTATACATCCACTCATTCTTCAATATGCCTTTCCCTATATATATTAAACATATTTAAACTTTACAGAAACACACAGTCACTGGATGATGTCATCAGTTTTGTCATCAGTGATGTCATTTGAGATGTCATCAGTGATGTCATCAGTGATGTCACTGACCATGTCATTAGTGATGTAATATGTGACGTCATCATCAGTGCATTGCGGGGGCGTGAGTTATAGTTAGCTGAACTAACTATAACGGGGGAATTTCACGGGTTTTGTACGAGTGCAGTGTCCAACTAACTATAACTGTCCTGAAAACCTATGGTTTTTTCAGTGAATATGCATCAGATTATCACATGGATGATGTCATCAGTGATGTCATTTGAAATGTCATCAGTGATGTCACTGACCATGTCATGAATGATGTAATATGTGACGTCATCAGCAGTGCATTGCGGGGGCGCGTGTTATAGTTAGCTCAACTAACTATAACGGGCGAATTTCTCTGGTTTTGTACTAGTGAAATGTGCAACTAACTATAACGTCCCTGAAACCTATGTTTTTTTCTGTGAATTTCTATGGTTTTTTAAAGGCTAATTTCTAACTAAACGTCCCTGAAACCTATGATTTTTTCATTGAATTTCAAAGGTTTTTTAAATGCTAATTTCTAACTATAACATCCCTGAAACCTATGGTTTTTTCAGTGAATTTCAAAGGTTTTTTTAAATGCTGATTTCTAACTATAACGTCCCTGAAACCTATGTTTTTTTCAGTGAATTTCTAAGGTTTATTTTAATGCTAATTTATATCTATGACGTCCCTAAAACCTGTGATTTTTTTCAGTGAATTTCTAAGGTTTTTTAAATGCTAATTTCTCACTATAACATCCCTGAAACCTGTGGTTTTTTTCAGTGAATTTCTAAAGTTTTTTAAATGCTAATTTTTAACTACACCTAGATAGGTAAGACATGTGCAGAAAGAGAAAGAAAGGTGCAGAAAGAAGCAAGAGAAGTGCAGAAAGAAGCACGAGAAGTACGGAAAAAGCAAACAAAAGTGCAGAAAAAAGCAACAGAGGTGAAGAAAGAGGAAGAAAGGCGCAGAAAGAAGCAGGAGAAGTGATGAAAGAGGCAAGAGAGGTGCAGAGAAAAGCAAGAAAAGTGCAGAAAAAAGCAAGAGAGGCACAGAAAGAAGCAAGAGAGTTGCAAAAAGAAGAGAGTGAGGTGCAGAAAGAGGAAGAAAGGCGCAGAAAGAGGCAAGTGAGGTGCAGATGAAGCAAGAGAGGTACAGAAAGAGTCAAGAGAGGTGCAGGAAGAGGCAAGAGAGGTGCAGAAAGAGGCAAGAGAGGTCCAGAAAGAGAAAGAAAGGTGCAGAAAGAGGCAAGAAAAATGCAGAAAAAGGAAGAATGTGCAGAAAGAAGAAAGAGAAGCGCAGAAAGAAGCAAGAAAGGTGCAGAAAGAAGAGAGTGAGGTACAGAATGAGGCAAGAGAGGTGCAGAAAGAGGTAAGAGGAGTGCAGAAAGAGGCAAGAGAGGTACAGAAAGAGGCAAGAGTGGAGTAGAAAGCCAAGAGAGGTGCAGATAGAGGCAAGAGAGGTGAAGAAAGAGGCAAGAGAGGTGTAGAAAGAGACAAGGCTGGTGCAGAAAGAGGCAAGAGATGTGCAGAAAGAGGCAAGAGAGGTGCAGAAAGAGGCAAGAGAGGTGCAGAAAGAAGAGAGTGAGCTGCAGAGAGAATCAAGAGAAGTGAAGCAAGAGGCAAGAGAGGTGCAGAAAGAGGCAAGAGAGGTGCAGAAAGAGGCAAGAGGAGTGCAAAAAGAGGCAAGAGAGGTGCAGAAAGAGGCAAGAGTGGAGTAGAAAGCCAAGAGAGGTGCAGATAGAGGCAAGAGAGGTGAAGAAAGAGGCAAGAGCGGTGCAGAAAGAGACAAGAGAAGTACAGAAAGAGGCAAGAGAGGTGCATAAAGAGGTAAAAGAGGTGCATAAAGAGGTAAGAGATGTGCAGAAAGAGGCAAGAGAGGTGCAGAAAGAAGAGAGTGAGCTGCAGAGAGAATCAAGAGAAGTGCAGCAAGAGGTAAGAGAGGTGCAGAAAGAGGCAAGAGAGGTGCAGAAAGAGGCAAGAGGAGTGCAAAAAGAGGCAAGAGAGGTGCAGAAAGAGGCAAGACTGGTGCAGAAAGGCAAGAGATGTGCAGAAAGAGGCAAGAGAGGTGCAGAAAGAGGCAAGAGAGGTGCATAAGGAGGCAAGAAGAGAGTGAGCTGCAGAAATAGGCAAGAGAAGTGCATACAGAGGCAAGAGAGGTGCATAAAGAGGTAAGAGAGGTACATAAAGGGGCAAGAGACGTGCAGAAAGAGGCACGAGAGGTGCAGGAAGAGGCAAGAGAGGTGCAAAAGAGGCAAAGGTACAGATAGAAGAGAGTGAGCTACAGAATAGGGAAGAGAGGTGCAGAAAGAGGCAAGAGAGGTACAGAAAGAAGAGAGTGAGCTGCAGAAAGAGGCAAGAGATGTGCAAAAAGAGGCAAGAGAGGTACAGAAAGAGACAAGAGAGGTGCAAAAAGAGGAAGGAAGGTGCAGAAAGAAGCAAGAGAAGTGCAGAAAGAAGCAAGAGAGGTGCAGAGAGAAGCAAGAAAGGTACAGAAAGAGGCAAGAGAAATACAGAAAGAGACAAGAGAAGTGCATAAAGAGGTAAGAGGTGTAGAAAGAGGCAAGTGAGGTGCAGAAAGAGGCAAGAGAAGAGCAGAAAGAGGCAAGAGAGGAGCAAAAAGAGCCAAGAGAGGTGCAGAAAGAAGAATAAAGGTAGAGAAAGAGGCAAGAGAGTTACAGAAAGAGGCAAGTGAGGTGCAAAAAGAAGTGAGTGAGCTGCAGAAAGAGGCAAGAGAGGTTCAGAAAGAGGCAAGAGACGTGCAGAAAGAGGCCAGAGGTGTAGAAAGAGTAAGAAAGGTACAGAAAGGGGCAAGTGAGGTGCAGAAAGAGGCAAGAGAAGAGCAAGAGGAGGCAAGAGAGGGACAGAAAGAGGCAAGAGAGGTACAGAAAGAGGAAGAAAGGTGCATAAAGGGGCAGGAGAGGTGAAGAAATAGGAAGAAAGTCACAGAAAGAAGCAAGAGAAGAACAGAAAGAGGCACGAGAGGTGCAGAAAAAGGATAGAGAGGTGCAGAAAGATGAGAGTGAGCTGCAGAAAGAGGGACAAGAGGTGCAGAAAGAAGCAAGCGAGGTGCAGAAAGAGGCAAGAGAGGTGCAGAAAGAAGAGAGTGAGCTGCAGAGAGAAGCAAGAGAAGTGCAGCAAGAGGCATGAGAGGTGCAGAAAGAGGCAAGAAAAATACAGAAAGAGGCAAGAGAAGTTCAGAAAGAGGTAAGAGGTATAGAAAGAGGCAAGTGAGGTGTAGAAAGAGGCAAAGGAAGAGCAGAAAGAGGCAAGAGAGGTGCAGAAAGAGGCATGAGAGGTGGAGAAAGAAGAAGAAAGGTACAGAAAGAGGCAAGAGAAGTACAGAAAGAGGCAAGTGAGGTGCAGAAAGAAGAGAGTGAGCTGCAGAAAGAGGCAAGAGAGCTGCAGAACGAGTCAAGAGAAGTGCAGAAAGAAGAGAGTGAACTGCAGAAAGAGGCAAGAGATGTGCATAAAGAGGCAAGGGAGGTGCTGATAGAAGGGAGTGAGCTGCAGAAAGAGGCAAGAGAGGTTCAGAAAGAGGCAAGAGACGTGTAGAAAGAGGCCAAGGGGGTTCAGAAAGAGGTAAGAGGTGTAGAAAGAGGTAAGAGGTATAGAAAGAGGCAAGAGTGGTTCAGAAAGAGGCAAGAGACGTGTAGAAAGAGGCCAAGGGGGTTCAGAAAGAGGTAAGAGGTGTCGAAAGAGGCAAAAGAGGTACAGAAAGAGGAAGAAAGGTACAGAAAGAGGCAAGTGAGGTACAGAAAGAGGCAAGAGAAGAGCAGAAGAAGGCAAGAGAGGGACAGAAAGAGGCTAGAGAAGTACAGAAAGAGGAAGAAATATGCAGAAAGGGGCAGGAGAGGTGAAGAAATAGGAAGAAAGGCACAGAAAGAAGCAAGAGAAGTGCAGAAAGAGGCAAGAGAGGTGCAGAAAGGCACGAGAGGTACAGAAAGAGGTAATAGGTGTAGAAAGAGACAAAGAGGTGCAGAAAGAGAAAGAAAGGTACAGAAAGAGGCAAGTGAGGTGCAGAAAGAGGCAAGAGAAGAGCAGAAGGAGGCAAGAGAGGGACAGAAAGAGGCAAGAGAGGTACAGAAAGAGGAAGAAAGGTTCAAAAAGGGACAGGGGAGGTGAAGAAAGAGGCACAAGAGGTGCAGAAAGATGAGAGAGAGCTGCAGAAAGAGGGAAGAGGTGCAGAAAGAGGCAAGCGAGTTGCAGAAAGAGGCAAGAGAGGTGCAGAAAGAAGAGAGTGAGCTGCAGAGAGAAGCAAGAGAAGTGCAGCAAGAGGCAAGAGAGGTGCTGATAGAAGAGAGTGAGCTGCAGAAAGAGGGAAGAGAGGTACAGAAAGAGACAAGAGAGGTGCAGGAAGAGGCACAAGAGATTAAGAAAGAGGAAGAAAGGTGCAGAAAGAAGCAAGAAAAATGTAGAAAAGGAAGAAAGGTGCAGAAAGAAGCAAGAGAAGCGCAGAAAGAAGCAAGAGAGGTGCAGAAAGAAGCAAGAGAGGTGCAGAAAGACAAGAGTGAGGTACAGAAAGAGGCAAGAGAGGTACAGAAAGAGGCAAGAGAAGTGCTGAAAGAGGCAAGAAAGGTGCAGAAAGAGGCAAGAGTGGAGTAGAAAGCCAAGAGAGGTGTAGATAGAGACAAGTGAAGTGAAGACAGAAGCAAGAGCAGTGCAGTTAGAGGCAGGAGAGGTGCAGAAAGAGGCAAGAGAGGTGCAGAAAGAGGCAGGAGGGGTACAGAAAGAAGAGAGTGAGCTGCAGAAATAAGCAAGAGAAGTGCAGACAGAGGCAATAGAGGTGCATAAAGAGGCAAGAGAAGTGCAGAAAGAAGAGAGTGAGCTGCAGAAAGAGGGAAGATAGGTGCAGAAAGAGGCAAGAGAGGTGCAAAAGAGGCAAGAGAGGTATAAATAGAAGAGAGTGAGCTACAGAATGAGGGAAGAGAGGCTCAGAAAGAGGCAAGAGAGGTGCAGGAAGAAGAGTGAGCTGCAGAAAAAAGCAAGAGAGGTGCAGAAAGAGGCAAGCAAGGTGCAGAAAGAAGTAAGAAGTGTTGAAAGAGGCAAGAGCGGCACAGAAAGAGGAAGAAAGGTACAGAAAGAGGCAAGAGAAGAGTAGAAGGAGGCAAGAGAGGGGCAGAAAGAGAAAGAAAGGTGCAGAAAGGGACCGGAGAGGTGAAGAAACAGGAAGAAAGGTGCAGAAAGAAGCAAGATAACTGCAGAAAGAGGCAAGAGATGTGCAGAAAGAGGCACAAGAGGTGCAGTAAAAGGCAAGAGAGGTGCAGAAAGATAAGAGTGAGCTGCAGAAAGAGGGAAGAGAGGTGCAGAAAGAGGCAAGAGAGGTGCAGAAAGAAGAGACTGAGCCGCAGAAAAAAGCAAGAGAAGTGCTGCAAGAGAGGTGCAGAAAGAGGCAAGAAAGGTGCATAAAGAGGCAAGAGAAATACAGAAAGAGACAAGAGAAGTGCAGAAAGGTAAGAGGTGTAGAAAGAGGCATGTGAGGTGCAGAAAGAGGCAAGAGAAGACCAGAAAGAGGCAAGAGGGGTGCAAAAAGAGCCAAGAGAGGCACAGAAAGAAGAATAAAGGTAGAGAAAGAGGCAAGAGAGGTACAGAAAGAGGCAAGTGAGGTGCAAAAAGAAGTGAGTGAGCTGCAGAAAGATGCAAGAGAGGTTCAGAAAGAGGCAAGAGACGTGCAGAAAGAGGCCAGAGGGGTACAGAAAGAGGTAAGAGGTGTAGAAAGAGGAAGAAAGGTAAAGAAAGGGGCAAGTGAGGTGCAGAAAGAGGCAAGAGAAGAGCAAGAGGAGGCAAGAGAGGGACAGAAAGAGGCAAGAGAGGTACAGAAAGAGGAAGAAAGGTGCAGAAAGGGGCAGGAGAGGTGAAGAAATAGGAAGAAAGGCACAGAAAGAAGCAAGAGAAGTACAGAAAGAGGCAAGAGAGGTACAGAAAGAGGCACGAGAGGTGCAGAAAAAGGCAAGAGAGGTGCAGAAAGATGAGAGTGAGCTGCAGAAAGAGGGAAGAGAGGTGCAGAAAGAAGCAAGCGAGGTGCAGAAAGAGGCAAGAGAGGAGCAGAAAGAAGAGAGTGAGCTGCAGAGAGAAGCAAGAGAAGTGCAGCAAGAGGCAAGAGAGGTGCAGAAATAGGCAAAAGAGGTGCAGAAAGAGGCAAGAGAGGTGGAGAAAGGCAAGAGAAATACAGAAAGAGGCAAGAGGAGTGCAGAAAGAGGTAAGAGGTGTAGAAAGAGGTAAGAGGTATAGAAAGAGGCAAGTGAGGTGCAGAAAGAGGCAAGAGAAGAGCAGAAAGAGGCAAGAGAGGTGCCGAAAGAGGCATGAGAGGTGGAGAAAGAAGAAAAAAGGTACAGAAAGAGGCAAGAGAAGTACAGAAAGAGGCAAGTGAGGTGCAGAAAGAAGAGAGTGAGCTGCAGGAAGAGGCAAGAGAGGTGCAGAAAGATGCAAGAGAAGTGCAGAAAGAAGAGAGTGAACTGCAGAAAGAGGCAAGAGATGTGCATAAAGTGGCAAGAGAGGTGCTGATAGAAGGGAGTGAGCTGCAGAAAGAGGCAAGAGAGGTTCAGAAAGAGGCAAGAGACATGTAGAAAGAGGCCAGCGGGGTACAGAAAGGGGTAAGAGGTGTTGAAAGAGGCAAAAGAGGTACAGAAAGAGGAATAAAGGTACAGAAAGAGGCAAGTGAGGTAGAGAAAGAGGCAAGAGAAGAGCAGAAGGAGGCAGGAGAGGGACAGAAAGAGGCAAGAGAGGTACAGAAAGAGGAAGAAATGTGCAGAAAAGGGCAGGAGAGGTGAAGAAATAGGAAGAAAGGCATAGAAAGAAGCAAGAGAAGTGCAGAAAGAGGCAAGAAAGGTACAGAAAGAGGCACAAGAGGTGCAGAAAGAGATAATAGATGTAGAAAAAGGCAAAGAGGTGCAGAAAGAGAAAGAAAGGTACAGAAAGAGGCAAGTGTGGTACAGAAAGAGGCAAGAGAAGAGCAGAAGGAGGCAAGAGAGGGACAGAAAGAGGCAAAAGAGGTACACAAAAGAGGAAGAAAGGTGCAGAAAGGGACAGGAGAGGTGAAGAAAGAGGCACAAGAGGTGCAGAAAGATGAGTGTGAGCTGCAGAAAGAGGGAAGAGGTGCAGAAAGAGGTAAGCGAGGTGCAGAAAGAGGCAAGAGAGGTGCAGAAAGAAGAGAGTGAGCTGCAGAGAGAAGCAAGAGAAGTGCAGCAAGAGGCAAGAGTGGTGAAGAAAGAGGCAAAAGAGGTACAGAAAGAGGCAAGAGAGGTGCAGAAAGAGGCAAGAGAAATACAGAAAGAGGCAAGAGAAGTGCAGTAAGAGGTAAGAGGTGTAGAAAGAGGTAAGAGGTGTAGAAAGAGGTAGGTGAGGTACAGAAAGAGGCAAGAGAAGAGCAGAAAGAGGCAAGAGAGGTGCAGAAAGAGGCAAGAGAGGTGCAGAAAGAAGAAGAAAGGTACAGAAAGAGGCAAGAGAGGTAAAGAAAAAGGCAAGTGAGGTGCAGAAAGAAGAGAGAGAGCTGCAGAAAGAGGCAAGAGAGGTGCAGAAAGAGGCAAGAGAAGTGCTGAAAGAAGAGAGTGAGCTGCAGAAAGAGGCAAGAGATGTGCATAAAGAGGCAAGAGAGGTGCTGATAGAAGAGAGTGAGCTGCAGAAAGAGGGAAGAGAGGTGCAGAAAGAGGCAAGGGAGATGCGGAAAGAAGAGAGTAGCTCCAGAAAGAGGCAAGAGAGGTTCCGAAAGAGGCAAGAGAGGTGCAGAAAGAGGCCAGAGGGGTGCAGAAAAAGGTAAGAGGTGTAGAAAGAGGCAAAAGAGGTGCAGAAAGAGGAAGAAAGGTACAGAAAGGTGCAAGTGAGGTGCAGAAAGAGGCAAGAGAAGAGCAGAAGGAGGCAAGAGAGGGACAGAAAGAGGCAAGAGAGGTACAGAAAGAGGAAGAAAGGTGCAGAAAGGGGCAGGAGAGGTGAAGAAGGAGGCACAAGAGGTGCAGAAAAAGGCAAGATAGGTGCAGAAAGATGAGAGTGAGCTGCAGAAAGAGGGAAGAGAGGTGCAGAAAGAGGCAAGCGAGTTGCAGAAAGAGGCAAGAGAGGTGCAGAAAGAAGAGAGTGAGCTGCAGAGAGAAGCAAGAGAAGTGCAGCTAGAGGCAAGAGAGGTGCAGAAAGAGGCAAAAGAGGTGTAGAAAGAGGCAGGGGAGGTGCAGAAAGAGGCAAGAGAAGAGCAGAAAGAGGCAAGAGCGATGCAGAAAGAGGCAAGAGATGTGCAGAAAGAAGAAGAAAGGTACAGAAAGGGGCAAGAGAGGTACAGGAAGAGGCAAGTGAGGTGCAGAAAGAAGAGAGTGAGCTGCAGAAAGAGGCAAGAGAGGTGCAGAAAGAGGCAAGGGAGATGCAGAAAGAAGAGAGTAGCTCCAGAAAGAGGCAAGAGAGGTTCCGAAAGAGGCAAGAGAGGTACAGAAAGAGGCAAGAGAGGTGCATATTGGCCTGGTCACGATGCAAAAATTCAGGAATTCATACAATAAAAAAAGAAAACAAGTGTTAACATGCACACAATGTAATTTCAGCATATCTTGCCCTGTGACCGCCGTACCTGTATGTACGTCAATGTGACTTGTTCATAATAAACATACTTACGATTGCAAACATCAACCTAAACAATGGACTACACATTACTTTAAAGTGAAAGGCTATCGGCCATATTCATCTGGGCACATTGCATATTATAGAGGTTCTTACATGAAGGAAAAGAAATAAAAAGGGGTGTTAATATACACACACTATCCCTAAATAAAGTTTTAGTGATTATTGTTCCATTCTATTCACAGCTCATTTGAGATGTCATGAGTGATGTCTTGACCGTTTCATGAATGATGTAATGTCTGAGGTTATAAGTAGTGCATTGCGGGGGCGTAAGTTAAAGTTAGCTCAGGTAACTATAACTGCTGAATTTCAGTGGTTTTGTATGAGTGAAATCTGAGCTTAACTATAACGTCCCTGTAATCTTTGTTTTTTTCAGCGAATTTCTATTAAGATGTCTATCACAATGGATGATGGGGGTTGCAAGCAGGGCCTGGCCTGGCATTGTACTGCCCCCCACCCAAGATTGCTGCTCCTGCCTCCTCTCCTCCTTGCCATCCATTGTCCAAGTCCATGCCCCTGCTCCCTCATTACAGCCCTGTGTGGCCGTTGTTCTGCCCCTGGCCTTCCTGCCTTCTTTGAACAGTTAGCTTGCTGCCCCATCCACTTTCTACTATCCTCTGTTGTCTGAATCAATGCACTAGCCTCCTCCCTCCTGCCATGCATGGTCTGATGTGCTGCCATGCCCTCCATTTAGCATAATGTCCCAGTCCACTCCTCCTGTCCATCATTGCTCTCCTGCTTAGCCTCTTTGCTTAGCTTGCTGCTCCTACGCTCCTTCCCCCTGTCCTCCGATGTCTGTGTGCAAGCCCCTGATCCATCCTTTTTGCCCACCATGTTCCATGGACCTGCCCCTCCTATCTACTCTAAGTTTTCTGTTGAGCTGCCTAGCATTGTCAGATGACTGTAACCTCTCCCTGCCACCTTCACCCTGCCTGTCCACGTCCCATGCCCCTGTCCCCTTCCTCCTGTCCTCCATGGTCCATTTTCCTGCCACATCCTTCTGCCCTCCCTGGCCTGTTGTGCTGAAACTGCTCCTCCTGCCTGCCCTGCGTGGTTTGTTGTGAGGCTCCTTCCCCTGAACTCTCTTGTCTGTGCCCAGCTCCTACCCCTCCCTTCTAACCTCCATGATCCTTTGTGCATGCTCCTGCACCCTTCTTCTTGCCCATCATGGCCAAATTGTGCTGCCACTAACCCTCTTGCTTGCCATGCATGGTCTTCTGTGCTACCACGGCCCTCCCACCTTCCCTGTGTGGTCAGCTAGCTGCCCCTGACCCCCTCCCACCTTCCCTCCATGGTCTGTGTGTATGCCATTGTAGTCTCACTGTTGCCCTCCATGGTGTGTTGTGCTTCTAGCGCCCATCCTGCTTGACCTCCATGGTCAGCTTGCTGCTCCTGCCCTGCCCCCTTGCCCCCTGCCCTCCCTTTTCATGTGCAGAACCCTATTCCATCCCTCCTTGCTTGTCTGTTCCATTGTCATGCCTCTGATCCTTCCCTTCTGCCCTTTATAGTCTGTTATGCTGCAGCTTTCTCTCCTGTCTATCCAGTATGGTCAGCTTGCTGTCATTGCCTCTTTCCCCTCTGTTCTCTGTTGTCCATGTGCATGGTCCTGTCCCCTCCCTATTGCTTTACATGTTTTCTTGTGCTGCACTGCCGTCCCACATGCCCTGTGTGGTGTATTGTGCTGCTGCAAACCCTGATTCCTGCCCTGTAAGGTCAGTTAGGTACACCTGTCCATGTCCCTCCTGTCCTCTGTTATCCGAGTCCATGTACCTACCCAATTCCTCCTGCCTTCCATGATCCAATGTACCATACTTGCTAACATTTTGAACTTGGTAAGTGGGAGATTTTGAAAAAAATATAGGGAATTGATTTTTCCCATTGACTTGAATAGAAAAAGAGGAGATTGTAGACAAGAGACACATAAAATAAAGCCCTTTTGGGCTTAAAAACATTGGGTGTTTCCTGCCTGAATCGTCTCTGTTGGCATGTATGGTTGTACTACCACTGCCTCTTCCTTCTGCCCTCAATGGTCTATTATATTGCCACAGCCTCTCTTGCCTGTCCTGCATTGTTGGTTTGTTGCCCATGCCCCCTTTCCACTGCCCTCCATGTTGTGCTGCCACTGCCCTTCCTGCCTGCCCAGTGTGGGCAAATTGTTGCCTCTGCACCCTCCTACCTGCCTTTTTTTTCCGAGTCCGTGCCCCTGACCTCTGCCTCCCAACAGTATCCTAATGAACAACTAGATTGCTAAAATTCTATATTTATTACAAAAGTGTGGCACGCCTGACGTCATCTTGATGTAATCAAAACTGTACTACCTAAAGCATTTCCTTTAGAAATTATAGAAATTAGAGGTTCTTATTTGCATAGAAATTATGATTAGTGATCTAAAAAACTAAAATGAGGACATATTTTCTTAGTTCTCAGATAGCGACAAAGCACTTTTAAATTATTTGTTATCCTTATGTTTTTTTATCCAGTTTATTTATTTTATTTATT
Organism: Triturus cristatus; assembly: GCF_964204655.1. Classification (NCBI taxonomy): domain Eukaryota; kingdom Metazoa; phylum Chordata; class Amphibia; order Caudata; family Salamandridae; genus Triturus; species Triturus cristatus. The sequence continues at coordinate 1,122,344,567 of NC_140591.1, read as the reverse complement.
TTGAGAGTTTTATAGAGCGCGAAAAAAGATCCTTGTGGATATCAGAGCGGTTTACATTAAACAACTGTTAGTTATACAAACAAATATATGCAGGTAAACACTCGTATATAAAACATTTTGTGCAAACAGCAGTAGGGTACATAACAGGAAACATCCCCATTGAGACAAGTCAAAGGCAAACAAAAGTGAGTAGGGTGTTTAGTTGGAGCCTTAACATAGTATGGCATACTGGTAAGGGAGCTGTAGAACTCGGTGTCTATTTAGTCTGTGTTCAGGTGACTTTTGCCATGAGAATCGCTTTAACTTCCTTTTTGAAAGATGAGGTAGAGGCATTCATTCTGGTTTCAGGGGGAAGTGTGTTCCATATTCTGGGCGCCATCCCCGAGAAGGATCGTTTATATGTTTTTTTCTTGTTGAACCTTTGAGGTTTCAGTAGTAGGTTTTCAGCACTCTTTGCGGATCTTAAACCACCAGAGATCGTCAGTTTCTGTGCGAGGTAGCTGGGTGTATTATGATGTAGGGCTTTATGCGTCATGCACGCTATTTTTAGGTGAATTCTGGCTTCAAGCGGTAGCCAGTTCAAGGCTTTTAATTCTGGGGAAATGTGTGAACTTCTTTTCGAGCCGGTGATGAGTCTCGCTGCAGCGTTTATTGAGGCTCTAAGGGGCACTGTTGTAGCTTTTGGGAGGCCACATAAAGAGACATTTCCGTACTCCACTCGAGGGATAACTAGAGCTTGTACTGCCAGCTTGAAGTCCTCGACTGGCAGGAAGGGTTTCAGCTTCCTAAGTGTGTTTACCTGGAAGTTTGCTCCCTTTGTAGCGTTGCTAATGTATTTTTGCATAGTGAGGTTGCTGTCAAGAGTAATTCCCAAAGATTTTGCTGAGTCCACAATGGTTGGTTGAACGTTGAGTGCGGTAAGATGTTTTATCAAGTCTTGCATTAAAGGGACTTTGGCAGGTGGAGCTATAAGGAGGAATTCTGTTTTTAGAGCGTTCAGTTTGAGATGGTTTTCTGCTAGCCAGGGCTCTGTATTCCTGAGTGTGGAGTTAAGCAACTTAATGTCTTCTAGGTTGTTGATCTTAAGATAGAGTTGTGTATCGTCAGCGTACATATGAAATTGTACGTTAGACGCATGAAGAATTTCGGTGAGAGGTTCCATGAACAGGTTAAACAATGTCAGAGATAGTGAAGACCCTTGCGGAACTCCCAATGTTACTGGTAAGGATTTGGAGAGAGTGTTGTTGAACTTGAATTTTTGTGTACGATTATGGAGGAAAGAGGTAAACCAGTTTAACACTGTCCCTGATAAACCCATTCTGTGGTTCAGGAGCTCTATTAGATTCTCATGTTTCAACGTATCAAAAGCTGAGGATAGGTCTAGTAGGATGAGTAGGCAAGATCCGTTCTGGTCAAGGATTTGTAGCGCATTGTCAATAATGTGTGTCATGGCTGATTCGGTGCTGTGGCCTGCTCTGAAACCTGATTGGTGTTTATTTAGGATGTCAAAGTGATCAATATGTTTAGTCAATTGGTGGTGTACACATTTATCAAGTAGTTTGGCCAAGGTGGGAATATTGGATATAGGACGATAGTTGTTAAGGTCCGTGGGGTCAGCTGTAGGTTTCTTTAGGAGGGGTGAAACCTGTCCTACTTTGAGGAAGTCCAGGATGCAGCAATGTTGACCACTTGATTAAATGTTACGCTTAGGGGAGAGAATGTGGTGTTACTTCCAGAGCTGCAGACTTTGCAACTGGGGAACCAAGTTGGAGTTTCTGCTTCAGCTCGACATTCTTTGATTCTGGTCAAATGAATTAATCTCCCCATGTCTACAACCAAAATGAGTTTGTCCTTGTATAATTTAACCAATGCTCATGTAAAGCACTCTAATATCTGACCTGCCTGCACTATATAAAACTGCAAAAAAACAAAGGATAAAAAGTGTTTTCCTCACTTTAGTCATTTTGCTATACATGGGCTACATCTGGGTGATATTTGTGTTACATTTGGTTTCCTTCTTCTCTGGTGGCCATCTTGGGAAACTTCAATTAAATTCATTCAACTTTATTCGATGTGATTTAGAAACATAGATCATAAAAGTGTACATAAAAACAGTAAATCCTCTTTCGTAATACAATACAGTGAGAATTAATTGAAACCAGTAGGTAAAAACGGGCGTTACAAAGCCCGGATCAGAGCAACTTCAGGTTAACAGAATAGTAAAGTTCAACGTTTTGCAAGATAAATCTCATGTACTTCGTGCAAAATATGCAATAAGGGGTCCAAGTACGATGCAACGCTCCAATACCTGACCACTCTGTACTATATAAAACTGCAAAAAAACAAAAAATAAAATGTGGTTTGCACACTTCTGTTATTGGGCTATATGTGGGCTACATCTGGGTGATATTTGTGGTACATTTGGGCTCTTTTTTTCTCTGGTGGCCATCTTGGGAGACTTATTTGTTATGAAGTTTCCTAATTTCCTCATTTGCTGCAGTCTCCTCAGTAGGAAATGCTTTCAGTTTTTTACTTTGATTCCATCAAGAAGGCATTCAGATGTGTCACACATTTGCCATAAATTCAGAATGTTAGCACTCTAGTTGCTCATTAGATCACTGTAGTAAAGCTACTGCTCACCAGGGAGTTAACTGGAAGTCTACTGCTGGTATTGAAAATGATTGTTTCAGTCTGCATGCCAGAGTTTTCTAATGAAATAGAAGAGGATTTGAGATCTCACTTAAAACATGTCCTCATTTTTCTTTCTGCAGCACTAACCATCATTTCTATGACAACATGAACCCCCTAATTTTGTTCCTTTTTAAATTAAATGTTTTAAGTGTTACCAGTTTATTCCAATCAAGAAGGCTTCAGGTGTGCCTTAATTTTTGCCATAAGTAAGACTGTTAGCGCTCTAGTTGTTCTTTAGAACACTCTGGAAAGCTGTAGTAGAACACAAAGGAATCAACTGACAGGCTGCTCCTGTTGAAATATAACAGGAAGATATTTGAGATCTCACTTAAAACATGTCCTAATTTTTCTTTCTACAGCACTAGCCATAATTTCCATGACAAAATGAACCCCCTAATTGTGTTCTTTTTTTAAATTAAATGTTTTAAGTGTTATCAGTTTATTCCAATCAAGATGGCTTCAGGTGTGCTATAATTTTGTCATAAGTAAGACTGTTAGCGCTCTAGTTGTTCTTTAGAACACTCTGGGAAGCTGCAGTAGAACACAAAGAAATCAACTGACAGGCTGCTCCTCTTGAAATATAAGAGGAAGATATTTGAGATTTCACTTAAAACATGTCCTAATTTTTCTTTCTACAGCACTAACCATAATTTCTATGACAAAATGAACCCCATCATTTTGTTCCTTTTTAAATTAAATGTTTTAAGTGTTACCAGTTTATTCCAATCAAGATGGCTTCAGGTGTGCCATACTTTTGCCGTAAGTAAAACTGTTAAAAAGGGGGTTCAAAAACGCATTTTCCGCATGTTAATTCCATTGGAAACTTTAGACACGGCTACAGCATGAACTGCTGAATGGAATTACACCAAATTTGGCAAAAAGGTAGCTCTTGGTTCAGAAAGTGCCCTTTTTTTCAAATGGTGTAAATCAGTTCAGTAGGTTCTAAGAAATTCAAAAATAAAAAAATATCGATATCTGGGCGGAGCCTAACCACACATCTTATCGTGAGATCTGATTGTCTGTCAGCACTTCATCCTAGAATTGCTGGCAGCCATCTTGGGACCAATATACATGATAGCACCCCACTGAAATGCATTATAGTGAATATAAGACTTCGAGGGTCACCATAAGGAGAACTATACAGGGTGATAACAGACTTTAGTTACATTAGTTGATGGTACCATACTAAGTTTAGGAATTGTGGTGTGTTCTAAGGTGATTTTACCCTGTGAAAAGCCTTCTGCTGGGATATCATGAATCATGTTTGAGAGAAACTATTTTCTCATGCTTGTCCCATAGAGGATTGGAAGGTGCTCCAGAAGCTAAAATGAGAGCATATTTTCTGTAAATTCACATTATCTTTCTCAGTCATGTGAGAATGAAGTCTGACATTCTCAGTAAAACATGTCCATCCAACAAGGGCAGAGACTGTCAGTTGATTCCTTTGTGTTCTACTGCAGCTTCCCAGAGTGTTCTAAAGAACAACTAGAGCGCTAACAGTCCTACTTATGACAAACGTATTGCACACCTGAAGCTATCTTGATTGGAATAAAGTGGTAACTCTTAAAACATTTAATTTAAAAAGGAACAAAATGAGGGGGTTCATTTTGCCATAGAAAGTATGATTAGTGCTGCAGAAAGAAAAATTAGGGCACATTTTGAGTGACTTCTCAAAACAAAAATTCTGGCATGCAGACTGAAACATGCTCTTTGAATACCAGCAGCAGACTTCCCTGGTGAGCAGTAGCTTTACTACAGTGATCTAATAAGCAACTAGAGTGCTAACATTCTGAATTTATGGCAAATGTGTGAAACATCTGAATGCTTTCTTGATGGAATGAAAGTAAAAAACTGAGAGTATTTCCTACTGAGGAGACTGTAGTAAATGAGGAATTTAGGAAACTTCATAACAAATAAATCTCCCAAAATGGCCACCAGAGACAAAAGAGCCCAAATGCAGCACAAATATCACCCAGATGTAGCCCACATGTAGCCCAATGACAGAAGTGTGCAAAACACTTGTTTTTTGTGTATTTGCAGTTTTATATAGTGCAGACTTGTCAGGTATTGGAGTGCTTTACATGAGCATTGGTTACATCACACAAGATCAAATTCATTTTGGTTGTAGACATGGGGAGATTAAGTGATTTGACCAGAATCACAGAATGATGAGCTGAAGCAGAAACTCCAACCTGGTTCCCCAGCTGCAAAGTCTGCAGCTCTGGAAGTAAGACCACATCCTCTCCCCTAGGTGCAACATTTAATCAAGTGGTCAACTGGATAAAAAAACATAAAGATTACAAATAATTTTAAAAGTTCTTTGTCGCTATTTGTAAACTCAGAAAATATGTCCTCATTTTAGATTTTTAGAGCACTAACCATAATTTTGATGCAAATAAGACCCTCTCATATATGTAATTTCTAAAGGAAATGCTCTAGGTATTACAGTTTTGATTACATCAAGATGATGTCAGGCGTTCCACACTTTTGTAACAAATATAGAATGTTAGCAATCTAGTTGTTCATTGGGATACTGTTGAGAGGCAGAGGCCAGGGGCACGGACTCTGAAAATTGAAGGCAGGTAGGAGAGTGCAGAGGCAACAATTTGACCACACTGGGCAGGCAGACTATGGAGGGCAGTGGAAAGGGGGACAGGGGCAACAAACCAACAATACAGGACTGGCAAGAGAGGCTGTGGCAATATAATAGACCATTGTGGGCAGAAGTAAGAAACCGTGGTAGTACAACCATACATGCCAACAGACCCGTTTCAGCCAGGAAACGTCCAATGTTTTTAAGCTCAAATGGGCTTTATTTGATCTGTCTCCTGTCTACAATCTCCTCTTTTTCAATGTAACTCAAAGGGGAAAATCAATACCCCAGTTTTTTTTCAAAATCTCCCTCTTACCAAGTTCAAAATGTTCGCAAGTATGGTACATTGGATCATGGTAGGCAGGAGGAATTGGGGTAGGGACATGGACTCGGATAACTGAGGACAGGAGGGACATGGAGAGGTGCACCAAACTGACCTTACAGGGCAGGCATCAGGGTTTGCAGCAGCACAATACACCACACAGGGCATGCGGGACGGGAGTGCAGCACAACAATCCATAGAAAGCAATAGGGAGGGGACAGGACCATGCACATGGACAACAGAGAACATAGGGGAAACAGGCAATTGTAGCTACCTGACCATAATAGACAGACAGGAGAGAAAGCTGCAGCATAACAGACCATAAAGGGCAGGAGGGACGGATCAGGGGCATTACAATGGAACAGACAAGCCAGGAGGGAGGGAATAAGGGTCTGCACATGGAAACAGAGGGCTGGGGGCAAGGGGGCAGGGCAGGAGCAGCAAGATGACCATGTAGGTCAGGCAGGAAAGACAAGACACACCATGGAGAGCAACAATGAGGCTATGATGGCATATACACAGACCATGGAGGGAAGGTGGGAGGGGGTCAGGGGCAGCTAGCTGACCACACAGGGAAGGTGGGAGGGGCCATGGCAGCACAGAAGACCATGCATGGCAAGCGGGAGGGTTAGTGGCAGCACAATGGCTATGATGGGCAAGAAGGAGGGTGCAGGGGCATGCACAAAGGACCATGGAGGATAGAAGGGAGGGTCAGGACCTGGGCACAGACAAGAGAGTTCAGGCCGCGCGGGGCAGGCAGGAGGAGCAGTTGCAGCACAACAGACCAGGGAGGGCAGAAGGGTGTGGCAGTAAAATGGACCATGGAGGACAGGAGGAAGGGGATAGGGAAATGGCATGTGGACAGGCAGGGTGGAGGTGGCAGGGACAGGTTACAGTCATCTGACAATGCTAGGCAGGTGGGAGGGAAGTGGCAGCTCAACAGAACACTCAGAGCAGATAGGAGTGGCAGGTCCATGGAACATGGTGGGCAAAAAGGATGGAGCAGGGGCATGCACAAAGACATCGGAGGGCAGGGGGAAGGAGAATAGGGGCAGCAAGCTAAGCACAGAGGCTAAGCAGGAGGTCAATGATGGGCCATAGAATTGGGCAATGGAGGGCAGGAGAAGTGGACTGGTACATCATGCTAAATGGAGGGCAGTGGCAGCACATCAGACCATGCATGGCAGGAGGAAGGAGGCTAGTCCATGGATTCAGACAACAGAGGATAGGGAGGAGGTGGATGGGGCAGCAAGCTAACTGTTCAGAGAAGGTGGGTATTAGGAACTTTATTGTTTTTAAAATGTGTGTCTGTGCGAACTACTTAAAATATGAACAAGTATGCAGCATAATCTCACTTTTATTCAGGAAGAAGAGGACGTTTGTGACTGTGACTCCGGGCTCACTTGGCAGAAACACTCCCTGACCCTCCACCGCCATCGCAAAATGTAATGCCCGTGAAAAGGGTAGGTGGACGCAGTGTTATATAGAACATAGTCCTGAGAGCACGATTGAAAATGAAAAATAGATATAGTATATGGTATAAACTATGCACCAAAAAGTGTGATATAAGATGAACCGGGGCGTGAAATATAATATGCAATACATTGTGCGCAATGACAGATTCATTGGAGAGCGTGAGATAGCACAGGCACTAGCGTGTGCTATGCGATATGCGCCTTGGAGTGTAATATGCACAGGGCAGTGTTGTGTAACCTAACTAGTCTCTAAAGTTGTAATATAAAATATGTGCTGGGGAGAGTAACGTTGCATATGCACTGTGACAAAGATATGGATCCCAGATTGTAATATGTATGGCATAGCACTGTGCGTTATAACATAGGCATCGAGGAAGGCACGTTAGATGGGGCAATATAACCCGTGCGAAGGCAAGTGTGGCATGACATATTCACGGGGTGGTGTTACAGTGCACATGGGCTAGAGAGTGTCATAGCATACGCAATAGCTGGTGGAATACAACACAGAGGTGTGTGGCACTCGGCGGGCACTGGTGGGTGTAACACAGCATTGGGCTCAGCCAGGAGCACGCTGTGACTCTCAAGTGAGGTTCGTCTCCTCTCCAGAGAGTAAAATAAAAAGTATTACACATCCGGCGGTGGATGTCTGTTTTATTAACCGTGAGGGGGGTTTCTTGCATAGTTTGTTCGAATTTTTGTCGAATCCCCTTTGAATGGCTTGGTGTGCGTGTGTATTAAATGTGCCCGTCAATAGCTACCCATGTTTGTATAAATAAACGACAAGGGTGTCTACTTGGAGAGTACCCACCGGCGGGGGCGCCGGGATTAGGCACGGTAGGGCGTCAGACACGTCAGAGCTTCACTAGCGGTGTAAATACATTCCACGTGGATTCATTATATGCATAGTCGCCTTTTAATGAATATCACACAAATCGTCCTGGTGATAGGTACATACGGTTTGTCCAGCATGTCCTAGGTGTTTCTATAAATATATATTTTTTTAAAATGATAAAAAACAAAGGCCGGCCCCGGGGGATGGGGTCCCCGGGGCCATAAGTGGCCTGAGGAGGGGGGCAACCCAGCCCCCCTCCTAAAGAATAAAAAAAAAAAAAGGCCATGACCCGGGGGTTGGGGTCCTCGGGGCCGATTAAGGCCTTGGGAGGGCCAAATTAATTTTTTTCAACAAAATAAATTAGGGTGCAGACCCTGGGAGGATTGGGTCCCCAGGGCCAATAAATTAGAAAAAGATGTGGGGCCACACAGCCCTCCGTCTTAAAAAAATAAAATAAATAAAAGACCAGCATCGCACCGGAGGCCACGCCCCCTCCTTGCAGCACTCTGCAAACGCGCCCCCTGGCCAGTTGTAAGTTGGGGAATTAATTTCCCTTCAATACTGAGGGTCCCTGAGGGCCAACTAGCCCAACAGGTATCCCCAGTATGCGCCAGGGAGCTGCATTGCAGCCAGGTGTTCTGAGGCCACTCCCCTTTTTACACCTCTATGCAATGCAGCTCTGTGGCGCTTACTGGAGGTACCTCGTGGGCTAGTTTGACCCTAGGGACCCTTAGGATTCAAGGGGACTTAATCTCTCAACTTAGAACAGCCACAGGGTGCGTTTACACAGTGGTGAAGGGAGAGGACGGGGCCTGAGGTGACGTGTGCAAACACGCCCTGTGGCGCGTTTTAAGTTGGGGAAATAATTCCCTTTCAATCCTGAGGGACCCTGGGGGCCAACTAGCCCACCAGGTGCTTCCAGTAAGCGCCACTGCTCTGCGTTGCAGAGAGGTGGTGCAGGCCGTGCCCCTTTTTACACCTTTCTGCAATGGCGCTTACTGGACGTACCTAGTGGGCTATTTTGCCCATAGGGACCCTCAGGATTCAAGGGGATTTAATCTCCCAACTTAAAAAACGGCCACAGGGCGTGTTTACACAGTGGGGAAGGGAGGGGACGGGGCCTGAGGTGACGTGTGCAAACACGCCCTATGGCGTGTTTTAAGTTGGGGAAATAATTCCCCTTCAATCCTCAGGGCCCCTGGGGGCTAACTAGCCCACCAGGTGCTTCCAGTAAGCGCCACTGAGCTGCGTTGCAGAGAGGTGGTCCAGGCCGTGCCACTTTTTACACCTCTCTGCAACGCAGCTCTGTGGCGCTTACTGGAGGTACCTAGTGGACTAGTTGGACCCTAGGGACCCTCAGGATTCAAATGAACTTAATCTCCCAACTAAAAACGGCCACAGGGCGTGTTTACACAGTGGTGAAGGGAGGGGACGGGGCCTGAGTTAACATGTGCAAACAAGCCCTGTGGCGCGTTTTAAGTTGGGGAAATAATTCCCCTTCAATCCTGAGGGACCCTGGGGACCAACTAGCCCACCAGGTGCTTCCAGTAAGCGTCACTGCGCTGCGTTGCAGAGAGGTGGTCTAGGCCGTGCCCCTTTTTACATCTCTCTGCAACGCAGCTCTGTGGCGCTTCCTGAAGGTACCTAGTGGTCTAGTTGGACCCTAGGGACCCTCAGGATTCAAGGGGACTTAATCTCCCAACTTAAAACGGCATCAGGGCGTGTTTACACAGTGGGGAAGGGAGGGGACGGGGCCTGAGGTGACGTGTGCAAACGCGCCCTGTGGCACGTTTTAAGAGGTAGTTTTAATCCCCTGCCCTATTATATACTAGGGGCTTACAGAGGAGGTCATGCTAATCACAGGGGCCCCCAACGCATAGTGTTCCCTAGTGTATATAGGTGTTTTCACTGTATTCTGAGTGTCTTTTAACATAGCACTGGCTCTAGGACTGGTTAGTCAGACTCAGTTACCACCAGTATCCGTCTGAAAAAGTTGAGGGTACAGGATGATTTTGCAACAAGGCTTCTTTCTGCTCTTCTGTTTGTTCTTTCTGCACGTTATCCTTCTTCCTGCACTTTTCTTCGTCTTTGAGGACTTCTGTTGCTTCTTTCTGCATTTCTTTTTTTTCTTTCTGTGCGTTTTTTCTTTCTTTCTTCATATGTCCTATCTCTGTAGGCATAGTTAGAAATTAGCATTTAAAAAACCTTTGAAATTCACTGAAAAAACCATAGGTTTCAGGCACGTTATAGTTAGGAATTAGCATTTAAAAAACCTTAGAAATTCACTGAAAAAACCATAGGTTTAAGGGGTGTTATAGTTAGCTGGACTTTTCACTCGTTCAAAACCATTGTCACTGACCATGTCATGAGTGATGTAATATGTGACGTCATCAGCAGTGCATTGCGGGCGCACGAGTTATAGTTAGCTGAACTAACTATAACGGGGGAATTTCAATGGTTTTGTCAGACATTTAGATTTCTAATTCCAAAAGAGACAATCTGGAAGGCACGATGTCCCCCAGCACACACATATCACCCAATATCATAAATCAATCAATAATTAACAGTAGTCTTCTTCTTTTCCTGTTCTTTATTGTTCTTTTTCTTAGAATGTGCCACTTCTTAGCCTTACACAGCCTCGTCGCACTGATGGGAAAATTATCCCGTGACTTCCTCAGAGCTGAAAAAAGTATAAACATGAAAGTCTACTGTAACATGACATGTGGTATTCGTGTTTAGTTTTAATCCCCACATAGTGACTTCGGTTGTGATAAAGCATTATAAAACGGCAATCCTAGATCATATTTGTGTGTTGGAAACCCATGCACAAAGTATCAAGATGTAAGTACATCCTGTAGTTCACTCTAAAAGTGGCTTATAATTGCTTAAATATCATTGAAGTAATCTTTATGACTCCAGTACAGTGACTAGTTAATCTTTAACGCCTGTAAGTATTAAGCGCATATTTTCTCGTGCTGGAGACAAACTACTAATACATAGTGTTTTCAAAGTTCTTCCATTGTGGGACCTCGAAGCATTCCACAAAGTGTGGTTTATATCATACACCCTTTATCACTATATAAAATTAAGCAGTTAATAAGTTATGTATGTTTACAATACCTAAAAGCTCCTTCGAAGATACCTAACAGGTAAAGAAATATAACAGCAGGAACCACAGTATTAATAAGAATTATTTTGATGAAAATTTGCTTAACGTCAAACCTGTAAAGAGTCTGTTGTTTAAGGTAAACATACCTCCTTGCAGGTTGCAATTTCGTCCCGGAAGTTTCGATATTGCTAGCTGAGGTATTAGGGTTCGGCTTATACAGAACCCCAATTGATATGGTAATGTCCTCAATGTGTATCCAAATACAGTCAATATATAAGGCGCCCCAAGTAAGGGGAAACCTCCACTTTTGTACCCGTTCCTTTTGAAAGAATGAGAAGGAAAAGAAACCATATCAACATTTAGTTACAATCAGCTCAAATTTTAACTTGATGACTATTCATAATTGTCACCACCCAAAGTTAAATGTGCAGCGCTACCGGTACGTAGGTTAGTCTGTTGCAGGGATTCTGCTCATGCACAGAACTATGCGCAGGAAACCAGGACCTCAGTGAATTGTGGTGTACCAAAAAACTCACCTCAGTACCCAGAACCCCTATCCGACTAGCATCAGTGTCTCATTCGTTCTCTGTACTACAGTGAAGCTACCAATGATTAGACAACCCAGAACAAGCGACTTAGGTTACTCACAGGAATGGTGGGAATCAAGAACACTCTTCGCTTTTATTCTCATATCAGTCCACAACATGAGTAATCAGAGACACGGAAAAGTTTAAAATGTTTATTTTAACTACGTGCTCTAATATGAAGTATTACATAAGCAGGCAAATGATTAGAAATAAAGCAATCAGCAATTTTACAATTCCATAAAACCCAAAGGGAGAAATCATATAGTGGAAACAGGTCTTGTAGCGCCTTGTGTACCACCCTCCCCTGGCTAGAAGCTAGTTTTATAATAATAGAAGGTCTCTAGGTGTGAATGGGGAACCCCATACCTCCAAGATCAGCTTAGGTGAATCACATCACAGGGTCAGCAACGCTCTCTGTAGGTGGAAAGGTTTTCTCCAAGTGCCAGTATCATGCATGCAATGCAATATTAAAGGCACCCGAGTTTCAGATATTTGCAGCTGTGTGCTTGTTGTGTCTAGAGCGTGGGCCGATGAACCTGAATTTTAACAGCATACATTGCTATTTGACCTTGAAGGTTTCTGCACACAGTGTTCAGACTAAGGTCGCGGTGTAAGTTTAGGGATGTGAAAAACAGACCGTTCTCATGTAGAGAAAAAGCAAGCAAGCAGTTTTACTTATAATAACAGTTACATGTTGTATCGTGTACAAAAGCGGCAAAGTGGCAAGATGGCGTTTAACTTCTAAAACGCTTATGCTAACATAGCAATGTGTGCAGGCAAAACCCTGTCTTCACTACACCCTCCCTTGATCGAACCACGAACAAAATAGGTAAGCAATGTAGGAACGCAGAGTTCAAGTGAGACAGAACCAAGTTCATATTTAGCCAAACCGGATAATTGGTAGTGAAAAGTTTGAAAGTGTGAGGTGAAAAAACATTAAAAAAGCAAAAAAAAATACAAATCAAGCAGGGGCGGTATACTGCCCATTCCGGAGCAAATAATAAATAAAAGTAAAAATTAGAGTCAGTACGTGTTGAAGATGGACGATTTCCAATTTAGTCCATCAACGTATAGGCACAGTATGTTGCAACAGCCTCTAAGAGGAAGTCATTGTAATCATCAGTAAAGGATTCAGCCATCCAATCTAATAAAGTTAATTAACATACATGTTCTTCGATAACCGGAGCCTCTAGCACCATCAGAGAACAGCTTGCGTATTTTTCGAGTTAACTTCGTGCCAGGAAGTCATGGGCTGCTGCAAATATATCCCAATTTCCTAGGATTCCATGCGCAGCTGCACAGGCCATAATCCCGATACCAGAACAGTCCAACTCATGAGCCACTAAGGGACTCATTAGTCGATCATAATCTGGGACAGGAGACGCCGTGTTTGAGAGGCACAAATCCAGAGCCCATTCAAATGAACATTCTAGGCAATGGAAAACAGGTTGCACGCAAGTAAAGTATGAGAACCGGAAGGACAATCCATAGGCTACACTCAAAGTGGCCAGAGGTAGTGTTCCATAGTATTCAAGCATTCGGTTTCAAAGTTGGAGCAGCCGGGGCAGGCTGTTGTGTGATACAGATTGTGCAGCCATTGCGGAGCAAACAAACCAACAGCAGCACACCAGCAGGCAAGGTGAGCATTAATGGAAGCCTGCCGAAGACGTTGGAAAAAATAGAATTAAAAAATGCCGGTATCACACGAAATATTGTTTGGAACGAGGTCACAAGGCCGGAGCCCACAACTTTGAAAAAATGCCCCAAACCAGTTGTTGACGAGGCATTGAATATAGTGTGAATCAAAGCGCCGAAATGAAGTGGGAGATCAGTATTTAAAAGCGCATGCACCTCGGTGCGTGTGTTAGCTACGTGAAGGACAAATGTTTCACGAGAGGAAGTTAGGGTGCTTCTCTTTGGGACAATAGAGCCCTTATTCTGCTCATCTTGTTGAACTCTGCTTTCAAGGTTAGTATGGAAGGCCAGATGGATATGTCGAGTCTCCCATGCGGGGGCGGGAAAAGCAAATTTTTACAACAAACTACACATTGGGAGACAGTTACAATGTACGGAATCCCTGCTAGCATCCCGCAACACGCCTCATTATTTAAAAGCAAATAACTACCGTTAGCTAGTAATGTGAAAGTTGGTGTAATAGCTGGCACAGGATTTCCCTGTAAAATGCAAGCCAAATTCGGTGCGTGAACATTGCACGCGCCATGCAATTGTATATTATTGCAAACTAATGAGTGATCAGGTGTAGAAGTGCACTCCTCTCCTTTTAAATAAACCTCTTTACCTTCTCTCAGGCACCTGTATGTGAATGGGAGTGACCAAACTTCATGGAGAAAAGTGCTACCTAATGGTTCATATCTGCCTAAGGCATAGTGTTTCATACATGAACTGAATTTAAACAAGGGAAAGGGCAGTGTGATTAACCCATGAATAAGCCACACAGCCGAGTTCGATTCGGCCATAGAAAATGGTAAAGGTTCCAACTTTTCAATATGCAAAAGCGAATATGTAGCATCCTTCATGGACATGAACTGTTGTTTATCAGTCAGATTAAACGGCTAAAATAAAGATGATGTATTCATGTAGTCCCAGGGAACTTTCCCAGCCTTCAATATTTGTAACGTCCATGCAAACTGCATTATAGAACGCAATTGATTTTGACCATGGTATAAAACAGACATGTCATCCTGTACAATATCCACAACAGATGAAACAATATTATCTAATGTGTAAATTCTGGAAGAAAGAGTATTAATGCTATTATCAATGACAGCAAGCGCTTTTTCCAAATTAGCTTGATCAAAAGCCCTCAATCTAGAAGCAGCTTCAATTTGAGATAATTTCCAAACTTCGTTGTAAATAGCATATACCCATCTTCTGGACCTGCCTCCTACAAGGCCTCTAACAACCCCGAACTGATTTAAGATCAATGGTATCCTTCCACAGCTCATAGCCCCTTATAGCTAAGTCATCTATAAAGGATTTTGAATACAGCAATTTAGTGTGTCTAAGCCTAACTTTGGAAGCGGATTTAGCAGACACTTTGAAATAAAATGCTTCAGAATGGGATTCACTGAAATCTGTAAAATATGTAAATTTTTTCAACAGAGTTTTCAAACTACCTTCAATAGGAGCTGGGCAATGTTCCCATTGTGTATAATTAACAACATTTCTAAATGTATTCGCTTTATGCAGGAAATGATTGCCATAGTGCTGGTAACAAAACAACTCTCCATAATTCGCTGAGTCTAAGTACAACTCTTCTGCATCAAAAGCAGCATAATATTTCAAATCAGAAAAAAGAGTTTTGTTTTGTTTCACAACATCCCCCATAGAAACACGATGTACATTGGGGACATTAATCACCTCTGTAGGGCCATGAATTTGAAATTTTACAGCATCCCACACAATCCTATCCAGCACAGGCCAGGCAGTAATGTTAACAAAAGTCTGGTCCCTCTTCATGATGTGCGATGAGGAGTGGGGTGCCCAAGTTACATCAATTAATCTAATTGCAGATCTTTCAGTAAGATAATGTCCATTCACTAGACGAAAAAAGACAACCACAAATCCAATCAAAATGAACAAAAAAATAGATATGAGCACCAGCCAAATGTAAGTCCAAGGGGGAATTAAAAAATGTCTTTTAAACCAAACAGCAAAAATAGAAATTTCGATGGGACACTCGGTGTTGTAGAGTTAGTGTCAAAAGAAAAACGTGACTGGTCATCTGCACTTGTTTGCACACCAGGCAACAACACATCTGTGGGATAGGTATACTCAGTTTCTTTATGGAAGAGGTGTGGCGCAGCAGCCAGGGTGCCTGACTCCAAACTATGGGGTTCACGAATCGATCCCCAGCACCGGTGGCAGGTTAGCCCAGCACCATGTGACTCTGGGCAATAGCTCACTTAATCTTCCCAACGGCCCCCAGCACCGGGACACCACTTCGGAGGTAGCTGTGCGCTTTACAAATATTGGTATTTCATTTCATGGGGACCACCAGCCGGGGGAGTCAATAAAGGATTAGTAACTGTATGCATCTCGATGGCAATGTCAGGCCTGTTCGTATTTGCCGGAGCCAAAACAGAATTTCTCAGCATCGCTGGACAAGAGACCGCTGGAGTCATACCAAGAAGAATAGGCCACTAGTTGTAGTTTGACATTGTCAATGGAGATGTACCAGTTATCCTTGCGACCAGGAAGTACAGGTAAAATGACTGTGCTTGTACCCTGCACGCCAAGCACTGGAACAGGTGCACGATAAGAGGGGCTGAACTCTTTCTTGTATTCCACCCTCTCACGGACCATGTCACCGACTTCAGGTAGCCAGCCAACTACCGGAATCTGAAGTGCAGCATCCGTTGTGAAGGACAAGTGTTCCTTTGCAAGACTGTCTCGAACCTCTTGTAGATTCTGTAACACAACAGAATGATCATCTACGTCAAAGGGTGTGGCCTACGCCGCTATGTCTAGACCATCAAGGTCCGGGACAAACATATTTATGCCAAAGAGCATTTCGTATGGGGTCCCCCCACCCAGAGACCGTCTAGGGAGATTATTAAGTGCACGTTGTACGCTATACAAATGGGCCGACCAGTTTCTGCCAGTACCTAAATCCCTAGCTGTCAAGGATTGCTTCAAGTCACGGTTCATTTGTTCCACAACAGAATTGCCCTCAGGCCGGTATGGAGATGAAAATTTGACTTGGACCCCCAAAGACCTCATGGCTTCCTTGTATGCCTTAGAGGCGAGCGCCAGACCCTGGTCCGAATGGAGGGTACCACATGCAAAAATTCCCACAAAGACACGCAAATCCCTGATGACAGTTCGAGCATCAGCACTCCTTTGCGGCCAAACCCATAGAAAACATGTGCACGAATCCACTGCATCTAAGATAAACTTATACGCAGTATCATAGGAGAAAGGACCGCAGTGATCTAAATAAACACACCCAAGTGGTTTATTAGATATGTACAACTGTGTTTGAGGTGGACGCACAGCAGTTGAAGGTTTAATCTGCTGGCAAATGTCACAAGTAAGGACATAATCACGAGTCTGTTTATACAATCCGCGCCACCACTAACGTTGTTGCAAGATAGTGACAGTCGCTGAGACGCCTGCATGAGCTGAGGCCATACCTTCGTGAGCTGCTGCTATCAAAGAAAGCCTGCGGTCTGCGTTGGGAATCAATCTGTCACCAATGTCATTAATTCTCACATAGGGAACTTTATCTGTACGTAAATGATAAGAGTATTTAGAAGGGAAACCTCCAGGGTAATTATCCCCTTCTCGGTCGCAGCAATAGCTGCCAAGATGTCATCGTCAATCCTACTTTTGGATCTTGTAACTGCTGCTACTAGATATGTCACCACTGCTGTTTTCGCTGCTTCATTAGTTAAACTGTTACCAACAGCGTGTACTCCTACGCGCTGGTGACCAAGAGTATGAATTACATTCACGAGAGGCAGACGTTCTTTAAGTTCTGCGACTCGAACCCAAAGCATTTTATGTTTGAATGTGCTACCTTTGGAATCTCGATATTCATTCTGAGTCCAAAAGAATAAATTGTTGTTGAAAGACTGTACACAGTAGTAAGAGTCACTTACAATAAGAGTAGTCACACGTGGATCAGCAAACTCTAGTGAAAGCACCAGAGCACGTAGCTCTGCCAACTGGGCGGTACAGTGTCCTAATGTCTGCGTGTGCACAACATCTGACTTGAATTCTCCATTCACAATGGTACCAGCCACTGTTGCGCAGGCCGCTGAATAAACATGCTTAGTTCCGTCGCCGATTGCTCCAAACCGACAGTGTAAATCATATAATGGTAATCCTCAAGCAGGCGCATGGACTGAGGAGCTGGATGAACAAATTCATACTGCAAGTACTCCTGAGTTTGCAATGAGGAATCAAGGATAAACGTGACATCTGGAGACGTCAAAGAAGTGAACCATTGTATCCAACATGGATGTAAAGCTTCAGAATTAGGTACACTGGCCTTCGTCACTGCCTCAAGGGCAGCATACGGTGTGACAACCAACATGCGTTTCCCCTGCGACTGAGCTCTCTCTTTAAGAATTGCCATCTGCAGAGCAGTCAATACTTTCTCGACGGTGGAAAAGCGCAATTCAGCCAAAGTGTACAAGTGTGACTTGTAAGCAATAGGACTGTTTCTCCCTCATTAAATGTTAAGTATGTGAAACCCACTGTGCCAGGTACAATTCTTATTACGAGGTTTGTGTGGTTATCACATGTCAATAAGTATTTAGAGGCAAGAAGATCAGCTTGCAAAGAGTACAGTATAGCTGAATGTTCTGGCAGCCCGCAAGATTTGGTAAAAGTAGGTTGTACCAAGGCATATAGCAGCTTGATATGCTGGGCATAGTCAGGAATGTAAGTACGCCCAAAATTCAAAAAACCCAGCAAGGACTGCAGTTTTTTCAGAGTCGTTGGAGCGCGCAAACATGCGCATTTCTCCAGGAAGTGAGGTGCTAAACCCCGTCCGTTGTTGAGCTCATAGCCCAAAAACAACACTGTGTACTCTGCAATGTGTGATTTTGCAAAGTTAAATTTGTACCCATAGTCCGCAAACATAACGATGATGCAGTCCACGCAACACAGATGCAGCCATAATTCGTCCTCTGTGAGATAGATGTCATCAACATACGAGTACGCATCAGGGTCAATGCTCTCTAACAGAGAGACAACACGTGCGTATGTATAGCCCATAGCTAATCTTTTAAACTGATTTAGTTTGCCGCCAGATGTAAAGGCTGTCCATTGACTACTAATAGAGGACAAATTATGACTATAAAAGCCATTTGAAATGTCAAGTGTGGTCTTAAACCTTTTTCTCAAAAGACTATCAACGAGGGCAGAACTCTGGGTATTCTGTACTGCGCATGTCCGACAATGAGAGTTCAAATGCCGATAATCCAAAACTAGGCGGTACGACCCATCAGGTTTGGTTACAGTGAAAAGAGGATTATTCATGGGTGACACACATGTTTAAATTACGCCTTGATATTCCAATTGTTCAAGGATTTCCGCGACGTGACCTCTCGATTTTCGGCGCATGGGATATTGGAGTTGTGGCTGTGGCATTGACCGCAATGGAATCTCATGGCATGGTGATAGTTTATCCCCACCAACCTGAGTACGGTACAACGCCGGTGCAAGCACCTGAGCCCATTCTTCTGCAAAGTTTTGAGCCTGCTCCTTCGGCACTGTGTGCGCGAAAGATGGGAGGATTACCTCCTCCGCTCTCAGAGCTGCCAAAACGAAAGGTGGGGGCCAGTCTGCCTCCGCTAACAAAATGTCATATGTAGAGGTCAGATTTTCCCACAAAATCCCTTTTATTGTACGTTGTATGTCACCTTCAATTAAAAGGACTATATCATATAGTCTGTCAGGGGGAGCCACTCTAGCTTCAGCAGTTTCTACAGTAATAAACGTGTCAGTTGCTGTTGCCTTCAGATATGGACGCAGTGCTTGCCGCACTATTATAACCTGCGCTGCACTGTCTAGCAGCGTTCATGCCCATGTCAGGTTCCAAACCTGTGTTCTCACTATCTGTGGCATACCTCACTGTTAGTGCAGCAACCTTCTTTTTCTGAAACTGAGGTGGTTGGCGTGGAAAGTCGTCCTGCTTGCCTTTACTTTCAGCCAGGCGGGGCTGCTCATGTCCTTGAGGGGCACCCCGACCTCTGCCGCGTTCACCTCCACCAGCTTGTGAGACCGATGTTTCCTGCGAAGAACGAGGAGAACGTTGATCAGGAACCTGAAATCTATCAGGAGACCTAATTCTTGTGCGACGCGTAATCCATATGTGCGTTCAGTAGACACTGGTATTGGTGAGGCAGGACGTGAACCTTGTTTCTGTTGCTGCTTCCCCTGTATTTTAGTTTTCCAATTTTGTTTAGGAAAAACAGGACGGTCGTCTTTAGCTGACTTAACCGTCTGAGTTTGCGGTTGTGCTGTTATTTTAGCAAAAGGCTTAACACCCAAACTATTGCGGCCAATGGTCTTATGAGCCTCCGCAATAACTGCTGGGGTTTGTCGGCAACGAGGCGCAGCTCATTTGACACTTGAAAGTTAACTGCATCTCCCTTGACGTTAGCAAGAATGAGATCAGCAACTACGTCAAACACGCTGACAAGCCTCATTCCTAACTCAGCTGCCGCCTCCGGACCGTGCTCATCCTGAACACGCTTAATCACGGAGGGCAGTACAGTCATAGACGGTGTGCCGAATCACTTCGTGTAGACTGCTGCAAATACTTTACCTCAGTTCTCACAATCGGTCACCTCAGGTACTAAGTCTTTCTGCAAACTAATTGTAAGAATCCTGTGTTTCTCCACAGGAGTTGTATTAGGAAATACTGCTTCCAGCTGGTCAAATTTCTCAGCAAGCCAATAAGGCATATCGTTCTTATTCTGGGGGCGCTTGCCCATTACTGAATTAACCATGACGTGACTAATAGAAATCCAGGCCGGTCCAACTGGTTGCGTCGCAACTCCAGGTGCCCCCACCTGGAGATTGCGTAAGACGTATTGCACCAAAGCCCTATACACCGCTATCAAGGCGGTATGTAGCTGACGTAAGTCGTCCACCGGGGCTAGTAAATAGCGTGAATGTGGTGTGAACCCGGCCAAGACTGGCCAAGTGGCCCCAGGGATGGACAAGGAACCTAACCGGAGTTACGGTGTGGGGGAGGGCGCTATTGAACCAAATACGATGCTGCCATGCGGAAATCAGAATCTCCTGTGTCCTATATGGTGTGCAATTTGCAGGAACTGCCGTAGGAGTGTAAGAGTGGAACATGTTATCATCCGCATCCACTTCAGGAAACGTAACCCAAGAGTAGAAAAGCTCATAGGGGAACGATGCATCAGCACTCACTACAAAGATTACTGACATCCCGTCGTCGGGCACCCCAAACTGTGTCAGATGACGCCATAGCGGTGCGCGACTATGCGCTGCTATATTAACCTCAGCCATAGAAGAAAAACAATCTATATGAAACTGTAGCACCAAAAGAGGCAGTAATTCAAAATGAAACCTTTTTAATTGTCAAGCTTGAATGAACCTATAATGCATTTATATAGGTAGGTTAATCCCTCACTTCTGTCATCCGGAAACAGGAGTGAGGGTGTTGTGGACAAATATAAGCACTACTAAAGCATCTCGAGTAAAAGACCAAACGTTAGGTGCGCCATGTTGCAGGGATTCTGCTCATGCACAGAACTATGCGCAGGAAACCAGGACCTCAGTGAATTGTGGTGTACCAAAAAACTCACCTCAGTACCCAGAACCCCTATCCGACTAGCATCAGTGTCTCATTCGTTCTCCGTACTACATCGAAGCTACCAATGATTAGACAACCCAGAACAAGCAACTTAGGTTACTCTCAGGAATGGTGGGAATCAAGAACACTCTTTCGTTTTTATTCTCATATCAGTCCACAACGTGAGTAATCAGAGAAATTTTAAAATGTTTATTTTAACTACGTGCTCTAAGATGCAGTATTTTGACTAACATAAGCAGGCAAATGATTAGAAATAAAACAATCAGCATTGTTACAATCTCATAAAACACAAAGGGAGAAATCATATAATGATAGTGGAAACAGGTCTAATAGCACCTTGTGTACCACCCTCCCCTGGGTAGTAGCTAGTTTTATAATAATAGAAGGTCTCTAGGTTTGAATGGGGAACCCCATACCTCCAAGATCAGCTTAGGTGAATCACATCACAGGATCAACAACACTCTCTGTAGGTGGAAAGGTTTTCTCCAAGGGCCGGTATCATGCATGCAATGCAATATTAAAGGCACCCGAGTTTCACATATTTGCAGCTGTGTGCTTGTTGTGTCTAGAGCGTGGGCCGATCAACCTGAATTCAACAGCATACATTGGTATTTGACCTTGAAGGCTTCTGCACACAGTTTTCAGACTAAGGTCGCGGTGTAAGTCTAGGAATGTAAAAAACAGACCGTTCTCATGTGAAGAAAAAG
The DNA here is from genome assembly GCF_964204655.1 of Triturus cristatus. Lineage (NCBI taxonomy): Eukaryota > Metazoa > Chordata > Amphibia > Caudata > Salamandridae > Triturus > Triturus cristatus. The sequence continues at coordinate 1,122,322,926 of NC_140591.1, read as the reverse complement.
CAAGCAAGCAGTTTTACTTATAATAACAGTTACCTGTAGTATCATGTGCAAAAGCGGCAAAGTGTCAAGATGGCGTTTAACTTCTAAAACGCTTATCCTAAACATAGCAATGTGTGCAGGCAGAACCCTGTCTTCACTACAAGTCCAATTGTGTCCCTCAGCGAGAATGCCGTGATCTCGAGTGCATGCGAGCTTCCGTGCTTAAAGTTAAGCAGTACTATGAGAGGTGAAAAGGGACTCCCCCCTTTTTGGAGTGTATGATGTTGATTAGGTCTGTCATTCTAAATATCGTATTTATTCTTTCAAAAGTTTGGGAACTTGGTTCTTCTTATGATTACGTCATTATTCTGGAATATTCCCCAGTTTGTATGATTGTATAATTATATTCTATCATCCATTTTATATATGTAGTCATATGTATTCTGTTATCAAATTGCTGCAAATGCGAATTATGTCCCAATGTCTCAGAATACAAAATCTCAGAAGTGTGTCTGAGAACTGAGGTATTATGATAATATTTATAAAGTTTAACCAAATAATTTGAAATAACAGTATATAGATAAACTATAAATCCATCTCAGTCATGACATCTATGTCTACCCCATATGGAAATGTAAGAGGAAGCACAGAGCAAGTTAGAAATGTTATCATAATACCCCAGTTCTCTGACACATTGGCAGGGCAGCTCTTTGTGGTCTACCTGGGTACATATTGGCACCTCTTAGGGCCTCTTTGAACGCCGCTGCCAGGCTCATCACAGGTTCCTATAAAAGCAACCACATCTCTCTGGATTTGAAATCTCTAAATTGGCTACCTTTTGAGGCAAGGATACAACTAAAACTTGCCTGCATGACCGATAAAGCCCTTCATTTTAACACCCCTCTGTACCTCGCACAAAAGGTAGATCTTATAATCGGACCTTCTCGGTATTGCCCGAGAATCTGGAACTCCCTAGCTACGGAAAACAGACTGAATCCTTCAACATTGTCCTTCAAGAAGGAAGTGAAAGCTTTACTTATGAATACTCTTCTGAATTAGACTTTTGCCACAGCCTATTGTCTTGTCAGCCAAGCTTTGGTGAGACCTCCTAGCCCAATGGGCTTCTTCACATCCTTTGTTGTTCGGGATCACTTTGTTTTATTCAACACCTATGTTCTTTTGCCTACTTATTCATGCTCTTCTGCTTACTTATGATATTTTGTATGTTCATTATACTGATCCCCTCCACTATTAAGGAGGCACCTACTTGTATATGTTATGTACACTTTGCAGTTTTACCACACTTGTCACCTTTTACTTGTTTAGCAATTCTCGGGAAAGTGCTCTGATACCCTCTCAGGTCATGTTTGCGCTATATAAAACTATTCAAATAAATAAAATAAATATGTGGGAGAACTTTTGACTTCTAGATTGATTTAGAAGATTTGTCAGGGAAGGTCAAGAAAGGACCTTTAATGCCTTGCCTGGAAGGTTTTCTTTACGCATTGGTCGAACAGTGGAAGCAACTTCTATTGAGAACATTTAATGGAATCGTGAAATGTATGACTTCGGCAAGTGAATATTAATATTTCAATTTAGGAGAAATGAACCTGTTGCTTACCGGTTTATTAGGGGTCATCCTCATACAAGCCCCTACACATGAGGGTTGTCCCTCACCTGACAGTCGTAGAAATTAAAGTATTTCTTTTATGTCTGATTTTTAATACATTTACCCTCACCTCCTCCTGTTATGTTACTAAGCTGCTGAAAAATGTGGTGCAACCAGGGAGGGAGGGAAGTGGAGTGGGATGAGGAGGACCCCTAATCAGGGTAATGAAGATTACAGTTAATGAACAGGTTCATTACCCCTCATGGGGTCCTCCTAGTCCCAGTCCTTACACCTGAGTATGTCTTCAATCAGTAAAGAAAAGTTGCACCACATCAACAGATGCAAAGTTTGTTTATCAGAAGAACAATAATCACTTAATTGCCGTAGTCAGAACTTTGGGACCATACTGACCATGCAAATCATCACAAACAGAAAGACGATATTGTTAAATAAAGGTCTGTTGTGAAGACCAAGTAGCTTCATGGCAGATCTCAAGTAAGGAAACTCTCCCTGCGTCCACCAAGGAGGTGGAGACCACCTTAGTGGAACAACCCTAGACATCACCAGGGAAGGGTTCCCCTGCCAAAGAGTATGCACGAGCAATGGATTGATGGACCCACCTTCTCAAGGTTTGAGTATAAACCTTTTTACCCCTTGCAAAAGACCCATGAGCAATAAACAACGAGTTAGACAAACAAAAAGGATTAGTACATTCCAGATCAATCAGAAAAGCCCTTCTGACAGTCAAATTAGAGGGAAGTGAATCAGAGGAAGCGTCTGTAAGCACTGGCACTGTGACTTTCAGAGCATAATAAAAGGAAGAAGAATCCTTAGAGATACACTTGGGGTCCCACTAAAAAACCACACCATCAAGAAAAAATTTGAGATAGGGAAAAACTGCCATGAGCGCACTCAATTTCCCGAAACACTGTGCAGAAGTTATGGCTGCCAAGAACACCACTTTAGCAGATAACCACACCAACGTTGCGTCCTTAAGAGTTTCAAAAGGAGCTCTTTGCAATTCAGACAGAACAACTGACAAATCCCAAGATGGAATTTCCTTCTGAATTGAAGGTCTATGCAACATGAAACTCCTAATGAAACCTGAACAACAAAGGAGAAAGTGTGGAGAAATCATCACAAAAAGTATGAAAAGTCTTTATTGCAGCCCATTGAGTAGAAAGAGTACTAGGTGCCAGTCCCTTCACAAAACCTACTATTTTAAAGGACTACATCATTGTTGTATCTATGCAAAGTGAAACTCTTAATGAAACCTGAAAACCAAACGAGAAAGTGTGGAGAAATCATCAGGAAAAGTATGAAAAGCCTTTATTGCAGCCCATTGAGTAGAAAGAGAACTAGGTGCCAATCCCTTCACAAAACCTACTGTTGTAAAGGACTACATCATTGTTGGATCCTCAGGGAAAGATGAGCACAATTTGGAAGAAGAGTTCCAGTGTTTTTTATATGACCTTAAAGTAGATTGCTTACAAGAGGACTGAATCTCAAGAGCAACTTGTGTAGACACAACCCAAACTCTGTAAACCTACCTCTCCTACAGCCAAGCCATCAGATAAAATGGTTTAATGAACAGGGGAGACAACACCGGATACTGAATGGAAGATTGACCATGAAGGGAATGAAAAACTCATCCCCTGGGTAGAAAAAGAAGTGTAGGAGACCAATGACCCCTGGACCAGTGAGGCGCAATCAGGATCCTACAAGCCTGCTCTATTTTGATCTTCTGACAAACTTTTGGAAGGAGAGGAATTTGCGGGAAGGCATATAGCAACCCCTGAGGGTAAGGGATTGCTAGTAAATCCACTGTCCATGCCTAAGTAGATGGCTTCTCTGTGCAAAAAGGGACACAATACATTTTCCAGGGATGCAACAAGATTCAACCATGCGATCCCATATTTCTGACAGACAAGATGGAACTGAGGAAGGGACAAGCGGTACTTCATGGAAGAGTGTATGTTCATGCTGCGACTGTCTTCCCAGAAGTTCAACTGCCCCAAATATAAATTTCCCTGAGTCTCAGAACACTAGCCTCCACCCAAGCACAAATCAGAGATGAAATTTGATTGAGGGAATTACTTCTTGTACCCTCATGTCTGTTCAAATAAGCTCTCACAACTTGATTGTCCATTCTTACCACCAAATTATTTCCTGTCAACTGCTCCTGAAAAGCCACCAAAACCAGCCTGATCGCCATCAGCTCCCTCCAGTTCGAGGGCTGCAATTCTCCTAACTGGACCAAGGAGCCCTCCTCTCTTGTTGATTCAACACTGCTCCGCAGCACCACAAACTGGCATCCATGGTCAGAAGCACTAGAGGCGAGATTTGGAAGAGAACTCTTTCGGAGATATTCCTGTAATGGACCCCATGATAGATCGTGTGTGATCTGATATGTAAGGGGTATCATTAGGTCATAATTCTGTGAACTGTAGTCCCAATGCTTAAGTTTGTGATTCATTACCGGTTTCAAATGAACCCTTGAATATGGAACCATATCTATTGAGGCTGCCAACAGCCCTTGCACTCGGAACCAAGTGCTTGCAGGACTCTGTGAACATGTCAGCAAGTCTTTAACAATGGATTGGAGAAAATGCATCCTGTCAACTGGAAGAAACTCTGCTCCTGTTTTGGTATCAAATCCATCCTCCTACTGCCATATAGTCACTTGGACTGTTGGGGGTTAGGATTTAGGGAGGTTATGGGTCGGGCATGTTATAGAAGGTGGCTGCCGACCATGGGTACAGTTTCAAAAATCATACTTATCAGAGGTTTAAAAAGGCCCCATCTGTGCCCAAAATGCTTCTTGTCAGGTACCTGTTTGAATGATTTAGAATTTTCGTTTCCTCTGTCACCTTTTCCACGGTCTCATTCAAACAATTTTGGCCTGAATAGGACAATAATAAGAGACTTTGGAGTAGCCTCTAATTTACATGGTTTTTAACCACAAAGTGCTACGTCCCATAATTGAGGCATCTGCCACAGAAGTAGAAGCCCATAAACTGTTAAACGTATAATCCGACAAGAATTGAGTCACCAGTTCCATACTGGCCAAATGAGCAGTAGGTTCCTTGTTAGCCTAGAGACAATCAAAATGAGCATGAATCTCTTTAAGTAGAGTCTGACTACCAAATGCTGCATGTTTGTTTACCCAGATACCATAATGCAAAGCTCCAGAGGCTCTTTTCAAGGTCATTGCCACTGTCTTATCCACAGGGTCATTCAATAACATGTTCTCTGAAGCCAAAGAGGACGAAGATGACATAGAAGCCAACCTAGTGTTAATCATTAGATTATGTGGAAAATTATCCTCAAATCCTTACAATACATAACATGTGTTGAGGAACAGGGGTATAGTAGCCTTATCAATGTCCTTCTATTCTTTATTTATCAGAGATTAAACAACATCATGCAAGGGTAAGGTGTCTATGTTCATAAAATTATGATGTGCCAGGAACTCTTCCTCATCAAAAGATGGAGTGGCAAAGCCAAGTATCAGCTAGAACCTCTTTAAGTTGACCTGGCTCAATGTATCTGCATCTAGAGTCTTCCTGCTTCTCAGAGTCATGAGCCAATCTTATCCGTTTAGCAGGGAGCTCCTTCTACCTCATGACCATATCCACAGCCTCCTTAATCCAGGATTTCACATACCCTCTGAAATATGCAATAATTCTTCAAACTCCCCTTGCTCAGGAGGCTGAAGATTTTTTCTGTTTCTCCTAATGCTCAGTCATTACTCCATTCCGGGTAAGCACAACATGTTAGATGCAGCTTGTATTTCCTGTTCAAATAGTGTTACCAAGCAACCAGATCACATCCCGTGAGCTCTGTTCACCTGATAACACCTGCTGCCTTTCCCGGCCCAATGCACCCATTATGCACACCAACAGGGGTCCATGATGTTATTAACTTACCTCACGAACAGTCTAAACAAAGATGCCGCACACATGGAGTATGGAGTACGTCGGAGGCCAGTTACACCAAAACAGGGACCATCCACTCAGCAAAGCTGTTCAATTACACAGTCAATGCGAATAGCCGAAAACAATCAACCGAAATGTATAAAAAATACTGTCTGTGCACAACTGTCAGGTGAGGGACAACCCTCAGGTGTAAAGACTGGGAAGCGGATGACTCAATGATGAGGTAATGAATCTTATAAGACAAAATTAAAGTAAATATGCTGGATTTCTGATCGAACAGCTGACCAATCTGCCACGTTTTGGTAGTCCTGTTTATGGTTGTGAACATTAAAAAACACTTTCTGGTTATGACGTTCAGCATCATTGTTCTCTTTTTGCTTGTATTTCATGCAGAGGCCTACCAGCAAATATCCAACTTGTTATTGATGGAGACAGAGAGACTGAGAGGATCTATTTTCTCTTTAACACATACATGTCTAAGCTGGAGAAAATGCAAGGTTAGTACCAGATTTATCACTTGCTCTGCTGAAAGTTGTATTGGTAGTTGTATGTGGCCAGTAATGCCTATAACCAGTATATTGGTGTGTTCTCCAGCTTTGGATCTTTCATATATTCATGTGCTTCAATCAGGGCTGGCCTGGCCGTAGATTGCACTGGGCATTTTCCCAGTGAGCCGGAGGATGGGAGCTGGTTTTGGACCTGTGAGGGCTGGTTTTGTTACTGGGGGGGCAGGGGGCGGTTTTACCGCACCACTGCAATATCGGCCCTCTGTAACAAAAGAGGGAGCGGTGCTTCTCACTAGCACCCCCTCCCGTTCCTGGGGCAGGTCGAGCACATTGCCAGGGCTGGTTGCTGTTCCCAGTCTGGCCGTGGTTTGAATCGTTCTTCGCTTTCAGACAGGGATTCCATGGTATTCTAACATATATGTCACAGTATTAAAATTCCTTATGTAAAACAATAGGGTTTACTGAGTAACACAGTACCTAATTGTAAACAGCTCAAACGTCAGCCAATAAGGTGCATGTGCTGAGCACTCTTCTTCCCTTGGAGTCCACATAGTCCAGAAGGAATGCAACATGACACTTAGGTGAGTCTGTGAAACAGGAAATAGGAGGTTTTGCATGTGAATCTGAAAGATATGAATGCTGGACAGCTATAGTTATAGGTAAGTAAGTTATTAATTATAGCAATTCCATTCTCTAAAATAGGTCTTGCTTTGCACTATAGAAGACTGTTTGTACAATGTAGATGAAAATGCATCTATAATAAACATGCAGTTGAAATGTCTGCTTTATTTCTAAACTTGTTGTAGGACTTTCAAGAGACACCCTTCAGTATGACCAGTTTGTTTTAAGCCTTCTCTTCTGCACATAGGGACCTCCCAGGGTCCCATCTTTCTTTACCAGACAAGTGCTGTCTCTAACCAGGAGTCAGAAAGTTTTAGTGACCAGGCAGAGCATTCCTTACTTTTGTTTAGACTCCACTGAGTATAGAGTCTCTTTTTCCTGGCTTCCTTTTTCTCCAGAGTGCTGCAGCTACTGACCTTTAGTTCAAATAATCTTCCTGTCAAATTATTGTCTACTCTTCCTCTCCTTTTTTGGTCTGTTTAATTTCTTCTCTTTTTCCTTCTTTATCCTCCTCTCCATGTCATATTATTGATTGTTCTCTGGTCTTTCTCTTCCTGGTAGTGCCCTTCAAATGTTTCTACTCTTGTTCCCAAAATATTGGAATTATTTTTGCCTTTTTCTTTCTGCTTTCATCTTGTCAGTCAGTAGGTTCGTACATAGTTAGCGGTGGTGGCAGAATAATATGAAATGAATAAGTAATGCCTTTTTTAGCGTATGAAGTGCTTTCCAGCTGACAAAAAGCTCCTTAAACAAGTATCTATTTACTCGTGTCCCCCGTTGCTCCTTATGTCTTTTGGCATTTGTCCAAAGCATTTTGATGTGGAACAGGGCTATAATATGTGTAATTGTGTTTGTCAGTGTTACAATAGAATTCATATGTATTTAAATAAAATTGAAAAATGCCGGAATGAAATACAGTCATATACTTCAAAGTAGTAGGAAGGAGCATTAAAGGTAGACTCTTAGTTGTTGATGAAAACAACTTACGCAAGATAGGGGGGCACTAGGTGGCGCATGACCAAGATGGCTGCATGCCTGTTAGGCTCTGGCAGCTTGACAACACCATCCGTCAAAAACTCCTTGCCCTACCGCATGAATCCTGCCTGAAACACCTGCCGACTGCTCCTCGATAACTCCTGCAGCGCTGGGGTGATTTTTGCGACACTGAGTCCATTGTGTGCGGCTCCAGATCGACCTCTGTGCATCGAGGGGTGAGCGCGGCGATGCTCCTGGAGGCCTGCGCGGCTCCCGCTGCTACATGAGCATCGGGGATTCCGCGTGGCAGTGGGCCTCACCAGTGGCGGCTGATTGCTGAACCCTCCCGCCGATGCTCCGCCTGCCGGCTCACCTTGTTGCAATTGCCTGGCATAGACTACGATGCGGACGAGTCGGAGACTCCTGAAATTTGCAGTGAGGCGCGAGCTGCATGGCGCTGGACTGACCACTCTGTGCATGCGCCGCTTCCCGTTCCCGGCCTGGACTCCCCGCCGGTCGAGCTCCAGCGCTACTCGGGAGCCCCATTCACACCCCGGGCCTCTCAACGCTCCAGCTAGCCTCCCATTGCCAATGCCCACGGGGACTATTCTATAATTGGGCACAGTGGATACCTTGCTTTGCTGAATCTGGCGATATGCGCGTCGTGGCTCCCGTCGTACACCCACATCACAGGTGAAGTGCCGCCATTGCCGATTCCACGCACGCTGAGCTTTCGAGGCGCGCTAACGCTGTTCACTGCACTACTCATCGCTTTCCTGCTGCTACTTCTGGACAGCCTTTTTTCGCACTTGCTGCTTTCTCCTGCCTGTCGCCCCCCTCTGGGTGCTGTTTGAGCGCGACCATGGAGGCATCCTCCCCGGAGATTTAGACAGTACAACTTGCCTCTACTCTTTGCCCCCGCTTGCCAGGTTTACCTACTTCGTGCCGTGGGTAAGCATTGCACGGACGGAGGGACCTCGGCTTCACCTGGATGTGACTTATTTGCCCATATAGTGTCTTCTGCAGCCTGATTCTACAAGCACTGCGCTGCCCGTGTAGAGTGCCGACTCTTTCCAGCTGCCTGGTAGTTGGGTTCCACCAGTGTTACTAACCTGACAAACACCTACAATGTTCCCTTAGCTGCCCAGTATTGGGCCTCGAAGATCCTTCCGGCCTGAACCTCTAGAGCACACCGCTCCCCCAGAAGAAATACGGGGACTATTCTTTGGCTATACCGGCGGCTGCTGCAGCGAACTGCCCAAACACACTTATCTCTTTGACTTTGTCCTCTCCTCCTGTGGGACCCACTTACCATCCCTCTCCAGAACTATTTGGGTGTACCTGCCCTCTGCTCAGCTCCTTTACACGCTAGATTGTACTTGTTGGTTGACAATGAGAAATTCAGATGGCCGCCAACCTAAACTGATTTTTGACTCCAAAAAGGTAGCTACACGGTCCAATCCGGACGATAACAGCCAGCAAGGCCCCGTACAATCGCAAATGCCGCCTACAGCTCCGAAAGACGAAGTAAAAATGTATTCATCGCAATACAACACAGCCTCACTGATCTCTCTGGCAAAATGGATACCATGAATAGCTGCCTTGATTTTCTTGTGCAGAAAGTAGACAAACATGAGGAGCAACTTAAAGAGGTGGAGCGGCGTATTTCCGATACTGAAGATGCAACCTCTCAGATGCGCCTCCAAATGACACAAATTGGACAAGCTCCTGAAAGTTATCGCGACCAAGAATGAGGACCTCGAGACTCGCAGTCGCCGCATTAATATCCGTGTGGTGGGCATACCTGAAAGCACAAACATGGGCCGCATGGATGACTTCATCGAGCGCCTCCTATCGAACACCTTCGGCGCGGAATCCTTCTCATCGCAACTTATTGTGGAACATGCACATCGCTCCTTGGGCCCCCGTACCCCACCAGGCCGCCCTCCACGCCCCATTGTGGCCAGACTCCTTAATTACCGAGACAGTGACAATGCACTAAAAAAGCCCGAGAGCAAAAATCGCTGCACTTTGAGGGCAATGAGTTCACCATATACCCGGATTTTACTGTTGCAGTTCAGGAGGCACACCGGAATTTCTTGCAAGTTAAGCAAAAGTTACGCAAAGCCCAAATCGAATATGCCCTATGTATCCGTCGCGCTTACGGATCACCCACAGAGGCAACACCATCATCTGCACCAATCCGCAACAGGCTGAAGACTTTCTAAAGATGCTCAAGCGCAGATCTCCACGTCGAGATTCCAATGACCGTGCTTCCAGGTCACCATCCCCTCCAGGCAGCTGATTCTCGAGCTAGATGTCATTGCCATGCAACTAGATACTGGTTCCAATTTCCCTCCCTGTCGACCACTTTGTTCTGCATCTTCGCAGATGTTCCACACTTTTCCTAGTCTCGCCGGCAGGAACAATACATGTTGCCTGATGTTTTCACAATCCTATTATTAGTTATTGCCAGATGACTGTATCCTATGAGATACAGGTGTTTCATGCCTTATTCTTAGGTTTTTCCGCTTTTTCCGGGTAGGTTTGGTTTTGGACTATGCTAAGCACCCTCCCTTCTTCGTTCTCCCCTCCTCATGCCCATACATCTGGGTACCTGCGTTGCAGGTTTGGTTGGGAGACAGGAGGGTTTTGTAGCCCACAAGTGCCCCCCACATGGGCAATCCCCCATATTTCGTACTTTTTTGTTGATTCCTCTTGCTGTGGCCAGGTACAGTTGAGGGGTTTCTGGGGTAGGGGTGGATATTCATGTACCGGCACGATTGGGGTGCTGCTGTGGGTGGGGGGGGGCTTTGTTACTGGGGCTTCACTACAAAGTCAGCACGATTGGGGTGCTGCCGTGGGAGGGGGGCTGTTCGGGATTGCTGCATCATTTTATTGAATACTTGTCACACCAGCAGATAACCTTACCAACTCATGCACAACCTCAACAAATATCACACATTGAAGCATCACTCCTGCAGCACCTTGTACTCTGTCATGTTTTCACACCCTGATCAGTTGAGTTTAAAATTCCTTACACGGAATGTCAGGGGCCTTAGTAATCTTTGCAAATGTAGACAAATCCTTGCATACCTTGATAAACACCAAATACAGGTTGCAATGCTTCAAGAAACACACACTGACCCTCGTCGCTCTCCATGTTTTGGAAGCAAGTGGGCTTCGGATCAAGTGTTTTCCTCTTACTCCACGTATTCGCGGGGCACATTGATTTTAATAAATAAAAAACACCCCCTTCTTCGGTGGCGCTCACAGCGACTCCTCGAGGAGAAGCTGCATGCTTTGGGGCACATTTGGTACACAATCCGTAACGCTGGTCTGCTGCTATGCGCCAAATACAGACCACCCAGATTTTTTCACTACCCTCTGGGGACGCATTCTCAAGGTGGGGTCCACTCATGTACTGTGGGGAGGTGATTTCAAGACTACTCTATGTCCTTCAGCTGATAGATACAATCCCCTTCCACACCACTACACAAAAACCCAAGACACTTTATCCCGGCTGATTCTTGATCACGGCCTCATTGATGCCTGGCACAACGTTCACCCGTTTGGGAGGGAAGGCACCTATTACACTACTACACATGCATCGTGGTCGCGCCTTGACTATTGAATATCCTCCAGGGGTGTTGGCCACTGAATCCTGTCTGCTGAACATATGGCTCGGACTTTATCCGACCATGCACCGGTCTGTATAACAGGAGTCCCCCCCCAATCTCCTTGCGACTTCACGCTGCTGGAGACTGGTACCTGAGGCACTACTAGATGCTGTTTTTCAGGCAGAGCTTGGAGAAGAGATTTCAGATTTTTTTAGTCGCAACAAGGGCACGGTTACACACGTAAGCACGGTCTGGGAGGCATTTAAAGTCACGATACGTGGAACTTGCATGTCTAAAAGCTTCAGGGTCCTTCGAGATATCCGTCAGAACTTGCGACGTCTCGAAGGAGAGTTGAAACTACTCGAACAGGGTCTCTGGAACGAGACATCAGGGACTCAACATGCATTGTTTCGAGAAAAACTCACTGACTACACCACCATGGCCGAGGGGGAAGCAAAATTCCTGGGCAAATACTTCATAGCTTGGCGATATGGGGAGGGGTCAAGGCCTGGTAGAGCCCTGGTGACCGAAATCCCGCTCCCCCGATTTTCTAACTACGTAATAGGAGTTGTGGATGGAACTGGGGTCCGCCACAGGGACTCCCTTGAAATCCTGCGCACATTCACAGAGTTTTATACTAACCTTTACAGTTCTCAAAGAACTACTCCCCCTGACCACTCTCATTATCTTGAAGATATTGCTCTGGGCTGGCTGGGAAATAACCGACAGGAGTTCCTAGCAGCCCCATTCGAGGACAATGAACTCTGTGAAGCTATAATGCAAATGAAATCGGGGAAAGCTCCGGGGTCAGACGGGATACCTGTCGATTTTTACAAAACATACCTTGACCAATTACTCCCCGTGTTAAAAGAGGTCTACCTTGAAGCCCAGGAGACTCAAATTCTCCCAGAAACGATGAGGGAGGCACTCGTTACCTCGCTTCTGAAGCCCGGCAAACCTGAAGATCGGTGCAATTCCTACCGCCCCCTCTCCCTTATTAATACCGATCAAAAATCCTGGGTAAACTGTTGGCTAACCGCCTCAGTCTACTGATAGAAAAATTGGTTTTGCCTGATCAGGCCGGATTTATACCCAGAAGGGCGACGTCGCACAATCTCCGGACGCTTTTCTCTATTCTTCAAAATGTCGATCCACAGTTAGCCCTAGTCACGGTATTCCTAGATGCTACTAAGGCATTTGATTCGGTTGAGTGGGATTATCTCTTTACTATTCTTCAATGCATGGGGATGGCCATTGTTTTTTTAGCATATATTTGCCTCCTCTACACCTCCCCGACGGCAAGAGTTCTGATTAATGGACATGTCTTCCCCTCCCTATCCCTTTCCCGCGGCACCCGGCAAGGCTGCCCGTTATCCCCCCTGTTATTTGCCCTTGCTATAGAACCCTTAGCAGCAAAAATCCGGCAATACCATCATGAGAAAGGCCTTCGATGCTTCCTTCACCCGATTCTTATATCTCTATATGCAGACGACTTCACCTTGTATGTAAAGGACCCCCAGCAGATCCTTAACCCACTACGGCAGGAATTTGTTAAATTTGGCGGGATCTCTGGTATCCACATAAATTGGTCAAAATCTCAGGTTTTTCCACTAACCACCTTGGCGACACCATTTGATATCGACTACCCTATAGAATGGTGCAATAATGAAGTCAAATATCTGGGGGTACATGTTACTGCAGATTGCGAAGAACTGATAAGGCTCAACTACGGGCGGACACTTGACCACATAATGGGTTGTATAACTAGGTGGAACGCACTTCCCCTTAATATGGCGAGCCGCATCTCCCTTATTAAAATGGTAATCCTTCTGAAGTTCCTATACCTGTTTTTAAATATCCCGAATGACCCACGTCGACATTTCTTCTCCTTACTCTGGACAGAACTGCTCCGATTGGTATGAGGTGGCAAACAACCACATATTCAATGGGACACGCTCGTGTGACCGTATTCACAAGGTGGCTTTGATGTCCCCAATTTCGAACTATATTATTTGTGCGCCCAGGCACATTATGCCCACTACTGGTTCCACCCTCCAATATACACACCCCATGTCGCAACGGAACACTGGTTGGCAGATCCAATCCCGCTAGACGGGGTCTTGCTGGCCACATTAGCACCCTGGGCCACTCACCCATCCTCTGTTGATTGCACAATTAAGGCATGGACTCGCATTGCAAACCGTCTACACACCCCCATGTTATACTCCCCGCTGCTTCCGCTCACCTACCATCCGAAACTGTCTCTATTGCAAGAAGGCGTTTTTAAGAAAGTTAAACTCCAGCGCAATATACACTGCTGGGGCGATCTTTACCTGAATGGCACATTTCGCACACTCCAACAACTATGTTCAGACCCCCCCCCCCACTGCTATTGAGACCTTTCTTTACGTCAGCTTGCGCCAGGGGATTAAAGACTGCACCCCGACATACCCTCAAGAACCCCCATTGGTGCCCCCCTTACACCTCACATTGCGTGTGACCACCGCCCCACACCTGGTTTCTGCCCTATACCATACTCTCTATACTGACAACGAGTATCCCCCATGCACAGCTCGGGACAAATGGTCAGCGGAGCTCGGGCTGGAGCTCACAGATCGTCAATGGGTGTTCTGCTGTAAGCAGACGGAATTGGCTTCATCCAGCAGTCGGCTACGCCTCCTACATTATAAATTTCTGCACCGTGCCTACTACACCCCAGTTAAACTTCACAAATTTGGGCTGCGTGACGCAAATAGGTGTGACAGGTGCTGGGCAGAGGAGGCTGATTTACTACATTTGGCCTGGGACTGTAACGTGGTCAACACTTATTGGCAGCAGGTGTTTGAAGCACTTGGCCTGATGATTTTCACGGCAGTCCCACTGTCCCCTCTCTTGGCACTACTTGGGTATACCGAACAAATGCCAGCGGCATATCGTAAATTTGTCTCCTTTTGCTTATTGCTGGCCCGGCGAAGAGTAGCCTGCAGATGGGGTCGAAGACGAGCATCCAAATTCAAGGACTGGCTTGCGGACCTGATACTTTGGCAAGAACAAACAACCATATATGCTGAGCTCCTCCCGACCTATTCACGCCCGAGATATCTGGGGCCCGCTCCGATCATATCTCCTGGAACACCAGGTTGATAGGGGGACTGACCCATGATTCCTCACTCTATCTCTGGTGCCTTGTAGCTTGCCTAATGCCCTTTTAGCACACTATGCCTACATACCAGTGGCGCTTGCCCCCTGCTGATCTGTGGGGTAAGTCAACAGACGACGGACTAGGTATAATTGAAAAAATAAATAATGCCTATTCCGTCGTCTGTTGGCTTCCCCTCTGCCGCGCCCTTCCCGCCTCACTGTGCTTACCTGAGCCGGCCACCGCTGAAGCTAGCACAGTTTGGAGAAGAACAGAAAAGTAATCATAACAAGACTCATTGTGGATAAAGTCAGCAGTGGAATTTGGAGAAATCCAGGACTAATCAGGCACACCTAGAAGAGAAATGTAGAAGTGCAAGTGCAAGAGCACACATTTGTGAGGAAGTCACCCTGGCAGAATTCAAAGTCAAAAAGGTGAGAGGATGAGAAGATTGAAAGTTAGCCTCACAAGCGAAAGTAAGGGTGGGAACTGCTAAAATTAAGTGAGGGATCAAACAGACCTTTATAATTGTGAGAATGAGCAAAGATGATAGTATTTGGGGTGAAAAAGAGAAATTGGAGGCTCCCATAAAGGACTAAAATTACAAGCAAGAAAAGATACAAACAGGATCATAGTTTTACAGTGGTTAATAGATAGATTTGTAAAACCTTCACTTCAGGTCTGCGCACAATTACTGGTTACCAAGGAGCATCCGTGGTGGGTATTTTTATTACCCCTGGTGTCTCATCAGCGCAGGAAAATTTCAATTGGTTAAGCTAGTTACTTCCATTTGGCACTTTACTTTCCAGAAGTTGCAAAGCTGAGCAGACAAGGCTAACTCTAAGAGATATTAGCTGCTGAAAGTCCAGATTCAGCATGGCATGGTACATAACAGTCTATAAACTCAGTTTCCACCCATCTCTGTCACTTCTGAAAATACAGTGTTACAGTAGGGTACATAAAAATATTACATGCACAAAATATGAAAAGAACCTGTCCCTCAGCAGCTGAGAATTGACCTTTGAGTCTTCAGTTGTTTTGATGATGTTTGGGGAAGAAAATAGATATTTTTGGAAGCCTTCAGAGATGTTCAGATCTACATCAGGATATTTGCTTTCAAGCAGTCAGTGTGTCTGACTTGAAAATACCATACCCCTTCTGTGTGTTTGTTATATCGGACGCTCACCCTTACTGTCACTGCAGGTCTGGGTGCAAAGCTGAGCATTTCAGTTTTTACCTAGCAGTCTAGCTCCCAGCAACTTAGTCTCTCAAACCAGTCAGCCCAAAGTGCATAACTCATAACTAAACCAGGAGACCTACTCAAGTCTAATGTCTTAAGATTGATTAATGACCTTCAGGATGGCCAGAATACATTTTCACGCAGGGAGTAATTTTAGGCCAAAAGTAGTCAGCTGAGGGCTCCTCTGTCCTCTAACTCTTTTTATGGGGGATCGGGGATTACCACTCCCTAAGAGGCTTTCCCTATATTAACAAACATCGGCCCATTTAAATAAATAGGCTTTCACTGTTCAGATTTTCAGTTAGCAGGACACCAAAAGTACCAACCTGTATCAGCCTGCCCCATTGGCTCAATCAGTGGGATCAGGAGCCACCTGTGGTTTTAAGCCCCAATATCATCAAATGTAAGGGCTAGAAATTTGACTGTAATAGGTCCAGAGTGAGAGTAACTGGCCACAGCCAACTGGATACACCCCTACAGCCTGGGGTGATAAGAAAAGCATTTTTGACCAATAGGTCCAGATGGTGGTAAATACAGGCTCTTTGAGGGATTCGAGTGGGTATGGGAAGGTATATACTCTGCAGCATTACAGTTTTGGAAGTACATCATCCATCTTCTCTACCCCTGTTCACATCATTTATTAGTTGATAACAATGAACAGATGGTTTGCAACATTTCCTAGGCTTCTGGTTGCTCACTCCCTATGCCTACTTCTACCCAGGCTTTCAGTCAACTCTACCTTTTCATTTGTCTTCCTGTTTATGAGCCTTTCCTTGTACTTGACAGTTCCGCTTCCTTTTTGCAAGTTGAGTGACAGCAATAGCATTCCTTCCAGATTCCCATCCTTTGAGAAGAGGACAACAGCAAACAGGTTTCTGTACCTGGTAAAGCATCTCTAGCTGCTCATGCAGGGAAAGTCTCATTCTCAAATTACAGATGAATACATTCTCTAACCAGGGAGGTCATTTTGAATCCACTTTTGGGAGCACTGGCTTGACACTTGAGCAAACAAAACAGGAAACTTCTTTCAAAGTTTTAAGCACACCTTTAATCAGGAGAGTGAGCATTTTAAGTAGACGTTCTTTTCTTTTCTGAAGTTTTCTGAAAGGCAGATAGAGACCAGGCTGGTCAGGACTAGTCAAGGTGGATTATAGATTGGATGTACGTCGTTACAACGCACACTTTTACAACGCATGCACTTACAACGCATTTTTTACAACGCAACATCCACTACAACGCATGCCATTACATCGCAGGACACTACAACGCATTTTTAAAAACTACCTTTACAACGCATTCCATTACATCGCATACTACCTTTACAACGCATACCATTACAACGCATAATATTACATTGCATTTAAGGTAAGTATTGGATAGTATAGGGGTAAAAATTACTAATCTTACTCCAGGGGGTGCAACAGTAGGGTAATTGTTGGATAGTATAGGGGTAAAAATTACTATTCTTACTCCAGGGGGTGCAACAGTAGGGTAAGTGTTGGATAGTATAGGGGTAAAAATTACTATTCTAACTCCAGGGGGTGCAACAGTAGGGTAAGTGTTGGATAGTATAGGGGTAAAAATTACTATTCTAACTCCAGGGGGTGCAACAGTAGGGTAAGTGTTGGATAGTATAGGGGTAAAAATTACTATTCTAACTCCAGGGGGTGCAACAGTAGGGTAAGTGTTGGATAGTATAGGGGTAAAAATTACTATTCTTACTCCAGGGGGTGCAACAGTAGGGTAAGTGTTGGATAGTATAGGGGTAAAAATTACTATTCTAACTCCAGGGGGTGCAACAGTAGGGTAAGTGTTGGATAGTGTAGGGGTTTTAATATAATATTATGCGTTGTAATGGTATGCGTTGTAAAGGTAGTATGCGATGTAATGGAATGCGTTGTAAAGGTAGTTTTTAAAAATGCGTTGTAGTGTCCTGCGATGTAATGGCATGCGTTGTAGTGGATGTTGCGTTGTAAAAAATGCGTTGTAAGTGCAGTGCGTTGTAAAAGTTGCGTTGTAAAGGTTGTTCCCCTTATAGATTAGATCCAGATAGTATGAGGCACGTTTCCTTAGCTTCTGGGCAAAATCTAATAGAGCACAGGAAAGGATGTGATTAGAATTCTAGAGGAAAACCCGTGTTAGCATGGCAGGAATGATGATTCTCCCAGTCCACCAGACAGCCACATAGGATGAAGACAATTTACAGGAAAACCTCCATCTTGTGAAAACTTATAGACAGTATCCTCAATGGACACCGGCCAAGCTGCACACAGCAGACTCTTAGTTGTAGTAATTTTAACCACATGCAGTTCCTTCTTTTGGAAAGACAAAAACACGTGCTGTGGTGAATTGCACTTTGGATATGGGGAGCATTCATTGGTAGTCTTTCCATGAAGGAAGCCATGATAAAGGCTGTAACCATGCACTACTAAGCACTTGCTAAAAAAAATCTTGTCAGGTAATGGCTGTAGCCATCGGTTAGAAATGGGGGTCTCTAGTTGGCAAGGGCTGGCCACTGTCCAAGTAGGTACCTTTCTTCCTTAGTCAGAGTAAGAGGGCTACACCTTTTGATAACCCCTGCTCAACCCTGTGGTAACGTAGCACGAGCAGCTAGGCTTATCTCAGAGGCAGTGTGTGAAGCATTTATGACCATACACAGTAACACAGTGAAGAACACTACAAAGGGACACCACACAAGTGGTTATAAAAAAATAAGTATCTTTATATATAGACTTAACACGAGACCAATAACAGTAAAAAGCCACAATACTGTAAAATAGGATTACTCTTGAAATGCAGCAAAAATAGTTCAAAGAAGAGTTCAGTTCAAAGCAGTGGTCTCTGCGACCCTTTTACTTAAAAAGTACCTGGATTTCGTAGCAAAACCAACAAAATGTCGCAAAGAAGCTGTAGCGATGATTTTCAGCATGCGAGGCCGGTGATGCGATGAATCCTTGCCGCGAGCGAGGAGATGATGCGCCGATCTGCTGATGTGTGCAGGGACAAGGCGACAAACTTCTGCACACTAGGCTGTTGATGCGATGACTCCTTGCCGTGACGGAGGAGATGAGGCGACGATCCTGTTGCGTGTGCGATGAAAATAGCAGACACCCGGCGTCCGCGCTGCGAGGTCGTGATGCGATGATCTCGATGCGATGATCTGTGGGGTTAGCAAGCACTTGGCGGCCCGCAAACGTGCGATACGATGATCTTTGGATTTAGCGAGCACTTGACAGCCCGCAAACGTGCGAAGCAACGATCTTTGGTTGCGAGCACTCAGCGATGGCAGCGCGATGATTTTCCGGTGCGCTTTCAGCTGCGGCGGCCCGCAAACGTGTGTTAGCGACGATTTCAGCACTCTCTTCTCTGTAGTAGAACTAGAGGCCCTGGAACTCACAGGAGCCTTACCTGCAGATAGAAATCCTCGCTGGAGGAATCAGGATTCTGGTGGTGAAGTCTGATGTGCCTGAGACTTCAACAGGAGGCTAGCTCTCTCCTAGCCCTTGGGTGATTGCTTTAGCAAGATAAATAAAAGTTCTCTCAAAAGTCCTTTTCCCTCTTCTTCCAAGTCCAATGGTAACCACTGAAGGCCAATCTAAGAAACAGCACACAAGCACAAGGCTAGTCACCTCCTGCAGATTCCTTCAGTTACACGGACAGAGGTTCGTCTTGTTGTCCAGGAGCAATACAAATTGTAGGGGTTTCAGCACAGATATTTATACCCAAAAAGTCTTTGTTCTCAAAAGCTACAAGTCACTGAACCCAGCCAGAACCAGTTCTGCCCAGTCCTGGAGCATTTTGTTTACCAGGCTGCATCCTTCCTTTCAGAAAGAGGGGGTCTGCCATCAGACGCACAGTAGGAGGTGGAGCCAGCATTCACCTTGCCAGGCACAGCCCTATTCAGGTCAAGGAGCTACCCCATCCCATACTCCAAATGCAGATCTCTCTATTCAACCCAGGTCTGACTCAGCCTCCCCTGTCCCTCCAAAACCAGCCAGCCAATACACATAACAGCAGAGCACACTGGAAGGCTTAGGCAAGAAAACACCTACTTTCTTAAAGTGGTATTTTCAAACACAGAATATAAAAATAAACTTCACTAAAAGATATATTTTAATGTTCTGAGCTCAGACATACTAAATTCGTGTTTCTACCATGTTCCTTGGGTCAGTTAGGATTATAGAATGTAATAATCAAAACTGCCCATTTTGGCCTATGGGGAACAGGTAGCCTTGCAGTAGTGAAAAACGAAACTGGGTGTAATTCACTACCAGGACATGCTACACACACCAAGGCATGTCCTACCTTACACATACAATGCACCCTACCATAGGGGTGACTTACATGATGCCAAGGGAAGGTTCAGGGGCTGGGAAGTGGGTGCACTTCACAGCCAAGATGGCAGTTCTGGACTACACACAGACTCTGCAGTGGCAGGCCTGAGACATACTTTACAAACTGCTTCTGTGGGTGGCGCAAACCAGCGCTGCAGGCCCACCAGCAGCATTTGGTTTACCAGCCCTGGGCACACACCGGCCACGCTACTAAGGACTAACAGGTAAACCAAATAAGCCAATCATGGATATACCAATTCACATGCCATATTTACAAAGGGAGAGCATATGTACTTTAGCACTGATCAGCAGTGGTAAAGTGCCCAGAGTCATAAAACCAACACAAACAGGTCAGAAAAAATACAGGAGGAAGGCAAAAAGTTTAGGGATGACCCTGCAAAAAGGGCCATTTCCAACACCACCCTTGACTGTAATTAGGGTTACACTTTGTGGGGACTGCCTTACAGGTAGACCCTAGGCCCTAACTTTGAGTGCCACACCAAACCACAAATCTCCTCTTTTAAAGTTTCAGACTGTAAGGTTCTCTACAAACTTAAGGCCAGCCAAAGACTACAAATATGGTGGAGTGATATAGGCTTTAAGTACTTCCCATGCAAGAGTGCACTCAGGACTGAAGCCAGATATGCAGGAAGTAAATATGAGAGTGTGGTGAATCAGAAAAAGAGGTAAAGGAGAAAAAAGGACCAATCATGCTTAATGTTTATGATTGGAGATCAGTACTGACTGAAAGCCTCTCTAATGACATAGGTCCAGTTACAGCTATCTCCCAGTGGGTAGTCTCATTCAGCTTCCTGCTTGGTTCCTTCTTTCACTATGCACTGCCTAGACAGTATCTCACTCAGTGTTCATGCTCTTTTTCTACTGGATGTTGTGCTCAGCTCAGTGGTCACCCTTACCTAGGCACTTCCTTTCTTTAAAGCAGCAACCCATTCAACCTCTCATCTAGTTTCACCCTTATTCCATTCTCCTTTGCCCTTGGGCCAAAAACTTCAGAGTTCATTTTGACATTACAATTAGGTTCATGACCACCACTTAAGCCTTCTATCGTCTGCTCAACCAGTTACGGCCATCTTCAATGCACTAATCCTCACCCAGTAAGCCCTTATTACTGGACTCCCAGTCCAATTTACTTCGAGCAACTTGTAAAACTACTGTGGTGCCATCTAAGCAATGCTTAACCATCCCAGATGTACTACAACTGCAGTATTACCCTACGGACATCAAGCAATGTGGCTCATAATCTGTATATAAGAGTACCTACTGATCTAGGGGGCATGGCTAGCCGCAAAGATGGCGGTTGGACTCTCCTAACTCCCTGGCACAAAGCCCCGGAATCCGCCATCATCTGCACAAACCTGCGGCACTTCACCGGACACAGAGAGTGTCTGTCATCTTCCCTTCCTGGGCCTGTTTTTTGGTCCCGGCTGGGTAGACGCCACACAGAGCAGCGGGCCAGGGACTCATGACAGACACTGCAGGCGCCATTTTGGATGAGCTCTATCCTGAGATATAGGAGAGCGCAGGGCGGGTCTGGATGCTCGTCCCGTGACTGCAGACCTGCCCGTGGACCACTGTGACTACTATACAACCCCAGCACAGCAAGGAGCGGCATGTTAACTTCCTTGCAGTGACTACCGACAGCTGGTGAGTGTGGTCGTAGGCCAGCAATGATGTGGCCCTTGACATGCTGAGCCTTATAGAGCCCCGACTCCTCTGATGGCTTGTTGGGCCCCTCTGTCTGTGGCCTAATGTAGTTCAGAGTGCTGGAATTTGGGGCAGACTCCTGCTGAGCCTTGATGAGGGGATGGACTTGTGCTGTGCACGTCTTCTACTCCCGGGTGAGGCGCTTAATTATTTACTGCTATGACCTTTGACCTGCCCGCTGCTACTCCGGGGGCCATTCGTCGGGTACGTGCATTGGTGTTTGCCAAACCGAGGAATTGCCCGGCACGGACATCCCCTGGGACAGCTTGTTAAGACCTTACATGTAATATCTACACTACATGAGATCTGGTGCTTGCACTGCATTGCGGATCCCTGCCTGTGAATCACTGTTTACCTGCAGTCCACCGCACTATCTCGCTGTATAGATGTTGGACACTGCCGCCCTGCTAAAGGCTCAGGGATGTTCATGTGGACTCCTGTATAACACACTGAACTCTCCCTAGGGTGGCTGTCTAGTCAGTACCTCGCCACTGTGGGAAGCCACTCATCCTGGCAGTTCTTGGGCCCATCTATATCTCAGTTTTCCAGAATGGGCCGCACTTGGGCTAAAACAACGTCAGCACTCAGCCTTACCCATTGCCAGCCCACCTAATCAGTCTGTTCTTCTATACTGACTGCGGAGAATTGTATATCATCCACAAGAGCCAACCCTCCACTGGATAAGCTAGATGTTATCCTCCAAGAGATCCGTAACCCCAGGGTGGCAATCGAACATCTCGGAGCAATAACTACTGATTTAGGCCTCCTCAAAGATGAACACCACAAACTAGCAAATAAAGTCAAGACCAACAAAGCGACTCGCCCCTCCCTGGCATTCCAACAGACAGAACATTCCACCATCCTTGACGACCTCCTAAAACAAGTCGCAACACTACATGAATGAGTAGAAGATGTTGAGGGACATGTGTGCCCCAACAATGTTTGAATGATTGAAATATCTGAAAACACAGAGTGCTCCAATGCAACTAAGTATTTCGAACCCTAGCTGAAGACTACAGTGGCGCCACGTGGTTTATCGGAGCTGTTTACTGTCGAGTGGGCGAACAGAGCTCCAAGGGGGCGCCCGCTTCCTCGTGTGCCACCATACCCAATTGTGGCCCACATACTTAACTTCAAAGACTGTGATGCCATCCTCCGGAGCAGCAGGGAAAATGTGCCTTCACTATGGACAACGCATCAATCTCACTGTTCCCGGACTATACAAGGCCAGTACCACAACAGCGTGCTTTATTCTAGGAAAAAAATAGCTAAGAACTGAGGGACTGACATTTGCTCTCATGTTCTCAGCCAGAATAAAGGTGCTTCACAGCTAACATGCTCTCTTCTTCGAAACACCAGAATGTTCATGGGCTTGGATAGAGCAGCAACTCCCACTGACCTCCACCACATGGGCTGCAGCACCTAAAGCTTAGCGTCCTCTTTGGTGACGCCATCACGAGGCTGCTTCTGGAGTGCTGGCAGGAGCTGTTCATTCACCACAGCAGGCCCTGGAGGGCAGGAGAGACACCCTTGTCTTGGTAACCACCATCAGATAAATGTGGCCACAGCTATACTCCAGCTCATTGTTGGATATTACCTCTGACTCCAAAGCTAGCATAGCTTTATTTTCCTCAGTCAAACAGCTGATGACATTCTCATGTACATACTGTTGCATGTGACTCATTGCAATAATGACCTTACACTCCCCAGCAGTGTTGATGGTGCCACTCCCCCTCCCCCCGAATGTCTAATACGAATGGCTGAATCAACCTACAATAGGCGACTATGAACTTAAAAGGAACGATACAGGTGGTGAGTGCCGGGGCTCTTGCCCACTAGTCTTGGAGACACCTATACACCCTCTTACAGGGTGGCGTCTGACTTACAGTTCCCCATATCTATTGTTATATTGGGGGCATGGCCCAGATGTTGCTCCACCATACTAGGGGTCTCCTTTGCCACCTGGGGCTGCCCTCAGTTGGCCCTTCACTACTTTTTTGCATCCTGTACTGCTTTCTCCTCATGCACACTTACTGCTTCTGGCCACACCATAGAGACTGGGCTACACAGCCAGAAATGTGTTGTCATATGTGTTTGGTCCACCTTTCGTTTATGACTGTGTGTCCTTCACTACCCTGTTCACATGTTTTGATGGTTTCGGTTGAACAATCCTTCTTCACCGGACCTAGTATTGGGAAATTGTTTGAATGTTGATGTCATTGTCACATGCCTGTTATATTTGGGTTGAGTTTACACACTGGGTGGTGCATGGATATATATTGAACATTTACTTAGTACCATTCCAGATGTCGAGCATAGCTACAGGGTCATAACATTGAATGTCAGGGACATGGGCTCTATTCAAAAGCGACACCGAATCCTGGCACAGCTTAATCGCCACAAACCACATATAGACTACCTACAAGAAACACACCTTTTCGCTAATGAGGTTATTAAGTTGCACAAGAAGTGGAGGAGACAACTGTTTGCCACGTCATATTTAGCATTTGCATGGGGGCAGCGATCTGGCTGCATGTGGGGTACCCTTTATAGTCTAAGACACCAAGATTGACACCAATAATGGATGTGCTTTCATTAAGGGCCTGTTGGATGGGAGGCAGGTGGTGTTGGGAAGCGTCTACGCCCTTATTACTGAGCTGGATGTGTTCTTGATACATTTATCCACTATTAACAGACTAAGCACAATTTCCCTGGTTGATAGGGGGGACTTCAATGCAGTCCTAGATGTTTTTCTGGATCATCCCCTCTGGTACGGGCTCTGTCAGGCAGGCCAAGGCCCTGAAGGAACAGATAATGGGATGGTCCCTATCTGATGCCTAGCATAGTAGCAACTCCGGAATAGGTGGACACTCCTTTTATTCACTCCCATAAAGTGCATGCACACCTAGATGGGACCCTTTGAACTACAATCCTTCAAGCCAGCGTCACTCATGCAACATATTTGGGTAAGATACTGTCAGACCATAACTCCCCAGAACTTCGTTGCCCTGGGACCACATCCGAGCCCCTATTCCTACTTGGTGACTGCAGCCTCAGCTCTTGGAGTACATCATGTTCAAGGACACCTTAGCCAACACGATTGGAACATACTTTGCTGAAAATGCTGACACAGCCTCTTCCCCATTCATGGAATGGAAAGCATTTAAGGTGATGGTGAGGGGTGTGTCCATAAGTGGGTGACGATAAAAGAGTCCTTGACGGCCTTACTCGCTTTGAGAATCGCAAAGGCCAGCTAGAATGGGCAGCAGCAGAAGACAATTCCCAGGCGGATCAGCTACAGGAGGCAAGAATTAGCCATGCTGAACTCCTGGAATGTCTGTGGGTAGATATCTCTCGCTTATCCTGCCTCCAGGTAAATTACAGCAAGTCTCACTCCATTTCATTCACAGATACCATTGCAGAGACTGCTCTTTCATTTGGTCCTGATAGTATCCAATTAGCCCATCACACTTTTCAATATTGAGGTATACAGATATACTGTGACCCTAAAGATGTGTTGAACAGTAACCTCATGAAAGCTATCACCTAGTTGAGGTCGCAAATTGAATTCTGGATTACCATACCTCTATCAGTCGCAGGAAGGCTAACTCTAGCTAAAATGGTCATGCAACCCAGCCTGTTGTATCATTATGTGAACCAGCCTGTGGCCGTACCCGCATTGGTCTTTAAGTTATTCAACTCCTTACTAATTGACTTGATGTGGGGCTTTGAGACAACCAGAGTAGCCCTACCCAAGATGCAGTTGCTGCCTAGCAGTGGTGGTATGAGCACTCTAGACTCCTATTGCTTGGCAGGGCAACTGCAATGGATACCCTTTTGACTGACAGGCCATAACCTGTCCAAAACTGGCTATACACCACGCATGCTTAAATTAGATAAATTGTGGCATCTGCTCTTTCCAGGAATAGGGACACCTTCTCCGCAACCTCTTCTACTCTGGATAGCTCTCACATACTGGAAGACTGCTCTATATTGCACAAACTCTCTCCAGTAGTATGCCCTGAGTATCCCCCTCAGAGGTCTTCCCACATCCCTAAGTATGCTTACAACAAGGAGATTGTCACCCTCAGAACAGTCTTGGTACATGACGGTTGAAGATCTCTTTTTGGACCAAAATCTAATGAACCATCAGGAATTTACTCAAACTCATGGTCTACAGGAGACACTATTTTTGACACATGCTAGCAACCTTTGATATGTCAGAGACCCCTTGACTCCACTCTGCTCCGAACCTGCCATCCACAAATGTATTCAAGCAATACCAATTATGGGCCACGGTCGGCAGCTAGTCGAGTGGCTGTACCAGGGTCTGCGCTCACAGTTTGCTGTTTACCCTCAGCACCATGTGCAACAAATAGGAGGACGAACTGTCCCGCTTCTTACGTGACAGGGAATGAAATTTCATCATTGAGTAGCCCAGTAAGATTTTCCACAACTCCCGCTTCAAATGTATACAGTTTTCAATTCTACATAGAGCTTACCTAACACCACAGAAAATCCATTCCATATTCCCCACAGCTTCCTCCAACTGTCCTCATTGTCACGCACAAGATGCAGATTTGTTGCATATGTTGTGGGCCTGTCCCTCACTGTCTCTGTATTGGACAGCCATTCGGAGCGCCTTGGTGGACCTGAAGGGTTATGAACATTGGGCTCCTCTGAACTCTATCTACAGGGGATATCCCCTCGGCCTAAAGGCTCCAGGGTTATACATGTTTCATCAATCTAGCACTTCTATTTGCGAAACGTCTACTGACAAGATGTTGAAAATCCCCCATGGCTCCCAGTGTTTTTCAATGGAGAGAGGATGTGGTGTGTTGGGGTACTGGGGAGAGTTATGCCTTGCACAGGGAAGAATATCATGGCCTGCAAAAACAGCCCAATGCTATAGTGTGGGATGATGTCCTTAAATCCTTAAATCTCAAGAAGAGAGCATGGGAGAGACTCCACTCTCTCTCACTACAAACTCCAATTTATCCGCTTTCCATTTACTGTGTCTTAGAACTGCCATTTCGTCGCTGATATCACTTGTTTCACCACTAATACTCATGCACGGCCTGCTGTTGTTCTCTTCCTTACTCCGTTATTCCTCGTTGTCTCTTTGCATTTAGTATTGTATTGTAATTGCATTTATATAGCGCTTACTACCTCTGACGAGACATAGAAGAGCATTTAGTACACCTTCATAACACTGGGACTACGCTCTGCATGATATTTTACAATATGTGTTCCACCACCACACAAATGTCTTGCCTCCATTATACAAATGCCCACATAGCACAGTGTTTTGATGTCAGTTTGGGGGTACTGGGTTTATATTACCTTTGTTGTTATTGCATGTCGTCCAAGAGGTAGGATGGTCCTATTCTCTTCCATCGTGGTTTGCCATGTTTCAAACACTTATAAGTTCATTACAACAGCTATGCAAACATATGTTTTCCATTTTTTCCAATGATGGAAGTATGTATTGCTGTGTAAGGAGTAATGTTACTGTACAATGTATGACCTATTGACTGGAAGATGCACCTCTTATCATGCTATGTCTGCCTTGTTAGTGACTCAACAAAATGCAAAAATGTTTGTATTTAAAAAAAAGAAAACAGTCCCTTCTGATCCACCTACAGCCTAGCCCCTTCCATATCTTTTTATACTCTGTGTACTCTGTGATCCCAAACCTAATGCTGGATCCAAGCCCCATTATACCTAAATGTACCTGCCACATCAAGATTCAGTCAAGTCCCCTTCTTGGCATCCCAATTCAGTAACAGCATCCTCCTTAAATTTAAAACTGCAACATCGCTGACCTCATACATGATAACTCTCAAGCACAGTCTTCCACCGTCAAATTAACACGCATACACGCAAAGGACAATGCATTTGCAACACTTAGAACGGAAGTATCGGCCATGATAGTGTCACGACTAGACTACGTGAACTCCCTGTACATCGGCCTCCCTGAAAAATTACTTGCTAGACTACAGGTCATCATGAATGATGCTGCCAGACTAATCTTTAGACTGCCTAGGAGGGCCCACGCCACCCCCATCTTACGTCAGCTATACTGGCTCCCGGGCAGGCATAGAACCAAGTTTAAGGGCCTTTGCATTGCGCATAAAGCCATCTATGGCCAAGCTCCAACTTACATTAAAGACCGTCTAGCCAACTACACTCCTAGCAGGTCGCTATGGTCCTCGAAGGCTGGCTTGCTGGCTTGCCCCGCTTTAGCTTGACCTCTAAAGGAGGCAGAGCGTTCTCAACCTCAATTCCTCTACTATGGAACAAGTTGCCGGAGAATCTGCATAAGGAACACACCCTCCTCCCATTCAGGAAGAAGTTAAAAACACTCCTCTTTGCAGAAGCCTGGGGCACAACCTAATCAATCACATCCCCTTCACGTGCAAGGGTAGGGCTCTCTCTCACAGCGATTAGAGACCTGATGGTGATTTTGCACTCTACAAATGAGAATTACAATTACAATTACAATTCACTCCCTTTCTTTTAATGAATAATGGTAATCGTATATTCTGTGACAGTGTTTTAATGTCACTGGTGCAAAGTGTGCACCCACTAATTACTGTCTGTGCAGGATGTGTTTAATAGTGGGTTCTCAATGTGCATAGATTCTAAATTTGGGCCCTGAAAATAAGGAAGAATCCACTTTTTGCACATTTCCTTCAGTTCCTCGGTATCCAAAATTGTATTTATGCACAAATTTCCCACCCAGTTAATGGCAAGTGTTTCGTGCTTCAGATCGGGTGGGTAGAATCTTGGATGGGTCACTTTGTGCCCAGTTTGAAATCCTGTTTCAGATGCAAACAGGTATTTGTTATTAGGGCTTAAGTCTGTGTTTTGTGATGTTACTTGCATACATCATTTGCCTTCAAGTTGCTTTGCAAATTTATGAAGTGATAATACACACGAAGGTCTTCAATATCCTTAACGTACAAATGCAAACTGCACTGTTTAGCTTGGAGCAAAAGGAACAGATGATGGACGGAAGCTGAATAATGCAAACATTCACCCCCAGTCACAGATCTGGGTTTAAGCCATTGTTTTTTGCTCACCACGCCACCCCAGTTTGTACCCAGCCATATCCAAATCAGTCTTAACCCTGCTCCCCATGGGTACAGTCCAGCCCGAACTACCTGGCCATGTTGAATCTAGTGGCACAATGAGTACAGTACCCACATCTGGGCATACCTTTCCCACTTAGGGTGACAAAGGCAAAAAGAACAGATGATAGACGGAATGCTGAACAATGCAAACATTCAGCCCCAGTCACACATATGGGTTTAATCCATTGTTTTATTGATCACCACACCACCTCAGTTTGGAACCAGCCATATGCAAATCAAATTAGTCATGGTCCAGCTCCTCATGGGAACAGTTTAGTCTGATCTGCTTAGACCGGGCCTCCCTGGACCCGAAACAAGCATCCTGGGACGGGTTTCAGGGCATCACCCTTCATCAGCCAGGCTATCTTGAATCCAATGGCACAGTGAGCACGGGACCCACGTTTGGACATACCCTCCCCAATTAGGGCAACAAAAGCAAAAAGAACAGATGATGAACGGAATGCTGAACAATGCAAACATTCACTCCCAGTCACAGATGTGGGGTTATTCCATCATATTTTTGCTCAACACACCACCTCAGTTTGGACCCAGCCATATTCAAATCAGTTTCGACGCTTCTCCTCATGGGAACAGTCCAGCCAAAGCTGCCAGGCCTGGTCCTTTATGGACCAGAAACAAGCATCCTGGGACCGGTTTATGGGTATCATCCCTCATCAGCCAGGCTAGTTTGGATCCAGTGGCACAGTGGGCACGTATGCTCAGGGTCCCATACTTACTGTGCTACTGGATTCAAGTTAGCCTGGCTGATGAGGGATGATATGACAAAACCGGTTCCAGGATACTTGTTTCAAGTCCAGGGAGGACCTGTCTTGGCAGTTCAGGCTGGATTGTTCCCATGGGGAGCAGGGTCAATACTGATTTGCATCTTTTAAAATTTTAAATATTTGTATCCTGCCTAGCTTCTGAGTTGCCGAGAATATCTCCTGTAACCCTGCTGAGCCTCTGGGGATCGGTCGCTGCTTCGTGACGTCATGTAATTGACATGCATATACTAGCGGCCGGTCCTGGTGGTTGTAGGCCCATATTTGTAATGATGCTATTTTGCACAATAAAGTTTTTCCCCCCAAAAAAAATACTGATTTGCAAATAGCTGCTACCAAACTGGGATGGTGTGGTGGGCAAAGAACAATGGATTAAACCCAGATTTTTGACTGGATGTGAATGTTTGATTTGTTCAGTATTCCGTCCATCATTTGTTCTTTTTTGCTTTTTGTCGTCCAAAGTGGGAAGGGTATACCCAGACGTTGGTACCTTGCTCACTGTGCCAATGAATTCAAGCAAGACTAGCTAGGGGGCTGTGATACCCCGAAACCGGTCCCAGGATGCTTGATTTCCGATCCAGGGAGGACCCGGCCTGGCAGTTTAGGCTGGACTCTTCCCATGGGTAGCAGAATCAAGACTGATTTCCAAATAGCCAGGTCCAAACTGGGGTGGCGTGGTGAGCAAAAAACTATGGATTAAACACAGATCTGTGATGGGTTTAATGTTTGATTTGTTCAGCATTCTGTCCATCATTTGTTCTTTTTGATTTTTGTCACTATACGTGGGAAGGGTGTGCGCAGACATGGGTACCTTGTTCACTGAATTCAAGCTACCCTGGCTTAGGAGGGGTGATACACCAAAACTGGTCTAAGGATGATTGTTTCTGGTTCAGGGAGGACCTGGCCTGGCAATTTGGGGTGGACTGTTCCCATAGGGAACAGGGTCAAGACTGCTTTGTAAATGGCTGGTACCAAACTGGGGTGGGGTGGTGAGCGAAGAAATGATGGATTAAACCCAGATTTGTGACTGAGGTTGAATGTTAGATTTGTTTAGCATTCCGTCCATCATTTGTTCGTTTTGCTTTAGTTGCCCTGAGTGGGAAAGGTATGCCTAGATGTGGGTCCCGTGCTCAATGTGCCACTGGATTCAAGCTAGCCTGGAATGGAGAGGTGATACCCCAAAACCAGTCCTAGAATGCGTGTTTCCTGTCCAGGGAGGACCTGGCCTAGCAGTTCGGGCTGGACTATTCCCATGGGGTGCAGGGTCAAGACTGATATGCATATGGCTGGTTCCAAACTGGGCTGGCATGATGAGTAAAAAGATGATGGGTTAAACCCAGATATGTGACTGGGGGTGAGTGTTTGATTTGTTCAGCATAGTGTCCATCATTTGTTATTTTCACTTAGCTTGGAGGTAGGTACATATGTTGGAGTTTCTGTGTTGTTTTTTTGCAATGTCTAAAATCATATGCTCTGCTTTGTGTTATATTTCTTTAGAGGCTTGTGGTAGCAAATCGGTTTATGACGGGCCTGAGGAGGACGAGTACTCCACATTCCTGATCGACGACCCCCAGGAGTCCTACAAAACACTAAGGCAAATTATATGTGCAGTTCAGACTTTGGAGAAAGAGCATGCCCAGTACAAGAGAGATAAGTTCAAGAAGACCAAATATGGGAGCCAGTGAGTATCTGTTAAATACTCTGGGCCAGTCACAATGCATATCTGTTTTAATGCTTTTAACAATTGTTTTTATATATTTTATTCAGGGTTTTATCTCTAGAAAAATTGTTTAGAAATCTTGGGCTGAAAGATGTATTTCACCCATCTAAACAATGTTTCAAGACGCATACAGCACCGTCAAATGCAAACATCATTAGGTCTGGAACACAGCCCCTTTAGCATCCTTTTAATTGGCTGATTTGTATACTTCAAATGTTCCCTTTTATGGAACTGTTAGAAATGGGGGTCTCTAGTTGGCAGTGGTAGGTACCTTTGTCAAAATAGGGACCCTTGCTTCTAATCAGGGTAAGGGGGATACACACTTTAGATAACCCCTGCTTACCCCCTTGGTAGCTTGGCACCAGCAGACAGGTTTATCCCAAAGGCAATGTGTAAAGTATTTGTACCAACACTCACAGTAACAGAGTGAAAACACCACAAAAGGACACCACACCAGTTTAGAAAAATAAAATATCTTTATCTAAACTAAACAAGACGAAAACGAGAAAAATCCAACATACACAGTTAAAAATATGACTTCAAAAGGTGGTACCATAGAAAACTATGGATCCATGACTTTTCACCAAAGTACCTGTAGTTGCGTCAAAGTTCACCAAGCCAAACAGCCGTTGGAAAACAAAGAGATGCTACACTCCTGAGACCCTGAGGAGGCGATGCGACAGCCCTGCTGCATGCAGCGGATGGGTTGCATCGAGTCCGGTCTGTAGGGGGAGTGATGCATCGAGACTTCGTGCCAGGTTCCGGGCTGCAGGTGGTGCGTCAGGAAAGCGTGGCGCACAGGTACGATGCGTGTATCTTCGGGATGCGGCGGCGATTGATGCGGCAGTGTTGTGTGGCGCTGCATCGGTCCACCTCAGCTGCGATCCCTTGATGCGTCTATTTTTGCCGCGACGACAGGCGCTGCGACGGCTTTCGCAGCGGCACGGCAATGCGTGGAAATTCTTCTCGCACCCTGAAGATGCGTCAGAAGAACAGCAGCAGGAAGAGCGATGCGTTAATTTATGCAGTCCTTTAGGTTTGTTCTCTCTTCCAGCTCCCAAACAGCAGCAACAACCGCCCAAAACTGGCACAGGCACCTCAAGGCAGGTCAGAACTCATAACAGCAGGGCGGTGTTCCACCGTAAAGTCCATTGCCTGTAGGGAGATGGACCACCTCAACAGTTTTGGATTCTCACCCCCTATCTGCATCAACCAACTGAGGGGCCTGTGGTCGGTTTGAACACGGAAGTGAGTCTCAAATAAGTAGGGCCTTAGCTTCTTCAGCGCCCAGACCATAGCAAAAGCTTCCCTTTCAATTGCTCTCCACCTCTGTTCCCTTGGAAGTAGCCTCCTACTTATGAAAGCTACAGCTTGGTCCTTTAACTTAAAGGGCATAACTCTGAACTGGTAGTGCCTCTCTGATGTGGAAAACACTGACCTCTCTTTGGCCCCATAGGTCAAGGCAATCGGCCAGTACACAGACATCAGATTGAATGTACTGAGGTACCGAGCAGCTCCTAATCGATCCACGAGCTCGTTAGCTCTGGAAATGGGGTGTGCGTCAGTTTTGGTGACCGCATTGAACT
Organism: Triturus cristatus; assembly: GCF_964204655.1. Classification (NCBI taxonomy): domain Eukaryota; kingdom Metazoa; phylum Chordata; class Amphibia; order Caudata; family Salamandridae; genus Triturus; species Triturus cristatus. The sequence goes on along the minus strand of NC_140591.1, from coordinate 1,122,290,016 downwards.
TACGGTAGTACACACAGAACCAAAGTTCTGGAGTGGCACCGGGTGCAGCAGCTTTTGGCACTAAGACCACTGGGCAAGCCCTAGGGGCAGCTTGAGGGTACTATCAGCCCTAGCGCCAACATCTTAGAAACTTCTTCCTTGATGCTGGCCCGAACTTTGTCAGCTACCCTGTAAAACTTCTGCTTCACAGGGGGACTGTCCCCAGTGTCCACATCATGGACGCAGCAATTGGTGACACCTGGTGTCATGGAGAACAGAGAGGCGAAGTGTCCCAGCACCTGGCGACAGTCCATCTGCTGCTCTCGGGTCAGGGTAGGAGAGAGGTTTACCCCATCCACTGACCCATCATGTTAATTCAATCTCCTCCTCCATTCCATCATCTGTCGCAAGGAGCATAGTTACTTCAGACCTCTCAATGTGTGGCTTGGGGCAGTTCACGTGTAGGACCCTTAAAGGGTTCCTAGGAGTCAACCAGATAGGTCTCCTCACTCCGGCGCTCCACCACCTCATATGGACCAGTCCACTTGTCTTGGAGCGCACAAGGCTCCACTGGTGCCATCACCCACACTTTCTGGCCAGGCTGAAATTCGACCAGAGTGGCATTCTGGTCATACCATCTTTTCATTTCTTCCTGGCTAGCTTCCAGGTTTGCCTGAGCGAGTTTCCTGAAGCGGTGAGTCTGGTTTCTGAAAGCCAGCGCATAGCTGAACACATCCTGGGGAGTCTTACTAGAAGTTCTCTCCCAACCCTCCTTTACCAGACTCAGAGGTCTTCTCACAGGGTGCCCGTACAGCAGTTTAAAGGGACTGAACCCTAAGGACTTCTGCGGTACCGCCCTGTATGCAAACAACTGGCATGGAAAAAAGATGTTCCACTTCCGTCTCATGGGTTCTGCAAGACTCTTGATCATACCTTTCAAGATTCAGTTAAACCTCTTAACCAACCCATTCCCTTGAGGATGGTAAGGAGTGGTGAACTTGTAAGTCACACGACACTCCTCCCAGAAATATGTCATGTACTTCAAAATGAAGTTTGTAGCATGGTCAGAGACACCCTCTCTGGGGAACTCCACACGGGAAGAGATCCCCATCAGTGCACGGCCCACCACAGGTGCTGTGATTGTCCAGAGAGGGACAGCTTCCGGATACCGGGTGGCATGGTCCACCAATACCAAGATAAACTTGTTGCCTAAGGCTGTGTTGGGTTCCAGTGGCCCCACAAAGTAAATTCCCACCCACTCAAAAGGGATGCTTACCACAAAAAAGGGTTGGAGGGGAGCCTTACACTTCCCTCCACTCTTGCCACTTGCCTGGTAAGTCTGACACGACCTACAGTGTGTACCAACATGCCTTCTCATTTGGGGCCAATAGAAGTGGGAGACAAGCCTTTGGAGGGACTTGTCGCACCCCAAGTGTCCTACTAGAGGCACGTCTTGAGCCAGACCCAGTAGGAAGGTCCTGAAGCGCTCGGGTACCACCAGCACACGGGCTGCACCGGGCTCAGCGACCTTAGGCTCACTATATAGCAAACCATCCTCCCAGTAAATCAGATGTGATCCAGACTGATCACCTGCTGCCTGGTCTGCAGCTTGCTGCCGCAGACCAAAAAGAGTATGGCACTACATCTGCGTCTTGCAGAATTTCTCCCTGGAGGGACCCCCTTCCTGTTGCCAATGGGTCAGCTCAGGCAGGTCTCCCAGTTCGGCTACCTCTTCCCCTATAGGTTCCAGGGCATCCCCCTCAGGTTCTGCCTCCTCCTGGACCGTGGGAACTTCGGGGGCTGGTTTCCCGTGCCCCCTGCCCTTCCTGGCAGGCACATGGGCTGCTGTTTCAGGCTCCAGGTCCTCTTGATTACCCCTACTGGCTGCCATTGACCGAGTGGTCACACAGACCCACTCAGGCAGACCCAACATCTCCAAATGAGCCTGGCGTTCCACCTCCCTCCATGGAGAACTCTCCAGGTCATTTCCAAGCAGACAGTCTTCAGGCATGGATGGACTAACAACGACCTTCAAGGAACCTGAGACCACCCCCCACTCAAAGGGAACTAGCGCCACCTTACATAAGCACTCAGAGTTGTCTGCCGCAACTACAGGGTGAGGTACATTGGGAATAACCTGCTCTTCAGACACCCATTGACACCTGACAGATGTCACACTGGCTCCTGTGTCGCTCAGAGCCTCCACCCTCCTCCCATTGATGGTCACTCACTGCCTGTATTTTTTAGTGTTCTCAGGCAGGTAGGATTACTGGACCATCTCTGTCTCCCAATGAGACAAGGGTCATAACTGCTTGCTCCCCCCCTTCACTAGGAACCAATTCCTTCACCAGCGCTACACTCACTATCCCCAGTGACGGAGCACCAGTGGGTGCTGGGGGTGCATTGGGGCACTTGGGATCTCTTGCAATGTGGCCCAGCAGACCACATGAATATCACTTGGGGGGACCCCGGTTGCCGTGCCTGCCCTTAGGGGGCCAGGACACCTTAGGCTTGGGGGGTTGGGACTGCTTTCCATGGGAACTGTTTTGGGGCCCTTTAGAGAGCTTCTTTTGGTTACCCTTGTCCCCCCATTCTTCTGCTGGGGACCCTGCCCACCCTTGGCTGGGTTACCCACAATCCCACTGTGGACCCTGGTGCTAGTCCAGCGGTCCGCCTCCTTAGCAAGCTCCCTGGGATCAGTTAGCTTACTATCCAAAAGATGCTGCCACAGCTCTGGAACAGACAGACTACTCAAGTGCTCCCAACTGATTAAGTTAAACAACCCCTGGTAATCAGTTACCTTGCTGCCCTTTATCCAACCTTCCAGTGCACGCGTATACATGTTCACACATTCAACCCAAGTACTTGAATCAAGCTTTTTGAAGTTCCTAAACTTCTCTCTGTACTGCTCTGGGGTGAGCCCATACCTGAGGCATAAAGCCTCCTTCATGTTAGGATAGGTCAGGGTACCCACCTGTTCTAAAGGTGACAGGGTGTCCCTCCCAGCAGCCTCAAAGTGTTTCCACAAACCAGCCCCCCCCCCCCCCCAGTTCTTCTCAGGAACCCCATTTACTCTCAAGGCTATCTCATATGCTGTAAACCCTGCATAAATATCATCACCCTTCTGGTAATTCTGCACTAAGTCCTTGGGTATGTACACCTTACCCCCTTTCACTGGCTGTGCACTGCCACCATTTGAACTGGACTCCATTTTTTTGCCTTAATGTCCAGATCCCTCATGCTCAACTCATGAGCCAAAAGCAATTTCTTTTCTTTTAAAGGCACGTGCATTCTTGCTCTCCTCCACCTTGGCCTGGAGCCTCATGACCTCCAGCTCATGCTCTCTGACCCTTTGGTTCTCTTCACGCTCCTCTGGGGAAAGACTTCCAGTGGAATGGACACTGCCAGCCCTGGAGGCTGCTCTTGACACAGGCAGATCCTGTGACCCGAAACCTTCCCTTTGTGCATCCTCATCCACCTCGCCATCACCTGTCTTTCCAGCCTCTTTGGCTTCCCACCAGGCCCTTAAGGCCTTCTGCAGCTCATCCTTCCTGGAGCTGCTCTTCATGGGACATCCCAAATCCTTGCAAAATTGTTTGAGCTGATCTACTTTGTAACTACTCAACATTTCAATGTTAAAATCAAATTATGCAGCCTCACTTGCTGGTTAACCCTTTAGAGACATGATATGTGGATAACTCAAGGGTCACTCAAAAATAGAATCAAAAACAAAACACAGTATGTGGTTGCGTAGTGGTCTGCACTAAACTAGTGATGTACACCAATCACTGTGGGTCAAGTACAAATACAGGTTCAAATCCTCACCGCTGACCACCAATGTTAGAAATGGGGGGCTCTAGTTGGCAGAGGTAGGTACCTTTGTCCAAATAGGGACCCTTGCTTCTAGTCAGGGTAAGGGGGATACACACTTTAGAAAAACCCTGCTCACCCCTTTGGTAGCTTGGCACCAGCAGACAGGCTTATCCCAAAGGCAATGTTTGAAGTATTTATACCAACACTCACAGTAACAGAGTGAAAACACCACAAAAGGACACCACACCAGTTTAGAAAAATAAAATATCTTTATCTAAACTAAACAAGACCGAAACGAGAAAAATCCAACATACACAGTTAAAAATATGACTGCAAAAGGTTTCAAGAACTTGTACCATAGAACACTATGGATGCTTGACTTTTCACCAAAGTACCTGTAGTTGCGTCAAAGTTCACCAGGCCAAACAGCCGCAGCATCAGAAAAAAAAGAGATGCAACACTCCTGAGACCCTGAGGAGGCGATGCGACAGCCCCAGTGCACGCAGCGGACAGGTTGCATCGAGTCCGGTCTGTAGGGGGAGTGATGCGTTGAGTCTTCGTGCCAGTTGGCCGGCAGGTGCTGCGTCGAGGAAGCGTGGCGCACAGGTACGATGTGTGTATCTTCGGAATGCGGCGGTGATCGATGCGGCGGCATTGCTCTGCGTCGGTCCTCTTCAGCCGTGATCCCTTGATGTGTCGATTCTTGCCGCAACGACAGGCACTGTGACAGCTTTCGCAGTGGCACGGCCATACGTGGAAATTCTTCTCGTGCCGTGACGATGCATTGGAAAAACAGCAGCAGGAAGAGCGATGTGTCTATTTCTGAAGTCCTTTAGGTTTCTTCTCTCTTCCAGCTCCCAAACAGCAGCAACAACCTCCAGAGGCCCATAACTGGCACAGGCACATCAAGGCAGGTCAGAACTCACAACAGCAGGGTTCAGGGGAGCTGGGGGTGAAGTCTATGTGTCCCTGAGACTTCTGAACAGGAGGCCAGCTCACTTCAGGCCCTTGGAGATCTCCTTCAAGCAGGGGACACAGCACACCTCAAAGTCCTTCTCCTTTCCTTGGCAAAAACAGCAACTGCAGGCCAACCCCAGACACACAGCAAGGGCAGTACTTCTCAGTCTCTTCAGCTCTTTTCCTCGGCAAAGGTTCCTCTTGAACTCCAGGAATGATCTAAAGTTCAGGGGTTTTAGGTCTGGTATTTATACCCCAAAATGTCTTTGTTCTCTTTATGCAAGGGGCTCTGAGCCCAGTTCAAACCAGTTCCGGGGGCACTCTGTCAGTGCACTACAACTTTCTTTGTTAGTGTGGGCCTTGGCTCCAGACACACAGCAGGGGGGGAGGAGCCAGCATTGTGGAAGTCAGGCACAGCCCTATTCAGGTACAGGTGCTACTCCTCCCACCACTCCAAATGCAGATCAGGCCTAATCAGCCTAGTTCTGACTCACCCAGACTCCTGGAGCCACCCCAGTGCCTGTCACTCCAAAGCCAGACAGTCACCCCACAACCAGGCAGAGGCACACAGGAAGGTTGAACAAGAAAATAGACACTTTCTAAAAGTGGTATTTTCAAACACACAATTTAAAAAACGTCTTTACTAAAAGATGTGTTATTAAATTCTGAGTTCAGGTATACCCAACTCCATTTTCTTATTTTACTCCTATGGGAAGATATGCTTGTAAAAAGGTTACAAAGCATTCCCCATTCTGTCCTATGGGCAAGATAGCCTTTCAATCGTGAAAAACAAAATTGGCAGTATTTCACTATCAGGACATGTTACACACACCAGTACATGTCCTAACTTTCACATTACACTGCACCCTGCCCAGGGGGGTACCATGGGCCTACCATAGGGGTGTCCTATGTGTAAGAAAAGAGAAGGGTAAGGCCTGGCAAGTGGGTGCACTGGCCAGGTCGACATGGCAGTCAAGAAACTGCGCGCAGGCATTGCGGTGGCAGGCCTGAGACACCTTTTCAGGGCTACTCATGCGGGTGGCACAATCAGTGCTGCAAGCCCACTAGTAGCATTTGATTTACCCTCCCTGGCACACTTAGGGCACTTTACTAGGGACCTACTGGTAAAACAAATATGCCAATCAGAACAGATCACAATATCAATTTACACAGTGAGCACTTGCACTTTGACACTGATCAGCAGTGGCAAAGTGCACAAAGCATCTAAGCCAGGAAAAACAAAATCCAGCTCAGCAACAAAAACACAGGAGGTAGAGGCCAAAAAGTCTGGGAAAATCACGCCACGGATGCCAGGTCTGACAGGAACACAATTTATTTTTATTTAAACACACCATCAGAGTGCATGTGCTTTCTAGCTCTCTCTCTCTCTCTCTCTCGAATGGTTCTCCCACCTGTCAACATACCTGCCCGCATGTGCACCCATGCTCCATGTTGCTCTCTCACTTGTGTGCTGCTTTTCCCATCATCACCCCACCCAACCTTGTTTTTATTTTTTAGCGTCCCATTGCTTCCCCCACCTGCTCCTCTGTTGCTTCCTCACCCCTCATGTTTATTTTTTTATTATGTCCATCAGCTGCCATTTGTTGCTGGGCATTCTACAACAAGAGGAGCGCTTTTGTGCGCTTAAAATGTTATAGTTTTTATTGACCAATCTGAATGGTATCTGCCATCTTAGATCGGTCGATATAAAAAAGAAAATGGCGCCGACGTCATTCTGTAGGTGCATGCATGTTTGCTGATGTGTGTGACAGAGTACTCATGGCACATATGCACCTACAAAATGGCACAGCCGGCTAAAGCAGCCATATCATTGCACCTTTTTTTCGGTTATGTTTTTTTTCCCGATGCTTCACAACATTAAAAAAGGCATTGGCATAGACGTGGCATGAGTACAGTGAAGTAGTAACTGGTATCTTCACGGCTTTCTATTTTTGTTGCAGCTTTACCTACTGTAATGGCCTGTACTGTGGCCTTCCCCAGCAAAAAGCAGCCACCTCATTGCGCCTTTATTTTTTGTTTCTTTCGCCTAGTGATCCACATCATCAGAAAAAGCAATGACTTAGACTTGGCATGTGCAGAGTGAAGGGGTATCAAGTATCTCCACTGCAGTGGCGTCACTAGGGGGGTGCGGGGGGTGCGGACCGCACCGGGTGACACCGTCACATGGGGTGACACCACCAGTGCTGTCTGCACGTCATAATGGCAGGCAATCTGAATGTGGGTAGACAGGAGACTACTACAGTAGTCAGTATATAAAATTAAATTACCGCAGGCAGGCTCAGACTCCGCGCGCGCAGACTCTCAATTTCAAACTCATTTTATTTATTTATTCTAATGACGATGCGCATGCGCATTTAAAATTTGCGTTAGGCGGCAGGGGGCAGGCTGCAGCCCTTCAGTGTTGCTGCGATGGACAGGCCCGGCTGGGAGACACTGATTGGGTAGGGGGCTGGATTTGGTTCTGCAAGGGAAGGTGTGTCTGTGGTATGAAGCAGGCAGCGTGCCACGCCCCGGCACACCAGCACGCACCGTCCCGCCAACTACCCCGACGAGTGGAGGCAGCAGCAGCAGCAGGCCTCCATTGTCTTCCACAGTGTGATACTGGCTCTTCATCGGGAGACCGTGTGAAGAAAGCCCATCTCGTGAGACAAAGATGGGACCTTGTGAGTTGGCAGGTTTGGTTACTTCACTGTACTGAACTTTCCTTGTGTCTTCGCTTTACTTTTGTTCTGTTACTTCATGACCGAGACAAGTGAGCAGCCATGAAACATTGAACGTTCAAAAATTGATATAAGTGGAGTATTAATCAGAAGAGATAATGCATAATGACGCCCCGTGGTTTGCAGTCACAGGAAGTGATGTCACAGTGCTGTCATATACCTCAATTTAATGGGGACGAGGATATTTCCCAGTGAACACTGAACTATAAACTTTGCTACGTACCAAAATATATATTATTATTTACTAGTAAATATATGCCGATGGTATATGCTTTCGTATATTAAACGCGTGTTAATGTTTATTATCGTGTCTGTCATTGCAAACAGAGGGTGTTTGAGACAACGCAAGGGACATTTTCTATTGGGGTTGCTATTGTCTTATTAAACCTCTCGAGTGCCCCCTCTGTCTGTGAGCACTAACGAGAGTTAAATGATAACTGAGCCGAGAAGTGATTTGAAGTGGTATTATTTTTAGTTAAACGGGAAGGATCAAGGAAGCTTGATTGGTAGGTTTAAAAATACTATTATCATTTGTGCTGTTTTTTTAAAAAGAGAGATAATGCTTGGTTGCTAATGCTCAGGTCGGTGTCGATTTAATTTCCACTGTTTCCTTTCAGCAACACGTATCCATGTTGATCGCCCCTTTTAATATCGTTGATCCCTCTTTCAAATATTTGCATCCTCACAGTTCATCAACTTGGAGGGGAGAAGGCGGGCCTGTACTTTCTTCGCAGTTTTCCTTGGACACAGTTAGAGGGACATCGTCCTTTCCTGTCTCAGCATTGAGACCAGCCATGTTCATAAGTTCAGCACATTTTCTGTACGTACACGCCGTGATTCGTGCATGTGCATTTCACACATGTGGTTTTGCTGCATGCAATTTACAGCAGTTACTATTTTGTGCATTTTTTTGCATCATTTTTCCACTTGTCGTAAATACCTGTAATGCGCCGTGTGCTGTGTACCAGTTGCAATATTCCCACCCAATTCCAAGTTTTTCTGCTCCGAAAGTGAACTAATCTGTGGTCTCAGATTTGTGAGTACCCGATAGCACAGGCTTTCCTTCTTTTACCCTTTCACATGTTTCCAGGTTTTCTATCGACACGTGAAAGCGCAAAACTTTGGATGTACCGTAAAGTCTTTAAACCTTGGGCTTCTAATGTGCATACAAACTTCTGTTTGCACCCCACCTCTGGTTTATAAGAGCTCTGAACGTCACTCTATGTCATTTATGCTGCCCGATGTTTGGGCTTCAATCCTGCAGATGATTTTGGACACATTTCAGCACTAGCGGCTATCGGGAGGTTAGCACAAATTGTGCTTGCTCCCCCTTTCATTATGACATGCAACACGATCTTGAAGCTGGTAGTAAAAACCTGTGCAAAAGTACCAAAAAATGTTTATTACCAATTCATGCATAACTTCCATAAAACAGCATTACCACTTTACCAACAATGTGTAAATCGGAAACAAGACCCATGTTGTGCTTACTGCAAATGTTCTTCTACATGCTGTAATATCCCTCTAAGGAAATTTTGATTGGAAAATGTAACCTGAACCTGATCTGATACTCTAAATGAGAGCATAGTCCCTGAATTAGTAGGTCTTTGGTTGTTTTTAAAACTTTACATGGTCTATCTAGGTTGTCTGTGATGGCCCTTGTTGAGGGACCCTTCATCACCCACAAGGGCAGCCATTGGATCATTTGCAGAATCCCTTTGTTGGGTCACACACATTGATGTTTTTGCGTGACGTTGAGTTGCTTCATCGTCCAATGTAGGTTTTGGTTCCACCCTTGGATCCTTACTTGTTGACACTTCTACAGTTTCATTATATTGAGCGTCGGGGTGAGGTGACATTGTGTCCATTGTCAACTAAATTCTTGTTTCTTAATTTCATTTTCTCGGTTTGATGTTGGGAAGAATTAATGAGACTCGCGTGCAAAGAGTCCCCTAACTGATAATCCCAGTGTGGGTCGAAAATGTTCCTGTTCCACTGGCATTCGGAAAGCCTGCACCTCATTTTACCATTCTGACCCATTTGGTGTGATTTCCTGTGCAGGTAGTAGCAGACGCTCAACAACAGGTGCTCTGCATGTTTTTTTCCTGTTGCTCACAGTTCTAGTGCCGGGCTCTGTTGGTGGACAAGACACACAAGGCAATGTCACAATCAACACTTGGTGGCATCTGATTAAATTCATGTGGACAAACCCTTTGCATCTGCTATGCAGTGAGTGCCTGCCTACTGGTAAATCCATGTAGCCTGTGTTCCCTGGGGGTCACTGGCGCAGTGTTTAATTTGAGCCGGTGGTTTCTGGTGTTCGGCACCGGCACTTGATTGTCAACAGTGGGGCTTGAAACAGTCTGCTACAAGGTGGTGGTTTTTGTCTTATTTAAAGATGAGCACAAGAACACTTGTTTATTAATTCAATATACATTAAAAAATAACTATTGACTGCTGCCCAAGCCATTCTTATGGCCTGGGGGTCCTGGAATAGTCTGAATTGTCACACTTGTAAGAGTGTGAAGATTAGTAACTGTGTTGGTACTGACAAGGGCTTTTCTTTACAAAATAAGCACTGTCTGACTCCCCCTGTTCACACGCAGTATGTGTCAGAAGTGCTTCGGTACATGAGCGGTAGGGTGCCATCGATTTGGGTCCCACGATAGGTACAGCCCATAGAATTGTATGGGGAGCCACAGGGATCGGATTCTTCAGAAGTCAGCAGGGAACTCAATATCACAGGGTTTGCAGTAAATATAGGCAACATTGTCGGTGCTTGAGAGAAAAAAAGGGGCCTAGTCCATGGGGGTCCGCAGACGTTTTTTCAGGGGAGACATCATTTTACCGTCCTCCATTCTCTGACCCTTTTGAAACAGCAGCACGATCGTGAAATGTTTTTGAAGGGCTAGTGAAAAATCCAGGGCCCCGCGGACAACCATGGCCTAGTCGCAGAGGCTGCTACCTTTCAACTCACATGGTTGTCCAATTGATTCAAGAGGCATCTTCTGGGGCTTTACAAAAAGCAATCAGTGAGGGGATGAGGTGAACACTACGTGGTCTGTGGGGTGCACTAGGATCCACGCATCGCAAAAATCTGTTGTTCATGCTCATATAGCTGTCCGGGTCTTCATGGCTCCGTTCATGGCCACATGAAAGCAGAATTGTCTCCTCGCCCTGACCAGGGCCCCAGGATTCCTGTTGCTGGGTGGGATTTGGTGTATGAGTATTAGGATCCCAAAGTCCGGTAGAAACAGTGGCGGCTACTCCTCAATGGCGGTGGAGCGTCGCCTCACTGCCTGGCTCTGAGCCAGCAAATGTAAATTAAAACAATGTTCTTGCATTTATATTTGACGGCTCTCAGTCAGCGCTGCTGGGGGGGGCGAGGCTGAGGTATGTGAGGGGGAGGGGGAGGAGGAGTGCTAGTGCACTCCACTCCCTAAATGCGCATATGTCTTTTGGCCAGCCGTCTCAGGCCGACCAATACACATATGCGCACTTAGGTTTTCCCCAGCCCAGCTGCACTGAGCAGCCGGGCTGGAGAAACCCCTCAGACTCCCTGGTCTGAGCAGGGCGGCTTTCCTGCCTGCCCAGACTTATCAGTGCAGTGTGTAGAATGGACATGGAGTCTGTCCCCGGGGCTGCTGGGACCCAAGAAGAGAAGAGGCGGCGCTAGGAGATGCGATGCTGGAGCAGCCGGCAGCAAAAGGTAAGTTTTAAGTTTTTTTTTTTTTTAAATATTCAATCACCCACCCGACGCCTCCCTTGTGACCTCACCCACCCCACCACCCTTCATTTATGGTGCCCGCCACTGTGTAGAAAAGTAATCCAAGAGGTCAAGCAGGGTCTTTAAGAGGGCAAGGAGAACCAGTGCTGGGGAAGAAATACATTCTGTGGCACGCATACTCCAGGGGCTGAATGATACATCGGGTACCTTGTCTCATCTTGATCTATTGCAAACCCTTAACTCAGTGCGTCGGGTGCAGAACTGGACAGTGTGCCTGATTACACAAAATAACAAAATGTGTTATGAGTGGGAGATCCGACCATGTCGGCCACTAACCCATGGCACAGAATCAGTCATTGGGTCTCCTTGTGCCTTAAATAGTTCCAGCATGGCATCCCATGTCATAGCTATGGGCTGCTTGCACAGCCCGGTATTTCTTCCTGCATAGTGATGGGCTCTCAGCAGAACCTCATTGCCAGACCTCTTCACGTCAACTACTCACTAGGGTCACAGTGGAGGACATCCAGTGGCGCGTAATCTGCCATTTAGCAAGGGGAAGCGCTAGGTCTGCAAAGCGTGTTTCAGTTTTCAAGGATTTGGGTCTAGGGCAGTCCAAGACGTCTTCAAGTGGGGCAGTCCAAGGTATTTGTAAAGCTTGAACATAGCAACCCCTTAAGGGTGTCAAGGCACTGGGGGCCATCAGGGAGATTAGGTGAGCTTTCACAAGTGGATTTCTTCATGTGAGCCCCGTGCTGCCTGCCCACCCTGGAACCCCTCTAGCATGCTCGACGCCTTACTCGGATTTAATTGGAACTAAGTTTGACTTTTGGTTAATAATCCACTGGCGGACTCGGAGCGGAGGAGGTCCATGCGGTAAGTCGTGAGGGGGTGACACCATGAGTTACCCGCACCGGGTGACACCAACCCTAGTGACGCCACTGCTCCACTGCTCTTTTTTGGGGCAGCTTCACCTACTGTAATGGCCTGTACTGCGGCCTTCCTCAGTATACGCCAAGTAGCATTGAGACCATGTGAGGAGAGGATATGTCCCTGTCCTTGCGAATCTTCACTGGCTTCCGGTTACAGAACTTGTGACACATAAAATCAGCCTCTGTGCTTGTTTATACTGCATAAATCACTGACTGGAATGTGTCTATCACTTTTGGTTAACCAATTTAAATGTAATGCCACTTTTTGCCTAATGCGCTTTATGAATGGAGAGCTATAAAGCTTCCCGAAAGCACGGACTCGAGGACATGCCTTCCTAGTTCAGGCTGTCACTGGGTGGCATTTATTTCTAGACTCCCTGTGGTAACATACTGGCCATTTGTCATCTTTCACTCAATCGAAAACATGCTACTTATGCAATGTCGTCTGCCTCGCTCTGTTAAAAAGTAGATTTACTTTTTTTTAAATTATGCTCTTCGGCTAGCACCATAAAGCTTAGTTGGCATGCGTGCTCATTGCAAAATACATATATAACTTTTGCCTCATGCTAAAGAACGTTATATGGAACCCTAGTACAAAGCATTTAATCTGTCAATAATTAGCATGTAGAACACGGGTACATCTGAAAAATAAAATAATAATGGTTCCTGAGATTAGCTACCTTGAAGATAGAATTGCATAACGTTGAAGCTAAAGACGGTTTCGGGTTTCGTCGTGCTTCCGCTTTCGTCATCATGGTGTTCTTGAAGCCTGAGATTTAAAGACGTGAAGATTTATTTACTGAAGTCCTTTTAGATCTTAAATAAATTCCTGATCCTGCCACAAGAGGGAGGAAGATGCAAGGCTATGAATGTTTGAAATACCCACAATTGCAAGAGTAATGTTACCGAAAAGTGTTTTTATTTTTAGCTGTAGAAGGCGAATATCGTGTTATGTACCGCATTTCTGCATTTTTGTTTCTATGATATTCTAAATTCTTTACTGTAGTGGTAAAAACATTCCGACATTTTAAAAGTAAAGTGTGACTAAATAAGGATATTCCGCTTGCCTTGGATGCCTCTGTAGAAATGAGGCATAGTTGAACTAATCGATGACCTCTGCGGCCTATCTCAGTCTCCCACTGCAGATGTGATATAAAGTAAGTGGCAGGAGACCCTCTTTGGCTCACTACAAAGTAGTAGCCTCGGTACGTACATACGAATGCATCATAATTGTACACCTGGCCGTTGCCAATTTATCCAGTGGCGGAACTCACTATAAGGAAGATGAAAGAAAATGCTGTTCTGTTATGTGACGTGGTTGCACTGTTACTCACTCAACCTCCACGTTTTTAGGTCTGTTGACGTATTGTTTCTAGTTCTTTCAAATGTACACAAAGTGAGCTTTGGCTCCAGCAGAGGAATTTAATGTTTCGTGTACCATTCCATTTCCTTTGGAGTGCTTGCATTGCTAAAAATTTAGGGGCTATTTTACATGAGAAAAGTATACAGAGTCCTCGAAAATTACATTAGTTCGCTCAAAGATGCCTTGTATACAGAAAATAATTCTGTATTATGCTGCAGGCTTTTAAAAATGTTTTTGTAGCGACTCAAAATGCAAATCTTAGCTATTTACTTTGCCATTGCTTGTTATAGAAAGAGAAGGGGCGCGGTGGTTATTATCCATACCCATTGCAGCCTATGTTTTTGCCCGTGCACATATTTATCTTCCTTCCATCCAATCACTTCCACCTTCCTTCTTCTCTTCCTTGTTACCATTATATGACTCCATGTTGTGGTTGGCAGTTGCACCTGCATGATTGGCGCAGGATCTGGAAGCCTCCTGAAATGGAGTAACGAGAAAGAAAGACACTGAGGGGGGTCACTTTTGTCTCAGTGAAGAATTGTAAGGTGTGTAGTTGCAACAGACACTTTGGAATGTTTTGAAGCTTTTGTATCAAGAATTAATATTTTGGTCTAAGCTCTCAAAGTCAGAAAATATAAGGATTAGGCAGGAAAGGACCTTAATGGACAGTGTTCGTGGGGGGGCATGGCCAAGGAGCCGAGCATGGCGGACGCATGAGCTCGAAGCTCCGCGCCGGTCTGATATTTATTCGCATTACACTTGATGCCGGAGACCGGGAAACACCTGCAAACGGTGCCCTGAGGTGTAGAGATGCGGGGGGCTGATTCTAGCGCTTGGGCGACTCCCTGGACTGCTGCGTAGGTTTGGAGCTGAGGTCGCCGGCCGTGGGGGGAAGCAGGCAAGATGGTGGCCCGCGGGTGACCGCAGCTGGGAGAGGAGCGGAGCCTGCTCCTGTATGTGGGCCGCGCTTTGGGCACAAGCCTGCGGCAGCAGCTTAAGTGCTGACGGTGTGTGTGAAGGAGGCAGGTCAATGACCCCCAGCGGAGACACTGGCGCCACCGAGGTGGGGAGTGCGCACTTCGGCACGGCTACGCGGCGCGCAGAGCCTAGTCGGGGCTCGCGCACTTTGCGGATGTGTGTCCCTTAATGCCTGAGACTGTGGAGCACCTGCAGCCAGAGCCCAGAGGTGCAGAGACGCTGGGGACTGGATTTGACGGCTGGGCAGCTCCTCGACCTGCTTCAGGAGCTCGAGGCTTCGGTCGCGCGCCCCTGGGGGCAGCAGGCAAGATGGTGGCCCATGTGTGACTGCAGCTGGCTGAAGGGTGGGACCCGCTCCTTTCTGCGGCATGCACTTTGAAGGAGGACCTGCAGTCACAGTTGTACAGCTGGCGGTGTGTGACAGTGGGGGAACGGCAGCTCCCTGTAAAGGTGCCAGCGCTGCCGGGGAGAGATGTGCGCCCCTTGGTGCAGCTGACCTGTGTGTGGGGCCCTGATCGGGGCTTGTGCACATAGCGGGCGTGTAACACCGCTGGCCCCAGCATTGGAAGGTGCCCATGACTCTCACATGAACGAAGGGCCACCCCTCTGAGAGGTTGAGGTACTTCGTGGCACTGGCTGGGCCCTGTGAGGTGAGCGCGTTGGTTGGCACAGAGGCCGGGGCTTGACTCCCGTAGGCTGGCGATCTACCAGGGCCCGACCTGGTGCAAAGGATGTCATGAAGAAGAGGCAGTGGCCAATTGGTCTGTGTGTCAGGCCTGCCTGGGGCGACCGCAGAGAGTGGGGGCTATTGCTCGGGGCCTATATTGGGGCTCGGGAATTGGCGTGCAGGTGTGGCCCCCTGGCTCCCTTGTGGTGGCGGCACCTGGTGTCTTTGCCGGCTGTGCTGAAGCAGCATATGTTGGGGTCCTCACTGGTTCCTGAGATCGGGCGGCGGTGCCCACTGATGAGTGTGTGAGGCCTGGGGGGCCCACCCTGGATGAGTGCCTGGACCTTGGAGGGCCTTGCTGGCGACCCTTTGCTGTGGAGACTACCTGGGGCCACCTGACTCTTATGCTTGCCTCATGGAGTGTAGGAGTCCCACTGCCTGCACAGCGTGATGGACCCTGCCACGGAATGAGAGAGCCATTCTCTGACGAGATTGGGAGTTTCCCGACTTGAACAGTGTTTGGGGTGGAATACTTGGCACCTGGTGGTGTTTGGACTGAACTGGTGCGTGGGTATAGGTCTGTTGATGGTGACCTCAGCTAGGCCTACCAGTGCAAGGGGTTCGCCCTTCTCTGCACAGAGTCCTCAGACCAATAGGAAGAAGTTGGCACAGAAACTGGAATAGAAAATACAGAGTTTAATAAACCTCATGAGGTGGAACTACATTCATACAGCACCCTTTGGTACTGAGTGAAGTAGCACACAGAGTAGAAGAACCATGGGTCTTTTATACCCACACAGGGGCTCAAAAAAGAGGGCGGTACAAGCACACATAGGAGAATTACATACATAGATGGTCATACAGAAATGCACAGTCAACAGTAAAGGAGGAGATAGCAGTTGCTGACTCTGGTAGAAACAACCTGACAGCTACAGGTTAAAAACAGATGTATGGACAGTTAGATTCTTCTGCACATGTGCAGAGTAGCAGAGTTTAAGTATAGCCAGTCCTTTAAACAGAGCACAAGGGTAAACAAAATGGCTGCCAGAAATACAAAATGGATTCCACAAAATTGACAAGATAGCCTCTAAATACCAGATGGATTCCTGCTAATGCTAATCCAATCGCAGCCAATTTACAACAGACGACCCTTTTAGCATTAGCTGAAGACATCTCCCATAATCCAGTAGGCAAACAAAAAAAATATGCACATTAATTTTTTTTTTTTTTTTTTCCATAAATTTATCAATATCCTAATTCATTGCTAGGTGGGTATTTCTCATTCTAAATATTGTTAAGCTGGTATGTATAAGGTATAAGCAGGAGTACAAAGGGAACAGAGCATTGGGTCATACAGATAGCAGGAGAGAGTAATTACTATTATCAGAAACAGAACTATTAGCTTTCTAGTCCTAAGCAAATCCTAGAACCATCCAGTAAAAACATTTTCAAGGCTCCTATGCATTTCAGTGACCATCAATTTCAATATCAAAATAGTCAACAGTACATATGTAATAAAAACATTTTCACTAGACTTTTCAAGTGTTTCCTTTATGAGGGCTAGAATATTAATCATTATTAAGGAAATGTAATATTTTTCAACTGCTCAGATGAACTTTTCTCTCATAGAATAAACATTATTCCCAATACAAACATTAAAGCAGTCAGACATATTATTACAAAAATGATCCTGGATCCAGAGGACCAGGAGGACTACACAGGACCATGAGAATTAGGACGAAGAGCTGCAAAGGGTTGCTCCTCCTCAAAAATGGGACGACCAATGGGGTACATTTTCAACAAAAAAGAAGTCCTTGGGAAATTAAAGCCGCTGTACAACCAACCAGAGGGGAGTCTTCTCCCTGTGTCCGTTTTAGCCTCACAGGCAGGCTCTTGTTGTTCCCACGGTGGAGCTGCACAAGTCGCAACTCAGGAATCATGGTATAGTTTCAAGGGAAAAGTTTCTTCTTTCAGGATAGGGCAATCACCCACCAGGGCAAATGCTCTCAGCAATCCTGTCCAGTGTCTCAGGCAGTGCACCAGTTTTCTTCATTTCAATTTAACAGGCACCAGAAACACAGCACCTGTACCCTGAACTCAAGTCCTTCCCTAACTCCTGTATTGCTCTGCTGGCACATTGCTCTTTCGTTGGGGCCATAGATTGCATTCAGTGTGCCCAGGTATCTTGACCAAGAAAGGTGAAAACTTTACAGCCACTTTGGGACCAGGTTTCAGAGGCCTGATGCTAGGATCTCTGAAGCAACCCTTGTTTCAAAGGGGGTTACCTCAAGCAAAAACTTTCTCGCCTTCCTGGTCGGTCTGTGACTCTCGGCTGGGCATCAAAAACTTGATCCACGATTTCTCCTTTCTGATTTGTGACCCCGTCTTTCGCCCAAGACAGTGGCAGGGGTACACACTTCACATCCTAGTGCTTCCGGCCTTCTACCTTCACTGAGGTCCTGGTTGCCAGCAATGCCTGTGCTGGTCACCTTCACTTTGACTTCAAGCTGGACTGGTGCTGACTCTCCAAGCTGGATCTGATGTCCGCACCCCTCTGGCAATGGTTGTAAGGCAGCAAATATCTATTGGTGGACAGAACAAAAGGTCTTTAGACAAGGCACAGAAATAATCTATCAACAGAGAGGATAGTCTCAGAATACTTCCTGGTCCAGGGACGCCACATATATTAGCAAGGCACCCAAAAACCACTTTCATCTATGTGAGAGTAAAAGAAACAACAGCCTGGACCTATTGGCAAGTATAAAAGGAACTCTTTGGTGAACTGACAAGAGTAATACATCACCCAATCCCAAGCAGCCAAGGAAGTCTGTGTTCATTTACTAAATTCTGAGGAAAAGAGAAAAACAATACAGACATACTCCAAATCATTACATCTGTATATTCCTATCTTAATCATCTAAAGACCCTCAAGAAAAAAGGAAATGTTCTACACTTTTACTCATAGACTTTGCATTACTTGTACAGGACTGCAGACACTTCTAAAATGATTTCTATTAATAAAAGCACCTACATTGTATGCTGAGGACCATGCTCTCATGTTATAGGAGCAACAGGAAAATCTAAAACTGCTAATTTAACAAGGATTCCTATTACATAAAGAACTAAAAAACTTCAACATAATGGGTACATTTTCTCCAGCAGAACATCTTGTGACAAACAGACTCCTATAAAACAATATTTTCCTCAAAAATGTTTGCTAAGGATCACATGGGCATCTTCTCTGCATTCTATTTTTCACAATCCAAACTATGCAACATCAGCTCTAGTAAGGACTGTCAGTTTATTTACACAGACTAACTAATAAAAACTAGCAATGCCCTTGCAAAACTGTATGTAGCATGAGAATAACAAACAATAGTGGTGTTATCACCTGAGAATTTTAGAACAAAAACTACCCACAGCTAGTTCCCCTTAAAGATCAAATAAGGAAACCACAATCTAGACTACTCATCCTTTCATAATTTCATCAGACAGAATGGGCAGTAACATAGCAAATTTATTTATTCATTTTATTAATGCTAATAATGTTTAAAACAGTATTACCGAATAGCCAATTAAATGTCTCATGGCTATTTCACAGACAGTTTAGACAGGCTCAAAAGAAATTAAGAAAAAGAGAGAGAAAACATAAATTTGCCTACCCTTAATTTGTAGAGGAGCTAGCCTCCTCCCCCCATTTTTGACAGTAGGAAACCTGTAACAGCTCGACTTAGGAATCAGGCTAAGCCCTACCCTGAAAGTGCATGGCCTACTGGGCTGTGCCCCTACTTACATTATATATGACTTCGAGTTATTGATCATCGGATCCATGTCCCCCATAAATTGCGCAAAGGAGGTCATGAGCGTTTGCCAAACCCCGTTCGGTCCGGGCCATCAGGACGGTGCAATCTGCATATAGCAAAACTAGGAGACCCCGCCGTCCTGCCTGAGGGAAGTCCGCTTTGGTCTCCAAGAGGGTTCTCTCTAGGTTGTTAATGTAGAGGATGAATAAAAACGGGACCAAAATACAACCCTGACAGACTCTGCCCCTGACAGGAAATGAGCATGATACATTCAGGCCGGCCAAATAACGCACGGCCGTCTTAGTGTCTGGATGGAGATCATGTAGGAAGGAGACTCTATCCCTGTCCACCCCTAGAGAAAGAAGGATCTGCCACAGTTTGCCTCTGTTCACGCAATCAAATGCGGAAGACAGGTCCATAAAGGCCATAAAGATGGTACCAGAGCGGGCTACTGTGTACTTATTCAATATCATAAAGAGATTTAGACATTGATCAGTCGTGAAGCATCCAGAGCGGAAACCGTATTGGGCATCCAACAGGATGTTATTGTCAAGAGCCCAAAACAATAATCTGCACAGCAGGATCCGCCCGACCACTTTGACCACAGAGTCCAACAGGGATATAGGCCTGTAACAAAGAGTACTGTCCCTGTTCCCCTTTTTAAAAACTGGGACGATTATGGAGATGGCCCAAGAGGCAGGAGAGCCAGACCTCGCGGCTGCATTAATTACAGAGGTAAGCAAGGTGCCCAGAACTCCACATCCGACAGATGAAGATCGGGAGGAATTCCGTCAGGTCCTAAGGCCTTATTGCGTGTCATGCCAGTAATGCCTCGCCTCACTTCTTCCTCCGTTACAGATAGAGTTGTGTATTCAGTCCCCCCTCCCCAAGTAGTAAAAACTGTCATTATCTGTAATATGTGCGTCTAGGACATTTGCGGCCTCTACTCCCGAAAAGGGCTATTAATAATGCTCCAAAACTTGACACTACACTTAATAGTTGTTGCTTCCATAAGCTTACCCCAAGCTTCCTCCTTCAGATCCTTCTTACGCTTGCTGAGAGCTATCTTATATTGTTTCCTTCGAGTGTAAACTAGGGAGCTCTTCCTGGGAATGGCATGCAATGCTATTCTGAGCCTCCTAGCAGCAAGCGAGCATTCTGGATTAAACCATTTAGGTGCCCTTTCCTGTTGGACTTTGGGTGCAGGGACCGTCAATAACTCAGCGACAGAATGAGAGATAGATTCGAAGGCGCGGATGATGGACTTCTCCAGCTGTGCCTCCACTCATGACAAATCTGAATCTCCTTCTGATACTTCACCAAGAGGGACTCAAACAGGGAGCCTGGGATAATCTGTGCCCATTTGAGCCTTCTACCCCCATCAGTCTGCCGAAGTACTCCTCCTCCACTACTCCTCCTTTTCAAACCCAATATAGGCCAGTTAGCTTTAATACGCAGCGGATTATGATCGCTGTGATTACTGGCTGTAACTGAAAAGTCAGAAATCAAGTAAAAGAGAAGGGTGGAAACTAGAATGAGTTCTATAAAGGAGGGTTCATGGCCTGGCCCTTTAAAGGTGGGAATTAGATTCCTCCTGTCTGAATCCAATTTGCCCATAGTTTATTGCAGGTTCAGATCACAAACTTGGGAGTTTAGTTTGCCCCCCTATCCACTATGTTCAAAATGCGCATCAGCTGCGCAAGGGCAGGGGGAGCCCTCAATACCCCTAAGACCCTGCAGCCTGAGGTCCCCACAAGGATGAACGTTAAACTCCCCTATCAAGACTATATGTTATGGGGGGAGGCATTCAAATTTGTCAGGAAAGTGCCTAATTGGGTAACGTTACAAACCACGGGAAGGGAAGATGTAGCATTATAAAAGTTCAAGAGCAGTAATCTACACTACCCTAGAGAAAATAATAAGGCCTGAAGGCATGGGTTATTAGTATTCATGTCCACAATGCAGCCCCTTATCCTGAGTAACACATAGATTGCCAGGCGCCCTTGGGGTGACCAGCCCTTGAAGGGGTTGTGGGTATATTAAACAACTTGTAGCCTTCCAAAAAATAAGAGTTGTCGATAGTCCAAGTCTCCTGCAGGCAGATAATGTCATACTTGTGGATAACCGAAAAAAAAAACTATCGTCTCCCTTGTGCTGATTCAATCAATCTTGTTGAACACCCTTATTGTTCTTCTATTATCACATTCATGCATAAATGCTCAAAATACATAAAACCTGTTTTTTTGCAATAGATGCCTCCTCCTATGTTAAAAAATGTTCCTTTTATATTCATGTAACACTGAATCACAATAATTGATATTTATATACAAAGCCACAGACCCAATGTCAATATTCCAAATAAATATTTCATAAATGTTTTTGTTTTCATCGATCAATCTTTTACTAAGATGTAAAACAAAAACAGATGGCCTCCTTTGTCATTCCCCCTATTTACACTCGTTTGAAAATCACAATATTCATATACTGATTTTTATCTGTGAATCTCTGCACATGATTAACTCTTAATAAACATTTCACATATTATCGAAATCCCATACATTTTTTTTTTTTAAAACAGTGAATCAAACCAATGTTCATACCAGTATAGTGAAAGCAAAAGTGTTGACGCGGTGTTTCGGTGGACTTGTCTTATTCTGCACCACCTTCTTCAGGACAAGCTTTTATTTTTAAAAAACAGTTGGGTTCTCTTTGAGGTATGTTGTCTTAGCCACAAATAATAAATCTCATTGTTGTAGGAAAACTCCAGGAGATAGATGTACCGGTAGTTACTTCCGATTATAATCCTTATTAGTTCAAATTTTCACTAGTTTACACACTTTCCATTCATCAATGTGGAAGCGTGCATTTATTAAAAAATTTCTGGTCACCGTATTTCAGTAATTTCCCCGCGTATTCAGTGACATATCATAGTTTTCGGCAGCCGTCTCGCTTCTATACTTTAAGTATTCTCGAATGCGAGTTGTTCTGGCAAAGAAAAAATGAGAGTTGTCGATAGTCCAAGTCTCCTGCAGGCAGATAATGTCATACTTGTGGATAAAACACAGTCATTCCGGATCTGTAAACTTACTGGCCAGGCTGGCTATGTTCCAGGAAATGAGATTGAAAGAGTTAGTGTCCTGGTCATGACTGATCGAGTTTCGTTGTGCCGGCTTGTGCATGGAATCAGGTTGTAAAGAAAGGACCTTGGGTATCATAAATACTGGCCCTTCAAGTCAATCACAGTTTTCAAGTTGCCTCAGTGGTGCAAATGTGTTAAAAAGTAGTAAAGACCTGGCACGCCGGATCCCCGCTTGACGGGGCCCACGCGTGTCATGGTGCGGGTGTGGCACGCGGCCAATGCAGCTATGGGGTGGAAGGACCGTTTGACCCGGGCGTCGCCGTTGTATGCGCCCCAGCGGTTGGGCTCCCTGTGGACCTCGAAGGGCTTCGAGAAGTGGGACACGATTGGCATCAGTAAAGTGGGGGACCTCTGGACGAGAGGGGGATTTAAAACATTCGAGACGCTGCAGACGGAGTTTCAGCTGCAGGGCAGTGAATACTTTCGGTACTTGCAGGTCCGTCATGCGCTGGGCTCCGTCTTCCCAGACGTCGCCTCCATCCCGGAGTCTTCCCCCCTGGAGGATAGAGTGCTGGATGGCCACGTTCCGGATAGCACGATCTCCCTCATTTACAAAAAATTGATTAATGACCGCTCGGGCCTGCTGACCGGCCTCCGTGAGGCTTGGGTTGCCGACGGGCTGGAGTTGGACGACGAGGACTGGATTTCCGCGGTGGCCTCTCCGAAGGAGGTGGCCATACCGGCTCGCCTTCGCTTCGTCCAGCTTAAGATACTCCACCGGGTTTACATGACGGGGCCGAGGCTTCTGCGTATGGGTTATGCTGAGGATGGGTTGTGTAAGCGTGGGTGTGGTGCTTTGGCGACTTTTTTGCATATTTTGTGGGAATGCCCGAAGGTGGAGCGATTCTGGCGTGGTGTGCATGAGGTCCTGCGTCTGGTTACGCATATCGCACTGTTGCCTGAAGCGAGGAGATGCTTGCTGAATGTGTGGGAACCAACTGATTACTCGGTTCCGCAGACGCGATGGGTGACTCTGGGATATATGATAGCTAAGCGTGACATCGCTCAACTGTGGGGATCCCAGCGGCCCCCGGCGGTGTCGGCCTGGAAAGAACATATGGATTGGTGCATGTTCCGAGAAAAGGTGGTGTATGTGGCGAGGGGCAAGCCTGGGGCGTGGGTGAAAATATGGGGCCCCTGGAACGCCTACCGCGGGGGTATTTGCGAGCCACCACTGCTCCCTGCTGCCTCACCGGCTCCGTCCCCCTAGTTGACCCCCTCCCCCAGCCCCGGGCACAGAGTTCCCCCAGTCCTGGACTTGTTTCCCTTCCCCCTCTTCAGATTCCTGTGGATGGTCGGGGTTCCTTATTCGAGGAGCACGTGTGTTACCTTCGATTAAGGGTTGCCTTGCGGGTGTGTTTTTCTATGTTGTTGCGTGTGTATAAAATGAAACCGTATTGTGGGCTTCGAGTCATGTGGCTTACGTCGTTGGTGTCTCCTGATTTGCTTCTTTGTAACGCCAAGTGCCCTTTTGTAAGTTTGTCAGGTGCTCCTGTCACTATAGCGGCCGGCCGGAAGGTTGTAGGCCCATACTTGTATATACTTGAGATTGAAATAAACGGTTTCAACAAAAAAAAAATAAAAATAAAAAAAAAAAGTAGTAAAGACGAGGACACATGAGGCCACTCGAAAAGAGCCAGACTAACTGGTTTCCTGGAATATGGGGCAGTGGATAAAGGTGTATAAAAGTAGCCCAAGGGGAGGGCCGTATTGGAGGTGACCGGACCCTTGCTATTACAATGGCTAGCTTCATGAAGAATTCTCTCTGCCAGGTGTGGCCGGTTAAAGTTGAGGATTACGCAATCGCCGCACTACACTTTTTCTATCCTATCCAGGCCACCCTCCGGACCATGACGATGTGCCTCTCCACTCTAAAACCCAAGGGTGTATTGATATTAAGCCAGTGAAGGACTTTGTTCTTTAACTGGTAAAAATCCTCAACTACACCCGGCTTTAACACTGGCACATTGCCCAGGACCACGACATATGGAGTTGCTTCAGATGGTAGCGGTAGCAGGGATCGAGGCTTCCCCACCTACCAACCTCATACTAGAAGTCAACTCACTCCAGTGACTGGCCTCTGACCTGAGTAGATCCTGGGAGCATGACCTTGCCTGTGCTCCATCTGTGGAGGATAGATGTGGGCCAGTGAAAGGAGGGGGGGCAAACGGGGGAAGATGCGCCTGAGATGAATAGTACATGCATTGTGGGCCTCTCCTGTAGCGGTTACTGAGGCAGGGAGGCATGGGCTATTGTGAGCGTTACTGGTTAGTGCAACTACATTGCTAGTGCTGGCTGTTAAGTTGGACGTCTTGATAGATTGGGATAAGTTGAGAATTCCCTCTCGATGGAGAACAATTGTTGCTTGATTGGTTCTAATTTAGAGTAAAACCGTCAAGAAGGGAACCCACACATGCTTCTAACATGGCTGCCACTTCGTCTTTCGAGACGGGAACTGCTCCCTGAGTGATGGAGGTCAGGGTATCCACTTTAAGGCGTTTCGCACTGGCTCCTGGGGTGGAACACTTACGCTTGGCCCCAAGTGCGATCTCCCCTCGAGGCCGCCCCTCCTGCACATCTACTTGAGATGCTTGATTTTGGGCAGGCGTCCCAAGACCTGACTCGGGAACCGAGATTGGCTGTGCCCTGCCGGTCCACCTCTCAGTGACATCTTTCCTGAAATTGCTTGATCTTTGGTCTTGATGGTCGGGGGTGAGGAAGGGACTACCAGCTCCAGGATGCACTGTGACCCACACACTGGGGCAGAGACAGGGGAGTATGGATGGTTTGCTGATGACGTTGAGCCACCAGTTCAATTTCCTTATCAAGGACCCTCGCTGCTCGTTGTAGGAAGCAGTCCATGGTCGTAATAGCTGGAGCTGCTTGGATTACAGCAGCTGTCTTGCGTTTCCCCATGATTCCCAGCTATATAGGGTGTGTGGTTATGAGGCAGAACAGTGTTACTCCAATTATACAAATCCCTAAGAATAAATGTCCTTGGCTTGGCCTTGGCTTAGGCTAAACTCCATCGAGGAAAGTTCAATTGAAAGAAAAAGGGGAACCAGAAATGGGAGGATAAAGTCCAGATGTTAAAAATGCGCCCAGACGTTCCTAGTTAAGAGGGGTGATTGCCCCCTCCCCCTCAATCTACTCTTCGCTGACCAAAAACCACACTAGTAAAAGTGATGGTAGGGCCCCCGTAGGGCTTACCTTCCAGTGGTGTAGACTGTTAGCTCAAGTCCGGATGGAGACCGTTCAGTGTACATCAGGGACCTGGCTTGCCATTCACGCTTTCCCTGAACAGCAGCCCCAAATATGCGGTAAGATGGAACTGGATGGGAGGGGGCCCAGAGAGCAGATCTAGGAGGGGCAGGCCCAGCCCAGCCTCCTGCGGACTCTGACGGCCCCACCCTTGGTCGGGGCTTCGCCCAGGCACTGCGCGCCCGCGTGCGTCCCGCCCAGTGGGACTGTGTGAATGCTTATATGCGACTCCGGGCGCCAAAGAGTCAGGCAGAATAGGTGTGGCAGTGCGGTGCAGCCTGTGAATTGTGGTCCCTGCTCTCGGCTCAGAGTCGAAGCGTCCAACGCAGAGTGGTTGTGTGAATGCTTATATGCTCCTCCGGGTGCCAAGGAGTCAGGCAGAACAGGTACAGCAGTGCGGTGGAGCCTGGGAGTTGTGGTCCCTGCTCCTGGCTCGAAGTCAAAGCGTCAAAAGATGTAAATCAAATAACAAATGTCATGAAAAATATGATAGACTTTAAAATGAAAAAAAAGGTGTCATTGTTTCTCAGTATCTGAATTAAGTGCATACGGCTATATCACTGACTGGAGTGACATGTATTAAAAGCAGTACGTTTTTAAACATGAAACATTCAAGAATACTCCTAGGGTTTGACGACGTTGCCACGAGTTACCCAACATGTGTCTGTTTATCATGTTCTATATTATATAGCTTATATTCATAGCTTATATTGTTATTAATGTAAAGCAAGATTATTTAATATTAACCATATATCAATGAGGATTTTGTAGAGCGCAGGTCATGTACAGAATTACTTCAATGTGCTCTCAAACTGGATGGTTGAGCAAAATGATACATATTGAAGTACATCGATCGGCCTCGGGTGACAAAATTAGGTCGAGTGGGAAAGTTGGGATTTGAATCGAGGATTGCATATTGTGCAGATTTCACTAGTGGGCCCAAAAGGAACAGCATGTCCCTGTCGTTAATATTTTCTTTAAGTGATGCAATACTGCTCCGTTTCATTTTATAGGGAAATTGTGGACTTAAAATGATGGCTTTAACAGAGCTTTCGTGTTTTTTCAATTCCAGGTGTAGCTCCCTGATTGGTCGAGGCATCTCTTTACATTCTACTTGTAGACCAGAATTTATAAAGGAATAAGCTGGAGTACAAGTACCACAATGCAAAGAAGAACAACCGCACTGTGGGGCGTATTTACAAGCCCCTATTGCCACAGGAATGTAACTTTTTATGACGTTCCTATGGTGAAAGAGGCATCGCCTTATTTACAAGGCAGCGTTAAGCCACTTAACGTGGCTAAATGCTGCCTTGTAAATAAGGCCCCCTTTCAAGCTATGCTTAGTGTGAAAGGGGAGGGCAATGGGTGTTGCTGTGGGCGTTCCACCACAACACCCATTGATTCTGACACTGCCCTCTATTTACACGGGAGGCGTAAATGTGAGGCAGCGCCAGAATTAAGACCAGGGAAAACCTGGTCTTACCCTGGCGCCATGAAGAGATTGCTGTTTTCATGTGTGCTGCGTTGTGCAGCACACATGAAAACAATCAAAAGCCCAATGATTGTTTATGTGCAGGAAGGTCCCGCTTACTGCACATAAACAATCATTTTTTAAAACTGCAGTTTTGCAACTTCTGTGTGTGCTGAGTTACAAAATGGCATTTACAGATTGTTAATGTGCACGAGGGGGAACTTCCTACACATAAACAATCCTCCCCTGCACGCAGACACCCTTGCACTATGTGTAGCACCAGTGCAGGGGGAAACGCAGGGCTGCACTACATTCTTGTAAATATGGAGCAGCCCTGCGTTTCTGAAGTGGTGGAGTGAGGCGTTAAGCCATGATGGCTAACGTCTCACCCCGCCACTTCCCCTGTAAATATGCCCCCAGGTGTTCTATATTGGCTTAGGACCTGCAAAATTTGAGAGCTGTGCTTTTCCCGTTTTGTCCACGGGCCCACAAGATCCACTGACAAAATTCAAAAGTAGCACCTTTCTTCAGCTTTAAACCTAGTTGTTCTCTTTAATGTTCTGTTTTTCCCACCAAATAATGACCGCGCAGTAATGCTTCTTTCCAGGCTGTGAGATGATTTTGCTTTTAGCCTTGGTTATTTCCAGCGTGATCATGATGGAGTAAGGTTTAAGTATTATGCTTAAATTTGAGCATTGTTTTTCTTCTTTCCAGAGAACACCCAATTGGAGACAAGTCTTTCCAGAGCTACATCAGACAGCAGTCAGAGATTTCAGCGCACTCCATTTAAATTGCACCCGTGCCATACGATCCTCTTGAAGGGCATCTATATGTAGCATAGACCTAAAGATAACAAATGTCACGCTTACAAAAATTGGAATTTTAAAGTATTTTATTTCTCTGTCCGAGAATGGTTACAGTAGTTGCTATGCACTTTACTCATCTGTTATCAACAGATAAGATAACTTTTTTTGTTTGTTTAAAATTTGCTTTGTTTCTTTAATTCTAATTGATCAGTTTAATGATCAGGTATGTCGTCTTCAGCTTATTAATTGCATCACACAAGTTCCTGAAGCCCAGCAAAGTATAGACATTTATGTTGCTGTCATATTGCTTTATGTACCACTGCCATGTGCCCTGTTTTAAAATGTGTGCACTTTTTACTTTCCAAGTTAATTTATGAAAAATACAGGTGAAACGGTTTATATTATACCCAATGTAAAAAACATTATGAACGAGATTTTTTATGAATATTATTTTCACTCTTTGTGTTCCATTGTTTTTCTAAATATTTACCCTGCATTTTATCTATGCCTGTGTCTGTGTGTGTGCGCGGGCATACATTAAAAATACACATGCCACTCCCACTAGTAGACTATGCAATATCAAATTTATTTCACTAAGCCAGTGGAAAGGTATACACATGCCTGGGAATGGCTTCTAGCCATAGGCAAGGAACGAAGACACTCACCTCATTGGCCAGTGACTGCAATTTGATATGGTACCAGCAATATGCAGGGCTCACAGCCCTGGCAGTCTTAAGGGAACCTTTTAATTTTTTAGCTAAGTATTAATGGTTGCTGTCTTTAATCATAAAGTGTGGATGTGCCCTAAAAGGAAATGGTATTTTGAATTTAAAGAAAATTAAAAATAACTTATTCTCGGCAAATTCTGGGCAAATGACCGTTTTAACTATCTAACTATGCATATGTTTTTCTTTTGTGAATTGCATAAGCAAATGAAAAACATTTGTGGTCAAATGCATTATACAGGTTTGCTAGACGTGGTTACGTTTTTTCTCAGCATTATGGCATGAATATATTTATATACACAAATGCAGCGCAGTGCACGTACAGACATGTTTATGGAAGAGGTGTTTTAATCAAACACTCATGAATTATGAAATACTGATTCCCAGCCAACTAAGTCTGCACAGGGAAGTTCCTTTTGAAAATTTTGACTGCAAAATTGAGGACCCAGAAACGTAGACTACAAAAATATTTTATGTATCTGCCTAAACTTGCTTCCTAAGTATATGTAGGGCTAGGTGAAATAGATATTCTAACTTCAGTCTTACCGTATTTTATGATTATAACATGATGATAGGTAGAGAATTCCCATAAGTTCTGGGGTATGCTGAGGATGCATACGAACCCCAAGTCTTTTTTACATCTTCCTGAGAAAATTTGACTTTCTACTGACTCCAGCAAAAAAGACTTTCCTCCTTCACTTGGGAATATTCCAGAAAGTCCTCTCCGGTGTGTGATTGATATGCTGATTTTATGTGAAGCACTAGGTGGGGTACAACAGTCTATCGAGGAGTTTGTGAATGCTACTATCAAACATCTCAGAATCAACTCACGGAAAAATATATGTTATAATATTTGATAGATGGACATTTGGAAACCGTTGGCTATTGGCGAACAACCCTTCCAGGTGGTGGCTCATCAGTATAGATTGTTTGGAGTACAATTTGATAAAAGTAACCTATCCTGGGAACACTGCATAGCTGCAAAGAGGGCATTGGTGTAAAGTGTGGACAGCGCCCTAGGGAAATCCAACAGTAACTATGGCGACTCCTATTTAATAGAATCTGTGATAGTAAGGTAATGCGTGTTTCAACATTTGAAATCATCATTTCATGAAGTCTAGCATACTGGCTTTTTTATTTGTTTTAGATTGTTGTAATGCCATCTTGGGGTTGTTGTAATGATCCCTAAAGCCAATCTATTAATTTGATTCCAACCGCGCTGTATGTGAAATAAATCTTATATTTTCCAATGTTTTTCATTACTAACTACATCCAGATACTAAACAGCAATCAATGAGATGGAACATGCATTTAGTAAATATTATAGAGTCTGTCATTACTAAGTGCTTCTAGATACTATATAACAATGGCTCTGATGTCGTAATACAAAGAGATGCTGTTAACTATATACCAAGAAAGTGGTCCAGCTTGTTTTTATACAAAGCGTCTAGCTTATTAATTCCACAGGACTCTGTGTCCTACCTTGATTAATATCTCAGAATAAGAATAGTTCAAGCACCTTTAAAGACACTGCATTATGATGAAGTAACAGTCCACTCCACTCTCAGTACCCATTTACTGCTTCGGTCACTGATTGCCTGTAGTTTTGTCTTTGACCCTGTACAGTACTCCACTGCCTTTTGGCTAAGTCTGTGCTATACAAATACAACATACATACAAATGTACCAGTGTTTCAAATAACCAGTGCTTCTAATGGTATGAAATCATATTTCTCTCCATCACTTGAGTGGAATAAAGTAGAATACTTTGTACCGTATCTGACCACAGTGAAGGTTGCCAATCTCGGTTGTTTTTTACCATGAATTAGAGAGATATATCTTAAGACGAAATGCTTGATTATATTTCTTGTAGAATTTTTAAATGCTATAAATTTATTTTGGCGTGATTTCTCTAGCTGTATATTGTGGTTTATTTCTATGTTTATAAGGTTGATATCAACCAAAAATAAACTAATTTAAAAAAATGTGTATTGATCGAATTAGGTGCATGTCATTTTTAGTAGAACATATTTTTGTATCATCCTTATTTTTGCAGTCTGTTTTTAATTTGAGTCTTTATTTTTGTAATCTGTGGACCTTGCTCATAAAGCATTTTTTAAATACATGTCTGTCATACTCCAGACTTATATGTGACTTACTCATACATTTTCAGAAGTAAGACCTATATATTCATGTTTTCTATTAGTATCACGTTAGTTATGTGTCTACGAAATGCTTTGTAAACCAGGTCTTGATATTCAGATGTAACTCTCACCAAAGCTTTGAGTAAAATACAACTACTCATCGAAAAAGCTATGTGAATTGGGCCCTATATTTGAATAATCTACATTTTTTCACATGCCACCCACAGGCTGCCAGTTTACTATAACTCGGTAAAATGCTGACTTACCTTTAAATATCTTCAACATTTACACATACACTGATTAATGGCTGCCCTGTTCCAGTCTTTTGTTACTGGTTTTGCACTTCTTTTTAAAATATTTATTTAAAAGAAATCATACAAGAAACATAAGCGGTGAATGCCACAGATAATTTCTAGATGCACCATTTTTGTAATTTATATAACTTTCCAACACCACTTTAAAAATAAATAGTTTCGATTTTCCATCATATATAATCCATACCTCTATTACAGATGGTTGTCTAAATTCATGTGAGCTCCACTCTTATAAAAGGTAGTTTTTAGCAGAGAGTTTAACATAAACATGTTTATTATGATCCTTTGTAAAAAAAAATAAAAAGAAAATGACAATAAAGTAGATGGAATAAAGTAAATTGCTGTCTTAGATTGTGGGAGTTTTTACAAATATTTTTTTTAAATAAAAATTGCACTGCCTTAATTGAATTTGGGTGGAAAGTTACAGAGTTGAGTCTGTCTACGCTTCATACCAGCAGCATCTAAGAAAAAAAATTTGATGCTTTTATTCAGTTTGTTTCAGTGGAGAGTGCGGATTGTACAAAGAATATCTAAATTCATTTTCAAACTGTTACTTTTTAATTCTGCTCGAATTGTTTTGACATACACAGGTAATTCATACTGACCTTTTTAGTAATTTCACTGCTGCAACTTTAAGATTCGATTGAAACGTAATGCATAAGGTACATCCTGTGTGTACATTCTGTGTATTTATCAGATTTCAAAAAGCTTTAATAACATTTTCTTTAGTTTCCTGCTACATATAGCAGTGGTTCACCAGTATTTGCATTGGTATTCTCCTACACTTGTGAAATAAGATGCTATAAAACTTTCAGTGATGTATTCAACATATGCAATAAGCGAACAGAAGCTTAAGGAAACTCTCATATATTTATATTGACCTGAATTCCAAACTATAATTATAGCAAAGAGGAGGGCAACACAAGAATTAAAGATACAAAAACAACTATATTTATTTCCAAATCTATAAAGGTATAATCATGAAATCCAAATTGACAAAATACAAATTAATGATTTCACATCCACACTTCATTTGCATCTGCAATCACACTGATCTCATCCAACCTCTAAAACATTACAAGTACATATACTCTGCTTCCAATAGATATGCCAAGAAATCAACAGCAGTGAACGCAGTACACCATACCTATACACTTATTTTGGCTCAAAAAAAACTCTTCTTTTTTTTTAAAGGACTCTCATCCACTGTTGGTTTTATTAGTGGCATGCTTCATCATCAAGTCCTCGTCCAGATACACCAATGTATCTGGGTGGGCTCAACCTTATTTCAAGGGGGCACATAATAGTACTATTTTTCTCTTGGTATCTATGCCATAAAAGGGGGTACCAGGACTGAAAAAATTCTAATGTATTGTTCATTTGAAAAGTAGAACCCCAGCAAGATTAATAACAAGAGTTGATTATGCATTCTGACATTATACATCAGGTCTACATGTTTCAGCCAATGGTGCCAACAACTGGTCAAATGGCTTTCTTCAGGACCAAGGAAGGTGTAGATCCATTGTAAACTTGTATTGGATGTTGCTGTGTCAATTTCTGTACCTTAGTTTGTGCCACATCACTCACAATCAATCATTCATGATCACATGCCACTCTAATTTTTATCAGCCTTTCAGAGGTGCTTTCCCAGTATTATTATTCGGTACCTGAGGGTGAAAAGAATTTTACTTCTATTAATATTCCCAACATAGTAACAGTACTTTTTGTTCACTCTGGTGAGTCTTGGGTGAGCACTGCAAAACAAACTGATTAGGTGAGAAAACCCTGAATGCACACTCATGCAATAGGCAAACATGACTACTCGTACATGAAAAATTGGGAACTTTTAATTTTAACCTGCGAGGGCTAAGATTCTACAGTCTCGTCTCGCACGTAACATGAAACACATCTGCCAGTGTTGAAATCATAGACAGATTTGCACAATCCCAATTTGGCCTCCATACGGGTAGTCAGGTTGGTTCGGCCGTGTAGTCATACATAGTGAGGGTAACAATGGAAGAAGATTTGTGAGGGGGGCCCCATCTGCCTTCCTGAAACTAGAGCAAGCCTAGGTCGACATCCCACCTCCTTCCACTAAATTTGTCAAAGGCTCTGAACCAACATCTTAGCCTAAAAGTCATCTTTCTCAACTGCATTTTAACCTGTTGGTGCCAAGCACGTCTTTTCATTTACTTCCGGACATATGGTGTTGCATGACCAACGTGATGATGTGACCGTGTATTGCCTCTCACACGAAGCTGTGTAGTGATGTGTATGCCTTTCAGATGTATAAGTCGCCCGCGTGTTACATCAAGAGGATTTAATTGTTCATCTACCCTCGAAAGCTATTGACTCTTTCCTAAGCTTATTTGGATTTGTATAAGCCCAGCCCACTGAGTTATCCACATCATGCTTTTCCTGCAATGTCTATATACATATCTTGCTGCCTGATTGAGTGCTACTGTTCATTTTTCAAGACTCAGGGTAAAAATAGTTTTAGCCTATCAGGACTGCAAGTGCCAAAATCCCACTTATCTTGTACTGTCATTGTTTTACACACACCATCCAATGATGTCATCATACAGTCTCAACTAATGGATCCGAAGAAACAATATACTACTACCCCAGCCCCGTGCGTATTAGACTCAAGATGGAATTGTAATCCATCGAGTTGTGCCTAGATAGTTTTATTGTAACAAATTGGGGAATATGTAGAAAGGTCTTATTGCTGTATAAACGTATACATAAAGCCGTTGCTCATAAGGCAGTTTGTGATTTACAGAGTCTTATTATTACCATATATTTACTAATACTGTTTTAACCTGTTATTGTTTGAGAGAGGTCTCTGAAAAACCTGTGTGTCGATAGAAAATTCAGTGCTGGAGCACTGTATGACTTTAATGTAATTCTTATCTATTTCTAACCAGGACATTTTAGGGTTTGAATCCCAGGAAGTTGAACTACCTTTGTATCCTTCCAACTTCAATAAAGGGAGTACCACTGAGTTGTATGTTAGTAATGGTTAGTATTTGCACTGCTGCTAGATGGCGGCTGCAACTGTTACTCAAAAGGTATGCATATATGTATGTATATGTGGAGGTGCTGCGACTAGAGGACTCGTTTAATTTGCTTAGTGGTGGTAATAAAGACCTTGCTGGGAGCCAACTCGAGCTGTGTCAGACCCTGTTTTATTCAGGAAACGGGATTGGAGCTATATATGTATATATATATGTATATTTGTTGG
Organism: Triturus cristatus; assembly: GCF_964204655.1. Taxonomy (NCBI): domain Eukaryota; kingdom Metazoa; phylum Chordata; class Amphibia; order Caudata; family Salamandridae; genus Triturus; species Triturus cristatus. Next base: position 1,122,255,956 of record NC_140591.1, on the reverse strand, counting down.
GTTGCATAGACCTGATTTTTGTCCACACTCCACTCTCCTCTCATTTTTTTGATGGTACTGTGGAATACGACAAACTGTTAGGCTACTCCTTCCAGTGAGATCAGTAATGATGTGATTGATGGTATCATGTGTGAGGTATTATGCTCTGCATGGGGAGTATTTTATGGCTGCATTGCTAACCATAACAGTGCGATTCGTTGTCTAGGTTTTCATTGGAACCATAATGTTTCTTCAGCGGAAGTCTGTGTGTGTGTGTATATATATATATATATATATATATATATATATATATATGTGTGTGTATTACCTACTGGCGGTCACCAGTAGGTAGTTATAGTAAGGACCTAGTTCCTATAAAAAAGCATTTTTTGACTTGGCTATAACTTTGGGGTCGTTTGACAAAACCTCATGACATTTTCCCCAAAAAGTGTCAAGGTGGGTTCTATTGTTATGGAAAGTTTGGGGGTGATTTCTGCAGTGGTGAGCGAGAATGTGGGGCATGAAATAGGGTTGCGTTTGTAATGTTATTTCCCATAGGAACCTTTAGCCACACCTACAGCCCGAACTGCTGAACGGACCTACACCAAATTTGGCAGGGAGGTAGATGTCGGGTCAAGGAAGTGTCTTTTGCTTACTTGGTGTAAAACCGTTCAGTAGTTGTTCGAGAAATGTAAGTCTAAAATTATAGTGATATCTCTTGCCGCAGATATTTCACAGTAGTTTCGTGAGTAATCGCGAATGCATGCATCCAACGGGAATGCTCTGATTGGCTGAACGCCTGAACAGAGATTTGCAACCACCATTTTATCTATCGGGAACAGTTCCCAGGGCTGGAAATTTCTGAAAAAGCTAACATAAGGAGTCAGAGTAGAGGTACTCTGACCCCATCTTTGAGAAATGGGGGTGATAGTGACACAAGTTATATGTCCAAAATAGATTTTTTTAATCGCGCGTGATATTCGCTCCAACGCCGTGACCACCACCATGACCCCCTTGTGTACCATCGCTGCAAATGTTGGTGGAAATATAAAAAAAATCTATCAGTGAATCATTAATATGCATTGTTATAGAGATATTGAGATTCTGAGAAATGTTTTTATGGAGTTATTTATATAGTGAGTTATCTACTGTGGTGGTTAAAATTAATTATCTAGTAAATATTTTTTAATATGATGGTGGCTATTGAATTCCTACTTCTGCTTTCTGCTTTCATTACGTAACCGCGGGGATCACGATTACCGACAACATTGCGATCTCCAGCCTCACCGCGAAAACGGAAAATAGGTTTTAGAGATGGTTGTTCTAGAGATACACTAGAAAAATATGAGTTTGAAGTGTACTGTAATAAACCCCTAGTGTGTAAAATACTGTAATATGTGTGCATATATGTGCTTTCACTTTATGGAAAAGGCGTGATCATCGCGGTTAAAGGTGTTGTTGCAACTTCCCGAATAACTGTGAAAACTGAAAATAGGTCTTAAAGATGGTGTTTAAAGAAACATGTACAAAAATATGAGTTTAAACATGCTTTGAAAGAAGTATTTATATAGTAATATGTGTAGGGCAATGTTCAGAAAGGATTTTTTTACATATTATTTTTAGATGTGTTAGTGATCATTGAATGTCTACTTTTTTTCGTTTTCACAGCGTATCCATGGGAATCGCGATTGCCAACATCATCGCGATCTCTGGAATTACCGTGGAATTATAAAATAGATTTTAGAGATGGTTTTTATAGAAACTCTCTAGAAAAACATGACTTGAGAGAATAGTGTAAGAAACCTTTAGTGTGTAAAATACTGTAATATGTGTGGATATATGGGTTTTACACTTTATGGAAAATGCACGATCGTCGCGGTTAACGACATCATCGGGATGTCCCGAATAAGCATGAAGACGGGAGATAGGTCTGAAAGATGGTTTTTAAAGAAACGTAGTACAAAAATGTGAGTTCAATCATGCTTTGAAATAAGTATGTATATAGTAATATGTGTAATATCTGCAATGTTTAGAATGGATTTTTTTACTTATTAATTTTGGATGTGTTGGTGGTCATTGAATGTCTGCTTTTGTTTTCCATTTTCATGACTTGACCGTGGGGACGCAATGTCATCATGAATATACAAAATTTAAATAGAAAAAAAACAACGCTGATTAATCCATTGAAGAAAATACAAGCTTATAAAAATACCTCATATAGAGCCATTTTGGATAGAAAATCCAATTTAAAAACCTTAAAAATTCAATAAATAAACTATAGGTTACATGGACGTTATAGTTGGGAAATAAAATTTGAAAAACCTTAGAAATTCACTGAAAACAACAAAGGTTACAGGTACATTATAGTGAGGATTTCACATTTAAAAAAAACCTTAGAAATTCACTGAAAAACAAACCAAAGGTTACAGGGGCATTATAGTTAGGAAATAGACCTTAAAAAACCTTAGAAATTCAGTGGAATAAACGAAAGGTTACAGGGACGTTATAGTTAGGCTGATATGTCACTCATACAAAATTCAGCAGTTATAGTTAGCTGAGCCAACTATAACTCGTGCCCCGCTATGCACTACTTATGACCACACATATTATATCACTCATGACATGGTCAGTGGCAACACTGATGACATCTCAAATGACATCACTGATGACATTATACAGTGACTGTGAGTGTTTTTGAAATGTTTGAGTGTTAAATATATATAACAAGGTGTATTAATGAATCAGTAAGTGTATGAGTGCCTATACGGATGATTTAGTGGTTGCCTGACTGACTATAGGTGAGTGATTATACGTGTCTCAGTGAGTGTATGGATTAGAGACTAATTTGTGTGAATGTCTGTAGCAGTCTGTCAGGTGGTATGTAAGTGGCTGCATAGGTTGGTAATTAGATACATGAGTGCCTGTATGGGTTATTGATTGGTTGTCTGAGTACCTGTAGAGGTGAATAAGTATCTGTGTGGGTGGGTGAGGGGCTTTGTGACTGCCTGCATGGATTAGTGAGTGGGTTCATCAGTTGCTGTATCGGTTCATGAGTGCATATCTGAGGGGCTATATGGGTGAGTGAGTGTGCGAATGGCTGTGTCGGTGAGTGAATGGATGTGGCAGTGGTATATGGGTGAGTAACTGCATATGTGAAAGGCAGCATATGTGAGTATTGGAGTACATAAGTGATTTTATGCGTGAGTGAGTGATTGTGAGAGTGGCTAAATGTATGAGTGTGTACTTGTGCCAGTGACTGTATAGGTGAGTGAGTATGTGTTGGTATTTGTATGAATAAGTGAGTTGGTGTGTGTATAACTGAATAGGCAATTAATTGGCTGTGTGATTGACTCTATAGCTGAGTGAGTAGATGGGTGAGTAGCTCAATGACTGGCTGCGTGTGGATGAGTGGCTGTATGGGTGTATGAGTGGATATATCAGCGGCTGTTTTAGGGAGTGGGTTGTTGTGTGAGTGGCTGTATGGATAACTGAGTGGATGTGTGTGTACACTGATAAATCAGGGAGTGGGTGTGTTAGTACTGGCATGGGTGTGGCAATGGTTTTGAGAATGCTAGTGTAGAAGTTGGAGTGGGTATATGAAAGGGTATATTGGAGTGTGAGTGGGTGCATCAGAGAGTCTGTGGATGATGCCATCAGTGATGTCATGAGTGATGTCACTGACCATGTCATGAGAGATGTATTATGTGAGGTCCTAAACAGTGCATTAGGGGGGTGCGAGTTATAGTTAGCTCAGCTAACTATAACTGCTGAATTTCTTTGGTTTTGTATGGGGTGAAATATCAGCCTAACTATAACGTCCTTGTAACCTTTGGGACATACACATACATTTACATATAAGTAGATATACTCATATGTGTGTGTATGTACAGGTGTGTCTGTTTCTTTACACATACACCTATTTGTGCGTGCACTTTTTGCACAGTACAGAGCTAATACTTCTTAATCCTGGGTTTTAATACGTTCATGGTTAATGTAACATCTAAACATTTAATGCCTTCCCAAATTAAATTTGCATACAAAATCTCTCTGTGTCCAGTCACAGAGTCCTTCGATGTAATCTGTATATAAAATATATTTTAAAAGGCACTGAGTTCATTGCCAGGCTGTATTAATAGATATTTTTTGTACAAACAAATTGTACAGTAATATCACTGGTAACATTAAAAAGGACAGAGCTCTTTGCTGCCACTGAACTTCTATTTTTAGAGTAAATATGCAATGTATTGCTATGTATATAAATTACTAATGAATTGAAATGTATTTTTACTTGCCAGTTAAAATGAAATTTTGTATTATTTCGGAATGCTTGCCTCATCGTCTTCATTCAAAAATACATTGATCACCTGAGATGTTTTTCAAGGTTTCACCAGAAGAAAGCAAGGTGTAGGTGTTGTGCCACAGTAACATGTGTTGTCATTCAGAAACTGTGATTGGAGGCTAGGAAGTTACAGGGACTGTCTTTCATACATGTTACTGGTTTGGTATGGCCACTTTGTTTCCCTTGCAGCTTGAAGACCGATGCTGGTTTAGAAACTGAGCACTTCTGTGCCAGCTACAATCAGCATGGGTGTGCACAATCCACAGACCGCACGTGCAGGTCAGAAGCAGGACAGAAGCATCTACATGTTTTATAGTGTGTCTTGTAGTAGTCCTGTGCCCAAACGGGGAAGATTGCCACTCCAGTCAAGGCAGATGGGGACAGCAGACACTCGTGCAGTAAAAAGTAAATGAAAAAGCTTGACTTAAGTGGAACCCTGGTAATATAAATAAAAGGTTAAACAGTGGCAATATCTTTATTAAGTTAATAAAGATATTGCCACTTTTTAACCTTTTATTTATACATATTGATTAAATGTAATGAGTTAAATATTGTGTTTCATTTTTTATATGTTTTGTATAAATATCATTTGTTTAAATAATATGAGAAGAAATGATTAAAATAGTAACAACTTTGAACATATTTTTTCCGTTTTCCTTGGTCTTCTTATTGTCATAGATATTGTGTAATTTGTTTACTTTATTGACATTGCCTAGGAGTTTTTGTCATTACAACTTATGTCCAATGGCATAGAATGCTTGGATTCCATGTCTGGGCATATACTGCACACTGAGAGATATTCAATTCAAATTGAAAATGTATTGAAACTTAAATAAAACGAGCTCAATATGTACAAAGAGGCATCTTTTTGGTTAAAAATGGAAAGAAAGAATTATCAAAACGTTTTAATTAGTGAAATGAGTTACATTAATAAACAATGAAACAAGTTACTTTACGAGCAGGTGATAGATCATCTAGTACATTAATCTATTTGTTTTTCAAGTAGATGGTTGTTATTATTCACTTTCTTTAGCATGCTGAAAGAGCTCTTCCCTTTCCAACCGTTGAAGAGCTTGAAAAAAACAAAGCTAAATAAACTAACTGCATATCAGCCCCTTCTGTTCAACCTTTGATTCTTTGATTGGCTTGACGCCCCTATGATTTCCATTGTGTTTAGCTTGTCTATGTATTACGGATAAGGACACACCATATGAAGACTGTTGGACGTGGACGTTTTTACAGGGTCATTCCTGAACCTTTTGCCTTCCTCCTGGTATTTTTTCTTAAATGGTTTTGGTGGTTTTAGGACTCTGGGCACTTTATCACTGCTGTCCAGTGTAAAGTGCATGTGCTCTCTATGGTAAACATGGTAAGATTGGTCTACACCTGTTTGGTGTATTTAATTTACCTATCAGTCCCTTGTAAAGTGGTATCTCAGATACCCAGGGCCAGTAAATTAAATGGTACTGATGGGCTTGCAGCGCTGCTTGCGTCACCCACCAAAGTAGCCTTTCAAACCTGTCTCAGGCCTCTGCCATTGCAAGGCTTGTACACGCAGTTTAATGCCACTGTGATGTGGCACATAAAGTGGTTTCCCCATCTGTGACTCCCCTTTTACTACATATCAGTCACCCTTAGGTAGGCCCTACCTAGCCCTATGGGCAGGGTGCGCTGTAGGTAATAGGTAGTACTTGTGCCTTAACTGTGTGGCATGTCCTGGTAGTGACAAACAGCCTTTTTGGTTTCTCACTACTGTGAGGCTGCCTTCTCATAGGAATGCATTGGGTATTCCTTTGTATGTGTTTCAGTGGTAATTCCTGATATGAGAGGAGTAGCATGATCAAGTTTGGTATGTTTGGAATAGTGGTAATAAATGCTGCATAATGGTGTTCGCAGATTTATTATCACTATTTTAGAAATACCACTTTTAGAAGTGGGCATTTCTGTATGCTATGTGTCTTTGTGCTTGCATGTTGTGTATTGGATGTCTAGCCCTGGATGACAGGGGCTGGGGAGGTGCAGTGGCTCCAGAGGGGCTCTGTGATTCAGCGCTAGGCTGAATAGGCCTATCTGCATTTGGAGTAATGGGAGGACTAGCACCTGGGCCTGAATAGGACTGTGCCTGCCTTCCACAATGTGGGCTCCGCCCCCTGTGATGTGTCTGGGGCCAGAGCCTTGACTGACAATGAGGGTGCTTGTGCACTGTAAACAAATGTATGGAGGTACGCCCCAGAACTGGTTTGGACCGGACACTGAGCCCTGTTCCAGGGGGTGAACAAAGACCCTCATAGTATAAATATTGGGGCTGTGACCCCATGTTGGTGGAACCTGCTTGGAGCTGCTGTGCTTACTTGCTATTGGTAGCCAGCCAGCTGCTTGGATGCCTAGAAGAAGAGCGCTGCCTGCTCCCTGTTGGTGTCCTCCCAGAGGAGAAAGGCTGAGCGCTTCTGGTCCATAAATTGCCATGGTGAAGTGCGTGTGGAGTGCTGTGCAGGGACGGGAGAATCTTCCTTTTTCTCCTTCCATGGATTAGCAGGGCAAGCGTGAAAAGGCACACTTGATCGGGTCAGTGCGAGGGGAGCGCTGTGTTTAATAGCCCGGTAGTGGGCTCTTGCTGCAGCATGAAACTGGAAGTCAGGCGCCCGTTGCCTGACCAGGGGTGAGGCTTACCCAAGATGAGGAGCCAATTGTGAAGCGGTGCCGCCGGAAGACAGGCAAAGTCTGCGCCTGGTTAGAGGTGGGGATTCCGTAGCGACGAGGAGAGCCCTGCGTGTTGCCAATTCTGTTGTGGCAGCAAGAGGAGTCAGAGCCTTGCAGGCTCATTGGGCAAACCGGAGAAGGACCGGAGCCTCACAGGCCCCCTCCATCCCTTTCTGCCTTTTCTCCAGTGAGTGACCCGACGGAGAGGCAGTCCCCAGAGAGCGGAGCTAACGAGAGGTAGCAATCCTCCCGGCTCCCAGGGATTACGGTCCATTATAAGCGATATTTCCCAGAATACTCTTTGTGCTTTTAGATACCTTTCAGATGAGATTCTGCCCCTAATAGGTAGTTTTGATTTCAGTTCTACTTGATGTTACTCCTTCAGGATCGCAGGGTTAGGCACAGACCACATAATCTCAGGTGTCAGCAAATGGTGTTAGGCTTGGCCTCCCTTCCTAAAGTGACTTAATTTTGTAGGCAACAGTTTGACATGTTCAAACTTTCTCAAGTAGACATGATGAACAAAAAGGCTCCCTAGCTGATGCATTGTAACTTTTATAGAGCCAACCCAGACACACACTAAGGTGCCGATTCCGATCCGTTAAAAAAATTCCCCGTACGACTCTTATCCGGATTTTTTTCCGTACGAATCGTACAAGTACCGTACAAACTGGCAAGTACGATTCGTATGGGAAAAAGTCCATACGAATCGCTGTGGGAAAATTCCCCCACACGTTCTCGGGTCGGAAAACATGTCCGACACGTCCCGGGACGATTTTACGTACAAATGTGATAACCCAAGTCCGAGCGCGCAAGTACGATCCGTACGGTGCGTCCGAAGTTACAACCGTAAGGAAAAAACCCCGTACGAACCGAACTGCAATAGCAACCATGGAGACATGTGCCCGCATATGCGACGAACACCCCCCCAGCCCACCCTATGTACGGTGCGTACCCCCACCCGTGTATGTACACCCGTGTATGTACGAGTCGAACCCCCACCCGTGTATGTACACCCGTGTATGTACGAGTCGTACCCCCACCGTGTATGTACACCCGTGTATGTACACCCGTGTATGTATGAGTTGTACCCCCACCCGTGTATGTACACGCGTGTATGTACACCCGTGTATGTAGGAGTCGTACCCCCACCCGTGTATGTACACCCGTGTATGTACGAGTCGAACCCCCACCTGTGTATGTACACCCATGTATGTACGAGTCGTACCCCCACCCGTGTATGTACACCCGTGTATGTACGAGTCGAACCCCCACCCGTGTATGTACACCCGTGTATGTACGAGTCAAACCCCCACCCGTGTATGTACACCCGTGTATGTACGAGTCGTACGAGTCGAACCCCCACCTGTGTATGTACACCCGTGTATGTACGAGTCGTACCCCCACCCGTGTATGTACACCCGTGTATGTACGAGTCGAACCCCCACCCGTGTATGTACACCCGTGTATGTATGAGTCAAACCCCCACCCGTGTATGTACACCCGTGTATGTACGAGTCGAACCCCCACCCGTGTATGTACACCCGTGTATGTACGAGTCGAACCCCCACCTGTGTATGTACACCCGTGTATGTACGAGTCGAACCCCCACCCATGTATGTACACCCGTGTATGTACGAGTCGTACCCCCGTGTATGTAGCGTAGCGCTGGGGGTACGCACCGTACATACACGGGTGGGGGTACGACTCGTACATACACGGGTGTACATACACGGGTGGGGGTACGACTCGTACATACACGGGCGTACATACACGGGTGGGGGTACGACTCGTACATACACGGGTGTACATACACGGGTGGGGGTACGGCTCGTACATACACGGGTGTACATACACAGGTGTACATACACAGGTGGGGGTACGACTCGTACATACACGGGTGTACATACATGGGTGGGGGTACGACTCGTACATACACGGGTGTACATACACGGGTGTACATACACAGGTGGGGGTACGACTCGTACATACACGGGTGTACATACACGGGTGGGGGTACGACTCGTACATACACGGGTGTACATACACGGGTGGGGGTACGCACCATACATGGGGGGGGCTGGAGGGGGTGTTCGGCGCGTACCGGGCCCCCTTTTCCTCACGCTGCGCGGCGTACTTAGCTTTTCCGGCACTTTTTGGGTGCCGTAAAAATATTGCCGTCCGGAGTGCTGTCGGTACGAATCGTACTTGCTGGTACGTAAACGGCTGTCTCACTCCGTACGAATGTCGCGTATGCACTGTCCCGGATCACATTCGTATGTATTTTTCAGTCGGTCGGTGTTTTTTCCGATTCGTACGGAAATGGTGTTTCCGTACGAATCGTACTTGCATGTTTGTAGGGTCTTTTTCCCGGGTATGAGTCGGACGGAGAAAACGCTCCGTCCGACGATTCGTACCGGGTTTCTCCAGGATTGGAATCGCCACCTAAGTGTGGCTCACCTATGAAGGGAGGACAGGTGATTAGCACAATCAAGGAGAAGAGAGGGGTCTCAGTTATAAGGACTGTGTGGATTTCAGTCAGGGAGGGTCAGTAGGCCATGGGTGTAGGTGAAAAGGTCAAAACCTGTAACTTATAATCATTTGGCCTTACCTGCTGGTGTGTTCCCAATTCCTTCTACAGAGTCTAGCACTTTGCTGAGGATCAACAACCAAAGATGGAGAACGTCTTAAGGGTCATCGGCCACAGGCTTCCTTGAAAGGAAAAGATCCTGAATTGACCAGAAGAATAAAATAGTTAGCAGAAGGTGCTGCCACAGGAACTTCCAACCTTACACACTCTTTCTTGTGCCTTCTTCGGAATTAATTATTTGCATGGTGCACAGGGAGAAAATACATGGCAGTAATATTCTGGGACTGCAAGATTTAGAAAATGACATTAAACCTCTATATTAAAATTATGATTTGGTGCCTGTTAAGGAAATAGCATATCATACTGAGCGCACTTTACATCAAGCCTAGTGTTATGTCCTTTCTGAGTCATGTAATGCCATTATATGGGTGTAGAAAATCATTGCATGGCAAACCGGAATGTACCTAAGGGGTTGCAGTGACCAGCAATTTGAACAGTAATGGGTGAAGCTGTGGCCATTTGACTTCATGCAGTTATTTGTGAAACATTTTGCCGAAAAGCAAAATACACCAGTAAACACAAATTGTTCACTCAATGAATTCACAACTTATTGACAAATCTGTTGAGCAGGACAGGCATTTGTGAATTTCATGATATGTTGTGATTTTTTCTGGTATTTTGCAATTTCTACCCCATCATGAACAGGTGAAATTGTGCAGTTGTTAACAAATTCGCAATTTGTTGTGATTTATGTGCTTCGCAAAAAAAAAAAGAAAAGAAAGATTCTTCCAGAACTAGATAATATTGTGGGGTGGAATCCTGCAGAGACCAGGAGGCTTCCATGCTTAAACACATTCAAATGCAAAAAGAACTATTGATGGACAGAATGCAGAACAATGTCATACATTCACCCCAGGACAGAGATCTGGGCATAAATTCATCGTTTTTTTGCTCAACATGCCAATCTAGTTTGGACCCATCCATATGCAAATCAGTCTTGACCCTGTGCCCAATGGGAACAGTCCAGCCCGAACTCCCAGGACAGGTCTTCCCTGGACTGGAAACAAGCATCCTAGGACCAGTTTTGGGGTTTCACCCCTCTTCAGCCAGGATAGCTTGATTCCAGTGGCATGGAGAGCACAGGACTCACGTCTGAGCATACCCATCCCACTCGGGGTGCAAATGCAAAAAGAACTATTGATGGACAGAATGCAGAACAATGTCATACATTCACCCCAGTACAGAGATCTGGGCCTAAATCCAGATCTCTTGACTGGGGGTGAATGTTTTGATTTGTTCTGCATTCCATCCATCAATTGTGTTTCTTTTCCTTTCTCGCCCTAAGTGAGCCAGGTATGCCCAGACGTGGGTCCTGGGCTCACTGTGCCACTGGAATCAAGCTATCCTGGCTGAAGAGGGGTGAAACCCCGAAACCGGTCCTGGGATGCTTGTTTCCGGTCCAGGGAGGACCTGGCTTTGCAGTTCAGGCTGGACTGTTCCCATGAGGCACAGGGTCAAGACTGATTTGCATATGGCCAGGTCTAAACTGGGATGGCATTGTGAGCAAAAGAATGATGGATTTAAACCGGATCTCTTGACTGAGGGTGAATGTTTTGATTTGTTCTGCATTCCATCCATCAATTGTGTTTATTTTGCTTTCTTGCCCTAAGTTCGCCAGGTATGCCCAGACATGGGTCCTGGGCTCACTGTGCCACTGGAATCAAGCTATCCTGGCTGAAGAGGGGTGAAACCCTGGAACCAGTCCTAGGATGCTTGTTTCCGGTCCAGGGAGGACCTGGCTTTGCAGTTCAGGCTGGACTGTTCCCATGAGGCACAGGGTCAAGACTGATTTGCATATGGCCAGGTCTAAACTGGGGTGGCATGGTGAGCAAAAGAATGATGGATTTAACCCAGATCTCTTGACTGGGGGTGAATGTTTTGATTTGCTCTGCATTCCGTCCATCAATTGTGTTTCTTTTGCTTTCTCGTCCTAAGAGCGCCAGGTATGCCCAGACGTGGGTCCTGGCTTTGCAGTTCAGGCTGGACAGTTCCCATGAGGCATAGGGTCAAGACTGATTTGCATATGGCCAGGTCTAAACTGGGGTGGCATGGTGAGCAAAAGAATGATGGATTTAACCCAGATCTCTTGACTGGGGGTGAATGTTTTGATTTGTTCTGCATTCCGTCCATCAATTGTGTTTCTTTTGCTTTCTCGCCCTAAGTGCGCCAGGTATGCCCAGATGTGGGTCCTGGGCTCACTGTGCCACTGGAATCAAGCTATCCTGTCTGAAGAGGGGTGAAACCCGGAAACCGGTCCTAGGATGTTTGTTTCCTGTCCAGGGAGGACCTGGCTTTGCAGTTCAGGCTGGACTGCTCCCATGAGGTACAGGGTCAAGACTGATTTGCATATGGCCAAGTCTAAACTGGGGTGGCATGGTGAGCAAAAGAATGAGGGATTTAACCCAGATCTCTTGACTGGGGGTGAATGTTTTGATTTGCTCTGCATTCCGTCCATTAATTGTGTTTCTTTTGCTTTCTCGCCCTAAGTGCGCCAGGTATGCCCAGATGTGGGTCCTGGGCTCACTGTGCCACTGGAATCAAGCTATCCTGGCTGAAGAGGGGTGAAACCCTGGAACCAGTCCTAGGATGCTTGTTTCCGGTCCAGGGAGGACCTGGCTTTGCAGTTCAGGCTGGACTTCTCCCATGAGGCACAGGGTCAAGACTGATTTGCATATGGCCAGGTCTAAACTGGGGTGGCATGGTGAGCAAAAGAATGATGGATTTAACCCAGATCTCTTGACTGGGGTTGAATGTTTTGAGTTGTTCTGCATTCCGTCCATCAATTGCGTTTCTTTTGCTTTCTCACCCTAAGTGCGCCAGGTATGCCCAGACGTGGGTCCTGGGCTCACTGTGCCACTGGAAATCAAGCTATCCTGGCTGAAGAGGGGTGAAAACCTGAAACCGGTCCTAGGATGCTTGTTTCCGGTCCAGGGAGGACCTGGCTTTGCAGATCAGGCTGGACTGTTCCCATGAGGCACAGGGTCAAGACTGATTTGCATATGGCCAGGTCTAAACTGGGGTAGCATGGTGAGCAAAAGAATGATGGATTTAACCCAGATCTCTTGACTGGGGGTGAATGTTTTGATTTGTTCTGCATTCCATCCATCAATTGGGCGTTCTTTTGCTTTCTCGCCCTAAGTGCGCCAGGTATGCCCAGACGTAGGTCCTGGGCTCACTGTGCCACTGGAATCAAGCTATCCTGGCTGAAGAGGGGTGAAACCCCGAAACCGGTCCTAGGATGCTTGTTTCCGGTCCAGGGAGGACCTGGCTTTGCAGTGCAGGCTGGACTGTTCCCATGAGGCACAGGGTCAAGACTGATTTACATATGGCCAGTTCTAAACTGGTGTGGCATGGTGAGCAAAAGAATGATGGATTTAACCCAGATCTCTTGACTGGGGGTGAATGTTTTGATTTTTTCTGCATTCCATCCATCAATTGTGTTTCTTTTGCTTTCTCGCCCTAAGTGCGCCAGGTATGCCCAGACGTGGGTCCTGGGCTCACTGTGCCACTGGAATCAAGCTATCCTGGCTGATGAGGGGTGAAACCCCGAAACCGGTCCTAGGATGCTTGTTTCCGGTCCAGGGAGGACCTGGCTTTGCAGTTCAGGCTGCACTGTTCCCATGAGGCACAGGGTCAAGACTGATTTGCATATGGCCAAGTCTAAACTTGGGTGGTATGGTGAGCAAAAGAATGATGGATTTAACCCAGATCTCTTGACTGGGGGTGAATGATTTGATTTGTTCTGCATTCCGTCCATCAATTGTGTTTCTTTTGCTTAAACACATTCAAAGACATGGTAACACCATGGCCACCGATGCCCGACTATGTTCAAACCATGTGTTGTAAAGCCAGTGTCAAAAGTGGGTGCAAAGAAAGAAACTCTAAACAGGATACTGGAGATTGGCTTTATTGGTCCTCTACACCGCTGCACAGCCTGCTTGCCTCACAAGATACCTTTCAATATTCTAAGGCAAGCTTCAGACCCAACTGTAGGAATATTCTAAAGTACAAAAGGGAGAAGAAGTGGGGGAAAGTACGAAGTGGACAGGATGTAACTTACAATACATCTTTCCCCGCAAAAATTAAAAAGATGGAGGAACAAAAGAGACTCCAAGTGGAAAAGTGGGTCAGTTGGTGGAGAGAGAAAGAGAAGGGGCAAGGACTGGGGAAGAAATTGGAACACGAAGAATAACGCCAGATACTGTAAAATTCAAATATTCATATTGTAGTTTTTTTGCCAAACAGGAGCTTTGGTTAGTCTTCTAGCAGTTACAGTTCTCCCATAGTGACAGGACTTCATTCCTCCTGAAGAACTTCCGCTGGAAGGCAAAGAACGAGGGTTGAGGTGAACCAGTCTATTCATACTCCAACATTGCCATTGTCCATTATGGCCACATTAAATTTTGTAGAAGCAATGCGCATGGGTTGAAAGAACTTAGACTCGGAACCCTCGTGCCCCCCCATTTCTTTACACTCACCCATTCCCCAACATTCCACTGTTGACATTTGGTGCCCTGTTTGACATTGTATTGGCTCTTATACTGAGCTTGGTGAAATGCAATTTTGTCTTTAACTATGGCTGATTCATGTTCAATTCTGTCACCCCCACCCAACCAAGCTGGAGAGAGTTTGGTACTTGGTTTCCTACCCTTAAGAGCTGAGAAAGGAGAAACACCCGTTACTAAACTGGGAGTGGTAAGGTACGCCCACAACATTTCTTGCAAGGTATTCTCCACTTCCAAGTGATTTACACTGGATGCATTCCTTAACCATACGGTTGATTCTCTCCACTAACCTATTGGCACGGGGACAGTACAGAGCAGTCTTAAGGTGAGTAATGTTGAGATGAGATAGGAAATCCACCATAGCATTTGAAGTAAATTGCACTCCATTATCAGTTACAATTGTGGCAGGGATGCCTTTCGCCATAAAATGAATCCTTCAAAAACTTTATGATGTGCTCGGTAGTGATTTGATGAATCATCCTGGTAACCACCCAATGCGAATGGTAATCTACCATGACTATACCAAAAAGGGCAACCCCAGTACGATTGATAGGGCCAATGATGTCCAAAGAAACTTTCTCCCATGGTTTGTCAGACACAACCACAGGGCAAATCAGGGCTTTATGGACAATCTTGGATTTTCACTGTTGGCCCAAACCAGACAATCCTTTACCTTGGCATCAACCATGGCATGCATGAGGGGAAACCAAAAACGTTCCCTAGCACGAGACTTGCTGAGGCTCCTACCCAAATGGCATTCATGGGCAAGGTCAATACCGAGATTCCTCAACTTCATCGGGGGTATGATCTTTTCGTTCCTGAGTACAATGTTATTATTTCCATTAATTTTGTGGCTCACGTTCCAATACGCTTTTACATTATTGTCCACCTTATTCCTGCTGGACGGCCACCCATGAAGAGCGTGAGACTTGATTTTGGTAAGTACCTCATCCTCAGAACTGGCTTCACCCCAATCGTCACTGGTGAGAGCAGGAAGATTAATCGATAAGACAGGATATTCACATGTGTCATATCCTTCCTTCACATCTAAGGGAGCCCTGGATAAAAAATCTGCTGTAGTAATCTAGTTACCAGGGACGTACTCTAGCCTGTAGCAAAAACTTTCCAGATCCAATACCCACCTGGCTATTCTGGGCGTACTGTTGTAAGATCCTTTAGTAGAACACATGAAGACAAGAGGTTTGTGGTCCGAACGAATGTCAAACTGGATGCCCCAAAGGTAAAACTTGAAATGTTTGACCTCCCAAAAGCATACACAAGGAGATGATAGACGGATTGCTGAAACTTTTCAGACACTCACCCCCAGTCATAGATCTGGGTTGAATCCATCATCGTTCTTTAGCTCACTTCGCCACCCCAGTTCAGATATAGCTATATGCAAATCAGTCTTGACCCTGTGCCTCATGGGAACAGTCCACCCGAACTGCCAAGCCATGTCTTCCCTGGACCGGAAAAAAGCATCCTGGAACTGGTTTCGGGGTAACACCGCTCATCAGCCAGCCTAGCTTGAATCCAGTGGCAAAGTGAGCAAGGGACCCACGTCTGGGCATACCCTGCCAATTTAGGGTGACCAAAGCAAACACAAGGAGATGATGGACAGAGCTCTGAAACTTTTCAGACACTCACCCCCAGTCACAGATCTGGGTTGAATCCATCATCGTTCTTTAGCTCACTTCGCCAACCCAGTTCAGACCCAGCTATATGCAAATCAGTCTTGACCCTGTGCCTCATGGAAACAGTCCAGCCCGAACTGCCAAGCCATGTCTTCCCTGGACCAGAAACAAGCATCCTGGGACCGGTTTCGGGGTAACAGCCCTCATCAGCCAGGCTAGCTTGAATCCAGTGGGAAAGTGAACAAGGGACCCACGTCTCCGAAAAAGCATGCCAGGGTTTCCCTCTCCACCACAAAGTAATTGGATTCTGATTTGTTTAGAGTACTAGAAGCAAAAGCTACTATCCTCTCTTTGGGGCTGATTCACAGAACTAATCTGAGACAAAATCCTAAACGTACTACTTTTAATATTCACAGAAGACATTTAGAAGTAGTAAAGTTGGCATTTTGTCTTAAGTTAGCGTTTTATCTTAAATTAGGGTTTTGTCTTAAGTTAGGATTTTATCTTAAGTTAAACTTAAGTTAAACTTAAGTTTGTCTTAAATTTCTCTTAAGTTTTGGTCTTAAGACAAAATCCTAATTTAAGACACAATCCTAATTTAAGACAAAATCTTAATTTAAGAAAAAAAAATCGTAATATAAGACAAAATCCTAACTTTACTACTACTAAATGCCTTATGTGAATACCAAAAGTAGTAAGTTTAGGATTTTGTCTCAGATTAGTTCTGTGAATTGGCCCCTTTACCATCAATAATTTGAGGGAGTGTGGCACCTAGTTCTTTGCTGCTGGCATCTCTGGTGAGAATGGTTTTTCTATTGTGTTCAAAATTAAACAAATAGGGAGCTGAAAAAAAAAAGCTTTATTGATGTTTTCAAAAGAACGTTGATGTTCCTCAGACCATATCTAATGTGCATGGTTATTTAAAAGTTCTCTTGGACAGTGAGAGAGGTCAGCAAAGTTCCTAACATACTTTGCCATGAATTCAGCAAGACGTAAAAAAGATTTTCGCTCATCCTTATTTTTTGGGAGCTACTGCATTTTGGACTGTCTCTAAGAGGCACATTTTGGGCATAAATCCATATTTAGATATGGAGTGACTAAGGTATTCCACTGTACTCACCCCAATCTGGCATTTCTCTATTTACAGCGTGAGTCCCGCTTCTCTAAGCTTGCTCAGGACTAGTCTTAAACACTGACCATGCTCTTCCACCGTGGCCCCATAAATCAAAACATTATCCTGGAAGCAGAGAGTTTGGGGAATTCCTTCCAGGATGCGTTGCATGATTTTCTGGAACCCCGCGGTAGCTGATGCTAGCCCAAATGGCATTCTACAAAACATAAAGGATCCCATGGGAGTGGTGAAAGCCGTCAACCATCTGGATTCTGGATCAAGTTCCACTTGGTGGTATGCACTCGAGAGGTCGAGAACCGAGAAGCATATCGCATCACCCATGGTACTCAGCATCTCATGAATGCGTGGAAGAGGATGCCTGTCAATCCATATGCTTCTGTTGAAGTCTCAAAGGTCAACTCACAGCCTAATTTAGTCGCCATGGTTTTTCTTGGCTATCACAATGGGTGCCAACCTATTGGAACTATCAACAGGTTGTAAGATCCCTTGACTTTGTAACCTGTTTAGTTCCTTATCTAAAGGCTCTTTCATGAGATGGGGAATATGTCTCATCTTGTGAACCATGGGTTTGGAGTCAGATTTAAGTTTAATTTTGTGTTGAAAGTTTTTTAGCAAGCCCAATTTGTCGTTGAAATTTCAGGGAACTCCTTGCAGTTTTGGTCCACTGTAATAGACTGGCTAACTATCAGCTCTGGATTGTTGGGATCTAATTTTAATCCCAACTCCTTCTGATGCTGCCAACCAAGCAAATTGGACCCCTCTTGAACAACGTAGACCTTGCCCACCATGGTGCGATTCTTGAAGCTGATGAGAGACTTGAACATGCCTTTGAGGAGAATAGGATCTCTATTGTATTCATTGGGAGCAATGTCTGGAAACTGTAGGTCTGCCTACTTTACCATTTTCATTTTGTTAAATTCAGAAAGGTTAATGAATGTGTAGGGAGAGCATGAATCCGCAAACACTTTGACAGGGTTACCATCTAAGTTAATATCACAAACCAGATAGTTGACTGAATGAACCGAGCTAGGATCCTTTACTTGTAATATGATTTTCTTGACAGATTTTGTAACCTCATCATGTTATTTGTTGTCAGGGCGCTTGTCTTTACTGGAAGAATCTCTACATACTCTAGAAAAATGGCCCTTTCTGTTGTACTTTCTGCAAGTAGCAGATCTGGTCTGACAAAATGGAAAGTTGGCAAGATGGTTATTACTCCCACAGTGAAAACATTTAAGCCTATTATTCTCGCCATCAAATTTAGATTTAGATATACTCGTACTCCTTATTTTAAATACATCTTCCTTCGTTTGCACCTCTCTTATTACTGAAACTTGATCTACGGAGGAAGTAGCTCTGATTTCTTTTAGGCATTCCGCAGTGTGTTCTATGGACTTACCAATTTCCACTGATTCATGCAAATCAGGTTGTTTCTTTAATAATTTCTCTTGAATTCTGATGTTGTTCGTACAGTGTACAATCTGGTCTCTAATGAGAGAATCGTTCAATTCCCCAAAGTCACATAAACGGCTCAACCTTCTGAGTGCAGCAACGTAGTTCAACACACTTTCCTGCTTACCCTGATTGCAGCAGAAACACATATGAGGTTCCAAAACAATGTTAATTTTGTCACCAAGCTGTTTCTCTAATTTGAGAAAAGTAATTCTGTACACATCTAGCTCATCATCCACATCATCTTTTGCAATTACTGGGTCAGCAAGGGAATCAAAAACTTTCCTCCCGTGATCACCTAAATTATGGAGGAGAATATGTTGTTTTCTGACTGGACTAAACTTTTCAACCCCAATGGCTGTTAAGTAGGATTTGAAAATGTTTGCCCACTCATTCCATGGAATACTTAGTTCCCCCGCCTCATTTAAACATGGGACAGGTTGAGACATTGCAGCCGCTGCCATTTGGGCACAACAGAAGATCAGGACCCCAAAGATGGGAGAATGAACTTAAAAAGTACAGAAGGAACTGACAGCAGATACTTCCAAAAGAGCTGAGGTGGGGAACAAGAGCGAACAATGAGGAGACCATGAGTTTGGAGCACAGACAAAAAGGAAGCTGTAAATACAAACACCTGTAATGCCTCCCTACAATGGGCTAATAACTACACTTAAGGACCCTGCAAAATGAAATCAAAGCGGCAGATTACATGATTCCATAGAGGTGCTAGGCACCCTGACAAGCAAAACATTAAAACCACCTGAGTCCAGACAAGAGAGCTTTAAAGAGGAGAGCCTCACAAGAGGGAAAAGGCATGCGCATCCCTCAAATAAATATAAATAATCTCCACAGTTCTTTATAGACAAAGCCCTGCTTAGCCTTCTAGAACTGGCTTTATAGACAATGCAAAACACACAAGATGATGGACAGAATGTTGCACATTGGCAAAACATTCACCCCCAGTCACAGATCTGGGTTTAATCCATCGTTATTTTGCTTACCACGCCACCCCAGTTCAGATATGGCCATACGCAAATCAGTCTTGACCCTGTGCCTCATGGGAACAGTCCAGCTCCAACTGCCAAGCCATGTCTTCCCTAGACCGGAATCAAGCATCCTAGGACCGGTTTCGGGGTTTCACACTTCTTCAGCCAGGATAGCTTGACTCCAGTGGCGTAGTGAGCACGGGACCCACGTCTGGGCATACCCTTCCCACTTAGAGCGAACAGCAAAACACACAAGATGATGGATGGAATGTTGCACATTGGCAAAACATTCACACCCAGTCACAGATCTGGGTTTAATCCATTGTTATTTTGCTTACCACGCCACCCCAGTTCAGACATGGCCATATGCAAATCAGTCTTGACCCTGTGCCTCATGGGAACAGTCCAGCTCCAACTGCCAAGCCATGTCTTTCCTGGACCGGAATCAAGCATCCTAGGACCGGTTTCGGGGTTTCACCCCTCTTCAGCCAGGATAGCTTGACTCCAGTGGCGTAGTGAGCACGGGACCCACGTCTGGGCATACCCTTCCCACTTAGAGCGAACAGCAAAACACACAAGATGATGGACGGAATGTTGCACATTGGCAAAACATTCACCCCCAGTCACAGATCTGGGTTTAATCCATTGTTATTTTGCTTACCACGCCACCCCAGTTCAGACATGGCCATATGCAAATCAGTCTTGACCCTGTGCCTCATGGGAACAGTCCAGCTCCAACTGCCAAGCCATGTCTTCCCTGGACCGGAATCAAGCATCCTAGGACTGGTTTCGGGGTTTCACCCCTCTTCAGCCAGGATAGCTTGACTCCAGTGGCGTAGTGAGCACCGCACCCACGTCTGGGCATACCCTTCCCACTTAGAGCGAACAGCAAAACACACAAGATGATGGACGGAATGTTGCACATTGGCAAAACATTCACCCCAGTCACAGATCTTGGTTTAATCCATCGTTATTTTGCTTACCACGCCACCCCAGTTCAGACATGGCCATATGCAAATCAGTCTTGACCCTGTGCCTCATGGGAACAGTCCAACCCGAACTGCCAAGCCATGTCTTCCCTGGACCGGAATCAAGCATCCTAGGACCGGTTTCCGGGTTTCACCCCTCTTCAGCCAGGATAGCTTGACTCCAGTGGCATAGTGAGCACGGGATCCACGTCTGGGCATACCCTTCCCACTTAGGGCGAACAGCAAAACACACAAGATGATGGACGGAATGTTGCACATTCGCAAAACATTCACCCCCAGTCACAGATCTGGGTTTAATCCACTGTTATTTTGCTTACCATGCCACCCCAGTTCAGAGATGGCCATATGCAAATCAGTCTTGACCCTGTGCCTCATGGGAACAGTCCAGCCCGAACTGCCAAGCCATGTCTTCAGTGGACCGGAATCAAGCATCCTAGGACCAGTTTCGGGGTTTTACCCCTCTTCAGCCAGGATAGCTTGACTCCAGTGGCGTAGTGAGCACGGGATCTAGGATGCTTGTTTCCAGTCCAGGGAGGACCTGGCTTGGCAGTTCGGGCTGGACTGTTCCCATGTGGCACAGGGTCCAGACTGATTTGCATATGGCTGGGTTCAAACTGGAATGGCATGGTGAGCAAAAAAACGATGGATTTAGGCCCAGATCTCTGTACCGGGGTGAATGTATGACATTGTTCTGCATTCTGTCCATCAACTGTTGTTTTTGCATTTATAGACAATGCCCCAGTGAGTGCTTGGGGCTCACAAGTGGTCACATAAAACCAGTGAATGTTTACATGGGGAACACCATTTGTATTTTATAGAAGAATGCCGAAGTTCCGTATTACAGATAGGCACAGCTATACCTTTTTGCCTGTTATGCTATCAGTGTGAAGGAAGCCCTAAACAGCAGAAGTCACCTGAAATCCGAAGGTGGCCGCCATAGAATGCCAGACAACCACAAGCTGTGCCTGTCAGCGCACTTAGATTGAAGAGTGTGAGAGGAAGACACACAGTAGATCAGGAAACCATCTCGAACTAAGCTGGAAGAAGGGAAAACGCTGGACATCCACAAGCTGTGCCTGTCAGTGCCTTTCACACTGCGGGCATCCCCGGTTAGGGTAAGAAGGAGTTGTGAAGAGACACCCTGTCCGCTGTCTGAAGTGAAGGAAGCCTACAGAACAGGGCGGCACCTCCGATCAGCTGACACCAATCCGTCGATCAGCGTAGAAGGCAACAGAGCAAACTAGTAACCCTACTCCCAGCTAACATCTGTCTCGCTGGGCAGGGTTATACGGCGAGGAGATGTGGAGGCACCCAATCCACTGCCTGCATGTGAGGGAAGCCAAGGGAAGAGGGCAGCACCTCCGCTCAGCTGACTCCCCAGAAGCTGAATAGGTCGACCGGAGAAGCAGGCAACGGAGCTGACCAGCAACTCTCCTCCCATCTCATTTAAGAAGTAGGTTATGAGGAGGGCCAGGAGCACCTTCTAGTTGAGAGAGACCTCAAGAGGTTGCCACCAGTAAGGATTGACACGAGGAGGGGAAACGGCTGAACAGCAGAGAAGAACCGAACTCTCAAAGCGCAGGGTGGAAAACAAAGTGAAATTTAATTCCAGACAGACTAGAGATCTCCAGGCAGGAGGTTTCAGGTGAGGTGAGTCACAATGTAAATATGAGGCAATAAATAGTAAAAAGTACCTTAGAGCTTAGTATTTTCCAGCAGGTGACAAGTGGAGAACAGAAAAGGGGAGGAGACGGCGAATGCCCTCTTTCACAAGCCAAATAGTCGCCACTGTTGTAAAGCCAGTGCCAGAAGTGGGTGCAAAGAAAGAAACTCCAAACAGAATACTGGAGATTGGCTTTATTTGGTCGTCTCCACTGCCCCACACCCGTCACAGCCTGCTTGCCTCACAAGATACCTCTCAACATTCTAAAGCAATCTTCAGACCCAACTGTAGGAACATTCTAAAGTACAAAAGGGAGAAGGGGTGGGGGAAAGTGCCAAGTGGAAAGGATCTAAATTACAACACCATGGTTTGTTCATGAACATCCAAACAAGGTTGTTCCCTTAAAATATGTGGCAATGAACTGACTCAGTTCCACATCATGCCACGTAAAGAAACAGTGGCCCGATTCACAAAGCTCTTTTGTGAGTAACTGTGGCTTAGCCTTGTCTAAATTGTTATACCTGACTATCAACTCCTGATTCACAAAGCTTTTTAGTGAGTAGTTTTCAGGAGTAACACATGCTTGTTTACCATTCAAGAGTATGCCACATTGAAACATGGAGTATGACACTACTATTCACTGAAAACACTTTGTGAATCGAGACCAATGTTTGCAATATTGATGCTTGAAATAGGGAAACAGTGAGTGGATATAGGGAAACCAGAGACTTCAACCACATGTCAGGCAACCACAAATACACTGCTGAAATCTGTTTCCCAAAGGATTAGATGCAAATGTATTAAGGCTGTGTGTGTGTTTGTTACATTTTCAGACTAGCACCTGCATACAGAAGTAAATGGATTCTGGACACACATGCTTCTGGCTTGCAGGTACTCGTAATGTGCACGTTGTGATTCACAGTTGAAACAGTTCCTGTTTCCTTGTCTGATGCTCATTGCAGAACATTTTGCCAAGAGTAATCCTGACAAGTTGTACTTTGTGGCCTTGGTACAACTGGCTCACAATGATGGGCTCATTCCAAGACCACACATGCACACACGCTGCCTAAATATGAGAAACTCCATGCATCTGGACATTAATACGTTTGTCAACTAAACAGTAACAAAACTTTTTGGATGGATTCTTCATTTCACAGATTTATTACCTTATGAATATTCTCCAAGCACCAGATAGGATCCGGAAATGTTTTGCCTGGCAATAGCTCTCCAGTGGTGCCATGCAGCCTCAGTTGCTACTCCACTTGCCATAGACTGTGTCAAGTCCTGTTTTTCTGCAACTCATGGATGTGGGTTTGGAGCTCATCCTAGTGCTGCACCCATCAAATTCCTCAGTTTACAACAGTGATTAGTTCACATGTCTCCTAAAATCTTTGGTGTCAATCCCTCTCGCAGATGCTTTAAGACAGGGTTCTCCAAAGTTGGTCCTGAAGGGCAAGATCCATGACAGATTTCCAAAACAACTACACTTATCTAAATGTGAATATGCTAAAAATCTGGCATGAATCTGGCCCTCCAGGACTGATTTTGAAGAATCCTCTACAATGATGTATTTTTCAGAACCAAAAAAAAATCTCCATTTGGTGTCTTGGATCAGAATAACCTTTGGCCTCCGACTCCCGTTGATTGATGCCGGCAAAGGCAATCAGATAGAAGGAGGCCAAACAACAGGGATACACTGACGCATTCCCCTCCAGGTAAATTCCCCCCACAGGGAACAATCCCCGAAAGTGATCTTTCCTCAAAAAGCACAAAAACACCATAGGAAGGAGAAATCATCTTCATCCTTGAGGCAACAGTCCTGCTCTGAGGACTGTTCGGGATCCTGACACCAGACACTTCCTCATCATTTTATCCGATTCCGACTTTGAAAAAGATGAACTGGCCCAGGCCGGTTGAGGACTTCCTACAGGCCATGCTGTATATCTTCAGGACGGCTCTATTATTCTCTTGGACACTCGGCAAAAGTGAACCTGCTCCTGAGGGTTTGCCTATTCCGGCGGCTCTGACCCTAGTGTCTTCCAACATTGCCCTTTATAGACTTCAGCCTTGGAACAACTTCCAATGATAACAGTGCTCTCCAAAGTACCAACCCCCTTGCGCCAACCTCAGGACCAATTACATCACCCCTTTCAAAACCCTCAATATCAGCAGAGATTATCTTGATGCCAAAGAAAACATTAAAACCTGTTTAGAAGAACCTTCGACACAACATCTCCATATGGCCAAGAGATTTGCCCATAAGAAGGAACTCTTAAGATCCGAATTGGTGTTTTCATGCTTGATAAAGATTATGGTCATAATAAAGAAAAACGTCTTTGGCCCTTCTTTAAGACACCACTCCTTTTTACATTCACTCTGCCTCCTAATTTTATGTGTACCGGGCTGCTTCTATGTTTTGCATTATAATGTTTTTTACATAAATCCTGTGCATGTTTCAACTTCTGTTTAACCACATCAGATGACCAATATGCTCTTTTAGCTGTGTCCGTTCATCCTACATTAGCGATAGGTGTTCTACCCCTCATTATAACAAAAGGACTAAGGCCAGTGGAGTTTCAAGGAGTAATGCTGTACGCCCAAATATTTTGGACTAAGTCTTTTCTGCAATCCAGATCATTGTTGTTTGCCAGCTGTATTATACCTTTGCTAATGTGGTTAAGCCTTTCAACTGCACCATTACTAGCAGGATGGTACACTGAAGTGGTGTTGTGTGAAATGCCATTACTCGTTAAAAATATTTGAATGCATCTGAAGTGAACTGAGGCTCATTGTCACTTATAATGCTTTTAAGTAATCCCTCTTTAAAAAAAACATTTTGTAAAAACCAAATAATAGATACTTCTGTTCACAATCCTTCTATAAAGGGCCCGCAATATCAATGCCTACTCTTTCCCAATGCATTCTGGGACTAGATATAGGATGTGGTGGTGGCCTAAAGGTAATGCAAGTTGTGTCTGAATATTCACAAGCTATGCAATTCCTCACTTTTCTTTTAATTTCTAAATCCAACCCAGGCCACCAGTATGAATCCTTCACTCTACTCTTAGGGCAGGGGTACTCACAAACTTTCTGTCGGGGGCCAAAATTACAGTGTTATTAGTGGCCGAGGGCCGCACTGGTAGGGGTGGAGTCAGTGGGGGCGGGATCAGTGGAGGGCGGAGCTAGAGTAAAAAAAAAAAACTTTCAAAACATCTGTCTCCCTCTCTCTCTGTCTCCCTCCCCCTCTCTCCCTCTCCCTCCCTCTCTCCGTCTCTCTCCGTCTCTCTCCGTCTTCCGTCTCCCTCCCTCTCCCTCCCTCCTCCGTCTCCCTCCCTCCTCCGTCTCCCTCCCTCCCTCCTCCGTCTCCCTCCCTCCCTCCCTCTCTCTCTCCCTCCCTCTCTCCCTCTCCTTCCCTCTCAGTCTCTCTCTGTCTCCCTCTGTCCTCCGTCTCCCTCCGTCTCCCTCTGTCCTCCGTCTCCCTCCCTCCTCCGTCTCCCTCCCTCCCTCTCTCTCCCTCCCTGTCTCCCTCCCTCTCTGTCTCCCTCCCTCCCTGTCTCCCTCCCTCCCTGTCTCCCTCCCTGTCTCCCCGTCTCCCTCCCTCCCTCCTCCGTCTCCCTCCCTCCCTCCTCCGTCTCCCTCCCTCCCTCCCTCTCCTTCCCTCTCCATCTCTCTCTGTCTCCCTCTGTCCTCTGTCTCCCTCCGTCCTCTGTCTCCCTCCCTCCCTGTCTCCCTCCCTCCCTGTCTCCCTCCCTCCTGTCTCCCTCCCTCCCTGTCTCCCTCCCTCTCTCTCTCTCCCTCTCTCTCTCTCCCTCTCTCCCTCCTCCGTCTCCCTCCCTCCTCCGTCTCCCTCTCTCCTCCGTCTCCCTCCCTCCCTCTCTCCCTCCCTCCCTCTCTCCCTCCCTCCCTCCCTCTCTGAAAAAAAATCGGGAGAATGGGGCCTTGAGTCGGGTTACTGTCATGTATGGGTGTTGGAGGTGTGCTGCTGCAGAATCCGACATTTGAAACGCAAAATGCACGTTTTTTTTCCTTACCTTTCAGAAGCATTGAGCGCAGTGGCAGGCAGAGAGAGGGTGATGCAAGTGTTGTGCACTGGCCTGGCAGGTTGCTGGCAGTGCATACAACACCCCCCCCCCCGCGGGCTGAAACAGCTTCCAGGTACAAGCACAGCCGCCCCATAGTACTTCACAGGTCTTTAAGACCATTCGCTTGTTGATGAGGCTTTGTTTTGCTTTTTCACCCTTTCTAGAGCCCCTGCATTGCCACTCTGATTATTGCTGGAAGAATTAGCACTCTACACAATACAAGCCCTGTCAGCTGAAACCCCCCGAGGAATCGGGTTTTTGCTTGCAGGAATCGGGAGGCGGGAGACTAGCCTTGAAATCGGTAGTCTCCCGTCTGAATGGGGAGGGTTGGCATGTCTGGGTACGATGTCTGCAAGGTCCACGGACCGCCAAGAAAGGCTTGCCGGGCCGCTGGCGGCCCGCGGGCCGTACTTTGAGTATCCCTGTCTTAGGGGCTTATTTATGAGCCCTTGCGTCACTTTTGCGCCGCCATTGCGTCACTTTTTGTGACGCACCAGCAGCGTAAAAAATGCGCCATGTTGCGTCATATTTACAAAATGACGCATCTAGGTTGATGCGTCACTTTGTAAACCCCTGCGCAACATTATACCTGCGCCAGGTATAATGTATGCAGGGTGGGCGTTCTGACGTAAGTTGGCCTCGTAGAAGTGACGCAGTGAAATCTATGAGATTTCACCACCTCTAGGACCCAAATGCGTCAATATCTTACGTCTGCCTCACATCAGGCGTAAGACTGATGCAGGCACATTGAAATGGCACTTGCCCATGTTAAATGAATCATTGCTGAAGTTGTGTCACTTTTGTGACACACTCCAGCAATGCGTCATTTTTGTGCCTACAAATACGTCAGAAATACTGATGTATCTGTAACTCCTTGCGACATGATGCGTCATATTATAAATATGACACATCCAGCATGTCGCAAGCACGGCGCAATGAAAAGTGATGCATCGCTGTTTTCACACAGCGATGCGTCACTTTTCATAAATGAAGCCCTTAGTTTTTACAACAGCTAAATGCCCTTCATACATATATCCAGAATTTTATATCTTAAACAAACTGGGGGAATTTCTTTAACATTTCTCATCACTAAGCATCCTTCAAAGGATAGCTCATGACTTATTTTCCAATATGTGCGGAAATCCGTGTGCACCAATTTTTTCTCAGGCCAACCTTCACTGATTCTTCTGCTCAACTCGGCTAAAATTTTGTCCACACTCTGGGCTTGTGTCTATTCCTCTCAGAAATACCTGGTACATCTTCAAGCACATTGTCTACACAAAAGGTATCCAAATCTGTTTCACATCCTTCTTTCATGGGTAATGGCATACAGCTTAAAAAGTCTACACCCACATTCTTCACCCCAGGCACATACTGTACCTCATAGATGTAGTCTAATAATCTTACAGACATTCGTGCAAGACGAGGAGAAGCATTATGCAATCCCTTAGTAGTCAGTATCTTCATGAACGGTTTAAGATGACTCTGTAATGTCATTTTATAGCCCCATTTGTACTGTCTGAAATGGCCTAGACCCCAGCCACAGGCTAGGGCTTCTCATCCAATTACTGAGTATTTCTCCTCAGTGGGGGTGATTAAATGAGATGCAAAAGCTATAGTTCTTTCCGAACCATTTAAATCCTTCTGGGTCAACACCGCTCCAATACTCTTCCCACTTGCATAAGTGGTGACTATATTATGTAAAATGTGATCAATGCCTTGCAGAGGTAGAGCATCAAAATATTGTTTTTGATATTTACGAATGCCATTTCACATTGATCTGACCTTTCAAGCTTATTTTCAATTAGAGAAATTGCCTTAAAATGTAAGTTTTAGTAGAAAAATCTTGAATAAATTTGAAATAGAATTCTACCAAACCCAAAAATGCCCATGCATCATCTTTGTTCTTAGGTAATGAAGCCTTTTTGATAGCAGGTCTTTTTTAGGTTGATACCTTATCCTGTTATCTCATGGCCTAAATAAGTGACTTTTTCTTCCGCAAATTTACACTTACTTAACTCAGCTGTAAGACATTTTTTCTCCAAGATCTTCATTACTTGTGATCGTTTCCTATCATGTTCCTTCCTGCTCTTCCCCATTACTATGATATCAAACTGGAAAATTAAAAGGTCAGTCATGTCATTATAGATTACTTGCATTCATCTCTGAAGCATGGCCGCATGAGAGGCCAGTCCAAAAGGTACTCTTTTAAATCTGAAACACCCAAATGGTGTCACAATTGTGGTGAGTCTTTTACTCTAAGTGTGTAATGCAATTTGATAATGCGCAACAGTAAGATCTATGGTGGATAGCCATTTGACTACACTAGTGCGTGATAGCATTCCACTAATTTTCAGCAATAGAAACTGATTGATCAAGATGCTTATGGTAAGACCTATGCACAACCTCAACTTTCCATTGGCTTTCTTGGCCACGACCAAAGGTGCAACTCCTTCAGCAGATTCAACAGATTCAATAATGCCTACTTTTTGTAATTTCTGTAGCTCTTTCTCGACCTCATCCTTTATAGAGAAAGGAATAGTCCTTACTTTATGAATACAAGGTGTGGCTCCTGTTTTTAATTGAATTTTGTGTTGAAAACCTCTAAGTTTTCCAATCTTCCCAGGAAAAAACGTTACTAAACTCACTCTCAGACTGTAGAGACAAAACAGGTTCTGGACTATTTGGATCCAGTGTAATACCCCTTGATCAATACAACCAAGAACAGGTGGCCCCATAGCTGACACATACAATTTTCCAAACGTTTCTCTGTTCTTAAATTTAAAGAACAGTTCTCTGTACCCCAACATGACAATAGGTTCTCCTGTAAATGTTTTGGGTGAAATTTCAGACTTTTCAAAATTTTCCCCAGCCCCTGTTACAAATTTTCCCTGCCACACTTCCTCATTCACAATGGTAGAAGGCAAACCTGAGTCTGCCACAATTGAGATTTCTACACTCCCTATAGACATCTCGCACACATTTGTTTTCCTTTTACCGTAAAAACTCAAAATATCTTCATCCACATGCAATATATTCAGATCTTCCTCATCTTATGAACTTGATTGAACTTCACTCATTGGATGTACACATTTTACAAAATAAATTTCCTTCATCTTTTTCTGACAAAGTTTGTAAAAATGTCCAATGATAACGCATTTGGAACATTTCTGCTTTCGCTTGGGACAACACTTCTCATTGGCTAGAAGATATTTGCTGGCACATCTAAAACACTTTCTTCTGACCAACATTTTTTTTTTTTTTTGTGGAAAACCTTTATTGACATTTCAATCAATAACAAGTATGGGCCTACAACCCCTCGGGGCCGGCCGCTAAGCAGTCAGAGAAACAGAGATCAAATGTTAACACAGGCAGCACCTTGGGGAGCAGAATCGTCATGCTAATATAGTCTGGCCAGTGAGCAGCGCAGGTAGGACACCAGGATAAAAAAGGGGTTTTCATTTTATAATGGAAAAAGACAGAAGGATCAGGTGCCGAACAATTTCCCAACAGCGATAAAAGGCAGGCAGAATAATAAACGTAAGCAATAAACAGCAATCTATTGGATCAATGGCGCAGACACAGGAAATTCAGGGCGGGGAAGAATATCATGCCCAGCTGCGCCTGCAGTCCCCTGCCCGAAAGCCCAGAGAACACCCCGGAAATTGTGGCACACATGAAAAGGCAACGATTCACAACAAAGGAAGCGTACCACGCTGATCCCAGAAAAGAAAAAACAAGAAGAATCAGAGAAGAAAAAGGAGGCCATGGAAAAAAGAGATTAAAGACAAAAGAATCCCCTCCCCCAACCCCCCACCCTGCACCTCTGCAGATGAGTACGGCCCCCCCCCCCAGCAGTGTGCCTGTCGCCCTGGAACCAGACCCGAAATATAGAAGAAACAGGGAAAAAGGAGTAAGAAAAGAACCCCACCAGACGGGGGGGTAGAGAGAGTATTAATAAACTGGAGGAGGGCCTTCAAAACATGCCCCCGGCTTCTCCCTCCCGCACATTATGCTTCCCCCAAAGCAAACAGTAAGCAACACAAAATCGACCATGTCAAAGAAAGATGGGGAGCATTTTGCACCTACTATACCGACAGTTATACCATGAGAGCACGCAACCCCGAGCCCGCCCGCCTATTAGCCGACCACCCCTGAAAGATCATTCTTATCCTTGGCCACTCTTGGCAAATCCGCCCATGCATACCCCTCGACCCGGCGCCATGTCCAATGCTACACGGTAAAGGAGCGTCCAAAAACGACCAGGAAGCGACGCACCCAGGTGGGGTGGAAGTCTCTGAGTACCAACCCAGTCAGCATTATGGAGGAACGTCTTTCCCCGTGCTGCCTCAGGATCTGCACCGCACACAAGGTCCAAGAAGGCGGAATCAGCCAGAGGAGACAACCGCTGCCTGAGTTTCCCCCAGGTCGCCGGAGGCCGCGCACCGGACAAGGCCACCCCCCCCCACTCAGGTCCAATACCTCCGGGACAGATCAGACCCACAGCCAGCCGATCACACGATAGTAGACTGTCCGGAGTTTCCAGCTGGTCACTAGTCACAGGGGTGGCCACGACATTGTCGTCCTGAGTGCAGTGCAGGAAGTCCCTGTGTATCCGAGGGCAGGCAGGCCGCAACTGTCCCAACGCTGATGCCACACCATCAAGCCTACTCCCCAATACCCAAACGCCATGGAGCAAGGTGGAATGAAGGGCACCGAGAGCCTCGAGAAGGTCACGGTACCCCAGCACAGCTCTCTGCGATCGCTCCGCTACGCTCCCCAGAGTCGCACACTCCCGATCCTGCTGTGACCTGGTGGACAGGATGGTAGACTTCATCGTGACAAGATGGCCGCCGGGTAGGTCCAACCCGTATTGGGACCGGGATACAGGGGCAAGCGCATCAAGGTCCATGTCGCTGGCAAACAGGATTCCGGAGGCAGACAAAAATGTATCCATTATGTAGTCACAGGCAACAGTCGTCCCCACCACGGACCAGCGCCCGCGAAAATCCGGGAGCAGCCCGCAGAAATCAGGGCGAGTTACGGGCGGCGTTCGGGCAGCTCACCGTCGAAGGCAGAGGCAATCACCGGAGAGTCGTGGAACTGCCACCCTGGGCATGCACTTGTTCCGCTCCGCTTAGTGGTAGGAAGCGACCACGGCGAAGTGTAGGCCGATAGTCGCACCGATCCGGCAGTCCGACTCCACCCAGTCACAGAGGCCGCTGTTGTTAAACTGCCACCCGGCCAAGATGTCCACTCGAGGTCCCGGCTCCCGGGCCGCACAGGCCGCAAATTGCAAATACCCGTTTCTCCGGCGGTACAGCCTCCAGAAACTTCGGAGTCACTCGATCGGTTGCCGCTCTCATTCACAAACACGGGCGCATAGCGCAGGCTGAGGATCTAATGCAGGATATCCGTGCGGGATACGGAGGTTCACGGAGCCGGGAGTCTACGCTGCCGTCCCGGTCGCCATCTTGGCTCCTCCCCCCTGACCAACATTTTAGATTTGTCATATTGTCCTCTTTTCTAGAGTTCATCTCCTACATGGACTTGCGTGGAGCGATTTCGTTATTTTTTACCCTGGCAATAACATAATTTTCATCCTTGGTATCTTTTACTTTCTCTTCAGATAGAACAGCCTTAGTGCATCTCCCTGTTAGTTCAGCATTCTTGACAATATCTATTACTTCTTGAAGGGAAGATTCACCTTTAGCCTGAAGTTTATCCTGTATATTGGGATTTGCTGTCTACATATCAATCTGATCACGAATTAGTTGATCGTGAAGAGTACCAAAATGACATGTGAGAGCAAAATTTTTAAGTGCACCTACAAAATCTTCAACACATTCTTCTTTTGCTTGCTTCCTATGAACACATTTTTAACGGTATACTGCAAAACAAACTGCGGGCTTGAGATAGTTACTTAAATCTTTTAAGTCATATACTTACACATCCCTTTGGCCTTCCTGTCTGGGTTTTTTATTTATACGATTGTATGCCTTCAGATCTTGTGCACTTAGACAATGTGAAAGTGTCTTCTTTTTTCTCTCCACCATCAGTACTTCATCCTCCTGAATCGTGGAAATGTAGTTCTCAAAATACTCTCACCATTATTCCCATTTTAGAGGTGATTCGCCTGAGGGTGACAAAAATGGTTGGGGAGGAGAGAGGTCCCATACATTGCCAGAAGCCAATAGAACTCCTACATTTCACAATATTAGCAACAACCAGCACAATATGGCAATACGATATAAGTAGAAGTACTTAAACTGCGTAAAACAAATGAAATGCTCAAAATGTTCTCATCTACAATACAATGAAATAGTGATAGCAAAGAACAATGGCAGCTCACTACGTATTGTTGAGGAAATTTTACCTTAGAAGCCACTCAAAATGCACAGTGACTGAATAATATAAGTGACGTTGTAAACAACTCTCTAAATTGCCAGGAAAAGTTTGCTCATCACTAAACTGCAACAGATATGTTTTTAGTACGGAGACGGCTTTCCTCGAGGTGGCAGAGTCTGTGAGATGGGCATTAGACTCAGGAGCATCGGCACTGCTGGTGCTCCTGGATTTGTCCGCTGCTTTCGATACGGTAGACCATACCATCCTGGTCCAGAGACTACAAGATGTGGGGCTCGGTGGGACAGTGCTAACGTGGTTTTCATCCTATCTGAGTGGACGCACGCAGAGAGTTGCTTTACAATCATTTGTATCCAAATCTAAGCAGCTTAGCTGTGGCGTCCCCCACGGCTCAGCCTTAAGCCCGCTACTGTTTAATCTCTATTTAGCTCCATTATTCTCCCTTATTGCCAACTGGGGTGTGAAAGCGATTTCTTACGCTGATGACACCCAGTTGGTTTTTTCATTTAAGGAGCGGACGGCAGATGCTTTTAAGAATTTTAAGGGCTGTTTGCGGGATATAGTGCGTTGGATGAATGCTAACAAATTAAAGCTCAATGCCGGAAAAACCGAAATTTTGTTCTTCGGCAAAGGCTCAGCGCCTGATCCAGAGATGTGGTGGCTGCCAGAAATGGGCTCACCTCTGCCTCCTGCTTCGCGTATCCGGAATTTAGGAGTGAAATGGGAGACGGACCTTTCCTTCTCCGCTCAAATACAGCAGGTTTCGTCAAGCTGTTTTAGTACATTGAAAAATCTTCGGAAAGTCCTTCATTCTCAGATCTTGCTGCAGACCTCCCGCTTTGTGAAGGCACGTCTAGGAGGGAGAACCTTCACAGTTGGGGCAGCATCGCTGTGGAATGCCCTACCAGATGCCCTGCGGCAGGCTAACACTGAATCCTGTTTTAGGAAAGCTTTAAAAACGTGGCTCTTCTAGGACACTTCAACCTGAACTATTGGTTCATTACTCTCTTGCCGTAATTTACCTGCTGGTTTTAGCACCGGGACACCCCTATTTGGGGTAGCCGCCGCGCTCTACAAGTTCCCGTATTATATGTTGACTACTACAAACATGCACGCTCCTAGAGTATCTGTCACTGAGTGTGTAAATGGAAACTCTGATGATGACACACAAGATTCCCTACACAAAATGTCAGACAACCTGTGCGCATCACAGAAACAAAATGCACTAGCATTAAACTGGAGATGACACTTTACATTACTCACTAAAAATGCAAGACCACTTGTGCGCATCATGGAAACGAAACGCACTTGTGCGCAAACACTTACTGTACTTGCACGTTGTACCAGTATTACTTTTAAAATACATTAGAAAGGGTGCGCTTCACTGAATTGAAGGCACGTGTGTAACACGAGTGTTCACCATAAAATACAAAAGAAAGTGTTCACATCACTGAAATGGATGCACGTACAACCACTTTCTAACATGTGCTTCACTGCGACACTAAATGTCTGGCAACACAAACACGTTTGCCCAATTCAAAAGTGCCAGCATTGCATGCTACGTCTCTCCTAACGAAAAATGCTGACATACTAGACGTTACGCTGCACACGCAGCGTTCCAGTGACGTCGGAGATTACATGCTGCATTTCACTGACATCTTCAATGAATAACTTGCAACAGCTGAATATGATGGTTGGGCCGTAACCAGGTAAATGCTAAAAAATAAGGTACTTTCATGACTTCTTTGCTTCAAAACTACAGTTAATCAAGATGAATTCACAATTCACACACTAGACAGAGTTCCAAAATAAGCGTTTCTTCCCAAACACATTACACGTGTCTGCAGATGCTAATTTAGTTCTCTGTAGCGGAGGGTTTTCTGAGTGTCAGGGTGAAAGTAACTCATTGCTAATTTTGTAAAGAGGTTGCGGACACCAGATATCTCCACAAGTATACTTTATTCTCCAAAGTACCCTGACACAGCAACTGGGCAACTAACATTCATTCCATCCAGCAGCTTCTAGTCATCTCCACCCGTCACCCATCCCCAAGGTTCCAATTCCAAACACTTTAAAATCATCATAATGCTAGTGGTGCATGTGTACAGTGTCTCATTAGTAAATACGTACCCTCTATGTTAATACTCCACAACAAGATGGGTATCTTAACCATCACACAAATTCATTTCCCACGTGAGTTTGTTTCAGAGTGCACATTTATCATCAGTTTAATCTTGCCTCTTTCCTTTCTGACCTCTCAATTTCAGTGACTTCATGTAATCATCATTCATGATTCCCCTCAAACCTAAATCGTTTTTATTTAATTTTCTTTGCATCCTTTCCTGTCTTTTACATAAAATACATCTAAAGCATAAAGAAATATTAGACAAAGCCAAATAATTAATATTGGCATTAGAATAGCTTTCAAAATACCCTTTCCTGCCGTTGAAAGCCAATTTCCAAATGTGTAAACTCCTTCTTCAAAGTTTAAAAAAAATGTGGTGTTTCCAATTCATGTAATTCAGGTTCTACACCTGAAATGTTCTTAGCATAGCCTTCTATTTCCTTACTTTCGTCACGTGTGTATGAACAGCATTGAGTTAATTTAAGCATTTTGCATACTCTGCCTTTCTCTGCAAGTAAAATGTCTAGTGCAACTCGGTCTTGAAGTTCCATAGACCGTATGGCAATAAACTCAGTGTTAAATATAAGCAAAGCTCCATATGTGCTCGTTGCCATCTTGTCAACAAAGGTAGCCAACTTTCTAATCTTTTTGTCAATTAAAATGATGCCTACAGGTGGAATGAAGTTTCCAAATATGCCTCCTACTAAGCCTGTTCCAGTTTCTGCATTTCATTTCTGTCTATGTAATTATGTCATTGTTAATGCGTCTGAGCTTCACACATGATATATCTTAGGAATTGGTATGCCTAAATAATAAATACCCTCCCAATCTGCTGGCAACAAGAAATAAAAAGCAAAAGACACACAATTGCTGGACGGAATGCAGAACAAATCAAAACATTCACCCCCAGTCAAGAGATCTGGGTTAAATCTATCATTCTTTTGCTCACCATGCCACCCCAGTTTAGACCTGGCCATATCCAAATCACTCTTGACCCTGTGCCTCATGGGAACAGTCCAGCCCGAACTGCCAAGCCAGGTCCTCCCTGGACCAGAAACAAGCATCCTAGGACCGGTTTCAGGGTTTCTCCCTCTTCAGCCAGGATACCTTGATTCCAGTGGCACAGTGAGCCCAGGACCCACATCTGGGCATACCTGGCGCACTTAGGGTGAGAAAGCAAAAGCCACACAATTGATGGATGCAATGCAGAACAAATCAAAACATTCACCGCCAGTCAAGAGATTTGGGTTAAATCCATCATTCTTTTGCTCACCATGCCACCCCAGTTTAGACCTGGCTATATGCAAATCAGTCTTGATCCTGTGCCTCATGTGAGCAGTCCAGCCAGAACTGCCAAGCCAGGTCCTCCCTGGACCGGAAACAAGCATCCTAGGAACGATTTCAGTGTTTCACCCCTCTTCAGCCAGGATAGCTTGATTCCAGTGACACAGTGAGCACAGGGCCCACGTCTGAGCCACTGGAATCAAGCTAGCCTGGCTGTAGAAGGGTGACATACCCTGAAACCAGTCCCAGGATGCTTGTTTCTGGTCCAGGGAGGACCTGACCTGGCAGTTCGGTCTGGACTGTTCCCATGGGGCACAGGGTCAAGACTGATTTGCATATGGCTGGGACCAAACTGGGATGGCGTAGTGGGTAAAAGAACAATGGATTTAACCCAGATCTTTTGACTGGGGGAGAATGTTTGCATTGTCAGCTTTACGTCCATCATTTGTTTGTTGTGGCAACAAGAAATCAGCATTTAGTTCACTGATATAGTAAATCCCAGGAATTGTGTTCTCTTCTCCCTGCAAAATATGCCACGTTCCTCCTGCTAATTTAATGTGCATTCACAACTACTATTTCCCACAAGTTTGATTGTTTGGGTGTCCTTCTTCTGTGAACACAAATGTTCCCTTTGTGTTGGCTTTTTAATCTTAATTTAGGGTAAACCATTTTCTTTCTGAATTTGTTCTCTTCCTTTTCCAAACATTTTCTAGAACATCACTATTTTTATCAATAGTTTGTGTTATGTTAGTGTACCTTTCTTCCAACGCCATTATGTATATTTTCTCCATTGGTCATATTAAGCATGTTAGATTATTCTTGTAAGCTTTAACACTATCTATAGGTCTGTGTGGAAATTCCTTTTGCTGCACATGTAAATGCATGTTTTCTACCAAAGGAATCCTAGAAATTATTAGATTATAGTTAGAATAGAAATATTCTACATGTTCCTCGTCAAAAAACGAATGAAAGTAAGATGATGCATGAAATTGCATAAAATAAAGGCACGTGGTAGGATGGTACTGCTTCTGTAAGTGTATGCAGACATAACAGTCCTTTGCATTCAAAGCATAAGTGTATTCTTGTACTAACCTAGAGTAAACATTAGTAGAAAAAACATATTTCTTATAGCTCACAAAAGAATACTTAAATTGATCTTCTTCGCTAAGGTATGTATTTGGTTTAGTAGAGTTCTTTGTTCTGGGTCTGTCTCTGGTGTTAAGTGGAATTTTATTAGTACTATAGAAATTATTATTACGAAAACTGAACACATGATCTATTTATACTTATTTCTGAAGCAATGCATTTCTCGGTGAGTCAGTTCCATGCTTCTTAAACTCAGCAGTTCTCTTTTTCTTTCTTTTGGTTATTTTGATGATATTAGTCTTTAGAAGTTTAGTTACTAATTAGACAATCCTTAACCCTACTCCGTGTTCTTCTAAAATGTTACCCCTATTCTTCTGCTGCTCACTCGGGCCTAGGTTGAGCTGCTGTAAAAATAAATGACTACAATAACATAGGCCTAACAGCACAATTAGTTTTATCAATGAGCTCTTTAGCGTTTCTTCTATTTGTTCTTTCAAATCTGTTATATTCCATATAG
The DNA here is from genome assembly GCF_964204655.1 of Triturus cristatus. Lineage (NCBI taxonomy): Eukaryota > Metazoa > Chordata > Amphibia > Caudata > Salamandridae > Triturus > Triturus cristatus. The sequence goes on along the minus strand of NC_140591.1, from coordinate 1,122,218,467 downwards.
GTACCCCAATATAGGCTCGGGTAACATCCCAACCTTTCACCTATATTCTCCCCTACATTACATACATACCGGGCTGCTAGGACTGACCCTTTACCTAGTTACAGTACTGCTTACAGAACGTGGGGTTTTCGAAGAATCCAAGGATACTCATGCATAATGTATGAGGCTATTGTTCAGGGAAAACCCCACGTTCTGTAAGCAGTTATTAAGATTCCTTCACTGCCTGCCAATAAAGAACCGGTATCTTAAAGCACTGTGTTTGATGCATGAAGCCATTCACTCTAGAAGTTTGAGCTATCTTAAGACAACTCTGAATTGATATGTTCCCAGAAGATCTCTCAGATCTGCGGGACAACATAAGGTAGTGGTTCACCGATGCAAGAAAGTTAGGTGGGGGAACGCGCCTTTACTGTGGTGGCTGCTAGGCTCTTTAATTCTCTTCCTAAAGTTATTAGGAACCAGAGCTCTCACTTGATGTTCCATAAGCAAATTAAAACTTGGCTGTTTGCGGACTAGGTCGGTAATGGGTTGCTTTTTAGGGTGTCTGTCTGGTCTTTTGGGTTCCACTGTTCTGTCTGTCCCTCCTTTTGCATAGCGCTTTGATGCCCCTTGGTCTAATGTGCTTTAGAAATACCATAAATACAAATACAAGTTTTATTCCGGGTGCAAGTTATGGTTTGCATGGTGGTGGCACTAGTTATTATTTGCACAGTTTACGATAAATAATAATTTCAAGGTGTTTTCATGTTCTTTTCAGTAACCCTAACTTTCCTTTAACAATGTTTTTAAAAGTAATGTCCCATTTAAAAAAATAAAACGTATTTTAATGTTTCTGAGCCAAAGAAATCAGAACTTACACTAACGATTTTTGTTGCTGTTTAATCATAGATTCAGCCGTGGTCTGTGCAGGTAACAGCGTTGGGGCCGGGTGGGGGGATTTCAAGGAACGATTTCCATTGTCGGAATCCGCCCCAACCCTGCCCCGCCGCCCCACTGCTGTTACCTTCAGGGACCGCGGCTGTATATATTTTATACTTCTTTGTGTTAAAGGGAGTTGGCATCAGGTCAGTTACAACGTACAAGACACCAAACTCTGCCTGCACATGCCAATGGCTAGACACATTGGTGAGTGGTACTCAGTATCTACTGCAGGGAGTAATAAATGCGTGTGTTCACCCATTCATAATAGGTGGCGATCTATATGGTCAGGGCGCAGGGCACAGGGCTTGATCTGTAGTTTGGCCTGCATCAGCCTCTGTGTCATGAAAAGATCCGTGCTTACTGGACCATGTGAATCTACTGTGCACAGTCTTAGATTACTCATTACAGAGCCAGGCACAGGCCTAGCTTGGAACCAGCTCTGTGGTCCACAATGATCACTTGTTATGGTCCTTGCCATGCATAGTTGCATTGTGAATTTATTTCGTTGTTATAACTTTTATTCAAGATTTGCGGAAGTACAAAAAAATGCAAAGATATCGGATTTGTTCAAAGAATTTGCGGTCTACCCGCAAATAAACAGACCTGTGGAACTGAAATTGGATCACAGAAAAACTGCTGTGTTTCTTCTTGTTTTATGGAACATTTGTGGAAGTAGCTTCTGTGTGGGACCCTTGAAATCCTCCCAGTAGTCAGGATATGATCCCTCATCGCCTTAATACAGGCTCTGTCACTTTTGTTTCAGGACGCAGGCCATGATCCTGGAATCCTGTAATGACCGTTACAACAAACATTTTCAGTTCCTCCCAGTCAATAATATCTCCCGAATCCTCTTATTCATCCTTATTGGAAGAAGAGAATATATGCCCCCCTTCCAATTAATTTGTTTGTTTTTCAAATATATTATCTACTGGATTGAAGGATAGGGATGTTCGAAGAACCTGTGAATTAACAGTCAAGCTATACATATGTTCCTCTCGCGTTAATCTTTCAAAGCCCACCAACGCCTTTTTGTAACACAAGTTTTTGTAAAACGGCTGAACACATTTACATCAACCTAAGCAAAGCAGCTGATCTGAATAAAGTTCTAGTTCCAAGCCAAGACTCTGGATATTCTTTTCAGTATTTTTTCCAATAGCAAAAAACAAGGTTTCCTGAGTGTGGGTACATGCCCTGTTATTTCATGGGTTGAAGGGTGTGTTTTATGGGTGTGTACTTTCACTTCCACTACTGTTAAAATGTTTGGTCAATTGACCTCATTGTAAATGCACATGATACAGGATTGGAAGGACTGAGAAAGTGTGAATTGCTGTTCCATTAATGTTTCTTCACCCTAGAAATATTGTCTAGCACTCAGTCCAATTTCTACTTAGTTGGTGCATGTTCCAACACATTCTCCATCACCCAACAGATGTGAGCCAAAAGATTATCGTTGGAGTTGCGGATTCAGAGCAGACCAGGATAGGGTAGATTCAGTTGAGGGGGTAGAGTTTTCTGATCCCCCATTTTGTGCTTAGGTGGACTCCGCCAGTGTTGTTCTTGGTAGGATAAAACCATCAGCCCAGGACCTCCGCCCATGGTATGGGGCTGTTGGGGTGTGCCTGGTGTGGACTTGCACCCCGCTTCACGGATGTGCATTCGGGGTTTATTGGTGGGCAGGATGTCTGCAGAAAGGACAAGTTATTGCCTACTTGGTGGAGTGTAGTCTTCTCCCTACATGCAGTTGTTTGGGTGGTAGGAGGCCATGTCTGACCTTGGACACTGCCCATGGCAGGGAGCTCTCAATGTGTCTGTCTGAGTGCTTTCCTCCTACCTTACTGCTATGGAGGCGGGGGGAAAAGGGCCTGTGAAGGCCTGTGCCTGATTGGGGTAGCTTTGTATGCTCCCCCATAATACAGCAGCAGTCAGGCAGCTGTGTTCCTGCCTGCAAGTCCTGCCCCTCCTTGCCCCTGTCCCTGCAGTGGATTCACCAAGTGCTCTTCCACACCCCCCAGTGAAACCAGGCTCAGGATTACTGGTTCTGCTATTTGCTGACCTGGTCATTTAAGGCCCAAAGATACTGGGGTGCAGATTTTATAAGAAACTTAAGCAGCGCTGTGCCACAAGTCATTTTGCTGTGCTGTGTTAGTTTCGAATAAATGAGATGATGCCTTCAAGGTATTTTGTTTTGAAGCTTACTTTGAAGGTTATTTCTAAAAAGTTACTTTTATGTTCAACCCTAATTGGTGATGAACCAATGATTAATCAAACATTGAAAAAGAAAATACATTTTGAGACACGCAGTTGTCAACAAAGCAAAGATTGAATAGCACGGGCGGACGTTTCTTCAAAAGAACATATATTTAATATATTCACAAATAGGAACAAGGGAAATATTATTAGAATCAACCAAACATAGTTTGAGAGGTATCACAAATTAATCTGCAAAGAAACTATGAAAAATCCATTCCTAAGATTAACTAAGGAGAACGATATAACAAATCAAACAACAGTTCCTTTGGGTCAACAAATGCGTAAGGAAATGGACGTTGCAGTCGACGTTTCGGTCTGTGTTGGCGATGAGACCGTCAGACCATCTTCAGGACAGTAGGTTGATGTTAAAACCAAAGAATATAAATCCCAACGGTCAAATTAAGTGTACTTGGTACAAGGGTCCTTTTACGCGGCAGCTAGCATCTAAGGCGGCTTTAATCAATATGATTGGACAGAATCATATACTGGTGTGCAAAATGCAATTCCCGTCAGTGTGGGACTGAAAGCGCATTAGTTTTGAAGCACAGGGATGCAACATATTTACAACAATGTGTTGCATCTTTGTGCTTCCCACTGCGCTGGTGCACAAACTGCTGCAATGCGCCGGCGCAGGCACCCTTGCACCAAGGTGCAAGGAGGCCTGCGTCGTGGGGAGATTGTTTTTGTGCAGGAAGAGGCAACTTCCTGCACAAAAACAATCAATTGAGGTGATTTCCTTTTCCAATGTGTGCTGTGGAATGCAGCACGCATTGAAAGAGGAAAAAACCAGGAGAAATGAAAACACTAGGGTTGCGTAGCATTCTGACGCATTTCCAGATTTACAGTTGCTTGTAAATCTGGAAATGCATCAGTGGACATGGGTCTTGCATGGGAACACCCACAGCAACACCCATGTAATGCCCCTAACAAGCAAAGTGTTGAGTGAAAAAGGGCGATATTTACAAGCACAGGTAAAGTCACCCTGTGTGATTTTACCTGTGCCTGTAAATATCACTCAGCAGGTTGTTCCCGCCAGTGCGTCACACAACATGACGAACCGGCGGTGTAAGGGGCTTGTAAATCTGCCCCCTTGGGCTATTTGGAATGGCGCATGGTAACTCCTCCCAAAGTTAACGCTCCAAGTGGACTACTGCCACTTTTGATGAGGTCTTCAGAAGTGTAAATTTACATCCATGTTATCCTCACCTCATTCTTAGAAACCAAAGACAACCACAGATGTATTTATAATTCCCAGCCCTTTAACAAATGCTAAATTAGACCATGCAAGACATTTACAATGAATATTAGAAGCATACTAGTACAACTGAATGTTAAGTAAAAGACTCCTAAGATTTTATTAACATCCTGCATTTGAATTTCCACTGATTTTGTAGAAGTGTACACCCTCTAGTCTCATCATAGCTCTCTTTATGTCAGTGTTGACAGGCACCACCATCGATGGTCCAATGTTCAGAGTTCATGGGCAGGACGCTCAACTGATCCGTACAATGTCCCCTGAAAATTGAGGATCCTCTTTGTTACTTCCCTCACTGTACTCCAGTGTGAGAAGCTATCCTTGCACAAGGTAATGAGCATCATGATTCATGAGCTCTGTATGTGAATAGACACAACATTGTCTTTTGCATTAAATGTATAAATGTGAGCAATGGTGAACATTAGTAAGGTTTACTTATAATTGTATATTGTGTATGCAAGCAAATCAGAATGATCATGAATAAGTACAAAAATTTAACAGTATTAATTGAATAGTTACCCTACCAGGGATCACAGCTAATTGGTCATAAGTGGCGATAATAGGTAATATTCAGGTCATCCAGGTGTTAGTCATCTCAAAAGTTGAATATGAATTCTCACTACTCACAGGCCTCTCAGCCATCAATGGCAAAAGCAGACCTAATGCAGCGTAGAAGCTGATCACAAAACCAAACACCATGATTACATCACCCGCATGCTAGTCAAACTGAAGAGGCTCTCTCGTTAGGCACGGTCTAAGCACCATCTGTCTGTATCGTCGTTAAGGCAATCAAAATAAGTTTCTGTAACTAAGAAGATCACTTATCAGGAAACCTTAGGCATTTTTGAACAATTTACAGCTCACACCTAAGTGCTGTAGCTAGATTTGTACTGTATCCTGCTCTTCTCATTTTTCGCATCCAAAATTTGGAATAATATCCCCTTTGAAGTAAGGCTGACCCCTCTTTCAAAGCCTGACTAAAAAATTGATCAGCTTCTGACCCATCTATCTGTACACATGGTAAACCTCTACTTCACTATATCCCCTCTTGAGGAAAAGTTCTTCTCACCTAGTTTTCTTGTGATTTATGCCACACAAGAACTGTCACTTAAACTTGAACCTTGTTAAAACCACCATCACATTTATAACCTCCCTCACTAACCTTACACTTGTTTGTATAATGTTCTAACGATGACAAACCCTAAATCGCCAACCTCTACGCTCTCTGACTACATGCTGACTCCATTATCGTCAAATCCAAATGTATACAAATTCTTAATCCTGCACATATTGTGTCTACGACTCTTCCATTCATGTTGAAGTTAAGGACAGGTAGTATACTTGTTTAAGAAATTAGATGGAAATTGTTCTATGTAAGGTGATCTAACATCATGGTGGCAGTGCTTAATTTGAGTCTGTGATTGCAGGTGATGGGCATCGTTACTCACTTTTGGGGACCAGGACTTTTATTAATAATAAGAATTTGACTCAGAACAAGGGACAGAACAGCAGAATTTAACAATGAAATAGGAAGAAAAAGATAGGAAGACGATGCCATAGGGAGAAGACAGGAATGAAAACTAACCTGCAAGAGTGAGATGAGGAGAGTGTGGTAGTGGAGGTGGGATCAAGAGTAGGCAGCCTTGGTGTTTGGTAATCCCAGTGGTCGAGCGGGGGTTCTTTAATTTTTATTTATGGTTATAATCATCATACAAAGCCCTCCACTGGTCCTATGGACCTTTGATAGTCGACGTGAAGAGGAATGTAGGAACTAGTATTTGAATACATTTCCATAAACAGTGCAACCATTAGGATCCACAGGAAACAACAAGGAGAATTCAAATAAGTTCAACAGAATTTATTGGCAAAACTTGATTAAAGTAATTAAATTAATCCATTAAGAATTCTTATTCAAGTGTCATTAGTTACAAATGTAAATGGTCTAAAAGTCCATATTTGAGAACAAGGAAAAATAGAAAGTTAGCAAGAATTACAAAAAGAATACAACATATCCAGGAAGGGTGTTCCATAATAGAAATCCGTGATCATAAAGTAGCTAGCATGGTTTGGGAAAAAGATAATTTTAATTTAAGCAAAATAGTTAAGGTTTCAGCTTCAGAAAACCAAATAAAGGTCTCTGATTAAGACGGTACGATTGCTTAGGAATAAAGCCTTTGCACTTAGGCTGTGAAGATCAGGAGAGGTAAAAAGGGTTTTCTCAGTTCGAGTTCAACATGCATGTCTCCCAACTAGTCTCAAGAACAAACATTATTATTCATCAAAAATATTACTTGTCCATTTCATCTTGTTCCGACTCTCAGAAACCAATCAGTTCCCTCCAGATGATCCATGCATGGCTATGTCTTTGAATTGTTACATCAGACAGTCTGTTGGCTACACTCAGCTCTTCCTAGTAGTCACTCTCCCACACTGGCATCTTCTTTTTCCGTCATGAGCACTTCCGTATCAGTTGCCTAATACGTAACGAATAACCATTCACTTGCTAAGAAAAAGGCACCTGGAAAAACATAGCATCTGCAGTGGAAAAACATAAATGTGCAAAACAAAGGAATATAAAATGTGTAGGCCTTTCACGTGTAAAGTCGACATACAAAATAGCAATAGAAAAGGTTGCCTAATGTTAACTAATTATCATGTTAACTCGGGTGCTGCTTAAAATGGCTAAATGCAGTCACCTACCACAAATTATAAGATTATCACATACACAATATTTAGAAATGTAAATCACATTTTAATGATAAATGCATTCATTATGCAAATGAAAAGGTTTTGCTCACAGAGTCCCCCCTCATGGCTAGAATAACCATCATATCAAACACAAATGAATCATCAAGGAACATCTGGTTTCTTTGCTGAATCGCTCATCTTGCTGTTAAAGATTTGCAAAACCTTAATTTCTTTGTAAGCTTTACACATTTTAACCTCCAGTTTCATTTCCTTCTTTCTCTGCCTCTTTCTTTCTTTCTCCCATTTCCTTTCTGGCTTGCAAACATCTAAATCTCTTATCTATGGCAAATGAATAAATTAAGCTAATGCCAATAATATAGATCGGCCTCAGCATAACATTTATGATTCCACTATCCACAGTACCAAACCAACTTCTTGTAGCAGAAGCTCCCTTTCCTGAGCTTCCTAAAACACAAGTTGCTTCTAATTCTTCTAATTCAGGTTTCAAATCAGAAATGCTCTTTGCAAAACCCTTCTATCACTTTGCTCTTATCAGGTATGTATGCACAGAAATGCAGTACTTTAAATATCTTACAGACTCTGCCTTTCTCTGAGTAATAAAATATCTAAAGCTATTCGATCTTTTAAAGCATAGACCTAAGAGCCACTAATTCTCTATCCATTGCTAACAAAGCACCAGATGTACTTGTTCCTAGTTTATCCACTACTGTAGATAGCTTTCTAATCTTCTTATCATTTAAAACTACTCCTGCTGAAGGAAAAATGGCACCAAAAATATTTCCTAGTAAATGTGGTTCATCATCAGTATTATGCCTAGAGCAAAGAGGTGTGTTTTCCTCTAAAGCCTCTAAACTATTTAAATTATATATTTTTGGTAACACCAAAGCTAAATAGCAGGTACTATCCAAGTCAGATGGCAGTTGAAAAAATGTGTCCTGTCCGCATACGAAATACCCTCCAGGAAGAAAAGGGCACCTCCAGTAAGAATCTGAATGGAACTGGCCTTCCAAATTTTTCAAACCTGTGCTCACATCCACTTAATCCCATGTGTCTAGTCTTAATGTATGTTCTTCTTTTGTAAATGTGCAACTTTCCCTTCAATCGTCTGTCTAATTTAAATCTAGGACCCACCCTCTTTTCTTCATATTCATCTACTTCCTTTTTCCAGTCATTCTTTAAAACATCTTCCCTGTCTGTAGCTTTATGGAATACATGAGGTCTTCTTTCTTATATGCCTTAACAGTGTCAATTCTACCAGGGGACCTAAAGACATACCAAGCTGTCTCCATCTCCTTAGTTTGCAGGTGGGGGTTCATTCTCTTATGGCGAGGTAATTCTGAAAGGAAAAAATCATAATTGGGAAAATAATTCTCGAAATAATTCTGCCTGAAAAACAGACTAAGCAATATACTACAAAGAAAAGTGGAATATGATGTTAGATTACATCCTTAGCAGCTGAAGCAGGTGTGTATTTGTGCACTAATCTACAATAAATGTTTGATGTCAAATCTCCTTTTGATGCATCTATGTAGGAAGCTTTGATCTTTATGTGATCCACTGAATGTGCAGGTAATGTAGCTGTAGGGCTAGATCTAAGGTTTCCTGTAGCAGGAGAAATACTCATACCAACTACAAATCGTATTAATAATAACACAACTGTTAATGTCACATCAATCACTACTCTATTCTTAGTAAGGAAACACATATTTGTTTACAGTTAGACCTTGAGCAGAATATAGCAGCAAGGAGACTTTCAATCTTCTGTAATTGTTTCTACTTGTGCAAATTGATCAAAACTTTGTTGTTGTTGATTGCTGTTATTTCAGCTTATGTCCAGCAATGTTCATAAGACATCCCTAACCCAACTCCATCGTCTACTAAAATCACAATCCTACTCTTCTACTGCAACCTTAGCCCTAGGGAATCTTCTTAATTCTTTTTGTTTTATTTTTATGATTTTCCCTGGTATATGTTTTTCTCTTTTGAGCAATAATGGTAAAGTTTGTTCAAGTCAGTGTAGTTCAAACAGCTAATCAGTGACAGGATAAGATCAATGTCAACTTTTTGAGTTCAAGAAATCAATCATTATTACTGTTGTGGCACATCATGGGAGCTCATGCGGTTCTGCTCTCAGTTCACATGCGCATTTCTCGCAAGAAATGCGCATGCGCGGGCATCCGCGCATGCGCATTTCTGAAAAGAAGTTGTCAACGCAGAAGAGGGAGCCCCGGAGACGCCGTGCTGCAGGTAAGTCATTATATTTAATTTTTTTATCATACTTTACATTATTTTAAAAGGAGGGCGGGCGGGAGGCGGGCGGCGCGTAGTGGGGCTTTGCGGAGCGCGCGAGTGTGCGTAGATTTGGGCACACTACGCGCTGCTCCACGTAGCCCCACTACGTCCACTACGCCCAGGCCTGGTAATAAGTTAACTGAAGTGCTGAATATCTACAACAAGGTACTCTTGCTCTCTCTGATCTTCCTGGTGTGTCTGCTAGTCTTCTTGAATGTCACTCACACCTCTTGACTTTTTCTCCGATGATGGTTTGTGGTATGCGTTCAACTGACACACTTGATCTAAGTCTCTCTCTACTCCTTGGCCATAATTATCACTCTTCTGCTCTCCCAGTTCTCTCACTCATCCCTTCACCAGGGTCGCTCGTCTGCACCTGCGTTTGCTCTGTAGTGCTTCCCCTCTCTGGTCTCCTCTTCTCCTTTTCCTCGTCAGACGTTTCTATACCACTCTGTGAGCTTTATGGGACTTGGACAGCTGGGGAACTCTGGAGCACGACATTACCCCTCTGGTCTTTCTCGACATACGAGCACAAGGGGTTGCAAACTTGTTTCAGGCATCACCACGTTTTTGAGAGGCATCTCACTCTCTGAGTGTGAGAGGCATGTATGCACTTAAGCACTCTTCCACACTTTACGGCAGTGTTGGTGATCAGGATCACCATGTAGAGTCCATTCGCCCTATGCTCAAAACACGTCTTATGAATGTATTTCTTTGCAGAGACCCAATCCCCAGGACTAAGTTGTGGCACTACTCTTGATGTGGAAAGGGGGTAGCCACCCCAACCTTGTGAGAGACACAATGTGCTACATCGGCTAGTCCTTTGCAATAGTCGAGAATCATGTCAACCGTGATACTTCAAACAAAATTGCAGTTTCATGGCACGTACTATGAGTATTTCGTGTGGCGACAATCTTGTTCTGTCAGGAGTACTTTGGAGACTCATCAACAGCAAAGGCAAGTCATCTAGCCATTTTAAAGAGGTGGACACATACACTTCAAGACTTCAGTGTTCCATTTATCTGTTCAACAATACCCAAACCTTCTGGTCTTTAGCTAAATGTAATCCTTGTTCCACTTGTAGTGCCACACATTGCATTCTAAGGATCTCAATATTAAAATGAGTTACTTGGTCTGACTCCAGAGATGCCAGAAATCCAAACTGTGGTATGAGTTCTTGCAACAGCAGTTTCGCTTCAGTGAGACTGTCATTCTTATGTGTTGGGTAGGCATCCATCCATCGAGAGAAAATGTATACTATGCCCAGGACATATATCAGCCCATTACAAACAGGCATCTCAATATAGTCCAACTGCATCCTGTTAAAAGGTCTTTCTGATCTGCCTGGTTTCTGGTGTCCTTCTCCGTACATTCATTTGCTTACAGGTCACACACCTATGGCACAAATCCTCAGCTAAAAGGTTGCACCAATTCCGTCTGAACAATCTAACCATGCCATCTCTCCCTATGTGTGTGGGACCATGAAAATGTCTGGACTTTGAGAATAGCAAACTATCGGGTAACACTGGTCTTCCATCGACTGAGACCCATTTATCATCTGCATTCTTGGTACATCCTGCTCTGACTCATCATTGCTGTTCAGCTTCTGACACTTCCTCCTGTAGTCTCTTAACTTTCCCCCAAGTATCAGCTACAGACAACAGCACAGCAAAATTGGTGTCCTAGTCAGATTAATTTGTATATTACCCGTTAAATGTGCATGTCAAAGTATCACTGTACCAAACAACCTTATCAGCATATTTTTAACTAGAGGTCATATAATCATTTCTTCTCATGTGGGCTACACATTTCACCACTGCAACTTTTTATGGCATCTGCACAGCCTAGTGTAAATGCATCATATTATATTACCCAATCAAAATGGGAGACCCAGATGAAGTAATGAATCCCCTTAGTGACCACAATTGTCCAAAGTCATAAACCACACCAACACCATACTGACTGTCAGTAAATGTTGTTACCCTCAATTGGTTTGAAAGACAACAAGCTCTGGTAAGAGCAACCAGTTCTGCTACTTAAGCAGAGGTGACACCTCAGAGCAAGGAGGCTTCCACTTCTTCATGGATTGTGCAGACAGCATAGATTGCTCTTAAATTCCCCATATTATCTCTTAAGCGTGAGCTATTAACAAACATTGCATAATTGAGCTCATCAAGAGGTTCATCCTTAATATTATGTCTTGGCTTGCTACACAGATCTTTGATATACACAGTCATGCTTAACCTGTTTCCCATTAATTTCATTTTCCGGCAATGGTAATAGTGTTGCTGGATTAGGAGTCTGGCATCTTTTCAAAGTCACATTTTCAGCAAACAAAATCACTTTCTCATCCTCCTTGAGCCTGTTTGTCAAGTTCTGGGTTTTCATGCAGGTAAGCAAAATCCCCACTGAGTGCGGGACCATCACTGACAAGGATGTCCCATTATTATAATCTCCCTCCTCTCAATACTGACACCAACCGCCGCAACCATTTTAAGGCAGCAAGGCAATCACCGGTGGTCAAAAGGTATGCCACAAGTCTTCGAGAGTGTTCATGTAACTGAGTAAGCACTGAGACAGCACAGCCCTCCCTCTCACTGCAAAACAGAGTCAATATTAATCAGGCATTCCTGGTGCCGGGGCAAGGAAGAGACTTTCTCTCAGCTTTCGGAATGCTTTAAAGCAATTATTGTCCCATGGAAGCGTATTGGGCGCATCTATGTGTGTCAGCCTCAGCAAAGTCTTGGCCACTAGGGAAAAGTTGGGTATCCACTGTCTGCAGCTGCCCATCATTCCCAGAAACATTCTGCCTTCCCTCTCCGTGTTGGGTGGATTCAATTTCAAGAGGGCAGTAATTCTTTCCTGCAACACCTTCCTTGTTCCTTTCCAAATATGATGTTCTAAATACAGGACCTCTTTTTGACAGTACTGCAATTTTCTCTGGGACACTTTATGTCCATTTTCAGCAAAATGATTTAACAAGGCAATTGTATCCTGCTCGTAGGCTTCCAGGGTATTTGGTGCCCCTAACAGGTCCTCAATATATTGCACAACAACAGAGTTACAAGGCAATTGCAAAGACTAAAGATTTTTCTTCATGGTCTGGTTGAAAATTGAAGGGCTCTATGTATACCCTTGTAGAATTCAACATCATGCCAAACTTTATTCTGGACCCGGAATGAGAAAAGAAACTGACTTTTCCAGATCCACTTCAGTGAACTATTTAGCATCAGAGTGTGTTTGAAATAATATAACAGCTGGATTCTGTACCACGAGCATTATGGGACGACAATGTTATTAATCTTTCTTAGGTCCTGAATTATGCAGTACTTGTCTTTTGGCTTCTGCAAGCCCAAGATCGGTGAGTTGCATGGACTTCCCATGATGTCTTCAAAACATCTTGTCGAACAATAGACTATTACTGGGGTAATTCCAGCCATTGTCTCAGGTGAGAGATTGTATGCTGGCGTTCTCAGATAATCAGCATTAGGTTTTATCATTATTTGGTGAGATTCTATACCTTTAATGTGCCCAAAACCTTTCCCTTAAAAATCCCACACTTCCGGTTTCACTGTATCTCTTACGTTGTGAGGTAAGTCCTCTACTGTCCTCACAGGAAACAGACCTACTTATGTCCATTATCTAGCCATTTTGAATTCAACATCCTCATCATGTGTTTGGAACTCCACACCATCCAGTGTACACTAAACAGTGCAATTTAATTTGCACAAAGGATCTCTCCCTAACACATTTTTGGAACTTAAATCAAATATAACAAATTGGTGACACAGAATTAGTTATTTGTTTATTTGTAAAACCTACAATTTGGATCTGCTTTCCTGAGAGGTGTAGGATTAGAATCACCGCTGTTCTGCCAGTGGAGCAGGTATCACCTTTTCGATCAAAAATGACACTTGATGGCTATTCATCTCACCTTCTACAAATGACCGACTCTGGTCTATCACTAAGAGTGCAGCAAGCACATAATCTTCATCCCTGCCTCAGGCCCCATCATTACGATTGATCGGAATCAAAACATTCATCCTCAAACATGGGATACTGCTGAAATGGGTTCTGGTTCTGGAAAGGATTCAGGTTTGCTATTGGGGCTTGATTCACATTGAATTTAGGGTTACCTGTGTTCTGATGTGGCATCTGAGCTTGTGGTACATGCATCTTAAGGGCTTGTGACTCATTTGGATTTTGCATTCTCTGGACCCGGATGTTCGGAATTTGGGTAGGATTGGCATTTTGCATTTGCCTCTCACTGGCCATACAATTAGAATTTTGACAGCATTGCCATTTCCAATGTACTAGCTTATTACAATAATGACAGAGAGTTGATCGCTCCTATGTTACAATATATGCTTCTGAATTCCAAAATACTGTGTCCCCTTTCCAAGAGAAACACCACTTCCTCAAGTCTGCAATCCTATACCCTGCATGCCATCAACATTTGCCACATATGGCAGATTTTAGAAACTTTTATGTGCTAGCTTGGTTTTTCACAACATAAACTTCTAAAGGCTCCTGTGCTTCATTTCATGCTCATCATTACAGTACTTAGCATACTTTAAGATCTCATCTTAGACTGCCAACACATCACATTCTGCTGGATATCCATGCCAATCTCCAGGCACAATCAGAGAAAAAACTGTGGCATAAAACTTCCCATATCTCCCTTTTCAGGGTTCTTTTGACCACTTTGCTGTTTAAACACATGCGACAATCAATCATAAGTGACATGCACTGATTCTTTGGCTTCTCTGTCATTCTGTTGATCTTAAGCCAATCAAAATCCCTTGCCAGGACCCTTCCCATCAGAAATGTAATCACCTCATCATACTTTGTCATCATCGTAGGACATGGTGTATGAGTTTGATGATCGGTTGGGGGTTCTGGATGAGGTCACTATATGGCTATTTTATATTCAGCCCATAAATCACTCGGCACCTCAATGTTGAAAAAAAGTATTCAAATCTGTCCACAAAACGTTCCAAATCTTAACAAACCTGTCAACCTGGGTGTGCCATTCGGAAAAATTCTCTCTCAATTTGTAAAATTGTTCGTAAATGATGCAAGATAACCTCAACTCCATGGCACATGAACATATCCTTCACTGCTTTTTCTTTCATAGGGAACGTCTAAGTCTCATCTCCATCTGGTGGTGTTAGAGGTGATTCGCCATTCACTCCTACAGTATCTGAGAGCTTCTGTTTTTTTTTCGTTACCTACATGGGCTCCACCGTGTCAAAATCACTCCATTTCAGAATGCATTTAAACAGTTTGGTAATATGAACTGTAACGTGTAATCTTATCCCTGAATATTGCATAGTGACATCATCATCTAATTGAGCTCTGAAACTGTTTTGCTAGGGAAGACTTTTGGAAAGATCCACATCATATTTTCCTGCTAATTCTGATAGCTTTTCATGCATCATAGTTGCACGTCAAGTGATCTCTTTACTCTAATATATCATCTCATGTTCCTGATATCGAGTCAAATGTGAAAGGTCTAAACATCCCCTGATAATCTCTTCCAGTTCTACCTTCAGCTTAGGTACATTTAGGTATCTAATCTTTTGCATGACTCACGTATGGTGACACAGTCTCATCTGGCTTTCTACTCTCATAAGTCCCTTTGAACCATGGGGAAAGATTACATTCTCAAAATTTCCCATCCCCTCTTGGGCTATACATGTCATGAAGACGAGTCTCCCTCCTCCTCTCAATGTTTGTAGATTTTGTCTGGGCCTCCAAACAATAATCTGAGAATTTTGTGACGTTATGATAAACCCTGTCATAGCCACTCCTTCGATTGCCCTGAAACTGCAGGAATCAGGGAAATGGTTACTGCGGCAGGTACAGTGGGAACAGCTAAAATTTGAGATGGTATGGCTATCGGAATGGAACAGGAGCAGATACAACAGGGGCAGGAACAACCTGGACAGCCACAGTAGTAGCTGTCTCAGTACGTGCAGCTGTAACAGAAAGAATTGATGTGGTCCTCCAATGTGAGTCATTTTTCAGGTCAGCAGGAGCTGTGGCAACAGTACTATCGCTATTAGTATCAACGGCATGGTCTGTGCACTGTGCTGCATAAGGTGGTGGACATGAGAACAACAAGTCATCTAAGAGATCATCACTAGAGTCACTATCTGTGCTAGACTTTTTTCCAGCAGCTGCATCTTAGTCACCCTGCGTTTTTTTCTTTTTAGTCTTCTCAGTCGTTAAGGCAGGAAACATCCTAGTTTGCTCAACTATGCATCTTCTCCACCTATGCTGTTCTTCACCCTATTTAGCATCAGTGTATTTATGCACTGTTTTCCTAGCTCTAGTTTGGTATTTCTTTTATCTTGGCATGTGTAGCATGCTTCCAAGCAATAAAAGCCTCAAACTGTGCTGGTCTAGGAGAAGGTTTCATATCATACAATATTTCTCTCAAATTCTCAAATTAAATATGCCATACTGTAGGAATCTTTTGGCGATTTGTGCCTTCAATGAAGTCACAAACATGTGTGAAGCCCTACACTTGTCTATCACAATACGAGCCCACGGGTCCAAAACAAAGGTTTGAGGGGCATGTGGAATGTGTCAACCATGTTCGGGTGGGGGATCACTTTTATGGACGGTTCCCCTCACACACCACAGAGAATCCAGATTGTCCCTACTACTCACGACTTATCCTAACATCTCTAAGCGTAAACAGCATGCCTTACGCACCCTCAGCATGGACAAAATAATCACAATTAAGCCAGCTGACAAGGGTGATGCCACTGTGCTCATGGACACCCACTCCTATAGGTCTGAATGTTTACGCCAGTTGAGCGTGATCACATCCTACCGCCCACTGCACAAGGATGCCACAGAGAGGATTACCAACACTATTTCTACCATGACGAGGGAAGCTAGAGATAATGGATGGATCACACCTAGGGAAGCTGCGTTCCTCTGCATCAGGGAACCAGTGACCCCTTACTTTTACATCCTACCAAAGATTCACAAGCCACAGAGACCACCACCAGGGAGACTGATTATCTCGGGCATAGGCTCCGCACTGGAACCTCTGTCACAGTTCATCGATTTTTCCTACGACCTTTGGTCCAAATGATGCCCACATAAAGGACGTTCTACGCTTACTTAGAGGGATCTAATTCAACCCAGACACGGATTATCTTGTCTCCTTTGATGTAGAGTCATTATATACATGCATCCCCCAGGATCAGACATTGGCCACAATTGAACATCTTTTGACTCTACATCCACCGGACACCATCACACCGGTTCCATTTATCATGAGGTGCGCCACCATGGTGATGAAAGAACATTTCTTTCAATTTGAAACCCAGCTCTACCTCCAGGTATCCGGTACTTCCATGGGGAGTACCTTTGCCCCCAGCGTGGCGAACCTCTTCATGCACGTCTTCGAGGAGGATGTCGTCCTCTCTAGCAACAATCCATATCTCGCCCATATTCTACTCTGGAGGAGGTATATCGATGACATCCTGTTGGTCTGGAGAGGTGACAATATAACCATCAATACCTTTCATGACTGGCTCAACACTCACAATGATCACCTCTGGTTTACATGCGAGTATAGCAGAAAAAACTAGCCTTTCCGGATCTCTCAATCTTTCCATCGGAGGGCCACTTAGAAACTGAACTGTACCAGAAACCCATGGGCCGGAACGCCTTGCTCCAATATGAGAGCCATCATCCTAAGTCTTTGAGTGAGAATCTACCTTTTGGCCAACTCTTTAGGCTAAGGTGGAACTGTTCCAGTATCGATAAATACAAGGAGCACGTATTGACATTAAGTAACAAACTACTGAACAGACATTATCGGACAGCGCTAGTTAAGAAATCAGCTAAACGTGCGCTCAATAATAATAGAGATGCCTTGCTGGCCAACCCTTCTAACAAACAACCACAGACGAGACTGGTGTGTATCAACACCTTTAGTTCCCTCTCAAATGCAGGGAAAAAATCCATTATGCGCAACTGGAATATCCTTAACAAAGGACACTTATCGCTGCAGAAACCCTTGTTCGCCTTCAAAAGAGGTCGCAACCTTAGGGATAGTCTGGTTCATACCAGACCTCCACCCACGACCATACACAGATCTAACAACCTCTGACATCTTCCAACTGTCCAAGGCCACTTTCCCTGTGGGTCTTGCACTGTCTGTGCCCAGACCAAAGTCACAAGAACTATTGATATTGGCACAGAAAGACCTTTGGAATTAAGACATCACACCAACTGCAACAGCGAGCGAGTCATCTATCTCAGTGGTTCCCAAACTTTTGACTCCTGAGGACCCCCATTGAGTCACCACTGGAAGCAGGGGACCCCCAAGCAATTTGTAGGATTTAAATTTCAAACCTTAAAACAGTAATTCGAAAAAAATAAACAAACGTGTGCAAACAAAACAAATACTCAAATTACTAAGGATTTTAGGGGCATATTTACAAGTCCATATCGCCTTGGGAACGTCACTTTTTGCGATGTTCCTATGGCAATAGGGGCTTTGCCTTATTTACAAGGCACAGTTAAGCCACTTATTGTGGCTTAACACGGCCTTGTATATAAGGCCCCCTTTCACGCAATGCTTGGTGTGAAAAAGGTGGGCAGTGGGAGTTGCAGTGGGCGTTTCACTCCAACACCCATTGATTTTGACGCTGCCCTCTATTTACAAGGTCAGCTTAAATAGGAGACAGCACCAGAATTAAGACCATGAAAAACCTGGTCTTAACTTGGCGAAATGAGGAGAAATGCCTTATTTCTCCTCGTTTTTGCTTTTTCCAACAGAAAAAGCAAAACATCTTTGATTGTTTATGTTCAGGATGGTGACCCTTCCTGCACATAAACAATCTTTAATAAAAATGACGTTTTGTAACTTCCATCTGTGCTGCATTAGGCAGCACACATAGAAGTGACAAAAAGGCATTACAAAATTGTTCATGTGCAGGAAGTGGGAACATAGCAGCATCAGGATAATGATAGCCTGGGAATAAACATATGTTGCTAACTTTTACCATGCAGTTTGCAAGCAGCTCTTTGACAGTTTATAGGACACTGTGCTAGATTACGATTGTTCCTTATGAATTGCACAGTGACAAAAGAATCTGTGACAAAATCAGTAGCCCACTGACCTATGCACATAAAATACTGTTTTTTAAAATGCATTGTACACGTTCTTTGCAGTAGGCCTATTGACCCCCTGTGTCACATTAGATAAGTCAAAGCTGCCACTAGACAAAACTGTCATCTCTCTCCAGCAGGTACATTAATCACTGGCGTTTTCTTGACACTTTTATAGTTGCTCGAAAACTGCTAATTTTACAAGGAACTTTGCAGTGCTTTTGAAACTGCTGCCTGCGGACTCCCTGGGAATGTGCCACGGACCCCTGGGGGTCCTCGGACCCCAGTTTGGGAAACACTGATCTATCTTATCACCTGCCCATGTGGTTTCAGATATGTGGGCATGACCACACGGAAATATTGCACACACATACTGGAACATAAGAGCACCATCAGAAGCGCTAAACAAACTACGAGGCTCACAAAGCATTTTTTAGAAATGCATCACCAGGCAGACACACTCACCTGGACAGTCCTAGATAAACCCAACCTCAGCACGGTGACACCCGGTCTCACCACGGATTGAGCAGCGATGGGTGTTCAGAATTAACACCTAAAATGTGGGACTCAATGATGACAATCCTTGGCTAGCACTCACTTGAGCCCAGTAGTACACCAGCCACCCTATCACTCTACTGGCTTTTTCAGGTTATCTTGTCTCAACACAGGCATACACTTGTTGTCATGCCATCTGACAGTTTTTTCCAGCATGAGTGGTACTGCTGGCACACTCATACATCTCACATGAGTGCTGTCCTGTTCCACCAGGCGATTGTAGCCCTGTAACATGCCTCATTCTGATTACTGTTGCATTATTGATCAACATCATATATCAGTGTGCGTCTTAACCCCATCTCTCTTCCAAGTGCTGTCTGTGTAGCACATGCTCTGCTTTTACGAATGTATTTATGGCTTGTTTGGCGGCCCGCTCACATTTGAGTGTGCCCATCTCTCCTCCCACCCAGTGATGCTCCACCCATTGGCTGAAAGTGACATACCCTTCTTCGTCGTTTCCATTTTTCCTGATTCCGAGGTCGCCAACAGTACCCAGACTACATCTCCCAGCATCCTCAGTGTCTACACCAGGAAGCTGTATCCCCTGACGACACTTCCCAGCATCCTCAGAGTCCCCACCAGGAAGTTGTCTAGACTGTTATAATATTTTATTTGAAAGCATATATAAGTTGTCTCAGCAATATGGTGGAACTTTCCGTTTTATTCACTGTGCTGATACTCATCATAACTTTTGTCTGCTTCTGTCTATTGATCATTGCAGCAAGTCTTTTTACACGAGTCACTTCGGTTCAATAAATATTGAAAAGTGTCCCCTTGTGTATTGTTTGTATATTTCTCTGAACTAAATAGAGCACGAGTGTCCGAGTGAAAGGTTTAAGATCTGTTACCACAGTTCCTGAGGGAACAGGGTTGTCATGTTCAGTAGTTGACTGAGTTGTTCGCTCCCTGTCTTGGTTAGGGGGCTAACAGTGGCACCATGAGCTAGCTGGTCCAAGGGACGACAGACCCTGTGGGGTGCATGAAATCAGTTTTGCACCATCCTAAGTTTATGTTGTCCACAAACGTGTAGTTCCTACTGATTACACCTTAATCCATTAAGAATTCTAGTTCAAGCTTTTATTACATGAAAATGTAAATGGTCTAAAAGTCTATATTTGAGAATAAGGAAAAGTAGAACATTAGCAAGAATTACAATAATAATCCAACATATCCAGAAAGTGTGTTCCATAAAAGTAATCCCTATTCTAACTTAGCTAGTGTGGTTGAGGAAAAAGGGCATTTTTTAAAGCAAATTAAGTAAGACGTCTACTTCAGAAATCCAAATAAAGGTCTCTGATCGAGAGAGTAAGAATGCCTAGGCACAAAGCCTTTGCACTCAGGCTGTGGAGATCAGCAGAGGTAAGAAGGGTCTTCTCAATTCGAAGTTTAGCAAGCATCCCTACCAAGTAGTGTCAGGAACAAACATTAATATTATTCGACAAAAGCATTAATTGCAAAGTTTCAGCATGTGCCCACTCTCAGGAACCAATCAGTTCTTCCCAGACTCTGAGTGCAGGTATACTACCGCCCCTTTCATGTCTAAACAATGATCCATGCATGACTTTGTCCTTGATTTGCTACACCGGACAGTCTGTCAGCAACAGTCAGCTCTTCCCACCAGTTGCTCTTCCACACTGGCATCATCTTTCATGAGAACCTCACTATCAGTAGTCAACAGAAAGGCATCCATAAAAATATAGCATCTGCAATGTAAAAAAGTTTCTTTTTTTTTTACATTTTCAAATGAACTTTAAACAGCAACGAGTATATAGAAAGGTTTTAAAAAGACAATATTCAGAAATTACATTTTCAAATTAACTTTAAACAGCATTGAGTATACAGAATGTAATTTTAAAGAAGACCCTAGAAAAGATATCAATGGCATGGCAAGACATTTCTTGAAGTTGGCAGCCTGGTCAAAACTATACTAAAAGAGAAGTTGCGTCCTCTTCTGCACCGTAAATATATGACTAATGGGAGCGGGGGTAGGTTCAATGAGCAGAGTGTGGAAGAGGCGAGATCTCACAGCCCTCAGGTTTCTGTGCATAGCTAATAAAAGGCAGTGCACTTGTTAATTAATTTCTAATGTTTTGCCATTTTATGCGCAAGACTGAAAGTGATAGGACGCCCGAAAGTGAGAGGCACAGGTAATGTCAGTGTGGTGGAGTGTACTGCACGTTTGGTATACCAGAGAAATAAAAATGGATGGACTACTATTACCAGTTGTCCATGCATATTGAGAGAATCTTATCTGAAACGGACTAATAACATATGCTTGGACTCTGAGCAAAATGTCTGCTTGATGTCTAGAGGTGGCTGACTCAGCAAATTGATAGGGACAGCAGAGCGGAACCAAGGGGCATATTAACAAGGGCTTTATCTCTGCTTTTTTGGCTTTAAAAGCCAAAAAAGCGGAGATAAAACTATCGCCCTATTTACAAGAGGGCGCTAACATGCATAATCGCATGTTAGCACCCTTTTTCCCGACGCCTCCCTTTGCATCTCTAATGAGATGCAAAGTGGGCGTCACTGGGCAGTACAGCCTTGCAAATATCGCTGATGTGCACATCGCGATATTTACAAGGCTGCCCCAGCATTTTAGCGGACGTTAGTTTTTGGAGAAAACGGCTGTTTTCTCCAAAAACTAACAACTAACGTCTGCTTTACCCATCCCTAACATAGGGGGTGGATTATGCTGCTACGACCACAGGGTCGTATCAGCAAGGTTATCGCCCTTTTGCAGGGAACATCGCTGGAAAACCAGTGATGTTCCCTGCAAAACGGCGATTTCCCCCGCTATCTCGGGAATTTTTATCGCCCTGGAGCAACGCGTTGTTGATAACGCGCTACCAGGGCGATAAATTCCAGAGATAGGCGGCAATGAATAACAAAGTGCTAAGCGCGCTTTGAGTTATTCATCGCCGTACCTTGCTGATATGCCCCCAAGAGTTTGGCTTGCAGACCAAACAACATGCACAATGCCACCATCTCTCACAGAAAATGGGAAATCTTTATATGGTCACCAGTGAAGAGTCGATATTCTCAAACTGGAACCCAAAAGGAGCTGGGAACCTCAGCGTTGGATGGGTTTCCAGCTCATTGATTTTTTTTTTTTTTAAATACATCTTTCTTGGGTTGCATCACGTCAGTTTGATAATGGCTGAAAAAATCTGTGTACAGAATAAAGTGTGGGATTATCACATTGCTCAGTGAAGCCAAACGGTACAACAGCTGAGACAAACAATTACAATCTTCTTTGACATTGTGCCTAAGGTGGCCAGGAACCCAGAAAAAGAAAAAACACTTATACAAAACTTTTGCCAACCATGCAAAGGCACTGATGAGTAAACTAACAACCTGCGATGGCTTGAATGGGGTGCTACGTGGACAACGGGGAACTTCTGGTGCAGCTGGAAGGCCACTGTGAAGAATTAATGGAGTACTAGACTTACACATGTCATTTGGGGGGGGGTGAGGGGAGAGAATCTGAATGAAGGATAGGAGTGTGTGTGTGGGGGTGCTAGATGTCAAGTGGGGTCTGTGATTGTTTGAGACGGTTGTTCATCGGATTTGGTTTCAACTGCGGCCAAATAGCCCTCCCAGTCGACAGATGGTCGAGCTACGGTTTTGTAGTGCATCTAACTCAGCCAAAGTGCTCACCTTCAAGTCTTCGAGCCAGAGCACCAGTGTTGTGGAGGGTAGTGGACGATTTCCAGGACAGGGCTAAGCGGTGTTTTACCAGCACTAGGTCTAAGTTGATGAACTTATTTGAACCCTTACTGTTCTTGGTGTGTTTTGTCAACTCCAGTAAACAGTGATCAGCCACCCTGGGGAAACGCCTACCCATAATGTCCACTGTCTGTGCTAGTGTCTTGTCTCAGTAAGCACCAACAATCGGACAAGTCCACACCATATGATAAAAATCAGCTGCTATTGTGGAACAGCATGGGCAGCTGTCAACAGCCTTCAAAACATTTGGCCTACTCGTTCAGGGGTGGTGTTGTGCAAATAGTTAAATTGTGTGTATTTTAGCTTGGAGTTTATGGAAATGCACTTGACCTTGCCTAAGCACTGCTCCAATTGTGTATCTGTGAATTCATGGTATAGCGTTGAATCCTAGAATATTTTCAATGATGTGAATGGTTGATGTCTAGGTTGCTGGGTGGCATTGCATAGTGTAGTCACCATCCGCCTGGCACTGCATGAGGAGGATCTGCAGCAGAGGAGAATTCATAGGAGCTTTGTGAGTCTTTTGCCAAGTCTGGTACAATTAAACTATAAAGGGCAGAATAGAGGAGGAAGTTCCCCATGGGCAAGTTATTGGTTTCCACCAGATCTTCAAAAGGTCGGAGTATGCCCTCTGTGAATAAGTCCCCCCATGTAGAGAGGCCCACCGCCATCCAGGGGTGTACATCATGAGCTGAACATAAACTCACACAACTCAGTAGCGCCTGCCGTGGAAGTTCTGGTTTGTATGTGATCGAGCCAACGCACAGGGCCTTGAAGGTGTTCCAGCAGGTCTTTGCTGTCCTCATGAGTATATTTCCTCCCCCTTTAGGGCGGTAGAACCCAGCAACCATATCAGTATGCCAATCATGTAGGAGCCCTCAAACCACCCCCCTAACTCCAAGGTACAGATTCCACCCAGCCAGAGCATCGGCCACTGTAAATTGGCCTTGGCGTAATAATGTTTGTAATTTGGGGCTCTTAGGCCCCCCTCAGAAAGCGGAGTGTACAGTTTGGTGATCATTGCTCTGTGTCTACCAGAGCCCCAAATTAGTGATGTCATTAAACCATGCAGTTCCTGAAAGAAGTCTCTGCCCAACCAGACTGGGAGTGCTGAGGAAAAGTACAGCAAGCGTGGAAACACTAACATCTCGGAGATCACTATACCCCCAAAAAGCGAGAGTGGTAGACTTGTCCAGAAGGGATGCCCTAATTGCCAACAGTACCCTACCCAAGTTGCCATCAATTAGATACTTCTCGGTATGATGCACCTGGATCCTGAGGTATTGAATAGTTTTAAGCATCAAGGTAGGTACATTGTGGGGAGTGAAAATCTTTGAACCTGAGTTAACTCAGTGAAGGGGAATTAACATGATTTGTCCCAATTCACCTTGAGACCTGAGATCCCCCTGAACTCCTCTAATAATACGTTAAGCTAGAGGCGTAACTGAGAGACTCCACGAAGATATAGGTGAGCACCTTCCCCCCAATTATAGTAAATGGCAAGGGAGTATGCACTTATTATGTGTGTGACCCAAATGCTCAGCCCTACGTGCTAGCGTTGCTGCCCCAGAGTTGCAATAGAATAAGTTGATTCTGGTATGCAGATCAAATAACCCTGAATAGTATGAATATTTTCTCATCAGTGAGTGGGAGATCCTCTGTACATCCTCTACTTGTGTGTGGATGCCCATTGCAGTAAGCATTTAGTAAGCGACCCTTGAACCTTGACCTTGTTAGGTAGGTCGCTCCCCCTCCGCACAGCACCGCTTGTGCGTCTTGACCGTGCCCCAGCTGCTGCTGGTAAGTTTTGTGCCCCTTGCTCTGTTTCCCGTTTTTCCTCTGTGCCACTTGCTCTGTGCCCCGTTTTTTTCCTGTGCCCCGTCTTTTCCTCTGTACCACTTGCTCTGTGCTCTGTTTTTCCTCTGTGCCACTTGTTCTGTGCCCCGTTTTGTTCCTGTGCCCCGTTTTTCCACTTGCTCTGTGCCCCATTTTTTCCTCTGTGCCCCCTTTTTTTCCTGTGCCCCGTTTTCCTCTATGCCACTTGCTCTGTGCCCCGTTTTCCTCTGTGCCAATTGCTCAGTGCCCCATTTTTTCATGTGCCCCGTTTTTCCTCTGTGCCACTTGCTCTGTGCCACATTTTTTTCCTCTGTGCCACTTGCACTGTGCCCTGTTTTCTCCCCTGTGCCCCCGTGATTCTGTGCCCTTGCCCCATCGCCGTCTACCGCTCCCGATCCCGCCACTGCATCCCCTGTGGCCCCGCCCCCTGTCTGCCCATTCGCTGCCTCTACCTCCTGCCTTTCGCCTCCCAGCTGCTCCTCCCTCCCTCCTCCCCATATATGGCGGCCGCTGCGCAGTGAGGTGAGCGACCCTTGTTAGGTAGGTCGCTCCCCCTCCGCACAGCACCGCTCGTGCGTCCTAACCCTGCCCCAGCTGCTGCTGGTAAGTTTTGTGCCCCTTGCTCTGTGCCCAGTTTTTCCTCTGTGCCACTTGCTCTGTGCCCCGTTTTTTTCTGTGCCCCGTTTTTTCTTCTGTGCCACTTGCTCTGTGCCCCGTTTTTTTCTCTGTGCCACTTGCTCTGTGCCCCGTTTTTTTCCTGTGCCCCATTGTTTCCTGTGCCCCGTTTTTTCCTCTGTGCCACTTGCTCTGTGCCCCGTTTTTTTCCTGTGCCCCATTTTTCCTCTGTGCCACTTGCTCTGTGCCCCGTTTTCCTCTGTGCCACTTGCTCTGTGCCCCGTTTTTTCCTGTGCCCCATTTTTCCTGTGTGGCACTTGCTCTGTGCCCCGTTTTTTTCCTCTGTGCCACTTGCTCTGTGCCCTGTTTTCTCCCCTGTGCCCCCGTGATTCTGTGCCCTTGCCCCCGCGCCGTCCACCACTCCCATTCTCGCCGCTGCATCCCCTGCGGCCCCACTGCCCTGTCTGCCCATTCGCTGCCCCTACCTCCCGCCTCCCAGCTGCTCCTCCCTCCCTCCTCCCCATATATGGCGGCTGCTGTGCAGCCGCACCGCTGGCGTGCCAAAGGCGCGCCTAAGGCAAGCCCGTCTGCGCCTGTCTGCGCACGTCCGCGCCTGGTCCGCGCCCAGCGCCAGGACCCCTGGCCCGCACGAATGCCACGACGCCCGCCTCTGCTATGACTCCAGCATCCTCCACGCACTCAACGCCGGACGATCACGCACCTGCTGCCTGGCCACCCCGAAGCGCACCCAAGGACCCTTCTCCTGCCGGAACTGCAGCTTCACCAGCATCCGGCCCGCCAACCCACCTACCAAAGAACCCAACCACCTCAGATGCATCCTTCTCAACACCCGCTCCGCACGCAAACATCCCAGACGTCGCCTTCCTGATGGAGACCTGGCTGAACCCCTCCTCGGCACCCGACATCGCCATAGCCATCCTGGAAGGCTATAAGATCACCAGCAGGGACCGCACCAATGGAATAGGAGGAGGAATCGCCATCGTCCACAGGAACACTCTCAAAGTCTCAACCGACACCGACGACACCCTCAGCACCGCCGAACACCTGCACTTCCAGATCCACACCGACCCCAAAACCGCCCTCAGAGGAACCGTCATCTACAGACACACTGGACCACGAGCACAGTTCAGCGACTCTATCACTGACCTCGTCAGCACACACGCTCTCGCCTCCATGGACTACATGCTCCTCGGGGACCTGAACTTCCACCTCGAGAACAACAACGACACCAACTCCTCCACCCTGATCGACAACCTCTGACTCAGACAACTCGTCACTACACCCACCCACTCCGCTGGCCACACGCTTGACCCCATCTTCTCCACAAGCTCCCATGTCTCCTTCAACTACACCACCGAGCTCCACTGGACCGATCACCGCTGCATCCACTTCACCTTCCGGAAACCCACCACGCACCACCACACCCAACAAATGCCACGCCGCTGCTGGAGCAAAGTCACCGAAGACCAGCTTTCCATCTCCCTCGCCCGGAACCCACCCACAGATCCGACCGACCCCTACACCGCCGCCCGCAACCTCAAACAGTGAATCAATGACTGCGCCAACACCCTCGCCCCCCTCAAGAAGCCCTCCAACACCCACACTAGCAAGAAAACCAGCTGGTTCACCGAAGACCTCCAGGCCTCCAAATGAACCTGCCGAAAACTCGAAAAAACCTGGATCCGTGAACGAACACCGGAAAGCTACACCGCCCACAAGAACGCCACCCACAGACACCACCACCTCATCAGATCCACCAAAAGGACCTCCTTTAAAGACCGCCTAGACAACAACGCACACAACAGCAAAGAGCTCTTCAACATCGTGAAGGAACTCTCCAACCTCAGCTCCAGCACCAATGACATCCCACCTTCACAAGACCTGTGCGACTCGCTGGCCACCTTCTTCCATCGCAAGATCACAGACATCCATGACAGCTTCAATGCCGCCACCACCCCAGCAACCACTGAGACCCCGCTCCCACGACCACCACCCGCACCAACCGCCTGATCTCCTGGACCAACATCAACGATGACGACACCATCAAGATCATGAACACCGTCCACTCCGGATCCCTGGAAGACCCCTGCCCACACCACATCTTCAACAAAGCCAGCAGCACCATCGCACCCCATCTCTGGAAAACCATCAACATCTCCTTTGAGACAGCAACCTTTCCGGAGAGCTGGAAGCACGCAGAGATCAACGCCTTACTCAAGAAACCCAAGGCGGACCCCAAGGACCTCAAGAACTTCCGACCCATCTCCCTGCTTTCGTTCCCAGCGAAGATCATCGAAAAGGCCGTCAACAAACAACTGACCAGCTTCCTCGAGGAGAACAGCATCCTGGGCCCGTGCCAATCCGGGTTCCGCATCAACCACAGCACCGAAACTAACCTCATTGCCGCCACCGATGACATCAGGTCCCTGCTAGACAATGGAGAAACCGCGGCCCTCATCCTCCTAGACCTGTCAGCCGCCTTCGACACGGTCTGCCACTGCACACTACGAACATGCCTCTACGACGCCGGAATCCAAGAGAAGGCCCTTAACTGGACCACCTCCTTCCTCTCCGGTAGAACACAGAGCCTCCGCCTCCCCCCTTCCGCTCCAAAGCCACTGAGATCATCTGCGGCATACCCCAAGGCTCATCCCTCAGCCCAACATTGTTCAACATCTACATGCCCCACTCACCCACGTCGCACGACAGCATGACCTCAACATCATCTCCTACACCGACGACACCCAACTGATCATCTCCCTCACCAAGGACCCCCACACCACCAAAACCAACCTCCATGAAGGAATGAAGGCCGTCGTCAACTGGATGAGGAACAACCGACTGAAGCTGAACTCGGACAAGACAGAGGTCCTCATCCTCGGATCCACCCCCTCGGCCTGGGACGACTCCTGGTGGCCGACTGCACTAGGAACACCCCCAACACCCACCGACCACGCACGCAACCTAGGGGTCATCCTCGACTCTACCCTCTCCATGACGAAGCAGGTCAACGCCGTCTCCTCCTCCTGCTTCAACACCCTCTGCATGCTTCGCAGGATCTTCATGTGGCTCCCCACCGAAACAAGAAGGACGGTCACCTAGGCCCTCGTCAGCAGTAGACTGGACTACGGAAACGCACTCTACGCAGGACCCCGGCCAAACTCCTGAAACGGCTTCAACGCATCCAGAATGCCTCCGCACGCCTGATCCTCGACATCCCTCGCCGCAGCCACATCACACCCCACCTGAGAGACCTACACTGGCTCCCTATCGACAAGAGGATAACCTTCAAACTCCTCACCCACGCACACAAGTCACTCCACAACACTGGACCAACGTACCTCAACAGCCGACTCAGCCTCTACACCCCACCTGCCAGCTCCGCTCCGCAGACCACGCCCTCGCCACCGTCCCTCGCATCCGAAGAGTGACCGCCGGCAGCAGATCATTCTCCCACCTCGCCGCCAAGACATGGAACACTCTCCCCATCCGCCTGCGGCAGACCAAAGACCTTTTGACCTTCAGAAGACTTCTCAAGAACTGGCTCTTCGAACAGTAGCAGCTTCCCCCCCTCCACCCCCCTAGTGCCTTGAGACCCTCGCGGGTATGTAGTGCGCTTTATAAATACCATGATTGATTGATTGATTAAGCATGAGGGACTGGGCCCCTGACACAAGTTTGAATGATTTGTCTAGAGTTGTATCAGGCAGGCAATTGTAGACCCCACCCCAGATACCTAGTCCATTTATTGGAAGGTGGAGGGGCGTGAGAGTGTCGAAGAAAGATGCTTGATTTGTGTTCAGTGCATAAAGCACCATCATTGACAATAGTGTACCATCCATGACCCCTTCAAGCACCACATACCGGGCCTCAGGGTCCACCTGTGAATGCTGAATCAAAAAAGACACACTGGGGGCCACCCATATTAATACTCCACTAGCGTATCTAGAATATGTGGCGTCCACCACCATGCCCCGCCCTCTGGAGTCTCAGCAGCTTACCCGAGAAGAGGTATGACTCCTGGAGACAGGCGATATGCATGTTATACCGCCTTAAGTATGGGCAGATTCGGTAGCGCTTAACATAACCCCCATGCCCTAAACATTCCAAGTTATCATATGATTTCCGCAAGTAACCCAGCTACTGTCGCACGGCATGTAGATTGCAGCTCCAAGTAATTGTGTAGCCCCCCCTTCATCACCCACATTCCCAGCAAACATCCCATATGAGTATAGGCTATGAGTTATCTCCATCATTACGGGAAGTGCAGAACAATAACAGAAAAAAATCAAATACAATGCAAAAAAACTGCATCCCAACTGTACGGTCCAGGCCAAGACACCAATGGGCACCAGGCCGCAGAGTTTGAATTGTCCTCAACTGTGTATCACTCAGTGGGGCGGGGAAAAGGATGGGGGGGCTGAACAAGTGGCCCCAGGGTCATGAAAACTTAATTATGGAAGATGTGAGTGACTCACCACACCGCAGGAAGTTCTCCAAAATAGCCTGGCCCATATTTGTAGGTGACAGAAGCCTTCAGCAGACCACAGTTCAGTTGGAAACTGTAGAGGCTGCACTGGGGGCATCCCCCACACATACTGGGATACAGCTAAGCCTGGGCAGTGGATTCCACTCCGTTCACGGAGTTTGCTGAATTTTATTTCACTTCGCGGAGTTCTGAAAAACTCTGCTCTGCGGAACTGAGTTTTTTTCCACGCTTGCCAAAGGTAAGTTAGCGAGCACAAGGAAGGAAAATCCAATGCTAGGCCACTTCCCAGCGAGACTTCTCAACATTGGGGTGGTCGCAGATGGTCGCTACCACTCGAGATGAGAAACCTTCTGTTTTTATAGAGGAAGCTGCTGCTCAAGTAGAACTTCTTCTCAAGCAGCAGAAAGAAGCAGCGCCCTCTTGCACTGTGGGAGATGCCGTTCAGGCCAATTTTACAGTGCGGCACTATAAATCAGTGCGAACTGTGCTAGGTAACCTAATCCACAGCTCGCGTAACTCTGTGTAGTTTGGCGGAGTTTTTTGTCACTTCAGCGTAACTCCATGAACTCCGGCCAGGCTTAGTCACAGCACTCCCACTGCTGTCATATGCATAAACTCAGGGGCCCCGCGGATCAGAGCATCCACCAGCACAAGATCAGCAGCCAGGAGTCCACCCTCTCATTCCTTGGAGGGGGCAGGGTAGTTGAAGAGGTTGATGCACTGTGTTGTTCCACCTCTGCCACCAAATGAGCTCTTGCCTCAACCGCCTATTACTTCCTTGAGCCAGATTTCCTTTTGCCAATGGATCGGTGGCCCCTACCTGTGGGAGACCAGCCATCTGTGTCATTTTGGTGCATGGTGGAGGGCCCAGGCCCCTTGTTCTCCAGCTATGCCCAGGCCTCCCCGGGAGCAGTACAGAAGGCAGTGGTACCCCTGTCCATGATCTTGAGTTTAGCCAGAAATTGTAGGGTGTTCATGAGTTGCTGCAACTGTCTCTTGACCTCCAGAAATGAAGCCTGACGTTTTTGTACTTCAGAGGTGTAGTGGGGGTAAATATCTAGTTTGGTTCCAGAGACCTCTTGTAGCGCTGCAATGTCTTGGCGGCAAAGCCTCCAACTTCCAAGTCCCCACGACAGGCAAATGTGAAGGGACCCAAGTACTTATCGCCAAGGGGATATGCTGTATGTCCTCTCTCCCCCTGGGGGCCGACAGCAGCTTTACACAGGTGACCCAGGCTCCCCGACTAGTTGTATCAGTCACATGCTTCAACACTTTGCGCAGGAAGACAGCATCCACAGTGGCTGAGGGGCCACTAGCATAAGTGAGGGGGGACTGCGCTGAGACCCATAGCAGCCCACCCCATCCCGTAGTGGTACCGTGGACGTCCTCCTGAGAGCATTCCAGAGATCTGCCTCTCCCACTGACAGCTCTGCGACACAACAGCCTGGCTCTTTGCATCAGGCTGTAGGATTGTACAGGAGATCCAATGAAGCCCCAGTCAGACCCCAAAAGACTGCCACCAGGATGACTACGGGACCATCGCGACGGGCTCAGGGTGGGTCAGGATTCGCTGTAGGATACTTTGCGGTGAGTCATGAAAACACGGCTGCTCCGGGTGCCATCTTAACGATGCTCTTCTGCAATGGAACCAAAAAACTTAACGTGCAAAACTAGTGAATATAAAATGTTCAGGCCTTTCAAGTGTAAAGTCGACATTCAAAATGGCAATATAAAAGGCTGGCTAATGTTAACTATTTATAATACATGGGATTCTCTAATCCCTCTATAAATGTGTGTCTATAATTTCTTTATAATCAGCGACTTGTGACACATCCAGTCATCTCTTATGAAAAAAGACATCAGAACTAGATTATTAGTTATTACGGTCGAGTTCTGATGTCACAATGCCTTCTGCCAGAGCCAGCAACCTAGGTGTAAGGCCGGTCAGGTCACTGAACATAATTGATGCAGCTGTTTAAAGCAACGCAAACTGAAGGTTGCTTTTCTTTCTTCTGCTATATATGTTAGCTTACAAGGACAAGCAGAGAGAACATGCTTATTTTTTGCACTCATTAGAAAATTAGGGAAAAGCTAGAATATTTCTACATATTTCTACACAGTCCAAGCTACTGCAGCTTTCATGTTATGTTTTAAAAACTGACTTGAATTGAACTGTTTCTGATATATGTTTGCAACAAATATCTAACAGGTTTTTGATGTGTTTGATTTTGCACTATAGGTTTTATTTTTGTACTTCATGTTTGCAAACATGCTCACTCTTTCATATGAAAGAGCTATGCACCAAGGTTTTCAATGGTTTGTGGGAAAGGTGATGGTGTGACCATGAATTGTATGGGATAAGGTATTCCCTGGCGTGCACAATAAGGATATTGTAAGTCACCTCGGAGTTTCATAACCTTATAAAGGAACTCAACATTCGGCCTCGTTCCTCTATATAGTTATGGAACTCCTCTGTGACTTGTAATATCCTTATAATGTATGGCAGGGGGTTCTTTATCCCCAGTAGCATGTTAACTCTGGTGCTGCTCATAATGGCAACATGCAATCACCTACTACAAACTATATAATTAACATGTACATGTTATTTAGAAATGTAAATCACATTTTAATTATAAATGCATTCATTATGCAAATGAAAATGTATCCCACCAGCATTTGACAACCCCTGTGAGGGCTTGAGGGTGGCCCTATACCAACCTTTTAGGCCCTGCACTTATTTTATTTTTACAAAGAACTACATGTATTTAGAGAGAGTGCAGAAGGTCAGCACGAGGGTTCCCAGCCACAGGTCAGAAGATACCACCAAGAAGCACCCCAACCGCCACGTCAAATCTATGCAGAGTTGCAGGTCAGCCAGATCCTCCGCCAGTGAGTGATCACCCTTATCACTGTCGAGTGAGAGTGAAGAGGATGGATACCTGATGATGATGTCCACAGATGAACCCGACTCCTGGATGCTGCCAGTCAAACTCAAGCTAGGGGGCCAAATAATTGACTTTATTGTGGACAGTGGAGCATTGGTAAAAGAAATGGGGCAGCAAGAGCTAGCTCGCTACACCCTGAGCCAATAATCGATACATACAGTAGAAGAATCTGCACATAGACAGGTGGTGACCCACTGAATTGCACTAACAAATTCAAGTCAGTCAGTATCAAGGGAGAGAAACAAGTGCACATATCCACATCATAGAAGGACCCCATCAGCTCTCAATATCATGTGCCTGGACACATCTATACGACTAGGAATAGCCACCACCCAGCGGAAGGGGGACGAGGTCTCATGAAATTAGAGAGCACGCAAAACAAATGCCCCATGGTTCAACTAAAAGTTAATGATCACCCTATACCTGTCCTCATTGATAGCAGAGCGTGCAATTACATCATGCCTTTGTACTGGTCCCAAGAACTTCATCCCCCACCAGTCTTCACACCCACTGACATATGTGTGTAAACATGGGCTGCGTCCAAACCACCTGGCAGCTGTGGGTCATTCACAGCAACAATACAGCACATGACGAAGTCCGTGCAAACGGCCATCCATGTGTTGCATGGCAAAGCTGCGGACTTGGGATTAATATTTATCAACTATCATGTAAACAGGACCCCAGAGATTGCACAACAATTCCTGTCACTCTTTCATGGTTCAGACAAACTAAAAGGTATAGGAGTCCAGCTGCACATCAATGAAGACATTCACCTGGTGACGCAAAGACATCGAAAGGTTACTTTTCATCTCCTAAAGCAGTGGAAAATCAAATAATCAATCTATTGAGGCTGAACATCAATGAACCATCAAAAAAGCCCACCCCGTGTGTTTCACTCATAGTTGTTGTACCAAAAAAAGAAGATAATAAAGGAGATGTGTGCATTGTGTTGACATGCAGCGGCCCAACAGTGTGATAGAACGGTATGGACTGCACATAGCTGACATGATCCCTCAACTGAATGGCGCCACAGTCTTTTCCAAACTTGACCTCAACAAGGGCTACTGCTTCTAGAACTGGAAGAGAACAGCCCGTATATCACTACTTTCTCAACCCACATAGGACTCTTCTGAATCAAATGACTCAATTATAGCATTTCATCAGCAGCAGAGATTTTTCAAGACGTCTTTCACCTGGTCATCCAACCAGTCCACAGCGTCATCAACTACAGTGATGACATACTGGTCTTTGTAAACACATGAAAGATTCACGACAAAGCACTCCTCCACATGTGTCAGCTACTCACTGAAGCGAGACTCATGCTCAATGCCAGTAAATGCGAATCCCACAAATCGCACCTCATATTTTTGGGCATCATCTTTTCAGCTGATGGCACCACCACAGCCCATGGCAAGGTAAAGGGTGCTATCAGACACCACGCCCCCAACAGATGTGGGCATGTTATACTCTTTTCTCAGCATGGCCAGTTAGGGCGCTCGATACGTCCGTGATTTGTCAACACTGAGCGTGCCACTTCGCAACCTGGAAAACCAGAAGGTGAAATTCCAGTAGTTACTGGAATGTGAGAGCAGTTTTCAAAGCATCAAAATTGACATTGAAATTGCCACAGTTATGGCGTACTTTAACCCCGGCTTCCACACTGAAGTCACTGTGGGTGCCAGCCCAGTGGGGCTTGGTGCTATTTTGGCGCAACACATTGAGCTTCCAGGGGGCCTTGAGACATAAAGTCTCACACATCAGGCAAAGCCTTTCTGCTGTTGAAAAGGCATATTCCCAACCGGAGAAAAAAAATATTGTGATTGTTTGGGCATGCAAACACTTTCAAAACTTCCTCTGCGGAATGCACTTCACCATCGTCACGGATCACCAACCATGCGCTTCTAACCATCTTTGGCAACCCCAAAGCAAAAATGACCCTGCGGATCGAATGATGGGGGTTGCGACTACAAGAATACCACTACACCATTGTCACAAACCGGGGAAAGAACATAACCCCTCCTTTCCAGGGTCCCACTGCAAGCAACAACATCGAAACCATATATAGCTGAAGAATGCATCCATTTCATACCACACTTGAGCATTATCCTCTTTCCCCATCCCTCATATTGCTGTCTCCACTCAGATTGAAAAAGAATTATCTGAAGTCAAACACCTTATCCACATGCAGATGTGGTATGCAAAACAAAAAATTGAGAGGAGACTCAGATGGCATAGCAATGTTCCACAACATTCAGGAGGAACTAGGGGTGAGAATTTAGAGTATCATTCTCAGAGGATCATGGATCATGCCTCCCACAGGCCTATGACAGAGGGCCATTGAACTGGCTCATGAAGGATACCGTGGCATCGTGGACACAAATCAAGCCTTATGAGAATGGATGTGGTTTCCAAAGTTAGATGAGAGAGTAGAAAATGAGCTGCAAACCTGTCACATTTGTGCCTAACACCAGACAGACAGACTCAGCATCTGCTAACAATGTCAGACCTCCCAGAAAAGGTGTGGGAACGTGTGGTACACAGCTTCTTTGGCCCTCTTACAAATGGCAAATACTTAATAGACCTAATGCATAAATACTCCTGTTTTCCACTGATATCAAAACCATCTTGGCATGCCAAGGTTACAAAAGCACTCTATGACATATTTGCAACACGGGCAATCCCTAAAGTCCTAAAGTCAGACAACGGATCACCTTTCACTAGCCGAGAGTTCAAACAGATTCTGACCCGCCTGGGAATGTAGCATTCCACTGTGGTCTCAGGCAAACTGAGTGGTCGAATGATTCATGGGCACTCTCAAAAGAACTGTGCAGAGGGCACATTCTGAAGGGATAAGAATTTACCAGGCTCTATGTCAAGTTCTGTGAGCCTATCGATTCACCCCTCACTTCACAACAAGAGTGAGCCATGTCACGCTCATGTATGGTCACAGAGACCGCACAAAGCTCCACCTATTGGCCAGTAGAACACCAGGTGGATAGCCTCAAACTATGAATCATGGATGCTACCAAAAAGGAAAAGATGAAATCCTATGCGGAAGCTAAGAGAAAAGCAAGGGACATGCCCATGGGAAAAGGAGACTGGGTAGTGGTCCGGCAACAACAATGCCGGAGGGCTGACACTCCCTTTGACGTTGAACCCTTACAGATAATGGAGAGGAAAGGAACCATGGTCACAGCCACCAGTCCGGGTAAATCCATCAGACGTGATATGTTGCACTTCAAAAAGGCACCTCACCCATCGGAACCACCTAGCCAATTCCAAGATCGGGTTTCGGGGTCTTCCGGTCTACCAAGTCCAACGACTTAAGCCAAAAGAAAAAGGCAAAAGATGTAACACTCCTCCACCATCAAACATCTCGAGGTCTGGATATCTGTTAAAGAAGCTGTGTAGGAAGATTGAAGAGATCTAACATTGGTGCCTCACACTGACCAGGTATTAAATCTGGGGAAGGTGTAGAGTTGGGCATTAGGACCCTGGGAATTTTAATCACCCTAGTTGACAAGGAGAAAGTACGTCAGGGGAAGAGGAGGATTGTGGGACAATCCGGGGTCGGAAAGGGGACTCAAATAAACTGCACGTTACACTAAACCCCGTGTCCGTCTCGATTTCTTCCACAGTCGTGACACTGCATAGTGGAATAATGTCTTCAAATATATACCATGTTTACACAAATTTCTCTCCCATATGAAACTCTCTACTCTCCTATTGCGTTAATGGCTGTGCTAGATGAATAAATAAATGAATGTCTGTTTGTCGCCTTACTCCCATCAGAGATTATTATACCCCAGAAAAATGCAGCCTTAAACGATGTTTCCTTATGCATTCCTCCCAGGATTTCTTGCTTGCTCCTCATTTGATTTACAATCTTCATTACATCCAGTTTTAAGATTTAGTACTTTTTCAAGTACTGTAAAGTTTCTCTAAAGCAGTTCTGCACAGCTATCTAACTCAAACATTTCAGACTACCTGCCCTGACGCTTGGAACTGGACCAGAAGCCTACTCTCTGCTTCTCCTAGCCCTGCCCCCTCCCATCTGTCTGTAAACTGCTTCCCTGCCAAGAGTTAATGATGAGATCCAGGCTGGAGTTTGGAAGACAGATCATGGCACCTGCCAAGATGCAATGAAACTAGGCACTCCTACGGGACCTCGTGGTAGACACAACTGCGCTGTTGGCTGAGGACTCGAGAAACACGGTATATCCCTATGAGAGCTCCCTGGCTGCAAATAGCACAGACTCACATACCGCCACACACACACTCTGCCTCCTCACCGCCCACCAACTGTGTATAGCACAGCACTGCTTTCCAAAAACCCAAGCTGGAAAAAAATAAAAAGACAGGGCCAACCCATTTGCACCATTTCTGCTAATTGTGTGATAGGGAATGGAACAAACTGTGTTTGCACCAGGGAAAAACAGAGACCAATCAGGTTCACGGGTTGAGAGACCCCATGTTTTTTGATGGGATGCTGAGGCACCAATAAACTGGGGACAGAGGGTCTGTGCAGAACAGAGAGGATTTATATGATTGGACATGCACACTTACTCCTGGAACTGTATCACTTAAATTTTGTACTGGTGAAAGAAGTAGGGCAAATCCATTCCACACTGTTTTGTGGCCTGTGTAAAATGGAGTGGAGCAAGACCATTGTGCCCCAGTCTATATTCCCAACAGTGGTACACGGATTTTAAGTTTACCAGGCAACATATCATTTTGCCAGCTGGAGCACTACCATTCACGGAAAACTGTAATTTCTAGCCTCTTTCTGTAGGTTAGGAGCAGGTGACACCCGAAAGTTGATGTCTTTCATCACCTTAAGGAAGCACCAAGTTTCCACGTTAAAGATCAATTATTACATCTGGTCAAAAAATGGACAGCTGGATTTAAGAAGCTTTACTAGCCATGGACTGCTTAGAAATGATTCACTTGGTAAATAGCTACTTTACCAAATGAATCCTAGTAAACAAACAACCGTTTTACTAGGCGCAAACTGTTTTTGCACAATTTCTGTCACTCTGGTACCTCAAAATAATTTTGCCTCAAACCTTAGCCCATCTTTCACATTAGAAAACTGTTTTAAATGTTCTGTGATTAAGACCGGTGCTTCAAGTGGGTCATGGCCTCCAGGGATAACTCCAGCCAAGCAATATGTTGTATTCTTTCTGATATTCAATTATAATATTTCCTTTTTTTTATTGTGGCTCTTTACATTGTACCTTGTACAAGTATATTCCTTTATCCATTTGGTTCCTCCCTCCTGTTTTCCCCTCCCTCTCCCATGGTTTTACCCAGGTAGAATATTCTGTCCATTGTGCACAGTAATGGCAGTTATCCCAAGTGTCAGTTATTTCTTGTCTTTCATCCTGTGGAGATTGTACATGAATGTTGTTGGCAATAAAGATTTAGGGGCATATTATCAAGCACCGCGTTAAAATTATCGCCGCTTTAGCGGCGATAACGGGCTTGATAATATGCCGCAGAGAATTCCCATAGAAGCCCATGTTGACACCAGAACATGGGCTTCTATGGGAAATCTCAAGGGAATATTTTCAAGCTCATTATCGCCGCTTTAGCGGTAGTTTTCTGCCGCTATAGCGGCGATAATTTTAACGCCGTTTCTTGATAATATGCCCCTATATATCTTACTGACTTTGCAGTGGCGTAGCAAGGAGGTGCGGGGGGGATCCACCCCAGGCGGCATGGGTTTTGGGGGCGGCGGCCACGCCCAGCTCTCACCTGCTGTCTCCAGGGCAGTAATCGCCAGCACCCCTCCCCCCCTCGTTCTTCAGTGCGGCGCCATTGTGGGGTGGCTATTCGTGTATTCGCCAGCCCATCCCGCTCTTCAATGTGTCCGCCGCGGGGCAGCAAACACAGCAATCGCCCCTGTTGGTCTCAGGTCTAGCTACACCACTGTGGTTTTGTACTACTTTATAATACTGATGACGATTTCGTTGCACAGAGGACAACTACAACAGCATTCCCTCTGAAGTGTTCTGCATAACTCCAATCAGTGGCGGTGAGTTCATTGGGGGCGTTGAGGCATTGCCCCCCCCGCCCGCGCCCACAGCTCCCTCGGCGTTTCTGAACTTAGTTTACTTAAGTTCAGATCGCCGAGGGAGAACTGACAATCATGTCAGTCAGCATGACGTCGGACTGCCCACCCCCTTCAGAGTCTGAAGGCGGTGGGCAAAGAGCAACCGTGCCCTAAGCCAATCCTGGCGCTGCAGCAGCGCCAGGATTGGCTGAGGGGTTGTCACTCCAGTCCTGTTCCAAGAGGCGCCATTGCCAACGCGGACCAGGAGCAGAGGCGGTCAGGTAAGTTTTCATTTTTAAAATTTTCTCCCTCGGCCCCCCACCCCCGCGAGTACTGCGAGACTCGACTGATGTTATCTGGCGTGTGTATTGCATCCTGGATTGTTTTGATTTAGATATGTGCTAACTTTTGCCACGTGACTTTTCATAGTATGCTGTGCACTACTTTTCGCTAACTGCACCAGGATCAAATATACACCATTCGATAGTCGATTATAGGGAGACGAACGTGTTTAGCGTTTTGATCAGGTGATCACCCGTGCGTCCAGTGTTTATATCGGTATTGCATTTGAGATTCATACCGAGATTTGGTATGTGAAGTGTGCGTTTCATTGTAAATTTGCAATTACTGCGTCACAGTAAATTATGCAGATTAGCGAGGGCGATGTTTGTTCAGAGTTAAATTGGTGATCAGTCTCTGTATGCTTGTTAGGAGCATTACATTTAACTGTGTATTGGAACAACTTTTAAGCTTCAGAAGTACCCAAATTATATGAAATGCACACGCACATTTGAAAGGTTTAGTCGACAACTACATTTTTCTGTGCTGCTTTATTTTCCCAATGACATTTGAGGTTCCCGCTCATTTTTATGGCAAGTGACAGTCGTTTAAACTTCCTTGTGGGGAGTAAACCATAACCTATTCAAAGCTGCCTATCTCATGCATCACATTTTGTCTGCACGTCTTGCATCCCTCACACTTCTCCTGCGTGTCTGCTACTCTTCAAGCGTCCCATTGTCTGCCTGCTCCTGTCTTTGTTGAAGAGGCATTGAATAGTTTCTCTGGCGAGGTGAGGATGGGTATAGGGAGAAAGTGTGTGGGGGTTAAGGTGGCTGATGCAATGGTCCTCCACGGAAGGCAGTAATGGGGGTGTCGGGGAGTAGGAGGGGGGTCAGGGTCATGTGTCTTTCATGGTGGAAGAGTGAGGAGCTGACAAGTTTCACATTTCTAGGCGCGTACACAGTCTAAATTTAGTCTTTTCATTCTGGGACTTGTAGTCCCGGTTAATTAGAGATACAGGACTACCAGTCCCAGAATACATAGAAAAAAATGCGGATTTGATGAGCTGCCCACGTGTGGACCTGGAGTTATGAGAGACAAGGGAACCCGAAGGTAATGCACTAGGGACCTTGGGCGTTAATTTATTACAAAAAACAGTGGACCCTAGTAGTTGGGGGATTAAGATAAGGATAGACACAAACTAAATAGTATTTATGACCTTTGTCCAGCCGAACAGGAATTTATTTGGCGATGCACAAAATCAGAAAGTAATGTCAAGGGGGCACAGCCCGTGACCTACAGTGAACAAGACAAAACAACAAATATAGGCAACAGCGAGCAAATCGGTCTGTATACTTATAATCAGTGAACAGACTTGATTATAATTTGAGTGACCATTGTACATAGCATTCACAAGCATATTCAGTACATATGATCCTATTGTGTCGACGACGTTTCGATGCCGAAAAACAAAATAAATGGCATCATCTTCAGGACAAATATATAAATCATGTTTGTCTTGGAATTATAAACAATTTGCGATCCCCGCCAGAGATGCCGCGTCCTGCGATTCTGCAACTGGCACCACTTGAGCCGTGATCTGGACGGTTTCCACTGATGGTCTTAATCTTTCTCTACCTGAACTACCTTCCCCGCTTTATGGACCAGCCTTGCATGAAAGGCAAATTGTTTATAATTCCAACACAAACATGCCATTTTGAAACCAGAAAAGAAAACTATAATTACTACCAATGCGAGTACCAAAGGTGTAGGGGCCACACTTGGGTGATGGAGGGTGATGAAAAGATAGTGGCAATTGTCTCTAGAGCACCTGCTGATGCGGAATCAATATACTCAGTGGTGGAGAGGGAGGCTCTGGTGTTGTTTTGGGCAGTACAACATTTTAGATTCTTTGTGTGGGGCATTCCTTTCACCTTAAGGACTGACCACAAGTCGCTAAGTTCTGCTTTCGCAGTAAAGAACATCAAGAAAAATACACCCAGAATGTCCCTATGGTTTTGGGGTTTGGAAGGATTCAATTACAATATTGTGTACATTCTGGGTGTAAAGAACCTGGCAGCTGATTGTTTATCCAGACTTCCTCTTCCTGACACTGGTGTGGAAAAGAGTAGTGTGGAAGAGTTTGTAGTGGCTTCCATCTCTCAGGGTATTAGTAAGGAAGAGTGGGAAGGAAGCATGAATTCAGACCAAGTTTTAATCAGGATCAAGGAGTTGGTTTTGAATGGATGGCCTAATAAGTGTTCAGAGCTGGATGAAGAGGTGAAAACTTTTAGGAAGTTCGTAATGAACTTTACCTTGTAGAGAATAACATTGACAGTAGTTGCAAGTTGGTGCCACCTCAAGTGTTATATGACAAACTTATCAATCTAGCGCACAAAGTCACTTAGGTTGTAGTTTAACTAAAAACAAGGCACAACACATGTACTGGTGGCCCTGTATGGATTCAATAATTGAGAAATGCATGAGAGAGTGTATGAGTAGTGCATACAGTGATAAGAGCAAAACGATACAAGCAATCCCATATCAGCTGTAGAGGTGCCCACGACTCCTTGAAACAAAGTCGCTTTGGACAATATTGGACCTATGAATTGGAGTGGCCCTGAGTTGAGGTTTGTTTTGACTTTCGTAGATTATCACTCTAAATAGGTAGTTGTCAAAGTGGTGGACAATGTAGATAGACCAGTCTGGTCTCCAACTGAACTGCATTTATTTTATTTTATGTATTTATTTATTTATTTATTTTTAAACCGTTTATTACAATCTCAAGAATATACAAGTATGGGCCTACAACCTTCCGGCCGGCCGCTAGGAATGACAGGAGCATATGACATACGTTCATAAAACACTTGGCGTTGCAGAGATTCAGAATCAGGTGGTATCAACGTCGTGGGCCACATCAATCAGACCCCACAATACGGTTTCATTTTATACAAACAACAAGAAAAACCACACCCGCAAGGCAACCCGCAATCGAAAGTAACAGCATGTGATCCCCAAATGGGGGACCCCAGCCATCCACAGGAGTCTAAAGAGGGGAAGGGGAACAGATCGAGGACTGGGGGAACCCTGTGCCCGGGGCTGGGGAAAGGAGTCAGCTAAGGGGACGGGGCTGGTGAGGCAGCAGGCAGCAATGGTGGCGCGCAGATACCCCCGCGGTAGGCGTTCCAGGGGCCCCATACTTTCACCCATGTCCCAGGCTTACTCCTCGCCACATACACCACCTTTTCTCGGAACATGCACCAATCCATGTGTTCTTTCCAGGCCGACACCGCCGGGGGCTTCTGGGATCCCCACAGTTGAGCAATGTCACGCTTAGCTATCATATATCCCAGAGTCACCCATCGCGTCTGCGGAACCGAGTAGTCAGTTGGTTCCCACACATTCAACAGGCATCTCC
The DNA here is from genome assembly GCF_964204655.1 of Triturus cristatus. Taxonomy (NCBI): domain Eukaryota; kingdom Metazoa; phylum Chordata; class Amphibia; order Caudata; family Salamandridae; genus Triturus; species Triturus cristatus. The sequence continues at coordinate 1,122,175,957 of NC_140591.1, read as the reverse complement.
TCGCTTCAGGCAGCAGCGCGACATGCGTAACCACTCGCAGGACCTCATGCACACCACGCCAGAATCGCTCCACCTTCGGGCATTCCCACAAAATATGCAAAAAGGTCGCCAAAGCACCACACCCACGCTTACACAACCCATCCTCAGCATAGCCCATACGCAGAAGCCTTGGCCCCGTCATGTAGACCCGGTGGAGTATCTTAAGCTGGACGAAGCGAAGGCGAGCCGGTATGGCCACCTCCTTCGGAGAGGCCACCGCGGAAATCCAGTCCTCGTCGTCCAACTCCAGCCCATCGGCAACCCAAGCCTCGCGGAGGCCAGTCAGCAAGCCCGAGCGGTCATTAATCAATTTTTTCTAAATAAGGGAGATCGTGCTGTCCGGAACGTGGCCATCTAGCACTCTATCCTCCAGGGGGGAAGACTCCGGGATGGAGGCGACGTCTGGGAAGACGGAGCCCAGTGCGTGACGGACCTGCAAGTATCGAAAGTATTCACTGCCCTGCAGCTGAAACTCCGTCTGCAGCGTCTCGAATGTTTTAAATCCCCCCCTCGTCCAGAGATCCCCCACTTTACTGATGCCTATCGTGTCCCACTTCTCGAAGCCCTTCGAGGTCCACAGGGAGCCCAACCTCTCAGACGCGTACAACGGTGACGCCCGGGTCAAACGGTCCTTCCACCCCATAGCTGCGTTAGCCGCGTGCCATACTCGCACCATGACACGCGTAGGTCCCGTCAGGCGAGGGTCGGGCGCGCCAGAGTAGAGCGCTCGATTGTAGTCGCCACCGGGCAATAGCATCTTGTCCATTTCAAATGCCGGGTTTAAGGCGGGCCCGTAGAGGCCATGGTTAATTGCAGCTAGCTGGGAGGCCCAGTAATACCGTTTAATATCCGGGAGGGCAATCCCCCCGTCGTACCATGGGAGCGTCAACTTCGCCAGGGCAATACGCGGCCTCCCGTCCCAGAACAGGCGGCGCTGTAGACTCTCCACCTCACGGAAGTAGCGCGCCGGGACTAAGTCCATAGTGTTCTGGAGAGCGTACAGGAAGCGTGGCAACGACATCATCTTAAACAACGCCGCCCGGCCGAGCGGCGAAAGCGGTAGGCGCCGCCAGCGAGCGACGTCCTCCTTCAAGCGCTGGAGGGGGGGAAGCAAATTCCGCTCGTAGCGGGCCTCCGGGTCCAGAGTAATATAGACACCCAGGTATCCAAACCCCTGAGAGGCAATCTGGATCGGACAGCCCCGCGGGAGGACGGGAGCCTCCCCGGAGAGCACATACACACATGATTTAGCCCAGTTGATGACAAGGCCTGAGTTGCGGCCGAATGAGCGCAAAACATCAACCAGGACAATCAGTGATTTACGCGGGGAGGCTAGGTACAAAAGGATATCGTCAGCGTATAGGGACACGCGGTCCTCATACTCGGGGGTCCAACGGAGACCACGGATGGAAGGATGCCACCGCAGCCACTCCGCCAGGGGCTCCAAGGCCAGCGCAAACAGGAGCGGCGACAAGGGGCAGCCCTGCCGCGTGCCCCGTCCCAGCTCGAATGGGACCGATACTCTTCCATTCACCACCACCTGCGCCAATGGGCCCGAATACAACAATTTGACCCAGCTGATGAACCCCGGGCCAAATCCAAACTTCGCCAGCATCGCCCAAATGTATGGCCACTCGAGCGTATCAAACGCCATGGTGGCGTCTAAGGACGCCAATATGGCCGGCTCCTGCACAAACGGGACACGCGCGAGCACCCCGTGCAAGCGCCGCAGATTAAGGGCCGTGTTGCGATGGGGAATAAAGCCGGACTGGTCTTGGTGGACCAGATCGCCCACCACGCCGACCAGCCGGTTGGCTAGCACCTTGGCGAGGATTTTGGGCTCCGCATTCAAGAGCGAGATAGGCCGATAGGATGTAACCCGGTCTCGAGGTCTCCCTTCCTTGTGGATCACCACGATTGTAGCCAGACGCTGGTCCGGCGGGAGGGAGCCCAGCGAGTGGGCCGCCAGGAACATCGCGCGGAGGTGGGGTGCCAGTACATCCGGTCGCAGCTTATACAACTCGATAGGGATGCCGTTCGGGCCCATGGCCTTGCCGGATGCGACCGAGCGTATGGCGAGGGCAATTTCGTCGGAGGTGGGAGCGGCATCTAACGACACCCTGTCCTCCACCGAGAGGGAAGGCAGCGCGATATCCCTGAGCAGGGCATGGGAATCCTCCTCCGAGCAGGGAGAAACCGGGGAATACACCTCGCGGAAATAATCCGCGAAACAAGAGACAATGTCTTCTGGCTCGGTGACACGCACACCATCCATCCTCTCAATCAGCGGGACCACACGACTCGCTCTCTCCTTTTTATCCAACCACGCAAGCAGTTTACCAGCCTTATCACCCACATCATACAGTCGCCCCTGTTGCTCTCTACTGAGGCCCCTGGCCGCCTCCGTGACGAGGGCCCTGTAGGCCGCCTGCTTAAGTTGTAGGACATGTAGTGCAGCATCCGTCACCCCACTCTCTAGATCACCCTCCAATTCGGCAATTTCGGCCTCCACCCGGGTCACCTCCTCCTGCTCGCGCCTCCGGGCATGGGAGATAAGGGAGAGGGCCTCCCCTCTAAGAACTGTCTTGAAGGCTTCCCACAGGGAGATAGCCGAAGGGACGGACCCCACATTCTCATCAAAGTACCGCTGCAAGGATTTAATCAAATCAGCGCGAATAGTGGGGTCGCGCAGGTACCAGGCGTTGATTGGAGCTACCCTGCCCTCACCCCTCGGGAAGACACCAAAGTGTAACAGGAGCGGGGAGTGATCTGAAATACCCCGCGCCAAATGGCGCACCTCTCCTACTCTCCCAACATAGGCCGCAGGGACCAGGACACAATCAAGCCGTGAGAGGCTACCATGGGCACCCGAGTGGAAAGTGTACTGCAGCTGCGTGGGATGTTTTAAGCGCCAGCAGTCCACCAATCCCAGTGTATCTAAGAAGCCGGACAGCCACGCCTGTGCCCGGGGGAGGTCCCTAGGGGGGTGACGATCCACGGTCCCAGAAACCACCGCATTGAAGTCCCCCCCAACCACCAGAAGCCCCCCCGGAAGGCCAAGGAGGAGGCGCCCCAGGTCTGCAAAAGTGGTAGACTGTAACCCCGGTGGGACGTACACTGATACAAAGACAACTACTTTGCCCTCCATTCTCCCCACCAAGACAGTGTAGCGTCCCCTATCATCATGGCGCACCTCGTCTATTTCCAACGGGAGCGAGTTCTTCACCATGATGCCCACCCCCCGTGAGCCCGACATGAAGCCCGAGTGGGCCACCAAACGGTAGCCACGCCGATTCATGGCACAAAAAGAATTACCAATAAGGTGTGTCTCCTGCAGAAAGACTACATCGGGTGAAATTCGTTTCAGATACTGCAGGACCACACCTCGCTTGATCCTATCCCCCAGTCCATTAACGTTCCAAGACAACAAAGTCAGGTCCCTACCCCCCATCACATACAGAAGCCATCATTCGTCCCCCCGAGAGCACCTTAAAAACACCAATACAATAAAGGGTTTGCCTTGTGGTAAAAACGAACAACACCCCACCCCAACCCACCCATCCCAACAGAACTCCCCCCTCCCTGCACCCCTGCATGAGCCCGAACAGCCCCCCCAAAGTGCAGTGTGCCTGTCGCCCCATAGATGATTAAACTAACTAGTCCCCCAGAGGAGGAGGGAGAACCCCCAAGAGACCCCGTACGACCTCCACAGGAGGGGAACTTACTCGAACAGTCATAAGTGACGACAATGTTGTCCAGAGCGAGGCCTACTATTAGTCCCTCAGTCCTGATCCGGCGAGCCCTCCCCTCCAACCGCGCCCCTCCCACCCCCCGGCCCCGATCCCCGGACAAAGTGTCCAACCAGTCCCCGGCCGCTTCGGGACGATCAAAAAAGTGCGTGCGGCCATCCACCTCCACCCGCAACTTAGCTGGAAAAAGCATCGCATACTTGAGGTTCAGGTCCCGTAGACGACGTTTAACTCCGAGAAAGCTCAGTCTCTGCTTTTGGACCGCTGGGGTGAAATCAGGATAGAAGTTTACGTCCATATTGTCGAGTCTGACCGGTCCTTGTAGTCTAGAAGTTTGCAGGATAGCGTCTCTGTCCCGAAAGTTGAAAATCCGGGCAATGAGAGGCCTCGGAGGGGCTCCGGCCTTAGGTCTTCCCCCGGGAACCCTGTGGGCCCGTTCCACCGCGAAGAATTTACTCAGCCCCCGGGGCTGGAGATGGGTGAGAATCAGGTCCTCCACAAACAGGTCCGCCGCCGCCTCCTCACATCCCTCCGGCACCCCGACAATGCGGACATTGTTCCTCCGGGCCCGACCCTCGGAATCCTCCAGTCGACGATCCATCAGGGCGCTCGCCTGGCCAAGCCGGCGCACCTCCTTTTGGAGGGCCGCCACATCCGTTGTGAGGCCCGATGTGGTGTGAACCAAAGAATCGACCCGGTCATTGGTCTTCGATAGATCGGCCCTCACCAGGCCAACATCCACGAGGACCGAGTCAATCTTCTGCGCCAGTGTGTCAAAGCGCTGGTCCACCGAGGCCTTCATCTCGGCGATAGCGCCCATGACATCCCGAAGGGTCAGATCCGCGGGCAGAGCAGGAGCATCAGTCGGGCCCTCAGGGGACCTACGCGGCACCTCGGGAGATCCCTTCTGGAGGGTGTAGCGGTCCATGTTGTTGGACTGATGGGCTGCGCCACGGCGGGTCGATTTCACCTTTGCCCGGTCGCCATCTTGCTTTGTGGACATGGTTTCAGTCCCCAAATCGTGCCAATCACTTCGGAAAGGGCCGACAATCCGGTTCACGGGCTCCGGGGGGGGCAACCACAGGTCCGCAGGGCGGATCACAGCCGGCGGGCCGGCAGGGCACCCCAACTAGGCCACACCACCGCGCGCCGCCCCGCAACCCAACCTCGCCTAGGCAGCAAGGAGGGTGCAAAAGCGAAAGTGAAAGTGCGGGGTACGCGAGTCGCCCAGCCCTGCCCGCCGCTGTTGTTCACTTTGTCTCCGGATCGCCCCACAACTCCAATCCGGGGGGCCGGCGTGGAGAAGGCCGCAAACCTCAATCGGTGCTCCCGCCGGTGTCCGAGGTCCAATTTGGAAGCGGAAAACGGGTGACACCTCAGCTCGGGCTCACCAACACAGTCCCCTCATCTAGGACAGGATATTGTCAGGATTTATGTAGGAGGGCACGGAGGTCCTTGGGAGCCTCGCACCTACGCGGCCATCTTGGTTGCGCGCTAGGCTCCTCCTCTGCATTTATTTTAACGCAAGGTCAGTACCCAAACACTCCCTCGAGATTTGGGACATTATAACTGAGATGAAGCCCGAGCTAGCCTTCATCACAGAAACCTGATGCAAATTGGAGTATGGATAGAATTGTGAAGGATAAACCTGCAGGCACTAATGAGGAGGAAGAGGAAGAAATTGCTAGTGTTTGTGGGAATGACAAATGTGTTTAAGAATGTATGACAAATGTGTTTAAGAATGCAATATATGAAACCTGCATGGCACAAACATTATGACCTCAGTTAGTCATTTATAATTAGGGCTCCCGGTTTTAAGGTATTTAGGGCCATATTCTCAAGGAGTTACCACTGATTTAACGGCACTTTATCACAGCCAAAGTTGCGATAAACTTATCGCCCCAATCACAAGCTGGTGTTAACAGCCCACAGCACCAGTTTACCCACGATAGCATCCGCAAAAAACATCGCCACAGATGACCCCCGCAACTATCGCTAATGAGATGCAGAGTAGGCGTTCCCGTGCCAAAAGCCGCAACAACACCACTCCACAACATTGACAGTGACCAGCCAGAACTGCGATAAGAACACAAAACAGGCGATAAGGTGTGTTAGCAACAGGAAAATAACACCTGCTCTGACCTGGTGCTAAGTCGGACCACAGCCTGCACCACAAAAGGGAGCACAGCCCACAGCCACACCTGAAGAACAACAGATGCACCCGGGCAACTGAACATGCAGCCCTGAGGGACGAAAGGGCAACAACACCCGCCGCCACCACCCCCACGACCCTCCCTCCCCGGCACCCCCGACCAAAGACATGCCACATCAGCTACACCTCAACATGTACAAAATAATCCGCTTGATGTAGCACAATCACAACTGGTGACATGCATGTGTCATCACAAAAATGAGCATCATACATTCACTTTCGAAGCAACAAATGAAACTTTATTAAAATGAACACTGAAATGAAATGAAGACTCATGGCGGCTCCCCTCGGGGCAATCCGTAGGTCACAGCCTGCAAGACAAAAATCATGATGAGAAAGTGTGTCCTGCGCACATCAAAGGACAGAGAGAGAGTGAAGGAGAGAGAGAGGAAGCGAGGGAGAGAGAGAGATAAGAAGAGAGGGGGAGAGAGAGAGAGAGGTGGAAGAAGAGAGGGGGAGAGAGAGAGACACACTGCTCACCTGCTGCCACCGGTGTGTCTCCAACCACTTGCCGGTATGTATAGCAGTGACACCAGGTCACACATCTGAGACAGAGCCGTCATCTGAAACAGAGTCCAGATACATGATTGGCACAGTACACACAATTGCACAAGACAACATCGCCTGCCCGCCCATGCACACCCAGGCAGAGGCACCCCAGCCCCTCCCACTGCCCATCGGAGCATGCCCGCCCATGCACACCCAGGCCTCACTGCTCACCTTCCACCACCGGCGTGCAGACATGAGGTCCCACCACGTGCCGCTGCAAGCCACAAGCACGGGGCCCACGGACATGGCACCCTCCACACCATGCAGCCCTGCTCCGCCGGTCACCAGGTCTCACGTTGGTGCTGGGTCTTGATTACTCCATGGCAGAGGACATACCAGTGCACCCAGCATCATCGCAGGCTGCACACCCGCTCAGCCCAATGGGTGCCACTAACTCTGGGATCCCAGAAGCGATGCCACGTGGCGGTAGGTCCGCGCTGGCTCTGGCCTACACTGCTGTCCAGCAGGGCACACAAAAGCTTAAGGTGCCACTAACTCAGTGCACCCAAAGTCACCGTCCCGTGGCAGGGTGTCTGTCCAGCCGCATTGCTCTGGGTGCCACAAACCATGTGCAACCCCAGTCAGCGCCACGTGGTGGTAGGCCAGTGACGGCCACAAGGCCTCGGGTGCCACTAACCCTGTGCAACCCCAGTCAGTGGCACGTGGTGGTAGGCTCATGACAGCCGCAAGGCCTTGGGTGCCACTAACCCTGTGCGCAACAACTCATGGGCCCTTTATGATTGAGAACTGTGGAGCGTCCGTCATCCAGTCACCACCGACAGAGGGGAATGTGATGTCGTCGGCCCCTTATGTTGGCAGAGTCACATGGCCTGTGCTGGATGGGTGAGGTGTGCGTGCAAACCTGCCCTCAGGGAGTGGCTGTGACATGCTGACAGCTAGACCAGTGACCTGCACAGCACCAGCGAGTATGCCTCAGACGGGTAGCAATGAGGCCCCCCCTCGCAGCGTAAGCAGAGTGATCTGGCCTGCCGTACGCCGGACCAGCGCAGGGCTTGCAACAATGGCTCGTGGACTCTGGGCGTGGTTCAGTTCATGTCTGGACATGGAAGTGACTGATGCGTGTGTCCCTGTTGTAGTGTTCACGGGACCTGGTTCACAATATGCAATGTAGCACCCTCTGACTGGCATCCCACAGGATGAGCATCATTGACGCAAGTGAAATCACTGTCCCTACCTTCATCCTCAAATTCATACATGAATGATGAAAGACATGACACAGCAGTGCATCACTGGATGTTTATTGCACATCCAAATGCAGTTCTGCAACTGGAGCGGTACAGGGCAATGCCGAGCACACCACACAATATGGGCCCGTGGAGGGCCAGCCAGAGTCCATCCGGGGATGACAAGTACTGCGGAAGAGGAAGGGTACAGTCCGCAGTCTGGTCGCCGTGTCATTGGTCATCAAAAAGGATATGGCAGTCCATGTCGCTGTCCAAGGTGATTGCATCGGAGTGTATCAGGGGTCAGTTGAAGGTCATGAGGCCATGTGCGGCACCAAGCAGGAGCAGGCCAGGTGGCGGAAAGGAAAGCTAGTGCCTCCTGATCACAAACCCATCCACGTCCTCGGATGTGTACTCTGCCCCACTTGTGGGTGTTGCAGTACCAGCTGAGGCACTGTGTGCCACTGACACATCAGGTGCAGGAGTGGATATGTCTGCCGCACTGCGAGGCAATGGCACACCAGGGGGCGGAGATGTGGATGGTGTGGGGGCAGCAGCATACATCTGCACCACGCCTTGTGGCAGCAATGCCATGATGATGATCTGCAGGGCATGGTAGATCCCACTTACATTTCGCTGATGTGCAGCGGTGGCTGCCATCCTTTCCGCCTCCATCCGCACCTTGTCCTCCATGAGCCTCCGCATGTGAGCCAGCTCACGGCTGGTATCGCTGGTGCCCCTCTGAGTGGACAGGTGTTCTTCTCTCCACGTCAGGACTCCAACGATGTCAGTCAGGGGCCTAGACACCCATGGATGGTATCCAGTTTGGTGGCCATGAGGTCAAACCCCACCCACACCTGCTCAGCCATCTACCTCTGGAAGTTGGAAGGCCGTGTGTTGTTCCTGGAGGTCTTGGGAGACTGCCAGGGCAAGTGGTGCCTCTTGATGGGTGGTTTGGGTGGTGGGTGGGGTCTCCTCGATGCAGCTGGTCAGCCCTGATCCTGGAGGTGAGTCGTGGATGATGTCAATGATGTCTAGGAGGGCTTGTGCGTCGATGCTGGGGTGTCCTCCTTGTCATCAGTGAAGAGTGGCTGGGAATGCTCTGCAGGGGGTGTTGACGGTGTCCCTGCAATGTGAAGGGGAGATGGTGTATTGCAATGTGTCCACATGTATGTAGCCGCATGGTACATTGTGACAGTCTATAGATCTGGGCGATGACCCAGAGTCATTGAGGGTGTGTACTGTGCTCTGCTTGATTGTGCATGTGTGCCATCGTGGCCATCTCCACCCGTCCCCCCAGTACCTGGTGGTTACTCACCCAGTTGCGGTTATGTTGTGTCCTGTCGAGCAGTGTCCGGTACCCCGACTCCGGCGACAGTACCCACACTGATGGTTGACACCAACTCCTCCATGTCATCCAGCATGAGCTGTGGCGCTGGGCCCCCACCTCCAGTCTACATTGCTGCCTTCTGGTTGGCTGAGAGTTTCTCCTTGGTCTTCCGCTTGATGTCATTCCATCACCTCTTGACCTCATCCATTGTCCTCTTGTGCTCTCCGTCGGCATTCACCTTGTCCACGATGTCCCGCCATATTCCAGTTTTGGTGCCCAATGACACGTTGGAGGTGACGGACAGTTGATGATGGTGTTCCATCACCTCCGTGACTATGATCCTGTTCGCCTGCGGACTGAAATTCATCTTCCTCTTCTTCTTGTCCTTGCCCTTCCCTGTCCCCAAGGTCCCGGGCTGGTCGTCCGAGGGGCTTGTGGGGTTGCGCTCGTCCTCTGCGCCTGCTCCGGCTGCCTCCATGGTGCTTGGGTGTTGGTCAGTTTGTGTTTGGGTGTTTTTTCTACATTTATGGTGATTTTTCCCCCCTGCCAGGTGTGTGTTGCAGGCCTGGCGCTGCTTATCGCTGATTTCCTCATCGCGCTTTGGCCCATCGCAGGTTTTTTTGTGTTGTGGTTTGTGTTTTTATCTCCATGTAGGTGGTTGTATCGCAGACATTTTCCGCGGTTTAGGCAAACTATCGCATGGTACTGCCTTGTTGTGAATTCCACGTTGACATGGGGTTATTTTCCCGCGATGGGCTGCAATGTTGAGAGTTGCGTTAAGCTACTCTTGAGGTAGTTATCACACGTTCTTGTGAATATACCCCTTAGGTTTTTTTACATTTCCCTCTGTATTTATCCATATTTATTTTTTGCTAATTTTATCTGCATTTATCCATATTTATTTTGGGTTTTGTGAAAAAAATTAAGCTGAAACTGGTATATTTCCACATTTATTTAACTGATAAATATGCATTCATTCTTGAATGCCTGCCAGGTTTCAGTGATATGAACACCAGCAGAATATAAATCAATGCACTTATATGAAAATATGCAAATTTCAGTTTTAACCTTGTGCATGTCTACTGCTGTATGAGCCTCTTTACTAAATTCCTTTCTTTTTTAACCCTTTTACCTATCAAGCCACACAGCTATTGGCCTGACAGTCATGTCAGACAGTAATAAAAATCACTCAAAAAGTAACCCAATTTCTGTTTTTATCCACATTTAAAAATAAATACAGACAAGGAAATAAATGATTTCCTATCTATATTTATCTGTAAAAAATCTGTAAAAACAGAAAACAGGGAGCCTTATTTAAAATTTGCAATCCTGCTTCCAGCGATGTTTTACTTTTTAACGTAAAGTAAGGAGATGTGTTGTATTCTTTCAGATATTTAATTATTATTTCTCCTTTCTATTATTTAGTCTTTTTATATTGTACCTTGTACAAGTAAAAGCATTTTCTTTCAACCCGTTGGTTCCTCTCTCCTGTTTCCCCCTTCCTCTTCCATGGTTTCACCCATGTAGAATGTTTTGTGTAGAATTCCTTTGTGTACAGTTTTGACAGTTATTCCGAGGGTCAGTTATTTCTTATCTTTCATCCTGTGGAGATTTCACATGAATGTTGTTGGCAATAAAGACTTAGAGGTCTATTACGATGTACGCCCGCCATCGCATCCGCTAAGTGTGCGGCGGTCCCGCATACAACATTAGGATGCGCCCGCCACACAGGCCGGCGCATCCCGCATTTTTTACATTGCGGTGGGCTGTGCTGTCAGCAGCACCCGCCGCAATGCAAAAAAGTTATTTGTGAATTTGCATGCACAACATGGCAGGCACCGCGCGGTGCCTGCCACGTTGTGCATGCAAATGCTTGGAGGGGTACCTATGTGCCCCTCCACACCCCACCCCCCCACCATCCTGGGGGCCCGCAACGGGCCCCGTTGCCGCCACGGAAAGGCTGCTTCCCGCATGCATTGTAATATGGATGGCGGTGTCTAGCAGACACCGCCATCATATTCAACCCTTTTCCGCCAGGTCGACTCATCGACCGGGCGGTAAAGCGGCGGACGGTCTTCCCGTCCTCCGCGGTACCCCCCGCCATCATGATGTGGTGGGGGGAAATGGGAGGCGGGCGGGAGCTAATGTTGGGCGGATCGCCACCGCCATGCGGAAGGTGGCGATCCGTCCGACATTATAATAGACCCCATATAATATCTTACCAGCTTTGTACTACTTTATAGCATAAACCAACAGATATTTGATCCAGGGACCCATGGGACCGTCTATTTCTCCCCTTTACCAGGTGAAGTAAAAGGAACTGTGCCTTCCTGCCTCCAACACGCCAGAGGTGACATGCAACAACCCTAATATCTCCTTTTGAAGCAGAGGCGAAGTATCCTGGGGCCCATGATGTCATTTCATTCCAATTGGCTGACTATGTTTTATCCTGTTGTACATGTGACTCTTCAAGGATTGTGACTGTAAACCATCAAGGCATTGCTATCTTTTAAATTTACCTCAAGTGGTCTATGTTTTTTATGGCCCAATATAACGGTGCCTTATGACCCGATAAATATTCTGTTGGCATGCAGATTTTATTTATTTTTTGTCCCTCAAGACCCTTTCAATTAATTTGTCAAGCATGTGATTCTATTTCACATGTATTAAGCCACATCCCTAGTTACAAATGCCATGTCCCTGGTAGTGGTTTCTTAGATATGCTTTTTGGGCCTCACCCTTTTTACAGCCCTTAAAACACTTATGTAATCACAGCAAAAAGGATGTGAAATCAATATGTCCCATCTTCTGTCCTAATGCAAACTTTGATTGGGAGCAAATGCCGCTTATTTTATTTACTATCACACAAACGGTAAAAAAGTGCAATGTAATATGGCTCCAGATTGCATCACAGGTTTAGCTTCTATGATACAAGATCCGTGAGGTTCCTTGACTCTTGCACCTGCCAGGAGAGTACAATACAACAGTAAAAGTATCCCAAATGAATGTGTAAAAATCCGTACAAAAATATTAGTATGTAGGGGCTTATTTAGAAGGAGCTTGCGCCTCTGTTGCGTCATTATTTTTGATGCTCCGACGGCACTTTCTTTGCTACAAATTTACAAGGCGACGCATTAGGGCCATTGCGTCAGTTCTTGTATGCCTGCCTCACAAAATACCTGCATTAGAACCGGCTGTGCCACTCACAACTGGCAAAGAGTTATTTACAAGTTTGGCATAGTGTGATGTGTCTTTTAGATGCTTCGCGCTAAGCCTAGAATGCGCTAAAATTCCTACGCCTCAATAACCCAGGCATAGGAAATGACGCAGTGGCTGTGTAATAGGAATCTGACCAGCTGAAGTCACTTAAGACATTGTAATAAGTAATTAAACAACATTCCCTCAACTATTAGTAGGTCTACACATGTAACAATCATGTTGTAGGACCCATTGACCACCCTGGAACGATGGCACCTATGATATCATCATCCGCTGCAGCAAGGCAATGTGAAGTTGTGTACTACATATAAGGGACAGGCCAGGATTGCCACATCTCTATATGGGAATGGGTCCCCAAGTCCACTAAGCGTGCTCCAAACAACAAACGGTAAGCGCACACATAATGTAGGTAACACATAAATTGCCCCTTTACATGACAACATATACTTGTATTTACTTACATTCAAGTGTCACTCAATATGTCACACATACTTAATTATCTTTTTACACATAAGTAAACTATGCCCACTGTAATGAGACACATCGCCATACCTCACAATGCAATAAAGTCCAAGGTGAGTTTTCACCATTTCACATTCTATTACATTGGTCCCCACACATTAGGCTACTTGCGTCAGTCAGTACAGACAAAACACCTCTGTATTCTGATGCATTGTTGTAGTTTCAGCAATGCATCAGAATTTCTGACCCATCCTTGGGACCTTATGCCATGGTGCCCTGTATTGTACATATCAATCAATCATAGGCATTTGTATAGCGCACTGCTCACCCGGAGGGTCTCAAGGTGCTGGGGGGGGGGGGACGGGGACGCTACTGCTCGAACAGCCAGGTCTTGAGTTGCTTCCTGAAGGCGAGATGGTCTTGCGTTGTCCGGAGGTGGATGGGGAGGGAGTTCCATGTCTTGGCTGCCAGGTAGGAGAGGGATCTTCCTCCGGCGGTGGCTCTGCGGATGCGGGGGACGGTGGCGAGAGCGAGGCTGGCGGAGCGGAGCTGGCGGGTGGGGTTGTGGAAGGTCAGGCGGCTGTTGAGGAACTTGGGGCCCAGGTCGTGGAGGGCCTTGTGCGTGGGTGAGGAGTCGGAACGTGATTCTTTTGTTGACGGGGAGCCAGTGCAGGTCTCTCAGGTGTCCGGAGATGTGGCTGTGTCAGGGGATGTCCAGGATGAGTCGTGCTGAGGCGTTCTGGATCCGTTGGAGTTTCTTCTGGAGTTTGGCGGCGGTGCCGGCGTAGAGGGCGTTCCCGTAGTCCAGCCGACTGGTGACGAGGGCCTGGGTGACCGTCTTCCTGGTCTCGGTGGGGATCCACCGGAAGATCTTTCGAAGCATGCGCAGGGTGTTGAAGCATGAAGACGAGACGGCGTTGACTTGTCTGGTTATCGAGAGGGAGGAGTCCAGGATGAAGCCTAGGTTGCGTGCGTGGTCCGTTGGCTTGGGGGTGGCTCCCAGGGCGGGGGGCCACCAGGAGTCGTTCCAGGCGGAGGGTGATGATCCCGGGATGAGGACCTCCATCTTGTCTGAGTTCAGTTTCAGGCGGCTGTTCTTCATCCATTCGGCGACGTCTTTCATCCCTTCGTGTAGGCTGGCTCTGGCAGCGTCCGGGTCGCTGGTGAGGGAGAGGATCAGCTGGGTGTCGTCGGCGTAGGTGATGATCTTGAGGTTGTGTTGACGTACGATGGTTGCGAGGGGGCTCATGTAGACGTTGAAGAGGGTGGGGCTGAGCGATGACCCTTGTGGAACGCCGCAGATGACTTCGGTGGCCGCTGACCGGAACGGGGGGAGGCGGACTCTCTGGGTTCTTCCGGCGAGGAATGAGGTGATCCACTCCAGGGCCTTCTCCTGGATGCCGGTGTTGTTCAGGCACTGTACCAGGGTGCGGTGGCAGACAGTGTCGAACGCTGCGGAGAGGTCCAGGAGGATGAGGGCCGCAGTTTCCCCGCTGTCCATTAGGGATCTGATGTCGTCTGTGGCTGCGATGAGGGCGGTCTCCGTGCTGTGGTTGGCTCGGAAGCCGGATTGCGAGTGGTCGAGGGATCCGTTGGTCTCGAGGAAGGCGGCTAGCTGTCTGTTGATGGTCTTCTCGATGACTTTGGCAGGAAACGGGAGGAGCGAGATGGGGCGGTAGTTCTTGAGGTCGGAGGGGTCTGCAGTTGGTTTCTTCAGCAGGGCACTGATCTCGGCGTGTTTCCAGCACTCCGGGAAGGTGGCGGTGTTGAAGGAGGTGTTGATGATGTCGCGGAGGTGGGGTGCGATGATGTGGTCGGCCGTGTTGAAGATGTGGTGTGGGCAGGGGTCCGTAGGGGATCCGGAGTGGATGGTGTTCATTGTGCGTGTTGTGTCTTCGGTGCTGACTGGGGTCCAGGTGCGGAGGGTGGCGGTGGGGGGCATCGGTTCGGTGGTGTGGTTCGTGGTTGGTGGGCCGAAGCTGTTGTGAATGTTGGCGATCTTGTCGTGGAAGAAGCAGTGGCGGCTGGTGGAATTTTAAACTGGTGGGGCGTATTTCAAAAGGCATGAACGTACGGGAGCGAGCCCGACGGCAATAAGGGGAGTTCGGGGGGGTTCTCCCCCCGTGAAGACATTTTTTAAAAATTGGCATTTTTTGGTGCAATTTTCAGCACTATTTATGTGATAAATGGACTGAAAAATCAGTTCTTCTAGGCATTCATAAAAGAAAACTCATACATAATTTCAGAGAATTTCTGTGTTGCCAAGCAAGTCTGACTTCTGAAGATGGCTAGGGGTACTAAGCAAAACCGCTTTGTCTCTACCCATTCCAATAGAAAACACCTAACATAGGTGCATAAACATCCGCAAAGAAACACACTTGTAATTTTGTTCCTACCCGAAATGAAGGCTGGCCACTTCCTTTTCTGCATCAGCTATTCAATGTTGATTGCCCAGTAATCTTCATGACATTAAATAGCTACAAGTATAAGAAATATCCATTCGAAACAAACATTTAATTCTTAGGAAGTCAGCAAAAGCTTTGCATTTTTGAGCGAGGCAATTTTGCAAAATGAAGTAAATATTGTACTTAAAATAGTTCATATAGCGCTCTGAGGCCCTTGGGTCCATCAGTATTTTAGAAAACCACTAAATAAAAATGAGTTATGAAATGAGTGTAATATGCATTGCTTAAAATATAAGAAATATCCATCAACAATCTTTAATTTATTTTAGAAAGAAACAACACAAACTTTATATGTATAAGCAGGCTTGGTAAAAACGTTTTACTTTATTTTTAAATACTTTGCATGCCACTCTCAGTCCCTTGTGCCTGTCAGTACAGTAGAAAATGGCTACATAAAAATAAAATATGAAAATAAATAAATGTATATTTTAAGAAATATCCCTTCAAAACCAATATGATATTTGTAAACACAAACACAATTATTTTAAATAATACTATATAAATTCTTTGCATGCCACACTCAGGTCCTTGTGCTCTTCAGCCTGCACAGCAGAAAAAATTGAATTAAAAGAAATTATGAAAATAAATAAATGTACATTTTAAGAACTTTCAAAACCAATATGATATTTTTAAACAATTAAAAAAATAATAATAATATTTAAATACTTTGCATGTCAATCACAGGTAGAAGGGTTCTTGTCCCTGTTAGTACAGTAGAAAACAGTTAAATAAAAATAAATTACGAAAATAACTAAATGTTGTACATATAAAGACATATACCCTCAAAACCAACATATTTTTAGACACTAACATCAAAAATATTTTAAAAAATAATAAAATATGAAAACAAATATCTATAAATTCACAGATACATAAACACACATATATAAACACATATCAACTGTACAGGAGTTTTATGAATATTAAATGGAATGAGTACATGTCCAACAGTACTTCCTAATGTTATCAAACAAAACAAACCGAGCTATAAACACCTGAAACTATGATTACACATCAGATTAATATTTTCTATTTATATAGAAAGTTTGCTCGTCGATCTTTAATATGAACAAACTTTTCAATTGTTCTTTTGTTGAATTCTGGTATTTCCTTTATTAGCTCCTTTTCCATTGACAGCATAGCCAATGCATTAAGTCTAGCTTGAGTCATAGTGTTTCGCAAAAACGTTTTTACCCTCTTTAGTGTGGAAAAACATCTCTCAGACTCTGCTGTTGTCATGGGTGTAGTAATGACAACTCTTAAAAGCTTTATGGTCTCAGAAAAAGATTTCTCTAAGTTGTTTTCACACAAAAAGCTAAATAAAGCCATGGCACCACCAGTAGTTTGATGGAAGTCACGTCTTCCATACAGGACCGAAAGTTCTGTACGCAATCTAGCCTTGTCTAACATAGGATAGGCTTCTATCGTTTCTGCGAGTGCCTCAGCTGGGAAAGATTTGTCATGTCTTTCAAAAAGGTCACTTCGCAATAGTGTTGCACCTACAAGATGCTTTGTGAATGCAAAGCGCTCTCTGGCATGGACCACAATAATGTCACAGACTTCTTTTGCTTCTTGGGTCAAAGTATTTATTTGCAGTCTTCGGTTTACAAATGTACATTCTTGTGGCAGTGTAGAATCCAAACTGTCAATGGATTCCCGTACTTTGGTGATGCTTGTCACAAAGTCTGTAGTAGCTTTCTGGACATATACAGTGTCAATGTCTCGCTTTTGCAATTGATTATATAAAATGTCTACCTGGGGCATTATACGGTGAAAAAGAAACAGAAAGAATATAAACTCTCTATCATCTAATGTTCTACTAAATCCCTTAGCTTCACATATAGTATTTGACTCAAAATCACCACTGTTTGCAATGGTTGACATGCATTCAAGAAGATCGTCTCTGTATTCATAAATTATCAATATTGCTCGAATATTGAAGTTCCAGCGAGTTGCAGACCCTCTTGGAAGTCTTCTTGAAACTATTTGTTCAAGAATATCAGTCCTTTTCGGGGAACGTGCAAAAAATGCTGTTATACCTCCAATCTCTGAAAAGAAAATTTTAACTCTAGATATTTTGGAGGAAGCCTGTTCCATAATTAGGTTAAGTTGGTGGGCATGGCAATGAATATAATGTGCATTTGGGTAAACATCCCTGATTTTCTTTTGCACCCCACCTGTTGCACCACGCATGACGCTGGCCCCATCGTAGCTTTGAGCAATTAGTTTTCCTTTAGCACATTGGTCAGGGAAAACAATGTTTAATTCATTAAGAATGGCTGAGGCAATTGTTTCTGCAGATGAGTCTTTTAGATGTGTGAAACAATAAAATCGTTCAGCTACCTTGCAATTTCCATCAATGTAGCGGAAGACTAGAACTGACTGTGTCTTAGTAGAGACATCAGTTGTATCGTCAGCTTGGATAGCTACATAATCAGTGCTTCTCAACTGCTGTGTAATATATTCTCTTATCACTTCCAGCATACAGTCCAGCAATTCATTCTGAATAGTTTTAGACGTGCCTTTAAACACTGTGGCTGTTCTTAAATGTGTTTCCATAGCACTGTCAATGCTGGAGACAAAATCAACAAGGCCCCTGAACACGCCAGGATTTAGAGACTCTTCAGTTTCATCATGGCCCCGTAATGCCAATTCAAAGGCACCACAAAAACGAATACAGTCAATCAATTTTGATAAAATGTATCGGTTTTTATCCACTTCTGCATTATGTTTTCTTACTCCCACACGGTATGCTTCGTTCAATTGCTGTACAATGTCCGATTTTCCGAAAAGAGATAATTTCAACATATTTGTCAAATGAGATTTACAGGAATCATGTTTTTTTATTTTTTCAGCCAGATGCTTTAGGTCAGTAACTCCTGTTTTTGTCCAGGCAACTTCACCTCCAAAAAGTAAGCAAGGGAAACAGAATAAAGCATTTTTAGAAGCGCTACCAGTAAGCCACTCTATCCTATCATACCATGTTCTGGTAAACCGACGTGTATAACCCTGTCCCCTATCTTTTGCAGACTGCTCAATTTTAATTTCAGGTTTATCAGCTCCTAATGTTTTCACTTGCAGTTTATCAGCATGTGTCAAGCCCAAAAAGGGGTGTACGAGTAAACTGTCAACTGTGTTCATTGTATCTAGCAATAGATCAGACTGGAAATAGAAAACCTAACCTGTTTTTAAATATTCCCTAGGTTGAAGACACAAAAACTATATCACGCAAAATAATGAATACACTAATATGAATTGTCATGCACACAATAGTAACAGCAATTAGTCATCCATCCTCATTCTGACAGGAATGCAACTGCAGCAGCACGTACAGCTGTCCCCCAAGCGGTATAGCCTTGTAACTAGTTCAGAATTCCTCCTGGGATCCTGTTAATAATTAAAATATGATGTAAGCTTTGAGGCTAGGTGCCATTGCATGCACAATACCAGTGGCGATTGAAAAGCTTAAGCATGTCAATTCAGTGATCTGCCTAGAATTTAAAGGGTATATTCCAATTATGGGGTCCTTGAATTACTATTAGAAGGATAAAATCAGTATATGTTAGGAGTAAACCTAAAACAAAGTACTTATACATTTGGACTTGACTTTAGATGGCAAATAATACAAAACATGTTGAAAGTTTCTGTAAAAAGCATACGACTTGCATTGAGCAATACCCTTTAAAAGAGTTCTAGGCAGATCTCTGATATATCCAGCAGCCGTCTGTACCAAGCACAGCAAAATAAATGTATATTTTTCCAATTAAGAGTTTACCATTGCAGTTAGACTATTTCCAAATTCAAAAAATATATGGATGGAGGTATTCTACACACAAGACAGACTATAATTACATCCTTTAGACAGTGCTAGTCATATCAGTGATCCTATTACTAAATGGACAGGAGTCACACTGTCACAACACATTAGATAGATTTTATATATCCTACTCACTGTACAAACTCTGGGGCAGATTTACAAGCCCTGTGCGCCACTTTTGCGCTGCCGTTGCATCACATTTGTGACGCAGCGGCGGCGCAAAGCTAGCGCCATGCTGCGACAGATTTGCAACGTGACGCATCTAGGGAGATGCGTCACGTTGTAAAGCCCTGCGCCACATTAAACCTGAGTCAGGTTTAATGTATGCAGGGTGGGCGTTACGTCGACAAAACCCTCGGAAAAGTGACGCAGTGAAATCTACGAGATTTCACGCAGTCACTTTTCCGACGCTGGTGCGTCAAATCCTTATGCCTGCTTCAAGCAGGCGTAAGACGTGACGCACCATGTTAGGGATAGGGCAGGTTGGAACAGTGCTGGAGTTGCGTCACGCTTGCGACACAACTTCAGCACTGCGCCAACCTTACGCCAGCAGATGCGTCACGCATCTGCTTGTCTTTGCGCCATGATGCACCACATTGCAAATGCGGCGCATCTGCAATAGCGCATGGGCAAACTTGCGTGACGCATCTTCCCTGGCGCATCCCTGCTGATTTGCAGGGATGCGCCAGGAAACGTAAATCTGCCCCATGGTACGGAAAAAGTAGACTGAAAAACATTGGTGTGAAAAACATTGTTGACTGAAAAAATAGAATGAAAATAAGTAGTGGCTTTCATGCATTATACAAGAAACATAAGTGTACTGGTAGCAGGGCTAAGGGCCATCCTCCCAAAGTAGACAGGAGCATCTAAAATAAGGGTCAGGAGACTAGCAATGAATTGTAATGATTCAGGTCAAGTTAGCGTTAATGGATAATTACGGGATTTTAGGGTAGCACTAAGGAGTAGTTCAGGGCTATTATGAATCAGGGTAGCATTAAAGAGTAGTCTATTTATTATGCATCAAGAAACGACAGAATGTATGGGCAGTTTGGGGTTTAATATCTTTAGGGACGGTAAGCATTAAGGGATAGTAAGGGATTATTAGGCTAGTTAGATAAATGAAAGAGAGCATACAATAATAAAAGATTTAAAAATCAACATTTTTGAACTTCTCATAGTTAATCATGAAAAAACACAAAATTATCCCCTTAAAATTCAACCTCATACTCTCTGCACTGTTTTGCTAGGATAAACCAACAGGCCTCCACACCTAAAGACCACACACTTGGCACCCATACATAGCTGAATGTGGACCTTTGCGGGAAATACAAAAGCATGTCCTACCTTCTGGCCTGAGGTCTAGGACCAGGAAGCTGAGTTTCGATAAAGGTTCTGTCGCCGCAGGGCCGGAGCCACCACGTGTCTTCTTTCGATATCTCGCAGTACCGATCTTGAATGTGATTATATTACGATCAGTCTTAACTCCAATTTCTCATGTGCTAAAATAATTAAAACAAGAATTATTACCAACAATTACTGCACTGTATTCATGTAATGTTTCTAGCAAATGTGCTACCTGTACAATACTCTTTTACACAAAACAAATAAACACAAACATTTAAGATAATAAATTCAGGTGGTTTTAATAGAATGTGCATGAGTGCAAGTGAGATCCTGGGTCTCTGCAAGCATTGTGATTTGTGTAATTTTGTGTAAAGTTGCTGGTTTCTGCAAAGAAGTGCATACACGTTTAAACGAATATATGTGAAACAATGTGTGTGTATGTTTTAGTATGTGTGCATTGCAGTGAGTGCCTGTGGTGCTGTGCATGAACTCTAGAATCCTGTTGGTTTAGTGAGCAGAGTCATGGGAACACCTCATGTGACTCTACTGTGGCTGAACCCTAGCCCTGCCTGCCTCTGTGCCTCTTACCAACATTGGCTCCATGTGTGAGGCCTTCCAACACAGCAGGATGGGGCCATAGACCTGACTGTGCTCCTTCGGCCATGCTGGTACCCAACTCAACTTCCCGCCCCGTGGACTCCGTGTGCGAGACCGCAGACAGCCAGAGCAGCGACTCCAAGCCCCAGGTACTCTCTCGAGGGCCCACGGCCTGACTTCAACCCCCATTGCATTGAAGACCTTTCCGAGGCGGAGGTGACCAGTGGACTCATTTGAGGATACTATGTTACTATGACTCCCTCAAAGGGAGCACCTGCATCTTTGCTTTGTGATGGCCCTGGAGAATGAGCAATTAACTTTACTACTGGCATAATTCTTAATACACTTATTAGACTGTTGTCCTTTAGGCTTAGCTTTAATTAGATAAAGATGGCCTCTTTTTCTACAACTGGTGTGAAGTTTTTTTGTGGTGTCTTTTACTGTGTTACTTTACTATGTGTTGCACTAATACTTTACACATTGCCTCTTTGATAAGCCTGCCTGCTCTTCGCCAAGCTACCAGATGATGACCAGAGGTAATCTTACATGTGTATCTGAATTAATCTGACTATAATGGTGGGTTATTGCTGGATTAGGTGTATACCCTAGCCAACCAAAATCCCCATTTGTAAGAGGTACACATTCAGCAGCGTCTCCAGGTTGTCTGCTTTCATTCCAAGCAGCAACGTGCAAAGGGGGTGGGGGGGGCTTATCAGATTCTATCAGGCCAAATTTAAAGGGCCATTGGCATTCTTTTGTTCCAGGGAGCTATCTAGAGCTTCACACCTAGATGCAAATGCCTCGACCGAGGCGAAGCAGCTGCCCTTATCCTCCTGGACCTCTAAGCCTCCTTCAACACCGTTTCCCACCAAACCCTCTGAGCAAGACTCCACGTCGCTGGCATCCGCGATAAAGCCCTGGATGGATCAACTCCTTCACCGGCCGAACACAGAGAGTCAGACTTCCACCATTAAACTCAAAACCCACTGAGATCAGCTGCAAAGGGCCTCAGGGATCCTCCCTGAGCCTCACCCTCTTCAGCATCTACAGGGCTCCACTTGCAGCCATCATCAGAAACCGCAGTCTCAACATTGTCTCCTATATCGACAATACTTAGCTGATTCTCTCCCTCACAGAAGAACCCACAGCCACCAAGAGCAACTTCCACAAGGAGATAAAGCAGTCTCCACCTGGATGAAGGACAGTTGCCTCAAGCTTAGCTCAAACAAGACCTAAGGGGCTCATTATGATGGTTTTGACCACCCGCCAGACGTGCGGCAGTCCCACCAGTGCAATTAGGATGTGTCAGCCATACTGCGGGTGCATCCTGGCCTTTTAACATTGCGGACGGTGCTGCTGGCTGCAGCACCGTCTGCAATGTCAAAAGAGCATGCCCAGCATATCCCTGCACCACGTGGCAGGCACCGTGCAGTGCCTGCCATTTGGTGCATGGAACTCATGGTACCCCCCAGTGCACCTCCCTATACACACAGAGGGGGCCCACAATGAACACTACCCACTGACCACGCGCAAAACCCTGGCATCTTCCTGGACTCCTCGCTCTCAATAAACCCCCAAATCAACGCCGTTTCAACCTCCTATTTCCGCACGCTCCATCTACTTCATAAGATCTTGCAGTGCATCCCCACCATGACTTAGAGATCCGGGACAAGGCCCTCGACTGGATCCACTCTTTCCTCTCCGGCAGAACACAGCGGGTCAGACTCCTACCTTTCGTCTCGGACCCTACACCAACCACCTGCGGAGTCCCCCAGGAGTCCTCCCTCAGCCCAAGGCTCTTCAACGTTTAGATAGCTCCGCTCGCCCCATCGTCAGAACCCATGGACTTAACATTGTTTCATACACAGACGACACCCAACTCATTCTATCCCTATCCAGCGAACCCAATGCAGCCAAACACAACTTTCAAGAAGGCATGAAAGCTGTTGCAAAATGGATGAAAAGCAGCTGCCTACAACTCAACACTGACAAATCAGAAGTACTCATCATGGGCCCACACCCCGACGCCTGGAACGACACCTAGTGGCTCCCGCCCTCGGAAGCCCACCCACCCATGGACCACGCACGCAACCTTGGGATCATCCTGGACTCCGAGCTCAAAATGGACCGCCAGGTCAACTCCGTTGCATTCTCCTTTCACACCCTCTGCCTCCTATCTAAGACCTTCAAATAGATCCCCCTCAAGCACAGAAATACCGTCACTCACGCCCTCATCACCAGCAGATACTACTACGGCAACGCACTCTACGCCGGAATAAACAAAAACCTTTCCCGCAAACTATAAAACATCTAGAATGCCGCCGCAAGATTGGTCCTCAACCTGCCAAGACACTGCCATATCTCCCAGCACCTGCTCACACTCCACTGTCTCCCCATCGAGGCTAGAATCACCTTCAAGATTCTCACCTACGCACATAAAGCCCGCCACAACACCGGACCAGCATACCTAAACAGCCGACTCAAATTCCACTCACCCAAAAGTGCCCTACGATCAGCCCAGCTCTCCTACGCCATTGTCCCCCGTGCCAGAAAAACCAGATCGGGAAGCCGCTCCTTCTTCTTCCTCGCGGCCAGAGCCTGGAATGCCTTACCGCTCCACCTTAGACACTATCACTCCCATCTTCACGCGAAACCTAAAAATCTTGGCTTTTCGACAGACCCCCTCCTTGATGGACTGGAACCTGCACATCCCCTCCTCCTTGAGACCCTTACTGGTGAGTAGTCGCGTTTAACAAACACATGATGGATTGATACCTCAACAACCACTTCTCCTTCTACACATACACCAGACATCTCCACTCCATCCAACTGGGCCAGGCCACCATACCACGTATCAGCAAGACCACTGCTGGAGAAAGATCCTTCTCCTAACTCCTGGAACTCCCTGCCTGTCCACTTCCGGCAATCACCATTACGTCCGCAATTCAGGAAGGACCAATTCAGGAAGGACCTCAAGACCTGGCTCTTCGACTGAACCGCAGCTCCTCTCACCCGCTCCCCTCACCCCCAAACTGCTTGAAACACTTATGGGTAAGGAGTTGCGCTTTATGAAAATGAGTGTGTAAATGAATGTACAGGTTGTGTTACATAAGTGAGTGAGGGACACAAGGTGTAAGAGTTGCATGTTGTTTATAGCTCACTGTGCTATATTAGAAGGATTACGATTTATGAACTGTCGATAACAACTATCTCTGTGTTAAAAGCAGTGACCCACTTATCTGGCAACATAAAGTAAAAATATTGTCACCTGCATATTACATGATCCGCTTTGCATCAGACATAGGGGCAGATTTATGTTCCCTGGCGCATCCCTGCAAATCAGCATGGATGCGCCAGGGAAGATGCGTCACGCAAGTTTGCCCATGCGCCACCGCAGATGCGCCGCATTTACAATGCGGTGCATCGTGGCGCAAGGGCAAGCAGATACGTGACGCATCTGCCAGCGTAAGGTTGGCGCAGTGATGAAGTTGCGTCGCAACTCCAGCACTGTTCCAACCTACCCTATCCCTAACATGGTGCGTCAAGCCTTACGCCTGCTTCAAGCAGGTGCAGGGTTTTGACGCATCAGCGTTGGGAAAGTGACTCAGTGAAATCTTATAGATTTCGCTGAGTCACTTTTCAGGGGCGTTCCTGCGACGGAACGCCCCCCCCTGAGTCGAAACGCCCACGTGAAACCTGACGCAGGTTTCACGTGGCGCAGGGCTTTACACCGTGATGCATCTCCATAGATGCGTCACGATGTAAATGTGGCGCAACGTGGCGCAGGGTTTACGCCGCCGCTGCAGCGGCGTAAAAGGGGCACAAGTCCCTCATAAATCTGCCCCATAGAGTGCATTTAAAAAACTTGCAAGGGTTAATATCAAATTTAACCCTTGCTATATTTTTTTAATGCACTCATGAGCATTATACTAGACCTGGTCAACCAACTGGGCAATATGCTAAAATAATTATATAAAGCAGCATATTTAAACAATGCAAACATTGCACAAAAAATTAAAAGTACAAAATTATTATTTCACACTTACCTTATCAGGCAGCTGCTTCTGTCTTAGTCAGCTAGTTGATGGCCTCGATGCTGGTTGCTGTGTGCTTTGTGCGTCTCTGGACCTGCTCCTGCCACCTTCAAATCAGAGCTGCTGCTGGTTCAGTGGAACTGAAAGTGAAAGCAGCATGTATCATGTGACTCCACCTCACAGGGTCATGAGTTAAGTCTCATGACTCTGTGACACAAGGAAATGTGTGTGAGTTTATTATTTTTTTAATCACTTTATATTAAGTTATTACAATAATGCTGGAAATCATTATTGTAATAACGAAAAATAAAAAAAACCCTACCTTTCCCAACTCGTCATAGAGATGGGTGGGATCAGTTATGCTTGACCCCACCCCATCCAGTGACGACTGGTGAAAGGGAGGGGTGAGGCAGGGCAACGTGGTGACTAATACAGCCTCGGGCTTATACAGTACCCGCCCGAGGCTGCTCTGGAATTGACACCTTACTGGCGTCATAAGTGGGAGGGGCCGCGGGCCCTAACTGGGCTGTCAATATAACTACCGGGCTGACATTATGTCCGCCCGGTAGATCGAAAGTTTCTTTTTGTGACACATGCGCAGAGCGCATGTGTCACAAACTTGCCCCACACACTGCATGAATTCTGTGCCTGCCCTGCTGCCTGGCCTGCGTGATGCAATGACGCTGGAGTCTGACTCCGAGCGTCGCAAGCAGGCAGCAGCAGGACTTCGCTGTAATTGACTGTGCTGGCACTGGCAGGTAGGCTGGGCGCGTGCGCACCGTTCCGCTTGTGATTTGAAATTGAAATGCAGCGCAGCTGCCGAGCGAGGCGACGGGCGGACAGCGATCACGAAAGGGAGGGCGCCGCCCGCCCGCCCGTTACAGAAAACCGCCGCTGGGAAGAAGGCTGCGAGGGAGTCGCAGAGGTCTTGCGAGGGAGTGAAGTCATTGTTTCCGGCGTCGGGGTTGGAGAGCTCTTTGACGATGCTGAAGAGTTCCTTGCTGTTGTGGGTGTTGTTGTCCAGTCGTTCCTTGAAGGCTGTCTTCTTTGTGGCGCGGATCAGTTGGTGGTGTTTGCGGGTGGCGTGTTTGAGGGCCGTCATGTTGTCTGTGGTCTGGTTGGTGCACCAGGTGTTCTCCAGGGAGCGGCAGTTCTTCTTGGAGGTGATGAGCTTGTCGGTGAACCAGGAGGCTTTCTTGCTGCCGCGTCTGCTGGGGGGGTTCTTCTTCAGTAGTGCGAGGGCACCTGCGCAGTTGGTGATCCACTGTGTGAGGTTGTTGGCGGCTTCGTTGGGGTCCGTTGAGCTTTTGGGAGGGTTCTGGCTGAGGAAGGTGGTGAGCTGGTCGCCGGTGATCTTGTTCCAGCTCCTGCGGGGGGCTTGTTGAGGGTGGTGGTGGGTCGTCGTTTTACTGAAGCTGAAGTGGACGCAGCTGTGGTCAGTCCACTGGAGATTGGTGGAGTGGCTGAAGGTGACGTATTTGCTGGATGAGAAGACTGGGTCAAGCATGTGGCCGGCGTAGTGGGTGGGGGTGGTTACCAGTTGCTTGAGTCCGAGGTTGGCCAGGTTGTCCAGCAGAGCAGTGGTGTTGCGGTCCTTGTTGTCCTCCAGGTGGAAGTTGAGGTCCCCCAGGAGGATGTAGTCGGTGGAATTGATGGCGTGCGGGCTGACGAAGTCTGTGATGTCTTCGCTGAACTGTGTGCGTGGTCCCGGTGGTCTGTAGACGAGGGTGCCTCTGAGCGTGGTCTTGGGGTCGGTGTGTATCTGGAAGTGGAGGTGTTCGGCGGAGGTGAAGGTGTCATCGGAGTTGGTCGTGATGCGGATGGTGTTCTTGTGGACGATGGCGATGCCTCCTCCTGTCTGGTTGACGTGGTCCTTCCTGGTGATTTTGTAGCCTTCTGGGACGGCGATGGCGACGTCGGGCGCTGAGAAGGCTTTCATCCAGGTTTCCGTCAGGAAGGCGATGTCTGGTGCTGTCGAGTCGAGGAGGTTCCAGAGTTCGACAGCATGCCTGTGAACGGAGCGGGTGTTGAACAGGATGCACATCAGGTGTTTGTTGCTGGGGCTCGGTTTAGCAGGTGCGGTGTTGGGTCGGAGGCCGGTGAAGCGGCAGGTCAGGCAGGTGAAGGGTCCGTGGGTGCGTCTCGGGGTGGCTCGGTAGCAGGCGGTGTTTCGGCCGGCGTCGAGTGCGTGGAGGGTTTTGGCGTCGTAGATGTGCAGGGTGTGCTGGCGAGGGCGAGGACCAGGGGGTCTGGCGCTGGGCGCGGTCCAGGCGCGGACGGGCGCAGACGGGCTTACCTTTGGCGCACCTTCTGCGCTCAATCGGCACTCCCGCTGCGCGCGTCCGCTGCGCGGTCGCTCTGGGGTGTCATAAGTAAGGAGCCGGGGAGGAGGAGCAGCTGGGTGGCGGGAGCGGGGCGGCGAATGGAATCACAGGGGGCGGGGCCGCAGGGAGGCAGCGGCGGGAAATTCCAAGGAGCAGTGGGCAGCGGGAAATTCCCAGGAGCAGCGGGAAATTCCCAGGAGCAGCGGGCAGCAAGCGAAGGAATCTGCAGGCAGGAGGCGGCAAAGGCAGGCAGGAGCGGCAGCAGTGAGTGGGGCGACCAAGCCCTGTGGAGGGCTGAGCGGTCACACTCTGTGGTCCCCTTAAGTAAGGAGCCAGGAGGGAGGAGCAGCTGGGTGGCGGGAGCGGGGTGGCGAATGGAATCACAGGGGGGCGGGGCCGCAGGGAGGCAGCGGCAGGAAATTCCAAGAAGCAGCGGGCAGCGGGAAATTCCCAGGAGCAGCGGGAAATTCCCAGGAGCAGCGGGCAGCGAGCGAAGGAATCTGCAGGCAGGAGGCGGCAAAGGCAGGCAGGAGCGGCAGCAGTGAGTGGGGCGACCAAGCCCTGTGGAGGGCTGAGCGGTCACATCCATGGCATCATAAACTGTCTTACCGCAGCGCAAGTTATTTTGACTCAACGCTGCCTTAGCGCAGCGATGCATCATTCCTTGTAAATGGGGCCCGTAGTGTTGGAATGAAATGTTGGATTATTGTGGATAAGGCAAGTAAAGTATCTTGTTCTGGCACAGTATTCTAAAACACTACCAATGCATTTTGAGCTTATATGCCTCTGCATTGGGAAAAAACTGATTTAGCATGTTGTAGCATTTCTTGAATTACGCAAATGTGCAAATGTTGTGTGAAAATTATTTTTGATAATTATTGTTTTAAATGATGCATAGAGTCATAACCGAAGAAGTAATGAAACGAGTTACCTAGGTCACTTATAAGTGTGAATAATGCTGTGAATAGTTATGCCACATTTTCATGTAATACGCCATCATTTTTAAAATGGATGCAGTTTCTGGTATCCTGGTAAACTTGCTTCTGTTCATTCCCCCTTCCAATCAGTATATAAGAAATGTTTAATTTGCGTTGTACGTCTCCAGAGTACAGTTTCTGAGGAAGCTTTTTCCTTAAGAAATGGATAAGTGCTAAGTAATTTTGTAATTTATAAATATTACGTTGTAGTTTCTGATTTGCCTGTGTTAACCTAACCATAATCATACCATGCTGAATTTGCTGAATCTATTAATGTTTTCTGATGATGGAGTTCTGTTTTTGTGGTGAGTTGTTTGATTATGTGATGTTGTATTTTTTGTATTTATGAAGCGATTTGAGGTTATATAGTTTATATAAGGAAATTAAGTTGGTTATCAAATTTCATTGAAAATCCAAGACCTTGAGATATAGTTATTGTTAGACCTGTCTTCCTCCAAACTTTTTGCCTTACTCCTCCATATTTTTCTGATCTGGTTTTTGTTGGCCTTAGGACTCTGTGTACGTTACCACTGCTAAGCAGTGCTAAATTGTGTGTGCTCACTCCTTATAACATGTCTTGTCCCAAGTTGGCATATTTAGTTTATGTTAGAAGACCCTAGTAAAATGCTGCTAAAAGTACCCAGTGCCTGTAAATTAAATACTACTAGTGGGCCTGCAGCACTTATTGTGCCACCCACTTAAGTGGCCCGTTGAACATGTCTCAGGCCTGCAGTTGCAGCCTGTATATGCAGTTTTAAACTGCCATGTGGACCCGGCAAAATAAACCTTTTGCTAGGCTCAAACCTTCCCTTTTAATACTTATCAGAAACATCTACAGTAGGCCCTAAACAGCCCACAGTGCAAGGTGCAATGTACTTGAAAAGTAGAACATGTATGTTTAAGTTTTACATGTCCTGACATTGGAAAACTCTTACATTTGTTTTTCACTATTGCAAGGTCTACCGCTCCCATAGGATAACATTGGAGCTACCTTCTTACATTTAATAAGCTGTACCTTCCAAATGGGAACAGATAAACAGTTCATGTTTGGTGACTTTGGAACTGCAATTAAAAATCCTCTCTCATAATGAAGTCGTATTTGTGGTTGCAATTTTGAAAATGTCACTTTTAGAAAGTTGACATTTTCCTGCCTTAGCCATTTAGTGCCTGCAGCCTGTCTCTGGATCACATGACTGGGTGTAGCTGGCAGTTAGTCTTTGGGTATTGCTCCCAGACAGTCACACACAATAGAGAGCTTAGGTGTGCCTAGATGGGCCATCACTAGCAGGATGGAAGGGCAGAGTTAGGCACAGCCCCACTTACACCTGAATATGCTGTGTCCTCATTTCACGCAAAGGGCTGCATATCCCCTGTAGTTAGTCTACAGCCAAGGCAGGGGAGGCAGGATACCTGTGCACGTCAAAGGAAAACCTCTAGGGGCTTTTCCCACTTCAAAGGAGGCACCAGGTATACATATTGGACCTCAGACACCAACTCTTCAGTACACTGCTGGACCTGTGGAAGACTCTGCCAGGAAGGACTGCTGTGCTGCTGAAAGGACTGCCACTGTGCTGGACCCCCATCTTATGGGCTGACCTGCTGCCCTGTTGCCAGAGTAAGAAGGACTGGACCTACAACCTGTACCCAGGACCACCAGAGTGACTCCAAGGGCTAGTCTCTTCTAAGCAGCGCCTGGACTCTGCAACTGTGAGTCCTACCCTGCCATGTGGTGCCACCCCAGTCCTGGACCCTTGGAAATGGGCCTAAAGGTGCTATGCCAGCCCATGTGTGGAACCATCAGAACCAACACCTTTCCTTTGCTGTGCATCACCTCTGCTGCAAGGATACTTCCAGCACAAAGACTCACACAGTAACCTCGCAGCCCGCAGCCTCATCAGAACCGCCGCTGTGTGACGCATCCCTGAAGCAGACCCTCATATCACAAACCTCTTGTGTACGGCAGCCACGACTCAGGACTTCGCATCACAAGCCCCGCAGTCTCCCTGCAATCAGCCGGTACACGACACAACCTTGAAGCATGACTTCGCATCACAAGCTTACCTTCTCAACTTGAATTTAAGGTAATCTTGATCAGCGGGCCTAACTGGGTCCCTGAAGCCGGCCCGTGCTCCATCGCGGGCGGTCAGAACATATTACTTTGTCCCCGTTTGGTGCGACCTGATATCCACAGTTGGCGCTTGAGCTTTTTGGTGCTATTTTCACTTAAATATTTAAAATTGCATGTCTCTGGTTTTAATAATTAGATTTTTGTCATTTTTAGTCCTTGTTTTATTTATTAAATATTACTCTATTATTCTAATTTGGAGTGAGATCCTTCTTGTGTTGTTTTTACACTTTATTACTGTTAAGTGTTGCACAAACACATTGCCTCTGAGTTGAACCTGACTGCTCTGTGACAAGCTACCAGAAGGTTGAGCACAGGTTAATTTAGGGTTTGCTTGTGACTTCATCCTCACAAGGATATTGGTTGCCTCTTGAGTAGGGATTCATCCCCCTCGACCAGTAACCCCATTTCATACAGTTACCTTACCTGTATTGTGGTGTGTAGAGTGAGGCGCCGCTTACACATTGATAGGGACCTGTATTTAACAAATTTTCCTTTTCCAGATTTGATAGAATAATTTGGTTTACTGTGCTTGCCCTGAGTGCACGGGTTGTAGTACATTAACTTAATCCGAACTCTGCTGGTCAGATGTTTGGCCAGTGAAAACTATATAGGCTGTTTGAGATTCACTGATTTATTTTCCTTTCTATGGTAAACAGACAAGGAGTTTACTATTTACTAACTGTTTATTGTGGTTCTGTAATTGTTTCCCTGTTCACTCAGAAACTGTGCTATGATTGACTGCTCAGCCAGGGAGCCGTGCTGAGATTGGTGTGAAGTCACCACTAGCTGTGTTCTGATTAGTTGTTTGTCGGTTTAGCTGCACTGTGATATGCTGACATTGCTGCAAATGGATTTTGATCACTAAGTTAGTTTTTTGGGGGGTTGTTTTGATTTTGCAGGCTGTTTCAATCAAGGGTGGAATATTCAAAACTTAAAACTAAGAAAGAGGATAAGCCTGGAGAGGGTCCAAGAATGCCAAAGGAAGGCACACCAGCATTTAAAATGATGAAAGAAGTTTAGTATTAGATGTGTGATTGATAACAAATGGAACAAATATACAGCATATGATGAGAAATTCCTATGGAGGGTGCCTTTAATTTTGAGAAAATATATTTCTTCAGACAGACCAAGTACGATATGAGTCCAATGACCAGAACTACACAGTTTGAAGCACTCATAAATGGATTTGCATGGCGACAGATAAGGGGAGAAAGAGAAGAAAAATAGATCTATCATAGATTATTGGTGGAAGATGCATACCTCAAACCAAAAAAGTTTAGTATCAAAGCAGTAACAATCAGAACTTTTATGACATTCTCAATACCAAAAGAAGACAGTAGATTTGTCTCAACAAAAATAACCCATTAATTGCATCATACAAGACAAAAGCATCACAAATTGTTTAGTCTCATGCAAGAGAAATATTCTTTAATTTATTGTTCCATAAGTAGTGCAAAGCAACAGCCACAGCCAATGCATTTCATCCCAAAGCATTGGGACTTCTTCAGGGTATAACAAATGTGGCACCTTCATGTGCCCTATCCAGTCAGGAAAGTGATCGCTATCAATGTGTAAGTTGCCCAAACAGAGGCTCACATCGCGTATTTGAATATGCCGATTTTAAGGAGTTAATAATACTATTGATGCATGGAAGTTTCACCTGAAATGAGTCCCCAGAATTCATGTCTTGTGTACCGTCCAACAATCAATCGCAGGATTACACCAGCAAAAACGTTTTTTGCTGGTGCAATCTTGCAATTGCTCTCTATACAGATAGGCAGAATGGATTTGGTGTTGTGCATGACAATGGTCAGCTCTGGTCACAAAGAGGGTTTATGACTTCTTCAGGTGCTCCTATAAAGGGCAGTATATACATATTGAATTTGTTGGATGGATTTCAGAAACCAAAAGAAGTGGCAGTTGTAAAGTGTCAGGCCCATAAGGCTGGCAAAGATTTGGTCACATTAGGAAACAAGTATGCTGACCAAATAGCGAGTTATGGTGCCTTGCAGAAAAGGACCATCATTCAGGAAAACGAAGATGACAATTTAGCAAATTATGATGTCACACAGAGTTCAAACAATGTAAACTGTTATTTTATAGATTAATTGCAGACTTCTTTGACTGAATAGAGGTATGTGCAGGAAGATGCTCCAGATGATAAAAAATTAAAATGAGTAAGATTGGATAACAGAAATAATGTTCTGCATTTGTATGTAAATAAAGATCCGAGGTATATTCTTCCTAGCTCGATGTTGTACCACGTGTACATATTTGCACAATCAAACTCATGCAGGGAGAGATAGTCTTATCAGGCTTTTCTAGGAAGTATTGGGAAAATACAGGATTTCAACATGTTGCTGAATATGTTTATGACAGGTGTCTAGTCTGTCACCTAAATAATAAAGGGAAAAAGACTGTTACAGTTCTGAATCACATGGGCAAATCAGAAGGCCCATTTATGAGACTATAAGCAGACTTTACTTAGATGCCACTTTGCAATGGCCTTAAGTATATCTTGGTAGTAGATTGTTTGTTCTCTAAATGGGTCAAGGCATTTCCCACTAGGTGATCAGATAGCCTTGCAGTACCCAAATTTCTGCTGAGGAAGTTGATACCATGATCTGGCCTTCCGAAGTCTATTGAGACTGATCATGGCACATACTTAAAGAATGAAGTGTTACAGGTAAATTGTTACAGCTTTTGAAATCAAGCAAAGATTCTCCTGTAGTTATCGACCACAATCCTTTGGTGTGGTGGAGAGGATAAATAGTACCCTCAAGAACAAGCTGGCAAAAGTCTGTGCCTCAACAGGTCTGAAATGGACTGATGTACTTCCTTTTTTGTTGATGAATATGAAAAGTATTCCTAACAAAATGACAGGCCTACCACTACCTGATATCATCATGAGTAGAGCAATGAGGCTTGCACATGTCCCTTCTGCTGCATTAGCTTCAATGCCTGATGATATCATTCTGGATTATTGCATAGGTCTGGCTAATGTGGTAAAATCTGTTTCTAGCCAGGTGGATGCACTTACAGAAGACTACAGAGATACTACCTGCCACAATTTAAATGCAGGGGACTTGATTGTTATCCATAAACATGTACGTCAGGGAGGAATGGATGAATGGTGGAGTGGCCCTTACCAAGGTATCCTGACTACCAAAAGTGCAGTCTAATAATGAATTATTATAGATATTAATGAGGTTTTAGTGATTATTCAAAAGAATCAAAGTGGGGAACTGTTGTAGCGTTTTCGAATACGCAAATATTGTGTGGAAAATATTTTTGATAATTAGTGTTTTAAATGATACATAGAGTCATAACTTAAGAATGCATGGTGTTACACCTGAAACCAGTTACTTAGTTCACTTTGAGGTGTGAGCCCTGAATAGTTACACCACATTTTCATGCAATACGCCATTATTTTAAAAAAGGATGCAGTTTCTGGTGTTCTTCTTAACTTGCTCCTATTCATTCCCCCTTCCAATCAGTGTCCCACTGCAAAGCCATCTCTCCTCTTGTTTTCCTAGATTATCGAGTGAATGACGTAAATCTGTTAGCGATATGCAACATTATTAGAAAATGTGTATTGTGAATGGAGCTTCCATCACGTGCTCAAAGAATCATTTTCAAGGACTTCCACTGGAAGTATTAGGGTAGTTGTGCAACATTCCATGAGCCATTGTTTAAGAAATGTTTCATTTGTGTTGTACATCTCTAGAGTACAGTAGCTGAGGAGGCAAGTGGAAGAGTTTTCTTACCTTAAGAAATGGGTCAGTGCTAAATAATCGTGTAGTTTTAAATTATTAAGTTGTTGCTTATTTGCTAATGCGGCCCTAACCTTGATCATACCATGCTGAATTTGTAGAATCTATTAATAGCTGTGTGATTTGGCGATAAAAGCTATAGGTTTCTGTCTTTCATGGGATTCTTTTACTATTTTCTCATAGGTGACTTGTTTTGCTCCTTTTTTGTTGTCAGTGCTCTTTATGCGTTTGACATTTTGAATTATTGCCTAGACTTTGCCTAGCTAGGGATAATGTAGTTTCATGATTCTGCATGTATCTTGAATTCTGTAATTGGGCTTTCATGACAATTCATGCATTTGTCTCTGTACAGTATTTTGACTTTTCTGTAATAAATATACATTTTTCCCTATTTTTAATCTAGAACTCAGTCCTTTATGCTTTCAACAATTTATTGTAAAACTCGGCTAAATTGTGTTTTCCTAATAAAGATTGTAGTCTCTAACCGCTAGATCACTGGAGACATCAAAGCCAAATTATTTTTGGTAAATATTGGGGTGATCAAATATTGGGGTGCAGATGATTATTGAAGTTCAGCTCCCACAAGCACATAGTGCTAAGCCATACCACCCAAGATGGGTGAAAAGAGGTAATCCAATTCCGCAACAAAGGATTAAAATCAGCAAACTGTACAAGACACTTTAGTAGAAGAGTACTATATATCTTTCAGAACCAAATATTTGAACATTCAATTAGTTAGCCCCTAGAGTGCCAGCGAGCAATGGTTGCTAATCTTGGCAAATATCCAATTATGATATTCCCATTTCATATCAGAAATGGCAATGCGGGCAGGGATCTATCTTAAAGAGAAGTACGGATATTTCATGATAATTATGATGTTGTACATTACGCAAAAATGCTGCAGTGGTGTAAAATTAGTGTAATTATGCAAACTTTCAGGACAATTACACAAAACACAAATCTGGCATTTTGTGTTTTTTTACTGCAAATTGTGTCCTCTCTTTCAAAATGTATGTAAGTTTGCACTTAGCACTAAAATAAGGGCAAATACAATCACGGTGAACAAGAGCTTCCTGAATTTCCGTCCTTTTTGTATTGCTATGGTGCTCCCATTATATATGTTTTTGCACAAGTGATCACCAATTATGGCGTCTGGCATAATGACAGAATTTTGAGGAAACAAAATTATGTGCAATGCCAGGAAATTATGCAGATTATGCCAGTGTGATTTATATTTCGTCCAGGCCTAGTTGCAATCTGCAGGGGTGGAGGGATAATGGTGGGAAGTGAGGGATATTGGGAAGGCAGAGGATTGGGAATGTTAGTACCAGTGAGAGAAAGAATGATATGCTGTGAATTATAAAACATTTGTGGAGCCTTCAAAACTAATGAGGTTTCTGTTTAATATAAAAAGAAATTGCAATAGGTCAGTGACTTGAGCAGGGCAGTGAAGGTGCACCTGCAGGTTACAGACTCCA
Source organism: Triturus cristatus (assembly GCF_964204655.1). Taxonomy (NCBI): domain Eukaryota; kingdom Metazoa; phylum Chordata; class Amphibia; order Caudata; family Salamandridae; genus Triturus; species Triturus cristatus. The sequence goes on along the minus strand of NC_140591.1, from coordinate 1,122,140,276 downwards.
ATCCCAATTAAATTGTACAGGGGAATGAATGTCTGCTGCTTGTCTTTAACTCTGTACAGTGCTCTGCTGCCTTTTGGCTAGGTGTGCACTATAGAAATACCACATACATACTGTAATTCCCTTTCCTTCGCTTGGCAAAGAAAGAGAGTTTGTTCAAAAGGTTTATTTGGGTACACACCTGTACTTCAAGTGCTGCCGATGCAAGGTGAAACTTGACACATACGCTGTAACATCAGACTCATAATCCCCTGAGCAAACTACCAACCAAGAATGCATTTCTTAGGAGAACGACTACCACAAACCCCTGAAGACAATCCTCTGCACAGAGATTCAACCTAGGTTGAAGTAAGACAGCAAAACACTTGCTGTATGCACAAATGCACAGGCTAGCTGGCACAATAGCGGACATTCTAGTTAACAATTGTTTGCTCCTGGAACAATTGTTCCAAATAGATCTTTGAACTTTGGAGTATGCAGTCACACAGAAATAGAGTGTTGGCTAAATAAAACACCTATTGAGTCCAATGAACACCATTACCAGTTTAACATTGTTGGACCTGGCCCCCTGTGCAGGATCACCCCAAAAATTTTGCCTTCACCCATCCTGTTTTCTGAACCTGTTTTTGTTGGCTTTTAGGACTCTGTGCACTTTTCCACTGCTAACCACATGGTAAAATTGGCTTACACACAATTGGCACTTTTTAATTTACTAAAAAGTCCCTAGTAAAGTGGTACTGCATGTACCCAAGGCCTGTAAATTAAATGATTCTAATGGGGCTGCTTCACTTATTGTGACACCCACTCAAGTAGCCTTTCTAAACATGTCTCAGGTATGCAATTGCAGCCTGTATTCAGTTTTAAACTTCCAATTATAAGAAACCCCTAGGGCAGTCCCTAAACAGCCCATCAGGGCGGGTGCATTGAATTAAAAAAGTTTGACATGTACTTTTAAGTTTTACATGTCCTGGTAGTGAAAAGCTTCCAAATTTATTTTTGCTACTGTGAGGCTTGCCTCTCCAACATTATAACATTGGGTTACCTTATTACATTTAATTAGTGATAACCTTTGTTTGGGGACAGGTAGAAAATCATGTTTGGTGTCTGCGGAATTGTGAATTAAAAATCCTCTTTAACCCCTTCCCCGCTCATGACGGAACCACTCCGTCATGAGCCACGGGCGCCGTGTGCTCATGACGGAGTGGTTCCGTCATGCTGCGGCCGTTGGCGGCAGCTCCTCCCACGTGGCGCTAATTCCCCGCCTGTGCGGGCGATTAGCGCAGTGGGTGGAGTCATGACGGAACCACGCCGTCATGAGCACAGCTCACCCGTGACTCATGGCGGCGTGGTTCCGTCATGAGCACAGCGGCGCCGTCAAGCCCCCAAACCCCCCAGCGCTGCGGCGGAATTCGCGCCGCAGCGAAGGGGTTAATAACAAAGTTGGATTTTAAGTCACAATTCTGAAAATGCCACTTTTAGAAAGTTGACATTTTCTTGCCCTAACCATTTGGTGCCTGCAGCTGGTTTCCTGGGTCACTTGTCTAGGTATAGTTGGCTATTGCCCTTTGTGTATTCCTCCCAGCCACACTATTGGGCGATTGGATATTGTCGGGATGGGCCATCCTGACTTGATGAGAGTGGCAAAGCTGTCACCTGTCACACTTCCACTTAAATGACGCCGCCTCATCTCACACACAAAGGACTTCACACTAACCTATTATGCTTGCAGACAGACTGGGACCAGGGCAGGTTAGCAAGAAATTCCTGACACCTTTGTTCGGGAAATCTCCAGAAATGTCTCCTACTTCTAAGGGGGCACCAGGTATAAAATGTGACCCCCAGACCCACTCTTCAGTACACTGCTGTACCTGTGAGTACTACAGAAGAAGGACTGGCATGCTGCTTGAGGCCTGCCTGTCCTGCTGTATAAGAAGGAAGACTGGGCCTGCACCCTTCTTCCCAGGCTGAAGTGACTCCAAGGGTCAGCTGACTGACCTCCTGTTCAGAACTACAGGGACACAACAAGCTCCAGAGGCCTTTCTGCAACTTCCCAGCTGACCTGCTGCATCTCAACCTGCCTGGACGTGCCTGAGCCTTGCTGGCCTCTTCTGGAGTAAATTTCTGATCCCCAAGAGTTGTCTCTCAGGTCCTGGACCCTTGGTATGGCATTAGTTAAGCTCCTTCTTGAGGGAAAGGAGACATCCTGAAGTTTTGGGCTCTTCGTGACAGCAAACAGGCCTGTTTGTGCCAAGATCTTGCTGCCCGCACCGACAGGTTAATTTAGTTACTTTTTGTGCTTCACCCTAACAAGGATTTGTGGCTGTTGCTTGAGAAGGGCTCACCCTCCAATTAACAACCCATTTTCTCACAAACAAGTTGCCTTGAATTATCTCCAAATGTGCTCAGTAGATGTCCAAATAATAAAAACCCAGTACATGGATTCAGTAGATGCAATTTATAACTGGGCATCAAGATTTTCTTCCAAGGGAGCCTGAGTACTTATTACAACTAAACGTTTCTAAAATTATTAGATTGTTTGCGACCATTATTTTATTAAAGCTAGCCACTTGAATCCTTTTCATTGTTGTTTGTCAGTGAGGATTACAAAAAATTCGGGGAGGAAGCTGCTTTTTATTATTCTTTCCCATTACATTCCTAAACAATTACACGGGGCTCTGGCAGCCAGGAAAAGCAAAAATAACATTCAAGAAATATCTGAGGAAATTATACATTTTACGTCAACTTGAAAACAAGGAGTCATGGCAAAGCAAAACTCTTTAAATAACTACATTCAGCGTTCCATACTGATCTTTGAGGTTAATGTAAAATAGTTGTAATATTTTGGGATTGCTCTTGATCTTGAGATCCATTAATGGTTTACAGGAATTCACAATGGCAGACATCCTTTTGGCTTCCTGTAGCATTTGTGTAACTCCTAAACATGAGGTGAAACAGCCAATATTTTTAGAAAAAGGGATTGATGAACTGTGCTCTTTCCACTTTTTGGACTCTCAGGAGGCAGAAACCATTCTTCTCTGGAAACAGACCATGATGTAACAATGCCTGCCATGGCTCTGTGGTTTGTGATTATTTACATTAAAGGAGGTATAATTTTGTTTGGCCTTGCACCATTTTACTTTCAAGTAACTTGATACTTGTATAGCGCACTACTCACCTGCAAGGGTCTCAAGGCACTTGTACGAATACCGCTGTGGAACCCATCCTGGCTTTCCCTGTGAGGCGTCCACTCCTGGGCACCCCCAAGGTGGAGGCCAGGCATCCTTAGCATTGTGGGGGCCGTTGTGGAGATTAAGCAAGCTATTGCCCAGAGTGGGACTCCATGATTGGAATGGCACCGAGGCGAGAATTATCAGGTCCGTGGAATTTTTGAGCCCAAGACCCGCCGAGGCGGGGAATTGAACCCTGGTCCCGGGCTAGATCTCTGCATCAGGGTCTGCCACTCTAATCATTGAGCCACACTTCTCCACTGAAGGATTGCTACTCACATCTTTTCTTCTTTGTATAACTAGGCCAGTTAGCCATTCTACCAATGTGGTAGTTCTCCTGTAGGCTCCAGGCTGAAGGGTTGCTTTCAGAGTATGATCCAACCCTGCCCCCATTGTCCCATTCTACATATGACCGCCTGCAGCGTAAGGTTGGTTTGAACATTTTTGCGAAGGCTGATTTTTATTTCCAGTTTGGTCCCATCTACAACTCTCGTTTTGTGTGTGTGTGTGTGTGTGCGTGCGAACTCGAACAAGTGTGTATGCATGTGAGGGTATATGTATGTATGGATAATAATCTTAATGCAATATCAAACTACAATGTACATTAAAAAAAATTGCAGGTTGGTACAAAGTCATGACTCTGTTCCGACATTGATTTTCCATAGATGCACCCATCTCAACCAGGTTACTTTGCAAAACAAATAGGTTTAGGGGTCCAAAGTTTTTCATAGGAGCGTTTTGCTTGTTGGCACTGCCAAATGCCAGGGTTGCCAAGGCTGCCTATTCTTGTTTTCAGCTCATGCCTCTTTCTTTTACTTTGTTTATTTACTTGCTTGCCTCTTTGTGTCACTTACTGTAGATTCTATTTCATCCCTTCTTTCTCCTTTTGTCGTATTCCTAGCTTTCTTTTTCCCCTTCTTTATCCCTTTAATGCCTTTCTCTTACTTGCTAATGGTCAAAGTCTGATGATGGAAAAAGTCCTGGCCCTCAAAAACGAGCACCTTTTCCCAGCACCTGGAATGCGTTGCAGCGCATTCGATGTAAAGGCTGTTTTACCTTATACATTCACGTCTAACTCTTTTTCAAAGTTATACGGTTAGGTCTTCTTTAGGCTGAATTAAAATAAGGTCATGCCCTTTCACCCATGGGCTGAGTCGACCCCAGACGTGGATAGTCACATTAATGAATGGGTTTTCATTTGGGGAGAGCTCTATTTGATGTAGGAAGTCAGATGAGATAGCTCAGACTAACTCCTGAAATGGCATCATCCAGCTTCTTCTACCTATTTAGAAGGTGTAATCACTCATTTATTATCCTAAGTGATGCTAAATATTTAATATTTAATAGGTCTGTGCAATCTAGCCCACCCTGTTTCTTTGGCAACTGCTCTAGCCACCGTGGAACGCTTTTTCATGTAATTATATCATACTGCAATTGTCAGCAATAGTTGTGTGTTGTATGCAGAAATATTGTCTCCTAAATATTGTTTACAAAGTATTGTCCGATTGGGTTAAGATCTTCTATTATTAACTCAAACAAATGGTCTATTATTCTCTGTTTCCACATGTCTCCCATTAAAAACAGGAGTCCACTTGCGTGGCTGTGCCTGGCTCTCGTGACACAAAAAGCCACATGACATGATATGGGGACATGACATTTCATCAGGCAAAACAGGTGTTTTACAATGTAGGCAGCTGCAGAATTTAGGCCTTGCTCTGCCACTACCTAGGGAAACCTACCAAACCCAGACATTTCTAAAAACTAGACAACCATGTGAGTCCAAGGTGGTGTGACCTTATGGATCCTTCTACTTTTTTATACAGAAGTCCTTGCAAAACTCAAACTAACATTTTTCTCACATTTCTGTGAGTGAAAGTTCTAGAATCTGAGTGGATTTACAACAGTGAATGGGGATGCTTTCGTCCCTAGGGGTCATAAAGACTGTTGCGCCTGTTTTAGGTTGGAGGCACAGCTCCGATGCCTAGGTGAACTCACCCCAAACCTTCTTTTTTTGTAGATTTTTTGTTTTCCTGGAGTCTAGTGGGGTGAGGGTGGGGGGAGGGTTGGGCATATACTTTTCTATTCCCACCCACCGGCGGTCAGAAAGTCTATTGTACCAATTCTAGTTTGTGAGTTGGGTGGCCCCACCCCTCCTTTTTTGGCATTTTTATCCCTCATATCTAGTGGGCTTACTGCCCTCGGGGGGAAGACATATTGGGGCAAGCAAACCCCATCCACTCCCCCAGAGAGTAGTAAAAACTGTTGCACCTGTTCTGATGTGAAAACATGGCCCAATGCCTGGCTGGGTGATCTCCACCTCTTCTGTTTTTTGGGGGGCCTATTTTTTCCCTGGTGTCTCTTGGATTTTCTGCTCTCCCAGCGGGCAGTTTGGGGGTATCCCCCTAGCTGCCCCTAGGTGGGGCAGGAATACTGCTGGGCCTCTTTTGGGGCGGTGCCCTCGTCCAATACCATGGCAGGGCACTCACTCCCCTTTTATGCCCAAATGTAAAATTTCTCTTGTCTAGTGGGATTTCCACCCCCAGGAGCATTGCTTTTTCTGCAGTGTAAGTATGGCCTGATGCCAGGATGAGACATTCCTATCCTTTTTCATTCACCATTTTGAAACCTCTAATGCCTAGTGGGCTTTCTGGCCCCTGAGGGAGCAAGTTGGGGCAAACCCCCTTCTGTAGAAATTCTGTGTTGCCCCTTTTGGGGTGCGGGTATGGCCCAATGCTAGGGTGGGACAACCCCAGCCCCTTTTTTATCCCAGTATACAATCACTTGTGTCTACTGGGCTTTCTACATCTTGGGGAGGTGGGTGGGCAGATTATTGGCAAACCCAGAATCAGGGCAATCCTCCTATCTGGTCTAAGGGAGAACAGAAAGACTCATTTGACCATTCAGGGGTGGGAGTATGGATTGCTGCCAGGTGGGTCAGCCCAAACCTTTTTTGGGGCACTGTAAAATCACACCCTGGAGGGAAGACTGGGGGCAGAAAGATTGCATTACCCTCTCTGGGGTGGGCGCATAGTGCGAGGGCAAGGTTTTAAAAAACAAAAAGAAAAACCATGGTGTTTAGTGGGCTTTCTACCGTTCCGGGGGACAGATTGGGGACAAACCCCCAGTCTGCCTGCAGGGGGACAGAAAAACTGTATTTCCACCTTCTAGTGTGGGGCATGGCCCTTGCCAGAGTGAGCCACCACACACTCTTTTTTTGGTTCCATTTAAATAAACTAGTGGCTAGTCAGATTTGTACCCCCTTGAAGGGGCATATTGGGGTAAAACACCCTGACCCACCTCCCCAGGGTGTATAAACACTAATCTTGCCCATGGGTCTAGTGGTGTGAAATTCTGCTTAGGCTGGGACCCACTAGGGAGAGATAGGGGAGATTCTCCCTTTTCCAACAATACCTCCTCCATCAAAATCAGTGCTTGTGGGGCTGAGATATTTCCAACAGCACTGATGCAAGTAAAATCAGAGGAAGGGCTCATTTCAGTTTCACGTCCTATGTGATAATGCCAGGGCACCATGCATACTGATCATTATTACAATAAAAAACAAAAAATGTTGCTGCTGGGGAAGCTTTTTTCCAGCAACCCCACCTGAAAAATAAAAATGATAATCCCTCTGGTGCCAGCACCAGAAGGGTACACTGCCCTGGGTATTTTGACGTGACCTTCCTGTCCACAGCAACTGTCTGTGGGTTCTCTTGAAAGAGAGTTCACTTTAATAGAGCCCAAGAGGTTTTGCCCACTGTAAGTAAAGCTAATAATAGGTATTTTGCAACCACAATGCATTGCTGTCTGGTAGGCTTGACCCAAACATGCACCACACCGCCAATGGATCTCCTAATGTAAGGTTTCTTGCTTAGAAAAAGGCAGCAGGTTAGTCAGAAAAATAAAATCAGGTAAGGGTATCATACCAGTACTGCACCAGAGTCTACTGATGTATATATCTTCCCACAGGTGTCCCACCTTCTGAATACCCCCGAGGTGCCAGACAGAATCGGCAAACTTTATCCCTTCCAATAGCTATCTAGAGATGCTGTAACGTCACCCAACAAGAATGTAACGAGTCCCTCAGATAAAAGATGCAGACTGGTGTGCTGGTTTCAATTCCTGTTTTACTGTGCCTTATTGAGGGTGGTCTGGAGCTCTCTTGGTGCTTATCCTATCAAAGTCCTATGCTTTCTCAAAGTGACAAGGTCAAATAAATCCAACAAGGATTTCATTGTTTAAACCCTGCCATGGATACTGCCAGGATGTATCTATGTCATACACATATTGCATCCCCATGTGGTATCTAGACTCCAGCCATGACTCTGTGGCCTCTGTCTGTAGGCCATCAGAGAGCGGGAGGCTAAGCTTTGTTGGCCAGGTCAAACAGGGACATGTCAGAGCATTTTAGATCTTCCAAACAAAAACACACAATAAATGGAGATGGGAAAGATCCTCCTCTTCCTTGAGTAAAAGGTGCTGCTTCCTGGACATTTGGAGTTTTTAATTTGTTCTCAGGCACCAGACTCTTTCTTCATTATCAGAGAGAATCCTGACCTTAAAAAAGATGAGGATGAAGGTTCCAACTCCATCGTCAGATCCTGCACAGGTCGAGGTCTTCTGGCAAGCTATACTGGATCATTCATGATGTTTCTGCACTACTCCCAAAGGGTAAGCACACTCATTGCGGGTATGTGACTCAGGGTGCTCGGGTGCCTCCCAGCTCAGTGTCTCAATGATGGCACCTAAAAAGAAGTCAACACCTGCCAAGTCAATGTCCTCAGTTCAGTCAGCATTGACTCAGATGCCATCCTCAGAGCCAGCCTCGGTGCTGCCTTCAAAGCCTTAGAAGTTGGCTGCAAATATAAAAGTGGACACTACATTAGTTTGCAAAGCATTATAAGCATTATAATCATTGGAGTTCACTGTGCCCTGGAGGCAAAATCCAACATTTTTACACAGATCTTGCAATCTTCCTCTGGAGAGGTTGATGCTTTGCCTCCATTTAAAGAGACAAATGGAATCTGTTCTGGCTGTTTCAAGAAACCAAACTTTTCTTATGCTCCCCAGTTTACAGGCAAATAGCCATATGACATTGACCTACCCCCTGTGACCAAAACCCATCAATAGTAAATGGCAGTTCAGAGAGACAGCTGACTTCTCCCTCAAATGCTTCAAAAATAGCAGAGCTGCTATGGCTTGCTTGTTGGGCTTAGCTTAGGGGTCTGGCAGTGGCTACTGTTAAGTATTATTTGGCTCCCGTGTCCACTTTCATAAGTCTTCCTTATTAGCCTTCCATGTTTAGATCACCACTTATGGTGCATATTCTTAAAGGTATACCTTACTAGTTTTCTCAGTGGGATTTGAATCATGTGCTGACTCTCCTAATGGTATGCGTATTTAAGTCTAAGCGCAGTTACCCAGTTCAACTTCTCACTCTGAAGACTAACTTATTGGTGGCAATAAGTTCAGACATAGGCTCAGAGAAGTGCAGGTCATGTCTGAATTCCCACTTTTTACTGTGTTCTACCTATATAAGTTGGTCCTCCATACGGACCCATCCTTTCTACCCAATATGGTATCTGCTTTCATATGGGCCAGTCCATCATTCTTCCATCTTTCTTCACTCCACTTCATACAACAAAGAAAGAGGCACAGCTGCTTGGACTGGTCCCCAGATGCACAGTATCCTACTATATCAACCATACTCAGCAGGACGAAGTAGATGATCAGCTCTTTATGGGTTGTGCAGAGCGAAGGATTGCAATGCAGTGACCAAATGCACCATTTGATGTTATTCATCATCCTTATCGAGATCTCTTATGCTTTAGCCAACAAAGATCCTTCAAAGGGCTTTTGTGTCCACTCCACTAGGACCAAGGCTGCTTCCACAGCGCTCACCAGAGGAGGTCCGCAGGCTGACATCTGCCAGACAACCATGTGGTCATCCCTGCATACTTATCTCTGCATTACAGTCCAAGGATGTGGAGATGAATACTCTTGTGCTGCATGATTTCCTTGGTTAACCGGCATTACCCGGTTCTATCTCTAGGAGGATACTGCTTTAGAACTCATTTATGGAATCTGTAGGGACTGAGAACAAAACATAACTTTCCTTTGGCAGCAATATTTCTGGCAAATACATACTTTTACTGCAGATTCTTTACTCTTCATTCCTCCATTGATGAGTTAGTGCCATGAATAATGAGATGCCAAATTATGCAAACATATCATATGAGGTATTTATCACTGTTGTTAATGGTCTCTTGGTTCCTCCCCACATGCCTTAATGGGGCCCAGAAAAAAATTAAGGAACTACCATAGCACACTAGATGGCACCTTATATCTGCAGATGTCATATGATCATGGGAGGGCAAAATTATGGCTTAAGTGCACGGCACCACTTCTAGTGCAGGAGAATGACTCACGGGGAAAATATTTCCAGATCCCAGCTGATGCATAGAGGGGTATGCTACAGTCACTTTACATTTTTTTGTTTTGACATCAGCAGTCATTACATTGCAGAATTTATATTGGGAGTGACCCCATCATTAGTTAATTTTTAAAGATTTAAATTGACCTAATTTTTCCTTTGCAAATGTTTATATGCATGAATATGTATATTTATGTTTTTGAAAGTGTATATTTTGGTTATATATCTAAATATATATATCTAAAAAATATATTTGTTATATATATATGTGTATATATATATATGTGTGTGTGTAGATATATATATATTTAATTATATATTAATTAAATATATTTATTATTAATTAAATATATTTATTTATATATAGATTATATAGATTTAATTTAATTATTATAAAGGTATTAATTTTTTATCAGTTATTAATTTTTGTGTTTATTACATTTAGCATTTTAGTTTCGTAGCAAGTTGTGGGTTTATAGGGGAATAGGGTGGGAAGTAATTTAATTATAATTTTTATTAATATTGTTTATTAATTGATATTTATGTCTTTAATATTTTATATTGTTTATTGTGGGGATTCATTTATTATTAATTAATTATTAATTGGCTGTTAATTATTAATAATTGATTGTTCATTATGTTAATTGTGTCTTTTTTTAGGAGCAGGTTGTGGGTTTATAGGGGAGTAGGTTGGGAAGTAATTGAATTATAATTAATTAATATTTTTTATTAATTAATATTTATGTATTTAATATTTTATATTGTGAATTGTGAAATTAATGTATTATTAATTATTTAATAATTGGTTGTTGATAATTATTAACTAATTGTTAATTATGTTAATTGTGTCATTTTTTAGGAGCGGGTTGTGGGTTTATAGGGGAGTAGGGTGGGAAGTAATTTAATTATAATTAATTATTTAATATGTTTTATTAATTAATATTCATGTAGTTGATATTTATGAATGTTAATTGTGGTAACTAATTTATTAATAATTAGTTATTAAGTGGTTAATAATATTGATTAATTAATTGTTAATTTTGTTAATTATATCAATTTTTTAAGAGCGGGTTGTGGGTTGCGTAGGGTGTGAAGTAATTTAATTTTAATACATAATTTTTTTAATATAATATTTATTTAATGTTGTTTTATAGTGTTAAATGTGTGAATTTATTAATAATTCTTTTTAATTTTCTTGTTAATTGAGTAATTAATTGTTAATTAATTATGTTAATTGTTTCATGTTTTACGACATTGGTGGTGTCATTTATGGGGGAATATGATAGGAGGTAAATTATTTTTAATGAATTAATTGTTTGTTATTTAATGCTAATTAATTTGCTGGAGTGGGAATAGTAAATTATTCTGCTCCGCTATCCAACACTTTCCCTACTGTTGCATTTGCTGGAGTTGTAATAGTAAATTATTCCCCTCCGCTACCCAACACTTTCCCTACTGTTGCACTTGCTGGAGTGGGAATAGCAATTTTTACCCCTCCGCTATCCAACACTTTCCCTACTGTTGCACTCCCTGGAGTGGTAATAGTAAGTTTTACTCCTTCGCTATCCAACACTTTCCCTACTGTTGCACTCTCTGAAGTGGGAATAGTAATTTTTACCCCTACGCTATCCAAGACTTTGCCTACTGTTGCTATCCCTGGAGTGGGAATAGTAAGTTTTACCCCTACGCTAGCCAACACTTTCCCTACTGTTGCACTCCCTGGAGTGGGAATAGTAATTTTACCCTTAGGCTATCCAACACTTTCCCTACTGTTGCACTCTCTGGAGTGGGAATAGTAACTTTTACCCCTACGCTATCCAACACTTTCCCTATTGTTTCTATCCCTGGAGTGGGAATAGTAATTTTTACCCCTACGCTATCCAACACTTTCCCTACAGTTGCACTCCCTGGAGTGGGAATAGTAAATTATTCCCCTCCGCTATCCAACACTTTCCCTACTGTTGTATTTGCTGGAGTGGGACTAGTAAATTATTCCCCTCCGCTATCCAACACTTTCCCTACTGTTGTACTTGCTGGAGTGGGACTAGTAAATTATTCCCCTCCGCTATCCAACACTTTTCCTACTATTGTACTTGCTGAAGTGGGAATAGTAAATTATTCCCCTCCTCTGACCAACACTTTCCCTACTGATGTACTTGCTGGAGTGGGAATAGTAAACTATTCCCCTCCGCTATCCAACACTTTCCCTACTGTTGCACTCGTTGGAGTGGGAATAGTAAATTATTCCCCTCCGCTATTCAACACTTTCCCTACTGTTGCACTCCCTGGAGTGGGAATAGAAATGTTATCCCCTCCGCTATCCAACATTTTCCCTACTGTTGCAGATAATGTAGTGTAAAATGTAGTTTAAAAAAAATTAAAATATTTTAATATTTTAATTTAGTATATATGTATTTTATTTTAATTTTTATTTTACAAGTGTATGTATATATATGTTTTTATAATTTTTAATGTTTCTAACATTTTATAATTTATTAAAATAACTATCTATTATTATTATTAAGTAAATATATATATTATATGTTATATATATATATGTGTTTAATTTATTTTTACATTATATCTATTACTTATAATTTTTTACTTATTTTAATAATTCTATGTTTTTTAATTATATGTATTATTTAATTTATTTAAATTTTTTAATTCATTGAAAAAAACAATACTTTTATCAACGATATTTTTTACAATGATATTTTTTTTCACAATATTTTTTTACTTACCATTATGTAGATAGGAGGTCGATATTTTTGTGACAATATTTTTGTAGGTCGACATTTCTGTTGTTGATATTCTGTCAGTGATCCGTACGGGGGACCTATCCCCAGATCTTTGCCCATGGTGACACAGGGGGTTCTCGTGGCCTGGCGCGCCTCCCTGCACCATACCCAATGGTCGAACACTCTAACACTCTAACCCAATACATGCCACTCTCGCAGGGCTCCTAGCTCCAGGAGGTCAGCAGCTTAAAGGGATTCAGGGCCTGGGACCTTATTGCCATCTCGCAACTCGGTGACATATGGGGAGGTGACCACATGCACACTTTTCAGGACCTACAAACCTGATATTCCTTACATTCCTCTCAGTTTTATAGGTACCTGCAGCTACGCCACGCCCTCCACAGTCACATATCAAACGTCACCTCACTGCCAGAATATAGTCCACCCGAGGCGCAAGCCATGACAGGTAACTTGGGGAAGGGAGGGATCTTCCATATCTACCAATCTCTAACAAATAACACCCCAACACGTTGGACCGACTTAGGGATCAGTGGAAGGAATGACTCGGGCCTCTGGAGGAAGAAGACTGGAGAGATGCACTGATGGCACCCAAAACAGCCACTACTTCTGCTAGACTCCATTTGGTCCAACTGTAATACTTACATACCGCATACCTAACACCAAAACGCCTTCATAGCGCAGGGCTAAGACCAAATGCATCATGCGAACACTGCAACCAAGATCAAGCGGATTTATTTCACATGGTATGGATCTGCCCCATGATTATACGATACTGGGACTCCATAGAGAAGGAGCTCACAGAGGTTCTGAGCTGGGAGGTCCCACATAAGCCATTAAATGTGCTCCTGGGAATCACAGATGGGTTGGACGGGTCTAGATTTGACAAACTATTTCTGAACACAGCCATGATGGTGGCCTAGAGGGACATTGCTGCCAGCTAGTTAAATCCTGCCTCACCTACCATAACGAAATGGCGTAGAGGGGTGGACTGGTGTGCAGCACAGGAGACACCTATGTACGAGGCTAGGGGGTGCCCAGCGAAGTATCGCAAAGTCTAGAGCAAATGATTGGGGTTACTAGAATTATAATACCTTCTTTGAGGGACTGTGAGCTATGTTCAAGGTTTTATTTTGTTTTCCTCTTTGCAACTATGTATTCCAGGTTCCTTTTCTGTATGGGTAACATGATGACGTCCTACAATTGCTGTAAAATGCCACATTTGATTACTGCTGGTTTTCCTTGTTTTAAAAAACCAATAAAGTTGATTATCAAAAAGAAAAACTATCAGGAGATCCTGTGAAAAAATTTAAGGATGTATTTCATAAGAAATTGTCAATTTGGCATCAGAAAGAATTGATGGATGATGATGAATATCACCATCTAAGGACTGACCATCCTGTGACTCCCTCCATATACTTTCTAACAAAAGTACATAAAGACAAACATAATCCACCAGGGAGACCTATTTTGAGCTCAATTGGAGCCTTCCTTGAAAACACTTTGAGATTTATTGATATCTTCCTTTTTCCTTATGTGGCTGTATTACCATACTATCTTAGAGACTCACAAGATTTTTTAAACTGGACAGATGGTATACCGTGAAAATCAAACTATTGGATGGCCTCAGTTGACTTGGTGTCTCTGTACACTTCCATATACCAATCAGATGGGATGGAAGCCTGTGAATACCTTTTGAAATCCAGATCGCTGTCTCTCCTGGAATATTCCGGAATAATTATGGAAATTATGAGTTTCTGCCTCCGACATATTATGTTCCTACTTAACAATGAGTATTGTCTCCAGAAACAAGGCACAGTCATGGGGACATCCTTCGCACCACCCTTTACAAATCTTACCATGGGTTGGTGGGAGGCGGAGATAGTGTTGAATGATCACAACATGGTCAAAGCAGACCAGATCATCATTTGGGTCCACTATATTGATGATTTATTTATATCTTGGGAAGTTGAAAGAAAGGACTTTGAATTGTTCATTGAGTCCTTGAACAACAATCCACAAAAATCAAATTCACCTATGAAATCATTAATACAGAGATAAATTATCTTGACTTCAATGTGTCTGTAAAAGACGACAGATTATGTACCAAGATTCATAGAAAGACCACCAATCCATCTTTCAATCAATCAATCAATCAATCAATCAATCAATCAATCAGGGGGTTTAAAAGTTTGCTACTCACCCGTGAGGGTCTCAAGGTGCTGGGGGGGGGGGGAGTGCAGCTCTGGTTCAGCTGAATAGCCAGGTCTTGATGCTCTTTCTGAAGGTGTGCAGAGTAGGGGAGCGTCTGATGTTGACTGGGAGCTTGTTCCAGGCTTTGGTTTCGATGTAGGAGAAGGCTTTTCCACCTGCTCTGGTTCTGCGGATGCACAGGGGTTCTGCCAGGGCAAGGTCGGCGGAGCGGAGATTCCTGTTGGGTACGTGGAAGGAGACTCTTTTGTTGAGGTATTTGGGTCCGCTGTTGTGGAGGGATTTTATGCGGGGATGAGTACCTTGAAAGTTACTCTCTTCTTGACCGGGAGCCAGTGGAGGTCTCGCAGGTGTTCGGTGATGTGCTCATGTCATGGGATGCTGAGGACGAGTCTGGCTGCAGTGTCCTGGATGGTCTGGAGTTTGTGTAGCAGGGATTTGTTGATTCCAGTGTAGAGGGCGTTTCCATAGTCCAGTCTGCTAGTTGCGAGTCCGTGGGTGACGGTCTTTCTGCCTTTAGGGGATCCACTTGAAGGTCTTACAGAGGATGCGGAGGGTGTTGAAGCAGTTGGAGGCAACGATGTTGATCTGTCTGGTCATGGTAAGGGAGGAGTTGAGTATGATGCCAAGGTTCCAGGCGTGGTTCGTGGGGGTGGGTGGGGTGCTAAGGGCAGAGCGCCACCAGGAGTTGTACCATGCAGATTGGGAGTGTCTGAGGACTAGGACTTCTGTCTTCTCCGAGTTGAGTTTCAGACACCTGCTGCTCATCCAAGCTGCAACGTCTTTCATTCCTTCTTGGAAGCTGAGTCTGGTGGTTCCATGGGAGAGATAAGCCTCCCAGTAACAAAAACAAATTTGTGAGTTTTTCACTACCAGGACATGTAAAACGTAAAAACACATGTTGTACTTTTAAATACAGTGCAGCCTGCCATATGGACTGTTTTAGGGCCTACCATAGTGGTGACTTCTATGTATTCAAAATGGAGGTTTTGGTCTGGCAGATGGTTTATTTTGCCTGGTCGAATTGGCAGTTTAAAACTGCACACAGGCTGCAATGTCAAGCCTGAGACATGTTTGAAAGGGCTACTTAAGTGGGTGGCACAATAAGAGCTTTAGGCCCACTAGCAGCATTTAATTTACAGGCCCTTGTTACATGTAGTACCACTTGACTAGGGGTTTATTATTAAACTAAATGTGTCAACTGGGTGTTAGCCATGTTTAAATGAGAGAGCACAAGCAGAACAGTTGACCTCCTGAGGCGGAAGCCGGGAGAGACGCATCGCTGTTTTTAAAATTACTTTGATTGTATTGCTGTGTGTTTTAATCTTACCTGCACTCTCCCCTGGGCACTACCGCGCTGCAGCTGAGAACGCTGCCGCGGGCTACCTGATTGTGTTGCCGCCATCCCCGGGACACAGAGGCCACGCCCACCAACATCAGGTCACGCCCCCTCCGATTCAGGGTTTTTAAGCGCGTTGATTTGTCAGCGCGGCCCAGAACAGTTGACCTCCTGAGGCGGAAGCCGGGAGAGACGCATCGCTGTTTTTAAAAATTACTTTGATTGTATTGCTGTGTGTTTTAATCTTACCTGCACTCTCCCCTGGGCACTACCGCGCTGCAGCTGAGAACGCTGCCGCGGGCTACCTGATTGTGTTGCCGCCATCCCCGGGACACAGAGGCCACGCCCACCAACATCAGGCCACGCCCCCTCCGATTCAGGGTTTTTAAGCGCGTTGATTTGTCAGCGCGGCCCAGAACAGTTGACCTCCTGAGGCGGAAGCCGGGAGAGACGCATCGCTGTTTTTAAAAATTACTTTGATTGTATTGCTGTGTGTTTTAATCTTACCTGCACTCTCCCCTGGGCACTACCGCGCTGCAGCTGAGAACGCTGCCGCAGGCTACCTGATTGTGTTGCCGCCATCCCCGGGACACAGAGGCCACGCCCACCAACATCCGGCCACGCCCCCTCCTATCACTCACTTCCTATTTCACATGTGCATCTTCAGGTCGCGCAGCGGACGAGCGCAGCGGGCGCGCCGTCTGCGCGCCGAAGGCGCGCCTAAGGCAAGCCTGTCTGCGCCCGTCCGCGACCAGACCGCGGCCGGGGCCGGACATGCTGGTGGTGAGGCTGTACATAAGGGTAGAATCGTACGGTCGCGGGAAAACCTATGGTCTCTAAATTTCATGGCTGATACCTGTGCTCACAGGATCGACCTTGGGACTACTACACTCCCTCAGGCTTGTGGGACTTGTGGGATACCTCTAGGCAGGCCGGATGGTTGGAAGGTGGAGGGGCCGAGAAAACCCAAGCCACCATTCAACAGAGACCTCAGCGCAGGCCTTCTGAATTGCAGATCCCTGGCTAAGCACGCAGACGACATCTGGCTGCTATTGGAAGGGTATCAGTGGGATGCGCTGTTTTTAACAGAAACTTGGCTTAACGAGGACAATATGACTGCCATTGCACTGGCTGTACCCTCTGGGTATAAGATATGCCTCTCCAATCGGCTAGGCGAAAAAAGGGGTGGGGGTGTGGCAGTCATATATAAAGAGCAGCTCACACTCACATCCTCAACCCCTACTTTTATTCAGGGTCTAGAGGGTTTACATTTCTGCTTTCAGGTGGGTCCTCAACTATCCCTAGCGGGACTAGTTATCTACCGCCCCCCCTGGAGGGGAGGAGCCCCTCTTGATCACTCTGATGGATATTATCATCCAGAGCTCCCTCCTTCACCCTCAATTTCTCGTAGTTGGCGACTTTAATATTCATATGGATAGGGAAGAATGTGTCCCTGCAGCATTACTGAGGTCCACACTAGACACAGCCAACCTACGACTTATCAACAAGGGCCCCACGCACAGAGCGGGCCACACGCTGGACTTAATATTTTATAATATTGACAACGTGATGGCGGAGACACCGCTGCCGTTGGTATGGTCAGACCACTCGCTGGTTCCATTTAAACTAAAGTTAGCAGTGGACAAACCTGTGACAAGCAAGTTCTCTTTCAGGAAGAGACAATGGAAGAAGTTAGTGCCTGCTGCAGTGGGGCCAGTCCTTGCCCAGAACATACCTACCCTCACCTCAAATGTCGAGATTGACGCACTGCTACTTAATGACTGGGTTGGAAATATGGTGTCATCTATTGCACCAGCATCACACGTGATATCCAAGCGTGATTCCCCGTCTGCTCCCTGGTTCTCTCAGGACCTTAGAATACTAAAGTCGGACTGTAAACGGCTGGAGAGGCTTTGGAGGCTAAATTACGGTCTCCCAGATAAAATCAGATATAAGGAAGCATCCAAAAAATTGCATAAAGCCATTAGAAAGGCAAAAAAACAGTTCTACGCGAACTCTATTCAACAAGCTGAACATTCGAGCAGAGAAACTTTTAAAATAGTACAGTCCTTCTTCAAACCTAGGTGTGTTGAGCGGGAGGTTCCCCTGTCGGCCAAGCTGTGCAACAGCATTTCTGACTTCTTTGACTCAAAAATTAAACAAGTCTATGAATCTTTCGGGCCAGAGAAGATTACGGTAAAAACGGACCTGGTTGAAAAAATGCCGGATTGCACTACCCTGACACAATTTGAGCCAATAGCTCTAAACTTGGTTATGCAAGAACTTAGCCGATGTAAGTCAGGATCTCCTGACGACCCCTGCCCTCCAAAACTCTGGAACACCATAGCTGATTTTGTGGCTCCCACTATGCAGCAAATTTGGAATGTGTCCATCTCCTCTGGGGTGTTCCCGAATATCTGGAAACACGCCACTCTCCTCCCGTTAAAGAAAAAACTAAACGGGAACCCCAAGGATCTTAGCAATCTCCGCCCGATCTCTCTGCTGGCGGCACCGGGCAAAATGCTTGAGAAACTAATTCAGCGCCAACTGAATAAATTTATTGAAGAGAATAATATATTACACGAGACGCAATCAGGCTTTAGACCCGGCTTCAGCACTGAGACAGCACTAATTGAGGTGACAGAGGCAGTGAGGTGGTCGATGGATTCAGGGGCCTCTGCGATGCTGGTGCTCCTGGATCTGTCGGCCGCTTTTGACACGGTTGACCACGCTAAACTACTGTCACGATTAGCGGAGGCAGGCATCAGGGACCAGGCACTGGGATGGATACAGTCATACCTGACCCAGAGAACACAGAAGGTGGCGCTAGGGTCTGTCTCTTCAACACCAAAGGCCCTCAGCTGTGGCGTCCCTCAGGGATCGGCTCTTAGCCCACTTTTATTCAATATTTACCTAGCTCCACTCTTCACGCTGATTGCCAACTGGGGGGTCAAGGCTGTTTCTTATGCCGACGACACCCAGCTGGTGTTTCCGTACTCAGAAGTGTCAGAGGCGTCCTTTGCAAGCTTCAAGGGCTGTCTCCAGGATGTGGCTTGCTGGATGAACACAAATAAACTAAAACTCAACGCTAACAAGACGGAAGTGATCTTTTTCGGTAAAGGCCCCCCTCCTCCATCTGATCTCTGGTGGCCGGCAGAGATGGGACAACCCCCCTCGCCCAGCCACTCGGCAAAAAATCTGGGAGTGCGGTGGGATGACAGTCTGTCTTTTATATCGCACATCCAGCAAAAAGTTGGCTGCTGTCTGTGCAAGTTGAGGAATCTCCGCAAGATCCTGCGACTCTTGCCAGTAAGCTGCCGAAAAACAGTAATCCATGCCACGGTGACAGCTAGACTGGATTACGCTAACAGCCTGTATTTAGGCTTACCAAAATACCTTATACATCGACTGCAACTGGTCCAAAATGCGGCTGCGAGACTGCTAATGCGGATTCCTTTCAAGCACTCGGTCTCTCCACATCTTCTCTCACTCCACTGGCTACCAGTAGCTAACAGAATAAAATTTAAGGCACTTACATTGGCTTTCAGATCATTGTATGGCACCTGCCCAAACTATCTGAAAGCCCGATTGCCAAGATACACTCAAGCCCGCTCTCTCCGATCCAACAACCGTGTTCAGATTGCAGTCCCTAGAGCAAAAAAAGCACGGCTGGGAGGACGGACTTTTTCGGCCAACGTAGCGACACTCTGGAACAGCCTGCCCCCCGCTCTTCAACAGGCCCCTTCTGAAGCATGCTTCAAGCGCATGCTGAAAACCTGGCTTTTCGCTCAACCGCGCTAGACGTTACCACCTCTAGCTTTTTTTTTTGGTCAACAACACATCTTGTTCTGGTAGCGCCGGGACACCTCCTTGTGAGGTAGCTGTACGCGCTTTATAAAATTCTATATTATTATTATTATTAGCAGTGTTAGCAGTGGCAGGAGTCCTAAAGCCAACAAAAATGAATTTCAGCAAACAGGGGGGGAGAAGGCAAAACGTTTGGGGGAAGACCACGCTAAAGGCTGTCAGGTCTAACAGTATCGAATTCCATTTTTCTTTTTTTAGTTTTTATTAGTGTTCATAGCTGTAATATTGACTATGTTTTTATAAACGACACTTTCAGGCATACCTGTCCTGTCCAGAGCTGCAGTACCTTTCCGTTTGCTCGAGTCTGCTCTATTAACCCCCGGCATGCCTTTTATAGGTTTAGTCAGTGGACTTCCATTTCAAGAGTACTCTGAGCCCTCTGGCTCTTCTTTAGCCTCCACGAACGCTGGCAGACCATTGGACCAGGGGAAGAACACAGGCTGACAGGGCCAACAGCTAGAAGGTGCCAGCAGCTGCTACTTGCCCTAAGCCTCCTGCCATGTGCATTTTCGAGTGCAAGGCCTGTTTTGGTCACATAATTCCCTGTCCTTTTGCAATATGACCAAACAGGGTGATGCTCGGTTTACCATCTGTCAGAACAGGAGAGAAAGTGCGTACAACATCATCCTGGAGATGTGTGGCCTTTGCAGCAGAAAGGGTAGGGTTGTACATGACATGGACCAGCATGAGGACTTGGTATTTCAATTTTCAAAACAAGGCTCTTTCAGGTGAGAGGTCCAGCCCTAACGGAGACCTCTTGCGATATTTTTCCACTGCTACCATAAGAATTTTATAGCCCATATGTAACGCAGGTCTCTATCACCCCTGCACTGCAGGGTGGGCCCCATTCAGCTGTAGGGCTCTTGTGAGATATGAAAGACGCAGGGGCCCCTACTCACACTCTTCAAAGGCCCCAGCATCTTCCTGAACTATGGCAGAATTGGCAGTGGTCGCTTAAGTCCATGCATTTGGGCCACAATTGTTGAGACATTGTAGCATATTCTGCCGTATAATTCTCCCATATAATTCATTCAAGTTTGATAACTTTATTCGAATACCAGAAGTATCTATAAAAGTACAACACGTACAATAAAATATATATATTACATAATAAAAACACAATTCGATAAACACAGTAAGCTAAAATTCAAATCACATAACAAAAATGCGGAAAGCAGTGCTTCATTCTTTAATGCATTATATCATGCAGACAGTTAGCCTGGGAAATATTTATGTATATATATATTCACTTAAAAAACCATAAGTTTCACACATGTTATAGTTAGCTGGACATTTCCCTCATAAAAAACCAATGAAATTCCCCCGTTATAGTTAGTGCAGGCAACTATAACTCACGCGACCGCAATCCTCTGCTGATGACGTCAGATATTACATCACTGATTAAATATGTGTCTTTCTGAAAAAAAAATATTTGTAATATATGTATAGCTAAAAATTAATGGAAGAAGACATGGGTAAATAAGTGTCTAAATACAGTGATGCAATATCTGACGTCATCAGCAGAGGATTGCGGTCGCGTGAGTTATAGTTGCCTGCACCAACTATAACGGGGGAATTTCAATGGTTTTTCACGAGTGAAATGTCCAGCTAACTATAACATGTGTGAAACCTATGGTTTTTTAAGTGAATATATATATATATATATATATATATATATATATATATATATATATATATATATATGTATATATGTATATATATATATATGTATATATATATATATATATATATATATATATATATATATATATATATATATATATATATATTTATATATCAAAAACGTGTTCGTAATAAAGGTAGTTAGCTATAACTGAGAACAGGAGCCTCATTCTGTGGAGCTCCCTTAATAGTCTAATATTGTGGAGTGCTTCAAATGTTGCAATGAAACATAAGTATATTTCTGTTTCTTTACTGGATTTTGGCTTGCAACTTTAATGCAGGTAGGGCGGGGCGTTGTGAAAGTTTGCACTTCTCCTGGAACTGGAACATGATGTTAACCGACTGCAGTCTCAGTGCTGACAGCTCTGCTGACGCTCATAAAGAAAGTTCAAAGAGACAGTCCCTCAGACTCCGAGCCTGCAGGTCTGGAAATTAAAAAGAACACCTCCACTGAACTCTTTTATTCTTTTTTTTTTAAGAGGAATGGCTGCAAAGTGATACTTAAGATTTTGAACATCAACCTACTCTGCTGATTGACTTCCGTTTAATGGGACACACATGTGAATATATTGTTTGTTTCAAGTTCGTGACCTCAAATTGCCTTTTTCAGGACTAACGATTTGAGAAGAGAGTGGGGCAAACACTGTTTTGAAGAAACGTTGCCGCTCCCGCACGTGCCTTAAGATGCCTGGGGAAAGGCAGTGGGCTAGAAAGGCAGGGTTTCTAAAAGAGGTGTGACCTAGGAAGCAGATCTAAGCAATCTTCCCGAGAGGCTTGGCCTTTGTAACTCACGGCTGTGGCCTAATACATATGAAAAAGAGTCATGTCCTTGACAAATTTCTAAACGGACTCTTACTGGTTAAAGAATAAGAATAACCACCATCAGCAGGCATGAAGAAATGTATTTAACATTTTATATAGCACGAATTTCTTGGGCCAGATGCAATAAAACACTTTACAAATTATACTTAAAAGTATGCAATGCCTTGACTGCTTGCTGCTGCTACCCTTGAAGTGCCAAGCGTACAAAAGGGATACATGTTAAGTGGACTGAATTAGTATCTAAGTCCCTGAGAGACCAAGGTACACAACATGTTGGGTCTGGTGGCGCAGTGGACAAATGCATCCACTACAGGGGCCTGTGTTCGATCACAGGTTCTAATCCCGGCGGGTCCACTCAGTCTTTCATTCATCTGAGGTCGATAAAATGAGTACTGTTGGGTAACAATATACATCTGTTATTCAGCGCCTTGAGACTTTTGGGTGATACGTGCGCTATACAAAATACATGTTATGTTAAAACGTCGTTGTGTCAAGAATGTTTTACTTGTGACATTTTGTTGCAGTGCCACCACGTTGCTGGTATTCAATTCCCCCATTTCTGGCAAGTTTTGGCCCACTTAGAGCACTGAGAAAGGCATGGTTAAGGTAGAAAGGAAACATTATTGAGCCATTCCTGACAAACCCACAGTGTAACTGAGTAGAATTCATAGACCACATTAACACCCACAAGCTTCCCGGCGCTTGAAAAGAAATGTATGTAAAGTTTATGATATGAAGCAGTTGTGTTAACAAGAAGCAAAAGCTTTTAGGACTTTCCTGAAATCCAAGGGCCTCATTCACGAGGACCCTAGTGGCACTTTTGCGCCGCTGGAGTGTGACTTTTTTGACGTTCAGGTGGCGCAATGCGCCACAGCATATTTACATGGCCGCTCAAAGCCACTTTGCCTGGATTTTCATGGACTTGTAAATACGTGCCCCATTAACGCAGAACACGGCATGAAAGGGACGTTACATGGGTGTTTCTGTGGGTGTTCGCACGCAACACCCATGAAATCTGAAGCATTCCCAGTTTTACGAGGAAGATTGGGACTGCGTCAGAGTCTAACGCCACCTCAGGGAGAAGAAATATCCTTATTTCTCCTTATTTTTTCATCTTTCTATGTGTAGAAAGAGGAAAACACCCATCTTGTCCCTTCCTGCACAAAAACAATCAACCCTACAACGCAGACACCTTTACACCATGGCACCAGGGTGCTTGCGTTGACACATGGCAGGCCATTGTGCGCCACCTCAAGGGAAAAGGACAGGAATGCGCAGTATCTCATAAATACGAGGCATTCCTGCTCTTTTCTTTTGACGCAGGGAAGTGCAGCAAGATTCCTTGCAGCGCTGCCCTATGCCTAAACCTCGTAAATTAGGTCCCAAATGTGTAAGGGTCTCCATCTTTTTCTGTAATGACAGCTACTTCTGATCATTGAAAATCTTCGGGAGCTACTAAAGGCCATGTAACTCGCTCATTGTTACCAGCCCAGCTTCACTGACTTTAAATCTAATGTCCATGGAGCCTGATACTATGGTTTGAACAAAATTCTGTGACTAGGGATACTATGATAGGGCTGCCATGTGGGTCAGTAAGTGCATGGTCTATAGGGATGTATGAACATGTGTATGAATGAATGGGATATATGTGTGTGGGGAACTGAGAGCCTGTGTCGTATGTAGTTGTGGCACAGGACATACCTTTCGCCATATGTGGCACCACTGCATCTACAACACAAATATAATTTTTTTTTTTTAATGGGAGAAATTTAAGTTGCAGAAAAATGTTCAGCATAAGTGTTCACAATAAGGAACATTTTTCTGTACTTGACGGAACATGTTTTTGATGGAACATTTTTCTGCACTTTAAATTTCTCCCATTTAAAAAAGTGGCTGTATTCTCCAGTTGGAAATGTCAGCGTGTCTACCAGCCACTGGGAGCAAGATGCCTGCTGTGTGTAAATGAGACACTTTGAAATGAGAGAAAATTCAACTGAAAAGTTCACTTTATGTTTAAATGCATTATATAAAACTCCTCATTTAAAATTCTTCCCATGTCAAAGTGTCTTTACAAACAGCAGGCATATTACTTCCAATGGCCTGTAGACATGGTGCCATATTTAAAATAGGAAAATGCAGTAATTTGTTTAAATGTGAGGAATTTAAAGTGAAGAAACATGCTTCATAAACATTAGGACTTAATTGGCTTAATTCAAAGTAGTGAAAAACATTAAAACAATGTTTCATAGAAAGATTTGTTTTCACTCTAAATTCCTCACATTTAAAACAAAAGGACTGTATTTTTCAGTTATAAAAATGGCACTGTGTCTACCTGCAACTAGGAGCAATATGCTTGCTTTTTGTAAAAGTGCCACTTAAAAAAGGAAGAAAATGTAAATGAAGACTCATCTTAATAATTAAGTTAACTCTTCATTTTAATTTTCTCACCTTTAAAATCATTCTGAAATGTCAGTTTGTTCTCATGTTCATATTGAGTTGGGAATACATTGTATTTAAGAGTTACATACCTCAGTGCTTCAGTTCTGAAACTCTGTGACTCCGATGGATCCTGAATCTTTGTGGAGCGCTGATGATTATCAGTGCTATCTGCACCCTGATAATAATGTTAAATAAACATAGACTATCCTTACCTTTAAAAGGAAAACGCGACACCTATTTATTGCAGTTCTTAGTTAAAAATGAACTCAATGCTGGGATCTACTCTGAACGTTTATGCTAGCTACTGGTAGCTCGTAATCTACTGCTTGGAGACACTAATGAATGCAAAGCTAGTGGTAAAGCACGCCAATTGGGTGGCACAGAGTACAGACAGAGTCCAGCCAGCGATACTGTATGGGTAAACGCATTACCTGTCAATAAAAACTGGGACCATGAGCAGAGTCTACACTAAGACATCACATAGCACAATATAGCACAATAGATTTGACATCTGAAGTCCTAGGCTTCTGTACCATGAGGGGCTCTTACCTCCAAAAGGAAAAATAGCATAGTTCATTCATAAGCAGCATACGAGGGTGCACTGTGGCCTAATAGTTAGTTTATTGTAATATTTTCTCCAATTATTTCAACACACCATATGTAATGGTTAGCTTACACAGAGTGATTTGAATGCAGAAGCATGCTGATTTGGCAAATGCATCGAGATTGGATCTAGGAGTTCAGAGAATAGGCTTGTGACCAAAGAATTTCCATCTTGTGAGGAAATCATTTGTAACCTTATATGCCTCGGTTTCCTAAACTGTTAATTTGGGGGGGGATTTGAAATGGTCATTCCCAGCACCCAATTGATATTTGTTTTACTTCTGACAGGGCTTTCCAAGGCTGTTATGATTAATGTTCACACTATTCAGCCAGGGTGACTGTGATAGGAATATGAAAAATGCAAGCCCAGACAGTCACATAGATGAATAGCAGATTGTTTTACTCTACAATATCAAAGGGATACAAATACTCCATCGTAGCTTAGGGAAATCTGTTTTCCATTTGAAGAAGCAAAATAGATTAAAGAATTTGCAAATACACAAGGGGGTGTATCAGACAATTAAGTATTCAGAAAATATCTAAATGGAGAGCCACCAGTGTTTAAAATGGAAAACGATCTGGGAGTTGACCAAGCCTAAAAAGTGATATCATTGGCAGCAGAGATGGCTTCTTTCCTCTTCAAGATTCTAGAGAGGACTTGGAGGCTCACTTAGAGCCTAGTGAAGTGAGTGAGACACCATATCCATCTGCCTATTGGTGGTGGCTGGGTTGCCTTATTAAGAGCAGACAGTCACGTTGGCAGGTTTTTGTTTGCTGAAACTGTTTCCAACACCCTGCCAGGAGCTGCTGTATCCAAAGAAAATGAGTGAAAGCTACCTGCAATGCCATTGCCGATTGGCAGATTGTTCCGTAATTGTTTTTGCTTTTCAAAGACAACCCTAAAAGCGGGGGATTTCCTTTGGTACATATGTAGACTCATATATGGGTAGTTGGCAATAACAGGGTTGTTTTCCATTGAAAAGTTCCAAGTGACATCATTTAGACATGTCTATGTTGTCACATGCATTGTTCAAGCCTATCTGGTTTTTTTAGTTCCTTGCTCACAATAAAAATGTAAAGGTAAAAAGTCCTGGCTTTCAAAATGTGACATAAATGAAGTTTACTACTATTGTATTTATTCATTAAATACTTATTTAGTAGAAGGATGGATGAAAATGTAGGGGCCGATTCACAGAACTAATCTGAGATAAAATCCTAAACTTACTACTTTTGGTATTCACAGAAGGCATTTACTATTAGTAAAGTTAGGACTCCTAACTTTACTACTACTAAACTAAGACAAAATCCAAACTTTACGACTTTTGGTATTCACAAAAGGCATTTTGTGGTAGTAAAGTATCTCAGATTAGTTCTGTTAATCCGCCCTGTAGTGTTTTCATATAATTTCGAGCATTTTAGATTAACATGGCCACCTTTATTATTTTAAATATATTAAACATGCTTTAACTAATAATCTGTGGTTTAAAAACATTTTTTTATATGAAACATTTGAATGTTTGTTTTGTATAGTAACGTTAGTGGCAAACACAAGGAGATGATGGACGGAGTGCTGAAACTTTTCATACACTCACGCTCAGTCACAGATCTGGGTTGAATCCATCATCGTTCTTTAGCTCACTTCGCCACCTCAGTTCAGACCCAGCTATATGCAAATCAATCTTGACCCTGTGCCTCATGGGAACAGTCCAGCCCGAACTGCCAAGCCAGGTCTTCCCTGAACCAGGAACAAGAATTCTGGGACCGGTTTCAGGGTAACACCCCTTATCAGCTACACTAGCTTCAATCCATTGGCAAAGTGAGCAAGGGTCCCATGTCTGGGCACACCCTGCCAACTAAGGGCGAACAAAGCAAGCACACGGAGATGATGGACGGAGCGCTGAAACTTTTCAGACACTCACTCCCAGTCACAGATCTGGGTTGAATCCATCATCGTTCTTTAGCTCACTTCGCCACCTCAGTACTGACCCAGCTATATGCAAATCAGT
This sequence comes from Triturus cristatus, assembly GCF_964204655.1. NCBI lineage: Eukaryota > Metazoa > Chordata > Amphibia > Caudata > Salamandridae > Triturus > Triturus cristatus. The sequence goes on along the minus strand of NC_140591.1, from coordinate 1,122,112,893 downwards.
CTTGACCCTGTGCCTCATGGGAACTGTCCAGCCAGAACTGCCAAGCCAGGTCTTCCCTGAACCGGAAACAAGCATCCTGGGCCCGGTTTCGGGGTAACACCCCTCATCAGCCAGGCTAGCTTGAATCCAGTGGCAAAGTGAGCAAGGGTCCCACGTTTGGGCATACCCTGCCAACTAAGGACGAACAAGGCAAACACACGGAGATGATGGATGGAGCGCTGAAACCTTTCAGACACTCACCTCGAGTCACAGATCTGGGTTGAATCCATTATCGTTCTTTAGCATACTTCGCCACCTCAGTTCAGACCCAGCTATATGCAAATCAGTTTTGACCCTGTGCCTCATGGGAACAGTCCATCCCGAACTGCCAAGCCAGGTCTTCCCTGAATCGGAAACAAGTATTCTGGTACCAGTTTCGGGGTAACACCCCTCATCACCCAGGCTAGCTTGAATCCAGTGGCAAAGTGAGCAAGGGACCTATATCTGGGCATACCCTGCCAACTTAGGGTGAACAAAGCAAACACAAGGAGATGATGGACGAAGCGCTGAAACTTTTCAGACACTAACCCCCAGTCACAGATCTGGGTTGAATTTATCATTGTTCTTTTGCTCACTTCGCCACCTCAGTTGAGACCCAGCTATATTCAAATCGGTCTTGACCCTGTGCCTCATGAGAACAGTCTAGTCCAAACTGCCAAGCCAGGTCTTCCTTTATGGCTCAAATTGTTCTTTTTTAGGGGGAAACAAACTTTATAAACTTTTTGTTTGGTACATGGTTCTGGAATCAGTTTAGTAACATTTATTTGAGGTGGAACTTTTTTTTACTTTGTGGTTGCTGTTGTCATTGTTTTTAGTCAATGAACTTAAAAGTACATAACTTACTCTACTGTAGGGGTGGGGGCACAAGTGGGCAAATATTTTAAAACAATTTAAACTTAGAGAAAAACGGAGAGAAAAACAAGTGGTGAAGGAAAGGAATCGCTATAGGTGCAGGAGAGGGGGTAAAACAAGGGCAAGCCAGTTCGAGGTTGTAAAGGCAGGGAGGGCAATGCTCTCAGCCAAACACACCTATTCACATAAAGGGAAATCCAAACTATAGTATAAGGAAAGAAACAAATGGGCAGCAAAAATGTCCAAGGAATGGAGATATTAGCCAAATAAAGGAAAAGCTGTAAGGCAGTTTGAATAACACTATCTGTATGGTTTTTCACCTCTACTGCTGCTGAGATAGCAATAAAGGATTATTTGCATATTGTTTCACCTCTGTGACTTGCATTAAAATGAATGTGTATAGTGATCTGTGTTGCTGTGAATGCCTCCATTCTTTCCCCAATTTCCCACTAATGCCCTGCATTTCTTGGCAAAGGTTTCACCGAATAGCACCAGTAAAGCCCCTTTCCTGAATGCTCGTATGAGCCTTGGCATCCGTCCAGATTACCCCTTTCATGGCATGATATGAAAAATTGCCTAAGATTTGCCACGGTTAAGATTTTTGGAGCCACATTGTGTGAGGACTATGACAGACCCTATTTTGTTTCTTTTATATATTAATGGGTTAAGTTTGTTTTTAGTATCACGGGGTAGACATACCCAAAGTTTACTCGACTTTTTTACCAGTCTTACTCTATGCCGATGTCACGGTTCTACTATCCCGTACACCAAATGGTCTTAGGGGGTCTCATCGATGCATTTGTCCTCTTCATGGACAATGTTAATCTAGAAACTAACATAGCTAAGACACATTATATGGTCATAGGGAAGCAAAATGCCAAATTGAGGCCACTTTTGATCAAGGGCAAAAGTGTCAAATGGGTCAGTGAGTTTCCATACCTAGGTATAACCTTCGATTCTAGGAACTGCTGGTTGCCATGTCTTGCAAACCGTTGCCTGCGTTTTAATCAATCTGTAGGGGTCTTATTTGGGATGGCAGCAAGGGTGAGGAGTAAACCCATTCTGCATCTGATGGAAGTGTACAGACTCAAGTGTTTGCCGGTCTTGACATATGGTGCAGTCACATGGCTATATGAGTGCTGCTCGAGGCTGTGACAACTACTATCTGCAGACACTAGAAAACTTTACCTTTTCTGTTGTTATTATGATCTGTTTTCCTTTCAGGCACTGCTATTTATTAACTATTCTAAAAGCTTATGGGTTTTGACAATACTGACCGGCTTTTTATTTCCTTTGCCTGCTGTCTTTGCTACGGTGTGAGAGGATTTTTAAAAAGAGTCCTACGTTGGTGTAATTCCCCGGATTTCTAGGTGTTTTCATGTCTGTATTTTATCACTTTTTTATATATGGTCTCTATGGGTTTTTAAGATTTTAATATTGAATTTTATAATAACGTTATTATGAACCTACGTATGTTTGTGTCTTTTATGACATGATTGTGGCCGAACACAGATAATTTGACTTTACCTTGACCATGACGGACCTTTTTAATTTCCATTCCTAGGTCTTGTTAGTAGACGAATACTGAATCCATTATTTGTCTCCCCCTTCTGTTGTTTCCTGGATAATGTTAAAGATTAAGGGCCTGATTACGATGGCTGTGAACCTCCCACCAGCAGGCTGCTGGTGGCGGGTTCACCGCCATCGTAAGGCCTGTTTCTTCCCGCCATATTGTGATGGCGGGCAGTGTGCGTTGCGGACGGAAAGCCCGTCTGCCACGGGTCCAACAGCAGCAATCGTTACGATTGCCTGTTGGACCGCCCGCATCCACAGATTGGTGGCAGTGCCTAGCAGGCACCGTCCGCCAGATTTGGATGCTGCATCCCCTCCAGCCTTTCCATGGCAGTTCAACCGCCATGGAAAGGCTGGTGGGGATGTACTTTGGGGGCCCATTGTGGGCCTCCCTTGTGCAGGGGCTGGTTGTTTGTGCACTGTGCCCCCCTACATTTTCCTGCACCATGTGGCAGGCACGGCATGGTGCCTGCGATGTAGTGCAGGGAAATGCAAACAGTGCTTTTTTAACATTGCGGCGGGTGCTGCAGCCAGCAGCACCCCCGGCAAAGTTAAACATGCCATTTACGGCCACCGTGGTGGCGGTCCCATCCTAATATCATTTGCGGGACTGCCGCCTTATAGGTGTTCGGTCCCAATCCCCGGGACGATGGCAGACGGACTGTCCGTCCGCCTTCGTAATGAGACCCTAAATAATTGCACCAAGCAGAATTTTATATTATATCTTATATATCAAGGACCCCCTTTTCTCCTGCGTGCAACTTATAGACTGACTGACTGTACAATGTTTTAGTAATTCTTTCCTGGGCACTTTAATTCCGCTCTGCACTCATCCAATGCTTAGGTTCGATCAGGTAGCACTTCGAGACTTCTGTTCAATTTCTTAGGGGCTGTCTGTATTTCTTTTTGACATTGATCCAAAACCTCATATTTAACAGTTATTGTATCCCTCACTGCATTTAAGGCTCACCGCAGGGCTGATTCCTTACTAACTGTTATCACCACAAAAGGCTCCTCAGATACTAGAGCTTCTGAGTCATCATCTTTACCCGACTCATCCACAGCAGGTATGTGCCCCTCTCCACAATACCCCAGGACATTGTTTGGGCTAAAACAGAGAAAAGGTTATTATGGATTATGTCCCCTACCTGTGTTAACCTCTTCGGTGCCCGTGACGAGCTGGACTCGTCATGGGCCGCGGTGGCGCTGTGCCCATGACGAGTCCAGCTCGTCACAAACCCCGCCCGCTAATGTAACGGCCGGCACAGGGCGGGGAAAGGGGCGGGCACCGAAGGGGTTAAGGACACATTGATCAATGGCCACTAAGGGATGGCCTGATCCCCATAGATGTGGCTTAACTTACACACCTCCGCCCTGCTGGTTGTGCGTCATAAAACAACATAGCCATGTGCCAGGTTTACTTCCAGGCTACAGGGTCTGAACCCCTCAGTTTCAGGAAATAGTGCCCGGTGGTGCTACTGATGGTGGGTGTAGGAGAGTAGGGTCTGCTATCCTATGGTCACCCCAAATTTTTGCTTTTTGCTTCACTGGTTTTTGACATATTGAGGCTGTGGGCCTGCCAATCAGACCCCCAGCCTGCTGTTCTCTCTACTAAACTAAAACTATGCACCCTAGGTGCATAACCAATTGGAAGTGGATCACCCTGTCAGCCCCTGTACCAGTGTACACTAGGTACCCAGGGCATTGGTGTACCCAAGGCCTGCCAGGGGCTGCAGCATGTATTATGCCACCCCAGGCTTGGCCTAACAATTTGACACAACTGGCTGATCACTCAGCTGGGGTAAGTTGGTGTAATCACCTCTTACTTAGGTGTAGTATACCTATACCTAACCTTAAATGGGACACCTGGTAACCTATAAGTCACTCCTATGGCAGGCCTTAACAATCCTGAAGGCAGAGTGCTTGGTTCCATGTGAGATGGTGCTCTGGCATGAGCTGAGCCTGTCTGCAGTGGTCGGAACAACTTCCTTCTACTGTTTCCAGATATCGTCATACCATATACTCTTAAGTGCATTATGAACCTCGCGGTTAAATGCTATCTTTGGTTTGGCTTTATCAAAACATGTCGAGTAAGGTGTCATACGAATTGGAATACTAACCCCTCGCCAATTCTGGCGACGGGGTTAGCATTCCACCCTTCTAGAGGGACACGACATGTACAGTACCTGAAACCCGGGTAAAATCAGACATAGCCTCAGCTCCACAAAATGGATGCTGCCACCACAGACACAAGTCTGCCCTCCTGCTGCTGGGAGTCCTTCCAGCTTGGGAGGTGTGGACAAAGGGTTTCCTGCCAGGGGAGGTGCGTGCACCACCCCAGACAGGATTTTGTGTATTGGTCAGGTAGGGCTTGAAAGAAACCAGACATGCCTGTGGCTCACAAGGAGCCTCGGTGCATATGCCAGTTCAAACCGGTCCTGGGGCACACCAGTCCCGGGCCTGGGGCGAGCTGGACAAAGGATTGGGGGTGTAACCACCCCCCTTCCTGGTCCCACCCATAGGGAGGGACCTAGCAGGTAGTCCGGCCCCTAGAATCCGCTTAAAGGTAGGAGCTGTGTCCTAAGACTTCAGACATCCTGGAATCAACTTGAAACTAAGAAGAAGACGGGAACTTCGACATTCTGCTGCACAGAAGACTGAAGAAAATCTCCCCTGTGGTCAGGGAGTGACCACCTTGCTAACGCAAGCACCATCCAGCGAATCAACGTCTGCTTTGCCGCCGCCTCCCGCCGGAGCCCGAGCCCAGAGACTGACAAGACCTGGACCTCCAGACCTCTCACCGCCCGATCCACAGTCCCTGAAAAGAGGAGACCCGTGGAGGCACCGAGACACGTGGAGCCAGCCATCTTGGAACGACTACGACAAGCTGACCAGTGCAACAACCGAGGCTCCCTCCAAGTTGTGCTTTGGGTCCTGAGAAGCCCAACCCTCGAGCAGCATCTGCACCAAAGGTGAGCCCTCCAGCATCTCCACGATCTGCGTGGGGCCCTTCTGCATTTTGCCACTCGACGCGCCTAACCGGTTGCTGGCCCGCTGGCTAGTGGCCATCTTGGCGACGAAATCTACGACAAACACCGCTGGTCTGGTTGCTCCAGACTGGCCCTTGCTCCCCTCCAAAGGAGCAATCCCTCTGACCTTGCTGGTCAGAACCAACAGCTGATTTCCGAATCCTCCTGCAATTGCTTTTGCCAAGGCTTGTTTGCTTCGATCAAGTCGCCGACACCGCCGACAGCGAGGGCCTGCGTGGGACAGCTCGTGAGCCGACTCCTGGACGTCGTCGACCTTCAGGGACCACGTGGCTGCGGAGACAAGCTACCCCTCATCACCTGTTTGCACCCGACATCGCCTGGTACCCACCTGGTGCCACGCTGGTCACTGGCTAGTGACTGTGAACACTGTCCCCTCTGCTTACAGGTCTTCAACATCTCCGATCCACTCTTGGATCCACTGCATCTCTTCCCGACCGACCGCCTGCAGCACTTTTGTCTACAGGCCCCACGGAACAGATAGAAGAAACCCGACGCACTTCGAGGCCTATGCACCCGCTTCCTGTGGGTGAGGTAAAGCTGGCACACCTGTGCCCAAGTGTAGTATTACATCTCTAGTGCCTGTGTTCCAAATCTTAAGTTCCTAGGTCATCCGGAAGATTCCTTTTGCAGTAACTTTGTACTTTTTACGCACCCATTGAAACCTATGGGAGCACGCGTGTGACTATTTGCCCTGCACACGCCACCCGTGGACCTCCTGGTCACTAACTGACGTTAGCTCCTTGTAGGCCCAGCGATTCTAGAGGCCTTAGGCCTTTTTCCTTTTCTGTTCGTGGTACTTATACCACTATTTTAGTATATGGTTTGAGTGGCCACCAGGGCCTATCCATATAAAGTGCAACTTCTGTGTATTCTGTGATAATCTTGTTTGACGATTTGTGCTCCTGTGCTCATAAAGAGACTAGGGGTAACTTTGATAAATAAATACATATATATTTTGAATATATATCTGTGTGGTGTCCTTTCATTGGTATAAAAGGGGGTTGCATTTGGTAAAACAGCTGGCTTAACACGCTTCACGAGTTTAGCCTCAAAGACTGCTTAGCCTACGCTACCACTAGGGCAGCTAGTCCGAAAAGGTTGACTTACAACCACACCATAAGGGTTGCTTGGCATGGTACAAGGTGATCACTTTAACTAGTGAGCATCATATACCAGGCCAACTTCTCACATTGGTGAGCAGCGGTTGGATTTGAGCTTGCTGTGTTTTACCATTGTAATCTCTTGGTTACCAATTGAAAGATCACATAGGTACCTGTAGGTACATATAAAACAAGATTAGATATACTTAAGTTCTACTGAACTTAGTTGTTGTAGAGCAAAGGGAGTAGCACACCCTGACTACAACTACTAGATAGGTTTAGTAGGTAAACCCAAGTGTAGGTAGATTGCAACACATCCACCCACACTTAAGAGCAATGGCCGGGGCAGAGGGGTCCACTGTACCCATCTCTGTTGAGAGTGACCCCCAGAGGGCACCATCCAGCTTTGCTACCCTTAATCAGAATGAGCTCAGGCATTTGGCAACTCTTAGAGGCCTTAAACAGCCCAAGAACCCAAACTCTGCTGAGCTCAGAGAGCTCTTACAGAATGATGAGAATCAGAGAGCACTCAAGAAAGCTTCCCAGTTAGCCCCCTTAGGGACAGGAACAGGAGGCCCCCCTTCTAAAGATGCCACTGAAGTACCCCTTCCCAATAGTCACCCCTTAGATGGGATGCCTACCACAGAGGATGAGAGTGAAAAGGATACTGACAGTAGTGAGGATGAAGGGAGAACTAGCCCAGTGCCAAGTATTATACTTGGCCCAGCTAAACCAAGGCTATTGGGGACTGACAGTGGGTTCAACCCACTGGATCTCCCCAGTGGACTTAACACAGGGCTTGGAAGGCAAAGGAATCGCTCAGGTGACTCCAATGCTTCCCATGGCTCTAGAGGCTCTCAAGGTCACTCCAGGAGAAGGATGACCACCCCTCAGAGGAGGGAACATGAGGCCAAGATGCAAGAGGCTCAGCTGAGGATCAGGAAGCAGGAGCTAGAAGTAGCCCTGATGGAAGAGAAACTTAGCAAGGCTAGACAGCATAAAGAGAGTGGGTCTATACCCACTGGTGGCAGCATTGTCCCTAAGGACAAAGATAGGGTTTTCGACAATAGAAACCTGTCTAAGGTTGTGCCCCCCTACAAAAGTGGGGATGACATCCACAAGTGGATAACTGCTCTTGAGAGAGCCTGCAAAGTACAGCAGGTTCCTGAAGATCAGTGGGCAGCAATCCTCTGGCTCTCCTTTGAAGGAAGAGGCAGAGACAGACTCCTCACTGTTAGAGAAGAGGATGTCAGAAACTACAGAGTCCTGAAGAGTGTTCTAGTTGATGGGTTAGGCTTAACCACTGAGCAGTACAGGTTAATGTTCAGAGACACCCAAAAGACACAGACTCAGGACTGGTCTGAATACATTGAATGTGCCACTAAGGCTTTGGAGGGTTGGTTGCTGGGAAGTAAGGTATCTGATTTTACAGGATTGTATAATTTGATGATGAGAGAACAGATTTTAAATAACTGTCAAAACCAGCAACTGCATCAACACTTGGTTGACTCTGATCTGACCTCTCCCCAAGAATTGGGAAAGAAGGCAGACAAATGGGTCAGAACCAGGGTTAAGCAAAAGAACCAGAACCAGGGCCAAGGGGGTGATCAGAAGAAAACAGACCAAAAGGGTGGAGATCAGAAACCTAAAGACCAGAAGTCTTCAACAGGGCCCCAAACTACTACTAAGGAGGGTGGGTCCCAACAGTCCAAAAAGAAGAAAGAAGGTCAGAAGAAACCCTGGTGCAATCATTGTAAAAATACAACTCACTGGACTAGTGATTGCAAAAAGGGTGGAGCCCCCAACACTGTTGCCCCTAAGGCACCTGCTCCCAGTACTACTGTTAGCAGTGTTGGTCCCCAGACAAAGGGTGTAGTGGGAATCACTATGGGAACTGAAGGAGATTCTGACTTAGACAGAACCCTTACACAGGCAGTCTTGATCTGTGATGGGGACATTGATTTGTCCCTGACTGTGAGCCCCAGTAACCTGGGCAAGTACAGACAGACTCCTTTAATTAATGACAAAGTGGCTCAAGCCTACAGGGACACATGTGCCAGTGTCACTATGGTGACACCAGGCTTTGTGGATCCTGGACAGTACATACCAGGTGAGAACTACCTGGTGACCAATGCCAGCAATGCCACTACTTCACATAGTGTGGCAGTTGTTAACTTCTCATGGGGAGGGGTAACTGGCCTCAAAAGGGTTGTGGTTAGTGCAGACCTCCCAGTAGAATGTTTGTTGGGCAATGACCTAGAGAGTTCTCTATGGTCAGAAGTGGAGTACAGGACTCATGCAGAGATGTTAGGTATATCATCACATGTCCTTGCTGTGACCAGGTCACAGGCCAAAAAGTGCCTCACTGAACCACAGGTCTTGGATCCTGGAACAATGGACCAAGCACCTACCAAGAAGAAGAACAGGAGGGTCAAGGCTGTGCCTTCCCCCCTGCCTCAGAGTGATGATCAGCCTTCCCAGGAAGCTGATCTAGAGGACCCTGAAGGAACTGTCCCTGAAGAGCTTGAACCTGATCAGGTTGAGTTTCTGGGGACAGGGGGACCTTCAAGGGCTGACTTGAGGCAGGCTCAGTTATCCTGTCCCTCTCTTGAACCCCTCAGACAGCTGGCTGCTGCTGAGGCTGCTGGGAATGCTCAAGGTACCCATAAAGTGTATTGGGATGAAGGGCTCCTTTATTCAGAGGCTAGAGACCCCAAGCCTGGTGCAACCAGGAGGTTGGTCATACCTCTGCAATTTAGGGGCTTCCTTCTTACCTTGGCCCATGACATTCCTTTAGCAGGACACTTAGGCCAGAACAAGACTTGGGACAGGCTTGTCCCTCACTTTCACTGGCCTCATATGAATGAAGATACAAAGGAGTTTTGTCGCTCCTGTGTTACCTGCCAAGCCAGTGGCAAATCAGGTGGCACAACAAAGGCCCCCCTAATACCACTACCTGTGGTGGGGGTCCCCTTTGAAAGAGTGGGAATAGACATAGTGGGTCCCATGGATCCTCCCACTGCATCTGGACACAGATTTATACTGGTGGTAGTGGATCATGCCACCAGGTATCCAGAGGCAATTCCCCTTAGGACCACTACAGCTCCTGTTGTGGCCAGGGCCCTGCTGGGAGTATTCTCCAGAGTGGGGTTTCCTAAGGAGGTAGTATCTGACAGAGGTACCAACTTTATGTCAGGATACTTGACAGCTATGTGGAAGGAATGTGGTGTCAACTACAAGTTCACCACCCCTTATCACCCACAATGCAATGGGCTTGTTGAGAGATTCAACAAGACCCTAAAGGGTATGATCAAAGGATTACCTGAAAAGCTCAGGCGAAGATGGGATATCCTTCTACCCTGCCTTCTGTTTGCTTACAGAGAGGTCCCACAAAAAGGAGTTGGCTACAGCCCCTGTGAATTGTTGTTTGGGCACCCTGTGAGAGGCCCACTGTGTTTGGTGAAGGAAGGATGGGAGTTACCTCTCAAAAAGCCTAAGTTAGACATAGTGGACTATGTACTTGGTCTCCGCTCCAGGATGGCTGAGTATATGGAGAAGGCATCTAAAAACCTTGAGGCAAGCCAGGCCTTACAGAAAGCTTGGCATGACCAAAAGGCTGTCTTGGTTGAGTATCAGCCAGGACAGAAGGTATGGGTGTTGGAGCCAGTGGCCCCAGCAGCACTCCAAGACAAATGGTCTGGACCCCATACAATCCTGGAAAAGAAGGGAGAGGTCACCTACTTGGTGGACCTAGGAACTCCCAGGAGTCCCCACAGGGTACTCCATGTTAACAGGCTTAAAGCATATGTTGACAGGGCAGACATGGGCTTGCTCATGGCTACAGATGAGGGACAGGAGGAAGAGAGTGACCCTCTCCCAGACCTGTTGTCTCAGAACCCTGAAGATGGCTCAGTTGAAGGAGTGACCCTTGGAGGCAACCTCACTGCCCATCAGCAGACTGAATGTAGACAGGTTCTACAATCATTTTCACATATGTTTTCCTTGATACCTAGTCAAACTGACTGGTGTACCCATGTTGTGGACACTGGTGACAGTCTGCCTGTAAAGAACAAACTTTACAGACAACCTGACCACGTCAGGGACTGTATAAAGGCTGAGGTACATAAAATGCTGGAATTAGGTGTCATTGAACCCTCAGAGAGCCCCTGGGCTAGCCCAGTGGTTCTGGTCCCCAAACCTCACACCAAAGATGGCAAGAGAGAGATGAGGTTCTGTGTGGATTACAGAGGACTCAATGCTGTCACCAGGACAGATGCACACCCTATTCCAAGGGCAGATGAGCTCATAGACAAACTAGCTTCTGCAAAGTTTTTGAGCACATTTGACTTGACAGCTGGCTATTGGCAAATCAGGTTAGCTGAGGAGTCTAAGGCCAAAACAGCATTCTCAACCCCAGGTGGGCATTATCAGTTTGTGGTGATGCCCTTTGGTCTGAAGAATGCACCTGCCACCTTCCAAAGGCTGGTGAACCAAGTCCTTACTGGGTTGGATGACTTTTGCGCAGCATATCTTGATGACATTGCTGTCTTTAGTTCCACCTGGGAGGATCACCTGATCCACCTGAAGAAGGCTCTTGAGGCTCTGCAAAGGGCAGGCCTCACTATCAAGGCTACTAAGTGCCAGATAGGGCAGAGTAAGGTTGTATATTTGGGCCACCTTGTAGGTGGAGGCCAAGTTCAACCACTGGAGAGTAAGATACAATCCATCAAGGACTGGTCCCCTCCAACCACCCAGACTCAAGTTCGAGCTTTCTTGGGCTTGACTGGGTATTACAGGAAGTTTGTTAAGAACTATGGGTCCATTGTGACTCCTCTTAATGATCTGACATCCAAGAAGATGCCCAAAAAGGTTCAGTGGACAGTAAGCTGTCAAAAGGCATTTGATGACCTGAAGGAGGCCATGTGCTCTGCACCTATCCTGAAAAGTCCTGACTACTCCAAAGAGTTTATTGTCCAAACAGATGCTTCTGAGTTGGGTGTGGGAGCTGTGCTGTCACAACTTAATGTAGATGGTCAAGACCAACCCATTGCTTTTATTAGCAGAAGGTTGACCCCCAGAGAGAAGAATTGGTCAGCTATTGAGAGGGAGGCCTTTGCTGTGGTGTGGGCCCTGAAGAAGCTGAGGCCATACTTGTTTGGCACTCACTTCAAGATTCAGACCGACCATAAGCCCCTCTTGTGGCTAAATCAGATGAAGGGTGAAAACCCCAAACTGCTTAGGTGGTCCATTTCCCTACAGGGGATGGACTTTACAGTGGAGCACCGGCCAGGTACTGACCATGGGAATGCAGATGGTCTCTCCAGGTACTTCCACTTAGGACATGAAGACGAGACTGGTCAAGGCTAGTTTAATGTCCCAGCGTTTGGGGGGGGGTTGTGTAGGAGAGTAGGGTCTGCTATCCTATGGTCACCCCAAATTTTTGCTTTTTGCTTCACTGGTTTTTGACATATTGAGGCTGTGGGCCTGCCAATCAGACCCCCAGCCTGCTGTTCTCTCTACTAAACTAAAACTATGCACCCTAGGTGCATAACCAATTGGAAGTGGATCACCCTGTCAGCCCCTGTACCAGTGTACACTAGGTACCCAGGGCATTGGTGTACCCAAGGCCTGCCAGGGGCTGCAGCATGTATTATGCCACCCCAGGCTTGGCCTAACAATTTGACACAACTGGCTGATCACTCAGCTGGGGTAAGTTGGTGTAATCACCTCTTACTTAGGTGTAGTATACCTATACCTAACCTTAAATGGGACACCTGGTAACCTATAAGTCACTCCTATGGCAGGCCTTAACAATCCTGAAGGCAGAGTGCTTGGTTCCATGTGAGATGGTGCTCTGGCATGAGCTGAGCCTGTCTGCAGTGGTCGGAACAACTTCCTTCTACTGTTTCCAGATATCGTCATACCATATACTCTTAAGTGCATTATGAACCTCGCGGTTAAATGCTATCTTTGGTTTGGCTTTATCAAAACATGTCGAGTAAGGTGTCATACGAATTGGAATACTAACCCCTCGCCAATTCTGGCGACGGGGTTAGCATTCCACCCTTCTAGAGGGACCCGACATGTACAGTACCTGAAACCCGGGTAAAATCAGACATAGCCTCAGCTCCACAAAATGGATGCTGCCACCACAGACACAAGTCTGCCCTCCTGCTGCTGGGAGTCCTTCCAGCTTGGGAGGTGTGGACAAAGGGTTTCCTGCCAGGGGAGGTGCGTGCACCACCCCAGACAGGATTTTGTGTATTGGTCAGGTAGGGCTTGAAAGAAACCAGACATGCCTGTGGCTCACAAGGAGCCTCGGTGCATATGCCAGTTCAAACCGGTCCTGGGGCACACCAGTCCCGGGCCTGGGGCGAGCTGGACAAAGGATTGGGGGTGTAACCACCCCCCTTCCTGGTCCCACCCATAGGGAGGGACCTAGCAGGTAGTCCGGCCCCTAGAATCCGCTTAAAGGTAGGAGCTGTGTCCTAAGACTTCAGACATCCTGGAATCAACTTGAAACTAAGAAGAAGACGGGAACTTCGACATTCTGCTGCACAGAAGACTGAAGAAAATCTCCCCTGTGGTCAGGGAGTGACCACCTTGCTAACGCAAGCACCATCCAGCGAATCAACGTCTGCTTTGCCGCCGCCTCCCGCCGGAGCCCGAGCCCAGAGACTGACAAGACCTGGACCTCCAGACCTCTCACCGCCCGATCCACAGTCCCTGAAAAGAGGAGACCCGTGGAGGCACCGAGACACGTGGAGCCAGCCATCTTGGAACGACTACGACAAGCTGACCAGTGCAACAACCGAGGCTCCCTCCAAGTTGTGCTTTGGGTCCTGAGAAGCCCAACCCTCGAGCAGCATCTGCACCAAAGGTGAGCCCTCCAGCATCTCCACGATCTGCGTGGGGCCCTTCTGCATTTTGCCACTCGACGCGCCTAACCGGTTGCTGGCCCGCTGGCTAGTGGCCATCTTGGCGACGAAATCTACGACAAACACCGCTGGTCTGGTTGCTCCAGACTGGCCCTTGCTCCCCTCCAAAGGAGCAATCCCTCTGACCTTGCTGGTCAGAACCAACAGCTGATTTCCGAATCCTCCTGCAATTGCTTTTGCCAAGGCTTGTTTGCTTCGATCAAGTCGCCGACACCGCCGACAGCGAGGGCCTGCGTGGGACAGCTCGTGAGCCGACTCCTGGACGTCGTCGACCTTCAGGGACCACGTGGCTGCGGAGACAAGCTACCCCTCATCACCTGTTTGCACCCGACATCGCCTGGTACCCACCTGGTGCCACGCTGGTCACTGGCTAGTGACTGTGAACACTGTCCCCTCTGCTTACAGGTCTTCAACATCTCCGATCCACTCTTGGATCCACTGCATCTCTTCCCGACCGACCGCCTGCAGCACTTTTGTCTACAGGCCCCACGGAACAGATAGAAGAAACCCGACGCACTTCGAGGCCTATGCACCCGCTTCCTGTGGGTGAGGTAAAGCTGGCACACCTGTGCCCAAGTGTAGTATTACATCTCTAGTGCCTGTGTTCCAAATCTTAAGTTCCTAGGTCATCCGGAAGATTCCTTTTGCAGTAACTTTGTACTTTTTACGCACCCATTGAAACCTATGGGAGCACGCGTGTGACTATTTGCCCTGCACACGCCACCCGTGGACCTCCTGGTCACTAACTGACGTTAGCTCCTTGTAGGCCCAGCGATTCTAGAGGCCTTAGGCCTTTTTCCTTTTCTGTTCGTGGTACTTATACCACTATTTTAGTATATGGTTTGAGTGGCCACCAGGGCCTATCCATATAAAGTGCAACTTCTGTGTATTCTGTGATAATCTTGTTTGACGATTTGTGCTCCTGTGCTCATAAAGAGACTAGGGGTAACTTTGATAAATAAATACATATATATTTTGAATATATATCTGTGTGGTGTCCTTTCATTGGTATAAAAGGGGGTTGCATTTGGTAAAACAGCTGGCTTAACACGCTTCACGAGTTTAGCCTCAAAGACTGCTTAGCCTACGCTACCACTAGGGCAGCTAGTCCGAAAAGGTTGACTTACAACCACACCATAAGGGTTGCTTGGCATGGTACAAGGTGATCACTTTAACTAGTGAGCATCATATACCAGGCCAACTTCTCACAGTGGGGATTTTAGCTTTATGCCTTTGAAGCCTATTTCTCTTTATCAAAAGGTTTGTTTGACAGCCCTGCATCCTCGCTCCCAGACATATTACCCATTGTTTTTGCACTTCTTAAGACATCCCCAACCTGAGGCACCTCGCATGTGTATGCCGGGGCCCAACAAAGTAGTTACATTTCTTCAGAGAGACACATTCTTGGTCTTTTTTTAAAACGTATACCTTTATGCTTACATTGTTCACAGCCTGAATTTTTGAGAAAACAACTGGAGAAGAATTGGGTGGTGGTGGGGGAGGTGCAGCTGGGGTTGGATAATCGGATCCATCTGTGCCACCCGTTGCCCCACAGTCTCTGTCTGTCTTGCTGCTGAGCATTCAGTTGCACTCCTATTGTTTGGCAATGAGTTTTTCACCAATGTAAGCAGGAGCATAGACTGAGAATACTCCCACTGTGCTCGTGTGTGCTCCATCACTGTAGCAGTTTCTGATGGGAGAGCCGGTCGTCATACCTTAATTGGTGCTTCACCCAACCCCCCTCTCAAAATCCTACACAGCAGGGAAAAAGAAAGGCACCAGCTTCCATGATAGCAAAGGAAGACGCTATTTCCAGTTTAGCCCAGTAGGGGGCCTGCTTTGCTGTTACCCTAGCCTTGTATATCCCGAGAGAAGTGTGACAACATTCCACTCGATGTTAAGAACGTCTTAACCAACTGATAAGTGAACTTTGGGCATTGACGGCATTATACTTGGACGGGGAGGACAGCACAAAGAGATCTCTGAGCTGTGGCCATGTTAGGCTGGTTGCCATGGTGCCACTGGCCCCTATAGCTTTGGGCTCCCAAACAGTCACAAGAATATTAACCAAAGGAACCTACATATGAATTAAAGAGTGAAGACTTCAAGACATACAATTTGTGCTGCTGATTTATATGTTGTCTCATGTATAATTCTTATCTTTTGAACTACTGTGTTAATTAACATTGAGAATCAACGTGTGCTAGGGATTTATGTTCCCTATAGTGAACAGAACCCTTCTTCACTGCCAGCAAAGCACTAGGAGAAGCAGGAACCACGAAATACAGTAAGCGCTCAGGGTGGAAGGGTCCTATTGTACAGGATGTTGAGGTCATGTCACTAGAGAATATTTAATCAAAAGCCCAAATACTAAGAATAAAATACAAATACCGGTTATCACAAATCACTCTACTATAAATCAGATTAAACAATGCAAGGCAATATATTAGGTGGCCCAGATCTGTAAACCTAACAGAGGGATATAAAGTTACTTGTGCATCATAACCACTGATGTTTATCAGGGACAATAAGTCTGTTTTTCTGGGAACTGGATTATTTATGTTAAAACACATCTGTCAAGGCCTAGTCTAAGAATCCGTCTCACATGTGGGTTCTCAAACAAACACCACAAAAGAAAAAATCAATTTAATGACAAGGAGAACTCCACGAAACAATCATAGTTTCATTTATTTGCTAACTAAGAGAATATTTTGTTTTACCAAAATGCATTTAGATTTTCAAAACGGCAGGTTTAATTTGAAGACTGATGCAACACCTCTCCTTGCTACTAATAATCCTTCTGATCTGTATATTTTTGTAGAAGGCAGAATAGTAAAACATAATACAACTTCCAGACCTTGGAATATGTACACCGCTCATCATAACAACAGACCCATATGATGATTGTGATAACATGGCCCAGACCAAATGCCACAGTGCTGGAACTGGAGCAGAAAATACATATTTGAAATGTCTCTAATTTTCTAGCTCTCAATGTAGGTATGGAAAACTAGGGATATTTCAAACAAGTATTTTTCTTCTTTTTCCTTTTCATTTTAAACTGATATTTTGGTACATTTTCCCACACTTTAGGCCTCATTCTGAACCCCGCAATAAACAAGACATCATGACCGTGTTTGTAGCAAGTCGGATAAAAATAGTTCCTTACACAGTGCACGTTGATTCTGAGGAATCTCTATGACAGGCAGCTGACGTTACAAGTTGGTTATTTAAGTACTGTGACTTTGTATAGACTATGGCTAAAATTAGATGATACTGTCAATGAGTGTAAAGTGCCTCATAGGTGCCAGTGCAAGCGGTCTCACCCCAGACAACATCACTCTAGTGAGCACTGCAAGCATCAGCGTCCATGATCATTACCTTTTCAGATAACCGGATGGCTCTGCTGCTCACTATGGGGCAGATTTACAAGACCCTTGCGTGACTTTTGCACTGCAGTTGCGTCACTTTTTTGACGCAACAGCGGCGCAAACAATGCGGCCTATTTACAACGTGACGCATCTAGGGAGATGCGTCACGTTGTAAAGCCCTGCGTCACTTTATACCTGCGTCAGGTATAATGTATGCAGGGTGGACGTTCCCACGCAGGAAGGCCTCGTAAAAGTGACTCAGTGAAATCTACAAGATTTCACTGCGCCGCTTTTAAGACGCCACTGCGTCAAAACCTTACGCCTGCTTCAAGCAGGCGTAAGTAGTGACGCAGTGTAGTGGGAATAGGCCTCAACACGCATTGCTGGAGTTGCGTCATGCTTGCGACTCAACTCCAGCTATGAGTGACTTTTCTGCCAACAGATGCGTTAGAATTTCTGACGCATCTGTCAATTCTTGCGCCATAGTGCGCCGTAATGTAAATACGGCGTATCTATGGTGGCGCAAGGGTTTCTAAGGGTGGCGCAGGGAAAGTGACGCATCTGTACAGATGCGTCACTTTCTTGTAAATCTGCCCCTATATACTGAAGGGCATATTTATGAGCCCCTTGAACCGCCGGAGCATCACTATATCGGACGTTTCGGGAGCACAAACTACAAAATCATATCTAGGAGGTCAAGCAAAGCCACTTAGCTTGGCTCTGAATGGCCTCATAGATATATAGTAAGGCAAGGCAGTGCAAATAGCTGCGCTGCCTTACCCTGTGCTCAGGAGATGTTCCATGGGCATGCGGTGAGTGTTCCCATGCAACACCGATGGATTTTGACGCTTTCTCAGATTTACCAGACCATGTAAACCTGGGAAAGTGCCAAACCCTTACACCTCCCGGAAGATAGATGTACCAAGGAGAAATAACATTATTTCTCCTTGTTTATTCCTCTTTCCATGTGTTCTGAATTCTGCAGCACACATAGAAAGAGGAAAACGCCTCTCAGGATGCTTTTTGTGCAGGAGGTGCCCCCTCCTGCACAAGACCAATGTTGCCGACAACACAGGCACCCTTGCATGCGCAGGCTCTAGGCTGCCGAAGTGGTGCCAGTACTGGGGGAAAGGACAGGAATGAACCATATTAGAAAAAAATGGTTCATTCCTGGCTCTTTCACTTCGACATAGGGTAGCACAGCAAAGTGACTTGCTGCATTGTCCTACATCAAATACCCTTAAATGAGGCCTCAAAAGTGACAGATCACATGCGCTTACATATCCTTAACTAGAGATGAAATATTGACTGGCATTGGCTTGCACTCTCACTTCACTACATCCTGCATACAAAATAACCCTTGGTGTGTCCACTATATGTATTGTATTGTCAAGTTATTGAGCACACATACGCCAGAGCTTCAGGATGCTAAGAAAAATAGCAATTAAAACAGAGAAAAGGGAGTCAGAACCTATGCTAATGGGTGAAGGTGGGACTGACTGAAGTAGCTTGAACATGTGCAATTTTAGTATCTTACAGAAGGGAAGCAGCTGAACTATTTTCCGTATCTCTTTAGTAAGGGTGTTCCAGTCTCTTGCCACAATAATTGAATATGCCTGCCCGTTAGGAACAACTCTAAAAACCTCCAGACTATCCTCTGCTGTTTGTATGAGATGCCCAAGTTTGCAATCAGTTATTGTATTTTGGTGATAAAACATGCAGCCCTTTTTTACCTGCTTTGTGGAGGGAGAAAGTGTCTGTGGAAAGCCTGGTAGGTGGTGAGGAATGGGAGGCAGGGATGAAGGGTACACTTGTGACTGTCCATAGCATTACCTGCTCCCCACAGACGGCTGCCGGGGACAGGCAGGGACTGGGCAATGCTGCTTTCCACAGCAATTTTCAAAGGCCCGACATCTCCAGGCCCAGAAATATTGGGTCTCGAGATTTTGATCAGTAGCGACTGCTCCCGGTAAGCAGCAGTGGGGCGGTAGGGATGAAGAGGGGTTAAAAAAAATAATTACCTGCTGGCCGGCCTCCGCCGCCTCTCCTGCGTCCTCTTCCTGGCTTCTTCTCTGCAAAGGAATCAGGAAGCACCCAGCTCCCAGCCTTCTGATAGCCAATCACAACACTGCAATGCAGCATTGTGATTAATCTGAACGCCGTGGATCAGCACTCAGCCAGAGAATGGGAGGCTGGCCCTGTTCTCCATGCAGGCTGTAATGCAGCCTGCCTGGGGAACATGCAAAGTGTGCATGAATATTTGGCCAGCCCCAGAGGGCCGGTCAAATATTCATGGGGCTGGCCTAACATTCATCCGCACTTACATAGTGCCCACCACTCCTCCCTCTGCTCTGAGAGCAGAGCAGATTTGCCTACCCCTCCAGCCGAGACGCAGCAGCAGGAAAAATAAAATGATAAAAGGTACAGTGGCGACTCCTCGAGGGAGTGCTGCGGGGCAGTAGGGCGGGGAAGGGTTAGGGTGAGGGTATTAAACTCTGGCATATGGCCGAAAAGAATTGAGTAAATAAATAATTACATCGCCGATTTGACATTGCAGCGCGCGCAATGTAATTCATTTTATTAATTTATTTATTTACTCAACTTAATACGGCAGTATGCCAGAGTTTACTACCCCCCCCCCCCCCCCCCACCCTGCCCCTGCCCCATCCCGCCCACAGCACTCCCTCGCGGTGCCGCTACTGATAAGGTAGAGTTAATATCATTTTAGTTCTCCTTTTTTTTACACTGCGAAAAGCAGTGAGGCGATGCTCCTCCGCCTTAGCATAGGAGCCGCCACTGATTTCGAACCTGATAATTCCAGATGACGATTCTCTTTTTATGGAGACTTAGGTAATTTCATCTGGAGTTACCACATTGTGTGAAATAACAAAACTCGCAATGAGGCCATAGACTTACTGGCAGTACATCCACTTCATGACAAGCTATTATAATTGTGAACTAGAGTGTTCACCGAGCTCACAGAATGTGATGATATGCTGCTTTAAAAGACAGCTTTAGAATCTTAAACTTGTTTGTGCAGAAAGCTGAATATGTACACGAGAATAGTTCTCACCTCTGCTCCTGATATAAATGAGTTCCAGAATACATTCCTTCCCATCTGTTTGTATCATATATTTGAAGTATTACCAGCCTGTAAAAATTGTGTATTCATGAGATTTTTCATTGTATTTTAAGTAGCTGCCTCTTTGTTCTGCCTGAGTTTCCTCACTACCTATTTCAAAATATGCTTATACTAATTATTTTTGTAAGTAGTCATTTTTAAGGTATACATACCTTTTTAGAGACAATGAATATATACTGTTGATCATGTTTTATCATTTATATTTAGTTCACAATAAAAAAGTGTTTTTGAAGCACACTTTTACGCAGGGAGGTGCAACTACTGACACAAGGGACCGGAAAAACTAATTTTGAGGGTCTCACTGACCAGAGCAGCATAAATCCATTAATTTAAAATATGTGATCTGTCAACAAAAAGCTTTCTGCATCTATAAAAACATAGTCTCCCATACCTTTAAATAGAAAATTAAAAAACATTCTATGTTTATCAATATGTCACTTAAAAAAAATAAAGGCGATATCAAGCAACAGGTAAGACAGTTGGTCATCTGGAGAAACAAATGCGAAAAGGGGGTGCTAGACATAGGTAGAAATATCTCTAATTTGCTGTTCTCAGCCGTTTGAAAAAACTGTATTATGCCATAGATGATTCAAAATCCTTACTATCCCTAGCATCTTTTTGAAACTGCTGATTTATTATCTGCATTACTTCTTCAAGCTCATTTACTTCAGTCCACTCTTTAGCTTTAAATTCAACAGCTTTTATCCACCAACATGACATCCATTTTTTACCTATTATAAAATATTAGCTCTGTAGTGAGTCCTTATAATTCTAAGGTGGAGCTAGAGTGGAGCACTGGCAGTCAACTCACAAACTGCTGCTGCGTTTGGAAGCACATTTCTGTCAACCTTTCAGACTTTTTCACACACAAATGAGAAAAAAAATGAGGATTTGAAGAAAACGTTTTTTGGCTTCTGAAAAATGAACCTTCGTTTCCATGTCTAAAGAACACCCCTCTTCTTGTGCATTTACTGCTGTCACTTCTATAGAAAAGACTTTCAAAACGACATCTCTTATTCTAGCAACATGTTGTTCAGGATTGCCTCAGGTTTGTTATCATCATAAAATACTATCACTCTAGCTGTTTATTAAAATTCTGAGGTGAGGTTGCAAGCAGAACACTGGGGAAACTGATAGACAGCTGCTGCTGTCAAAATTACATGTTTTACTCATTATGCCATCCTTTTTCTCAACTGGATATGGAAAATTATTTAGAATGTATTGAAATGTTGTCCATATTTTTGGTTCTAGGCCAGTAATCATTATTTTTATGAAACATCATGAGAGAAACAATGTTTTATCAAAGATATCCTATCAGCTCCTAATACGGGATGATTTCACCTTGAAACACCCTATAATCCTTTTCTAGAAACTACTTTGTATTGCCCTCAAAACCTGGCATTCTCTGCAATGCATTTCAAATTGACAACAATTGCAGAGCCTTATCACCAAAGGGCCTCTTGCAACCTTCCACCTAAATAGTACCAGAAAAAACACACCATCTAACAAATATGCGAATTTCCCTCAAGTTGTAAGCAGTTCGCTGACAATAGCATTATAATCCAAGGGGAAAGGCACTCCTAAGTTCTTATTGACCAGGGTGGGGTCAATAATTCCCTTGGTCAACAACCACCTTGAAGTGCTCTCCCCCTTTTATAATATTTCTTTAAACCTTAACTCTCTTTAAAAATAAGCTTTGGCTGCTCATACTAGCTTCCCTTTGTGAATCAAAGAAAACAGGAGTTATTTGGCATTAAAATGAGCCATACAACAGCTAGACCATGCAGGCCAGTGATAGGAGACAATACTTGTCACAGATGTTACCCAGTATCTCTTAGTGCCCCATGTCCTGGATAGCTTCATTGAAGTACCATATTCCATACCGACTCCATTAGCTATTGACTTATGAGTTGCCTCCAATGTGATAGTCAGCTCTACATTTACTCATACCACTCCTTCAGCTCAAGGATCATCAGAATGTCCAAACTCTTTAAAGAGACTGACTTGGCCTGCCTTGACCTGGAACAGTTTGCTAGCACATTTAACAAGCATTGAAGAGGCTAATAGTCTAATGTACCTTGAACTTCTGTTCCAGAAACAAAGGTTGTCATACAAGAAATATTGGGATCAGACATGAAAAATATAAGAGAGACTTGCTGAATGAACCTTATTGCTGTCATACAATACAATACACTGCCTGCTCAAATTATTTTTGAGGGACAGATTCCTTCTGCAAACAAAAGAAAACAACATACGGCCAGATGTATCAAAGGTTTTCCCATTCGCACGTTTGCGAACGGGAAAAGCCATTTGGGATGTATCATCCCAAAAGGCCATCTCAAAATAAGGAATTGCAAAATTTGCAATTCCCTATTTTACGAATGCATTTAAGGAATTGCAAATTGCAATTCCTTAAATGCAATTTTCGAAGCACCCAAATTTGCGATCTGGCCTTAAGGAATCGCAAATTACCACCAACTTCAAGTTGGTGGTAATTTGCAATTTCCTTGATAAATTCACTTTTTTGCATTTTTCTATGCGCCATGTGGTGCACATACATGCGCTTAGGGCATGTATGTGCGCAACATGTGCACACATACATATTTCAGGGGTGTAACAGGGTGTCCTTTTGGCACCCTTGCACGTTTGAAATTGCATGCACAATTTGCGAGTACCTATTGGATACTCGCCAATGGCGCATGCAATTCCCATTAATTTCTTTGGGCCCCTTGGCCCATAGAAATGAATGGGGAGCCATTCTTTATTCGCGACTTGCAATTTGCGAGTCGCAAATAAGGGATGCGTAGGAATCGCTATTTTAATTGTGAAACCTACATACATTGCATTTTGCGATTCCTTAATAGCGGATCAGTAAAATTCGCTATGTAGGACTCGCTAAATGCAATGTTGATATATCTGCCTAAGTTTTTAGAAATTGTTTTTTTGGCTGGCTAGGGTATGCACCTAAGCCAGGCAGAACCCGTCACACTAGTCAAGTAAGTTACACACCAAAGATACCCTGTGCTCACCCCCGTAGCTTGGCACAAAGAAGTCAGGGTGATCCTCAGAGACAATGATTAAAGCGTTTGTGCAACACACTCAGGTAGAAACACAAAAAATGCCCCACGAAAGAGACTCCACACGTGAATATAGAAAAATATGTGTCTATATCGTAGATAACAAATAAGAACAAAATGACATAAAAAATATTAACGGTGCATATGAAACTGTTCCTAAAAGATATTGTTATCCCGAGTACTACAATAATCATCAGTGACTTACAACACATTATCAGTGAGTATTGAGAACACGAAACGTAGTCCACTTGGAAACACACATGAAGCATGATAACTGGGTACCTTGTGCAATTACTGACATCACACACGCTATCCTGACAGAGTAGGTATCACAACAGTATACACTATGGTGAAGAGAAGAGTTATTTTGGACTAAAAGCGGTCAAATCACTTGCACGTTTCGCAGGGGCTCTATGGTAGTACCAATGACGATCCACGTTGCGTCCTTTCAGGTAGGGGGCAGAAACGGTAGGACTTAGCGGTGGCCCAAATTGCAGGCTTAAGTGAGGAGACCTTGCTGGGTCCCCTCAGGCTGAAAGGCTTAAATGATGGAATCAGGACTTCGAAAAAAACATGCAGGCGCTCCCTTTACGAAAGTTACGGCAATGCTCACTGGCTCTCCGAGGCTCCGAGGTGCGGCGTGCCATAGTGGCTTCCAGTTGTTTGTGGCTCCATGGGGATCGGGAGCAGTCCCTTTGGCCTCTGATGAGGAGGATTATCCTGAAGCCTTCAAGAGTGTTCTGGTGCGGCTACAGTGGTGTGGTGAAAAACAGGCCATGCTGAGACGCGGCAGAAGCTCCTCAGCCTACGGTCAGCTGTACGACTTTCCCCCACATTGGTAGGGGTGCCCAGAACATTGGAGGCACATACTGCCACAGCCAAAGCCAAAGTGCCTCAGCACATGCTTGTGCAACCCAGGATGAAGCACTCAGCCCGCGCTTACACAGCAGGCAAACATGAAGCGCTCTGCATGTGCTTGAGTGAAAGTGAAGCACACACCATGAGTTAGACTCTTTAAAACACAGGGCAGGCCACCAAGTCCTGGGAGAACACTGAGAGGGGTACATGCATTGAGCAGCAGACAAGCAGGCCAGCACATCCAGGCAGTGAGAAGGAAGGGATGGTGGTTCCTCCTCACATCACTACAGTGACTTAGAGAATCCAAAGTCAGGGAGCTGCTGGCAGGAGGGCAACAAGCAGAAAATAAATCCAGTGAGTCCTTTGTGTCACCCACAGGCAGCAGGCAGCAGAGCAACAAAAGAAGGGCAGTACAGTTGGGTCCTTTGTGCAGGTGTCCTTCTGACAGAGTTTCAGTCACAGTTCTAAAATTGCTCTAAAAAACATGGGGTCAGATACCCTATATTTATACTTCAAAATGTCTTTGTTTAAGGGGTAACTTCAAATAAACCCTTTCAAGTGTAACACAAACCCTTTCAACCCAGCCCTGGCTCCAGACATCAGTTGGAGGTAAACAAGCCCTTTCTGTGAGAGCAGGACACAGCCTATACAAATGTGAGTGTGTCCCACCTCCCTCTCTACCAGCCAAGGAAGACTATCAGTATGCAGATGCCTCTCTTGTCACACCAAGCCTTTCCTGTCTGGTGGCTGTCTGGAAAGTATGCATAAAGTGCAACTGTCACTCTGTCCCACACGTGAATTGGGGTCAGGCTACAAAGCTTTCTGTGAGAGCAGGACACAGCCTATTCAAATGTGAGTGTGTCCCACCTCCCTCTCTACCAGCCAAGGAAGACTATCAGTATGCAGATGCCTCTCTTGTCACACCTAGCCTTTCCTGTCTGGTGGCTGTCTGGAAAGTATGCATAAAGTGCAACTGTCACTCTGTCCTACACGTGAATTGGAGTCAGGCTACAAAGCACAAGGTATAAGCACAGAGAAATTCTCACTTTGTAAAAGTTAGAACAACAAGTTATCTATCCTACATATTCAAGACTGTACATTATTTACACAGACTCAGACCATTTACCAATTTCTTTGGTCTGTAGTATTTATTTACTCATCATTATGTCTTTTACATCAAACTCATTTTACCTTTTGCATCAGACCAAGGGAAAACATAATTGTTCCCACATTAAACATACATTCAAATTATATTCTTAACAACTAAAATATCCAAACCATTACAAAAATGCACAATAAATTTATTTCACAAAAATGATTTACATGAATAAGAGGAAAAGTTTGTACTCCTAAGCAGTCATAATTAGGAAAATGAAGCAACCATTATCTCAATTCATTTGATATTTTGTTGATTCATTATAAGTCTGCTGCCAGCGGGAACACTAATTAGACTCTTCAGGATACTACTATTTATACAGAAACATTATTCCCTGTGAGTAGATTTGTATCTATTGAATATGTTCCCCTGGTTGAGAAAATGCTGATGTGTTTCGAGCCCCTATACAATTCTTGGGGTTCTCCTGGGTACAATCTGAAAAGTAAAAAACAAAATATAAAAGACATATATTTCTAACCTCTCCTAAATTAATTGTTAGAATTGTGACCAAGTATACATTTCCTTTTGTATGGTACCTGCTAGTTTATGTCTCTGAGGTTGCCGCCTGTATATCTTTACTTCCAGTGATCATTGCTTTTGAGTGACACCATTCTACAATGTAAGAAGGGTAGCGATTGGTATAGCCATGATTTCAACAGATTGAAAGGATTTTTGGAAACCAATGAAGGTCAGCGCAACTTACTTATCGGTAAATCGGAAAAAGGTCTTTGTTTATTGAACTCGGGTCCGGACTTGTGTTGTGGTTCTGACCACCTTCAATTTTAGTTCTGTCGAAATTCTGGAATAAATAGAAAGCGTGGAATGAGTCATCTTTGTTACATAAACACTTTAAGTTTTTGTCATGGGGCCGCGTTAAACTTTCATCAACTTACTTTTGAGAGTTCATTTCTTCCGCGTTCCTTGTGTGAATGATCAATGCAGCTGAATTACGGAATTCCAGTTTCGTAGTCATTTATATACAGCATTCCATGCTACTTCTGATGTTGCATTCTAGGATTTGAAGTGAGTCAAGTTTGTAATGGGTGTTGTTCACAACTAAGTCACCGGCCCTAAGGAGGCAGAAATGTGATGTAGACCCCACAGAGAGGTAGTGGCAATCTGTACTTCTTGGGGTTCCTTGGCACATTTAGCTTCTGCCTATTTCAGATATTTCATTCAAGCCATTAATAGTACTGTTGAACCTTAAAATTAAATATGCTTCTTGTCGCAACAGTGCTGCCTCAGTGTCTCCTCCTCTTTGATTCAGTTTAATAACACTGAAGACCGTCCATTTGAATTCTTTTTCAGTGTGGTTTTTTTCAATGAAATGGCTCACCATCGGTGTCGTGACTACTTTTGTTTAGATTCTTGACCTGTGTTGCACAATACTTTGTTTTCTTTCCCAATATAAAGTTTTTGACATGGGCATATGATAGCATATACAACATTTTTCGTTTTGCAATTTGAAAACTCTTTCTGTGTCCACTTGAGAGTATTATGTAGAAACTCACTTCCTTCTATTGTCGTTTTGCACACAGAATAGTTCCCACACTTATGGTGGCCCACAATTGGTTTACGGTTCCAAGGGGTTCTTAGATATTTTCTCCTTGTTGGAGGGGCAACCTCCGCCCGCACAATTTGTTGGCCAATACTGGCCCTTTTTTTCATTGCGAACAATGGTGGTTGACATGAATATTCCAAGTTCTACATGAGATGCCAATTCTTCAATATAATTTGCTGGAATTTGTTAGTGTGGGGGCCATAAGTTGATACGCAGACCAATTTGTCCAACTGTTGTTTCGCTTTTTTTGTCAGGAGGCTCTCTCTAGGTGTATACCAAACTCGTTTCCTCGCATGTTTCAGCAATTTTTTAGGGTGCCCTCGGTCTTTGAGTTGGTCACATAAAGCATCATAATCATCTTTTCGGAAACAGTTCCGTCTAATTCTCAACAGTTGTCCATAGGGCAAATTATCCTTTAAATTTCTGGGATGAAAGCTCCTATAGTGTAATATGGTATTTTTAACAGTTGGTTTCTTGTGCAATGACACTGTCAATTTATTTTGGATAGGCTTCACCTCTACATCAAGGAATGTTAAGCTTGTAGTGCTTTTAGTGAGACTGAATTGAATGTCAGGGTGTCTGCAGTTTGACCAGTCATGGAACCTTTCAAGGTCTTTTTCAGAGCCCCTCCATAGACAGCAGATGTCGTTGATTTAACAATACGCTTGTGTTGGATGTTGAGAAAAAGGATCACTTTGTCTTCTAACGAGACATTGTACATTAAACTATTACTATCACTATTACATGTGTTTTTGTAATAGTTTGGATATTTGGTTGTTAAGAATATGATTTCAATGTATGTTTAATGTGGGATCAATAAAGTTGTTCCCTGGTCTGATGCAAAAGATAAAATGACTTTGATCTAAAAGACATAATGATTAGTAAATAAATACTACAGACCAAAGAAAACGGTAAATGGTCTGACTCAATAAGACAGTAATATACAGTCTTGAATATGATGGCTAGATAACTTGTTCTAATGTTGATAGGCCCTATCTAGTTGTCTTTTACAGGGCCATACCACTTCTTTGAGATAGTTATAGAGCAGGTAGTCACCCGCGATGGAGTTTATACATAACGTACCAAAACACGCAATTGTCGACCAGTGATGCAGTCCCGAGTGACTTGTTACCACATAAATACAATGTCAGACAGGGATACACTTTCATTCACAGAGGAGCACATACAGAATTTAATTTCTACCCCCTCTCCTTTTTCCACAATCACATTGAGTACTTCAACCAAGCAACAAAATGAATCTGACAAGTTAATTCGCTTGCGTAAAAAACACTTAAGAACTGAACTACACAGCTTCTTTCTACTAGAACATTTAAAAACAGGTACCATCCCCTGGGGCTTACAGGTTACAAATATCCTTGTAATCTTTTCAGATGATCCAGAATATAAAAAGGGATTTAGTTGGATTAGTACGAAGTGCAGTAGGGACTTGATGGTGCATACCATTGAAACAGCTCAACGGATTTGCAAGAAGCAAGCAGAAGAATTGGAGGAGCAAATTCAGGCAATAAAGGATAACCACTTAGTAGCAGAGGCTAAGACTTTAGTTGATAAGATCGAGAAGGAATTGGTTACATTCAAAGATAATACCATCAACTTTAAATCTGCAAAATTGGAAAAGAACATAAAATCATTCAATTTGGAGACGGTATACCTCAACTTAAAGGACAACCTTAACATAAAGACTGATTCAAGCAGAGTTCTGCAAGAATATCCTGGAAGATCCAGAAATAGATTCTTGACATTGTCAGAAACATCATCATCTGGCTTCACAGGTTAGTCTGACTTGGGTGAGGGCACATCCAATAGGAACCAACAAAGACCAAACTCTTTTTTAGAAAAACAAAAAAACAAGGTGCGTTTCAAACCACAACCATGGGAAATGTGCACGGGGCGCCAGTTCTACTAAACATAATTCTATCACCTATTGTACATTTGTCCAGCAAAGTATTAACCAAGGAGGAGGAACTAGTTTTGGAGTTAGGCCTCAAGTTTGTACCCAGCAAGCGTACAGATTTTGCCCGAATCAAAATAGAAGCAGTGGAATTTTTTCGAAAAATATGGTTGAAATCCTTTTTTTCCACAAGGGACATCAGAATGATGCATGAACCTTCAGGGCTTGCGAGGGGGTGTGGCTTGCACCCTGATGGTGGCGGACGCGTGAGCTTGGAGCTCCGCGCCGGCCTGTTGATTTATCCGCTCTCACGACCGCCCTGTCCCCGGGGGCGTAGCGCGATCCCTCCTGATGCGGTGCGAAGACCCGGAGAGCCAATCGGGATACTCGCAGGCTGAATGAGGGCGGTGAATTGCTGCGGCGGCCGGTAGAAGTTCCCGATTCCTGTGATCAAGATGGCGCTGGACGGAGAACTGCTGTGCCGGGGGCCGGCCGTGTAGTCGCGCGGCTCCAAATAAGATGCCCGGCGGCCTCATGAACTGGTGGTGAGCAGGCGATTGGAGCTGGCGTTGCCCGAGGGGAACTGCACATCTAGGCACATGTGAGAGGGCAGCAATATTACGGTGGAGCCCTGAACTTGGCCTATCTCGCCTGTAACATTAGCTGGGGTCGTTGGGAGTTACTTAGCGGCTGGCCCGGAGGACTTGATGGCGGTGGAACCATTCTAAACAGCTAAGGGCCCTATGCTACTGTCGATCACGACGGGACCCCGGTGAGCTAGTCAGCGGGGCACCAGCAGAGCAGGGCAGAGTGACACAGCTACATTTCAAGGCCCAAGCGGTGGCAAATTTTTGTCTGCTCAGGATTGTACTCACTATCTTAGGGAGGCTCCTGGCTTGGGTTCCTGCCTGCTGTTGGTGCCTGCGGGTGAGTGATTCCACGGGATCTGGGGGGAGTTGGACGCTGGTGCCGTGGGAGGTGTCCCTCCCTCATTCCTCCTGCGGACTGCTTGATAGCACCGGCTGCTTGGAGAGTACGAGCGGGCCTTACGCTGGTTAGCATGGCTCTGCGGGGGGCCTGACTTTGAACGTGTGGGGGAGGCGTGAGGCGGACTGGGCTCCCGGACCCTCGGCATTGCGGTGGGGGTGACTGCCTTTGGCCCCTCCGTGCACAACTTGCGAGCCAGGACAGTTGCCAGAACCGTGGAGGGGTGACTCCCCTGGGGGCCTGTACAACGCGATCCACACTGCATGCAGGCGGACCCCTGAGAACTTCGCCCCACCTTGCACGATGGGGAAGCCAAGAGGGAAGCAGGCGCTGGCCCCACCAGATCAAGAAGGCCTGGGGCAGGTGGAGTGGCGCCCGGATTCGCCCGAGGGGCCCGCGGAGTCAGGGGAACAGCAGCAACTGGCTCGAATCTTGCAAGACATTACAGACACGAGAGAGGACCTACATCAAGACATAGCCGCTGTGTCGGTGGGTCTGGGGCTGCTGCGCGCCGAACATTTCAAGTTGGCAGATAGGGTAGAGCAGACCGAAATGTCCCTGGCAACGCTAGAACCAGCACAGAAATCCCTTGCTGAGCAGGTGGGAGGCATCTCCCATAGGCTATTGGTCTTGGAAAAACGGGCCGACAATGCTAAGGGACGCAATCGGAGGAATAACATTCGCGTTTTGGGCCTGCAGGAAGGAGTGGAGGGGGAAAATATGGTCCAATACCTGGAGGACTGCTTCCACAACATGGTGGCACTTGAGGGGATGACCCAGTTCTTTTCTTTACTCTGGAAAGAGCTCATTGGGTCCCGGCCCGACTGCCACAGCCGAGCAGACCGCCGCGGCTGGTAGTGGCCAGACTCCTCCATTATAAGGGCAAAGACCTCATCCTGCAGACAGCACGAAACTCTTTACCTTACCAGGTGAGCAACAGCAAGGTTTCTATTTTCCCGGACTACACACTAGAAGTTCAACGACGTCGTGCTTCTTTCCTGGCCGTTAAGAGAGCCCTGAGGGACGAGGGTCTTCAATATCCTCTGATGTTCCCGGCTCGGGTTCGAATTGTCGTCGATGGCACAAACCCTTTTTGCGATGACCCGACGGAGGTATGGGACTGGCTTGAAACTTACATGACAGGTCGATGGCCGGCTGGGGAGCCTGGGGCGCGTGCTTCCCCGACGTGGCTGCCTCGCAGGCCACGGCTGCGCACTGCCACTCTGAAGATACCCAGCTCATTCCAGACGGCGAAGGAGAGGTCTGAGGCACTGCGGGCGGTGTCTGAACTACTCCGGGATCGTAAGCAGTTGTCGGCAGCTGGCACGGAGTTGGACAAGACTCCTGAGGACACGGACACTGATGGATCCCAAACGAGTAGTGTGAAGTTGCCACATGTCACCCCGGGCACGGCTGACGACATTGCCTGAGGGGGGTTTTCTTTGTGACTTTTTATGCTTGCTTAGCTAGTTTTCCTTTACAGGTGTCAATGGGAAGGTACCGGTTTTGTGAACATTTGTATTGCATAGAGCATGTTATGACTGCTTCATTGTTCGATGGCTGCAGTGGGAGGGTTGCGTGCAGTATCCTAGAGAGGAGATGCATCCCGCGGATGGGGGGTGCTGTATTACATGTGGCTTGAGCGCGGAAGGTTCCACCTATATTTGCAGAAGGTAGTCGCCGGATTGCGGCCACTCTTCCCCTTTGTTCCTTCATAGCCACTAAAGGGTAGTTAGTTTTCAAACTGTTTGGATGGGGGCTAGTTTTTTAGTACCTGTCCTGGGGTGGGGGTGTTGGGGTTGTTCTTTTTATTGTAAGGGGATGTTTAGGGGGAATTGGCGTAACTTTCATGAACGTGCTGCTGATGGTCGAAGGGGAGCGATGTCATGGGTTCGATGTCTGAGCTAAAGTGTATATCTTGGAATGTCAGGGGTAGGCATACCATGATACGAAGACATAAGATACACGCATACTTAGTGCCCAGGGGCATCCAGCTGGCTTTCCTTCAGGAAACTCACATTGCACATAATGACGGTGTAGCGTTGCAGCGCAGGTGGAGAGGGCAGGTCTTTTGTACAACTTCTTCTGCTTTTGCGAGGGGGCGTTGATCTGGGTCCGGGCAGGAGTTCCTTTTCAATCCACATGCCAGCTAAAAGATCCCGATGGGCGATACATCTTAGTGGTGGGCCGGCTAAATGGTAGAGATGTGGTGCTGGCCAGTATCTATGCTCCAAATTCGGGACAAGCGGCCTTTTTTACACACTTGTCGGGTAAATTTGCTCCATTTTTGACCGGGTCAGTCTTTATGGGCGGGGATTTTAATTCTGTCACAGATGTACTGCTGGATAGATCTCACCCACCTCTCTCGGATGCGCCTGCCCATCATCTTTCAAGGCTCCGGCGATATTGGAAGCATAGCTGGGCACTGGTAGACACATGGAGAGTGCACCACCCGAACACTCGGGACTACTCTTTCTTCTCTGCCCTGCATGCCCCCCATGTCCGCCTAGATGCGATGCTCTGTTCCCCTGACGTACACGCAGAGGTCCAACACAGTGAGTACCTCACTCGAACGTTGTCAGACCATAACCCTTTGCTTTTGCGTATCAACCTCTTACCCGAGCGCTATAGCATCCCAACTTGGTGATTGAGTCCAGAATTCCTGGAGGATCTAGTATTTCGTGAGGTGGTGGAGACTGGAATAGATAATTATTTTCGAGAAAACACTGGCACTGCATCTTCCTTGGCGGTGGAATGGGACACTTTTAAAAGTGTAATAAGAGGGCAATGTATTGCGAATAAGTTGGGAGTACATAGAGTGCTACTGCAGGACTTAGAGAGGGCAGATCAGAAGCTGCGGGAGGTGGAGAGGGAGAGACCTGACCACCCCGATCATCACCAGGACTTAGTGGAAGCGAGGCAAGAGGTTGCCGTACAGGTTGAAAGGCTGCACTGTTTTGATTATAAAAGATATGTAGCATGTGCTCATGCGGAGCAGGATAAGTCTGGGGCGTTGCTGGCATGGTTGGCCAACCCAGCTAGAAAGGGCACGGTCATCCTGGAGCTTCAGGGCCCTGACAGGGAAATCCACTACACGCAGCGGGGGATCAATCATCAGTTCTTGGCCTACTACACTGATTTGTACCAGATTAAAGTGACACCTAGTGGGGAGGTCATTCAAGACTTTTTACAGAGGGTATTTCCTCCGGCATTAGATAGGGAGCGGGCTGAGTTGCTGGAACAGGACATCACTATAGGGGAGGTTCGCGGAGCGATTAAGCATATGGCCCGAAGAAAGACACCTGGGGTGGATGGCCTGCCTGTGGAGTTTTATAGTACATATCTCGATCTTCTGGCTCCTCGACTAGTAACATTATATAATACCGCACAAAAGGAGTGCCTTTTACCTACTACTATTCGTCAAACAGTAATTATACCACTTTTAAAACCGGGAAAACCTCCCCATGACAAGATGGCTTATCGCCCGTTGTCAATGCTGACTACGGACTATAAGATTTTAAGCCGGATATTGGTAACCCGTCTACTTCCGTATATGTTGCAATTAATACACACGGTTCATGCAGGGTTTATACCGTCCCGGAATACAGCCCAGAATGTGCGGAGCCTTCTTAATATTTTGGACGCTGATACGTATCCCAAGCCCTCTGCTGCTGTGTTGGCAATAGATATTGAGAAGCTTTTGACAGCTTGGAATGGTCATATTTGTTTCAAGTTATGCAACGCTTTGGCCTGGGGGATGATTTTGTGGACTGGACAGCTTTCTTATATAGCCAGTCTACAGTGCAGGTTAAAACGGGTGGGATAATTTTGGATGCCTGTGTTGTAGGCCGGGGAACAAGACAGGGCTTCCCCCTATCCCCACTGCTGTTCGCCCTGGCCATGGAGCTGCTGGCGGCCCGGGCCAGGACGGGTTTACATTATCAGGGACTTCAAGTGTGCGAACACGTTCACCACATCGCTCTTTATGCTGACGATCTTCTTATGTTTTTGGCGGACAAGGAGAACGCTCTTCTGGGTGCCTAGCCTCTGTTGGCTGCCCCTGGCACCATTGCTGGTCTTAAAGTAAACTGGGCAAAGACTTGTTTGTTTCTTACAATGCCTATGACTGCAGGTCCACTGACAACGCAGGGAATACAATGGGAGCGTCATTGCCTGACGTACCAAGGTACCCGTATTTATTATACCCAACCCGATTTATTGGAGGGTAATGTGGGCAGGGCCATTAGGGGACTCAAGGGCTGTATCGAATTTTGGCGCACACTTCCTCTCTCGGTAGCTGGGCGGGTGGCCCTTCTTAAGATGATAGCACTCCCCCGGCTGTTGTATTATTTTACAACGCTGCCTATTTGGATCCCGGCCTCTGTTTTTAAGCAGCTTGAATGATGGTTGGGTTCATCTGGGCCTCGGGCAGGCGGAGGGTGGCACTTAACACACTGATGAGACCGAGATCGGAGGGCGGCTTGACAGTCCCAGACTGTGAAACTTACTATTTAGCAGCGCAGTTGCAGTGGCTTGCTCAGACGATTGCACTGACATTTCGGGACCCACCTGATACTCTGCTGGAACAGAAGCCAACGGCGAGCACACATTGCACGGCAATATACCCCCGAGATCCCGATAGTAGTGTGTGCTGCCCTACCACATGGGGACGATTGGGGGGCGTTGAATGACTGGGCTGCGAGGGGCCTGACCACCATGGGGGATCTATATGAGGATGGTGCTGTACTTCCTTATGAGGTATTACAAGACAGGTTTGAACTGGCCCGGGGAGACTACTTGATGCATTTGGTGCTCATGACAGCCATTCAAGCACATTGGAAGGAGGCGCTGAGAGAACCTCTAACCTCAATGGCTTGTCAATACGTAGTTATGGCAGCGGGCACCATTAAGGCTGTTACGTGCCTGTACCATCGAATGACGCACGAGAGACTCGCCCCTCTGTGTTCCCTTCAACAAAAACGGGAGGAAGATTTAGGTGTGGAAATCCCTGAGAAAACATGGGTGGGTTTAATGGAACGAGCATGGAAAAGCACGAGGAACGCCCGCTTCCAACTGGTAAATTTTTTTATGCTCCACAGGGCTTATCTTACACCAGCAAAAATTAACCAGCATTTTAAAGTGAATTCAGCAATGTGCCCGCGCTGCAGTACAGTGGGAGCAGACTTCTCCCACATGATGTGGGGGTGCCCTCAGCTGAGAACGTATTGGGAGGAGGTGGTAACACTTCTGCAGGATGTCACAACTCGAGACATAGAACCCACCATGAGCCTCTATTTGTTACACTGGTTTCCTCACACCTCTAAGAACAAGCTAACAAGCAAATTCATAGATTTAGGGCTTTTGCTAGCAAAGAGGGAAGTCACAACTCACTGGAAGGCCAGGAAGGGTCCTAGTTATCGGAGATGGCAAGCCGTATTTCTTAAGTGGGCGAAATGCGAAGGGACTACGAGACTGCAGCTGGCAACCCGCGTCAACAGCGAAAAGGCACTAGAGATGGCGAGGGCCAGGGAGGCATCGGTGGTATTATTAAAAATTCCGGACACGAACTCTGACCTGGATTCAGACGTGCCAGCTTTAGATGCGTTGCCTTGAGAGTTTTCCCTATCTTGGGGTGATGGGCACTCTGCTGTCTTGCTTGGTGGCTACCTCTGACAGACGAGAACTGTGTCAACGCTTGATGTTGTTCTTTTGATTAATGCCAATGCGGCTGAATCATGTAATTACAAATAAATGTATATAGTTGTTACGCCAATAGGGTGTGGGGTGGGATACAAGGAAGGGGCGGGAGTCTACATTTCAGCAATGCCAGGTTCATGACAAGAGGGCATATGTATTTTCTTCTTGACATTTTGACAAGAGAGATAATTGCACTTGAACCCACAGGTTGGGCGATGAGGACATATGGATAGCAGTTTCCTAGGACTGTGATTTATAGTGATATGAGCATTTGCCTGATGTTAGTAATTGTCCTTGCTCATGCCTCGCCTCATTGCATACTAACCTGATTGCATACTTATCTGTATATTGAATCTATATGTGTTGTTTGTATTAAAACAATAAAAATATATTTATTAAAAAAAAGAAATGAACCTTCAGGACTTGCAAAAAAAATCTAACTTTATTCCACCCACACACACTGTTCTGAAAGAGATTTTAGCATTTGAACAGGTCATGCTTTCATTCATCCTCCAACTAGAGAAAAGGAAGTCCTACATCAAAAATAATTTATCATCAGGTCAATTAAAAGCCATCCAAGACCTCAGAAAAGATGAGTCGATAGTCATTAAAGCTGCAGACAAAGGCGGTGCAGTGGTTATTTGGCCAAAGGAGATGTATTTGAAAGAAGGAAGAAATCAGGTACATAATGAAGCATGGTACAGACAAATTAAGGAAGATTCAGCACGTGAACTACAAGAGCTAGTAAAAAGAACTATAAGTGAGGGATTGGAACAAGGAGTATTGGGAACAAAGGAATCAGAATACTTACAAAAGAATCACCCCAGGATTCCAGTTATCTATTTTTTACCTAAAATTCATAAACAACTAATGGAACGACCAGGAAGACCTATAGTGTCTGGACGTGATTCCCTTTTTGAACCAATTTCTAAATACGTAGACATCGTTTTAAAACCATTTCTTCAAGAAGTTCCATCATACTTGAAAGACACAATGGATTTTATTACCAAAAACGAATGTTTACGCTTTGATCCCTCACAGCAATGACTTGTATCCTTTGATGTATCCTCATTGTATACACAAATCCCGCAGGATAAGGCACTGGAAGCGATTGAGTTTTACTTGAAAACCAGACCACGCCCCCACCGAGTACCCACAGAATTGATAGTGCAATTAGCATCACTAAAACTGAAAAAAAACAATTTCAAGTTTGAAGACACCTTTTATTTTCAAATAATGGGGATCGTTATGGGGTGTCTCTTTGCCCCAGAGCTGGCAATACTGTACGTGGCTCAGTTTGAAGACAAATTCATCTTCAACAACAATCCTTTTTCTCAACATCTGACACAGTGCTGTTGTTACATCGACAACATCTGGTGTCTATGGAGCAGCTCTGAAAATGACCTTGAAAGGTTCCATGACTGGTCAAACTGCAGACACCATGACATTCAATTCAGTCTCACTAAAAGCACTACAACCTTAACATTCCTTGACGTAGAGTTGAAGCCTATCCAAAATGAATTGACAATGTCACTGCACAAGAAACCAACTGATAAAAATACCATATTACACTATAGGAGCTTTCATCCCGGAAATGTAAAGGATAATTTGCCCTAGAGACAACTGTTGAGAATTAGACGTAACTGTTCCTGAAAGGAAGATTATGAAATACATGCTGGTGCTTTATGTGACCAACTCAAAGACCGAGGGTACCCTAAAAATTCCTGAAACATGTGAGGAAACGAGCGTGGTATACACCTAGAGAGAGCCCCCTGACAAAGAAAGCGAAGCAGCAGTTGGACAAATTGGTCTGCGCATCAACTTATGGCCCCACACTAAAAAAATTCCAGCAAATTATATTGAAGAATTGGCATCCCATGCAGAATTTGGAACATTCATTTCAACCACCATTGTTTGCAAAGAACAACAGCACCATTATTGGCCAACAAATTGTGCGGGCGGAGGTTGCCCCTTCAACAAGAAGAAAAGATCTAATAACCCAATGGAACCTTAAACCAATTGTGGCCCACCATAAGTGTGGGAACTGTTCTGTGTTTGAAACAAGAATAGAAGGAAATTAGTTTTTACATAATAATCTGAAGTGGACACAGAAAGAGTTTTCGAATTGCAAAACGAAAAACGTTGTATATGCCATCATATGCCAATGTCAAAAACGTTATATTGGGAAGACAACTCAGGAAATAAAACAACGTATTGTGCATCACAGGTCAAGAATCAAAACAAAAGTAGTCACGGCACCGATGGTGAGCCATTTCATTGAAAAGAACCACAATGAAAAATAATTCAAATGAACAGCCTTAAGTGTTATTAAACCGAATCCAAGAGGAGGAGACACTGAGGCAGCACTGTTGCGACAAGAAGCATATTTCATTTTAAGGTTCAACAGTACTATGAGTGGCTTGAATGAATTATCTGAAATAGGGAGAACCTAAATGTGCCAAGGAACCCCAAGAGGTACAGATTGCCACTACCTCTCTGTGGGGTCTAAATAGAATTTCTGCCTCATTAGGGCCGGTGACTTAGTGAACAACACCCATTCCGAACTTGATTCACTTCAAATCCCAGAATGCAACTTCAGAAGTAGCATGGAATGCTGTGTATAAATGACTAGGAAACCGGAAGTCCGGATGTTGGACTTGGCCCTTTTTGCAGGGTCATCCCTAAACTTTTTGCCTTCCTCCTATATTTTTTCTGACCTAGTGTTGGCTGTTTTATGACTCTGGGCACCTTACCACTGCTGATCAGTGCTAAGGTGCATATGCTCTCCCTATGGTAAAATGTATACATTGATTGGTGTCCATGTTTGGCTTATTTGGTTTACTATCAGCCCCTAGTAAAGTGCACCAGGAGTGCCAGGGCTTGTAAATACAAATGCTGCTGGTGGGCTTGCAGCACTGGTTGTGCCACCCACAGAAGCGGCCTAGTAAAATGTGTCTAGGGTCTGCCACTGCAGAACCTGCGCGCGGTCTGGTACCGTCGCGCTGACTGGGCAAGTGCCCCCACTTGCCAGTCCCTAAACCTTCCCTTAACTACATATTAGTCACCCCTCTGGTAGGCCCATGGGCAGGGTGCATTGTAGGCATAAGGTAGGACATGCCCTGATGTGTGTGGCATGTCTTAATAGTGAATTACAGCCATTTTCGTTTTTCACTATTGAAGGCTACCTGCTCTCCATAGGCCAGAATGGGCTGCTGGAATTACTACACGCTGTAATCCCAGTGGACTCATAGAGCATGGTAGAAAGTCATGTTTAGTACGCCTGAACTCAGAATAATAAAATACTTCTTTTAGTAAAGTTTATTTTAATATCCTGCGTTTGTAAATACTACTTTTAGAAAGTTAGTATTTACTGACCTAGCCATTTCAGTCCGCCTCTGCTGTGTGTGTGTGTTCTGCCTAGCAACAGTAAGGAGCAGGGCTGGGGAATTCCAGGAGACAGGCTGGCTGCCAGGTGGTGGGTAGAGAGATTACACCAGGATGGGTGGGTGGAGTACACCTTGACTCTTGAATAGACCTGTGCCCTGCCAGCACAAAGCCGGCTCCGCCCCCTGTGGAGCGGCTGATGTCTCTGCCCTGCTGCTGAAAGGAAAGCGCAGAGTCACCACAACAAAGTGCTCCAAAACTGGACTGAGCCAGGCCCAGGCCCCCTGGCGCTAAAGAACAAAAGAATTGTGCTATAAAAGTAGGAGCCTGGCTCCTAAGAAATCAGATCCTGTTTACACAACGACGAACCTCTGCCTGAAGGAGAAGGACCTGGAGAAGCTGAAGGAGGAATACTGTCTCTCTGGCTGAGAGACTGGCCTGCAGTGGGTGCCTGTCTGCTGGAAGGAGAAGAAAAGACTGAAAGGAAAAGACTTTTGATTCAACTTGTGCTGAACTATCTCCAAGGGCTTGCTAGAGAACTTGCCTCCTGAACTGCGCCCAGGAACATTGGGCGCTACCCCCCCTTTTGAGGAAGAAGAGACTGCCGTGGGTGATTTTGCACTGCTGACTCTGGAGAACCTTGTGCCTTGATCTCCCTAAACAACGCGACCATCTGCCGCTGGAAGTGACTGTAAACATCGTGAGGGCCACCAGCCTAAACAAAGTGAGCAACTACCCCCGTGAGCCGTCGCTCGCAAAGTGAGGAGGAGATCCCTGTCTAAACATCAAGCTCTGCGACTCCCCCCCCCGGGCCGCAGAAATCACCGTGAGGATTTGGGCACTGTTCGCCCCATCTGGAGAAAACCGACAGCACGCAGCGCTGAAATCTCGCCCCCAGGCTGCCCCTCCTGCCTCTGCCTCGCTGGTGTGCTGTGAGCCGAGGAGTGCCCCCCCCACGAAGCATCTGTGTCCACGGAGGAGCCGGGACCGAGACGCGACGCGGGACACTCCTGAAAGACGTCCACAGCCTGCCGCGAACATTTGCCCCCAAGGAAAAAGGTATTGTGCCAAGCGCGTTGAAAGTACGGCCCGTACTTGCTTTCGTACGGACCGTACTGAGCTGTGAAGCCTCGAAGTCCGGCCCGTTGGTTTGAGCCGCACTTGCCTGCCAGGTACGAGGTTTGAACCGTACTGCCTTTTCAACTAACGTGGTTTGCACCGTACTGTTTGAACCATACTGCCCTTTTCAACTAACTTGGTTGCACTGGACTGCTTTGAAACTGCTGCTGGGTTCGCACTGTACTTAGAAATCAGCCGAGTTCGCACCGTAAAGGTGCTTCCATTTATGTACGGAGCGTCCCTGGCAGACCGGACCGTACCGCATTGAAAAACATTGCCGGTGCTCACGCGAGAAGCGTGGTACTCGGCAAGGGTACTCCGGCTCACGCGGGAAGCGTGAGAAACGGCAAGGTCCTGTCAAAACCTTGCCCAGAGCATCCCCAAGGCGCTACGAAGTGCGCAGACGACCCAAGAACCTTATTTCAAGTAGAACTGTGCCATTTGGAAAACTGTGGCTGCCCTTAAACCTTTACAAGTAAACTGGAACCCTACTTTACCAAGAGAACTGTATTTATGCAAGCTGCCTGAAAGAAAACCTTTTATATAAAGAAATTATATTTTGGATATAAATACAGCCTTGTGTCTTTGTGTGGTGGGGTGGTGATTATTGTGTGGGACAAATAAAACGCTTAACCTAATGCCCTCTGGAATCTAGCCTGACTGCTCGCGCCACGTTACCTAGAGGGTGAGCAGGGGTTATTTTTAAAGAGGTGATCCTTTGCCCTGACTTAGAGGAAAGGGTCCCTGCTTGTCGCAAGTGCATACCTGCGCCAACCACAGACCCCGGATTCTAACATTGGTGGCAGCGGTGTGGATTTACGGATTTGCGTTCTTGGTGTCTGTGCAGTGATTACTAACCATTGCACAGTAGACGGTCCAGTAGCTTAAGCCACAGAACTTTTTATGATTTAATTTCGCTTGCCAAGTAAAGAAGATCCCTTGCGTTTGAAGCCATGCCGGGCTGAAACAGCATAGAGAAAACCGCGTCTGAAGCCTCTGAGGCTGGAGAGGTTGAATGGGATGAGTCAAAACTGGACAGCTACAAGAGAACTGAACTCAAGTACTTCTGCAGGAAGCTCAAGGTTCCACATGCAGGATGCAAGAACAGATCAGATCTCTACAAGGCGCTGAAAGCCTGGATTGAATCAAGGGGTGCAACTAAGGAAGTTACACCATTGAAACCAGCGGAAAGCGTTCGCAGTTTTGGCAGAGGCCTGTCGCCAGAGGAGCTGGCAGACAGACAGGCCGCCAGGGATCACGAAGTGTTGTTGGCAGAGCTGGAAGTAAAAAGCCAATTGGAGCTAGAAAGCAAGAAGCTGGCTCTGGAAGAAAAGAAAATGGCTCTTGAAGAAA
Organism: Triturus cristatus; assembly: GCF_964204655.1. NCBI lineage: Eukaryota > Metazoa > Chordata > Amphibia > Caudata > Salamandridae > Triturus > Triturus cristatus. Next base: position 1,122,071,725 of record NC_140591.1, on the reverse strand, counting down.
AGAAAATGCAAATGGAGCATGACTTCCTAATGAGGAAATATGATATGGAGCTCGAGAGGCTTGAGGCCGGGAGTGTCTCAGCCCAGCAGCACGAAAGGTGCGTAGCTCAGAGATTGAGCTTTTCTGAGTGGGAGGAGGAATCCAGCTCAGATGGTGGCAGCAGTATTGAAGTTTCTAGTGCTGAAAGAGTAGTATGCACACCCAGAGATGTGGCGCCTGACTTGAAGGAGGGGGTTAACACACACCAGGAGGTTCAAGGGCATGAGGTAGCTCCAGTAGTGTGCAGTATCCCTGAAGGGAATAGGGTAACTGGCGCAGGGGTTCATGGTCCTAGTGGCGGGATGGACACTCTACTGACTCTAGATTAGAGGCGCAGGGAGAGGGGTTCCCCCAAAATTGAAGTCCTGGTAGGTGAGTGTGAAGACCGCCCAGAAGAGTGTGGGTTGTGTGACAGAGACAGTCAGATACTGTCTTGCCAGTCTCAGGAGAGTGGTGTGGAGTACGTGTGTGAGGCACTGGATGGTAAGGTGAAGGCTAGTTTGGTTAACCCTGCTAGGGGGCTGTGTGATCCAGTTGTGGGAGAGCATATTTTAAGTCCCTGTTTTCCAGAGCTAGGCCAACACCTGTGGGAGGGTGAGTTCTCTGACTGCAGGGAACTCACATTGGAGGCAGACCTTTTGGTGGATTCCAGAGGGTCTGGAGAGGCATTGGGGAGTGACCCCGTGGGGAGTGGCTCAGTTATCCTCCAACCCAGAGTGGTGGAAGTGGTGCAGAGTAGCCCAGCTAGGTCCCATGGTAGTGGGAGGGGTGTAGGGGCTCACGTCCTGTCTCAGTGGAGAAGGAGTGAGTGTGGGGCTGCGTGCCCCCAGGTGCCCGAAACCCAGTCTCAGAGCCTGGATGGTTCTTTAAGGGAACACCAGGCGGGGAGCCTAGGCTGTCCTGATGGGCTGCCCGTTGAGGGGGATCCCCTAGTGTCTGGTGAGCTGGGAGTGTCTGTAAGCAGGCCTCCATCAGTTCTGGTGTCTGGCAGTACCGCTCCAGTTGGGAGGGTGCAGAGGTCCAGATTGAGGGGTGAGAGGGGGAAGAGTCCCCAGTGGAAGAACCAGTGGGTCAGGGGCCAGCCAGAAGGGCTGCGTTCCCCGTGAGTGACCATGGTGACACCACTTCTGTCCTGGGGGATCTTCAGGCACTGTCAGATGGACAGGGGTCGGGAGATCCGCGCCAGGCAGACTGTCACACGACACATGAGTTATGTGTCACCCTCAGGGGGGGCATGCGTGCTCCCCGGGAAGTCCTGGTGCGCCAGGCGAGTGTTCAACCGCATGGGTTGGTCCCAGGGTTGGGAAGCCAGGTTCAGGTGTTGTCTGACCCGGAGGGTGGGACTACTGTAATCGTAATCAGTGTCCTGACCCATGTTGCTTCTGGGGGTACCTCTCCAGTTGGGAGTGGGCAGTACTCTGGAAGGGGGTGCAGAGGGAGGGAGTCCTCGCCTCTGACCCCGGTGCAGCCTGAGGGTTTAGACCCTAGACTGGAGAGCCAGGGTCAGGTGTTGTCTGACCTGGAGGGAGGGACATCTGTAATCAGTGTCCCTACCAGTCTGTCTTCTAGGTGTACCACTCAAGGTGGAAGGGTACAGCCATCTGGAAGGGGGTGCAGAGGGAGGGAGTCCTCGCCTCTGACCCCGGCTCAACTGAAGGGTTTAGACCCTAGGATGAAGGGCCAGGTTCAGGGTGTCCCCCCTGACCTGGACGCCCAGTTGCAGGATGGAACACCTGAACTGGTGGGCGAATTGCGCAGGACACCTGCCCCAGGTGCCCTGGCAATTCTGGAAGGGGGTACCACTCCAGGTGGGAGGGTACAGAGCCCCAAGGAGAAGGACCGGGTGTGGGAGAGGCCACCCCAGTCTTGGGTCCAGCCGCCGGGTACAGTCCTGGGGCTGGTGGGTCAGTGCCAGGATGTCATACCTGACCTGACAAGGGGGAGAATGGACAAAGGGTGCCAAGCACCTGGGGCTACTGCCCCCTGCTCCCTGGCGCCACAGAGGATTGAGAGCCCTGAGAGGCATAAGGCCTGGGTCTCATCCCTGACTACTGTCAGTGGCCACAGTAGCATTTTGCTGTCTGTCTGTTGGGACACACCTGTGGGCCAGTTAAGGTTAGGGGCTGCACAGGTGGTGTCCACAGGTGAGGAGAAGGGTTCCCCATGGATTGGCTTGGTGGGCCCTGAGAGTATGGACAGAGGGAGTCCAATAGGTTCAGATTGGCCTAGAACTGGAGTCTGCCCCTGCAGTTGCGGGCCAGGTCCTTGTTCTATCGCCCCAAGCAGGGAAGACCATCACGGTGGTGATTGGTCTACCCTGCGTTTTGGCTGGAAGGGGGTTGTGTTGGACTTGGCCCTTTTTGCAGGGTCATCCCTAAACTTTTTGCCTTCCTCCTATATTTTTTCTGACCTAGTGTTGGCTGTTTTATGACTCTGGGCACCTTACCACTGCTGATCAGTGCTAAGGTGCATATGCTCTCCCTATGGTAAAATGTATACATTGATTGGTGTCCATGTTTGGCTTATTTGGTTTACTATCAGCCCCTAGTAAAGTGCACCAGGAGTGCCAGGGCTTGTAAATACAAATGCTGCTGGTGGGCTTGCAGCACTGGTTGTGCCACCCACAGAAGCGGCCTAGTAAAATGTGTCTAGGGTCTGCCACTGCAGAACCTGCGCGCGGTCTGGTACCGTCGCGCTGACTGCGCAAGTGCCCCCACTTGCCAGTCCCTAAACCTTCCCCTTACTACATATTAGTCACCCCTCTGGTAGGCCCAAGGGCAGGGTGCATTGTAGGCATAAGGTAGGACATGCCCTGATGTGTGTGGCATGTCTTAATAGTGAATTACAGCCATTTTCGTTTTTCACTATTGAAGGCTACCTGCTCTCCATAGGCCAGAATGGGCTGCTGGAATTACTACACGCTGTAATCCCAGTGGACTCATAGAGCATGGTAGAAAGTCATGTTTAGTACGCCTGAACTCAGAATAATAAAATACTTCTTTTAGTAAAGTTTATTTTAATATCTTGCGTTTGTAAATACTACTTTTAGAAAGTTAGTATTTACTGACCTGGCCATTTCAGTCCGCCTCTGCTGTGTGTGTGTGTTCTGCCTAGCAACAGTAAGGAGCAGGGCTGGGGAATTCCAGGAGACAGGCTGGCTGCCAGGTGGTGGGTAGAGAGATTACACCAGGATGGGTGGGAGGAGTACACCTTGACACTTGAATAGACCTGTGCCCTGCCAGCACAAAGCCGGCTCCGCCCCCTGTGGAGCGGCTGATGTCTCTGCCCTGCTGCTGAAAGGAAAGCGCAGAGTCACCACAACAAAGTGCTCCAAAACTGGACTGAGCCAGGCCCAGGCCCCCTGGCGCTAAAGAACAAAAGAATTGTGCTATAAAAGTAGGAGCCTGGCTCCTAAGAAATCAGATCCTGTTTACACAACGACGAACCTCTGCCTGAAGGAGAAGGACCTGGAGAAGCTGAAGGAGGAATACTGTCTCTCTGCCTGAGAGACTGGCCTGCAGTGGGTGCCTGTCTGCTGGAAGGAGAAGAAAAGACTGAAAGGAACAGACTTTTGATTCAACTTGTGCTGAACTATCTCCAAGGGCTTGCTAGAGAACTTGCCTCCTGAACTGCGCCCCAGGAACATTGGGCGCTACCCCCCCTTTTGAGGAAGAAGAGACTGCCGTGGGTGATTTTGCACTGCTGACTCTGGAGAACCTTGTGCCTTGATCTCCCTAAACAACGCGACCATCTGCCGCTGGAAGTGACTGTAAACATCGTGAGGGCCACCAGCCTAAACAAAGTGGGCAACTATCCCCGTGAGCCGTCGCTCGCAAAGTGAGGAGGAGATCCCTATCTAAACATCGAGCTCTGCGACCCCCGCCCCCGGGCCGCAGAAATCACCGTGAGGATTTGGGCACTGTTCGCCCCATCCGGAGAAAACCGACAGCGCGCTGCGCTGAAATCTCGCCCCCAGGCTGCCCCTCCTGCCTCTGCCTCGCTGGTATGCTGTGAGCCGAGGAGTGCCCCCCCCCCCCCCACGAAGCATCTGTGTCCACGTAGGAGCCGGGACTGAGACGCGACGCGGGACACTCCTGAAAGATGTCCACAGCCTGCCGCGAACATTTGCCCCCAAGGAAAAAGGTATTGTGCCAAGCGCGTTGAAAGTACGGCCCGTACTTGCTTTTGTACGGACCGTACTGAGCTGTGAAGCCTCGAAGTCCGGCCCGTTGGTTTGAGCCGTACTTGCCTGCCAGGTACGAGGTTTGAACCGTACTGCCTTTTCAACTAACGTGGTTCGCACCGTACTGTTTGAACCATACTGCCCTTTTCAACTGGTGCTTCCATTTATGTACGGAGCGTCCCTGGCAGTCCGGACCGTACCGCATTGAAAAACACTGCCGGTGCTCACGCGAGAAGCGTGGTACTCGGCAAGCGTACTCCGGCTTACCCGGGAAGCGTGAGAAACGGCAAGGTCCTGTCAAAACCTTGCCCAGAGCATCCCCAAGGCGCTACGAAGTGCGCAGACGACCCAAGAACCTTATTTCAAGTAGAACTGTGCCATTTGGAAACCTGTGGCTGCCCTTAAACCTTTACAAGTAAACTGGAACCTTACTTTACCAAGAGAACTGTATTTATGCAACCTGCCTGAAAGAAAACCTTTTATATAAAGAAATTTTATTTTGGATATAAATACAGCCTTGTGTCTTTGTGTGGTGGGGTGGTGATTATTGTGTGGGACAACTTGAACGCTTAACCTAATGCCCTCTGGAATCTAGCCTGACCGCTCGCACCACGTTACCTAGAGGGTGAGCAGGGGTTATTTTTAAAGAGGTGATCCTTTGCCCTGACTTAGAGGAAAGGGTCCCTGCTTGTCGCAAGTGCATACCTGCGCCAACCAGAGACCCCGGATTCTAACACCGGAATTCAGCCACATTGATGATTCACAGGAGGAAAGCCGAAGAAATGAACTCTTGAAAGTAAGTTGATGAAAGTTTAGCTTGGCACCTTGAGAAACTTAAAGTGTTTATGGAACAAAGATGACTCATTCCACGCATCCTATTTATTCCAGAATATCGACGGAACTAAAATTGAAGGTGGTCGGAACCACAACAGAAGTCAGGACCCGAGTTGAATAAACAAAGACTTTTTTCCAAATCACTGATAAGTAAGTCGAGCTGACTTTCATTGGTTTCCAAAAATCCTTTCAATCTTTAGAAATCATGGCTATACCAATCACCACCATTCTTACATTGTAGAACGGTGACACTCAAAAGCAATGATCACTGAAAGTAAAGATACAGGCGGCAACTTCAGAGACATGAACTAGCAGGTACCTTACAAAAGGAAATTTATACTTAGTCACAATTCTAACAATGAATTTAGGAGAAGTTAGAAATATATTTCTTATATATATATATATATATTTCTTTTTTACTTTTCAGATTGTACCCAGCCACAGCCCTGAAGAGAATCCCAAGAATTGTATAGGGGCTCGAAACGCATCAGCATTTTCTCAACCAGGGGAACATATCTACTCACAGGGAATAGTGTTTCTGTATAAATAGGACTAACCTGAAGAGTTTAAATAGTATTCCCACTGGCAGCAGCCTTAGAATGAATGAACAAAATGTCAAATGAATTGAGATAATGGTTGCCTCATTTTCCTAATTATGATTGGCTTAAGAGTACAAACTTTTCCTCTTCTTCATGTAAATCATTATTGTCAAATGTATTGTGCGTTTTTGTAATAGTTTGGATATTTGGGGCCCGATTCCAATATTGCTTGGAAGGGCACCTAACGGCATCCGTCATGAGCGAGTTCGAGTCGCGAGTGCGATTTCCAACCGACTCGTTCCGCCGTACAAGAGAGAGTATGATGTGAACATCGCCTCGAGCTCCAAGCGACTCGTACCCGTCAGCGAACCCCTCCGGACGACTTCAACATGGCCGACTCTTGCAGCGCAATGGGTCCAATTTCCGCGCGAGTACGATGCGCGCATCGAGCAGCCGGATCGATTTGGAACCTCCGACTCAAAAAAGCTCCGGGAAGCGGCCTGTGGGGGGCCGCAGCAGGCCCTCCTTCACCCGTAGCCCTATGACTCGGTCACAGTGGGGACCCCAGGGTCCCCCCTACACATGCATGTACAGTGGGGGGGGGCACCGACACATCCCCATGACAGGGGGCGCCCTTTTCCGCGACGTCCTTTTTTCACAATGGAAACCTATGTACGCAACGTTCAACAGGCTTCCATTGACTTCAATGGGGCTCCGAGCGACCCAAGTCTGTCAGCGCATACTTGCGTTGTACTCGGGAACTCGGAGCCCAGGAGCACGAGTCGGTCAGAAATCTCTGTTTGACCAAGTCGGCCGTAGGGCTTTCCGAGCGAGATCAGAATCGGTCCCTTGGTTGTGAAGAATATGATTAGAATGTATGTTTAATGTGGGAACAATTATGTTTTCCCTTGGTCTGATGCAAAAGATAAAATTACTTTGATCTAAAAGACATAATGATGGGTGAATAAATACTACAGACCAAAGATATTGGTAAATGGTCTGAGTCTGTGTAAGTAATATACAGTCTTGGATATGACTGCTAGATAAGTTGTTGTTCTAATGTTGATAGGCCCTATCTAGTTGTATTTTACAGGGCCATACCCCTTCTTTGAGAAAAAGATTTTGTAAATGTGACATTTCTAAAATAGTAATAAAAAATCCACTACAACAGTAAGCATAATTTTTCACCACCATTCTAAGCATACCAAACATGGTAGCGCTACTCCTTTCAGATCAGGAATTACTATTTAAGGGTGGAACACATGCACTTTAGCACTGATTAGCAGTGGTAATGTTCCCAGAGTCCTAAAGCCAACACAAACGTCAGAAAGATAGGAGGAAGAAGGCATGCATTTGGGGATAACCCTGCAAAAAGGGTCAGGTCCATCAATAGTATTTAAAGAATTCAGTGAAAAGCAAATGACCTGCCCTGAATCATCACTTCTAGGGGTAGCTTTTGAAATAGTTTACACTGATTAAGTGTACCAAAAGTGAAGCTAACCAGCAAAAAAATTTTTTTACCAATTTACTTTCCAGCGCAAAACTTGTTTTGCATTGGAAAGTACCCTACAAGTAACGCAGATAGGTGGGTAGCCTTGTTTTGCTTTACTTAGCGCCAGGGGTGTTACATGGGTGGTTGCATGGGCGCTCCCATTTTTCGCTGCTGCGCTGTGCTGCGTGACTTCTTTAAAAATCTGCCCCTTAGACTTAAAAAAATTGCAAATGAGGATTGCCACTCCTCACACCAACGCCCATTAAAGATATTGCTTCTATATAGCTTCGGCATATTTGAATACTCTTTTTAGCCATTAATAAAGCCAAAATTGCAAAGGCAACATGATTATGACTACTTGTTTGCTCTCAGTTTTATCTTCACTAGTTCATAATCTTGCCAGCTGCTGCCAGGTCTGTCAGAATAAAGTAAGAGTGTGAGTGAAATAATTTATAGTGTGCAAAATGAGCCTATCACCTCTTAAGGCTGCATAACATTAAAGTAGTACTAATTAAGATTGGTAAGCAGTGAACAGGCCTGAAGGGAAGTAGTGAGCAGAAATGTATTGGCATTTTACAGCGAGGAAAAGTAGGCGTGGGAGACTGAGGAAAAATCTCCCATCATGTGGTGTCAATGATGAAGATCAGAGAGGGCAGAGTTCCAATGACAGGTAAAAATGAGGAAGTGATGAGGATTCTACAGGCTGCTGGAAGGCTGGTTAGTACAAGCAGCAGAACACCTCCCCATAATCCAAAAGAGGCCAAGCGACCAAAGAGGTTAGCACCCCCAGGGGTTTCTACTGTAGTTATGGCTTGCAGCTCCACCCGGTAGCAGGAGAGGAGCAATGGGAGGTAGGCTGCCTGAGAAAAAGGGGGCGCACAACGTGAGAAAGGGAAGACCATCAAAAAGAGAATGCTGCCATTTAAGATGGTAGAAATAGAATAAATTGAGAATAGGACATGTAAACTGGAATCCAAGGTAGAAAAAACAGAACAGCGCACCGATATACATGAGCATCCACAAGTGTTTAAATATTGTTAGCTGTTTGGACCATAAATTTGGGGTAGATAGGCAGGGGCTAAAGCAGACAATGTGCCACTGGGAACTAGGCCTAGTAGATCCACGAGATTCCACAAAGAGGAAGAAGGAGAGGGAGAAGTGGAGAGGGCAGGACTGTGGAACAAACTCACAAAATGGGAAAGAGATACAGCCAGAGTGGTGGAAGGGCAGGAGTGTAGCCACCCAGAAGGTGATGGAGGTGTTGAAATAAGGTACCCATCTTTCTGACACTAGGAGACAAGGTGAGATGCAAAGAAAGACCTTGGCAAATTAAAGGCTTAAAGCACCAAAACTCCAGTGATGGTGAAGAAAACAATAGTCACAATGAAGCAAATTGGAGAAGATATATTCTAGTAATCACACATGTGGCACCTTCCACCAACAGGAGAGAGGGATGATGGTCAACAGAACAGCTCCAAAAGTTTACTGCAAACAGCAGGAGGCAAACTGGGGACTGATTGGAAAATGCAGGAACTCACTGGGAGCACTAATATATGTTTACTGTGATGAGAGTTTACCATCTTAAATACTGACGTAAGCAGGAAGGGGTTCCCAACGTACGGGGGGGGGCTGAGAGGAAACAAGGAAGAGGAGGAGTACACCCTCCCAGGTTATACACTATTCTACCAACAAGTACTCCCCACCACTAACTCAGAGGTGAAATTATGAGTTGAATTTGAACAGACCTAGAATCTTCAGATGTTACGACCCCTCAATGAAGATAGGAAATAAACACCACTATTCAGTGGGGAAGGAGGCAACTCCTTTTGTTTTATATTCCCTCACACACCCTAGTGGTGTCATGCTTCATCATCGGGACACCTTAACCCCTATAAGTCGAGGTGGGCTCGACCATATCTCAGGGAGCTCTTATGAAGATGTTTTTTGGCCAGGGGGATAAAGATTAAAAGCCACAGCAGTTCCCAGTATCCCTTTTATTCTTGGAACTGTCAGTGGTGAAAATAAAATACAATGTTAGGGTCAAAATGGGATATTAAGGTCCTAAGACCCTACAGCCAACATGTTTCAGTCCTGCTGGGCCCCATAAAGGGTGCTGGACTTTCTTCAGGGCGGAAAGAGTGCCCCCTGGATTAGATCTAGGCAGAAGAATTCCCTGCACTATTCGGGATGAGGGCGACCAGCGCTCCTCATCAATAGACTAATTAGTCTTGTATTTCACTCCCACTAGGTAGAGAAACAAGGAGACAAAAAGAAGAAAAAAAAGGGGGGGGGGGAAAGACACCACATATAATTACATATGGAGTTCCAGGAAAGTTCATGTCTGCAGACGTGTGTTTCAACTCAATCAAGGTGAAGCCAACAGACGATTCCGGGTGGTGGGTGAAAAAACACTCTGATTTTCTCACACGTTCTTATTTGTGTGTTACCCGTTTTTTTGTGGCGGCTGTATGCCGCATCCTAACTCCTTTTATTCAAAGGTGTGAGTCTATATAATGTACTAGCACCCGTGTAGTCCTCTAGTGAAAAAAACTATAAAATGTGCAAGAAAATCGCCGTGGTTATTTATATACATAAATATATATATATATCTCTGTACATATAACATGATCGCGTGATGACATGCTCACCATTCGCGCTCTTTCATACGTATATACTTTCTCTCTCTCTCATACGTGCATTCTTACCCCGTTTTTTGAGGGGTATCAGCTCCAAGTGGAAGACTACCGTAACTGGGGTAGCCCTGTAGTCAAACACTTCGTGATGATAAGCGTAAGTATCATTGCCCCAATGAGATGTAAAAATCCCAGTTAGTCATGAAGGGATGGTCATCAAGTGAGCGTACATAAAGAGGCACACAAAAAAACAGAAAAACAAAGTTCGTTTAGAGTAATGTTCGGTGCTGGATCCCGCGAGGGGACATGCTCTATTCTCATACCTTAGCGTTGTGGTCAATCATCAGCATTTTACTCACGCCATCAAGGGTCCTGCCCCTCGTAACAACCTATTCGGTGGTAGTTCCACTGCTTGGGGTGCCGTTCTGTTTCTTTTGGACGCTTTTAATAACCACTTCGCTACTGATTGTTGCCCCGCCTATTTCCGTATCCTGTCTCTGGATCTGTCGACTGTCATCGAGACTCATGGGAAATGTAGTTGCGGGCTTGGTGCGTGTCTGTTGATACTTTCTTTGAGATTTATTTTCAAACAAAACTTTATCAATATACTGATGCGTGTTTTCCGATTTTTAATGTGGCTACATATTCTCAAATCTATTTCACCTTAATACATCAGAGGCGATATATCCGGTACACTAGCCGGCGCATTTAACGGTTATCACTATAGACGATCAGTATAAACCCATACGCCTGAACTATCTGACGAGAGAGATTGTAATCTCGATATGTAATGTGCTCCTCGGATTTGGGAGTCTGGTTGAAAAAACTGAGATATGGGATATCCATAGGGGACCACCCGCTAGGTCTCAGACGATCCGCTCAAGAGAATAGTTGTTGGATCAATATTTTGATTTTGTCGAGACACAGCCACCCGCACAACCCAACCTGTTCGCGTCGTTGTAGGCACAGAAGCTATTGGTCTAAAAATAAAAATAAAGATGGATACACAGGTGATCTAGCCATTGGTTGCTGCAGGGTGAAAACATTTAGTCTCTAGTATCCATATCTATTGGTTTCAAGTCAGAGTATGACTATATCTATGAGATTTGGGGTTATATTTCAGTTGTGCTATTCGTACTGAAAATTATCTCTGAGTGAGTTGATTCCACGGTATTGAGTCGTTTAATCCAATAATGTGGGTTTTGAGTCTATATACCCATCGTTGTTCACGTTCTAGTAGGGTTTTGGACATGTCGCCGTCCCCACTAACTTTCTCAATGATTGTCCACCACAGATCTGAATCTGTGTGTTTTTGTTCTATGTAGTGTGCAGTTAATTTGGTAGACGTAATGGCCCTTCTGATCGTGCTCCTATGTTCACATATACGCACTTTGATTTTTCTTCCTGTCATTCCCACATACATGAGTTGGCAGGGGCATTTTATCAGATAGATGACATTATCTGTATTGCAATTTGTGTGTGATCGCTGTTCCCACGGGTATGACATTCCCAGATCTATTTCTCTAGTCTGTTCTGTAAATGGGCAAACCACGCAAGTACCGCATGGGTAATGTCCAGTGACCATCGGTAGATTCCATAGTGTTGTCTGTTTTCTGGATTGTGTTTTTGGTTTCTTGAAATCTGTATGAACAAGAGAATCCCTCAGACTTTTGTTCCGTTTAAAAGAGAACATTGGCTTCTCATATTTTAGTTGATTGGACGTAAGAACTGTCCACTTTTTGTTGATAATTTTCTTAATTTCGTTGGACGATCTGTGATAGGTGGTAACACATATGAGAGCATCTGGCTCTTCTTTCCGGTATGTCTCAAGTAGGGCCTCTCTGGGTGTATTACGAGATCGTTTCTTCGCACTTTCAACAATCCTTCTGGGGTACGATCTTGCATATAATTTCTTTGCCAGATTATCAGCTTCTACTTTGTATTCATCCAGATCGGCACAGTTTCTGCGTATACGCAAAAATTGGCCTATTGGGAGATTTCCCCTGAGTGATCGGGGGTGTGCGCTGTTGAAAAGGAGTAGACTGTTTTTGTCAGTGGGTTTGGAAAATAAAGAACTTGTAATTCCCCCATTTTTTGCGCTTAACTTTACATCTAGGAAAGATATCTGATTTTGGTTTGATGTCATAGTAAACTTCAAATGTGGGTTGAGTTGGTTTACCCACGTGTGGAAATTAGTCAATGTGTTTGTATTGCCTTCCCATATTATCAAGATATCGTCTATATACCGCCACCACCCTTTTATATTCTTGGTGTATGGGTTGGCGGTCCATACGTGTTCCTCCTCTAGATGTCCTACATAGAGACATGCTATGCTGGGAGCAAATGTGCTCCCCATAGATGTACCGTGTGTTTGCAGGTATAGTTGATCCTCGAATCTGAAAAAGTTCTCTTTCAATGCCAGACTCATGAGTGTGATAACCCAGCTTATAGGTGCATCCCAGGTCCATTCTCCTTGCCGTAGGTATGTTTCAATCACTCTGATGCTCTCATCTTGTGGAATGCTGGTATATGATGCTTCAACATCCAGACATACCAAAATGTTCTGTATTGGATCGTATGTGACATCCCGAAGGACGTTCAATAGATGTTTTGTGTCTTGGATGTAAGATTTTATTTGGGTCACCAGAGGACGGAGAAACCAATCTGTGTACTTAGACAGTGGTTCCAAAAGAGAACCTATCCCTGACACAATGGGTCTCCCTGGTGGTGGTATTCTTCCTTTATGGATTTTGGGTATTGTGTAGAATATGGGGGTTCTAGGATCATCACAGTTCAGGAAATCCTGTTCCTTTTTGTTTATCCACTTTTGTTTCAGTGCCTCTGTTGTAAGAGTATTTATGGTTTTCTTGAGTCGAGCTGTAGGATCTCTGTGGATGGGTTTGTAAAATTTGGTATCTGCTAACAGGTTGATACAGGCTGATCTATATGCTGAAACGCTCTGTATCACTGTTGCCCCACCCTTGTCAGCTGGTTTAATAACCACATCAGGTCTTGTACTCAGTTCTTTTAGAGCTATTCGTTCTTTCTTGCTCATGTTGTCGAAACCTCCACCTCGCGTAGGTAGATTTTCAACCTCATTTGATACTGCATCTTCAAAAGCTAATACTTCTGGGGGCATCATTGAGGATGGAGGGAAGAAGCTGGACTTCGTCCGTAACGATGTGTACCTATGGTCTTCAATAGGTCGCTCAGTTGACGCAAAAAATGTTTTTAATCTGATCTTCCGAAAGAATTCGCTTAACTCGCATCTTATCTTGAATTTATCAAGATTTGTGGTAGGTACAAAACCAAGGCCTTTATTCAAGACTTCGCTTTCCTCTGTCGTTAAAGTGATATCGGTAAGATTCACTATTAGTCCCGGGATGTGCTTGTCCCTGCCACTGGTCCCTTCGTCATGCTCCGTGTGTTCATGGACGAGCTGCTGTCTTCCCATTGTACCTGTTTTGCTCCATTGTTTTGTCTGCCACGTCTCCCTCTTCTTCCGCCCTGTCCCAAAAAACGGTTCTGGTTGAAATTTGGCTGGAAGTAAGGTCCCATCTGGAAGTGTTGTGGTCCTTGGAATGGCGGTGGTCCTTGAAAAGGCATTGGACCATAGGTACCTGGCCATGGGTACATCGGTGGGGGTTGGAAACCTTGGTTGTATCTTCCCCTTCTTGGTCTTCTTGCTCTGCCTCTCCAGCTTCTATTTGAGTCATCACTGGACCAACCTTCTTGATCAGTGTCTGGATTACTAGAATCCCCCTGATATGAAGAGCCTGAATCCGAATTATCTTGATTTTTGTAATCCTCTTTTAAATATGGGTAAACTTTTTCATGTGAAAATTTCTTCAAATCTTTTTGTAGCTTGTTTACCTTGCTTTGCATTAGGAACTCCTTGTGTTCACTGATTTCTTTATTTACTTCTTCCAGTTTCTTTTTATACAGACTGATCTTAATTTCTGTTATCAATGCATCTTCGCTTGTTTTGATTTTCACCAGAATTGCTTCTGACAGGCGTTTGGCGGTGTTGATAATCAGTATCAACCAATCGCGGGTACACCGCCACGCGATTAATGACCACTCTTTTTTGAATTGTTGGTCTTCCAGAAAGATTCTTGGGGCATTGGTTACTATAAGTCCCCTGGGTGCCGCATTTCCTCGGAGATATTCCGTCAGGATAGCCCCATGGAGAAGAATCCGCATCTGCGATCGTTTTAGTTCTTTCAATTCGTCCCAGTTCTGGGCTTGATTCAGGCTCTGATTGATGTTAGTGTCTGCTAGCAAGGATAGTCCAGCGAGAATGGCTGATGCCATTTCATCTGTATATCCTAGTCCCAACGCTTCGCACGAGGTGAGAGTCCCTAGGGAATTCATTTCTTTTTACAATGGTCATAATGATTATGAGGAACAGTAAGGCTTTCAATGTTGATCTCTTTATATTGGCGATTTAGAAGTGTGTAGTGTTTAACAGAAGGACATCTGATGGGCGTCGTACAGTTTTAAAAAAAAAAAAAAATTTTATATAGAAAAACCTGTTTCAGTTTGTTTTTTATATATATATACAAATATATATACACATATATGGTAGGAAAGTCCAAGAAATTTTCTGCAAACCATACCACTGTGTTTTTTATGTGCCTTTTGGTGCACTTTGAGGTAAGCCCCGCAGCTGTGCGCTGCTAATCACGTTAAATACTGACGTAAGCAGGAAGGGGTTCCCAACTTACAGGGGGGGGCTGAGAGGAAACAAGGAAGAGGAGGAGTACACCCTCCCAGGTTATACACTATTCTACCAACAAGTACTCCCCACCACTAACTCAGAGGTGAAATTATGAGTTGAATTTGAACAGACCTAGAATCTTCAGATGTTACGACCCCTCAATGAAGATAGGAAATAAACACCACTATTCAGTGGGGAAGGAGGCAACTCCTTTTGTTTTATATTCCCTCACACACCCTAGTGGTGTCATGCTTCATCATCGGGACACCTCAACCCCTATGAGTCGAGGTGGGCTCGACCATATCTCAGGGAGCTCTTATGAAGATGTTTTCTGGCCAGGGGGATAAAGATTAAAAGCCCACCTCGACTTATAGGGGTTGAGGTGTCCCGATGATGAAGCATGACACCACTAGTGTGTGTGAGGGAATATAAAACAAAAGGAGTTGCCTCCTTCCCCACTGAATAGTGGTGTTTATTTCCTATCTTCATTGAGGGGTCGTAACATCTGAAGATTCTAGGTCTGTTCAAATTCAACTCATAATTTCACCTCTGAGTTAGTGGTGGGGAGTACTTGTTGGTAGAATAGAGAGTTTACCATGACCATAAAGGACCAGCTGCGAAAATAGCCATATAGAGTAGTAAAGCATGATCAGGGTGTGTAACACAAAGCAAGAGCACACTTATGAGAGTGATAAGCACTGGCCTGCCACAAGCGCAGTGAGAATCAAAAAGAGGAGGCCAGAAAGTATGACGGTATAGAAGTGGTTCTGAGAAGGAGAAGGGAAAAGGTGAATGCATCGCCATTTGAAGGAGGGATGAAGAAAGGAGAGAGAAACATGGTGAGAAATACAGAGATGGTGCAAACAAGTAATAACATTCATAAGCTTTGGCAGGGCAGGCAGGAGAATGCTTGATAGGCTGACTTATTCAGCTGATTTTGAACCACTTTGTTCAGAATCTTTTTGTACTGCTCTATTTTTTCTCTCTCACTTTCAGAGAGCCGAACTTCAGGCAGATGAGCTTGAGGCAATTGAGCCGCAATCAAGCTTCCATTTTTATAGTCTGATTCTTCTTTTCATTATATCTTACAATTTCCTTGAAGTTTTATTTTTAGATTATGGAATGGTTACAACATGGTTGATGCTTATTCATTTGCTCCTTCTTGGTCCGCTTCCATCTCCGGATCCATGAATCAAACAATTATTTTGCTTTTGTGATTCAACAGCTTGTTTCACTGTCTCCTCATCAGCAGCACGCACACTCCTCATGTGAGATGTGTGGATCCAAATCATCAAACCGCCACACTCCACAGCCATGTTCACCACCAAGATTATTTGGGTGGGAGCTTCCAGCTCGTCCTTACATATTTCTTTATCAGTGCCCAATCACTTGATTCTAGATTGTGACATTACTCTGTAAGAGGAAAAGGTGTTGCAAGTTGCACCTTTTGAGAGATAAAGAGTAATGTTTTAGCTAGACCCTTGCAGTACTCCATGATCAAATCGTCAGTTATAGTAAGCAAAGCTATCAAAATCAACAGGAGAGGAAGGGATCAACACGGCTAGTCCCCTCAGTAGAATATCAATAAACAACAAAGCCAGTGTACAAAAATATATGAAACAAGGGGCACTCTAATCAATGCAGTACATCAATCAATCGAGCAACGAGCCTCAGATACCATGTGAACCGTTATGTTCATAGGAAGTAAGTTTGGCCACTATGGAGCAATACCCAGTGGGTATGAAAAAGCCCTCACTCACCAACCTGGTTGGTGACATGCTTCATCATTGGGCTTCCACTGGGACGACCGAATGTCATCCCAGTGTGCTGCGACGCCAGGTTACTGCGGAGCTGGGTTGGTTGTGTGGGGAAAGTGAATTTAAAATATCCAATCAAGTCAAAAAGAAACTTTATTAATTTTGCTTAAATGGAAAGGAGTAAAAAGGAGTGAGGGTCAAAAAAATAAAAGACCTGGTTCACTCCGTGGCGGTCAACATGTTTCTGCCTCATGGAGTGTTAATCGGGCATTCGTCAGGACCAGAGGGGGATGTGCACAGCCCCGGTGGTGTGAACTCGCTAAGGTCCACCCAACCGTGGGCTGATGTGTGAAAAAACAAAAAAACACTGAATAGTGTGAACTCCGTCAAGTAAAATAATTAATTATGGGGAGAGGAACGAGTTTACTCTGATGGTACAAAGAGACAAACAAACAAAAAGACAAAACATAAAGAGAGGTATCAATGTTTGTCACACAAATCGTGTTCTACAGATCTGGAATTAGGAACTGATGTGCTCGAAGGACAAGTGAGTGCCTCTAGGTCTACCACAGGTGCCAAAAATGTGAGAAGCTGTGCACCTAGGTATAGTCAAATATCGGTGTAAGGACAACGGGACGTTATCCTATCAAAAGGTGACTAGTAGTCAAATTTCGGATCGCATGTGAACTGTAGCAGTGACACTCATATGCGGAGAAATCGCGCTAGGGACTAATACAACTGCACGCGATGCTCAGTGTGCAGAAAAAGGAACGGATCTTACAGAGAGGCCAGTCCGTTAGAAGCCTCATGGATCCCGGTAGGGGGGTGGGAGCAAAATGGCACACCCTGCATCAGGAAAAGAAGGAAGAAAACGGAGTTCGTGTAAATATCACGAACGGGTGAGAAAGCGAAGGCTCGCTTACCTTGTTGGACGAGGAGCGGATAAGGTTACTTACGCCCTTGCTGCTCTACACCCGCGATATGCCTAAACAGCCTCTTGCTGCCGGGTCCGGATAGTAGTGAACCGGGGCCGGAGGTATGCATATAAAGACCCCACTGCGATTCCCAGGTCAGGCTCTAAAACAGAGCTTCTCCCTGATTGGGTAGAGAGCTCAAACTCGAACGCTGATTGGCCCAGTGGGAGCCAATCGGTGCGGAGATAAAAAAGACGAGGAAATTCGTTGCGCTGGGCAACGCATAGCAACGAAGAGGAAAAAAAGGAAGTTTTGAAAACTTTAATGGCACGGAACCAATGGAGCACAAACGCACCGGCACGAAGCCCACGGGAGTGTGCATCGTGGACTGGGGAAAAGCATAGGTGTTGCTAAAAGGGGCTATGTGGCGGACTTGCGCACAGAGTCAAGGAGACCTGAGTTATACGTGAAAGGCATGAATTGCCCCAGGTAATCATAATTGATAAAAGAACAAACGGGACTGGGTGTCAGAAGTACCTGCCATTCAGAATAGTACACATCAAAACAGAGAGGATGGCATGAAACCATGGAATGACTAGGGTCAAAAAACAGTGTTATCAGGGGATTAATTTGTGAATGATGATATTCATATAGGTTGAGAGCATTTAGAGGATATTGACCCATGGGACATTATCATTCAACCCATGGAGGTTAGTCCCCAGGCGGTACACCCACCTCTGTTCCCTTTCAAAAAGCACTTTAGGGATGTTTCTACCACTTGAGATCTCTTCTATCACTGTCCACCTTAGATCGTTGGTAGTGTGGTTGATGGAGAGAAAGTGTTCACTCATTTTTGTAGTTGTGCGTTTGCACCTAATGTTACTCCGGTGTTCGCATATCCGGAGTCTCACCTTACGCGTCGTCATCCCTACATATCGTAGGCCGCAGGGGCAGGTAATGAGGTAGACCACATTCGTAGTGTTACAATTCGTGTGGCCCCTTTGGGTCCAGGTCTTGTTGGGTTCCAGGTCGAGGGTTTTGGTATGTGTGGTCAGATGACATACACTGCAGTCAGAACAGGGAAAATGCCCAGTGATCTTAGGGAGGCCCCAAGCTTCCGTTATAGATCTTTGTGGGGTCTCTTGTGGCATCAGTGGTCGTGTGTGTACCAGATTGTTACGAAGGCTTTGTGCGCGTTTGAATGAAAAGAGGGGTTTTTCCCAGTTGCGATCGGTGCTGTTGATTATACCCCAATGTTTATTGATAGTCTTTTTGAGTTGGTTAGAAAGGGTACAGTAGGTGGTGACACAGGTAAGAGGGATTGACGCAGTATCCTTTGGGTAGTCCGTTAAGAGTACATCCCTTGGTTGATTCCTCGCACGTTTGAAACTTCTGGAGAGGAGGGGTGAAGGGTACCCTCTCATACTCAGTTTGGTTGTTAAATCCTGAGATTGGCTCTTGAAATCGCTCAAGGTGGTGCAATTCCGTCGTAAGCGGAGGTATTGTCCGTAGGGTAAATTTTCCCTCAGTGGACGTGGGTGAAAGCTGGTGAACTCGAGGAGATTGTTCCTCGAGGTTGGCTTGTAATAGGTCCTAGTTTGAAAGGACCCTCGTACCTTAGTTATCACCACATCAAGAAATACAACCTCAGAGTCGTCATATGTATGTGTAAACTTCAGGTGCGGGTTCAGAGTGTTGATCCATTTGAGGAAGACTGGAGGGTGTTGTTACTACCTTGCCAGATCAGGAGTACATCATCTATATATCGCTTCCATAAGGCTATGGAAGAGCGGTAGGGGTTTGAAGTCGGGAGGATGAACTTCTGTTCGAAAGCATAGACGTATAGTCCAGCTACACTGGGAGCAAAGGTACTCCCCATGGAAGTACCTGTGGTTTGGAGAAATAATTGACCCTGGAACTCAAAGAAGTTTCTCTTCAAGGCCAAAGTGGCACATTGTATCACGAACTCTTTGGTGGTTTTGTATTCCCAGGGGGTGGAGTCAAGTGATTCTTCCAGGACCCTGATGGTTTCGTCCTGGGGGATGCTCGTATACAAGCTTTCTATATCCAATGTTGCCAGTATAGTATGTTCTGAGCAGGTGGTGTTACTGAGTAGTTTTAGAAGGTCCTTTGTATCCTTTAGATAGGTGGTCGATTTTTGGACCAAAGGTTTTAAGAAGTGGTCACAGAACCGAGATAGGGGTTCCAAAAGAGAGTCAATCCCCGAGACAATGGGGCGTCCAGGTGGTGGGACTCTCTCTTTATGGATCTTGGGGAGTGTATAGAAATAGGGGATCTTCCCCGGGCCTTCAGTGAGAAAACGTGCTTCAGCTCTGGTGATGATACCCTGTGTTTGTGCCTCTTCGACCACACTTAGGATCTCGCCTTTGAGCCCCTCAGATGGATCATTGAGGAGTGGTGTATAGTTGTGGCGGTCGTTCAATAAGCGGAGGCATTCCTGGTCGTAGTCGGTAGTGTTCAGTAGTACGACAGCGCCCCCCTTATCTGCGGGTTTAATGGTTAAGGTGGTGTCCGCACGAAGAGAGGTGATGGCTCTGTACTCCTCTGCCCTCAGATTCTTAAAGGTAGTGGGAATGATTGTGTGCTCAATTTCGGAAAAAACTGCTCGTTCGAAGGTCGTGATTTCCACAGGAATAGTGTGTGGAGGGGGATTAAAAGTAACACTACGAATGTGGTCTACCTCATTACCTGCCCCTGCGGCCTACGATATGTAGGGATGACGACGCGTAAGGTGAGACTCCGGATATGCGAACACCGGAGTAACATTAGGTGCAAACGCACAACTACAAAAATGAGTGAACACTTTCTCTCCATCAACCACACTACCAACGATCTAAGGTGGACAGTGATAGAAGAGATCTCAAGTGGTAGAAACATCCCTAAAGTGCTTTTTGAAAGGGAACAGAGGTGGGTGTACCGCCTGGGGACTAACCTCCATGGGTTGAATGATAATGTCCCATGGGTCAATATCCTCTAAATGCTCTCAACCTATATGAATATCATCATTCACAAATTAATCCCCTGATAACACTGTTTTTTGACCCTAGTCATTCCATGGTTTCATGCCATCCTCTCTGTTTTGATGTGTACTATTCTGAATGGCAGGTACTTCTGACACCCAGTCCCGTTTGTTCTTTTATCAATTATGATTACCTGGGGCAATTCATGCCTTTCACGTATAAATCAGGTCTCCTTGACTCTGTGCGCAAGTCCGCCACATAGCCCCTTTTAGCAACACCTATGCTTTTCCCCAGTCCACGATGCACACTCCCGTGGGCTTCGTGCCGGTGCGTTTGTGCTCCATTGGTTCCGTGCCATTAAAGTTTTCAAAACTTCCTTTTTTTCCTCTTCGTTGCTATGCGTTGCCCAGCGCAACGAATTTCCTCGTCTTTTTTATCTCCGCACCGATTGGCTCCCACTGGGCCAATCAGCGTTCGAGTTTGAGCTCTCTACCCAATCAGGGAGAAGCTCTGTTTTAGAGCCTGACCTGGGAATCGCAGTGGGGTCTTTATATGCATACCTCCGGCCCCGGTTCACTACTATCCGGACCCGGCAGCAAGAGGCTGTTTAGGCATATCGCGGGTGTAGAGCAGCAAGGGCGTAAGTAACCTTATCCGCTCCTCGTCCAACAAGGTAAGCGAGCCTTCGCTTTCTCACCCGTTCGTGATATTTACACGAACTCCGTTTTCTTCCTTCTTTTCCTGATGCAGGGTGTGCCATTTTGCTCCCACCCCCCTACCGGGATCCATGAGGCTTCTAACGGACTGGCCTCTCTGTAAGATCCGTTCCTTTTTCTGCACACTGAGCATCGCGTGCAGTTGTATTAGTCCCTAGCGCGATTTCTCCGCATATGAGTGTCACTGCTACAGTTCACATGCGATCCGAAATTTGACTACTAGTCACCTTTTGATAGGATAACGTCCCGTTGTCCTTACACCGATATTTGACTATACCTAGGTGCACAGCTTCTCACATTTTTGGCACCTGTGGTAGACCTAGAGGCACTCACTTGTCTTTCGAGCACATCAGTTCCTAATTCCAGATCTGTAGAACACGATTTGTGTGACAAACATTGATACCTCTCTTTATGTTTTGTCTTTTTGTTTGTTTGTCTCTTTGTACCATCAGAGTAAACTCGTTCCTCTCCCCATAATTAATTATTTTACTTGGCGGAGTTCACACTATTCAGTGTTTTTTTGTTTTTTCACACATCAGCCCACGGTTGGGTGGACCTTAGCGAGTTCACACCACCGGGGCTGTGCACATCCCCCTCTGGTCCTGACGAATGCCCGATTAACACTCCATGAGGCAGAAACATGTTGACCGCCACGGAGTGAACCAGGTCTTTTATTTTTTTGACCCTCACTCCTTTTTACTCCTTTCCATTTAAGCAAAATTAATAAAGTTTCTTTTTGACTTGATTGGATATTTTAAATTCACTTTCCCCACACAACCAACCCAGCTCCGCAGTAACCTGGCGTCGCAGCACACTGGGATGACATTCGGTCGTCCCAGTGGAAGCCCAATGATGAAGCATGTCACCAACCAGGTTGGTGAGTGAGGGCTTTTTCATACCCACTGGGTATTGCTCCATAGTGGCCAAACTTACTTCCTATGAACATAACGGTTCACATGGTATCTGAGGCTCGTTGCTCGATTGATTGATGTACTGCATTGATTAGAGTGCCCCTTGTTTCATATATTTTTGTACACTGGCTTTGTTGTTTATTGATAGTAAGCAAAGCTTCAGATAGAATAGCCAGAAGTTTTAATATCTTTCATAAAAGCACTTCAGGGGCACTCAATCCAATTTTCTAATAATCAATGCTGCACACAAAACTCTCATGATGTTTTTGAAGTGTATCCCCTTGGCTGACTCAATTGAAGTAGGTATCCCAAATCTAGTGATCAATTCCCTCAGTAATAATTTTACAACTGTTAGTGCAGCACACCACCTTGTTAGATATGCCCCAATCCATTTTGAAAACAGGCAAATAATGATCAATATATATCTCAAATGATTACATGGTGGCATCTCTACAAAATCAATCTGTAGCCTTGTGAAGGAGTCAGCTGTCTTCCTTATGAGACTTATTGTAACACAAGTTTTCTTTCCAACATTGTTTTGCTGACACGTTTTACATCTCTGATAGTAAAACTCCACAGCTGTTCAGAAATGACTATTATGGCTCTTTTAGAGTCGAATAAAGTATTCTTGACTGACTGACTGACTATTGAACCAGTAAGCATTAAACAACCTCGCCATCCCATCATGTCTCATGTGTGTAGGTCCGTGTAATAGTCTTACAATCTGCGGTAGCAGGGAAACTGGCAAGACAAACTTCCTAACAGTGTATTTCTAACGGTATGCCAATACATGTTTGCATCCTACTATTTCCCACTTTTTCTTCTCTTCATCTGAAGCATTCTCAATTTGTTCTGATATTTGACCTATCTTTTTGTATAATGCAGTATTCACTGTGACACAATTAATTATGCAACTGTATCCACAAAGTTGTTTACCTTAGTAATCATATGATTTCCAAGTCTATGAGCTGCACATTTCACCGCTGCTATCTTTAATGGCAATTTCAAAGCATATAACAAATCCAGAATGCATGGTTCATTGCAGATTAGTGTCCCAGCTAAGGTCATGAAATCATGCTGTCATCACAATTGGCCAAAATGATGGACTACTCATTATTGGCTATTAATATTAATATAGATTGTGCCACTCTATGTACTGGATATGCAGCAAGCTCAATTAATAACAAACAATTCAGCCACTTCTGCAGAAGTTATATTACACAAGTACAATGCCTTCATAATGCATGTCAACATGCAACTGCATATACTGTTCTTAGAGTTCCTTAGGCATCTCTCTAAACATGAAACATCCACAAATAAAATTAAATCTACCAAATCGAGTGGTACATATTGAACATCTGCTCTTGGTTTATAGCACAATTCTGTTACATCCAGGTAATCAGGTTCAATTTCAGACACATCCTCATCACTGTCATATTTTGGAAGTGACAAAAAAGTTGCAGGATTTAAAAACGACATTTTTTTTTACTCATTTGGTGCTCCTAGAATAGTCACTTTACATTTAGTCAATCTTGGATTTGTTAGATGTTGAGTTCCTGTTTGTGTCAGAACTGTCCCCACTGAATGAGGCACTAGCACAATTAACATACGACCTATGACAACTGAACCACTCTAAGTAATAGAAAGAGAAGTAGCTGCTACTAATCTAATGCACCCAGGCTAAGCAGTGGCAACTGAGTCTAGAGTGCCAGAAAAATATGCCACAGGACTTTTTACCATGGCTGTGCTGTTGTGCAAACTAGAAAGTGAGTACCTTTCTTTTTCATGACAAAATAAATAAAGCTATTATTCATAATCAGGCATTCTAGGGCAGGTACAGATCACAAAGTGTGTCTTCGTTCTAGGAAGGTTTGCATACATTCTTCATCCCAGTGTACCGGATCAACTACATCACTATGAGTCAACCTCTGTAATGGCTTTGCAATTAAGACAAAGTTGGGAATCCACTGATAACAGTAGAAACACTCTTACGTCTCTCTGTGTAATGGTCGGATTGATTCTCAGAACTGTAGAAATACAATACTTGGACACCATTCTAGCTCCTTTTTGAATCTGATGTTCTAGACAAGGCACATCTGTCTGACAATTCTGTAATTTTATAGGTGAAACGTTATACCCATTATCAACAATGCACTGGTAGCTGAGCAGATCTTTACTTGAACAGTTTCTGACAACTTGTTAATCACTTGTTAGTTTAAATGCCTACTACTTGTACTTATTTTCCTGAGAAGAGTAGGTCAGAAACTTTCAGCAGTCTAACACTGGAACGGGTACCACCAGTATCAACAAAAATGACACAGTATGGCCATTAACTACTCCTTTTACGTATGGACCATTCTGGTCTACCTATTGAACTGTACCAGAGAATGCAGTTATCCTCCCCTCTCAGGCTCCCTCCTTGTGCCTGACTCGGTTCTTGCAGAACTCTGAGGGTAGCTGCAGATTGTGAAACTGAATCTCTAATCACTGAGGGCCCGATTCACAGAACAAACTTAAGACAAAATCCTAAACTTAGTACCATTTTGGTATTCACAGAATGCACTTACTACTTCTGGTATTCACAGAATGAACTTACTACTTTTTCGATTCACAGAATAAACTTACTACTTTTGCTATTCACAGAATGGATTTACGACTACTAAACTTACGTCCGCACTCGGGCCGGAAATTCCGGCCCGGAGGCGGAGCTTCCGGCCCGGAGGCGGAGCTTCCGGCCCGGAGGCGGGGCTTCCGGCCCGAAGGTGGGGATTCCGGCCAGTGGCGGAGATTTAGCCATGGCCAAAATCTCCACCTGTGGTCCGGAAGCTCCGCCTCCGGCCCGGAAACCCCGCCTCCGGGCCGGAAGCTCCGCCTCCGGGCCGGAAGCTCCGCCTCCAGGCCGGAATTTCCGGCCCGAGTGCAGACGTAAGTTTAGTAGTCGTAAATCCATTCTGTGAATAGCAAAAGTAGTAAGTTTATTCTGTGAATCGAAAAAGTAGTAAGTTCATTCTGTGAATACCAGAAGTAGTAAGTGCATTCTGTGAATACCAAAATGGTACTAAGTTTAGGATTTTGTCTTAAGTTTGGTCTGTGAATCGGGCCCCTTGTGTCTAACTTGGGGTTGAACTGAATTTTGTTGCTAATAAAAAGTCAGTGGAAATTCTACTGTACGTTTCTGCATCCAAGGTAGAAGAAGTGGATTTAAAAGCATAGTTCTAAAGAACTGCTCTGTATTTTGCACAGGTGCCAGTGGGATTAGAACCACTGACTAAGGTAACTCAGTCAACCTATTCTGTTGCATAGGATTCATTTGAGGCACCATTCAGTTCCATTAGCACATAACAGTACGTTAACACTACTATTTTTCTACCAATTTCTCTCTATAGCACATGTATGAAAAGCTCCGGACTCATCATACCATTGTTAGCATTGTTATTAAAACCTCTACCTCAACAAGTTCCTCCACCTCTCCAAAAGGCCTGAAACTGCACACCATTTCCCTGAGGCACCAACCATTACACTCTAAGAGGCTGAATGAATTCAGTCTGCACCATCCTCAACTTCTCCTTGGTTGATTTATTTTTAGACTCATAATAATCACTACAATAATTTGCATATGCCAAAATTTCATCAAGCATCTTTGCTTGCCAGCAGACTACAGTTTGTTCAAACTAGGTACTTATTTCCAGACACAAACCCGACACAAAAACTGACGAAAGACCCAATGCACCTTCTTTAGCCTTGTCTTCCACCCACTGCTTTGTCTGTATATCTGCATCAACCTCTCATACTGTGCATGAACCAACTCCTCTGCATTTTGTGCTGTCCTCATAATTTTTGACAAATCAATTTCTAGTGAAGTGCCCAAAGGCCTTGCGGCTCCTCTCATGGAATATGGCAGGGCTACCCTCTAAAGTAAACTAAATAACAAGAACTGGCTGTTTTTCATTCAAGCTTTTGATATTGTTTGCTGTCAGGAGAGTTGGGCCCTGGGCCCTATTGCTGGTGACATGTTTAAGGCCTTCTGCTGCCTGCCGTACTATCTACTATGGGCAGGGGGCCTACTCGTTCTTGTTTACACTGCTATTAGGAATGTGAATGTTGAAATGTTGACTTTAAATCCTTGCTTTCAGATTTTAAGCTTAGTGTTTAACAATTTTTTAATTAATTTTTATAACAATTTTTTTACTGCACAACCTGTGGGTATTATATAGGACCCGAAGTTCACTATCACAGATTAAATGAGAGAGGAACAGTCATGTGCCTCTCTTATTTGGGTGGACGATTTTAATATTGCCAAATGCATACACTGTGGGAATCAGGTCTGTGGAATTTCTGATGGGCAGGGGCAGCATGTTGGTCACTTTAGGCATACAGTATATGGGGAAGTTTGAAAACTGTTAACATTAACCAATAATCTGTTCTGTACGTCAGATTTATGTGATTCTAGCTTTGTAAACACACCAACTATGGTCAGCAGGGGCAAAGGTCGTTTAATTGACCATATTTTACTCTCAGGTGATTTGGTCTCCTTGAGAAGGAGAAATATGAGGTATGCCCTACCCTTTCAGTGTTCTGAGCTGAATCTTGACTGTCTAGAATTAACATTGTTTTCAAATCTCGTGCTTTGGCAACTCCAGACAAGAGACCTCGATCTTTAGCATCTTTTGATATTAAATGTAAATTGTAAATGCATCTTGAAAGGTGTATGAACAGGGGATGTAGGTCTATATGACTCAGGAAACAGTAAGTACCACATCACACATTTCAATCACGGATCTATTATGTATTCAATTCAGAGAAAGTTGAGACAGTCCCTTGACGAAGGCACCTCAGCCAAAACGTGCATAGCTTTTCCACCAGCCTTTCCTTTGTCTATGAACTATTTTGGATCTTTCTTCAGTACATGAATGTATACTGAAATAACTTAACTAATCGTTTGCATAAACTAAATGCACTGTTTTCTTTTGAATACATGCCTATATTGTATCTCCTTGTATGCATTATTGATTTTAAATATTTATCATAAATTGAAAAATAATGTTTTGATATTCAGATATAACAAATAAAACTAAAATAAAAAGTTTTTGGATAAAAAATTGGATGAATATGGTCATGGTCATTAACTTAAAATGACGCACAATGTCTTTTGCATAATTATAATCATGTTGTCCTGGAATTTGGAATTTCTTGATTGTTGTACACTTGCTTTTAGCTTCCTTTTTTCCCC
This sequence comes from Triturus cristatus, assembly GCF_964204655.1. Taxonomy (NCBI): domain Eukaryota; kingdom Metazoa; phylum Chordata; class Amphibia; order Caudata; family Salamandridae; genus Triturus; species Triturus cristatus. The sequence goes on along the minus strand of NC_140591.1, from coordinate 1,122,044,776 downwards.
TTCATCTGCATCTGTTGAACCCAGGACTCCAAAGTGACTCCGAAGGCTATTTGGCTGGCCTTCTGAATAGAGCCTCAAAAACAGAAGGCTCCAACAACCTTGAACCCAGCACCTGGACTCTGCCCTCTGTGAGTCCTATTCTACCTAGTGATGCCACCTGAGTCCTTGACCCTTTTATGTGGGCCTGAATGTGCTCTGCCAGTCCATCTGTGGACATAGCAGAACCATCACATATTCTCTTCTGTGAAAAGTCAAGCAGATCTGATGCATCACCTCTGCTGCAAGGGTGCTTCCAACGTAAAGGACTCTGTATCAACCTCTTTTTTTGCAAAAACATTTTTTATTGCATTACTCAAACACAATTGACATCCACAATGTTCATCTGGCCAGTGGCCGCCATCCGCTTATAAAATCACATCCAAATACAATCTGGGCCACTTCCACTCACCAATGCGCCGTCCCCAAACCCTCCCCTGAAATAATACAGCCCCCCCCCCCACCCACATGTCAGTGTGCCGGGACGACTACTACCAGGATAACCTCTCTCAGAAGGAGCCGTATTAAGAGCCATGAGCCGCCCCCCCCCCCACCACAGACAGGCCCCAGGCAAAGAGGAAAAGGAGAGCCCCCGGCCCCCATGAGCCAATCAGCTAGCCTCCCCCACCCCTAAGTACCTGCCTGTTGCTCCAGTGCCGCAGGGCCTCCCTCCCCCGCTGTTCCCCATCCCTGGAGATCAACCACTAGTGCTTCCCACGCCCGAGCCATGTCCAGAGCCTTGTCATCGTTTCTCCTAAGCGCAAGCTGCAGCCTGAACGTGCCCTCGCTACCCGCCCACTTGGTAAATGTCGCTCTCCACCTCGCGACGCTGGGACCCGTCCTCGACTTCCAGTGGAGCGTAATTTCTCGCTTGGCCACCACCAGCCCCAGGTCGCAAAACTTGCTAGTGATTTTCGTGCGCGGCGTGTGTGGAAACCAAAGCAGCAAACAGACTCCCATCTCCACCCGCAACTCCCGCCCTGTCACTTGGGCCAGGCATCCGACGACCTCCTCCCAGTAGCCACTTAAAACATCGCAGGACCAAAACATGTGTTTAAAGTCAGCCCCCTCCTCTCCACAACGAGGGCACTGCGGCATGGGGCCCCCAAAATACTGAAACAATTTAGCCGGCGTCAGGTATGCCCTATGCAGGGTGAAATACTGCACAAGCTGAAACCGGGCGTTACGCGTGCTCTTCCAGGCCCGTCTCTGAAGTGCAGGCCATGTCAGTTCCGGGATAGGTTTTCCGATATCGGCTTCCCACTTATCCTTCAGCGCAGTCAAAGGAGCTAGATGTTCCGTGGCCATTCTCTGATAGAGGCAAGTAATGGCCTTGAATGTGCCCGCCGCCATGACCACATACTGACAGCCGGCCGCCGTCCGCGGTTCCGAGAGCCCCACTCCCCAGTGCTTCTGCAGCGCCGCCACCAAGGCCGCGTGGAGGAGATAGTCGCCCCTCGGAATCCCGAAGGAGTCCAGCAGCTCCTGGAATGGCCGAAGCTCTCCATTTAGGTACAGGTCTCCCACCATCTGTATCCCTAGATCTTCCCAGCGGGCCAGCCCCGACCAGTCCCCGCCGTGGGGGAGGGCCGTGCACATACCCAAGGGGATCTCCGGAGCGTAAGGGCGAGCAGCGCCGGCCCTCCGCAGGCTCCGGTTCCAACACAGCCGGAGCGTTCGCTCTTCGAGCGTTAGTTGTGACAGCTCGAGTCGCTGTTGGAAAACGATAAAGGAAAGCACGTGTCGCGGGATCATTCTACCCTGCGGACCCTCGGGGCCTCTAAATTCCCGTGCCACTGCCTGCGTGAGCCATTGTAGCTGGGCAGCCAAATAGTACCACTCGAAATCAGGTACCGCAAGCCCCCCCTCGGCTCTGGGCCGGCGCAGCGTGGTCGGCGCCACCCGCCGTCTGCCCGCCCCCCAGATAAAGCCCGTAACCATGGCCGTAAGTTTGCGGAAGAGTGACACCGGCACCCAGACAGGGAGTGTGCGGAAAAAATACAACAGGCGTGGGAGCGCCACCATCTTCAGCAGCGCCACCCGCCCGGCCACCGAGAGCGGGAGAGTGCTCCAGAATCCCATACTGCCCGCCAGGCCCGCGATCGCCCTCCCCACATTCCCCTCCAACAGGTCGCGCTGGGTGCGATAAATGCGCACTCCCAAATACGGCAGACAACTATCCGCACAGCGGATCGCCCCCAGGGAGGGGGGAATTCGCTCCCACTGAGTAATGGGGTAGACGCAAGTCTTGTCCCAATTGACCCTTAGGCCCGAGCGGCGCCCAAAATCCTCCAGTAGCACCCTAGCGCCTTGAAGGGCCCCCTCTGCGTCAGCCAGGAAAAGCAATAAATCGTCCGCGTAGAGGGAAATATAATGGGTCTCCCCCCGCAGGAGCAGCCCAGCATACGCGCGTCCCATTCGGGCATGGGCCGCAAGCGGCTCGATTGCCAGGGCAAACAGCAGCGGCGATAGCGAGCAGCCCTGCCTCGTTCCCCGACGTACAGGATAGGGAGCCGAAATCGTGGTCCCCGTTCGCACCCTAGCCACCGAGTTGGTATAGAGCAACCTCGTCCAACGCACGAACCCATCCCCCAAGCCAGACTCTGTATCAACCTCGCCGCAGCATCGGAACCACCTCCTGTGTGAAGCTTTCCTGACACTGGCCCTTGCATCTCTCATCGACGGCAGCCTTGACGAAGATACAAGTTCTCACATCTCAGCCTCACATCTCCTTGAAACTGGCCCATTGCCACGACTACGCAATGCCGGACTTCGCATCGCAAGCTCTCATCGATAGGATCCTCAACAATGATGAAGGACCACGCATCACAAATTTGCAGCACCTCAGAACTGACGCATCACCTCTGTTGCATGACGCATCCACAGCGCGGAACCTCACAACGCTCCACAACCAGGACCTAAGATACTTTGTTCAGCAGACCTACTTGGTCCTTGTATTTGGCCCGCGCTCCATCAAGATTGGCCTGAACTTGTGACTTTGTCCCGGTCCACACAACCAGATATCCACAGGTGGCGCTGTTAGACCTGGCATCCTTAGCATGGTTTCCCCTGTCTTTTTGCCTCTGCCTCCTGTATTTTTGATGTTATGCTGGACTTCATTTTTGCTGGTTTGTGTACTTTGGGCACTTTACCACTGTTGATCAGTGACAGAGTGCAAGTGCACCCTGTGTAACTTATGATTCCGAATTGTTATCCATGATTGGCATATTTGATTTACAGGTTAGTCCCTAGTAAAGTGAACTGTGTGTACCCAGGGCCTGTAAATCAAATGCTACTAGTGGGCCTGCAGGACTGGTTGTGCCACCCACATGTGTAGCCCTGTAAACCCATCTCTGACCTACCATTACAAGGTCCGTGAGTGCAGTTTTAAACTGTCATGTCGACTTGGCAAGTGCACCCACTTGCCAGGCCCAAACCTTCATTTTTACTACATGTAAGGCTGGCTAAGGTAGGCCAAGGTACCCCCATGGACAGGGTGAGGTATGTGAAAGGTAGGACATGTACGGGTGTGTTTACATGTCCCGATATTCAAATACTGCCAATTTCATTTTTCACTGTTGCAAGGACTAACTCTCCCAAAAGCTGTCATTGGAAGTGCCTTGTAACAGTTTACAAGAGTAACTTCCAATTGGGAACAGCTAGAGATTTGGAGTTTGGACTCCCTGAGCTCAGGATTTAAAAACACATTGTTTAGTGGAGGTGGTTTTTAAATTGTGTGTTTGCAAATGTCACTTTTAGAAAGTGGGCATTGTCTTATTTAACCATTTTGTGGTTCTGCCAGCCTGTGGAATCAACATCTGGTTTAGACTGACAGGGCCCTGTTTGTGCATTCACTCTAGACAGTCACACAAAGGGAGTTGAGGTGTGACCTGCATATCCTGATTGCCCATCACCAGGCTGATGAGCCTTCCTGAGCTACAGTGGTGGGAGGAGTTGTCGCTGACACCTGAATAGGGCTGTGCCTGGCCTCTCACAATTCTGTCTCCACCCCCCTGGAGTGTGTCTGGAGACAAGGCAAGAACGTGTGCACTACAAAGACAATCCTTTGAAGAATGCATACTTCAGAGGCCAAAAGGGGTGTAAGCATTGGACCTAAAACCGCAGACTTTTAGAACACTTCTGGATCTAGAGGAGAGTGTGTAAGGAGTAGCTGTGTGTTGCTCTGCTGGGTTGGCCTGCAGTTGCTTCTTCTGCTTGTGAACATTCTTCAAGGACTTGTGTGTGCTTACCTCCTGCTAAGATGTCTCAGGGCCATCAAAGACTTTACCTGCAGCATCCCTGAACTCCACTGCTGGGAGTACTGACCTGCCAAATGGTGCCAATTCCAGTTCTGGGCCCTTGGAGGTGGTTCCTGCTGCAAAAGCTACAAAAGACTCTTTTCCAGCACCTGTTTTTCCACAGCAACACCGCCGCAAGGGAAAAGATTCCATGCACCACTGCTGTGCAGCCGAAGAAATCGACACAGTACCTTCCAGTGCCCGAAGAAACCGCCGCAGCCCGAGTTCAGCGCACAGTGTCTGAGATCCCTGTACTGACTCCGATGCAGGTCCTGCTGTGCGGCTGAAAGAATCAACGCATCCTGGGACTGTGGCTGAAGAAATCGATGCAGCCCCTGTTTGTTGCCGCCACATCGACCTCCAGCATGTCTGGATTTCTACCAATTGCACATGTGCACCATGATTTCCAATGCATCTCCCGCAGATCAGAACTGTCTTGAATTTCGATGCATCGCTTTCCTGTAGAGTCCGGATTCAACGCAACAATTCTCCTGCATGCAGCAGAACTGATATCTTGCCTCCCCAGGGACTAAGGAACCGATACATCATTGTGTTTTCTGATGCTTCCCTCCTCCCCTCGTTCATCAGTGGCACAAAAGACAGTTTCAATGCCAGACCTACTGGCATTGCCAATACTTGCTAGGGTCAGGTAGCAAGTGGCATACAGTTAATTGCAATCCACAAAGGCCCTCCTGGCGCCCTCTCCATGCCTCCAAGGAGCTCCTATTTGGGGAGCTTGACAGAGCTGGATGGTCTTGTTGGTGAAGGACTTTGAGTTGGATGTTTCGGGTAAAAAGGTGGGTCCTGTGTCTCACAATCTGGCTCTGCATGGAACAACATAAGCTACTCACTGTGGACCTCATTGGTGACCCCTGCAGAACTTAAGAGGGGCTCCAGTTGTAAACAGCTGCAGTAGAGGATGCACTGTGAAATTGCACAGCATTTTGCGGTGCACTTCAGCTCCCCTTTCCTCAGCACACTGACATGCTGCAAGCAACCCCTATGGTTTGTGAGGACGGAGAAGTGAGGGGTCGGCCCAAGCCACTCTGCGATCCCTCACTCACAGACCATCCCCCGCACCAGCTTAAATCATTATTTTTGTTTGGAATGCTATGCTCGAATCGGAAAGACCTTAATATAAGTACAAACCCTATATTGAATTTGAAAGGACGAAAGGATGAGTAGTGGTGCTTGTCTGGATTTAAATCTGTAAATTTCAAGTGACGCACACAGTACACAAGCAGGTGCTCAACCAACTGAGCTATCTACTTGCTTCGATTACTGTTCACAATGCAACTCACTACTGAAGCTTAATTCATAATAATTTGACACCTACTTTTTCTGCAATTTTTTGCTGCAGATACTCAACCTTCTGCCTTCCTGATCCCAGTATATAGTAACTGTTAAAAGCTTCGGTTTAGTCATATTACAACCAGTACTTAGTTTGAGTCAAGGGGTTGCAGGTGGGGTGCACAGGGACTTATTTCTGGGGACAGACACTTATTTTTTTCTCCTCACACTTTCATTCCAAGCAAGAGAGAGAAAAATAGAAAAGGAGGAAAGGAGGAGGAAGAGAAAACAGTGATAAAGGGAGGGATCAGGAATGGAAAAGAACATAAAAGAGTGGGATAGAAAATGCAGGGAGTGCCTCTAGGTCCATTAAATATACATGAGATGGAATCAAGACTATTACGCTTTGATATTCGGCATCCCCCCCCCCCCCTATTATTAGCTTCTGAACAAAAGATAGGGCCCCGGCACACATAGTTTTACAAATTAAGCACTTACTGTAACAATGATATTTGGATGAAAAACAGAAAAACAATCTTACCCTCTCCTTCCATTTATTTCATACTGAACTATTTGAAAATTATAGCAAGTTTGGAAATGATGAGAAATGCCCACTATTGTTTTTATATTCAAGCTGCGAATCCCGAATTTTGGCCCTTGCTAATTTTCAGTAGACAGGAGGAAATTTATTGAGAACATTAAAAGATTTTAGGGGCATATCATCAACGAGGCGATAAAAAATTATCGCCACTTTTGCGTCCGTTTTTGGACGAAAAGCGGCGATAATTTTATCGCCTAATCAGCAAGGTCACGCTATCGTGTGAAACCTTGCATTAGCGCCTGTATTCTGAATGCTCAGCTTTGCATCTCTAATGAGATGCAAAGTGGACGTTCCTGCCCTGACATAACTGGAGAAATGTCGCTAGGCGACATTTCTCCAATTATCAATGGGCACGCTAACCTGCAGAGCGACAAACAAAGTAGCGATAACCTCTGTTATCGCTACTTTCCTTACGCCTGCTTCAAGACTGACTTAGCCATGATATCCTATGTAAGGTGGATATCATGGCTAAGTATGCCTTGCCCTATCATCAAGCTATCGCCAAACTTTGTGAGATTATCGCTGGATTTCCAGCGATAATCTCACATTTGGAAGCTAGCGCTTGGAATTTTATCGCTTTTGAGATAAGCGTTGCTAATAGCACGCTATCTCAGTGATAAAATTCCACGTTACCCGGCGATAATTATCCTAGCGCTTAGCGATAATTATCGCCGGTCCTTGATGAAATGCCCCTAAATTTTGTAGTTTATCCGAGACATGTTATAGTTGCTTCCTGTACTGGTGGTAAATAAAAAGAAAAATAGTCAAGCTTAATATACTTTACTTAGCTACTGCTGCTAAGGCACTGTTCTGGTAACACAGCTGTTATTGAGACCACGAGTGAGGGTTTTAAGCTTTAAAAGTAGCTGCTTGATCTCTGTCCCTCAGGGGAGAGCATGTTTTTCAACAACCACAAAACACTCTTTTAATCAGCATGCGGTTGTCAGTATTTATACCGATGATCAGTACTTTGTGGGTTTGGCCAGCATTAAGTAAATGTTTAGGAAATGAAAGTACACGGGCTCTACTGCAAAAGTTCAAATACTGAAAGTTGCAATGAGGGTAGATATTCACATTGTTTAAAAAAATGCCTTCCTCTTTTCCTGTTTCCTAACCGTTTTTTTCAAGATAGTACGTCTTGTTTTATTGCGATCTACCACATTGTAGTCAAGCAAAGGCAGTTTTTTTACCTGCAGCTTTGTGCAGCAGACTAATGTGCTGGAAAGTCATGAAGCTTGTATGTAACAAGTGCTACAGGAGACCCTCACTGGGTCCTCAGGTAAGTGGAACAAAACAAGGATTCTCCTATTAGGGCCAATGCCTAAATCTCTGTTCCAATGGATCCAGACTGCACACCGCTAGTCAGCGTTTGTAAAGAAACATAGATTTAGGAAACAAAATTATCATTAATGGACCTGGACAACATGTATAAGCAAAACATGAATGGGACTAATAAAGTACAATGTATTCAAAGATGGTTATTTATATAATCAATCTTTCATTTTTAGATTTTCTTTGAAATAAATAAATATCAAAATCGACCACAAATTATCTATGTATGTACAAAAATGGGAATCATTAGCATTGTTTCATTCCTGTGGCCATAATAATCATAATTCATAAATTGAACAGAATTACACGGGATAACAAAACAATGACACGGCTTAGAACTTTGTTGAGATCCTACGCGCGTTTCGGCTATGTGCCTTCATCAGGAAGCCATGTATGTGGTTGATCAAAACCTTATCAGAGATGGTGCTCTGATTTGAAGGTGAGGCAGATATGTAATATTTAGATATGACAGCAACGTATCCTAACTGTGTCAAATGTGGACTCAGCAATTCGAAAGATATTTTACCAAGGAATAGATGGTACATAAAATGTCACCTCTCTCTATGGTCTGCAACTTTTCAAGAGTGAGCTCGCTTCTGATAGCTGCAGCAGTATCGTGTATTATGTTGAAAGGTATTCCCCGGTTACATTAAGGTTCAAGAGGGGGGAAAAGAATCAAGAATATTGAAATATGGGCCTCTTAACCAACCTATCTCATTTTATTAGGTAGAAAAATCTCTAAATTGATATAACACAAACCCACAGTGTCCCCCATAAGTGTACTGACTTCACAACATAAATGTTTTTTTCTTTTTATGTTTATTATTTAGTCAAAGGCAATACATAAATTCTTTTATATCAAAAATAATTTCATATAATTTTTTCAATTTTTTCTTTCTTATTTTGTGATTTACATAAATTCTCAAAAAAACATATACATACAAAATCACTGAATATAAACAATTACTTGAATCCTTGCCCTATGCGGACGCAGTGATTGGAAAATTGACAGTGCCCCTCAAAGAAGAACAGAAATTATGTACATAAACAATACCTAATCACACATACCAACATCCATACCATATTCTACAAAATATACACCACAAAAAAGATTATAAAACATATATTTTCCAACTGGAAGGCTCTCCTTTAAGTTGTTATCTATATACATATTATTCTACTAACATTTTCCTTCAACTGTCTTTTTCTAATTGTCTTCGGTTTTAGGTTGTTCCAAAGGAGTTTGTTTTCCAGTTGTGAAAATAGTTGATCGATATTTGGTCTGGTCAGCAGTATCTACAGCATCCAGATTGTGGTGGCGATAAACTTTCAGCGGAAACCGCTTTCAAGTTGAGAATTGTCCCCTGTACCGGGAGTGTTTGCCGCAGAGTTTTATAACGGTATTTGTATCGCCCTTTACGGTATAATTTCAAATGACATCATCTTGTTGGTATGTCTCGGCCAAGGATGCGGGGATCTGCCTTTGCTCAATGCGGAAGGACCCGGGAGCCGCGTGATGCCGTGCTCGATTCAAAAACAGAAAGCTAGTCAGCGGACATGGGCTTCCTACCATTCTCACCCACTATCATCCCACCATCTCGTGCACCGAGAGACATCCTATCAACATGGTCCAACAATCCCATCAAAATGATCCCTCACCACCATCCATAACAACCATGTGGAACACACCATGCACCGCATGCTTACCAACACTTACTATGCAATTTGCCAAATAGCAGACACCATTGCCACACATAATCAAACCCATCTCTTCTTTGGGGAGATCTGCTACACCTCCACCCTCATTCACCGTGGCCAAGTTCCACCTGAAAACAGCATTGCAGTGACTCACAGTTCTTCAGCACCACCAATGTCTCAACAGCTCTTAAATGAATGCTACAAACCCCTCACGTTTCTAATGGCCTCCAAACAACAGCTCTACTTGTGCCCTGAAATGTTCCACCCTCATCAATTCAACATGCACCAGTTAACACAACACAAAGCTCTGGGCAAGGGAAGGACTATCAGCCCCAGGGGGTTATGAACTGTGCTTAGATCCAGACCTCTCAGAGTTCAGGGCGAAGGAAAGTGGTCTGTGGATTCTCAAACGCTGATTGGCCTGTGTGTCTGCTGCCCTGTTGCAAAAGTCAGCCCACCAGCCAAAGCCTCTCTTTCCATGTAAATTCACATAACTGATTGTTTTTACAGAAAAAGTACGTTTGCACGTCCAGAGGCAAGTCTGCTGAGGGTCTTGTACTTATCTGGAAGGCCAGTTCCCCCCAATAACGCCCGCCAGCAAACTATTTCTCCGAAAGTCAGATCATCGCCGCTCTTTCTGATTTACAGACCTGTCTCGTAATCCACCCTCCCAATTCGATTCTCATTAACCGACTTGTCGAGTGTGACTGCGAAGCTTCAAGACTTTACAAGAACATTTTATTGCTTTGCATGGTAAAAGTGATGTTGAAAGACTTGGCTTGAAATTCAGCTTTGTTGCTTTTGTAAGTGTTCCAGTAACTACCAGAGCGAGCGGTGCCTGCCTTTTAAGCTCACATGCCCAGACATGACCCTTAATGAAAAGCAGATGTATATAAATTCATCTGTTTCTAAACACAATCGTATTAGATCATAATTGCAGGACATCACTCGCGCTTTTAATTTCCCAGTCCCATTTTCCTGCTCTAAATTCATCAGGCATTGCAATTTCAGATCGAAAAATGTTACCGGAAGAGAGGCCTACCAGTCACTGAACACAACTGGGAAATGGGGGCCCACACCCCAGGATCATAACACACCGCCTGCTCTCATGCTTTGTGGCTGAGCTCTCTGTCCCATCTGGTGTGTTCCCAGAATGCAGTGTGTGACCTGCAGACTGCATCACTAGTCATGAGTGGAAGTTAAATGAATAACACAGTACCTAGGATGCGAAAGTGTATACCTGTAGGTCTAAACTTGTGACCGCTTCACCCGTTGCCTGTCTTCCAAAAGCAAGAATATCTGTGCAGGTCAGCTTCCTCATGTACAAGAAGAAAGTTAAGCATTTTGTGTAGGAAGCCCTGTTCATGTTGTGTCCCTCTTCTGTCAATCCGTAAAACACTCTGGGGCCCATTTCACAGCGGCGGCTGCTCCGCAATGGCGGAGGAGCGTCGTCCCACTGCCTGGCTCAGAGCCAACAAATGTAAATGAAAATGATGTTCTTGCATCATTTTATTCTGCATTTGCCAGCTCTTAGCCAGAGCTGTAGGGAAGGCGGGGACTAGACATGGGAGGGGGAGGAGGAGTGCTACGTGCACTCCACTTCCTAAGTGCTTATGTGTGTTTGACCAGCTGTCTCAGGTCGACCAAAACATACATACGCACTTAGGTTTTCTCCAGCCCAGCTGCATTGAGCAGCAGGGCTGGACCCCCACGACTCCCTGGTTTGAGCAGGACGTGTTTTCAGCCCGCTCTGGCCAATCCCCTAGCTGCTTTGCAGCACGGTGATTGAATGGGAGTCTGTCCCAGGGGCTGCTGGTAGCCTGGAAGAGGAGGCGGCGAATGCGATGTGAAGCTGGAGGCGGGCGACGGCTAAAAGCGTGTTTAAAAATAAATCTATTATTTCTAACATCCCTGCACGACCCCCTCATGTGCTCCTCCTCCCGCCTCCCCACCCTTTTTTTGAGGAGGCTGCCACTGCCCATTTACACCTAAGTGTTGGCACGCATGTCCCGCCCCCTGGCAGAGCCTTCTACACAGAATTTACCAGTGTGAAGTTATTAGTAACTTTTCAGACATAGGTGGAGAGCTCCAAAAGTATGGAGGACGTCTAGCACGAAAAAACGGTGCCGATCACGATCCTGCAAAAACCGGGTACGAACCGTCGGACGGAGCATATTCTCCGTCCGACGCGTACCCGGTCGTCAAAATGTACAAACATGGAATTACGATTCGCACGGAAACTCCATTTCCGTACGAATCGTACAAAGCCCCGACCGACGAAAATAAACATACAAATGCGATCCGGGAAAGCGCCGACGTGACGTCGGGACGCACGCAGCCTGCCATTCACGAACCAGGAATTACGGTTCGCACCGCCGTCATCCCGCACGGTGAATATTTTCCGGCTGCCAAAAACTGCCGGGAAATCAGGACGACGCGAACAAGGAGTACCTGTACGCGACGGACAGACATGGACCCGAACCTACGTGTCATCCCGGCCCTCATAGCAGTCGACCTCCTCTACAGGTTCCGACGCAGAGGCCGCAGAAGGTCGGAACAACTAAGGGAGGGGGGGAAGGGGGGGGGGCAGGACCAGGGGCAGGCCACAAAACCACCACCAATGTCACACAGCACACATGCCCTGGACATACCTGACCCCCATGCCCTGGTCACTACGAGGGGGTGGGGGCGTGTCCAGCAAAGAAAGCGTCCGCCACAAAGGAAGTGCCTGACGACGCGAACCGGCAACACAACTATACAGGTACGTCCCGTACCCACGCCTTAAGAGCGTGGGTACGAGTCGTACCACGCCCACACCTACGTCACCCCAACAATGGCGGGACGGCTGTACCCACGTGGCAAAGGCCTGGGTACGGCCCGCACAAGCATCATATAGCATGGGGACGGATATGTACGGACCGTACCCCCACCCCCGTATGCATGGAGTGTACCCCCAACCCCAACAGTGTAAGTACGACCCGTACCCTCACCCGCGTACGTATATGTCCCACCCCAACAGTGTAAGTACGACACGTACCCTCACCCGCGTACGTATGGAGCATACCCCCCACCCCAACAGTGTAAGTACGACCCGTACCCTCACCCGCGTACGTATGGAGCGTACCCCCACCCCAACAGTGTAAGTACGACCCGTACCCTCACCCGCGTACGTATGGAGTGTACCCCCCACCCCAACAGTGTAAGTATGACCCGTACCCTCACCCGCGTATGCATGGAGCGTACTCCCCACCCCAACAGTGTAAGTACGACCCGTACCCTCACCCCTGTACGTATGGAGCGTACCCCCACCCCAACCCTGTATGTACGGACCGTACCCCCACCCCAACAGTGTAAGTACGACCCGTACCCTCACCCACGTATGTATAAGTCCCACCCCAACAGTGTAAGTACGACCCGTACCCTCACCCGCGTATGTATGGAGCGTACCCCAACAGTGTAAGTACGACCCGTACCCCCACCTCGCATGCATGGAGCGTACCCCAACCCCAACAGTGCATGTACGTACCGTACCACCACCCCAACAGTGTAAGTACGACCCGTACCCCACCCGCGTACGTATGGAGCGTACTCCCACCCCAACAGTGTAAGTACGACCCGTACCCCACCCGCGTACGTATGGAGCCTACTCCCACCCCAACAGTGTAAGTACGAACCGTACCCCCATGGAGCGAACCCACACACATGTATGTTCTAAGCGTACATATTGTTAAATAGGAGGGGTGTGTGCCTATCACTCCCAGCAGTGCCCAGACGCAGGAGGGGTGTGTGCAGAGTCCTCCCAGCAGTGCCCAGAGTCAGGAGGGGTGGGTGCAGAGTCCTCCCAGCAGTGCCCAGACATAGGAGGGGTGGGTGCAGAGTCCTCCCAGCAGTGCCCAGAGACAGGAGGGGTGGGTGCAGAGTCCTCCCAGCAGTGCCCAGAGACAGGAGGGGTGGGTGCAGAGTCCTCCCAGCAGTGCCCAGACGCAGGAGGGGTGTGTGCAGAGTCCTCCCAGCAGTGCCCAGAGACAGGAGGGGTGGGTGCAGAGTCCTCCCAGCAGTGCCCAGACACAGGAGGGGTGTGTGCAGAGTCCTCCCAGCAGTGCCCAGACACAGGAGGGGTGGGTGCAGAGTCCTCCCAGCAGTGCCCAGAGACAGGAGGGGTGGGTGCAGAGTCCTCCCAGCAGTGCCCAGAGTCAGGAGGGGTGGGTGCAGAGTCCCCCCAGCAGTGCCCAGACACAGGAGGGGTGTGTGCAGAGTCCTCCCAGCAGTGCCCAGACACAGGAGGGGTGGGTGCAGAGTCCCCCCAGCAGTGCCCAGAGACAGGAGGGGTGGGTGCAGAGTCCTCCCAGCAGTGCCCAGACACAGGAGGGGTGGGTGCAGAGTCCTCCCAGCAGTGCCCAGAGACAGGAGGGGTGGGTGCAGAGTCCTCCCAGCAGTGGCCAGAGTCAGGAGGGGTGTGTGCAGAGTCCTCCCAGCAGTGCCCAGAGTCAGGAGGGGTGGGTGCAGAGTCCTCCCAGCAGTGCCCAGACACAGGAGGGGTGGGTGCAGAGTCCTCCCAGCAGTGCCCAGACACAGGAGGGGTGTGTGCAGAGTCCTCCCAGCAGTGCCCAGACACAGGAGGGGTGGGTGCAGAGTCCTCCCAGCAGTGCCCAGACACAGGAGGGGTGGGTGCAGAGTCCTCCCAGCAGTGCCCAGACATATGAGGGGTGGGTGCAGAGTCCTCCCAGCAGTGCCCAGAGACAGGAGGGGTGGGTGCAGAGTCCTCCCAGCAGTGCCCAGACATATGAGGGGTGGGTGCCTAACACTCACAGCAGTGCCCAGATGCAGGAGGGGTGGGTGCAGAGTCCTCCCAGCAGTGCCCAGACATATGAGGGGTGGGTGCCTATCACTCCCAGCAGTGCCCAGACGCAGGAGGGGTGGGTGCAGAGTCCTCCCAGCAGTGCCCAGACATATGAGGGGTGGGTGCAGAGTCCTCCCAGCAGTGCCTAGACACAGAAGGGGTGTGTGCAGAGTCCTCCCAGCAGTGCCCAGACACAGGAGTGGTGGGTGCAGAGTCCTCCCAGCAGTGCCCAGACATATGAGGGGTGGGTGCCTATCACTCCCAGCAGTGCCCATGGAACGCAAAGGGTGGAGTAGCCACAGATACCATGCCCACAAATTTCAGTCAGGTGCACAAAGACCCTGCAGTACATGTACCACATGTGTGCGAGGCTGGGAGTATACGCATGCATAGCGCAGAAAAGAAAACATGTCCACATGAAGTCATGTCAATAGTCCACATACACAAGTACAATGACTACCAAGAATGCCACGAATGATGCAGGTGGAGACATCGCTCAGCATGCATGTGCAAAGTAGAAGGAGTCCGTCACACACCCAGCTAATGTACACACAGCTCAGCGCTAAATATTGGGAACACCCTGCAGGGAAGATGTCAGGGTACACAGAGGAAGGAATACACCTTTGGACAATTTCACCATGCAGCAACTGCTTACATGAACACAGAAACCTAGCTAACACCGTGTGATGGCACACAGATCCCAGGGTCCCCCCTATGACCAGCACACTACTACATTTCCCACACACCCAACACATGAACACCACCCAAAACCATGTAGCAGCCCCACCAACAGCAATACCAGCAAAGCAGTAGTGTTCCAAGGGGAAAAAAATAAATTGCTTTATTCAGCATGAACCAAAAAATCTTGTTTGTAGGAAGTTCAATATTTACAAAGCCCATAGGGCAGTCCAGAAGTCACAGCTGGATGGGGGACACAGTGGGATGCGTGTCCCCTAGCTTGCCTGCACAGTTACATTCCGTCGTCTTCCACAGGGGTGAGGGCATCATGTGGGGGGGAAGAAGCAGGCACCGCAGGGACAGGAGGGTGAAGGGTAGGCGTCGTGGGTGCAGGGATGGAGGACTCCACCACAGGGGGTGGGGCAGGGCCAAAGGCGGAGGCCAGGATCTCGCTGCACACCTTAGCAAGGTCCTCCAGGGAATCCCCTGCACCCGAAGGAACCACAGGCCCCAAGGAGGGGGGGGGTCAGAGGGATGGGTCGCAGCGCCACTGGGGGAGGGTGTAGACAGGGGGGGGGGAATCAACCACCCTGTCCGGGGACTTCCTTGACCGCTTGCGTGGTGGTGTCACTGTGGGGCTCAGGGACAGAGCGGCCATGAAGGAGTCTTTGGGGGAGATGTGGCCAGGAGAGCTGAGGGGAGGGGATTTGGAGGGAGTGGATTGGGTGGAATGCGGACTCCCACTCTGGCTGAGTGTCACACGTTTGCCCCCCGACCCAGTGGGTGTGCCTACTTCACCCTGTGTGTGCGTGTCAGGAGGTGTGCGGTGGACCTTCCCTGCTGGTGTGGTGCCTGTGTGTGTTGTGGTGGGTGCATGCTGACGTCTGGGTGTACGTGGGACAGGCATGGGAGTGGGAAGTGTGGATGGGGCAGGGGTAGGGGGTGGGACGTAGCGCTGCAGGAGACCCACTGCTGCAGTCAGTGTCGAGTCTATCGACCTCAGCAAGCTGCGTTGGTCAGCCTGCGATGAATGAATGCCCTCCAAGTATGCCTCCATGTTGTTGAGGACCTGGCTGTGGCCATGGAGGACATTAAGGATCGCAGCCTGACCAATCTGCAACTGCTGCTGGATGTCCACAGACTCGGCATTGGCGGCAGCAGTGGAGACAGGGACAGGGGGTGCGGTGCCTGGCAGGAAGGAGACATGTGGTAACCGGGCACGTTGGGAAGGGACACGAGCAAGTGGGAGGCGGCTGATGGCAATGGAGGGGGCGGGGCGAGATGTAGTGCCGCTGTCAGCTGCTGGTGCAGCCGCCGCCCACTCGGAGAGATCATCCTCTGACCCGTCAGCTTCATACTCTGTTGTGCCAGTCGACAGGTCCCCGGCTTCACTCTCCTCCGCCTCAGTCCCACTTGATGTGCCAGCCCCGATGTCACCGCTGGCACTGGTGCTCGGTCCCTCTGCTCCGTCTGTGCCCATGTCTCCCTCCGTGTCCCCCGACGATGCTGTGGGCAGGGTGAAGAGACAGAAATTAGACATACACCTGTATACATATGTCACATGAGTCCAATCTACATAGGTCACAGTGCATAGCCTGAAACAAAAGAAGAGTTACATCTACAAAACAAGGTACATATGTAGGGCATGCAAGACACTGTTGTTTGACCCACCATGCCACTGAAAAACTATGGAGAGCATGACACAATAGCAAATGAGATGGAATGGAATTTTGACTGAGGAGCAAGGCCCTGGGGACAATCCAGCACTGCATCTGCACCACAAGCGTGGCAGGAAATAGGGATGAGCAGGGACCATATCCAGGAACAAGAGGCACATGCAGCATAGGTTATACTGAAAACATGCCCACCATGACTGGCCCACTGCACCTTGAGTGCATGTCCAGACAAACATCACACACTGGCCAGTCCTAGCAAGGAGATATCAGGTTGTGACATGAAGGCCATGCCCGCACCACCCACCCCCTACATGAGACAATTATTTGGAGACACAGGAAGCACTTACATCCCTTAGTCTGGGTGAAATACACATGGGATGCAACAATTCAAGATTGCACACAAAATACCCAAGGTGCGCCTGTCCAAATAATCATGTACAAATGGGCATCATCAGATGATTGTAACAAGTCACACAGGCAATGTCCACCGTGAGTATGAACAAGGAAAATCAGGTCAGGCTGTACAGTGGACACTTGTACTACATTTCACGTCAATATACATTTGGCCAGGGGACAATGGCACAGAGCACAACCTATGCTGTAGAAACAGAGATTGTCGACGAATTCGGATTACACACATGATACCTAGGAAAATATGCCCCTGGGGACAGTAGTGGCCACACAACTCCATGCTCCTGAATGGAAATGACTGCAACACACGCTACCATCCCCGCACTATGCGTACCGCACACTCATGCACATCATGTCACAGGCCACCACATAGGACATGCGTGCTGTAAGGCCTCACACTTGAGAGACTAACTCCCATGTCTCGACTCAGCATTAGTGCCAACTGACATGGAACCCACAAGACCAGAACTGGACAGGGCACAGGCAAGGTCCCAAAACCTGTTACACACCACCCCCACACATGATGCTGCAGGCATTGTACACGTGGAGAAGGTGCCAGGCTACATAACCTTGTGACGGAGTGACTTCACACAGACCAGGGAACACATTGCAAGGAGGGGAAGGGAGGCAGGAGAGCACTGCAATACTGTGGGTAACAGGATCTGCACAGCACCATTAAACTCTGGCAGTGTATCCATGGAACAGTGCACTTACAAATGCTGGTGAAACACAACAAACACACATGCACCTACCCCCTTCCTGCTGCTGCATCTCCTGTAAGCGCCTGTCCAAGTCTGGAAATACCACCGCCAGCACACGCTTGTGGATGTGGGAGAGACGGCGGCGCCCGCGGTTCTTATGGCTCTCAGGTGAGTCCCCCAGCAGGACCCGTGCGATCCTCCGCGTCCAGCACCGGATATCCTGCCAGCGTTTCCTCACCTGGGACAGGCGCCGCTTGCGACCATCCGCACTCCTCACGGCACTGACGGCGGTCAGCCAGATCTGCTCCTTGGCAGAGGCGCCTACCTGTGAGGATGAACAAGTGACACTACATCAATACACCTGCAACATGTCACAGAGACACATATGAGAACAAATTAGCTGGTTACAACAAGGCATGTCATGCAGCCAACGCATTGCACCTTTGCCATAGGGACATACTCCTCTGGGGAAGGGCAAAAGCAGTACGTGCCAGTGAAAGTACACCGGTGGAATGAGGGCAAAGACACAATCAATTATCAAGGCTCACACTGTGCATCACACCCACCCCTCCTGTCTCTGGGCACTGCTGGGAGGACTCTGCACACACCCCTCCTGTGTCTGGGCACTGCTGGGAGGACTCTGCACCCACCCCTCCTGCCTCTGGGCACTGCTGGGAGGACTCTGCACACACCCCTCCTGACTCTGGGCACTGCTGGGAGGACTCTGCACACACCCCTCCTGACTCTGGGCACTGCTGGGAGGACTCTGCACACACCGCTCCTGTGTCTGGGCACTGCTGGGAGGACTCTGCACCCACCCCTCCTGCCTCTGGGCACTGCTGGGAGGACTCTGCACACACCCCTCCTGACTCTGGGCACTGCTGGGAGGACTCTGCACACACCCCTCCTGTCTCTGGGCACTGCTGGGAGGCCTCTGCACACACCCCTCCTCTGTCTGGGCACTGCTGGGGGGACTCTGCACCCACCCCTCCTGTCTCTGGGCACTGCTGGGAGGACTCTGCACACACCCCTCCTGACTCTGGGCACTGCTGGGAGGACTCTGCACATACCCCTCCTGTCTCTGGGCACTGCTGGGAGGACTCTGCACACACCCCTCCTCTGTCTGGGCACTGCTGGGGGGACTCTGCACACACCCCTCCTGTCTCTGGGCACTGCTGGGAGGACTCTGCACACACCCCTCCTCTGTCTGGGCACTGCTGGGGGACTCTGCACCCACCCCTCCTGTCTCTGGGCACTGCTGGGAGGACTCTGCACACACCCCTCCTCTGTCTGGGCACTGCTGGGAGACATCAGGCATCCCCCCCCCCCTGGACCCCCCCCTACAGTACATAGCATGTGTGTCACACCTGGACACAATGGCAGAAGTCAGTCACAAAAAAGGGACACAGTCTGTGCTAGTAGCCTCTGCACTCACCTGATACCCTGGTCGCCCATACAGCAGGGGGTACTGTGGGAGGATCACATCCAGCAATGCCAGGTTCTCCTCCAGGGTGAATGGCTGTGACCTCTCCACAGACCTTGACATGGTTCCAGGGAATCAGGAGCAGCAGCAGTGTGGTAGAATCGAAATATGTGCAGGCAAGTGATCCCTCATGGGACCTGGCTGCCTTATATCTGCCTTGCTGGCCTGTTTCATGCACAGGAGTACAGAGTGATTGGTCACTCACATTTGCATCCTATGTTTCCTCCAATCGCTTCAAACCTAGCACAGTCAGTGGGTTCTTATTGTGTTTTTTTCTTCAGCATGATGTCAACCCCACAAACACATTGCAACAAAGTAGATTCATTCCAACTGACTTCTGCTGTGCACCTTCCAGAACAAATTCAAACTTAAAACTTGGTCTCCATGACAACCAGCATGCATGTAGGCCTTAATACTTGTCCCTCATGTGTCCCCTATGTAAAATTGAGCTTCACACACAGGTACGGTGCGTTCCGGGCCCCTAGGGCACCCCAAATGCATAGCAACGGCCCGTACAGGCATGTGTACGTGCCGTACCACTATGAGTACGCATACGCAAGAACACCCATAGTGGTACCGCCCGTACACGCGTGTGTACGTTCACTATCACTATGGGTGTCCTCGCGTATGCGTACTCGTAGTGGTACGGCCCGTACACACGCCTGTACGTTCACTATCACTATGGGTGTCCTCGCGTATGCGTACTCGTAGTGGTACGGCCCGTACACGCGTGCGTACGTTCACTATCACTATGGGTGACCTCGCGTATGCGTACTCGTAGTGGTACGGCCCGTACACGCGTGCGTACGTTCACTATCACCATGGGTGTCCTCGCGTATGCGTACTCGTAGTGATAGTGAGCGTACAGGCGTGTGTACGGGCCGTACCACTGCGAGTACGCATACGCGAGGTCACCCATAGTGATAGTGAACGTACGCATGCATGTACGGGCCGTACCACTATGAGTACGCATACGCGAGGACACTCATAGTGATAGTGAACGTACAGGCGTGTGTACGGGCCGTACCACTACGAGTACGCATACGCGAGGACACCCATAGTGATAGTGAACGTACAGGCATGTGTACGGGCCGTACCACTACGAGTACGCATACGCGAGGACACCCATGGTGATAGTGAACGTCCAGGCATGTGTACGGGCCGTACCACTATGGGTGTTCTTGCGTATGCGTACTTACTGACCGTACACATGCCTGTACGCTCACCATCACTATGGGTACACATACGGCAGCACTCCCATAGTGATATGGGAACGTACACAGGCCCTCTTAGCAGCAGTACGGTGGTTTTCACACATCACAGTGGTGACAGGCAGCACACAGGAAGGAATAGGGCTGACATACTTGTCCATGGATGGACATCAAGGCATTGTCTGGGCAGTACTACATGTGTGGGGCACAGGTGTGACAGGCTGTGAGGTGGCACATGACTCCTGAGTCGAGAAGGCACCAGATGTATGATGAGATGTGTACACATGTAATGTGTGACGGTGCAATGTGTGCCAGGCATGCCCTTGACTCCTTTGACATGTGTGCATGTTGTACTGCACACTTGGGATGAGCGTCACTGGCATGGCACGGACACCAACACACGGAAGTGTCCCCTGATGCCCGGTACAGGGGTTACACCACCTGACATGTCACTACCCACGGTGCACGATGTGACTATGTCATGTATGTGTGGGGGGTTCCCATTAGGTTGATGTAAGAGCACCCTCAAAAGCTGCAGCTGTTGCAGCAACCAACATGTGTCTGTGTGTAGATTGACATTGCACACTGTTCCGCACACCATGCCACATGTGGTATCGGATGTGAGGTGCGTATGTATGCATGGGACACGGAGTAGCGTAACAAGCACATGTCTGCATCCTCTCTATGAATGTGTGGTGAGTCATGACATGTACACCTTCATGGCAAGGTGTGTGGGCTGTCCTAGTGTAATGTCATGTGACCTGTGGCTCTAGTGTTCCGCTACCAGTCTCTGCAATCGACATCCTACTTCTGCTGATGTGTGGATGTATGTCACTCCTGTCTTGCGTCTGGCTGTTCACTTGCACTGGGACACAGCTAATCCCATGCCATGGCATGTGGAGGTTCACAATCTCCGTGTGTAGCTGGGTCTTGGTAGGAGTGTCACCTGGCAGCCATACGTGCCCAGGGCATGTGGCACATACCTGACTCCGTATATAGCATATGTGTATAGACAGATTAACATGTGCTCAGTACAAATTAATTGTTGTTGTGGTGCACTCACTCTTCCTTGTCACTTCCAAATTACTGCAGAGCGCCGCCTCTTCCCCGACCAATTCCGGACTTGGCTGCCATGCGGGAGAATGACTGTATCCGGTGCTACCGCTTCCCCCAACGGTTGGTTCTGGATTTGACGGCGAGACTGGCACCACACCTGCAACCGCTGCACAGGTATCCTACGGCACTGACACCCAAGCTGAAGGTAATGGCAGCCCTACATTTTCTAGCCACGGGTACCTTTCAAAATACCATAGCTCATGTTGGTGGCATGTCCCAGAGCATGTTCTGCCGTGTGCTGCATGATTTCTTAGAGGCCATGTTGATTCACCTGGATGACTTCATCCATTTTCCTACCCCTGAAATGTTGACTGGGGTCAAGCGTGGATTCTATGCCCTGGGAGGGATGCCCCATGTCATTGGGTCCATAGATGGGACACATGTGGCTTTGGTACCACCACAGGCACAGGAGGTAGCGTACCGGAATCGCAAGCACTACCACTCCATCAATGCCCTTGTGGTGTGTCTGTCCAACATGGTGATTTCACATGTCTGTGCTCGTTTTCCAGGATCAGCACACGATGCCTACATCATGAGGCGTATCAGGGTGCCTGAAATGATGACGCAGCTGCGCAACGAACGAGCATGTGTTGTTGGTGGGTACAGTCTGTCTGTCCTGTATTTTGCGTAGACTTCCAGCACGACCGCTTCTCCTGTCCTGCTTATGTCCATGTGCTTTCCATGTAGGGGACGCTGGCTATCCCAACATGCCATGGCTGATCACACCTCTCCGCAATCCCATCACGCCGGCCCAGCTCCGCTACAACACCGCCCATGGCCGGACAAGGCGAGTGATAGAGAGGACGTTTGGCCTCCTGAAGAGCCGATTCAGATGCCTCCACAAGACCGGCGGCGCCCTCCCATATGCCCCGGCGAAGATCTGCAAAATCTTCATGGTCTGCTGCATGCTACACAACATGGCAGTTGAGAAAGCTGTGCCACTCATCCTGGATCAAGATGACCAGGACCATCCACCCGTGGAGGACGAAGGGCTTGGCAATGGGGCTAGTGATGTGGAGGATGTGGAGCCGCAAGAGTACATCCAGATTCTGCTCATACGCGACTTCTTTGCTTAGTGGTGAGTACCAGTGTCTGAGTGTGCACGCATTGGTCCCCGTGTGGCATGTGTTGCGATGTGTGTCTCCACCTGCATGTATGGCACGTGAGTCAGAGGTGTGTGTGGGTGTGTCACTGGAGTGATGGTGCCAGTGATGGTTGTATTTCCCCAGTCATAATTGTGACCTAGCATGTTGTCATCCATACATGTGTCGAGCACATGCACATGCAAGTGGCTGTGTTTTTTGTGGCTGACTTCTTGTGTGTCTCTCTTCCCCAGGTACTTGCGCATGCCGTCTGCTGGTTGCATTGTTGTGGCACTGCTATTCCTCATGGACACGTCATCGTGTGCTGACTCAGCGTTACAGGCACGGACACGTTTGGAAGTCTCCTTAGGGTAAGGGATGCATCAGGGGTGTATTGGGTGTGGCAGTTGTTCACGATGTATGCACACTGCCCCTGTCGATGTTTGGTTCCTCTGCAGACATGTTGCATCACCATGGTACACATTACATGCAGCTGGGTACACCTGAATAGATGGTCAGACTTGTTGACAGTCATCTGTGATGGGATAGTGGATTGTGATGATGGCATCAATGTGTGTAACACTGCCCTCGGACACATACGGTTTGCATTGGCTTGACATGCTGTGGAACTTCCACATCAGCGGATCAATGGTGTATGGCAGGCTCTCCGTGAGCAGCTGGGGGTGTTTAGCTGTTAGCCGACACTTGTGTGCCAGTTCCATGGCTATCACGCATTTGTGCTGCAGAAGGGGGGTGCCAGTGTTGGACCCACATGTTACTCCACATGAACTGTTCATGTGTACTTCGAGTTGCCTCTGCAATCCCGAATACATGACTAATAAAGGTGTCCCTATGCCTCCAAGGTGCATCTTCTCAGTCAATGCTGGTGTGTTGCCACGGTGCATCCGGCATGTCTGGCATGGTTTTCCGTGATAGTGGCTATGTGTCTATGTGTCGAGTAGCAAGATGCAAGCTGTGTGTGTGGGATTAGACTGTGTATTGTGCATGATGTCCATGACTGTGTGGGTATTGTGACATGTGCCATCCCCATGCATCCAACGTTGGCCAGGCCCCCATTCTCTGCATCCACCGGACTCAAGCTTGCAGGACATGGTTCGGCCACCTGTCTACACATACCTGGGTGCCCCCCAGGACACTCGACATGATCCCTGACCTCTGCGCATGACTGTTGCTGTACTCAATATGTCTGTCGGCATGGTTGTGCGGCCACCCCCTCAGCTGGTTGGACCCATCACGGGTGTGTATGGTGCTCCATGTCTGTCTTGCCTAATACACTGTGACCCGTGTGTCCTGTGCCAGACTCAGGCCCCAGGGTGTGGATGGTTGATGTCAAAAGAGAACTCAGGCATGTTTAGACTTTACAAGACTCATGTAAGGTAATAATGCAACCAGCAGGCATCTTCTCTTCATGGTGTGACTTTTTATTTTAGTGGGGGGGGGGGGGGGTATGACATGAGGGGCTTTCCGGGTGTTTGGAATCCAAAGTTCACTAGGGGAGTTGGTGTCCTTGCCATTGGAAATCCTCAGAGTCCATGCCACAGTCTTTGTCAACATTGGTCAGACAGTTACCAGCAAGGCCATGTGGCAGAGAATGTCTTTTGATGCTGTGCTGCTGTTGCTCCAGTGGGCCAGGTGCAAGGCCAGGTGTCCTGGGAGATGGTGCTGTAGCGCCGACCCTCACGGTCTTTTCCGTGGACGACCCGACCTCCTGCGGGGACCCTCAGAAGCAGGCCGTGACGATGTTTGGGATGCTCCATCGGATGTTTCCTCCTCCTCCTCCTGATCCCTCCCTGTGGGTGGTGATGTTCTACGCCTTCTGGCACAGGGAGGGTTGCCCATGTTGTCGGCCATCTGACGGAGTGTACTGTGAATTCCCGTGAACACCGTCACGAGCTCAGCCTGTCTGTCCTCCATCCTCCGTTGGTGTTGCAGTAGACAGGCATGTAGCTCCGCATGTTGCTGGGCCTGCTGGGTCTTGATCCCCTCGAGGACGGACACAACCTGGGCCATGCCCGTGGTGTCCTGCCGGTATGTGTCCAGGATGTTTCGGACATGAGAATATACTGGTTCCCCAGCCAACTGGTCAGGCTGGCGCCTCCGCCGTCCTCCACTCCCACCACCCCTGCCCACTTGCGCCTGGCCTGCCGTTGTGGGCACATCGGGTCTCCGGGACCCCTGAGGGATGGCATTTGCGGTGTTGCCTGCCTCCTCCTGGGTGCCCGGAGAACCTTGTCCCTCCTGGACAGACTGGCTGCTTTGTGGTGGTGGGGCAGGGATCCTGGGTGTCTCCTGGGATGTGGCAGGAGTGGGGGTGGTGGTTGGCCCCGTTGTACCTGACGCAGGTGCTGCAGGTCGTTGGACACCAGAGGGGCCAGGTTGGTCGGGGTCGTCCACAGAGTGGTGAGAGTCGTCGCTGCCGGTGGGATCGGCCTCCCGCAGAGCCGGGTCCTGTGAGTCTTCCCCCCCAGTGTTGGGGGGTGAACCACAACGTTGACCTGTGTGTGAGAGAGACAATGTTAATTTTGTTTCATGCAACATCCATGTTTCATTAGTTTCAAAGTTGGAACATTTCCTCTGGGAATTTGGATCTGTCTTGCATTCCACTCACAGTGCACTTGTGCATGGGTGTGTCCCTTGGGCACAGCTTTGGCGACTTTAACTATGTGTGGCACAGTCTTACTTGCTGCGTCAAGTGTGACTGCAGTCAGCAGTGGAGTGGGCAGGTGTGGCGAGCCGCCCATTGGCGCCTTCGGTGTTGCACTGTACGTGGGCACATGAAGTTGTTCCACACACTTCAATGATGCAGGTAGCTGTCGTTGTGCTCGTGCACAGGTTGTGACATGGCCCTGTGTTTTGCCATGGAGGAGAGGGGGAGTGCTGGCACTGGCCACCCTTGTCTACATGCAAGCAGTCCACCTGCTGACGAGCAGACATTCCCACACACCACAAGGCTGATTTGCTCTCCCTGTGTCTCCCTCCCTCTCTGTCCCCCTCTCCCTCCCTCTGTGTGTCGGCCTCCTCCCTCTGTCCGTCTCCCTGTGTCTCCCTCCCTCTCTGTCCCCCTCTCCCTCCCTCTGTGTGTCGGCCTCCTCCCTCTGTCCGTCTCCCTGTGTCTCCCTCCCTCTCTGTCCCCCTCTCCCTCCTTCTGTGTGTCACCCTCTGTCCCCTCAGCCCAGCTTCCTGGGCACACACTATTAGCAGATCTTTGAATGGCCCTTGGCTTGTTGATGTGAGTTTGTTTCTGATCTCCAGGCACCCATTGGGTGTAGTGTGTGTGTCTGCGCTGCTGCTGTGGTGGTGTGTGCTGCCACTCTTTCACAGTGTTGGCTGTTCATTAGCTGCTGTCATGTGCAAAAACGTGCCTTCACCCCCATGTGTTAATGCAAGGCGTCCGCCATTTGCTGGCAAGTCTTTCCTGTGTGGGGACACACTGTTTGTCTGGCTGTGACCTAGGCCATATGGGCAGAGGGCATTGTTGTCTGCTTCTGAGTTGCACTATGTGATTTTTGGGGCCCACCCTCCCGCCATCCGGCTTATCGTGTCATGTGTTAGTGTCTTCTGTGGCCTGTGACTTGACATTGTCCAGCTGGGTGCATGGGGCATGGTGGCGCCAGTGGCATGTGCGTGTTCATGGAGTGTGGTTGAGTCATGCGATAGCTTGGGGTGGTTGCGTGCCTGTTTGTGAGTTTGGTTGTGGATGACGTTCCCCCCATGTGAGGTGCGTTGTTTGTGTACTCACCCGGGTCTCGGAGTCCTCCTAATCCTTCGACTGCCTCCACCGGCAGTATGGCCATCACCCTCTCCTCCCAGGGATGGTAGTGTACGGGTCTGCGGGACGGCCCTCCTCCAGTGACGTTGGCCTGGTTGTGTTCATCCGTCATCTTGGCTCGGACCCTCCTCCGCAGATCGTACCACCTGGCTTGGCATTCCTGCTTGTTCCTTCTGGTGTCCGCAACAGCATTCACAGCATCGACGATGGTCTGCCACATGGCTGTTTTTGCTGAAATGCTGGTCTGTCTGACCAATGTTCCAAAGAGGTGTGGCTCGACTCTGAGGATTTCATCGACAAGGACCTCCAACTCTCGGCTAGTGAACTTTGGATTCTTGTTAGTGGGCATGGTGAGGGGTGTGGGTGTGGATGGTGGGGGGGGTGTGTGGATGGTTGTGGGTGTGTGGGTGTGGTTGTGCAGGTGTGTGTGTGAATGTGATGAGGGGGTGTTTGTGAAGGTGGTTGTGTGAAGGTGTGCAAGTGTAAGGTGTGGTAAAGCTTCTAGTATGGTGCTGTAGGTTGTCTGTGGGGTCTGGCAGCAGTGAGTCTGTTGCAAAGGCTCATGGTTTGTGTGTGTGGGCCCTTTTTATTGGTCCATTGGTGGGTGTGGCTGTGTTTGAAGTTTGGGTGGGTGTGTTATAAGGAGTGGTGGTGTTTTGGGCCTCTGTTTGTTTTTGGCAGTTGCAGGTCAGTGAATGTGTTGTTTTAGTGGTTGTTGGACATGTTTAGTGGCTTTGTGCCATTCGAATGGTGTATTCTTGTGTTGTTTTGGTTTGTCCTGGTTGTGTACGTGCGTTTTTAGCGTGTGTACGGTGTGTACATGGGCCATTTTGTTGTACAGTGCTGTCCTTGTGTGTGGCTTGGTACGACTCGTACATGCGGTTGTGATGTTGGGGCCTGAGGTGCGCTCCGTACTTAGAATGTTGTGTTGGGGGTACGCTCCATGCATACGCGGGTGGGGGTACGACTCTAACGTACACGGGTGTACATACACGGGGGGTACGACACGTATAGGGGTGTACATACACGGGGGGTACGACACGTACACGGGTGTACATACACGGGGGGTACGACACGTACAGGGGTGTACATACACGGGGGTACGACACGTACACGGGTGTACATACACGGGGGGTACGACACGTACAGGGGTGTACATACAGGGGGGGCTAGGACACGTACACGGGTGTACATACAGGGGGGGGTACGACACGTACACGGGTGTACATACACGGGGTGTATGACACGTACACGGGTGTACATACACCGGGGGGTACGACACATACAGGGGTGTACATACAGGGGGGGGTAGGACACGTACACGGGTGTACATACACGGGGGTACGACACGTACAGGGGTGTACATACGGGGGGGGTAGGACACGTACACGGGTGTACATACAGGGGGGGGTACGACACGTACACGGGTGTACATACACGGGGGTACGACACATACACGGGTGTACATACAGGGGGGGGTACGACACGTACACGGGTGTACATACACGGGGGGTACAACACGTACACGGGTGTACATACACGGGGGTACGACACGTACATGGGTGTACATACACGGGGGTACGACACGTACACGGGTGTACACACACGGGGGTATGACACGTACAGGGGTGTACATACAGGGGGGGGTAGGACACGTACACGGGTGTACATACACGGGGGGTACGACACGTACATGGGTGTACATACGGGGGGGGTACGACACGTACACGGGTGTACATACACGGGGGGTACGACACGTACACGGGTGTACATACAGGGGGGGTACGACACGTACAGGGGTGTACATACACGGGGGGTACGACACGTACACGGGTGTACATACACGGGGGTACGACACGTACAGGGGTGTACATACACGGGGGTATGACACATACAGGGGTGTACATACAGGGGGGTAGGACACATACACGGGTGTACATACACGGGGGGTAGGACACGTACACGGGTGTACATACAGGGGGGGGTACGACATGTACACGGGTGTACATACACGGGGGGTACGACACGTACACGGGTGTGCATACACGGGGGGGTACGACACGTACAGGGGTGTACATACACGGGGGTACGACACATACACGGGTGTACATACACGGGGGTACGACACGTACAGGGGTGTACATACACGGGGGTACGACATGTACCGGGGTTGTACATACAGGGGGGGTTCGACACGTACAGGGGGTGTACATACACGGGGGTACGACACGTACATGGGTGTACATACACGGGGGTACGACACGTACAGGGGTGTACATACACGGGGGTACGACACGTACAGGGGTGTACATACAGGGGGGGGTACGACACGTACACGGGTGTACATACACGGGTGGGGGTACGACTCAAACGTACACGGGTGTACGTACACGGGGGGTACGTCACGTACACGGGTGTACATACACGGGTGGGGGTACGACACGTACAGGGGTGTACATACAGGGGGGGTGTACATACACGGGGGTGTACATACACGGGGGTACGACTCGAACGTACGGGGGCTGGGGGGGGTGTTGGGCGCGTATGCGGGCACATGTCTCCATGGTTGCCATGGGTGTTCGGTGCGGACGGTGTTTTTTCCATACGGTTGTAACTTCTGACGCACGGGATGGATCGTGATTCCGCGGTCGGACTTCACTTTTCACATTTGTACGGTGATTCGTCCGAGGACGTGTCGGACACATTTTCCGACATGAGGACGTGTGGGGAATTATTCCCAATGCGATTCGTATGGTCTTTTTCCCATGCGAATCGTAATTGGCAGTTTGTACGGCACTTGTACGATTCGTACGGTAAAAAGACCGGATACGAGTCGTACGGGGAAATTTTTTACCGGATCGTAATTGGCACCTAACTTTTGTTTGTCGTTAAAAATATAAAAAATATTTTACTCTTAAATATACATGAATAATTGATAAAAATATGACCCATAATATTTGACTTTATTCAATATGCATTACAGTTGTTAATAGTTATTATTTGAATGAATTTATATAATTGTAAAATTTCAACAAACATTTATCATTTTAATATAATTTATAAATGAAGTTAATTATAAAAAATTATTTAATTTATAGAAATATTTTTAAACATTATTTATAAATTATTATTTGATTATTAATTCTTTTTCTATTACAGTGCGGCGATCGCCAAACTCTAGGTATAGTTACGACGCCATTTCAATAGGCAATGACTTTTTTGGTTTTCTAAAATCTTTGGCGCCGTTTGACGACATTTCACCTAACTTTACCAAAAAGTGATCTTTTTTACTCCTTTTTGGAAAGCTTCAGGGTGATCCATCACATGGGGACCGAGAAAAAGGAGGGTCCCAAAACGCAATTTCCCAATGCAATTTCTGTAGGGATTTTTTAACGGTGCTACAGGCAAAACGGCTGAACGGGATTACACCAAATTAGGCAGGAAGCTAGGTCTTGGTGCAGAAAGTGTGGTTTTTGTGTTTGTGTGATGGTCGTGTTATCTCTGAATCTGTTTTGGCAGGAGGAACATGCCAGTGTTTTTAGTTGTAGTCATGGAAACTACCTTTACAGAATGGGACTTCAGGTCTCACGGTCATTGGGTTTCTGAAAGACAAAGACCTAAAGGAAGCCATCCTTAAAGCGGTATGGCAAAGAAAAAGGTAAAATTGGGAAACAGCTTGAAATGGTTCTCTGAAGAAGTCGCCAAGCCACTGAGATGATCAGGAAGAAATCTGAGCTAATGAAAAGTAGGCCTGGGCAGAATTTTGGTTATGCAGGAGTAATCAGAGTTATTTAGGCAATTCTGCATTACTCTTTGGCACAGAATTACAGATAATTAAATGATTACTCCTGCTCATGTAATTCAGAATAATTTGTGGGAAAAAACCCCACAGCGAGAGCACATTTAGCGAGCGTGAGCGGGCCCTCATGCTCACTATTCGTGTCCCACTGTATTTCGTGCTGTTTCTTAGCTAAAAATGAGACTTGTATCCATTTTGGATGCAAGGATGCATTTTGGGCTTGTTGGTAGTAAGGTGGGGAAAATCCTACCACAAAAGCACATTTAGCGAGCGGCTGCTTGCGCTCACTAACCATATTCTGTTCCATTTAGCACTATTTTCTAGCGCAAAGTGTATCCTCACACCCATTTTGAATGCAAGGGGGCATTTTTTGTGCTAAGAAATAGCACTAAACGCAGAATTACTCTTCTCACATAAATCAAGACTAATCTCTTGAAATTCATAGGTAATTCCATGTGATTACACTAATGAAGAGAGACTCTGGGCCTGATCTATAGTTTGGAGACCGAGGAACAGTTCATCAGGGTGACGGAGGACATTACATCTTCCAAATTTAGAGATCACCATCGGTCCAGTGGTGATCCATAAAACCATGAGAGGAACCGCCATCTTGGAGGTTTCTGTCAAAGTACAAACATGTTGGTGGACAGTTTTGGCAGATATTCACCAAACCTTAGCTACATTTTTGTTTTTCAATAATATACTCCCAAAGTGGGAGTTTGTTATTGAAAAATGAACAACTAATGGCCCTTACTCCCAGAGATTATTTTGTTTCTGGGGTGAAGGGGTCAAAGGTTGTTTTTTTGCCCCTATTATGTTCTACTTGGTGGTGAAAGACATTTAAAAGGACATCACACAGTCCATCCTAAATAGGGCGTGCGGGGGAATGCACTTCTTCTAATAGCCCTACTTCAACTGAGGCTGAGAGGATTGAAAGCTGGCAGTTCTCCTTATCTTATTTAGGGAAGGGGACTGTCGGTTGGGTAGGCAAAGTACTCTGTCATGTTTGTGATGTGGGGACATATTACCAACAACAGGCACTAAATATCGCTATGCGTGAGTAGTGCGATTTTACTTATCGACGGCTATCACTGGATTTTATCGCCTGGGTAGCGCATTATCAACAACACTTATCACCCAGGCGATAAAAATCAAGCGATAGCCGGAGAAATGCGGGAATATCGCTGGAAATCCAGCGAAATTCCTGCAGCGATAGGGAATTACTTGTAAATAGCCCATGGTGATTGTAGCCTGAGATTCCACCCCCATTACACATATTGCTAAGTCTGAATTTCTGCAGACGTTAGCTATCAGCAATAACCACGGTTAGAGTGGGTTTTGGCATTGCAATGGGTGTTAGGGCAGGCCTTGTAAATACCGCGGTGTGCAGTTAGCGACTTATTCCCTGTGGTTTTGCTTGGGAATGCCTACTTTGCATCTCATTAGAGATGCAATGCAAGGCGTAAGCAAAACCGGTGCTACGACAAGGAAACATGCACTAGCGTGTCCTTGCTGATACTGCAATGCCATTATCGCCGCTTTTCAGCTGAAAACGGCCGCTAAAGCAGCGATAATGGGCTTGTTAATATGCCCCGTAGTTTGTCTGCCAAACTCTAAATCTGCCCCTGAGTCCTATTCAGCCTCCTGAGGGCAGATGTCATATTGCACACTGATTATGTCAGAATGATGACCCTTACGGGGGCAGCCTTAGAATTTTTTGGCACTAATTTATTAAACATTCTTTGATCGGGACCCTAGAGGCAGACATGACGAGGGACAAGAGTGGTAGCGGGTCGACCAAGCATGGGCCCATTGACAAATTCACCGGCCCGGGCGCAGCAGTGGGCGCGTCTGGGAGCCAGTCGGAGCCTGTTCCAGACAACACGGCCCTTATGGCGGCCAAACGAGGGACATGCTGGATGCTAAAATCAGAGCTGTGGAGTCAGACGTCACACTACTGCGGCAGGACTTGCGCAATGTAGTGTCCCGGATCACTGAAACAGAGACCCGCGTCTCGGGAGTGGAAGATGAGGTCGCAATTCTAGAGCAAAAGATGGCAAATATGCAGACGGTGCAGAAGGGTCTGGCACTCCGCGTTGAGGATGCAGAAGGGCGCGCTCGACGCAATAACCTCAGATTTGTGGGCTTTCCGGAGGGCTGCGAAGAGGGCAACATGGAACGCTTCCTCACGCGGTGGCTAGAAAGCTGGCTTACCCCAGAGGCTATGTCACTGTGTTTTGTCATGGGGCGGGCCCACAGACCTCTTGTGCAGAAACCACCGCCGGGGGCTCGCCCGTGACCAGTCATAGCAAAACTCTTGAACTATCATGACCGAGAC
The DNA here is from genome assembly GCF_964204655.1 of Triturus cristatus. Lineage (NCBI taxonomy): Eukaryota > Metazoa > Chordata > Amphibia > Caudata > Salamandridae > Triturus > Triturus cristatus. The sequence continues at coordinate 1,122,012,396 of NC_140591.1, read as the reverse complement.
GCAATACTGAAACAGGCCTGGGCTAATGAATCACTGCTCTATGACAATGTGCGCACACTAATTTTCCCTGACTACACGCGGCTCATACAACAACAGTGCCAATCGTTTATGGCCGCGAAGGCTCGCTTACGAGAACTCAAGCTACAGTACGCCCTCCTGTTTCCCGCTCACTTGCGGGTGGTATACCGATCCCACACCCATTTCTTCGATATCCCGGAGGAGGTCTTCCGATGGACAGATGAAACAGTACAAGTGCGAGCGCACACACCACCTGGGAGGGAATCGGACCCTTCTTCCAGTGAGGTGGCCTGGAGGGGATCCCCGAGACAGCAGCGGAAGGACAATAGACAGTTGCGATCCCGGAGGCTCTCCTTGTCGTGCGGGCCGCCTCTCGGGGGGGGGGGCCCACTCCTGGGTGCCAGGTGTCGAAACCCTGATGTCCGAGGTGGACATAGTGCTGCGGAGCTCCATCTGGCTCAACATGTACTCTGGCATATGCTGGTCGGGGGAATCCGAATGGGGTCTGAAACTCTGCCAGTCTGGGACTGGTCAGGGCTATGCCCAAGGACTATGGGCTGTAAGTTGGGGATCCATTGGTTGGGGTGGTTCCTGCTCCCCCGTTGGGGATCGGGGGCTAGCCCCGCTGTGACAGATGCTTCAATGTTTTTGAGGTATGGGGTGGAGTTGGTTGAGGTTCCGAGACACACTTCCGCATGGGGTCTGCCATTTTGTACACGCGCGCCATCACCGTATGCCCACGATACTGCATGACACTTCCCTTCCCTATGACTAGCGGTCTAACTAGAGAACAGGTGACCTTCGCATTATCAGCTGGAATGTGCACGGGGCCCTAGACAAAATTAAACGTGAGGCCATACTGCATCAGGCGAAGAGGGCCAGGGCCGACATCCTCATGCTGCAGGAGACTCCTCTTATGGGGACGAAGGCGCTCTGCTTGCAGAGATATGGATTTCAGCAAGTTTTCCATGCAGGGTTTATGAGGGGCTCCAGGGGGGTGGCGATCCTAGTTCATCGTAGGGTCCCCTATGTACACGAGCAGCAGTGGACTGACACACAGGGACGTTACCTGTTCATCCGGGGTAAGATTGGGGAAGACCCCCTGATACTAGGATGCGTATATGCTCCCCCCCCCGCAGTGGACTCTTGTGGAGCGGATACATACCATATGGGCGGATTTGCCGGATGTGCTCTCCATGGTGGAGGGGACTGGACTGATGTTATGGAACTAGCCAGGGACAGGAGTGGGGCTGGAGGTGGCTCAGAGAGTGGTCATCCCACGAAATTATACTGGCTAAGGACAGGTCTAGACTGAGTGGATGTGTGGAGGCGTGTCCATGGGGATAGACAAGAGTTCATGTACCTTTCAGCGGTTCATAAATCCATCTCGAGGCTCGATTACCTCTTTATTCCCTGAGTGATGATTAGTAGGGTAGCGGTGGCTGAGATCCTGCCCTGAGGCCTCTCAGATTACTCCCCAGTGTCTCTTGAGCTTTATCTGGGTAGGGGCGACAACCCTTCAGATGGCGCCTCTCGGTGTGGCACCTACAAAATGAAGAATATGATACACATATAAGAGAGGCTGTCGACCAATACCTAACCTTGAATGAGGGGTCAGTACCTGGCGCTGCGACGCTCTGGGAGGCCCTGAAGCCTACCTTGCGTGGCGTGGATATATTCTGGTGTGGGGCAGCTCGTAGGAAGCGTAAAGAGGAATTGATTCGGGCGGAGGCCGAAATAGAGGCACTTGAACGCCGGGCGCGGGAGTGGGGAGATGACCGACATGTGAGACAACTTCTTCTGGCCCAACAGTCCTGCATCGCCCTTATGATGGAGGAGGCCCACCAAGTTTGGTTGGCGACACGTAGCAAGTTCTATCAATGGGGGGACAAGTATGGCAAGATGCTCCACCAGCTGTGTCAGGGCACTTTTCATTCTCAGGCCCTTCCAGGTCTTCGGGACGTGGCGGGAATGCCGATTGATGACCCCGCGGCTATAGCAGAGAGCTTTGCTGCATATTACACTGATCTATATGCCCCCCGGGAGTGTTTGCCAGCCTGCACTGCAGATAAATTCTTAGCTGACCTATCGCCCAAAGCAGTGTTGGACGAGGTGCGCGACCAATTGGAGATGTCCCTGACTGAAGAGGAGCTGAGCACGGCCCTGGGTGAACTCAATTCTGGGAAGGCTCCTGGACCCAACGGGTTCCCGAGTGAGCTCTTCAAGCGCTACAATATGCAGTTGGCCCCTCACTATCGGGCGGTGGTTGAGGAGGCCCGGGAACAGGGTTTGCTTCCCCCAGACTGGCGACATGCAGAGGTGGTGGTGTTCCTCAACCCTGGCCGGCCCCCGGAACAACAAGCCTCATATCGCCCCATCTCACTCCTGAATGTGGAGGCCAAAATCCTGGCCAAGGCAATGGCCAATCGCCTTTTGCCGCATATCTCGACCCTCATACATCCCGACCAGGCGGGCTTCATGCCCCAGAGGGTGACACGGGCACAACATACGATGGGCAAATATTGCAGTGGCGGCGGCTCGACAGACGGGGGAACTAGCAGCACTCCTCTTAGCTGACATGGACAGGGCATTTGATTCCCTTATTTGGGTATATCTCTTTGTACTACTGCGCAGACTTAACCTTGGCCCGCGCTTCCTCTCCTATCTCCTGCTCCTCTATACAGATCTTACAGCTGCGGTACGGGTGGCTGGTGCGATCTCTTCCACATTCTCGATCCAGAGGGGCACCCAGCAAGGATGCCCTCTATCTCCATACTTATTCGCCCTGGCCATGGAGCCGTTGGCGGCATGGGTGCGTATCGACGTGCAGATTCAGGGATTCGAGTGGGCTCCGGGTCTGTCCGACAAGATTGCGCTTTACGCGGATGATGTTATGTTTTTTCTCACAGACCTGGACAGGACAGGGCCGCGCCTCTTGCGGATTATGCAGATCTTTGACAAGACTTCGGGACTCTATATGAACCCCCGCAAATCTACACTGTGGGTTCTGGGAGACCGATCGAGAGTGGGGGATTGGGCAAATACAATCTAGCTAGCAGTTGGGGGTCTGAAATATTTGGGGGCATTCCTTACAGACGTGCCCGCTATTTCCTGGGAGCGGAACCTGGCCCCGGTATGGCAGCGAGTTCGTAAGCCTGAAGTCTTGGGCGTATATGCCCTTGACATTGTATGGCAGATCAGCAATTTTTAAGATGATAGCGCTTCCTCGGCTGCTCTACCAGCTGCAGAATCACCCGTACCCGATCCCAGCTAGATGGTTTCAACTGGTGAACTCTGTGCTTGGACAGTTTCTGTGGGAGGGGGGCAGCGTCTGTGTGGCTCTGCGAACATGCTTTTTAGCCACCTACTGTGGAGGACTTGCGTCCTCCGATATCCTCTCATACTACCAGGCTTCACACCTACTTGTCCTCAATGACTGGTGGTATGGGGATAGGGGAGACCCAGCCTATGCATTAGAGCGGCGACTCATGGGGTCCAACACGCTCCATACCATCTTGTACTCAGCGCAGCTGCAGAGCGGAATGCAGTCGACCATACGGGTGGTATTTACAATAAGGAAACAGGCGTTGCGTCGCATGGGTTGGTGGAATACCCTGACTAGGGAGACCCCCCTCTGGAATAATGGGCGCCTGCCTGAGCTAGCGGCCTTTCGGGGGTTCCGGGGATGGGACGATATAGGTATCTCGACTCTGGGCGATGTGGTTAAAGGCACGACACTCAAATCTTTCCAGGACCTACAGAGGGAATTCTGTATGCCTCAATCACAATTCTATAGATGCCTCCAGTTTCGTCATGCGCTGTCTACTAGCTTGGAGGGGTTGGAATCTCTCCCCGAATTCAGTCTGTTGGAGGCGAAGGTCTTTATGGGGGACCTAGAGACCAAAAAGATCTCCAGGATCTACCAATCCCTGGTCACACACTGCTCTGCCCCACTCCAGAAGCTGCGCGGGGACTGGGAGAAAGATGTGGGCACATTGGAGGAGGAAGACTGGAGGGAGGTCCTGGCAGCTCCACAAGGAGCGGCTATAGCGATGCGCCTTCGCCTCATCCAATTTAAATACCTACACAGGGTCTATTTTACCCGAGCTGGACTCTATAGGGCGGGATTAGTTGCCTCCCCGGAGTGTCTTAGATGTGGTCGGGAGGAAGGTACATTCATACACACAGTCTGGCAGTGCCTCTCCCTGGACCGATTTTGGAGAGGGGTGTTCTCCTGTCTCTCAGAGGTTTTGGGATGGGAGCTCCCGTGGACGCCGCGGCTGGCTCTGCTTCATGTTATGGAAGGAATAGGGGTAACATTTATAAAAGGCACCTCATGCAACTAGGATTCACGCTGGCAAAGCGTGATATCGCCAGGGCGTGGAAAGCGCCGCGGGCCCAATCGGTGGCCGTTTGGAAGAATGGGTTAGACTTTTGCATGGGGCTGGAACAACCTGTATTTGTAGCTAGAGAATGTCCGCATAAACATTATAGAATATGGAAAAAGTGGGCGGATTACTAGGGTTTGTGGCTGGAACCACCAGTGACAGTAGCAGCGCATTAATGGGGATGACCTCTGATGTACATAGAGATGTGGTGATGCAAGGTGGGGGGGAGGGTCGGGGGGCGTGTGTTATCATGCTGCGATTCAATCGTTGTGCATAATGGCAGTGGCTAGGGCTATGCGGATTTGGTGTGACTTGAGGGGGGAGGCTGAGGGAGGGGTGAGTTGGGGGGGTTTGGTCATATGGGTTTGTGTATTTCCATTATTTATCTGGTTGCCACCTTTAAAAGTCAGTTGCTCCTGTGTCACTGTATGGTTTGATGTGACAATTGTCTTTGATATACAGAGCCCTGCGATATTTATGCAATTGTCCAATAAAATATGTTTAAAAAAAACATTCTTATACATTTTACAGAGCTCTAAGTCGTTAATACCTCCCTCTTCCTTCTAGAAAGGCTTGGACTATTCGACTGCACTACCCTAAGGGTCAAGTGCTAAAGGAGTATACCTAGTGCTCGGTTTTTGGTGTGATGGTAAGGTAAATTCATGACACCACTGCAAAGTAAAAAGCTGTTGTTGCAATTGAAGCCCAGTAACCCTTGGTTTCCGTGGGTCCCTTGAAAAAGTTTTCACATCACCAAGTTTGCAAACTCGCTGACTTAGAATGACAAGAAAGACCAAGGGACCTATACGTATATTGAGAGAAGGACTCCAGGCACTCCCTTGACTTGACCAAATTGGATTATCAGTTATCTTCCACTATTGAACCTGGCATACATGTCTGTTAGAACAAGGGCTAGTGGACATCTGCACTGTTTCTTATTGTCTACTGACATTTCCTAGATGTTCTTCCACACCCTACTTGAAAATTGTGCAAATTTGGCTAGCTATTAGTTACACCAAGCATGTGTTACATTGCTTGATAACCTATACCGTTACATGTAGATGGGGGAAACTACAAATAACAAAGGATGCTGGAAGGGATTCATCGGATTAACAAATGAGATTCCTTGTACATTATCGAACAATATTGAGACAACAAAAAAGGGAAGAGAGACGTTGTTCCTTTTTGAGAGTTGGGAGGGGTATGTTGAACAGTACGTAGTTAGTCACCTGCCACATTCAATGTTAACCACTTTAAAGAGTAACACCACTTTGTTTGGTTTAGTTTGCTCCATAAAATTTGGCATCAAGAAATCTAGTTCTAGTGGCAGATATTCATAGCATGGAAAATGATTCCCATTTTTCTAGTACATCTATTAGAAATGTTCTTCATAAGATTCCTAAAGTATGGATGTAGCCTCTATATTTCTCTCTATTATTAAGCATTTTTTCAATGACAGAAAAAATGACCTAATATGTTGATTTCTTCATCTCTGTTCTTGTTTGGCAACTACTGCCTTGTATTAAAGACTTTAAAGACCTCCTTCAATAATTGTATGACATGCCTCTTGTTTAACTGGATGTATTGGAGAGTATACATCTGCAAGACACATGACTTACGGTTCTGTACCCTTGGAAAACATACCAAAATACAATTTGAGATTGGAGCACAATTTTATTTCATGTATGATGACAATCTTTGGTTTGATAAAGAGCTCTCCAGGCACTCGAACAAAAAGCAACTTCACTGTGAAAAACTAGTATACGAACAAACTTTTACTAATGTGGAAGAGATCTGAAGAAGAACTGAAAGGATATAATACATTTTTTAATTATGTTGAATGAAATACAGAAATAATACAGCAATATAACAATGTCCAAAAGATTATGAAGGTTTCCAGCCATATGACTTTGTATGTTCCCACACCCCTAGTCTCTGTAGTCATGGATCAGCTGAAATCCAATTATGGGTTTTAAATTATTAGGTGTCTTAAGGCCTGATTTAGAGTTTGGCAGATGGGATACTTCATCACAAATGTGACAGTTATCCCATCCACTGTATTATAACTACCATGGGATATAAAGCATTTCTAATATGGCGGACGGGATGCCCATCACAGTAGATTGGATATGCCTCAAACTCCAAATCAGGCACCTTGTTGTGTGACCTGTTTTGCAACAGTATTCTTTGATTTTTTGCCCCTCTGGAATCTACTATCTCATTAATTTTTTCCAGGATGACCAAGTGTAAACAAGTGAGAGGTTGCTGAATTTGATGAGCGTAGTTTCTTCAACCTAATTGTTTTTATGCTCTAGAAGACTGTTACTATGTTGGTATATTGGTTCCTGCATTTTCCAGAAGTCCTTCTGGGCACCTGTGAATTAATTGGCAGAGGATGTCACAATGTGACAAGGGAGCACCGCTTCTCAGGTTGTGTCACATCATTCAGAAATTTGATAAGGAACTCGTTGGACCGGAGCTTGCCTGACTCAAAGATGGCCGCGATCTAGGGTAGCTCTCCCGATCGCCACCAATTATCCTTAAAAATCCTTGCAAGAATCCTGGCATAGCTGATCTCACGAGGATGGAATACATCGAGGACACAGAGCGCTGCTTGAAACGCCTCTCGTGACCCTCAGCAGTGCCACCAAATGCCAGAAACCTGCAGTGACGCACTTTAGGCGACGCCACTTGTGGGCCCCTCTGACTGCGCAAGCAATCAACATGCCTAACCGAAGGGAGAGGAAGCGGAGCAGCTGAGCCGGAAGAGTGGAGCGGGAAGCCTGCAGCGAACACGCACCGAGGTGCCGCAGTACTGTTGGTAAGAGGCGCTGCAGCATTCAATAAGTGCCCGAAAGTAATGGAGAGGCCTGTGGTAGCTGGCGGCTGGCCCGGAGGCAGCGGCAAAATGGCCTGCTTGGGCGTCCACCCGGACTACGACCTCTCAGGCTTCCACACCCCTGCAAGAGCCCTGAATCTGTGCACGGCGGAGCAGGGGTCAGTCGGCTAGCTGAGCGGCCCGGAACCCCTGCAGGCACTTGAAAGACCAGGAGGGACAGGTGACGGCGCCCGAGTATTGCCTACCAGACAAGAACTTAGTGGGAGGGAAGATTAATGTGGCCTGGAGGATTGAAGGCCGGGACTCCTTTCTGGCACCCAAAAACAGATACAGGCTGGCGCTGATCATAGTTTGAATATTGTGGAGCCTGGAGGCCATACATTGATGGGACTGTTCCACGGAGATTGTTCAGCCAACTGGCACGCCGCGAACACACCGGGTGAGGGTGTTAACTACTGAACGCTGTGCTCAGAGAGACATTGGGATTATAATCATCCCTCACTAAGTGCGTGCAAGAGTAAATCACAGTGCACAGAGAGAGGAGCCTTGGGCCTTATAGGTCCCTGTTTCAGAGGTGACAATAGGCCTCGCTGGGACATACTACTCCCGAGCATTAGCGCATACTGACTGTGCATCCACAGTGTGCAAATTCTGACAACATGGGCAAGACGGACAAGATACAACCCAAATTACAATTTGATCTACGCAAAACCTCCAGATCAACAGAATCTGTGCCCTTGGAGCGCGACTCCACCCCAGACGACCCTGACTCAGGGTCCGAAGTGGACATCAAACAAGCGTTCCGCACCATCCAGCAGAGCCTGTCCAAGATCGACAGCAAAATCGATGCGCTGGTGTTCCGAATAGACAGGATGTCTGAAAGGCTGGACAAACATGGGGGTAGACTCAACACGGCGAACCAGCGCATATCAGATGTAGAGGATGTTGTCAGAGCAGACGCGGAAACCGACAAAGAGAGAGACAAGATCCTACGTACCCTGAAAGCTAAGGCTGAAGATCTCGAAGAGAAATCACGGCGGAACAATGTTCGCATTTTGGGTGTAGCTGAATCGTCCAATGTAGGCAACATGGAGCAATACGTAGAGAAACTTTTTGTTCGCCTTTTGGGTCGAGATACCTTCTCCGAGATACTGGTGGTAGAATGGGCACACGGTACCTGGCACCCAGACCAATACTAGGTGCTGCCCCCGACCTATTATAACAAGACTCCTGAATTACAGAGATCACGACGCGGCCCTGCGCAAGGCTCGAGAACTGGTAACACTTCGCCACAAAGGTGCAGAGATAGCTTTGTTCCCCAACTTCACGATGCAGGTTCAAGAGGCACGGCGCCTCTTCATCCCGGTGAAAAAGAAACTTCGGGATCTCCACCTAGAGTACAGCATGTTGTATCCTGCTAAACTAAGGGTCAAAATTGAAGGCAAAGTGCACTTTTTTTCTGATCCTAAGGTGGTCCTGTGATTTATTAAAGAGAAAGAACAGCGTCTGAGACGTCAGGGTTCGCCGAGCTCATCTTCAGCACGGTCGGAGGGCTCTCTCAATGTCCAGGAACACCGTGACACGGAAGAGTGATCGACTGATGAGATCCAAGACTGGACGCTGTATTGTAAAATCAAAGAGTCATGGGAGGGTACTGTGCATGTTGCTATGAACGATTAGTAGTTACTAGCTGTCCCACTGAGATCCCAGAACGAGGACTGGACTTGTCCATAGTAGACACATTGGGACTTAAAGGTGTCATGACTCAGGCATATGCTGGATTATAGAGCGCATTGATTGCAACTTGTTATACCTCGTAGAGATAGTCGTCTATAAAACTCATGCTGTTATAGGTGACACCAGAGTGGTTTAAGGAGTTCGACAAGATGTCAACATCTGTCCCCAAGTGTATCACACCTTCAGCATTGTTTGTTTTGAAGTTGGGGTTTGACTTTCAAAATGAGGGAGAGGAGAGGGAGATCAGATAGCCACGACAGTTGGGGATTATCGAGGCGTGGGAGGGAATGGTTGTTTCATTAGGACAGGTGTATGTATTGTACTAACTATGCAACTGAGGTCACAAATAGCACACATCACTGGTAAGGGACACAGTCCAAGACAGGGGTTAACAACACCAATTGGCTATGACAGGTGAAAGCACACAGATTCGGCAGCTGATGATCTGGAATGTTCGCGGTTTAAATGATAGCAGAAAAGTTAGAAGGGTGGGAGCATATTTAAAAAGACATTCTGTGGCAATCGCTATTTTGCAAGAGACACATCTAGCTCCGGAGCGTAGCGAGGCAGTGCATCGCAAACTACAAGGGATAAGCTACTCTACAGACTATAATTCACATGCTAGAGGAATCCTGATTTGGGTAGATAAGAAGGCGGGGTGGAAATGACAGGCATGCTAAAGGATTCACAGGGCAGATATGTGGTAGCCATATGCAAACTGAGAGATTTGAAATTTCTATTAGTGGGTATATACAGCCGCAATTATGACAATCCACACTTCTACACTTTCTTGGCGACCAAACCAATGCAGTGAAAAGGGATCTCGCAGGTATGGGGGGGGGGGGGTGATTTTAATTGTATATTGGATCCAGGTATTGACATATCTCAGGGCCTACCAAGGCGTCCAGCGGCTGCTGCGGTAGCCATCCAAGAAATAATGCATTCAGATGGTCTTATAGATATTTGACGACATAGATCCCCAGATATGAGAGACTACTCTCCTTATTCCTCCGTGCACGACACTCATAATCAAATTGACTCTTGGCTATTGTTTGGGGGACTGAGTTCCAGAGTTGTGACATGTGCGCATCTACCACGGACATACTCCAACCACTCTCCTGTCCAACTGGCCTTGAGGTGCGGAGCGCTGCGTATTACTGCATTCACATGGCATTTCCCACCATATTCGCTATTAGACACCATATTTGGAGATGAGTTGGCTACAGCCATAGATAACTTCTTCTCTGACAATGTAGGGTCAGTGACCTCATTCGCCACGGTGTGGGAGGCATTTAAGGTGTTCATCAGAGTAGTGGTGATTTCTACTCACGCAGGAGTGTTACGTTCCATCCAAGGTAGATTAGGGCACTAGAACGAGAAATAGGGCATCTGGAGCGAGACATGAGGGAGAGGAGATCTGCCCAAACCACCGCAGACCTCCAACAAAAATTGGCAGAGCACCTAGAGACCGCCAATGACGAAATCAAACACATGGGTAAATACGCATCGTCTCAATGCTATGGGGAGAGGGAGAGACGAGGCGCTACTCTAGGAGGAATACTGAGGCCTAAGAGGGAAATAGACACTATGGTGGGCATGAAGGATGACAAAGGCATTGCATTACATACACCGGAGGAAATAGCTGCCCATTTTTGCACTTATTATAAGACACTGTATACCTCTCAAATTGCTTCCAATAGCGAGGAGCTAGAGGAATATCTCTCATATATTAAAATCCCACGGCTCGTGACGGAGCGTAGGGAACATCTGAGGGCAGCCCTAACGACTGATGAGATACGAGAAGTGCTTAGGGGGATGGCAGCTGGGAAAAACTCGAGGAGTAGATGGCTCACTGTAACCTTTTATAAAGAATTTCAAGACCTACTGATTCCACACCTCAAAACACTTTATGAGGAGATGGCGAAGGCAGACATTATGCCGCCCTCCTTACGTGAAGCTGTCATCATTACCCTATTGAAACCGGGAAAGTCACCTACCAGTTGCTCTTCGTATAGGCCTTTATCTTTGCTTAACGTAGATGCTAAGCTGTATGCTAAAATCTTAGCCAATAGACTAGCTTTACTACTCCCTGGTATTATTCGCCCAGAACAGGCAGGGTTTGTACCTAGTCGTAATTTATGTAAAAATCTGAGAACTCTGTTTGGCACAGTACAAAGGCTAAATCCAAAAATCAAGGTGACGGCAGTCTTCCTGGATGCCAAAAAAGCCTTTCGACTCTGTAGAGTGGAGTTTCATGTTCGTGGTATTACACAAAATATGAGTCGGAGACATGTACCTCCACCTGGTTTCTGTATTATATACATCACCTATAGCTAGAGTTAGGATAGGAAGTGAGGTCTCTCAGTCATTTCACATCACCCGGGGAACGCGTCAGGGCTGTTCTCTGTCCCCGCTATTGTATGCGATTGTGGCGGAACCACTGGCCTGCGCCATTTGTGAGTATCACGCACACAGAGGGCTGAAATTCCCCAAATACACACTGAACATTTCTGCTTATGCAGACGACACATTATTATATATACATAACCCGGAGGTAAACCTATCTCCAATACTGAGGGAGGTGGTACAGTTTGGGGGTCACTCAGGACTGCGAATTAATTGGGAAAAGTCTATCATATTTCCCCTCACTCCGAACACCATAGAGACGGCCATAGAATACACATTACATTGGACCACAGAGGCGGTCCGCTACTTGGGCATCCAATTTCACACAGATCCTGCGCTAGTGCTGCTGGAAAATTATGGCAAAGCCACACAAAGGCTTAAATATAATGTAGATAAGTGGATTAGGCTCCCACTCTCGCTGATGGGGAGAATCTCGATGGTTATACTGCCGTGATTCCTCTTTTTATTTCTAAACATACCTATGCTGCTACCAAAATATCTATCCAAATGCTGGCGCACACAGTTGATACGGCTAGCTTGGGCTGGTAAACAACCTCGCATATGATGGAACTCGCTCACTTTGCCCTATGACTTGGGTGGTATGGGGGCTTCTGATTTGGAAAAATACTATAGGGCTGTGAGCAGTGTCTTTGCTCATTATTGGATACACGGTCCACAAGATATGCCTTTTTTATATATGAAATGGAATGCGGTGGATCCTCTCAACCTTCCTCAGGCGCTCACCCAACCTGCCTCCAGGACGCTGCGTGTCTTTGACTCCATTGCAGTTACTGCACAAGCCTGGCAAACACTACTACACAAGCAAGAAGGAGCCTTCATATACGCACCGGAAATGCCGCCTCAGTGGTGCATGTAGTTTCCACTGGGTCAAGATGTAGTAGCAAGGCAGGCGTTACAGTCCATAGGTATCACCACAATGGGAGACTTTTTTAAAGAAAGTGTGTTAGTAACCTAGGAGGCATTACAACGACCGGACAGGCAGCTGGGAGGTACATTTTTATTTCACTACTATAGGGCCCGACAGACATGGCTCACCTTTATTGGGGACGACTTGCTGGAACCACAAACTATGGGGGCACTTTCTACTCTAATTAAGGTTGAAGAGCCTCTAAAGTTAATCACCAAATTCTATTCTAGTCTACAGGACACACGTAAATCTGAAGTCTTAAGAGTGTGATTAGACTGGCAATGCGATCTGGCCACTCCCCTAAGTGATAAAGAATGGTATTATTGATGTGCCTGCACCCGGTCGGTCTCTCTTAACGGGAGACACAGGCTCATCCACTTAAAATTTTTACACAGGGCTTATTGCACCCCTGAACGCCAGTTTTGATGCGGACTAGCAGAGACTTCCTGTGGTTTAGAGGGTGCAGGATTCTGGCACTTAGCCTGGCAATGCCCAGGGGTCTATGCCTTCTGGGAAAAGGTGTTTCAAGAACTGGGAACTATTATCAGTGCGGATCTGGAACCTGACCCTAAAATGGCGTTATTGGGATGGGATCTCACAGTGAACAAGAAATTGAATCCATTGTTAGCCATTGGTCTCTTAATTGCCAAACGGCGGGTAGCACGATGGATGAGGGGCCCACTTCCACGAATCACAGAATTGAATGCTGACATGTTGTACTGTACTACTCAGGATGATACATATAGTGAATTACTACCCCCCAGAGTTGTCCTAAGAGTTGCTAGGGACCATACCAAACTTACCTGTTAAGTAGAGCTAGCGAGGCATCCATGGAGCCACAGGCTACTACTGAGGAAGCATTATTGCCAGAGGCAAGAATATAGTCGATTGCGGCACTAATGGGTGGAGGAAGGCTTACTTTGATTGTGCCCTTATGTCACAGTTGAGCCCCTCAACAAGGCATTGGTTAGCAGAGAAATGATCTATAACCACAGAAGATATTGCTTTTACTGTTGATAGGATTGTACACATGATACTTACCGTATACTAGACTTATGCTTCTGAATACAAATGTGCTTATATGCTGTTGTGATCTGGTGTATTGAACCACATGGCTATGTCATTATTGTGTTTTTAAGTTGTATGTATTTTGTTTAATACTGAGAACAATAAATATAATAGAAAAAAAAAAATTTAAAAGGAACTCGTCTACTAGATTGGAGTGAGCTGAGTGCAGTCTACGACCAGCTTTATGTGTGGAAGCATAAATCTTCTATATTAATCTTCCAATTTTCCGATTCTCATTCACCTTGGTGGTTTGGTTGTTGACTTGCATGTCTGCCCTTCTACTGAAGTCACTAACCAGGTGGATTTAATTAGTATAGTTATATAACGCACTGGGGCCCATGGGCATTTAGTCACTTTACATTCAATGAGGAAACATGAAATGAACATGGCAGCAGATTAACAGTGATTAACAGCATGTCAATGAAGGGTAAAAACAGTGAGAGAGTATACTGGAAAAAAAGAAGAGTAAGGACCTCTGGAGCAATATAAACACATGGTAGAAAATGTGTGACAAGCGGAATGGAATTAGTCTGATTTGCAAAGAAAGATAAGCTTCCAAGTAGGGATTCACACTGCTAAATCAGCTTTAGATGGACAGGTTGGCACGTATTTGGGACTTAATCAAGAAAAAGTTGGAATAGATGTATTTTCAGATGATTCTTGAATCTAAGGAGGGTAAGTTGGCCTCTGATGTTTGTTGTAAGTAAGATCCAGGTATATATATTGCAGCTCAATCCACTTCAAAGATTTCTTCAATCTTTAAAAAAGGGGAGTGGTGCAGTTAGGAAAGATTATTGATATGTAAGACCATTTTTATCAAGAAATATCGTTTGAAGATTATCCTAGCCCTTAGAGGTGTTCTATAAGTAAATTGTGTAGGATGGGCAAAATGTGGTCAAGTGTCCTGCCAGAAGTCACTATCGTAACCTCATAAATGAGTATGGATTTTAGATGGGCTCGGCTTGATTGGGGAATCCCTGCTAGGATAGATTTGTCGAAGTCGAAACAAGACATCACTAGAGTGTAGACTGCAGTTTTCAATTTACCTTAAGGTATGATGTCTTCCTAGTTCAGGAGCAGGATTCCCAGTTCCAAGACTTGTCATATGCTACTGCTGTTGAGTATCAGGTTAGATTACTAGCTAGAGAAACCTAATTAAATGAGACTCTTAACTCCTCTGCCCACCTTCCCTAAAAAATCACTGTTCTTTCTAGAACAGTTTACAACATGAAAATTACACTGTATCTTGATATTGCTAATGAATCAGAGCCACCTACGTAAAAGCTATCACAACTGACATTTGGAGGCCTGGTGAAAAAACATCCTCTCAAGACCCAAGGGTGTCCCCGGTGTTTTGTTTTTCTTCTTCATCCCCTTAACAGGCTAATTGTGCCATTCCTGGTTTGTGTGCATCATACAGTGCAGAGGATTGGTGGGTTAGCATCTGGGTTCCTGTTTAAAATCCAACATATTGTGAGGGTTCCGACAAGCTGGAGTTACAGTGGGTCTTTTCCTTGGATTGCTCTGTGAAAGATGACAAATTCCTTGAAATCAATTGACTTGCTTTAGGTATCCAATGGGGAGCTTTGAGGACTGCCTTCATTTGGTCACTTGAAAATAGGCAAAGTAGCATCCTTGCGGCAGCCTTCTGAATGCATTGCAGTTTTCTTATTAGCAAGTAGGGAGTCACAGACCATTAGCATACTCAAGTTTAGAGATCACAATGGTAGTATCTGATGGTATCCAGGATAGTGGAGGGCACACCTCAGCTTTGTCATTGTGTAGAAGGTATTCCTCATGATTTAAGTGATGTGGTATCAATGATAAGTGACTCCATTGTCATTCTAAAATTCATCCCTTCCCCTGAGCTCATTGGTAGGGTTTCAAGTTCTTAGGGCCATATAGCGATCTGCTTTATATTATGCCATTGTTCGCAGGTCATGGTCTAGGTGTTTGAGGTGGTGTGATATCATCCATGCAACAATGGCACTGAGGCACTAATCAAGATTCAAGGAATGAAGGTCCTTATAAATGTGTCTTTTTAGAATGATTTGTGTGTAATCCCCATGACTGTAACATGTACAGCTGAAGCATTCAAGTAAAGGGATCTGGGAGAGATTGACTAAAAGAAGGAAGATTGATTATCTATGTAAGATGCCACTAGGTGGACAATCAGTGAGGGGTAATGATTACTGGGGGGTGGTTACTAGACATTGTCTGTCTTTGAGGTATGAGGTAATACATTTTAGAGTGTTCCATGAATGCCACAACTTTCCAGTCTTATTAGTAAGGTTTGATGGTAGACCATGTCGAGATCTGTTGATAAGCCCAGACACAGGAGGGCTGTGTTGTTTTTGTTCACTAGAAATATTAACCCCTTCCATGCTGCGCAGATTCCGCCGCTGTGCTGACGGAATCTTGCGCGGGCGTGGTCATGACGGAACGGTTCCGTCATGAGCACAGCTCAACCGTGGCTCATGACGGAACCGTTCCGTCATGAGCACCGAAGGGGTTAAGTTGTCTCAGGTGAATATCAGGGATGAATCTGTGCCTTTGCCTGGTCAGAATCTCAATTGTTGTTCAGAGAGCAGGTTATTCCCTAAATGAAGTTTGAGAGTTGTATGAAGGCCACTCGATCAGTTTGCCCATGAATAAACCATTGGAAATTGATCAGGGTTGGAAGGTTCTACTTTTTTAGAAAGGTCATAGCGTGGTGAAAGTTGATAGCCTCAAGGTTTGATGGGATGGTCTTGGTAAGAGTTAGATTGTGGCAGCCAAACCAGTCCCCAAATATGTATTGGGTTTTGTAATTAAACATCGCCTTCATTACTGCATCGAGAAAAACATTTTTTAATTTACTGTTGTGAGGAGGTGGTCTTTATAGCAGGAGAAAAAAGAAAACAAAAATTGGTCAGCGGGTCCACCAGCCAGTAGTGCACCAGGAGGTGCGTTTGCAGAGTGGTGGGAAAACGGGGCATGACCTCCAAAGACCTCTCATCAGTCCCACTGTGCGAGACTCATGGAGGTCAAAGGAGAAGTAGTTGGTCCCCAAGGACCCACTGGAGCCAAGGGGACTTCATCCCGCCATCCAGCTGTGCACCAGGAGGGACGTTTGCCGAGTGGTGGAGAAAAGGGGTGAGGCCTCCGAAGACCTCTCAGCAATCCCACTGTGTGGGCTGTACTGAAAGTAACAGGAGGGCTTGTTGGCCACCAAGGACCCTCTGGAGCCAAGGGGACTTCATCCTCAACCATCAGTGCACCAGAAGGCTATTTTGCAGAGTGGTGGAGAAAGGGCGCGTGGTCTTCAAAGACCTTTAAGCAATTGCTCTGTGTGGGACTTACTGGAGGTATCAGGAGGGGTTGTTTGCCCCCAAGGACCCCCAGCAGCTAACTATAACTTGTGCCCCTGCAATGCACTGCTCATGACCTCACATATTACATCACTCATGCCATGGTCAGTGACATCACTGATGCCATCTCAAATGCACTTTTGTCAATTCTATTTCCTAACTATAACATCCCTGTAACCTTTATTTTTTTCAGTGAATTTCTAAGGTTTGTTTTTAGTGTTGTTTCCTAACTATAACGTCTGTGTAACCTTTGGTTGTATTAGTGTATTTCTAAGTTTTTTTTAAACGTTATTTCTTAAATGTAACCTGTAACCTTTGGGGTGAGTGTGTGAGTGAGTGCATGAGTGTCTCAGTGCATGTGTGTGGGAGTGCATAGTTATCTCAATAGGTGTGTGAGTGGGTGTGTGAGCATCTATATGGGTCTGGGAGTGGCTGCATACGTGTCTCACTGGGTGTGTGAGTGGGTGTGCGAGTGTCTAAGTGGGTCTGTGAGTGGGTACATGAGTGTCTAAGTGAGTATTTCAGTGGGTCTATGGGTAGTGTGAGAGTGTCTGAGTGGGTTTGCGAGTACCTCCATGAGTTTGTGAGTCAGTCTGTGAGTGACTGCATGAGTGTCTGAGTGGGTCTGTGAATGGGTGCATTAGTCTCTGAGTGGGTGTGCCAATGTCTCAGTGTGTCTGTGAGTGGGTGTGTGAATCTCTGAGTGGGTGCTTGAGTGTCTAGGTAGGACTGTCAGTTGGTACATGACTCCATGAGTGGGTATATGAGTCATTGAATGGGTCGCTAAATAGGTGCATGACTCTCTGAGTGGGTCTTTGAGTGGGCACATGAGTCACTGAATGGGACTCTGAGTGGGTGCATGAGTCTCTGAGTGGGTCTTTGAGTGGGTGTCTGAATGCCTGATTAGGTCTGTGAGTGGATGCATGAGTGTGTGAGTGGGACTGCGAGTAGATGCATCACCAGGGCCCAGCACAATACAGTGGGGGAGGTGGGCCACACAATACCCCTCCCTGGGCTGATTTGTACCCCAGGGTCTCCATCTCCCATGGCCCAGCCACAATACAGCGGGGGAGGGGCACCCTGCGGCCTCCTCCCTAGACCAATTTCGACCTTGTGGACCTCATCCCCTGGGGCCTGGCCTTAAAATGTTATATTTTCAATGGGGGAGGAGGGGGGGCTGTTGGACCGATTTCAGCCACGGGTACCCGAGCCCCTGTTATCTGGCCATAAACAATGTCACGAGGATCCCCTCCCCTGGTTGATTTCGTCTCTGGTGAGGTGGTGGTCCCCGGGGCCCTGTGTGGCCCCATAAGGGGGCTGGACATCCCTCTCCCATTTAAAAAAAAAAATTGGGTCCCGGGGAGGTGGTGTTCCCCAGGGCCTGGGGGTCCGTGGGGCACTAGAAGACAAAAGAGGTACGGTGTTCCTGGGTGGCAAGTTGGCCACCTGGTGAGTACTCAGAGTGGTGGGGAGGTGGGAAATACCTCCTTTCGGAACTAGGGCCCTCACACACCCAGCAAGCTAGGTGTCATGCTTCATCATATGGGTCTGCTCCTCGTCGAGCCGGCGCTGCAATGCTCGACCGGCACCCATAAAGGGGCTCTTTTCGGAGATCTTTTGTTCCTTGCCGTATAGGTGCTGTGGGTGTGAGGGGCCTGGTAAGATGTAGATGTGGTGTGTGGGTTAAAACAGGTAAGGGAATCCTCTATAGTTATTTTTATTCTGGAGAGGTCACAACCTGATTAGAAAGTAAAAAGAAGAAGGAGGGCGGCTAGTTTGTTTTAATCTGACAAAAATTACGCTCTACCCCTTAGTGGTCAACATGTTTCTCGCCTATAAAATGTCTCTAATATATCAGTTGGCGATTCCTCAGGACCTAGTGACTAAATAAAAACTATCTACAGTGTGTGGTGTGGTTCTACATACCACTTCTTCTCTTGGTAGGATGTCCCCCCGGAGAAAAGCAGCCAACCTAGAGTACAAATAAAAAGGATCAAAAAACCAAATGGAGATATTGATACATGGTCCTATTAATTCCAGTGGGTGTATTTCACAGTACACAACTTCTTTGAATCTATACAAGTGATAAAAACAATGTGATGTCATGCATATCACATTCTAAGTGTGCCTTCATTAGTATTTAAAATATAAAAATTAAAAACCTCTGTGTAACCAGTTAGAGTAATTGAACATCATGGTGAGTGTGTATCAGCTCACCTCTTAAGGATTCAAGTGCTGCTTCAACAGACCGCAGAGGAGTATATGGACACTCAACGTAGTGTCGCTGTCTATTAAAAGGAAAAAACAAAAAACAAGGTATGCTGGGTGTGCGCTTGTAGGCACAACGTTTAGTTGCTAAAGCCATGACTCTAGAGCATTAAAAGTGAAAGTGGGCATGGTTCAGGTTAAAGTAAGCCCATAGTCGTGAAATTGGTATCATTGACAAGGTTATTCAACAGACTCAAAAGTGCCCCAGACCTGCCTGCGTAGCTGCTGGCGCCTTCACCATGCGCTCCGACATTATGCCAATCGAGCGGTTTGTTGAGAGCGCCTACAGCGCCCAAGCTATGTCTTAGTACAGAGCTCTACAGATCATCAGAGTCAGCGTACCCTTCCCAAAGACCAGCGGTAACTTGTCAGCAATTCCCAGTGCCTCTTACCTCTCTTAAATGCTTGTGACCAGGCATAGTCTCAACGCGTAATCCATACTCACCTGCTCCCGCTCAGAGCAGTCCGGCCCACCTACCCGCTCTGCTGCATCAGGAAGGAAAAGACAGGTTGCCAGTTCCTGTCTTAAATACCCTCTCCTGGTGCCGTTAAGCATGGTAAATCAGCTGCACCTGGTGTGTAGTGTGATGGTGTCGGCATGACATCATCTACAGTGTAACCATGGAGGCCATCTTTGAATGTGGCGAAAGTCTATATTTCTGGCTATTACCTTGATGTGGATGCGCATCAAGGGCTTCAGATTTGGCATTGAGTGGCGCGGTTTTATCAACAATGTGAACAAGAATATATACAGTGCAAAAGCGCTCACGTCACTGCGCTAAATTTGTGCATAAGTTGCTGGCAATTGCCAATTGGGTCATTCGTATGTCGTGTCGCCCATCATAGAGTGTAGTATTGTACTCTATTGTTAGTTATTAGATATATCATCCTAACAAAGCCTAATCTCCATATCTGACTAGCCTGATGTCGATACCATGTGGCAGAGATGTATTAAGAGGTGAGAGACTAGCGTGGAGTCCTAAGCTGATATACTCATTCGTTAAAGTTGTGGACAATGGTTGTATATATCAGATTAATTAATGGTGCTCCAGGGTATGGCGTCATTCAGGCCATCATTTGCTAAGTCAATACGGAACACCCACCTTTGTTCAATCCTAAACAAAGCAGTCTGTGTTATTTGTCGGTGGGATTCTAGGATGACCCAGCGTAGACTCTCTGGGGGGTGTCAGAGTTCAGAGAAGTGGGTGTATAATTTGGTGGTAGTTTTATGGCAACGAATATTGCTCTTGTGCTCAGTGATTCTGACCTTAACGGGCCTCATTGTCATGCCAACATACCTCTTGTCACAAGGGCAGGTCAGCATGTACACACAACGTGGGGTGTTACAGTTAGTGTGTTTGATTAGCGTCCATGTAAATGTGTCTGATAGAACCAATTGTTTGGTGTGTCTGGTCTGTAGGCACACGGTACAAGAGCCGCAGGGATAGTGTCCTGTCACGGGTGGGAGATCCCACAGTTGCCTCTGGTTAGGGATGTTGCTCTTCTTGGATATAGTGTGCACCAAAATATCTTTCAAATTGTTTAAACGCAAACCTTGGTTTGGGTATTGACAGTGTACCCGTGTTCAGAATTGCCCAATGTTTGTTCACTGCCTTCTTTATTAGATTGGATCTAGGTGTGTACGTGGTCACACAGGTCAAAATGTCAATGGGTTCTTTCTCATGTACCTCTAGGAGGCTTTCACGGTTATTGTTTCTTGCTCGTTTCATGCAAAAGTGAACCTGTTTCTTAGGGTATTGTCTCTTCAGCAGAGTGTCAGCCAGTATCTCTGCTTCAATTTTGTAGTCCTCTGTAGAACTACAATTTCTTCTAATTCTTAGAAATTGGCTGAAGGGAAGGTTATTTCTCAGTGTAGCAGGATGATAGCTGCTCTACAGTAGCAAGCTGTTTCTGTCGGTAGGCTTTTTGTATAGGGATGTCGTTATCCTACCCTCTTGTAATCTGATGGTGAGATCTAGGAAAGCAATGTTCATGGCAGATATAGTGTGGGTGAATTTCAAGTGCTGGGTTTTTGTGTTAATCCACTCACAAAATTCGGCACATCTCTGTATGTCCCCATGCCAAAAGATGAGGATGTCATCTATGTACCTCTTCCACAGTCTCAGTTTAGCTCCGAAGGGGTTACTCGCATGTTGAATGGTCTCTTGTTCAAATGCCGCCATATACAAACATGCCACGCTGGGGGCAAAGGTACTCCCCATCGAAGTACCCTGAGACTGGTGGAAGAGTTGGCTGTCAAACTCAAAAAGGTTTTCTGTTAAGGCCAGGGTGGCACATTGCATGATAAACGAAATCGGTGTTGCTGCTGTCCATTCACTCCCACTTAGTGCAGATTCTATTACTGCCAATGTCTCTTTCTGTGGGATATTGGTGTACAGTTGTTCCACATCCAAGGTGACCAGGAGGTCAATATCGCCTGTGTTTTCTATTTCACCTATAACACAGAGGATATCTGTTGTGTCCCTGATGTATGATGGTGTCTGTTTGACCAAAGGTTGCAGGTAATGGTCACAGAATTTTGAGAGCAGCTCCAAGAGTGAGCCGATTCCTGAAATCATAGGTCTGCCCGGGACAGGGGTGGTCCCCTTATGTATTTTCGGCAGAGTGTAAAAATAGGGTGTTTTGGGATGTTTGGTAATCAAGAAATCAGCTTCTTTACCATGATCCACCCATTACTCTCTGCCTCATAGACCATGGTGTTTATCTCGGTCGTTAATCGAGTCGTGGGGTTTGTTGTTATCGGAGTATAGAATTTACTATTCCGTAGTTGGCACTGCCACTCGGTGTGCCCCCTTTGTCAGCTTGCTTTATTGTAATGCTTTTGTCCTCAGTCAATGATCTAATCGCTGCATGTTCTTGATTAGAGAGATTATAGAAAGGAACTCTGGTATCTTGGTTCTTCAGTTCTTTTAAGACAGCTTTCTCAAAGGTCACTACCTCTACAGGTACCATGTCAATGGTAGGTGTGAAAGTCGAGGGTTTGCGAAGGCCTGAATCCAGTCTGGCTGGTTCCTCAGTACCATCGAAGTGGGCTTTAAGGCGTATTTTACTAAACAGGTTCTGGATTTCCCATTGTTCCTGAAAACTGTCCTCTTTAGGGGTGGGGACATAGCCAAGGCCTTTCTCAAGTACTGTTTGGTCCGTGAGGCACCCCACTTGTGTTGTTTAGCCCTGGGGAGGAGGTGGTCCCCAAGGCTCGGGGGTCCACATGGCCTCCCATTAATGTTTGTTTAGTCCCACGGAGGTGGTGGTCCCCGGGACTAATAAAGCAAAGAGCCCCAGGAAGGGGGATCCTGTGCGCCCCCTCCTTTTTTACAAAATAGCCCAGGGGAGGAGGTGGTCCCCAGGGCTCCAAGAGCCTAAGGAGGTGGGCCCTGTACGCTCCCCCTCCTGCTTTTAAAATATGCCCCGGGACCTGGCCCACCCAGGGGCTCTATATTAAAAAAGTGGGGGAGCCTGCGCTTGCTTTTTGTAAAAAAATGTTACAACTAATTTGAGAATTTCACAAATTTGAGGCAAAAAAGTAAACAAAATTGTTTTTTTGCCCCACCAGGGTCACTCTGGGACCCCAAGACCAAGGCATGAAGGTCAGTGTATTCCTACCCTGCCCCCTTTTCTTTTTTTTCTTTTTTTTTCAAACTCAACTCAGACTCAAGTCCCAAGATGGGTGCCAACAATTCCTGGTTGAAGATTTTGAAGCCAATCACAGCTCTGCATGAGTTTGTTATTATTTGCAACTTAGCCACAAACACTGATAAACAAACTTGGATTTGCTTAAATTCCTCAACAACTACTGAACGGATTTACACCGGATAGCTGAAAGCGTGATCTGCAAACCAAAGTTTACCTTCCTCCCAAATTTGGTGTAATTCCATCCAGAAGTTCTGGCTGCTGTGTTGAAAGTTTTGAGGGATCCTTCAAGCGGAGGTCGAGAAAAAAGGGGGGGTCGCAAAGCCATGTTGTCTCCATCTTAAGTCTATGGGAATTTTTCCATTTTTTGAACACAACTACAGCCCGAGCAGCTGAACAGAATTACACCAAATTTGGCATAAAGCTAGATGTTGGTCCAGAAAGTGTGATTTTTGTGATTTGGTGTGAATCTGACCGGTAATTTTTGAGATATCCAACTTTAAAAAATATAGATTTTCTGTGGACGCGAGTCTTTGCAGTGGACTCGTGGATCTTACTAAAAATTTGATTGGCTGTTAACCAGGAAGTGTTGGCAGCCTTCTGAGGAGTCGGCTTGAAGCAGAGTCTCAGAAAAAAAGTTAAAAATAAAGAAAAAGGGGCAGGGTAGGAATACCCTAACCCCCCAGATATGGTAGGGGGGGGGGGGGTTCCTCAGGGATCCCACCAAAGGTGGAATGGATTTTTTTTCTTTTTTTTCATTTTGACTTGGGCTCGCGGGTAGATCTGTGAATCCCAAACAAACCTTTTAATCCATACTTGCTTTGGAATAATCCCAGGGTGGGCCAGGTCTGGGGGGTGGGACATATGCTAAATATAGGAGGGGAGTGCACTGTGCCCCCCTCCTAGGGCTTAGCAAAACCCCGGGAACCGCCACCTCCTTGGGCATTTTTAAATAGGAATGTAGGTGGGCCCGCTCGCAGCCCTGGGGACCACCAGCTCCCCAGGGATAATTCCAATTATGTGGGGAGCCTCATGGACCCCGCCTGCCCCAGGGACCGCCACCTCCCTGGGGCTAATTTCAATAATATGGGGGGCCTTGCGGATCCCCCTACCCAGGAACTGCCACCTCCCTGAGGCACACAGTTTTTTTTAAAGTAATGCGGGGGAGGCCATAGGCATATGCTTTATTAAAAAGCCCGGTGGACCGCCACCTCCCGGGGAACAAATTCAATAATTAAGGGCGTCCGTGGTGAGCCCCGGCCCAAGGGACCACCACCACCTCCTCCCCGGGGCAAATTTGAACAACGGAGGGCAGCCCCAAAGCCCCTCTCCAGGTGTCCTACATGGCCGTAGGAACCATCACCCCCCCCCCCCTGCATGCTCCAGCAATGTCCAAGTCATAGCAAACAAGTGCTCTGCTTTCAGCAAGCGAGAGCACAAAACGCTCATGCTTGTTAAAAGCAGAGCAAGAGTCTGTTTCTTTGCCCGCTGTCTAGCGAGCAGGGAAACATGCCCCCCCACTGTTCCCAATTAATTGTCCAGGCCACAGGGGATGGGGTTCCCGGGGCCAAAACCATTTTTTTTTTAAAGCTGCCAACTTGCCGGAGTCCCCCGCCCCTTTCTCCACTACTCTGCAAATACGCTTCCTGTCATGCTCCTGGTTGGGGGGTGAAGTCCCTTTGGCTGCTGAGAGGCTACAGTCCTCCTGTTACATCTAGTAAGCCACACACAGTGAGATTTCTGAGAGGTGGTTGAAGGCCACGCCCCCTTTCTCCATCACTCTGTCAACGAAACACTCTGCGCACTGCTGGTGGGGAGATGAGGTCCCCTTGCCTCCTGAGGACCTCAGAACTAAAGTGGACTTCTTACTCAAATGAGTAGTGTGGCAGGAGGCACTTTTGTAGAGTGGTGGAGAAAGGGGGCGAGGCCTCTGACAACCTCTCAGCAATCTTCCTTCGTGGGTCTTACTGGAGGAAACAAAGGGCTAGTTGGCCCCCAAGGACCCTCAAGAGCCAAGGGCACTTCAGCACCCCAACTAGTAGTGTGCAAGGAGGCGTGTTTGCAGAGTGGTGGAGAAAGGGGGCTTGGCTACCAAAAACCTCTTAGCAAACCCACTGTGTGGGACTTACTTGAGGTAACAGGGGGGCACTAAGGACCATCAATAGCCAAGGGGACTTCATCCCCTTACTAGTAGTACACTAGGAGGTGTGTTTGCAGAGTGGTGGAGAAAGGAGGAATGGCCTTCTATCAGGTCTCAGCAATCCTGCTGTATGGGACTTACTGGAGGTAATAGGAGGATGTCCTTGGGGGCCAACTACCCCTCCTGTTATCTCCAATCAGTCCCACACATGGGATTACTCAGAGGTATTTGGAGACCACACACCCTTTTTCTACCACTCTGCAAAAACAGCTCGTGGTGCACTGTTTGTTTGGGGGATGAAGTCCACTTTACTCCTGAGGGACATTGAGGGCCAAGAAGCCTTCCTGTTACTGCTAGTATGTCCTACACAGTGGGATTCCTGAGAGCTGGTTGGAGACCCAGCCCACTTTCTAAAATACTCTGAAAACGCGACTACTGGTTAAAAAATGATAGAAATTCACTGAAAAAACCAAAGGTTATAGGCACGTTATATAATTAGGGATTAGCATAAAAAAAACTTAGAAATTCTCTGAAAAAAACAAAGGTAACAGGGACATTATAGTTAGGGAATGGAATTGAAAAAACTTAGAAATTCACTAAAAAAACAAAGGTTACAGTTACAGTGATGAACTAGCTTCTGTTCAGCCGTTTTGGCTGTAGTGCTGTTCAAAAAGTCCTTTCGAAGTTGTATGCGTTAATTGTATTTTAGGAACCTGCCTTTTTCTCTGGCCCCGAGTGATGCATCACCCCAAAACTTTCCAGAAAGGAGCTGGGGTGGATGAATTTTTGGGGCAGGTTTTGTAAGATTTGTTGAACAGCACCAAGGTTATTAGCAAAACTAAAAATGCTCTTCCCATTCCCATTGACCTAACTAGAACTACACAGTGGCTGTATGTATACATTTGTAGGGAGAGAGTGTGTGAGTGTATATATATATTCGCTGAAAAAAACATAGGTGTCAGGCACATTATAGTTAGAAATCAGCATTTAAAAAACCATAGAAATTAACAGAAAAACCATAGATTTCAGGAACGTTATAGTTAGTTGGACATTTCACTCGTACAAAACCACAGAAATTCCGGTGTTATAGTTAGTTTAGCTATCTATAACTCGCGCCCCCGCAATGCACTGCTGATGACATCACATATTACATCATTCATGACATGGTCAGTGACATCACTGATGACATCACTGATGACATGTCAAATGACATCACTGATGACATCATCCAGTGATTGTGTGTTTCTGTAAAGTTTAAATTTGTTTTATATGTATGCCAAGCTGTATTGAGGAATGAGTGGGAGTATAAGTGTCAGTATGGAGGATTTAGTAGGTACGTGACTGACTGTATAAGTGAGTGATTAAATTTGTCTTACTGAATGCATGGGTTAGTGACTAAACTGTGTGAAAGTCTGTATCAGTCTGTCTGTTGTTGTGAAGCTGCTGCATGGGTTGATGAGTAGCTGCATGAGTGTCTATATGGGTTATTGAGTATTTGTATGGCTACCTGAGTGTGTGGGTGGGTGGGTGGGAGGTGTGTAACTCTGTGCATAGATGTGTGAGTGGTTGATTCACTGGGTGTATGGGTTCAAGTGTGCATGTGGAAACAGTTGTATGGGTGGGTGAGTGTGTGTATGGGTGTGCTGGTGAGTGAATGGATGTCTCAGTGGTCCATGTGCAAGTAACTACATATGTAAAAGGCAGTAAGTGATGGTGTATATAAATACCTATATGTGAGAGTCAGTAATGGTGAGAGTGGCTGCATGGGTGAGTGTGTATTTGTATCAGTGATTCTATAAGAGAGTAATTATGTGTTAGTATCTGTATGAATAAGTGAGGGGGTGTCTGTATAACTGTATAGGTGAGTAAATGGAAGTACAATTGATTCTTTGCATGACTGACTAAGTGTGTGAGTAACTCTGGATATATAGCAGTGTGTGAGTGTCTGTATAGGTGTATGAGTGCATATGATTGTGTTGTATTGATGAGTGAATGTATGTATGAGTGACTGTATGGGTGAATGAGTGGATGTGTGTGTAGACCTAGGAATCAGTCAGTGCGTATTTAGTAACTGGTATTGATGTGTCTGTTTTTTCGAAAATGGTAGTCTGTATTTTAGAGTGAGAGTATCAAAGGTTATATTCAGGTGTCAGGAGGTGCATCGGATTTACACGTGGATGATGTCATCAGTGATGTCTTTTGAGATGTCATCAGTGATGTCATCAGTGATGTCACTGACCATGTCATGAATGATGTAATATGTGATGTCATCAGCAGTGCATTGCGGCTATAGTTAGCTGAACTAGCTATAACGCCGGAATTTCAATGGTTTTGTACGAGTGAGATGTCCAATTAACTATAATGTTCCTGAAACCTATGTTTTTTTCTGTTAATTTATATGTTTTTGTAAATGCTAATTTCTAACTATAACGTGCCTGAAACCTATGGTTCTTACAGTGAATTTAAAAGGTTTTTAACCTCTTCAGTGCCCATGACGAGATAGTCTCGTCACGGAGCACGGTCGCGCTGTGCCCATGACGAGACTATCTCGTCATGAACCCCACCCACTAATGTAGCGCCCGGCACAGGAGGGGGAAAGGGCGTGGCACAGAAGGGGTTAAATGAAAATTTGCAATTCTAATGTATCTCAATCCTATGGTTTTTTTATTATATATATATATATATATATATATATATATATATATATAGATATATATTCACTTAAAAAACCATAGGTTTCACACAAGTTATAGTTAGCTGTACATTTCACTCGTAAAAAACCAATGAAATTCCACGTTATAGTTAGATCAGGTAACTATAACTTGCGCGCCCACAATAAACTGCTGATGACGTCACATATTACATCACTTATGACATGGTCAGTGACATCACTCATGACATCAATGATGACATCTGAAATGACACATTGTGCATTGCGGTCGCGCAAGTTATAGTTACCTGATCTAACTATAACGTGGAATTTCATTGGTTTTTTAAGAGTGAAATGTACAGCTAACTATAACTTGTGTGAAACCTATGGTTTTTTAAGTGAATTTGCAAGGTTTTTTAAATGCTAATTCCTAACTATAACGTGTGTGAAACCTATGGTGTTTTCAGTGAATTTGTACGGTTTTTTAAATGCTAAGTTATGTATTTATTTTAAATTTTTGTGCGCGCGGTGCGCTTCGCGCACCGTGCGCGCGCTGTGGGCACTCGGTGCGCTTCGCGCACCGAGCGCCCACGTTGCGCATTTCGTACCGTGCACGCCTCGCATTTTTTTCGAAAATATCAATAGTTTTTTTCTCCCTTGGGGGTCCTTAGATTTATATATTAAATGTGATTGTTAATTCTTTTTTTTTCTTTTATTTTTTTTTACCGTACGGTAAGATTACCGTACGCGCACTCCGCGATTTTTTTTAAAAATTATTACATTTATTTTTCATACTTTTTGGTCCTTCGTGAACCCCCTGACGAATGCTAGGGGGTCTGCAACTCTCTTCGTTGCCCCCTTTTCATGTTATCAACCCTTGTTTTTCAGTGCGAGAGACAGAAAATGGCGGCCGGTACTTTCTGATTTCAACCGATTCGAATGTTTACAGTCATGTAACTACCAATCAGAACTGAGCTCGCGCACGGCACCGTACGCGTACGGTAAGCTTACCGTAAGCGCACGGAGCGCGCTTACAGATATATATATTGATTTAAATGCTATTTTCTCAGGACCTACTGAACAGATTTACACCAGACCTGCAAAAGGCACATCCCTGACCTGAGGACTACCTCTCTGCCCAATTTCAAGTAATTCTGTTCAGCCGTTCGGGCTGTAGCTCGGACTAAAGGTCCTATGGGAAAATGCATGGGGAAAACGCGTTTTGGGACCCCCCTTTTTTCTCAGCCCCCGCTTGACGAATCCCCCCGAGACTTTCAGGGTAGGAGCGGAGCGTAGCGCCCCATTAGTTTTGAAAAATTCGCGAGGATTCGTCAACCGGCGCCAAAGTTATTCCAAATAGAATGTTGCGGATTTCCTATGGAAACACGGTCCTAACTATAACTATCTACTGGCGACCGCCAGTAGATAATATATATATATATATATATATTCTCGCTCCAAAAT
Organism: Triturus cristatus; assembly: GCF_964204655.1. Lineage (NCBI taxonomy): Eukaryota > Metazoa > Chordata > Amphibia > Caudata > Salamandridae > Triturus > Triturus cristatus. The sequence goes on along the minus strand of NC_140591.1, from coordinate 1,121,983,489 downwards.
TCTCTAATCGTAAAGAATTAAGCACTCACGGGTAGCGTGTCAACGGGACTTTATTCCCAGAACAGACGCGTTTCGGCGATCTGCCTTCCTCGGTGTTCACAGCACACCGTAAAACGCCATTATTTAAATCTTTCAATGCATCATGGATTTAAACATAGAAAGAGGACAGCGTAAATTGCATAGATAATACAGCGCCATTTTGAAATGTGTTCAAAATCAGGTATATGAGTAGATAAACATATACACATACATACTGGTTACGTACAAATTAATCAAAATTGGCAAAATTGTCAAAATTAACAAACTTGATAAAGGCATATTGTCTCAAGTACCAGCACATCAATATTTTGAACATCAATTTTGCGTAAATATTAATTCATAAAGCCGTGTATCGGCTTACGCTTTCTGGCATCTGCTCTACTACACAAAATCAAGCCGTGTATCGGCATGGCAATTGATCAAGCCGTGAATCGGCCTTACTGTCCAACTATTTTCTACAAAAGCAAAAAAGTAACTGAAAAAGGCAACGTTAAAAGCTCACCATAGTGGTCATTGCCCCACCACACCCCACATATTTACATTGATATCATTGTTACCATGACCAACTCTTTACTAGGATCCCAGGTGTACCGATAGTTCCTCATTACTATTCAAGCCACGAGGGAACTTAGTTTGTAAGTCTATAATGTAGCGTGATTCTAACCTGCGTAGCTAATCTTCAATTAGCGGCAGGTCGAGGGTCGTGTGTCACGGGCATATTCCCAGGATTAAATCACCGAACTAAGCAGCATCGTTATGTTCAGTGAAACGGCACGCCGTGAAGCGGCGAAGGATATGTTTAAAATGAAGGAAGGCAATGGGAAAGCCGCCACTGGTGAATCATCGCTACCTACCAGTAGCCTACATATTAACCTAGTCAAACTAGAACGTCTGTATGAGCGAGAGACAAGGAAGTGGTGGGAGGCCACCTCCCTGCAGAGCTATGTGGACATAAATAGAGTTCCCAGGGGCCTCAGAGTCTACACAGTCCCATCATATGAAAACCCTGATCCCAATCTGCTCACTGAATGGGCAGACCATACAGCGCGATATTGCCAGGGCACATTAGAAATCTTGGTTAAGTACGCTTGGAGTGACCGAGAGAAGGCCCTTTTGGAGATCAAGGATCTAGAGGAACTTCTGGCTAAAGAAGAGGATAAAAACAAAGTGGATGAACTAATGGGACAAATGAAATCACGTCTGCTAAAATATGAGAATAAAATCAAGGCTAGAAAACAAGAGAAATTTGAGCGGGACGAAAAGGATTACCCACAAGGTAGAGTGCTCACGTTTGCACGTAAATTTGATGGCCCCAGGAGGGAACTAACACAAAGGACAACACCAATAGCAAATATACGAGTGGAAACTTCAGAATCCGACTTAACCGAAAATGAATCAGGAGATGAACGGAACATACAAGTATTGGAAGGTGTTTCCAGGGCGACTCCTTTTCACGACGAGTTCCAGATCATAAGGCAATCATGGCTGCGGGGCGGCAAAAACAAACCACCCGAGTATCAGTCCGGAGAACACGTCGATCAGGGTGGGGCCGGAAGAGGCAGAGGCAAACCCACATGGATGTCACGCAAGAAGAGGAATCAGAAACGCCAGTAAAAGAAACCAACCTAACCATTGTTAATCTGACTCCGAAAATATTAACAAACCATGAAATCAAGGTACTAACTTTAGGGCTAACGTTTTGCCCTACTAGTAAACTGGAGTTTACACAGACGAGGATTGACCTGTATAATTTTGTACGGAAACTGAAGCTACACAAATATTTCAAGACAAGACCAGTATCAACTAGAACTATCATGGCGGGAGAAAGAATCACGATAACTGATACACTTACCTGCAATGACTTACCAGGAGTTGAACTTCTGCAGAATCTTAACACAGGGGCACCCACCCAATCAAGCATCACTGGAGATATGGCGCAAAGGGCAGTAGCTGTGGGTATCGAACAACAATCAGAAGTAAGTCCTTTTAAATCAAAATCGACATTTGTACCGCAGTTACCGTTTGATGCCATAGATGTATTCTCGGATACAATGGTCAAGGACCTGTTGAAATTCAGGTGTAACACCCGAAGGCGTAAGAATAGTGATAATTTGACCAAAGAGGAGAAGCAAGCTCTCGATGGTCTATTACATGATACATCTATCATAATAAAGCCTTCCGATAAAGGCGGAAACATAGTGTTACAAACCAGAGACTACTACTGCAGTGAAGCCTTGAGACAGTTGTCAGATAGCAAAAATTATGTAAAATCTACCCGGGAAATCTATCAAGAAAGTGTGAAGAGTTATGAGACTTTGATCAGAAAATGGTATGATGGACAGATGTTGGAGACCGATGAATATCTATTTTTAAGAAATACTACTCCTGTGGTGGCAACCTTTTATCACATACCGAAAATTCATAAAGACAATGTGAAACCACCAGGCAGACCAATCGTGTCTTCCCAAGGAAGTCTAACAGAACACATGTCCATGTTTATTGACTATTTTCTGTTTTCATTTGTGTCTCATCTTGATTCTTATGTGAAAGACACTAAAGACTTCTTGAGCAAGCTCAACACTCTAATTTGGGATGCCAATTATAAACTTATGGTATTGGACATTACCAGTTTATACACATGCATAAAACATGAAGACGGTATAAAAGCTGTCCAATTCTTTCTTAACAAAGGATCATTGAGATTTGCAGCGCATAATTCTATGTTAATAGAATTTACCAACTTCTGCCTCTCGAACAATATTTTTGTTTTTGAGGATCAATTTTTCAAACAGGTCTCAGGTACGGCGATGGGCACCTGTTTCGCCCCCAGCTATGCCAACCTGTTTGTAGGCTGGTGGGAGGGGCAGGTGCCCAGAACCTATGAGAGAGGAAACATCAAGGGTGAGGTCAAAGCATGGTATCGATATATCGATGACCTGTTCATTGTCTGGGATGGCACAGTAGAATCGGCTAGAGATTATATAGAAATTTTAAACAATAATGATCTCAACTTACATTTTTCGGGTACAGTAAGTCCAGTGGCAGTAGACTATCTGGACCTAAAAGTGTTTGTTTCCGCAGGCAAGCTGGAAACTGCTCTTTACCGCAAAAGTACAGCGGGCAATTCCATTCTCTTTGCAACCAGCAATCATCCGTCGAAATTAATCCAGAGCATTCCATATGGAGAGCTCTTGAGATTAAAACGGAATAGCTCCAGATCTTGTGATTTCGAGGCTGCTGCAAAAGACTGTATATCCAGATTCTGTGTAAGGGGCTATGATAAGATACATCTGGAAAAGACACTAGCCAAGGTCAGGGGGATCCCTAGACAGCAGTTACTGGAGGAAAAGAGTGGAACCAGCAAAAATGCAGGGTCAGTTGACTCCCCAGAAGCCAAGTTCAGAATCATCACCACGTACTCTGCAGAAGCCAATTTTTTTAAACGAATGTTAAAGAAAAATTGGCATATTCTCAAAAGTGACAATATCTTGGGGGAAGATATTCCAAACTACCCCATGATAACCTTCAAAAAGGCGAGATCACTTAAGGATAGGCTAGTCAGTAGTCATCTAGTGAAACAACCTACTATGCAGGGCACTCTGAAACATATGCAGGGTTTTTTTCCCTGCGGTAAGTGCAAGGCCTGCTCAAATAGCAAGAGGGTTTTGACATACACAGTCCCTGATGTAAATCTTAAAAAACCTATCCTCAAGTTTCTAACCTGTAGCACATCCTACGCAGTCTATTGCCTCGTCTGCCCGTGTGGACTGCTGTACATAGGCAGTACCATTCATTCATTAAAGATTCGTATATTGGAGCACAGGAGAGCAATATTGAAGAGTGACGCCTCATATCCAGTAGCAAGGCACTATGATGATAAACATCCCAACAGTAAAAACTTTTTACAGTTTTTTGGCCTTGACTATATTCCAGATAACATCAGAGGAGGGGATCGTCTCAAAAAGCTACGCAGGTTAGAATCACGCTACATTATAGACTTACAAACTAAGTTCCCTCGTGGCTTGAATAGTAATGAGGAACTATCGGTACACCTGGGATCCTAGTAAAGAGTTGGTCATGGTAACAATGATATCAATGTAAATATGTGGGGTGTGGTGGGGCAATGACCACTATGGTGAGCTTTTAACGTTGCCTTTTTCAGTTACTTTTTTGCTTTTGTAGAAAATAGTTGGACAGTAAGGCCGATTCACGGCTTGATCGATTGCCATGCCGATACACGGCTTGATTTTGTGTAGTAGAGCAGATGCCAGAAAGCGTAAGCCGATACACGGCTTTATGAATTAATATTTACGCAAAATTGATGTTCAAAATATTGATGTGCTGGTACTTGAGACAATATGCCTTTATCAAGTTTGTTAATTTTGACAATTTTGCCAATTTTGATTAATTTGTACGTAACCAGTATGTATGTGTATATGTTTATCTACTCATATACCTGATTTTGAACACATTTCAAAATGGCGCTGTATTATCTATGCACTTTACGCTGTCCTCTTTCTATGTTTAAATCCATGATGCATTGAAAGATTTAAATAATGGCGTTTTACGGTGTGCTGTGAACACCGAGGAAGGCAGATCGCCGAAACGCGTCTGTTCTGGGAATAAAGTCCCGTTGACACGCTACCCGTGAGTGCTTAATTCTTTACGATTAGAGAATTTTGGAGCGAGAATGTTATGCGGCTGGCACCGCCGCACTTACAGCACCCGACCGTGAGTGACTCGGACGAAGGTGCGAAGGGAGCAGTAATATATATATATATATATATACATATATACATATATATATATATATATATATATATATATATATATATATATATATATATATATATATATATATGTATATATATACATGTATATATATTTAAAAAAATTGTGAATGATTTTTAGTTAGGAAAACTATATTCATTCTTTTTTATATATATATTATACATAAGTCGTGCACCCTTCGCGCACCCTACACGATGGCTGCGTGCATTCCGGTAGCCATTTTGAAAAGTCGCGCTGGGGTCGCGACTTCGGCGTAATTTCTAAAGTATGAAAAATCTTTAAATTAATTATAAATAAAAGTTTTCCTTTAAAGTGTTTGTCTAAATTTATTAATAAAAGTATTTTTAAAGTATTATTTTCAATATAATTTTGACTAAAAATTATTCAATTATTATTGGATTCTGAGGTTAGGAGGGATGGCCATTTTGCTCGATCTGTTTTGCAAGATTTTTTGGTCTAGTCAGGTGGACACCCTCCTCCGGGTGAGGTACGGCTTGAGGATTCTCTTCATAGGTGAGGAATCCACAGGCAGAAGTATCCATCAGAAGAGCAAGTTACTTACCTTCGGTAACGCATTTTCTGGTGGATACAGTATCTGCCTGTGGACTCCTCACTGTCCCACCCGCCTCCCCGTTGTCTACCTGTTTCTTCTAAAAAGATGCTTTTACTGTTTGGCATGAATGTTTTTAATATGTCTTAATCATGCTTATGTTTTAATATGAGAAATGGTTCATTTGTTGCTATTTCTTTATGCCTTTATTGGTTATGCATTTGCATATATAAATATATTTTTATATATATATATATATATATATATATATATATATATATATATATATATATATATATATATATATATATATATATATATATATATATATATATATATATATATATACATACATATATATATTTGATTTCCAAAGTCCTTCAAAATGCAAATAATGCAACAGCAGGAACAGACTACTCCGTGACTGCAAAATAAAGTGCTTTTATTCTTCAAAACAGCAGCATGACGCGTTTCGACCAGGAAACCCGGTCTTGATCACATGACATGTACAAAGATCATAGAGTTTAAATAGCATGTAGTGAACCGCCAAAACGGCTAACCATAGAATGGAAATAGAAAAAATACTAGATAAATCGCTACAGGTCTGAAATGTTTATATATATATTCACAAAAAAAAACATAGGTTTCAGGCGCGTTATAGTTAGCTGGACATTTAGTACGTACAAAACCCTAGAAATTCCCCTGTTATATTTAGTTCAGCTAACTATAACTCGAGCAACCGCAATGCACTGCTGATGATGTCACATATTATATCACTCATGACATGGTCAGTGACATCACTGATGACATCACTGATGACATCTGAAATGACGCGGGAGGTGCGCGGATCCCGCTAAATATTTAATATTTAAAAAAACATATATATATGTATTTCATGTGAATATTAATTGAAGACAAGCTCTAAACTAGTCTTAAAACTAATACATTTTTACATCTAATCCTATAATTTTTTTTAATTCAATTTCGCGGATGCGCGCTGGGTGCGTGCTGCGTATGCGACCTGCAAAAAAAGAGATTTGATTGGTTCATTACACTTCCTCTTCTAACTATTGAAAGACCCCACCCAATTCAATCATTCTTCTTTGACCTTCTTTGGAGGAGCATCTCTTTGCAGAGAAGAAGATTTTTTTAGACTAAGTTTACACTTAGCTCTAACTTTTTTCAACTAAAAATGGCTTCAGGGCAGCAGGCATCACCTGCATCTCCTCATACATCTGAGGATGAATTTTTGGAGGAGGCACCACGCAAAGAACGTTTTTCTTCAGTGGTGTGGAAATTTTTTACTTTTCTCGAGGGGCAGAATAAGACCAATGCCACCTTGGTCACATGCAAGATTTGCAAAAGAGTGCTGTCGCGAAGGGGTCCTAACAAGAAATACTCGTGCGGCATGGCTAGTATGATGAAGCACCTAAGGACCCTTCATCCAAACAATCTTGCACGAGAAGAGTGCAAACGGATGAGAAACACTCCTGCTCCTGCGCCTTCCACCTCATCGCAGCCGAGCACTTCAAGAGTGCATCCATCAGCCCAAAATGTGGACATCCGTCCTCAATTTCAATTTTTAAAAGTGCTCTGCACTAAGTGCAATGCGACTTTGTGCTACGGTGAGCAGTCGATCGATCTGATCTGCCGCCGGCGAGAAAGTCACATTTGCTAGTTTTTTTTGTTTTTTTTTATTGTTCCCTGAAGTTCATTGTTTGGTTCCTCCTGATTCTTTTTTTTTTTTTGCAGAAAAACCAAAAAAAATTAAGAATTGTTCAGAAAACCCCCCAAAAAATAAAAAACAAAAAAGAAGAAAAAAAAAGTTCTTGTAAGAACTAACTTTCCTAGTTTAAAAAAAGAGCTACATTTCTTTGCTAGTGTGTGAAAGTTTAGATGAATGTATGTGTAGTATATAATTGACTGAATGAATGCATTAGTAGCAAATGGTGAATGTATAAGTGCAGAACTAAGAGGAAGTGCTGCAGCATCACACAGTAACCTCTTTAACTGCAGTGTGCTGTAGTACTTCTGAAGCACAGGGATGCAACATATGTACATAAATATGTTGCAAATCTATGCTTCTCTCTGCACGGCTGCTTAAACTGCAGCCATGTGGTGACACAGGCACCCTTGCACCATAGTGCAAGGATATCTGTGTCATGTGCTGTTTGTTTTTGTGCAGGAAGACACACCTTCCTGCACAAAAACAATCAGTAAAGGCATTTTTCTCTTTAAATATATGCTGAGCATTGTAGCATGCATTGAAGATATAAAAATGTGGAGAAATGAAAACAATTCTCCTTGTTGTGCTTTCCTACACCAATTTTAGAATGGTGCAGCATTCACACACATATCGAGATTTATGATTTATGATAAATCTAGACATGTGTCTTGTTCTATGAGTATTCAGTCAATCATGCACAACAACACTTATAGAACACCCTTTCAACGCAAACTGGTGTGCATAATGAGGTTGTATTTACATGGAGTATAAAAAGTGCACAGAGTGCCTTTTCCTCTCTTTGTAAATATGAAAGAGTATCTTGCGCAATAACCATGTTACAAAAAGTGACATATTTCCGGTTTTAAAATTCCTTGCGAATGATAGAAGGTAAGCACAGAGTTTTGTCTGCAAAGATGTTCAAAGAAGAATGATTGAAATGATTGTGGTCCTTCAATAGGTACAATGGGAAATATTATGAACCCCTCAAATCTCTTTTTTTGCAGGTCACATGATATCTGATTATGGTCAGATTTCAAAACTACATAGGTATAAACAGAGTGTTTTTAGAAACGTGTTTCAACTTTGTAGCTTCTTGCAGACCTCCTCATTCTGCATATTGAGACTTAGTTAAACTTACCTTTACAGTAATAGGAATAAAAAATGGTATACATTTTTTTCAGATTTTCATTGCAATCTAGATTCATATAAATTGCTTATTTTAAAATTTGGATCTGTGAAAGAAAAGGAAAAAAAATTATAACATGTAATAATACATTTTTTACAACACAGCATAATTTCTACAAAGTAATTTGTTTGCCTTTTTTGCTGTTCTCAGAATATATAGAATTTCACTAAAAATAGTGATTTCAATCGTACTCATCACCTAACAGCGGGCAAAAAAAAAACAATCAGAAAAATTGTTAAAAAAACAACAACATGCTATTCTCAGCAAAATACCACAAGATATATAAAATGCTTACGGCTAACAATATTTTATAAGTTTAACATACAAAAACTGTAAATGTTGCCGCATTCAAATATTCACCGAATCTGAGGATACATTTTTGGAGAAGGCACCACGCCCACAACGTTTTTCTTCAGTGGTGTGGAAATTTTTTACTTTGCCCGAGGGGCAAACAAAGACCAATGCCACCTTGGTCACGTGCAAGATTTGAAAAAGAGTTCGCGAGGGGATCCTAACAAGAAATTCTCGGACGGCACGGTAAGTATGATAAAACACCTAAGGACCCTTCATCCAAACAATCTTGCACGAGAAGAGTGCAAAGGATGAGAAACACTCCTTCTCCTGGGCCTTTCTGAGTTTCTTTTCTTTTTCTTTTTTTTTCTGGCATGATTTCTCTATTTTTACGTTGAAAAACAGTATCTATAAAAAAGAAACACAAATAAATGTATATTAATAACTTTCAAATTTATACTATTCCATTACTGTACAAACACATTTTATATAAAAACTGACTAAGAAACTATAGCCCTGAACCACAAGTGTGACGATGGTTAAAACACACATGCATAGTGCATACTACTTTGAAGCAGTTCATGCCCTAAAGCCTACCTCACAAAAAGACTACATGCTAACTGACTGAATGATTACAGTACTATAAGGAGACACACTGGGTGAGTGACAGGGTGTTTGCTAGAAGTGTATGAATACTGATTGGGGAATTGGAGGTGTGAAAGACAACTGTGTAGGTGATTAGAGGACTGCATGCATAGTGAATAGGCATTTGAAGCAGTCTATGTGCTAAGGCCTGGCTCACTGCATGAGTACTTGGGTACTGACGGAATGATTAGACTACAGCAAGGAGAGTGTCTGGGTGAATTTATAAGTGGTTGGCTTTTGACACAGTGAATGGATTAGTACTTGGTACTGAATGGGTCACTAGAGGAGTGCATAGGGAGTGACAGGATGTTTGCTGGACTGTATGGATACTGACTAGGGAATTGAAGGTGTGAAAGACAAGTGTATAGTATGTTAGAAGACTGCATGCATACTGCATAGACATTTGAAGCAGTCTATGTGGTAATGTATGGTTCACACATGAGTACTTGGAAACTGACTAAATCATCAGACTACTGCTAGGACAGTGCCTGGGTAAAACTTTTACATTTTCAGTTCTGGCACAGTGAAGAGAATAGTACATGGTACTCCACTTTAGTGTCAAACCCTGACTCATTTTATCAATGCATAAGCAAAGAATAGCTTCTAAAGCTACTACAACTTGACAATATGACCGGTTTTAAAACAGTTATCTGTCAGCAAATACACGATGTTACCAAATGCTTCTATCACAATCCTTACCCAAATGCACACAGACTCACAATGTGATTTTAGACAAGCAGCACTATCCTAGGAGTTTACCAAAACTCATTCACTAGTCTAGAAGAGGTAAGGGTACTGCACACAAACTACATATTTAAGTACAGCACATTAGTGTCAAAGCATGACTCATTTAATCAACGTATAAGCAAAGACTGGCTTCTAATGCTACTAAAACTTGACAACATGACAGTTTTAAAAGAGTTATCTGCCAGAAAATACACAATGTTACCAAATGCTTCTCTCACAGTGGTTCCCAAATGCACACAGACTCACAGTGTGATTCTAGACAACAACCACTATACCTAGGAGTTTACCAAAAATCATTCACTACTGTGGAAGTGGTAAGGGAACTGCACTATCTACATATTTCAGGACTGCACTTTTGTGTCAAAGCCTAACTCATTTAATCAACGCATAAGCAAAGACTGGCTTCTAATGCTACTAAAACTTGACAACATGACAGGTTTTAAAAAAGTTATCTGTCAGAAAATACACAATGTTACCAAATGCTTCTCTCACAGTGGTTCCCACATGCACTCAGATCAGAGTGTGATTCTAGACAAGCACCACTATCCCTAGGAGTTTACCAAAACTCATTCACTACAGTGGAAGTGATAAGGGAACTGCACACAATCTACATATTTCCGGACTGCACTTTTGTGTCAAAGCCTGACTCATTTAATCAAAGCATAAGCAAAAACTGCCTTCTAATGCTACTAAAACTTGACAACAAGACAGGTTTTAAAACAGTTATCTGTCAGCAAATACACAATGTTACCAAATACTTCTCTCACAGTGGTTCGCAAATGCACACAGACTCACAGTGTGATTCTAGACAAGCAACACTATCCCTAGCAGCTTACAAAAACTCATTCACTACTGTGCAAGGGGTCAGGAGACTACACACAATCTACATATTAAAGTACAGCACATTAGTGTCAAAGCATGACTTATTTTATCAATGCATAAGCAAAGATTGGCTTCTAATGCTACTAAAACTTGACAACATGACAGGTTTTAAAACAGTTATCTGTCAGCAAATACACAATGTTACCAAATGCTTCTCTCGCAGTGGTTCCCAAATGCACACATACTCACTGTGTGATTCTAGACAAACAACACTATCCCTTGCACTATACCAAAACACATTTCTTCATCTAGAAGGAGTACTACATTTTAGTATAGAAACATAACTCATTTCACAAATTCATAAACAATGACTGGTTTCTAATTCTACCAAAATATAAAAACAGCACAGTTATCTGTCTGCAAACACATGAAAAACACAAATGCTTATCACAGAATGGTTTCTACATGCACACACACTGTCAATAAGATTGTAGAGAAAAAAAGTACTCCTACACTTTAGCAGGAGAAATACATTAGTCTGATTAAAATCAAAATAGTCTACATACATCCCCTCACAATTAAATAACTCACCTTTCAAGTTGTTTTGTAGATTAAGAAGTACATCAGTCACACACCAGATATCAGTCACACACCAGATTTTCTTTTACAGAATCTCTGCACTGTGCACCTCTCAGCAAAAACAAAGAATGGCAAAGTTTCCCTTTCATTTTCCACACATATACATGTAAACATCAAATCACAATCCGTCACACATAAATTCAAAAGCAAACACACATTTCTATTGGTTAAACATTTCAACCCTTTCCAAATGAAATACATTTCAACCCTTCCCCCAATCTGCCTTCTGCCTGTTACCATAGAAACAGGTCATGGAACACTGCACTGAGCACACAGGCCACAAGTTCAGCACACAATGTTGCTAAACAAAACAGCAAGTGTGCTTGACATTTCAACATATCAGCTTATCATATATAATGTTCCTTACAATTAGTTTTTGTTAACCAATAAGAATCATGCGTTTAAAAAACAGAAATATACACCCTACCTTTCAGTGTAGAAAGTTGTCATACAACCAACGATTTCTTGTCTTTTTTCAAAAAAAATTTCCTTGGATCCGCGCACCCAACGCAAGATGATCCGTGCACCAAACGTGATAGGATGCGTGCACCCTGCGCGCATTTCGCCGTTTTTTTTTTTAAATAGGGGGCCCCAGGGGGTCCTTCTGGGACCCCCTAAGCACCTCTAGAGGGTCAGAGTATTTCCACTCCGCCCCCTTTATATGTTTTACACACTTATTCCCCTTGCTTCTTCAGCCTCCCTTCTATCGAGGCCGAAAATGGCCGCCAACAGTTCCTGGTTTCGAATGTAGAGAGACACTCGACAGCCAATTAGCATTCAGCGCGCGATCGGGACGGTGCGCGCTCGATTCGGGGAGGGTGTGCTTACGATGCGGGTAGGGTCCGCGGATCCTCCCCGGCCATAGATATCAGTAACTTTTTTACCCTGATTTTCTCAGGAACTAATGAACAGATTCACAACATTTATGCAAAAGGCACGAGTCAGAACTGAGGACTACCTCTTTGCCAAATTTGGTGTCATTCCGTTTAGCGGTTCGGGCTGTAGCTGCGACAACAGAACCTATGGGAAATTGCATGGGGAAAACGCGTTTTGGGATCCACCTTTTTTCTCGGCCCCCACTTTACGAATCACCACGAAATTTTCAGGGTACGAGCGGAGCGGAGCTGGCCAAAAGTTTGGAAAATTTTGCGAGGTTGCATCAACCGGCGCCAGACTTATTGGGAATAGAATGTTGCGAATTTCCTATGGAAAATAGGTCCTAACTATAACTATCTACTGGCGACCGCCAGTAGATAACATGTATATATATATAAAAAATATTAAATCCCAGGCATCCGGAAGAATTACAAGTAAGGAGACTGTGTCACTTTAACGCTATTAAGCTGGATTGCACAAAGACACAAATCTTCACTGTGACATTGACAGTATTGGTGCATTGTGGTACATGGAGTATTTAATCCTGGTCACATGTTTGTTGTAATTAACTGCACTACAATTGCCCACCTGTGATCAAGGCTATTTAAAGCTGAAACGCGTAAGGTAAAGTTCATTCTGCTTTTACTGGCGATTGGATTTCCAAAATAAAAATACCAGAATGCTGTGGAGTTGGCCTTCAAAATTTTCTTTTCGGTGGTGGTGTGCCATAATACGGGCGTCTCCTTGCCCGCCTTGAAGCTGCCCTGCAGGGACGGTGGCTCCCATCACTAGGAGACTTTCAGCAGATATTAAATTGGGGAGCATGTCCCGCTTACCTGCTGGTGTGACGCAGAAGGATTTCCGAGGAATTTCACCCAGTGAGGCGAGAAAGGGAAGGGAGAGGACAAGTGTGTTTATCTCCCTGTCAACTCCGACTGAACTCTGTGTTTTAAAGTATGATTTGTGAAATGCAGCAGTTGGCAATGAGCTACAAAAACATGCACTTGTGACATTTACTTTACATCCCAGGCATCCGGAAGAATTACAAGTAAGGAGACTGTGTCATTTTAACGCTATTAAGCTGGATTGCACAAAGACACGAGTCTTCACTGTGACATTGACAGTATTGGTGCATTGTGGTACATGGAGTATTTAATCCTGGTCACATGTTTGTTGTAATTAACTGCACTACAATTGCCCACCTGTGATCAAGGCTATTTAAAGCTGAAACGCGTAAGGTAAACTTCATGCTGCTTTTACTGGCGAATGGATTTCCAAAATAAAAATACCAGAATGCTGTGTAGTTGGGCTTCAAAATGTTCTTTTCGGTGGTGGTGTGCCATAATACAGGCGTCTCCTTGCCCGCCTTGAAGCCGCCCTGCAGGGTCGGTGGCTCCCGTCACTAGGAGACTTTCAGCAGATATATATATATATATATATATTATCTACGGCGGTCGCCAGTAGATAGTTATAGTTAGGACCGAGTTTCCATAGGAAATCTGAAAATTCTATTTTGAATAACTTTGGCGCCGGTTGACGAATCCTCGCGAAATTTTCAAAACTAATGGGGCACTCCGTTCAGCTCCTACCCTCAAAGCCTCGGGGTGATTCGTCAAGCGGGGGCCGAGAAAAAAGGGGGGTCCCAAAACGCGTTTTCCCCATGCATTTTTCCATAGGACCTTTAGTCGAAGGTATAGCCCGAACGGCTGAACAGAATTACTTGAAATTTGGCAGAGAGGTAGTCCTCAGGTCAGGGAAGTGCCTTTTGCAGGTCTGGTGTCAATCTGTTCAGTAGTTCCTGAGAAAACAGCATTTAAAAGCATATAAATATCTATAAGCGCGCACCGTGCGTGCACCGTGCAGGCACCGTGCGAGCACCCTAACGTGCGCGAGCGTAATTCTGATTGGTGGTTACATGATAGTCAACGTTCGAATCGGTCGAAATCAGGAAGTGTCGGCCGCCATTTTGTTTGTTTTCAGTGCGAGTGTGAAAAAGGAAGGTGGCGAACTTGAAAAGGGGGCAGGGTAGAGAGTTCCTGACCCCCTAGCCATTGTCAGGGGGTGCCTGAAGGACCCCGAAGGCAGAAAAAAAAAAACATTTTTTTTTTTTAAATCGCGGGGGTGCGTGCACCTTGCGCGCACGGTGAAAAACCCCCAAAAAATAATAATACATAAATAAATTAGCATTTAAAAAAACGTACAAATTCACTGAAAAAACCATAGGTTTCACACACGTTATAGTTAGGAATTAGCATTTAAAAAACCTTGCAAATTCACTTAAGAAACCATAGGTTTCACACATGTTATAGTTAGGTGGATATTTCACTCGTAAAAAACCAATGAAATTCCCCCGTTATAGTTAGTTCAGATAACTATAACTTGCGCGACCGCCACTCTATCACAAGGATGATGTCATCAGTGATGTCATGAGTGATGCCACTGACCATGTCATGAGTGATGTAATATGTGACGTCATGAGCAGTGGATTGCGGGCGCGTGAGTTATAGTTATCTGAACTAACTATAACGGGGGAATTTCATTGTTTTTTTATGAGTGAAATATCCACCTAACTATAACATGTGTGAAACCTATGGTATATATATATATATATATATATATATATATATATATATATATATATATATATATATATATATATATATATATATATATATATATATATATATATATATATATATATATATATATATATATATATTTAGTATAATACTATGAATACATGTGAAAATGTGTCAGTCTACCTGTTTACCTCGGTGGCATGGAAAAAATGGGTGGAACTGACGTCAGCACGCTGACGAGGTCCTCTTATGGCTCCTATGAGATCATACTGTGTCCCGAGCGGAGCCATGCTATTATAACATTGTCGTTGAAGTGGGAGAGCTAGGAAAGAATTTCCGCGGAATGCTGGCACAGGGGATATTCACCTAAGTGTTCAGGCTAGTCCTTTGGGAGCAACTGTTTATGTTGCCACTCCAGAAACCAAAACCAGTGATCGGAGGGCAGAGGCCCTGCAGATGGCACACGTGATGGGGAGCCCAGTCGTGTGCACCGGCAGGGTAGCGAAGTGACAAGCACCACTACCCACAAAAAAGGTAACAAGGGTACTGAATAACACAGGATCTTCTCTTTGTATCTGGCTTCAACAACAAGGTTAAAATCCCCTAGTTCCAAAATGTAGAATTAGTGCTCCAACGGTCTTCAAGAGGACCTGCGATGGATGCCACTTCTGCCTTCCGTACACTGGAGGCGGCACATGGGTCACGTGTTACAGTCATACTGCGGATGGACGCACACTCATTGACATTTCATGGCACTGCTCCACACTTCGGGGACAATGCTTTCCATTAGATGTGTTTTCTGATGACGCGTCGTGCCGGCCCCGTCCAACAGCATAACCCCTTTAGATCCAAACAGACTCTTCCACTCTCTCACCGGACATGAAACCAGGCCACGCAGACACTTTCTCAATACAACAGCCGGAAATTTACTTTTCGGTAAAAAAAGACACATTCCTTCCTCCTAATTTATCAAATAAACGACTCACTGAAGAACAGGGGCCAGCTTCGATCGGTAAACAGCCGTTACAATGACTTTTTTACTTCGTGATACTATTACAACGCATGCATTACCACGCATGCGTTGTACATCGCAAAGTCATTACAGCGCATTTTTTTAGAACGCATGGTCCTTTACCACGCATTCCTTTACAACAAATTTTGTTGTAAAGGTATGTATGGTAAATATAGACGATCCACGTCGTTGTAAGGAAACAGAGGCTGTTCCGTTTCCTCACAACGACGTGCACCGCCCCTCAGAGACGACATGAAGCAGGAACCACGAGGAGAGAGGAACCACAAAGAGTGAGAGGTAAAGGGGATTGGGCATGGGGTGGTGGTTAATTTTCTAGGGTTTAGGGTAGTGCAGTGGTCTTTGGGTAGTGTAGGGGGTCGTGCTGGGGATAGTGTTTAGGGTTAAGGGTAGTACAGTGGTGTTTGTGTAGTGTAGGAGGTCATGCTGAGTGTACATTTAGGGTTTATGGTAGTGCAGTGGTGTTTGGGTAGTGTAGGGGGTCATGCTGGGGGTAGATTTACGGTTTAGGGTAGTGCAGTGGTGTTTGGGTAGTGTAGAAAGTCGTGCTGGGGGAGTTTTTTAGGGTTTAGGGTAGTGCAGTGGTGTTTGGGTAGTGTAGGGGGTCGTGCTGGGGTAGTGTTTTAGGGTTTAGGGTAGTGCAGTGGTGTTTGTGTAGTGTAGGGGGTAGTGTTTTAGGGTTTTGGGAAATGCAGTGGTGTTTGTGTGGTGTAGGGGGTCATGCTGGGGGTATTGTTTTAGGGTTTAGGGTAGTGCAGCGGTGTTTGTGTAGTCTAGGGGGTCATGTTTCAGGGTTTAGGGTAGTGCAGTGGTCTTTGGGTAGCGTAGGGGGTCGTTTGAGGGGTAATGTTTTATGATTTAGGGTAGTGCAGTGGTCTTTCAGTAGAGTAGGTGGTCATGCTGGGGGGAGTGATTTAGGGTTTACGGTAGTGCAGTGGTGTTTGGGTTGTGTAGGGGGTCGTGCTGGGGGTAGTGTTTTAGGGTTTAGGGTAGTGCAGTAGTGTTTGGGTAGTGTAGGGGGTCATGCTGGGGGTAGTGGTTTAGGGTATAGGGTAGTGCAATGGTGTTTGGGTAGTGTAGGGGGTACTGCTGGGTGTAGTGATTTAGGGTTTAGAATAGTGCAGTGGTGTTTGGGCAGTGTAGGGGGTACTGCTGGGGGTAGTGTTTTAGGGTTTAGGGTAGTGTAGTGGTGTTTGGGTGGTGTGAAGGATACTGCTGGGGGTAGTGTTTTAGGTTTTAGTGTAGTGCAGTGGTATTTGGGTAGTGTAGGGGGTCGTAATGGGGGTAGTGTTTTAGGGTTTAGCGCAGTGCAGTGGTATTTGTGTAGTGTAGGGGGTAGTGTTTTAGGGTTTAGGGTAGTGCAGTGGTGTTTGTGTAGTGTTGGGGGTCGTGCGCGGGTATTGTTTTAGGGTTTAGGGTAGTGCAGCTATGTTTGTGTAGTGTAGGGGGTCGTGTTTCAGGGTTTAGGGCAGTGCATTGGTCTTTGGGTAGAGTAGGGGGTCCTTTGGGGGTAGTGTTTTAGGGTTTAGGGTAGTGCAGTGGTCTTTGGGTAGTGTAGGTGGTCCTGCTGGGGTAGTGTTTTAGGGTTTCTGGTAGTGCAGTGGTGTTTGGGTAGTGTAGGGGGTTGTGCTGGTGGTAGTGTTTTAGGGTTTAGGGTAGTGCAGTGGTGTTTTGGTAGTTTAGGGGGTCGTGCGGGGGTAGTGTTTTAGGGTTTAGGGTAGTGCAGTGGTCTTTGGGTAGTATAGGGGGTCGTGCTGGAGGTAGTGTTTTGTGGTTTAGGTTAGTGCAGTGGTGTTTGGGTAGTCTAGGGGTCATGCTGCGGGTAGTGTTTTAGGGTTTCTGGTAGTGCAGTGGTGTTTGGGTAGTGTAGGGGGTTGTGCTGGTGGTAGTGTTTTAGGGTTTAGGGTAGTGCAGTGGTGTTTGGGTAGTGTAGGGGGTCATGCTGGGGAAGTGTTTTAGGGTTTAGGGTAGTGCAGTGGTGTTTGGGTAGTGTAGGGGGTCGTGCTGGGGGAAGTGTTTTAGGGCTTAGGGTAGTGCATTTGTGTTTGTGTAGGGTAGCGGGTTGTGCTGGGGGTAGTGTTTTAGGGTTTAGGGTAGCACAGTGGTGTTTGTGTAGTGTAGGGGGTCATGCTGGGGGTAGTGTTTTAGGGTTTAGGGTAGAGCAGTAGTGTTTGGGTAGAGTAGGGGGTTGTGCTGGGGGTAGTGTTTTCGGGTTTAGGGTAGTGCAGTGGTATATTGGTAGTGTAGGGGGTTGTACTGTGGGTAGTGTTTTAGGGTTTAGGGTAGTGCAGTGGTGTTAGGGTAGTGTAGGGGGTGGTGCTGGGGGTAGTGTTTTAGGGTTTAGGGTAGTGCAGTGGTGTAAGGGTTGTGTAGGGGGTCGTGCTGGGGATATTGTTTTAGGGTTTAGGGTAGTGGAGTGGTGTTTGGGTAGTGTAGGGGGTCGTGCTGGGGGTAGATTTAGGGTTTAGGGTAGTGCCGTGGTGTTTGGGTAGTGTTGGTGGTCGTGCTGGGTGTAGTGTTTTACGGTTTAGGGTAGTGCAGTGGTGTTAGAGTAGTGTAGGAGGTCATGCTCGGGGTAGTGGTTTAGGGTTTAAGGTAGTGCAGTGGTGTTTGGGTAGTGTAGGGGGTCGTGATGGAGTAGTGTTTTAGGGTTTAGCGTAGTGCAGTGGTATTTGTGTAGTGTAGGGGGTAGTGTTTTAGGGTTTAGGGTAGTGCAGTGGTGTTTGTGTAGTGTAGGGGGTCGTGCGGGGTGTATTGTTTTAGGGTTTAGGGTAGTGCAGCTGTGTTTGTGTAGTGTAGGGGGTCGTGTTTCAGGATTTACGGCAGTGCAGTGGTCTTTGGGTAGTGTAGGGGGTCATTTGGGGGGTACTGTTTTAGGGTTTAAGGTAGTGCAGTGGTCTTTGGGTAGTGTAGGTGGTCGTGCTGGGGGTAGTGTTTTAGGGTTTCTGGTAGTGCAGTGGTGTTTGGGTAGTGTAGGGGGGTGTGCTGGGGGTAGTGTTTTAGAGTTTAGGGTAGTGCAGTGGTGTTTGGGTAGTGTAGGGGGTCATGCGGGGGTAGTGTTTTAGGGTTTAGGGTAGTGCAGTGGTCTTTGGGTAGTATAGGGGGTCGTGCTGGAGGTAGTGTTTTACGGTTTAGGGTAGTGCAGTGGTGTTAGGGTAGTCTAGGGGGTCATGCTGGCATAGTGTTTTAGGGTTTAGGGTAGTGCAGTGGTGTTTGGGTAGTGTAGAGGGTCGTGCTTGGGGGAGTGTTTTAGGGTTTAGGGTAGAGCATTTTTGTTTGTGTAGGGTAGCGGGTTGTGCTGGGGGTAGTGTTTTAGGGTTTAGGGTAGTGCAGTGGTGTTTGGGTAGTGTAGGGGTCGTGCTGGGGGTAGTGATTTAGGGTTTAGGGCAGTGCAGTGGTGTTTATGTAGTGTAGGGGATCATGCTGGTGGTCGTGTTTTAGGGTTTAGGGCAGTGCAGTTGTGTTTGTATAGTGTAGGGGGTCATGCTGGGGGTAGTGATTTAGGGTTTAGGGTAGAGCAGTAGTGTTTGGGGGGAGTAGGGGGTTGTGCTGGGGGTAGTGTTTTAGGGTTTAGGGTAGTGCAGTGGTATATTGGTAGTGTAGGGGGTCGTGCTGTGAGTAGTGTTTTAGGGTTTAGGGTAGTGCAGTGGTGTTAGGGTAGTGTAGGGGGTGGTGCTGGGGGTAGTGTTTTAGGGTTTAGGGTAGTGGAGTGGTGTTAGGGTTGTGTAGGGGGTCGTGCTGGGGATAGTGTTTTAGGGTTTAGGGTAGTGCAGTGGTGTTTGGGTAGTGTAGGGGGTCGTGCTAGGGGTAGAGTTAGGGATTAGGGTAGTGCCATGGTGTTTGGGTAGTGTAGGTGGTCATGCTGGGGGTAGTGTTTTAGGGTTTAGGGTAGTGCCGTTGTGTTCGGGTAGTGTAGAGGGTCGTAATGGGGATAGTGTTTTAGGGTAGTGCAGTGGTGTTTGGGTTGTGTAGGGGATCATGCTGGGGGTAGATTTAGGGTTTAGGGTAGTGCAGTGGTGTTTGGGTAGTGTAGGGGGTCGTGCTGGGGGTAGTGTTTTAGAGTTTAGGGTAGTGCAGTGGTGTTTGGGTTGTGTAGGGGATCATGCTGGGGGTAGATTTAGGGTTTAGGGTAGTGCAGTGGTGTTTGGGTAGTGTAGGGAGTGGTGCTGTGGGGAGTGTTTTAGGGTTTAGGGTAGTGCAGTGGTGTTTGTGTAGTGTAGGGGGTCATGCTGGGGGTAGTGTTTCAGGGTATAGGGTAGTGCAGTGGTGTTTCGGTAGTGCAGGGGGTACTGCTGGGGGTAGTGTTTTAGGGTTTAGGATAGTGCAGTGGTGTTTGGGTAGTGTAGGGGGTACTGCTGGGGGTAGTGTTTTAGGGTTTGGGGTAGTGCAGTGGCGTTTGGGTAGTGTAGGGGGTACTGCTGGGGGTAGTGTTTAGGGTTTAGGGTAGTGCAGTGGTGTTAGGGTAGTGTAGAGGGTCGTGCTGGGGATAGTGTTTTAGGGTTTGGGGTAGTGCAGTGGTGTTCGGGTAGTGTAGGGGGTCATGCTGGGGGTAGTGTTTAGGGTAAAGCAGTGGTGTTTGGGTAGTGTAGGGGGTCATGCTGGGGGAAGATTTAGGGTTTAGGGTAGTGCAGTGGTGTTTGGGTAGTGTAGGGGGTCATGTGGGGGTACTGTTTTAGGGTTTAGGGTAGTGCAGTGGTGTTTGGATAGTGTAGGGGGTTGTTCTGTCGGTAGTGTTTTAGGGATTAGGGTAGTGCAGTGGTGTCTGGGTAGTGTAGGGGGTCGTACTGGGGTAGTGTTTTAGGGTTTAGGGAAGTGCAGTGGTGTTCGGGTAGTGTAGGGGGTTGTGCTGGGGTTAGTGTTTTAGGGCTTAGGGTAGTGCAGTGGTGTTTGTGTAGTGTAGGGAGTGGTGCTGGGGGAGTGTTTTAGGGTTTAGGGTACTGCAGTGGTGTTTGTGTAGTGTAGGGGGTTGTGCTGTGGTAGTGTATATGGGGTTTACTGTAGTGCAGTGGTGTTTGGGTAGTGTAGGGGGTCATGCTGGGGGTAGTGTGTTTTAGGGTTTAGGGTAGTGCAGTGGTGTTTGGGTAGTGTAGGGGGTACTGCTGGGGGTAACGTTTTAGGGTTTAGGATAGTGCAGTGGTGTTTGGGTAGTGTAGGGGGTACTGCTGGGGGTAGTGTTTTAGGGTTTAGGGTAGTGCAGTGGTGTTTGGGTAGTGTAGGGGGTACTGCGGGGGGTAGTGTTGTAGGGTTTAGGGTAGTGCAGTGGTGTTTGGGTAGTGTAGGGGGTCATGCTGGGGGTAGTGTTTTAGGGTTTAGGGTAGTGCAGTGGTGTCTGTGTAGTGTAGGGGGAAGTGTTTTAGGGTTTAAGGTAGCGCAGCGGTGTTTGTGTAATGTAGGGGGTCGTGCTGGGGTAGATTTTTAGGGTTTAGGGTAGTGCAGTGGTGTTTATGTAGAGTAGGAGGTCGTGTTTGAGGGTTTAGGGTTGTGCAGTGGTCTTTGGGTAGTGTAGGGGTCGTGTTTTAGGGTTTACGGTAGTGCAGTGGTCTTTGGGTAGTGTAGGGGTCGTGCTGAGGCTTGTGTGTTAGGGTTTAGGGTAGTGCAGTCGTGTTTGGGTAGTGTAGGGAGTGGTGCTGGGGGAGTGTTTTAGGGTGTATGGTAGTGCAGTGGTTTTTGTGTAGAGTAGGGGGTTATGTTTCTGGGTTTAGGGTAGTGCAGTGGTCTTTGGGTAGTGTAGGGAGTTGTTTGGGGGTAGTGTTTTAGGGTTTAGGGTAGTGCAGTGGCCTTTGGGTAGTGTAGGTGGTCGTTCTGGGGGTAGTGTTTTAGAGTTTAGGGTAGTACAGTGGTGTTCGGGTAGTGTAGGGGGTTTTGCTGGGTTAGTGTTTTAGCATTTATGGCAGTGAAGTGGTGTTTGTGTAGAGTAGGGGGTCGTGTTTCAGGGTTTAGGGTAGTGCAGTGGTCTTTGGGTAGTGTAGGGGGTCGTTTTGGGGGGTAGTGTTTTATGGTTTAGGGTAGTGCAGTGGGGTTTGGGTAGTATGGGGGTCGTGCTGGGGCTAGTATTTTAGGGTTTAGGGTAGTGCAGTGGTGTTTGGGTAGTGTAGGGGGTCATGTGGGGGTACTGTTTTAGGGTTTAGGGTAGTGCAGTGGTGTTTAGATAGTGTAGGGGGTTGTTCTGTCGGTAGTGTTTTAGGGATTAGGGTAGTGCAGTGGTGTCTGGGTAGTGTAGGGGGTCGTACTGGGGTAGTGTTTTAGGGTTTAGGGAAGTGCAGTGGTGTTTGGGTAGTGGTGCTGGGGGAGTGTTTTAGTGTGTATGGTAGTGCAGTGGTGTTTGTGTAGAGTAGAGCGTTGTGTTTCAGGGTTTAGGGTAGTGCAGTGGTCTTTGTGTAGTGTAGGGGGTCATGCTGGGGTAGTGTTTTAGAGTTTAGGGTAGTGCAGTAGTGTTCGGGTAGTGTAGGGGGTTGTGCTGGAGTTAGTGTTTTAGGGGTTAGGGTAGTGCAGTGGTGTTTGGGTAGTGTAGGGAGTGGTGCTGTGGGGAGTGTTTTAGGGTTTATGGTAGTGCAGTGGTGTTTGTGTAGAGTAGGGGGTCGTGTTTCAGGGTTTAGGGTAGTGCAGTCGTGTTTGGGTAGTGTAGGGGGTCATTTGGGGGGTAGTGTTTTAGGGTTTAGGGTAGTGCAGTGGACTTTGGGTAGTGTAGGTGGTGATGCTGGGGGTAGTGTTTTAGGGTTTATGGTAGTGCAGTGCTGTTTGGGTAGTGTAGGGGGTCATGCTGGGGATAGTGTTTTAGGGTTTAGGGTAGTGCAGTGGTGTTTGGATAGTGTGGGGGTCGTGCTGGGGGTAGTGTTTTAGGGTTTAGGGTAGTGCAGTGGTGTTTTGGTAGTGTAGGTGGTCATGCTGGGGTAGTGTTTTAGGGTTTAGGGTAGTGCAGTGGTGTTTGGGTACTGTAGGGGGCCGTGCTGGGGGTAGTGTTTTAGGGTTTAGGGTAGTGCATTGGTATTTGTATAGTGTAGTGGGTTGTGCTGGGGGTAGTGTTTTAGGGTTTAGGGTAGTGCAGTGGTGTTTGCGTAGTGTAGGGGTCGTGCTGGGTGTAGTGTTTTAGGGTTTAGGGCAGTGCAGTGCAGTGATGTTTATCTAGTGTAGGGGATCGTGCTGGGGGTTGTGTTTTAGGGTTTAGGGCAGTGCAGTGGTGTTTGTTTAGTGTAGGTGGTCATGCTGGGGATAGTGTTTTACGGTTTAGGGTAGAGCAGTGGTGTTTGGGTAGTTTAGGGGGTTGTGCTGGGGGTAGTGTTTTAGGGTTTAGGGTAGTGCAGAGGTTTATTGGCAGTGTAGGGGGTCATGCTGTGGGTAGTGTTTTAGGGTTTAGGGTAGTGCAGTGGTGATAGGGTAGTGTAGGGAGTGGTGCTGGGGGTAGTATTGTAGGGTTTAGGGTAGTGCAGGGGTGTTAGGGTAGTGTAGGGGGTCGTGCTGGGGATAGTGTTTTAGGGTTTAGGATAGTGTAGTGGTGTTTGGGTAGTGTAGAGGGTCGTGCTGGGGTAGATTTAGGGTTTAGGGTAGCGCAGTGGTGTTTGGGTAGTGTAGGGGGTCGTGCTGGGGGTAGATTTAGGGTTTAGGGTAGTGCAGTGGTGTTTGGGTAGTGTAAGGGGTCGTGCTGGGGGTAGTGTTTTAGGGCCCGATTCACAGAACTAACTTAAGACAAAATCCTAAACTTACTACTTTTGAAATTCACAGAAGTTAGGGTTTTGTCTTAAGTTTGTCTTAAGACTGTCTTAAGTCAGTCTTAAGTCAGTCTTAAGTCAGTCTTAAGTCAGTCTTAAGTCAGTCTTAAGTCAGTCTTAAGTCAGTCTTAAGTCAGTCTTAAGTCTGTCTTAAGTCTGTCTTAAGACAAATTTAAGACAAAATCCTAACTTCTGTGAATACCAAAAGTAGCACGTTTAGGATTTTGTCTTAAGTTAGTTCTGTGAATCGGGCCCTTAGAGTTTAGGGTAGTGCAGTGGTGTTCGGGTAGTGTAGGGGGTTGCGCTGGGGTTAGTGTTTTAGGACTTAGGGTAGTGCAGTGGTGTTTGGGCATTGTAGGGAGTGGTGCTGGGGGAGTGTTTTAGAGTTTAGGGTAGTGCAGTGGTGTTTGTGTAGTGTAGGGGGTCGTGCAGGGGTAGTGTTTTAGGGTTTAGGTTAGTGCACTGGTGTTTGGGTAGTGTAGGGGGTACTGCTGGGGGTAGTGTTTTAGCGTTTAGGATAGAGTAGTGGTGTTTGGGCAGTGGAGGGGTTACTGCTGGTATTATTGTTTTAGGGTTTAGGATAGTGCAGTGGTGTTTGGGAAGTGTAGGGGGTCATGCTGGGGGAAGTGTTTTAGGGTTTAGGGTAGTGCAGTGGTGTTTGTGTAGTGTAGGGGGAAGTGTTTTAGGGTTTAGGATAGTGCAGTGGTGTTTGTGTAATGTAGGGGGCCGTGATGGGGATAGATTTTTTGGGTTTAGGGTAGTGCAGTGGTTTTTGTGTAGAGTAGGGGGTTGTGTTTTAGGGTTTAGGGTATTGCAGTGGTCTTTGGGTAGTGTAGGGGTCGTGTTTTAGGGTTTAGGGTAGTGCAGTGGTCTTTGGGTAGTGTAGGGTTCATGCTGGGGGTCGTGTTTTAGGGTTTAGGGTAGTGCAGTGGTCTTTGGGTAGTGTATGGGGTTGTGCTGGGGTCGTGTTTTAGGGTATAGGGCAGTGCAGTGGTGTTTGGGTAGTGTAGGGGGTCATGCTGGGGGTGGTGTTTTAGGGTTTAGGGCAGTGCAGTGGTGTTCGGGCAGTGTAGGGGGTCGTGCTGGGGTGGTGTTTTAGGGTTTAGGGCAGTGCAGTGGTGTTCGGGTAGTGTAGGGAGTCATGCTGGGGTGGTGTTTTAGGGTTTAGGGCAGTGCAGTGGTGTTCGGGCAGTGTAGGGGGTCATGCATGGGGTGCTGTTTTAGGGTTAGGGCAGTGCAGTAGTGTTTGGGCAGTGTAGGGGGTCATGCTCGGGTGATGTTTTAGGGTTTAGGGCAGTGCAGTGGTCTTCAGGCAGTGTTGGGGGTCATGCTGAGGTTAGTGTGTAAGGATTTAGGGTAGTGCAGTCGTGTTTGGGTAGTGTAGGGAGTGGTGCTGGGGGAGTGTTTTAGGGTGTATGGTAGTGCAGTGGTTTTTGTGTAGAGTAGGGGGTCATGTTTCAGGGTTTAGGGTAGTGCAGTGGTCTTTGGGTAGTGTAGGGAGTCATTTGGGGGTAGTGTTTTAGGGTTTAGGGTAGTGCAGTGGCCTTTGGGTAGTGTAGGTGGTCGTTCTGGGGGTAGTGTTTTAGAGTTTAGGGTAGTACAGTGGTGTTCGGGTAGTGTAGGGGGTTGTGCTGGGATTAGTGTTTTAGCATTTATGGTAGTGAAGTGGTGTTTGTGTAGAGTAGGGGGTCGTGTTTCAGGGTTTAGGGTAGTGCAGTGGTCTTTGGGTAGTGTAGGGGGTCGTTTTTGGGGGGTAGTGTTTTATGGTTTAGGGCAGTGCAGTGGGGTTTAGGTAGTGTAGGGGGTCATGTGGGGGTAGTGTTTTAGGGTTTAGGGTAGTGCAGTGGTGTTTGGATAGTGTAGGGGGTTGTTCTGTGGGTAGTGTTTTAGGGATTAGGGTAGTGCAGGTGTGTCTGGGTACTGTAGGGGGTCGTACTGACGTAGTGTTTTAGGGTTTAGGGTAGTGCAGGTGTGTCTGGGTAGTGTAGGGGGTCGTACTGAGGTAGTGTTTTAGGGTTTAGGGTAGTGCAGTGGTGTTTGGGTAGTGTAGGGAGCGGTGCTGGGGGGAGTGTTTTAGGGTGTATGGTAGTGCAGTGGTGTTTGTGTAGAGTAGAGGGTTGTGTTTCAGGGTTTAGGGTAGTGCAGTCGTCTTTGTGTAGTGTAGGGGGTCGTGCTGGGGTAGTGTTTTAGAGTTTAGGGTAGCGCTGTGGTGTTCGGGTAGTGTAGGGGGTTGTGCTGGAGTTAGTGTTTTAGGGGTTAGGGTAGTGCAGTGGTGTTTGGGTAGTGTAGGGAGTGGTGGTGGGGGGAGTGTTTTAGGGTTTATGGTAGTGCAGTGGTGTTTGTGTAGAGTAGGGGGTCGTGTTTCAGGGTTTAGGGTAGTGCAGTCGTGTTTGGGTAGTGTAGGGGGTCATTTGGGGGGTAGTGTTTTAGTGTTTAGGGTAGTGCAGTGGACTTTGGGTAGTGTAGGTGGTCATGCTGGGGGTAGTGTTTTAGGGTTTATGGTAGTACAGTGGTGTTTGGGTGGTGTAGGGGGTCATGCTGGTGGTAGTGTTTTAGGGTTTAGGGTAGTGCAGTGGTGTTTGGGTAGTGTAGGGGGTCGTGTGGGGGTAGTGTTTTACAGTTTAGGGTAGTGCAGTGGTCTTGAGGTAGTATAGGGGGTCGGGCTGGGGATAGTGTTTTAGGGTTTAGGGTAGTGCAGTGGTGTTTGGATAGTGTGGGGGTCGTGCTGGGGGTAGTGTTTTAGGGTTTAGGGTAGTGCAGTAGTGTTTTGGTAGTGTAGGGGGTCATGCTGGGGTAGTGTTTTAGGGTTTAGGGTAGTGCAGTGGTGTTTGGGTAGTGTAGGGGGCCGTGCTGGGGGTAGTGTTTTAGGGTTTAGGGTAGTGCATTGGTATTTGTATAGTGTAGCGGGTTGTGCTGGGGGTAGTGTTTTAGGGTTTAGGGTAGTGCAGTGGTGTTTGCGTAGTGTAGGGGTCGTGCTGGGGGTAGTGTTTTAGGGTTTAGGGCAGTGCAGTGATGTTTATCTAGTGTAGGGGATCGTGTTGAGGGTTGTGTTTTAGGGTTTAGGGCAGTGCAGTGGTGTTTGTGCAGTGTAGGTGGTCATGCTGGGGATAGTGTTTTACGGTTTAGGGTAGAGCAGTGGTGTTTGGGTAGTTCAGGGGGTTGTGCTGGGGTTAGTGTTTTAGGGTTTAGGGTAGTGCAGTGGTTTATTGGCAGTGTAGGGGGTCATGCTGTGGGTAGTGTTTTAGGGTTTAGGGTAGTGCAGTGGTGTTAGGGTAGTGTAGGGGGTGGTGCTGGGGGTAGTATTTTAGGGTTTAGGGTAATGCAGTGGTGTTAGGGTAGTGTAGGGGGTCGTGCTGGGGATAGTGTTTTAGGGTTTAGGATAGTGTAGTGGTGTTTGGGTAGTGTAGAGGGTCATGCTGGGGTAGATTTAGGGTTTAGAGTAGCGCAGTGGTGTTTGAGTAGTGTAGGGGGTCATGCTGTGGGTAGTGTTTCAGGGTTTAGGGTAGTGCAGTGGTGTTTGTGTAGTGTAGGGGGTCGTGCAGGGGTAGTGTTTTAGGGTTTAGGTTAGTGCACTGGTGTTTGGGTAGTGTAGGGGGTACTGCTGGGGGTAGTGTTTTAGCGTTTAGGATAGAGTAGTGGTGTTTGGGCAGTGGAGGGGTTACTGCTGGTGTTATTGTTTTAGGGTTTAGGATAGTGCAGTGGTGTTTGGGTAGTGTAGGGGGTCATGCTGGGGGAAGTGTTTTAGGGTTTAGGGTAGTGCAGTGGTGTTTGTGTAGTGTAGGGGGAAGTGTTTTAGGGTTTAGGATAGTGCAGTGGTGTTTGTGTAATGTAGGGGGCCGTGATGGGGATAGATTTTTTGGGTTTAGGGTAGTGCAGTGGTTTTTGTGTAGAGTAGGGGGTTGTGTTTTAGGGTTTAGGGTATTGCAGTGGTCTTTGGGTAGTGTAGGGGTCGTGTTTTAGGGTTTAGGGTAGTGCAGTGGTGTTTGGGTAGTGTAGGGTTCATGCTGGGGGTCGTGTTTTAGGGTTTAGGGTAGTGCAGTGGTCTTTGGGTAGTGTATGGGGTTGTGCTGGGGTCGTGTTTTAGGGTATAGGGCAGTGCAGTGGTGTTTGGGTAGTGTAGGGGGTCATGCTGGGGGTGGTGTTTTAGGGTTTAGGGCAGTGCAGTGGTGTTCGGGCAGTGTAGGGGGTCGTGCTGGGGTGGTGTTTTAGGGTTTAGGGCAGTGCAGTGGTGTTCGGGTAGTGTAGGGAGTCATGCTGGGGTGGTGTTTTAGGGTTTAGGGCAGTGCAGTGGTGTTCGGGCAGTGTAGGGGGTCATGCATGGGGTGCTGTTTTAGGGTTAGGGCAGTGCAGTAGTGTTTGGGCAGTGTAGGGGGTCATGCTCGGGTGATGTTTTAGGGTTTAGGGCAGTGCAGTGGTCTTCAGGCAGTGTTGGGGGTCATGCTGAGGTTAGTGTGTAAGGATTTAGGGTAGTGCAGTCGTGTTTGGGTAGTGTAGGGAGTGGTGCTGGGGGAGTGTTTTAGGGTGTATGGTAGTGCAGTGGTTTTTGTGTAGAGTAGGGGGTCATGTTTCAGGGTTTAGGGTAGTGCAGTGGTCTTTGGGTAGTGTAGGGAGTCATTTGGGGGTAGTGTTTTAGGGTTTAGGGTAGTGCAGTGGCCTTTGGGTAGTGTAGGTGGTCGTTCTGGGGGTAGTGTTTTAGAGTTTAGGGTAGTACAGTGGTGTTCGGGTAGTGTAGGGGTTGTGCTGGGGTTAGTGTTTTAGCATTTATGGTAGTGAAGTGGTGTTTGTGTAGAGTAGGGGGTCGTGTTTCAGGGTTTAGGGTAGTGCAGTGGTCTTTGGGTAGTGTAGGGGGTCGTTTTTGGGGGGTAGTGTTTTATGGTTTAGGGCAGTGCAGTGGGGTTTAGGTAGTGTAGGGGGTCATGTGGGGGTAGTGTTTTAGGGTTTAGGGTAGTGCAGTGGTGTTTGGATAGTGTAGGGGGTTGTTCTGTGGGTAGTGTTTTAGGGATTAGGGTAGTGCAGGTGTGTCTGGGTACTGTAGGGGGTCGTACTGACGTAGTGTTTTAGGGTTTAGGGTAGTGCAGGTGTGTCTGGGTAGTGTAGGGGGTCGTACTGAGGTAGTGTTTTAGGGTTTAGGGTAGTGCAGTGGTGTTTGGGTAGTGTAGGGAGCGGTGCTGGGGGGAGTGTTTTAGGGTGTATGGTAGTGCAGTGGTGTTTGTGTAGAGTAGAGGGTTGTGTTTTAGGGGTTAGGGTAGTGCAGTGGTGTTTGGGTAGTGTAGGGAGTGGTGGTGGGGGGAGTGTTTTAGGGTTTATGGTAGTGCAGTGGTGTTTGTGTAGAGTAGGGGGTCGTGTTTCAGGGTTTAGGGTAGTGCAGTCGTGTTTGGGTAGTGTAGGGGGTCATTTGGGGGGTAGTGTTTTAGTGTTTAGGGTAGTGCAGTGGACTTTGGGTAGTGTAGGTGGTCATGCTGGGGGTAGTGTTTTAGGGTTTATGGTAGTACAGTGGTGTTTGGGTGGTGTAGGGGGTCATGCTGGTGGTAGTGTTTTAGGGTTTAGGGTAGTGCAGTGGTGTTTGGGTAGTGTAGGGGGTCGTGTGGGGGTAGTGTTTTACAGTTTAGGGTAGTGCAGTGGTCTTGAGGTAGTATAGGGGGTCGGGCTGGGGATAGTGTTTTAGGGTTTAGGGTAGTGCAGTGGTGTTTGGATAGTGTGGGGGTCGTGCTGGGGGTAGTGTTTTAGGGTTTAGGGTAGTGCAGTAGTGTTTTGGTAGTGTAGGGGGTCATGCTGGGGTAGTGTTTTAGGGTTTAGGGTAGTGCAGTGGTGTTTGGGTAGTGTAGGGGGCCGTGCTGGGGGTAGTGTTTTAGGGTTTAGGGTAGTGCATTGGTATTTGTATAGTGTAGCGGGTTGTGCTGGGGGTAGTGTTTTAGGGTTTAGGGTAGTGCAGTGGTGTTTGCGTAGTGTAGGGGTCGTGCTGGGGGTAGTGTTTTAGGGGTTAGGGCAGTGCAGTGATGTTTATCTAGTGTAGGGGATCGTGTTGAGGGTTGTGTTTTAGGGTTTAGGGCAGTGCAGTGGTGTTTGTGTAGTGTAGGTGGTCATGCTGGGGATAGTGTTTTACGGTTTAGGGTAGAGCAGTGGTGTTTGGGTAGTTCAGGGGGTTGTGCTGGGGTTAGTGTTTTAGGGTTTAGGGTAGTGCAGTGGTTTATTGGCAGTGTAGGGGGTCATGCTGTGGGTAGTGTTTTAGGGTTTAGGGTAGTGCAGTGGTGTTAGGGTAGTGTAGGGGGTGGTGCTGGGGGTAGTATTTTAGGGTTTAGGGTAATGCAGTGGTGTTAGGGTAGTGTAGGGGGTCGTGCTGGGGATAGTGTTTTAGGGTTTAGGATAGTGTAGTGGTGTTTGGGTAGTGTAGAGGGTCATGCTGGGGTAGATTTAGGGTTTAGAGTAGTGCAGTGGTGTTTGGGTAGTGTAGGGGGTCATGCTGTGGGTAGTGTTTCAGGGTTTAGGGTAGTGCAGTGGTGTTTGGGTAGTGTAGGGGGTCGTGCTGGGGGTAGATTTAGGGTTTAGGGTAGTGCAGTGGTGTTTGGGTAGTGTAGGGGGTCGTGCTGGGGGTAGTGTTTTAGAGTTTAGGGTAGTGCAGTGGTGTTCAGGTAGTGTAAGGGGTTGTGCTGGGGTTAGTGTTTTAGGGCTTAGGGTAGTGCAGTGGTGTTTGGGTATTGTAGGGAGTGGTGCTGGGGGAGTGTTTTAGAGATTAGGGTAGTGCAGTGGTGTTTGTGTAGTGTAGGGGATCGTGCAGGGGTAGGTTTTTAGGGTTTAGGTTAGTGCACTGGTGTTTGGGTAGTGTAGGGGGTACTGCTGGGGGTAGTGTTTTAGCGTTTAGGATAGTGTAGTGGTGTTTGGGCAGTGGAGGGGTTACTGCTGGTGTTATTGTTTTAGGGTTTAGGATAGTGTAGTGGTGTTTGGGTAGTGTAGGGGGTCATGCTGGGGGTAGTGTTTTAGGGTTTAGGGTAGTGCAGTGGTGTTTGTGTAGTGTAGGGGGAAGTGTTTTAGGGTTTAGGATAGTGCAGCGGTGTTTGTGTAATGTAGGGGGTCGTGATGGGGGTAGATATTTTGGGTTTAGGGTAGTGCAGTGGTTTTTGTGTAGAGTAGGAGGTTGTGTGTTAGGGTTTAGGGTAGTGCAGTGGTGTTTGTGTAGTGTAGGGGGAAGTGTTTTAGGGTTTAGGGTAGTGCAGTGGTCTTTGGGTATTGTAGGGGTCATGCTGGGGGTCGTGTTTTAGGGTTTAGGGTAGTGCAGTGGTCTTTGGGTAGTGTATGGGGTTGTGCTGGGGTCGTGTTTTAGGGTATAGGGCAGTGCAGTGGTGTTTGGGTAGTGTAGGGGGTCATGCTGGGGGTGGTGTTTTAGGGTTTAGGGCAGTGCAGTGGTGTTGGTGCAGTGTATGGGATCGTGCTGGGGTGGTATTTTAGGGTTTAGGGCAGTGCGGTGGTGTTCGGGTAGTGTAGGGACTCGTGCTGGGGGTGGTGTTTTAGGGTTTAGGGCAGTGCAGTGGTGTTCGGGCAGTGTAGGGGGTCATGCATGGGGTGCTGTTTTAGGGTTAGGGCAGTGCAGTAGTGTTCGGGCAGTGTAGGGGGTCAAGCTGGGGTAGTGTTTTAGGGTTTAGGGCAGTGCAGTGGTCTTCGGACAGTGTTGGGGGTTGTGCAGAGGGGGTGTTTTAGGGTTTAGGGCAATGCAGTGGTGTTCGGGCAGTGTGGGGGGTTGTGCAGGGGGGTTGTGTTTTAGGGTTTAGGTAAGTGCATTGGTGTTCGGGCAGTTTAGGGGGTCACGCAGGGGGGTGGTGTTTTAGGGTTTAGGGTAGTGCAGTCGTGTTTGGGTAGTGTAGGGGGTCATTTGGGGGGTAGTGTTTTAGGGTTTAGGGTAGTGCAGTGGACTTTGGGTAGTGTAGGTGGTCATGCTGGGGGTTGTGTTTTAGGGTTTATGGTAGTACAGTGGTGTTTGGGTGTTGTTGGGGGTCATGTTGGGGGTAGTGTTTTAGGGTTTAGGGTAGTGCAGTGGACTTTGGGTAGTGTAGGTGGTCATGCTGGGGGTTGTGCTTTAGGGTTTATGGTAGTACAGTGGTGTTTGGGTGTTGTTGGGGGTCATGCTGGGGATAGTGTTTTAGGGTTTAGGGTAGTGCAGTGGTGTTTGGGTAGTGGAGGGGGTCATGTGGGGGTAGTGTTTTACAGTTTAGGGTAGTGCAGTGGTCTTGAGGTAGTATAGGGGGTCGGGCTGGGGATAGTGTTTTAGGGTTTAGGGTAGGTCAGTGGTGTTTGGATAGTGTGGGGGTCGTGCTGGGGGTAGTGTTTTAGGGTTTAGGGTAGTGCAGTAGTGTTTTGGTAGTGTAGGGGGTCATGCTGGGGTAGTGTTTTAGGGTTTAGGGTAGTGCAGGGGTGTTTGGGTAGTGTAGGGGGCCGTGCTGGGGGTAGTGTTTTAGGGTTTAGGGTAGTGCATTGGTATTTGTATAGTGTAGCGGGTTGTGCTGGGGGTAGTCTTTTAGGGTTTAGGGTAGTGCAGTGGTGTTTGCGTAGTGTAGGGGTCGTGCTGGGGTAGTGTTTTAGGGTTTAGGGCAGTGCAGTGGTGTTTGTGTAGTGTAGGTGGTCATGCTGGGGATAGTGTTTTACGGTTTAGGGTAGAGCAGTGGTGTTTGGGTAGTTCAGGGGGTTGTGCTGGGGTTAGTGTTTTAGGGTTTAGGGTAGTGCAGTGGTTTATTGGCAGTGTAGGGGGTCTTGCTGTGGGTAGTGTTTTAGGGTTTAGGGTAGTGCAGTGGTGTTAGGGTAGTGTAGGGGGTCGTGCTGGGGATAGTGTTTTAGGGTTTAGGATAGTGTAGTGGTGTTTGGGTAGTGTAGAGGGTCATGCTGGGGTAGATTTAGGGTTTAGAGTAGCGCAGTGGTGTTTGGGTAGTGTAGGGGCTCATGCTGTGGATAGTGTTTTAGGGTTTAGGGTAGTGCAGTGGTGTTTGGGTAGTGTAGGGGGTCGTGCTGGGGGTAGTTGTAGGGTTTAGGGTAGTGCAGTGGTGTTTGGGTAGTGTAGGGGGTCGTGCTGGGGGTAGTGTTTTAGAGTTTAGGGTAGTGCAATGGTGTTCGGGTAGTGTAAGGGGTTGCGCTGGGGTTAGTGTTTTAGGGCTTAGGGTAGTGCAGTGGTGTTTGGGTATTGTAGGGAGTGGTGCTGGGGGAGTGTTTTAGAGTTTAGGGTAGTGCAGTGGTGTTTGTGTAGTATAGGGGATCGTGCAGGGGTAGGGTTTTAGGGTTTAGGTTAGTGCACTGGTGTTTGGGTATTGTAGGGGGTACTGCTGGGGGTAGTGTTTTAGCGTTTTGGATAGTGTAGTGGTGTTTGGGCAGTGGAGGGGTTACTGCTGGTGTTATTGTTTTAGGGTTTAGGATAGTGCAGTGGTGTTTGGGTAGTGTAGGGGGTCATGTTGGGGGTAGTGTTTTAGGGTTTAGGGTAGTGCAGTGGTGTTTGTGTAGTGTAGGGGGAAGTGTTTTAGGGTTTAGGATAGTGCAGCGGTGTTTGTGTAATGTAGGGGGTCATGATGGGGGTAGATATTTTGGGTTTAGGGTAGTGCAGTGGTTTTTGTGTAGAGTAGGAGGTTGTGTTTTAGGGTTTAGGGTAGTGCAGTGGTCTTTGGGTAGTGTAGGGGTCATGCTGGGGGTCGTGTTTTATGGTTTAGGGTAGTGCAGTGGTCTTTGGGTAGTGTATGGGGTTGTGCTGGGGTCGTGTTTTAGGGTATAGGGCAGTGCAGTGGTCTTTGGGTAGTGTAGGGGTCATGCTGGGGGTCGTGTTTTATGGTTTAGGGTAGTGCAGTGGTCTTTGGGTAGTGTATGGGGTTGTGCTGGGGTCGTGTTTTAGGGTATAGGGCAGTGCAGTGGTGTTCGGGCAGTGTCGGGGATCGTGCTGGGGTGGTGTTTTTGGGTTTAGGGCAGTGCAGTGGTGTTCGGGTAGTGTAGGGACTCGTGCTGGGGTGGTGTTTTAGGGTTTAGGGCAGTGCAGTGGTGTTCGGGCAGTGTAGGGGGTCATGCATGGGGTGCTGTTTTAGGGTTAGGGCAGTGCAGTAGTGTTCGGGCAGTGTAGGGGGTCATGCTGGGGTGGTGTTTTAGGGTTTAGGGCAGTGCAGTGGTCTTCGGACAGTGTTGGGGGTCGTGCAGAGGGGGGTGTTTTAGGGTTTAGGGCAGTGCAGTGGTGTTCGGGCAGTGTGGGGGTCGTGCAGGGGGGTTGTGTTTTAGGGTTTAGGTAAGTGCATTGGTGTTCGGGCAGTTTAGGGGGTCACACAGGGGGGTGGTGTTTTAGGGTTTAGGTCAGTGCAGTGGTGTTCAGACAGTGTAGGGGGTCGTGCAGGGGGTGGTGTTTTGTGGTTTAGGGCAGTGCAGTTGTGTTCGGGCAGTGTAGGGGGTCCTGCACGGGGTGGTGTTTTAGTGTTTAGGGCAGTGCAGTGGTGTTCGGGCAGTGTAGGGGGTCGTGCAGGGGGTGGTGCTTTAGGGTTCAGGGCAGTACAGTGGTGTTTGTGCAGTGAAGGATTCATTCTGGGGGTGGTGTTTTAGGGTTCAGGACTGTGCAGTGGTGTACGGGCAGTGTAGGGGGTCTTGCAGGGGTGGTGTTTTAGGGTTCAGGGCAGTGCAGTGCAGTGGTGTTCAGACAGTGTACGGGGTCGTGCAGGGGGTGGCATTTTAGGGTTTTGGGCAGAGCAGTGGTGTTCAGGCAGTGTAGGGGGTCGTGAAGGGGGTGGTGTTTTAAGGTTTAGGGCTTTGCAGTGAGGTGGTGTTCGGGCAGTGTAGGGGGTCATGCAGGGGTGGTGTTTTAGGGTTCAGGGCAGTGCAGTGGTGTTCGGGCAGTGTAGGGGGTCATGCAGGGGGTCGTGTTTTAGGGTTCAGGGTAGTGCAGTGGTGTTGGGGCAGTGTAGGGGGTTGTGCTGTGGGTGGTGTTTTAGGGTTTAGGGCAGTGCAGTGGTGTTCAGGCAGTGTAGGGGTTCATGGTGGAGGTGGTGTTTTAGGGTACAGGGCAGTGCAGTAGTGTTCGGCAGTGTAGGGGGTTGTGCAGGGGTGGTGTTTTAGGGTTCTGGGCAGTGCAGTGGTGTTCGGGCAGTGTAGGGGGCCGTGCAGGGATGTGGTGTTTCAGGGTTTAGGGCAGTGCAGTGGTGTTCGGGCAGTGTTGGGGGTCATGCAGGGGGTGGTGTTTTAGGGTTTAGGGCAGTGCAGTGGTGTTCGGGCAGTGTAAGGGGTCATGCAGGGGGTGGTGTTTTAGGGTTTAGGGCAGTGCAGTGGTGTTTTGGCAGTGTAGGGGGTCGTGCGGGGTGGTGTTTTAGGGTTTAGGGCAGTGCAGTGCTGTTCGGGCAGTGTAGGGGGTCATGCAGCGGTAGTGTTTTAGGGTAGTGCAGTGGTGTTTGTGTAGTGAACAGCGCATGCCCTGCGTCGCTAGTGTTGGCAGACAATTAGAACCAAGCTTCTGGTTGTGTAGTTAGGTCCCGCCCAGATATAAAAATATATTTTTCCTTTAATATCTCAAAAACTACTGAACGGATTTCCACCATTTAAAAAAAGGGCCGCTTTCTGAACCAAGCACTACCTTTTTGGCAAATTTGGTGTAATTCCGTTCAGCAGTTTGAGCTGTAGCCGTGTCTAAAGTTTCCTAATGGAAGTTGATTTTCCGACGTCTATATTTTAAATTTCTCAGGAACTACTGAACGGATTTACACCATTTAACAACAAAAAGGGCTCTTTCTGAACCAAGGGCTATCTTTTAGCAAAATTTGGTATAATTCCGTTCAGCAGTTCGGGCTGTAGCCGTGTCTAAAGTTCCCTATGGAAAATACCATTGAGAAAACACGTTTTGGGACTCCCCTTTTATATTGGCCCCCGCTTGGCGAATCACCCTGAAACTTTTAAGGCAGGAGCTGACCGGCGCGCCCCACTAGCTTTGACAATTTTGCGGTGATTCGTCAAACGACGCCAAAGTTATTGGGAAAACAAAAAAAATAATTCCTATGGAAAATAGGTTATAACTATAACTACCTACTGGCGACCGCCAGTAGGTAATATATATATATATATATATATATATATATATATATATATAAATATTACCTACTGGCGGTCGCCAGTAGGTAGTTATAGTTAGGACCGTGTTTTCATAGGAAATCCGCAACATTCTATTTTGAATAACTTTGGCGCCGATTGACGAATCCTGGCGAAATTTTCAAAATAGGTGGGGCACTCCGCTCCTACCCTGAAAGTCTCGGGGGGATTCGTCAAGCGGGGGCTGAGAAAAAGGGGGGGTCCCAAAACGTGTTTTCCCCATGCATTTTTCCATAGGACCTTTAGTCCAAGCTACAGCCCGAACGGCTGAACAGAATTACTTGAAATTTGGCAGAGAGGTAGTCCTCAGGTCAGGGGTGTGCTTTTTGTAGGTCTGGTGTAAATGTGTTCAGTATTTGCTGAGAACATAGCATTTAAATCAATATATATATCTATAAGCGCGCTCCGAGCGCGTACTGTAAGCTTACCGTACGCGCACGCTGCCGTGCGCGAGCTTAATTCTGATTGGTGGTTACATGACTGTAAACATTCGAATCGGTCGAAATCAGGAAGTGTCGGCCTCCTTTTTGTGTGTCTCACACTTATAAACAAAGGAGGAGAACGTGGAAAGGGGGCAACGAAGAGAGTTGCAGACCCCTAGCGTTTGTCAGGGGGTCCAAAAAGGTCATAAAAGTATGAAAAATACATTTAAATTTTTTTCTTAAAAATCGCGGGGTGCGCGTACGGTAAGCTTACCGTACGCGTATGGCAGAAAAAAAATAAAAAATAAAAATAGAAGTAAAAAACAAATTTAAGAGTTTAGATATTAGGGGGCTCTAAAATGAGCCGTTGTGTTTATGAAGTGTTTTTCGGTACCTACAAGTAAGTACCGATGCAGAGTCTAAAGTTCAAGAGGAAGACTCTGTTGCCTTCATCAGTGAAATGTACACCGTCTCCTCTATAAATGCCTTGCATGTTGTAACGCAAGTTGTTGTGGTATATAGAACCCATACCATAGTCTCTGAGGAAAGCAGAAATAGATTTGTTGACGTGCTTTCTTGCTTTGTCAATCTGTGGACAAAATTGGTTGGACCAGTTCCACTTTTGCCTTTGGCATATGTTAGAATATACAAAGGTAGATTGAGGAAAAAGTGACATCAATTGCACAAAGGTGTCCTTAATAAGCATTTCCAGACCTACCCCAGTTAAAGTGCCTAGGTCATTTCCATCACAGTGCACAATAATAAGGTTAGGCTGTGGGAGATGTTGAAAGGTTTTCACCAAAGGCAATAATTGGTGCCACTTTAACCCTCTCTGACCAATCCATTTAATGTCTACATTTGGCAAAGCAAGGTCTCTCACCATACCTCTTTTTTCCGCATACTTTTCACTCCAGAAGACATAGCTGTGACCTACAATCCACACTGTGAACATCTTTCAAGGAGATCTGGATGCACTCAGAAGGTGTCTTTCAGTAGAATGGCAATATGAAATGAAAGACAGTTGTAAAATGGAGGCATACATATTTTTTTTAAATAAAAAGAACTCATTGGCTGTTTCAGAACATTCAACACTAAAAACTAGGCTGTATGTTTAGATTTTTACAAGCCTGTTTTGCATTGGTTCAGAAAATGGTATTCCCACAGAATATTAATTTGGATTTGCTGTTAGGTTTGACAGGTGAAGCACTCTTGCTGTTTGGAATAGAAACATTGTGTGCTGAACTTCTGACCTCTCTGCTCACACCAGTGTTCCATGAGCTGTTGCTATGGTAGCAGGCAGAAGGCAAGTTGGGGGAAGGGTTCATTTGGAAAGGGGTTGCAGTTTTCCACCAATAGAAATGTGTTATTTCATTTGAAAAAATGTTGGAAGCACTGAGATTTGTAATTAACATGTATATGTGTGAAAAAAGTAAGGGAAACATTGGCATTTACTGGTTCTGGTGGGAGGAGAGAGGTGTACAGCTCTGAGATTCTGACTCTGATAATCTGCTTTTTGAGTGCCACATTTCTTTCTCAACTAACTAATTTTAAAGGTGAGATATGAGTTTGAGAGGGGATGTATGTGGTGAATTTTGATATAAAAAATTGAATTGTGATTCTTCTTTAAAGGTTGTGTTTTACATTTTGTCGTTTGGGAGATATTTAACTGTCTTGAACTTGTAAAATATTATGGAGTATGTTTTCACCATAAGTTAAGGTGTACTGGTATCACTGAGGAATAATGTTTTGTGCCTAGAATCAAACCATGAGTCTGTGTGCACACAGGAATTGTTGTCAAAGGTTTTAATTGTGTTGGTCCGGTTCTATAAGAATGGCATTTGTAGGAAGGGGGCAGCTTTTTTTTATAAATATGATGGTTTTATTAATAAATAAGTTATTTTGTTGGTCAGGTAAGTGTGTAATTTCTGTATTTATCACACATTTAGTTTCATGCTCCCTTTTTTTCACTTCTCCTCTATCTGCTTTTCTCTTTTCCGTTGTACTCCCTCAAGGACCTTGTAGGGTAAAAAAAAATGTTTTTTTAAATAAAAAAAAAAAAATGCGCGCACGGTAAAAAAAAATGTTTAAAAAAATTAATTTAAAAAAATACAAAATAAGTTGTGAGGTAAGGTTGGCTCTTAAAAGAGCCGTTGTGTTAATACAGGGACAGAGGAAAGAAAGAATGGGAATATTAATAAGTAGCACAGATGTGCTGGTTTATCTTATTGTTTATTAGGGAAACACTGGTCTCCCCATGAACAATTAGCCCATAACATCTGGTGCACCTAATTTGTACCCTCAGAAATCGAGGGTTCATTTCCAGAGGAGCAGAAGAGGGTGATGCTCCCACCGCAGAGGAAGGGCTCGGCTGAGCTGCCGAAGATGTACTCGGCTGAGCTTCTGCGGGTGTGCTCGGGTGACTTTCTGAAGGATTTGCTTCAGAATGTCGAGCAAAAGTCCTGGGATGTTTATCCCTAATGTGTCTCACCATAGTGTGGTTACCAAAGGAATACTTCTTCCTTGGGTTACCTCTAGATAAGACACGCTCACAAAGTAAGCAGGTGACTAATGGAGCATTTACCTTTTTCTGCCCCTCTGGAAAAGTAAAATACTCCCAAACAAAAGAATTATTTTGTTTCCTCCTTCTCTGCCTGATGATGCTGCTGCCCTGCTCACTCTCAGAAGAGGTCTGCTGCTCTGCCATTGTATCCCAAAGACAATTCAGCTCCTTCTCCTAAGAAATCACAAGCAGTAATGAGGGGAATGGGTGTGGTGTAGGAAGATTCTAGAACTGAAAGTAGTTTAAACCAATCAAAAGTGTTGTTTCTTGATCACATGACCAACCGTACACGCACGGTAAGCTTACCGAGCGCGTACGGTAAAAGTACGCATGCGCGTACGAAAGACACGCGCGCATGCGCATTACAGGCACGGTCGAACACTTCCGCGTAACGTGCGCACGCGCGTGCGCGTGTAAAGCATGCGCATACGCGTCGCGTAAGAAGTACGGATGCATACGCAAATTGCGTAAGCATACGCAAACAGAGTAGAAATATTACGTACGCTCACCGTACATAAAGCGAACCGTGCGCTTACGGTAAGCTTACCGTACGCGCACGGTAAAAAAAAAAATTGAAAAAAAAAAAAGGGTTTGTTGAAGATATTAACTATGTTATACAACTATATCTAATCAATAATTTAAAAAAGGTGAATCTTTATAAATTGAAGAATTAATTAAAATCATGAATATAGTGTTTAAAGGAAAAAATAAAATGGAAAAAAAATTATGTAAAAAAGAAAAAAAATCAATAAAAAATCATACGTTTCACACACATTATAGTTAGGAAATAAAATTCAAAAAATCATGCAAAAAAAAAAAACCATATAGCTTTCACACGCGTTATATTTAAAAATTAGCTTTTAAAAAACCTTGCAAATTCACTGAAAAAACCATAGGTTTCACACACGTTATAGTTAGGAATTAGCATTTAAAAAACCTTGCAAATTCAATGAAAAAACCATAGGTTTCACAAATGGTATAGTTAGCTGGACATTTCACTCGTAAAAAACCAATGAAATTCCCCCGTTATAGTTAGTTCAGCTAACTATAACTCACGCACCCGCAATCCACTGCTGATGACGTCACATATTACATCACTCATGACATGGTCAGTGACATCACTCATGACATCACTGATGACATCTCAAATGACATCACTGATGACATCACTGATGACATCATCAAGTAAATGTGTGTTTTTGTGAAAATTAAATATGTTTTATATATGTATATCTCAAGGTCGATGGAAGAATAAATGGGTATATAAGTGTCTAAATGGATGATTTGTTTTTGAAAAATTGATTGTGTAACTGACTGATTAAGTGTATCATAGTGAATACATGGCTTAGTGAGTAATGTTTAAATATGTAAATATCTGTATCAGTCTCTCACTTTGTGTATAAGTGGCTGCATGGGTTGGTGAGTAGCTACATGGGTGTCTATATAGGTTATTAGTTGGTTTTTTGAGTATCAGTCTGAGTGTCTGCATGGTTCGGGGGGTATTACGTAGTGCATAGGTGCATGAATGAGTGACTCACTGTTTGTATGTGTTGAAGACAGCATGTGTGCAGGACTCTATGGGTGGATGAGTGTGTGTAAGGGTGTGTTAGTGAGTGAATGACTGTCTCAATAGTGTCTTTATGAGTAACTACATATGT
This sequence comes from Triturus cristatus, assembly GCF_964204655.1. Taxonomy (NCBI): domain Eukaryota; kingdom Metazoa; phylum Chordata; class Amphibia; order Caudata; family Salamandridae; genus Triturus; species Triturus cristatus. Next base: position 1,121,943,144 of record NC_140591.1, on the reverse strand, counting down.
TTTAAACTAGTATATGTGACTATTGGTGTATATAAGTGAGTATATGTGAGAGTGTGAGATTGAAAGACTTCCTGTATGAATAAGTATGTGTTTCTATAAGTGATTGTTTAAAAGACTAAGTATGTGTAAGTTTCTGTAGAAGTAAGTGTGGTGGTGTGTGTATAACTGTATATGCAAGTAAATGTATGTTTGATTCTTTATTAGCATGAGTGATTATGTGTGTGAGTAACTCTATGGATGAGTGGCATTGTGTAACAGGATGTATAGGTGTATGAGTACATATGATGAGTGAGTACATGTATGAGTGACTGTATAGGACTGTTGGTGAATGAGTGGATGTGTATGTGGTTCTTAGAATTACTGAAGAGGTTGTTGTAACTGGTATTGGTATGTCCATTGTTTTGAACATTTTAGTCTCTATTTTTGAATGTGTGTATCAAAGGTTATATTAGGGTGAGAGGAGGTCTGCCACTCTATCACAAGGATGATGTCATCAGTGATGTCATTTGAGATGTCATCAGTGATGTCATGAGTGATGTCACTGACCATGTCATGAGTGATGTAATATGTGACGTCATGAGCAGTGGATTGCGGGTGCGCGAGTTATAGTTAGCTGAACTAACTATAACGGGGGAATTTCATTGGTTTTTTACGAGCGAAATGTCCAGCTAACTATAACATTTGTAAAACCTATGGTTTTTTCATTGAATTTTATATATATATATATATATTACCTACTGGCGGTCGCCAGTAGGTAGATATAGTTAGGACCTATTTTCCATAGGAAAACTGCAACATTCTATTTGGAATAACTTTGGCGCCGATTGACGAGTCTTCGCGAAATTGTCAAAACTTTTGGCCAGCTCCGGTCCGCTCCTATCCTGAAAGTTTCAAGTGATTCATCAAGCGGGGGCCGAGAAAAAAGGGGGGTCCCAAAACGCGTTTTCCCCATGCAATTTCCCATAGGACCTTTAGCCGCAGCTACAGCCCGAACTGCTGAAGGGAATTACACCAAATTTGGCAAAGAGGTAGTCCTTAATTCAGACTTGTGCCTTTTGCTTAAATGGTGTAAATCCGTTCAGTAGTTCCATAGAAAATGACATTTAAATGTACATATATATCTATGGCCTCGGAGGGTCCGCGTACCCTAAGCGCAGCCTAAGCGCACCCTGCCGTGCACGAGCTGTATTTTAATTGACTACCAACACTCTGAATCAGGAAGTGTTGGCAGCCATCTTGTGCCTCGGTAGAACCGAGGCACAAGAAACCCCCCATAAAAAGGTCACAAAACTCGAAAAGGGGGCAGGGTAGAAACAACCTGACCCCCTAGACCTGCTCAGGGGGTCCCACAAGGACCCCCAAGGCCACAAAAATTTTATTTATTTTTTTTAAACGGGAGGATGTGCGCAGGATGCGCGCATCCTGCCGATAAAAAATATATTAAGCGCGCTGGTTTGTTATCTAGTCCCAGCGGGGCTAATCCCAGGGGCAATGAATTTAATGTAGAGGGGGCCCAGAGGGGCCCCACAGCCCCGGGGACCACCACCCCGGGGCTTTTTGAAATTATGTACGGGGGGCTCTCAGGCCCCCCCAGCCCCGGAGATCTCCATTCCCCGGGACTTATTCAAATTGGGTGGGGGTGCTCTCAGGCCCCCCAGGCCCCGGGGACCGCCACCCCCAGGGCTATTTCAAATTAGGTGTGGGGGGGCTCTGAGGCCCCCCCAGCCCCGGGGACCATCACCCCGGGGCTTTTTACAAATGTTGGAGGCGGGCCGCACGGCCCCCCTCCTGGAGCCTTGTACAGGCCCCGGGGACAGCCACCCCCCTGGGCCGGCTCCTGCAGTGTCCCGGGGTGCCCACCCCCGGGACACTGCTGTTTGCAATGGCAGGGCGGGAGCCTCATGGCTCCCACCCTGCCATTGCAAACTGCTTTGCTTCATTAAAGCAAGAGCAGGGAAACCTGCTCTCGCTTCAATGAAGCAAAGCAGATTGCTTTTCCAATGGGGAGCAGCAAGTTAGCTGCTCCCCATGTTGAAAAGCTATGCCAGCTCCCGCAGGAGGCGGGGAGCTGGCGGGACCGTGGGGGGATTGGGGACCCCCCCACGGTCCCCAACGGTGAGGGCCAGCCCTGGGGGATGGGGTCCCCGGGGCTACTAGTGGCCCGGGAGGGGGGCCCCCTCCCCCATTAACATAAAAAAAAAATGAAATGGCCGGCCCCGGAGGATGGGGGCCCCAGGGCCTTGAAGTGGCCTGAGGAGGGGGGCTACACTGCCCCCCTTCATAAAAATATGTTAAAAAATTGGCCATGCCCCAGGGGATGGGGTCCACGCGGCCCCCTTCCCATAAAAAAATGATTTAAGTAACATTTGGGGGTCAGGCCCTGGGGGATGGGGTCCCAGGGCCCAAAAAAGTAAAAGGAAGGGGGGCCACACAGCAAAAAAAAAAAAATCACGCGATCGTCCCTAGGCCCCGCCCCCTCACAAACACACTCTGCAAACACGCCCTGTGGTGCGTTTTAAATTGGGGGATTAATTGCCCTTCAATACTGGGGATCCCTGGGGGCCAACTAGCCCATCAGGTACCTCCAGTAAGCGCCACAGGGCTGCATTGAAGAGAGGTGCTCCAGGCCACGCCCCTTTTTACACCTCTCTGCAACACAACCTTGTGGCACTTACTGGAGGTACCTGGTGGGCTAGTTGGACACCAGGGACCCTCAGGATTCAAAGGGACTTTATCCCCCAACTCAAAACGTGCCACGGGCGTGTTTTCACAGTGGTGAAGGTAGGGGGTGGGGCCTGAGGTGATATGTGTGCAAACCCGTGGTCGAAGTGGGGGGAAACGGCAGGGCACGGCGTGCCCCTACTTCTTCAATTCCAGGGATTCTGTTCCCCTACTTTTTTATTTTGAAAATGCGTCCCAGGACGCAAGACATCACCATCACCTATAAATAAAACCCAGCGTTCCTGGCGTTCGAGGACGGGCGGCAGAGAAGTAACAGGACTCTGTCTTTTCCTTCTTACCCAGAGAAGAAAAATACAGTGTCCACTTCTGCTTAGTCGCTTCAGTTGCCCCCCCTGCCTCTTTCCTTCTTCCCTCTCTTTCTGTCTAGCAGTTCTTCGCTTACAGAAAAACGAGATTTCAAGACGGGGTTTTCACACTCTTTCCTCTCCTTCCTTTCCTTCCTTTTATTTGCTCCCCTGTGAAATGGATCCAAAAAAGAAAATAATTTTTGCTGGAAATGTAAAGTACGACAGAGTGGTAGCAAACTGACCAGATTGATTTTATTCACACCCAAACACATTAGCGCCACTTTTACAGAGTTTGCCAGTGAAGCGCTATTTTTGTTTTCTTGTCTTTGTTTACCCTGGGCTTGCAACTAGTGCACCAGTCCTGGAGGTACTGCAAAGTGTGGATTGGAAAACAAATTGTGTACTGCGGCTCTGCGTTCAGGGATGTGGTCTTTTTACCATGCTGCTTACGTTTTGTACGGATATAAGCAATGGACATTGAAATGGGTCCATTCAGGGCCCTGTAGTCATGTCCTTAACATTTCAGGCAAAAGCACTCACTGATTTCTGAATAGTGAGTGTAAACGCATTAAAGTAACCATGTTGTTCCTGCTTACATTTCACATGGTTTGCTAAATTTTACATTCCCTATGAGAGTTTGCTTTTTCCAGGATGTTGTTTATTTTTTTTGTAGGCAGCATATTGCTCTTGTCTAGTGCGTCATTTAAATTGAGCCGCATCCAGGTGTTTATAGCCGGCAGCAATTGGATTGTAGTTGAAGGCAGTGTGAGTGTTTCTCAGTGGGTCAGTATGGTGTTCAGCGGGTGAGAGGATGTGGCACTATGGCCAGAGCTACTGAATTTGTAACTGGGGAACCAGGTTCAGCCTTAATAACCAGTCCAACAGACCATTCTCCTGAGGGAGCACAATCCCATGCTAGACCTTAGAAGGCTGCGCAAGACCTTAGAAACCCTGGTGTCTTAGCACCAGCAGGTGAACCCTAGCAGTGGCAAGTGTGGGTTAACCTTCAAGGTTTGTCCATCACAATCCATACTGAAGTTCACCTCCAGTCTTGCAGACAGGCCTATGAAGCAGCACACTCTAGAGCAACACTGACTCTGTCACTGAGGTCACAGGACCCTTGAGAAGGGCCAGCTCTAGGGCAGTGCAACCGGTGTGACCGCACCGGGTGCTGACTTTGGGTGGAGGCATTATGTTTGCAAGTATATTAAGGTTTTAAAAGCGCTTGCTGCCTCCTTCCTGGCCTCCAGCAATTTTCGGCAACAATAAAAATGTCATGATGACTCTGGTGTTTAATGTTATTCCTAGAGAGAGATCATTTTGTCTAGTGGAAGTTTTGATTCATGGAAAGGTAGCTCAGAGGGTTAATGTGCCTGCTGCAAAGAACAAGTACCATACAGATTGTGGGAAATTGGCCTGGTGTATGCTGTCCACTAGTTATAGTGGGCACCTTGTACCAGTCCAAACAACATTTATTGATGATAGGTTTAAAGACAACCTTTATTGAAAGCTATCCTAGTGGTAGCTATGGAGAGCAGCATTCAGGCTAAGTCTTGAAGGAGTGTAAAGCAGCTTGGTCTACCAGATTATAACCTCTTGAATTACTAAATGAAAGGAGATCCACACAAGGTATATATAAAATATATGTATTTATTTCTAAACACTCACTACTAATCTCTTTATGAGATTAGAGTCCAAGATACACAATAATACAGTTCTAAAGCGACAGTAAATAGCACAATATACAATGGGCCCTAGGGGCGGACCAAACCATATATTAAGAAAGTGGTATAAGAACCACAACTTGACTAGACACAGTGCCTAAAGCATGTAAAATCGCTGGTACCCCAAGGAACCACCCAAGGTATTGACACAGGAGACCCACGGGGGACGCGTGCAGTGTGAGAACACAGGCGCGAGACCCGTAATATTTTATGGGAAAGTCGCGGTTGGAATTTTAGAAGTTAAGGACACTTAGGAGAGGACTTTGAGTAAACCCCTTTAGACGTAGGGGGTTCTAGGGCCAGCACCCACGGGATCATCGGAGTACTCGTTACCTCATCCAGGAAAGCTGGGTGCATAGGTGTCAAATGGTGTTGGGGATCGTCGTTGATTTCAATGGCGATGTGCTGCTGCGGGGAAGGAGGAAAGTGTCCGGTGTGATCCAAGCCTGGATCGAAGATCAGAGAACCTGAAAGCAGAGGGGACAGAGTCTGGGTCACTTGCCAGTGACCAGGGGCACGAAGCTTGACTCTGCAGCCACGAGGACCAGGAGGCGTTGATGACAACCAGAAGCTGGATTTGAGCTGTCCCACGAAGGATGCCGAGTGCTACGGTTTCGGTGCTCGTATTGAACACAAATAGCCTTGGCAACAGCAACCCACACAGGAAGAGAAAAGATGCTTCGGTGCGGACCAGCAAGTACCTGGGGACTCCCCAAGCAATGGAGAGACAGGGCACGTCTAGAGCAATCAGGTAAGCCTAATTACAGGTAAAGTTGCCTTCACAGGGACCCACCAGTCGATGGACTAGGGATCGCAAAGAGACCTCGAGAGGAAACACAAAGGGCCAGCTCACGATACACTTGTGGAGTGTAGACGGGCAATCTTCAGTGCAAATGCTGTTCGGGGTCAGGGCTATAAGTAATCCGAAGCTCAGCTGCAGGAGTTGTTGGAAAGCTGATGCTTCTGCAAAGTGACGTGGTGTCCAGGGGTTCGATTTGCACGGTCGCCATGAGGGATACGGGCCTCAGACTTGCTGTGGGCACTGATCGACCTCTAAGACCATGGAAACCCACCTCCTGTGTTGCAAAATTCTTCGGAGGCTGGCGGGAGCTTTGCAGCTGCAAACCGGTCAGATGTGTCTTTGGTGCCTTCCTTGCAGGGGAGTAACTCCTTTACTCCAAGGAAGATTCTTCACTCATCTAGTTCAATGTAGATCGTTGAAGTTCCAGGATTCAGTATCAGAGTTTCGTCCAGGTGTAATCTAAAGTCCTGTAGCCAGGGGTTCCTTTCTTATACCCAAGGAACAAGGAAGGGGTGGGACAAACTCTAGGTACCCACCTATGGGAGGGTCAGGAAAGAGCGGTGGCTACACCCATTTCCTTTGTCCAGTTTCACGCCAGAGGCTGGTAGCCCCTGCAACCAGTTTGAGCTGGACTATGCACAGGGACACCAAATAAGCCCCCAGTTCTGAACTTCAAAGCACTCTTGGAGTGCACCCACCCAGCCCCAATACACTAAAGTCTTTCTGGGAGGTGGTGACACCTCCCTGTGACAGGAAACCTATTGTCCCGGCCTCCCCTGCCGGAGTTTCGTCCAGCAGCAGAAGGGCACTCGTGTCTGTGGCTGGCAGCATCCATTTTGTGATGCCAGGGCTCTGTTAGCTGGTACCGGGTATACCGGTGCAGTCATGTCTCTCCCTCTAGAGGGGTGGGATCATACTCCCACACCAGTTACTGGTGTGGAGGTATGATTCCAAAGTGTTTGACACCAAATATGACATGTTTCCGTGCAGCCATCCCAAAGTTAGCATTTACGGTTTGGTTATAATGCACTCAAGAGTGTATGGTTTGGCTGCATCACAAACAACCCCAGAATAAAGGTTCTGAAGGCTGCAGAGGGGCTCTGCTCATGAATGGGCACCCTCTCACATAAAACCCAGCACCCTGCCTTCAGGATTGGTAAGGCCTGCCATAGGGGTGACTGATAGGTTTATATGTGCAGTGATATGGAGAGATATAGTGAACCTATATCTCAGTAAGGGGTGCATGCACCACCTTACCCAGGCTGCTGTAGCAGACCTGCGGTGTCATTTTTGAAGGCTTCTCAGGGGTGGCAAAATACATGCCGCAGCCCCTGGTAGGCCTCTGGTGTACCTATGCCCTCTGTACATAGTATACCATATACTAGGGACTTATAAGGGTACCCCAGAATCCAATCTGGAGTGTACCTATAGTACTTGTAATCAATTTAAGGGAGAAAGCAGATAGGCTGGGGTCCAGAATAGCAGGATCCCAGCCAGACTAAGTCGAAAAACAGTGAAACACCAGGAAAAAAGTGGGGGCAACCATGTAGTCAGATTCCACCTTCCTACACAGATCACAAAGTGCACATAATGTAAATAGGTCAGTGGGCTACTGCTTTTGTCAGAGAGATACTTTTGTTACTTGCAGTTTATAAGTTAAAATCCTAACATACAGCAGTGAGCTATTAACTTTCATCTAAGAGCTGCATACAAACTGCAAGTTATAAATTAGACCGTTATGCTTTTCCCCCCAGTCTTTGATTACCCTAATGTTGCAAAAAGTGTTATTTTGGACAGAAATCAATTCTGATTATTAAAGAGAACCCCCAACCATGGTATTACGTTTTAAAATTCTGAGTTTGTTTCTCCAGACCAATCACTATTAAACTATACGGCCTAGTAGTATGGTTATTATGTGACTCCTACACCTTGTAGTCCTTAGTCTTGTGTAACATTCTCTATACAGTGATTTACACACATATTGATAGTCTCTGAGTAATGTGTGTGATGTAAAGTGCTCTGACACCCTACACTGGTATGAGTGGCGCTGTAATTCAAATTAAATGCATCTGAGAGAGAGTGTGGTTATGGAGACTTGAGGGGCACTGTTAAAGGGTGGTAGTGAGGGAATACATGGCAGAGGTAGTCATTGGGGGGCAATACCAAACATTAATGCGAAGGGCACCACCAGTGCTAAGACCGGCCCTGCCCTTGAGGCCAGTCTGCCTCACCCATAGGTAGCTCCATTGGCTTTGTTTCAGAAGTAGTAGCTGCAACTCACCAGGGATTGGCAATGCAGAATTTGCACGCACACCAAACTAAGTTCACAAACTTCACAGTCTCTCTGCTTCATTCACAAGCACTTTTAACATGTGCTGCTTGCTGTGGGGCCACTGGAATAAAATATGCAGCAAAGGAGGACAAAATTATGCCACGGTGTTGACTAAATTATGCATTTTAAAAAAGGCTGCAGCGAAATACAGTATATTTTCTGATATTTTCTTATTTTGACATGTGTACACATGCTAACAGTCTCTGGAAAGATTTTGCCTGGTTAGTACCAGTGTAACATACAAATGCAGCAGTGAGAAAGGTGATCAGTCAACCTTTGCAATAAGCCATCCACTCCGCGGCAAAACAAGTCACATTTTTTATTAACTTGTGATACGTTTGAGCTATAAACAATTTATTAGTTTAAATGGTCAGATCATGCAGCAGATCATGCATTATGAGGCAAATATGGCAGAGCCATAATTATATAGAAAACATTTGCAACTAGGATATTTTGCTATTCATGTTTGAACTGCTGTTGTGGAAAAAAGGAGGAGTGCTGAGGACAAACCCCATGGCTCGGAGACAAATGGCTTGGGCTTCCTCATTTTATCGTATTTGGGACATTCTGTGATTAGAAGCATATCCTACTTTGTGAATGTGTTTTAATGTCAATAACTCATTATAACCTTATATAATCATGTGTATCCATTGGTTGATTAAACTGGGCAGTGAAATGCCAAACAAATACTAAAAATTGGGATATTTGCGCATTCTGGCCACACCTCTGGCTCCGCCCACTGAGTCAATCCTTTAGTTATTCCCACCCTCTGATTCTCCGCCCACAGTTCCCCTACTTTTTTTCCCCCACTTCGATCACTGGTGCAAAACACACCCTGTGGCGCGTTTTAAGTTGGGAAATTAGTACCTCTTCAATCCTGAGGTCCCCTGAGGGCCAACTAGCCCACCAGGTACCTCCAGTAAGCGCCACGGAGCTGCGTTGCAGAGTGTTGTAAAAAAGGGCATGTCCTCTGAACACCTCTCTGCAACGCAGCTCCCTGGCGCATACTGGAGGTACCTGGTGGACTAGTTGGCCCCCAGGGGACCTCTGGATTGAAGAGGAATTAATTCCCCAACTTAAAACGCACCACAGGGCGTGTTTGCACACATGTCACCTCAGGCCCCGCCCCCTTCCTTCACCATTGTGCAAATATTCCTCTAAAATCAGCCTAACTACGAATTCCGATTTACTCACCTGTTATCAGGAGAGAACCCAGTGCTGCATCTTTTAGACTAGCACTGGCCCTGAAAAGTAATTCTAAGCGTACTTACCAGTAACTTCTATTTCCTTCCATGGGAATCCATTGTGTGGTTTTCAGCAGAAAAGTTTCTGTCTATTTTCACAAACTAAAAATATTCCTAAAAAATCGTCTGTATGACTTAAACACATTCTTTCAACTGTTTACAGGAGATGCACCAGTGGTGGATCCAGGATCCACCACTGAGTAAGAAAAAGTTACGATAACACTACGTACTTTTAAAATACAATAATATTCCTTAAAAATCACTACTGTAACCAAAACGCTTTTACTCAACTGTTTACAGGAGATGTCCAAGGACTGAATCGAGGATCCAGTCCTGTGGTTAGAAAAGTAATCCATAAAGTAACTAATTGCATTTGACTAGAAATTCACATTGAGCTCAATGTTGCATTGTGTGAAATTGTATTGCCCATTGCAACAACTGTAACTACTGTACTTAAAAGTCTATTGCCTACTTGCAAAGTATTTAAACTAAAGTAATTCATTCTGAGAAAGTATATTTTGTATTTTAATGTATAATGTAATTATAATGTAATTAAAAAAATAAAATATCTAAAAATAAACAATTTAAGAAATGTAGTAAATCAGTATAAAAAAAATCAGTATAACAATTAATACAATAAAAATTGTCATTTACAAAACCTTTGAAATTCACTGAAAAAACCATAGGTTTCAGGCCTGATATAGTAGGAATTAGCATTTAAAAAACCTTTGAAATTCACTGAAAAAACCATAGGTTTTAGGGGTGTTATAGTTAGCTGGACATTTCACTCGTACAAAACCATTGAAATTCCTCCGATATAGTTAGTTGTACTAACTACATCTCGCGCGCCCGCAATCCACTGCTGATGATGTCACATATTACATCATTCATGACATGGTCAGTGACATCAATGATGACATCTCAAATTACATCACTGATGACATCACTGATGACATCATCCACGTGACAATCAGATGCACCTCATCATACACTAGTATAACCTTTCATCACTCACTGTAAAATACAGAGTGCCATATTTGAAACCATTGACACACCAATACAAGTTTCTAAACACCCACTCAGTGATTTCTAGATCTATACACACATTTATCACTTGCCTATAGATTCACTCATACATGCTGTCAATGATCAATAGAACACTATCAAATAAACTTATACACCTATATCGACATTACACACCAGCACACATCCTAATCACTTATGAAGTCATCCGACTCACTTATGCAAACAATGGATCATACTTATGTACCATTGAGACATATATTTGCTCATCACCACACCACACCCATAAAGATATTCACTCATCCAAACAACTGTTATAACATGTAGTTTTAGCTTCATATACCTACTGAATCAACTATTCACACATTTTTGGGCTGTCACACACCCCCTACCGAACCACACACACATTCACTCTCCCATACAAATACTCAGTTAACTAATCACTAACTAATGTAGACGTTCACAGTCGCGGCCAGTCCAGGTTTTCACGCTTTCACGCTTCACGCTGAACCGAGGAGGACGCGAGGAGGACGCCGGCTGTTCTGTTTTCCGTTTGTGCCGTTGTGCCTACACCCCCCCCCTCTCTCGAGCAGTAGGGTGCAGGTAACTTCACTGACCTGCTGCCTCTCTGGTTTGGGACTAATTTTGGGAAAAGTCTGGCACCCTGAGTCTTGGCGTCCGCTCGCTGCCTTGGAGCTGAGACAGGAGTTGAGACAGGAGCTCCTCTTTCGGCAGCCGGCGGAGATCAGAGAACAGAGAGTGCCGACTGTACCTGACAGTTCTGAACTGCACCGGAGTTTATACCGGAGAGGCTCAACAGGGAGATCTGCCACTCCGGTGCAGCCCGCTGCTTTGCAAGTTGGCAGTGGCGGCTCGAGGGTTTGAGGCGCTGCTGCTGCCAGGAGTCAAAGAGTTCTTCTGCGGCGGCAGGGGACTGCATTAACGGAACCTGTACTTCCCACCTCCCCACCTCCATATCTCCGGTCCGTCCCTCACACCTCTTTGTATCCTTGGGTGCCATCCTTGAAAACAACCCGGAGCGTGATGCAGGGATTACCTGGAGAGAAGCGGTGAGTTGGTGGAAGGAGTTGAACTTGGAGCTAGGGCAGAACCTAGCTCGCGGGTGCGTGCAGTTTAAAGTTCGCCCGCTTAGTTTGCTCAGTTTGCTCTATCTGCTTGGCCGCTGGCTGCTTGGCTGCACATAGCGATACTACGCTCTGCTTTCCCACGCTTCCTCTTGGCTTTTCGACAGCCCGCCCCAGCCCGCCTAATCCCGGCTGCGCCAGCAGCTTCTACCGCCTCAGCTGTCCGGCCACTTTTGTTACCTGCTACCGGTCTGCTGGGTATCTACAACTGAGTTTCAGCTTAGGGGCTGACTTGTGGCAGAGTTGCGGCAGTATTTGGGACGCTAGGGCTTGGGTCGACAATTATAAGTGAAAAGTGAAAATGATAACGAAGCGCCAATGAGGTGAGAAGGAGGATAGTAAAGACAACAAAGATTCCCCAACAAGCAAAGTGAAAGAGTGGAAAGTAAGGTCACCCTAAAGGCCCAAAGGATTAAAAGGCTTTGCGAGGGTTGAGCACGGCAAGCAGCGAGCAGCGAATTCCACCTCAGGACTGGCTCGGCTCCCCACTTGGCCCTCCGTCATCCTCTGTCACCAGAGGTGTGGTGACAGACCCTCTGTATCAGATTATCCCTAACACCTGGTGCGGGCGGTTCGGAGCTTTCGGGACATCGCTGATCTAGCCAAGCATCTTTAAAACTGTGAATTGGCAGTATACAGGGGATAATTGCAGGAGGGCAAGGCAGAATAACACCCCAAAGCAATATCTGAGCTAAGTAGCATTGAAATTATCGGAATACTGACTGACCTTCGAACCGGAGCTGGGATCGCGCTCCATCTGCCTTGCTGGACCCGTGTGGACGCCTGTGTTGTGCCCTGAGGGGAAGCTGTGGGGGTTTGTGCCTGCCGGGACTGCGAGGACCAGGGTGCTCCCGGCAGAATCCAGCTAGCACACCTGTTGCCTCTTCCCGGCCCCGCCTTCACCCTCCCTCACTGCCTATTAAGACTGCCCTCTCCTCACGCGCTAGCGGGACGCGCGCAGGACAAGAACCAGGGCAAAGAGCGGGCCCTCTGAGGCCCTCAGAGACACGAGGAGACCGGACCGGGGGAATTCCCTTCATTTTCCAGTAAACGTGAGTTGTGTGTTCGATATTTCTAGCACTATTATGGCTGAGACTGTATCTACTAACGCTCCCACAACAAACGGTGCCCCAACCAAAGGCACACTGGTTGATTATTTTAAAAAGGTTGCTGTGCTCACGGATAAGGAGACCACGCTCGCTGAACGAAGGGCTGAGCGACGCCGCTCTATAGAGTGTATTAAAAATAGGATATCATTGGACAATACATCTCCTTTGACTTTGACTCCGTCCCTCATTGTGCTAAGTTCTCCTACCTTGACGCAGGAGGCATTAGCTATTGACAATGTCCCTGAGCTGCTTAGAACCATTGATCCTACATCCAGCAACTTTAATTATTCGCCTGGTTCAACCGATCTGCTCCCTCCCAGCTCTATTATTCTTAATAAGGAAACTGATACTGTCACTATTCCCTCTGAAACTAAGGTTAAGGCCTCTACCAAGAAGGTGGGGAGGGTGCTGGTGCCTAAAGCTCCAAGGCCCCCTCCCTCCAAAAGAAGAAAGAGGCTAGGCAATCTGCCAAAAGATAAGATCAAACACACTGATTTTGGCAAGGGCCCTATGCAAACTGCAGGTATAACATCGCTGACAAAGGTTCCATCACCGCCACCAATAACACACGACGTGGCCATAACATCTTCTACTTCTTTGGTATCCCCACCTTCTGATCTGTCTCGTTCTCTGTTGCTCCTACCTGATTCAGGTCCGATGCCACCATATCTTGAGGGCATCGAGCAATTGATAAGATCATTTACTCTACCCATTATTGAACGACTAAAAAATATAGAGCTACGATTGGGGGACCTAGAATCTTTAATCATAAAACACCCGGGGTCACGGAAAGATCCTGCTCACCTAGTCCCGCCCCCCCCTATGGTATCATCTTTATCTCCTACTCACACCAGGACTAACGAGATAGGTAGCTCTAATTGCCAGTATAGGGCCAAACCTCCACACACTACAACCCATCAATGCCATCGACAAAATGATGTGGGTGAATTAAGAAAGGAAACAACAAACCCCATCTTAGCAACGACTCCAAATGAGAGGGGTGGGAATCAACACTTAGCTAGAGCAAGAGACCAACATAGCCACCAAGTCAACTTACCCCCAGAGGCGGTTCCATATGTGGTAGTGCTAACAGAAGTTCCGCCTCTGGAAAAGGGCAAAAATGAAGGCTATTACGAACTCAAAAACAAAACCATGCACTGGCTTAGGTCAAACAGACCCCTCCCTCTCAACATCAATGGGGAGATATTGCATGTCCGGAGACTTCCTTGGCTAGGGCGTAGAACCAAAGATCTCGAAGGGGATGTAATCATCATCAACTTTAGAGACCCCAGAGCAGTCAATTACATCTTAGACTACCCCTTGGGTAATACCTGGGGGTCCATAAATCCCTGTGTACTGTCATACTTCTACCCAAGACCTGCAGTCTCTTACAATGCATATCCCAGGGCTCCAGTACAAACGTTGACGCATCCCCACACATTTTTAGCAACCTCTGTTCCCCCTGTTAAATATTGTAATATGTATGCACCCACTTCTGTGGCCCACGGAAATGCAGCAGAATGGGCTACGGTACTCCCTGGGAATCACAGACACGGCCCATGGAGGGTGAACCATAGGCTACCTTTCACTCCTTTTGAAGTCGCAAATAGATTCAGGGCCTTATCAGGAGTCGATGATTGCGACTGACATAGTACTTCTCTTGACCACGGGCTTAGTACCTTGGTAGACCAGGCTGAGGACACGGATCCGATTCCCAAACCGCAGATTTCTTGCCCACAATATTCTATCACTGCTGGGCTACACCTGCCCTTATCCGAGACTCATATAGTGTCCCAGGAATATGCTCCGGCGGCCGCAGATGAAACAGCTATAAAACCTTACCGCTCTGCATACAGGGAGGAGAGGGTAGAGGCGGAGGGTGGTTGTTTGTCAAGAAAGACCAATGTGACACAGGGTTCCTCATTTAAAGTATGAAATGATGCGGGGGTCTGTGCCCCTCCAAGGCCGGTAGAAAGCACTTTGCATGAGATTGCTACGACCACACACAGGGCTATGAGGTCATTAGAAATACTGTCATGGAACGTGGCTGGGCTGCCTAACAAGTTGGATAACACTGACTGGGAAACCTTTATCAAAGAACATGATATATGCATGTTCCAAGAGACGTGGGCCAGAGAAAACCATTGTTACCCTGGGTTCGCAACTTTCAATGTCCCAGCTAGATGGGGTGGGAAGGGACGCCCGTCTGGAGGTCTATCAATATGGATCGCTTGTCATCTAGGCTGTATGGCTGAGGTGGTAGAAACAAATTCATCTGACATCCTGTGTGTGGCCTTGCGTTGGCCCACTGGGATGGGTCTGACCTTGGTAAATATATACTCTAGACCGGTCGGAGTTGCGGCCACCTCAAGGACAATGGAGGATTTAGTGACTTTCCTTGACTCTCTCACCGGTTCAGATACACTTCTGGTCGGAGGGGATTTTAACATTCAGTTTGAACCACTTCCGACTTACTTAGATGGGATCAGCAGTGAGGAGGATGATCTCTGGGGAATCCAAAGCATTGTAGGTCCGCCAGTTAGGTCAACATCACCCCTCCTACTGCAAGTTTTAACATTAACTCTGGCAAATTCACCTAGAGGATGCAATGGCAGGTTCCAAGGGGACAACCCGCCCCAACCAACTTTTAACAGACCAGGCCAGGAGTCCCGGATTGATTACATAGGGCCTCATGTAGGTAGCCAAATACCGGTCGGTAACGGCCGATTTTCGGTAAATATGCCGTTACCGACCGGTATTCAGACAAGTGAGATGTAGGAGTCCAAAAACCACTTTTCGGTAAATATGAGGCGGTAAATACCGATTCATATTTACCGATTACCAAAATACCGAATCAGAGTTACCGAATACATAATTAACGAATCGGTAAATATGAAGTGGTAAATATGAAGTGGTAAAAATTAAAATGACATGTAGGAGCACTCGGTAAATAAGAAATCCAAGGAAATCGGTAAATAAGAGTCGGTAATTAACACGGATTGAAAGCAGGTGGTAACCATCAACAGTGCAGATCAGCAATCCCAAAATGCAACAGCGTGGACAACATGCCCGCTATGTACGTCATTGCAAGGCGCCTACATCTACAGGCAGCAGGACTGAGGGTTTGGCGACGGGAGGAACGCATCTACAGACAGCGCATCACACTATTCCAGCTGACTGATGCAGAGATACATGAGAGGTACAGGCTACACCCCGAAACCATCATGGACTTAATCAGGGACCTGCACCCACTCCTGGACCAGCCAATAAGAAGGGCGCACGCCATACCCCCACATGTGCAGGTGCTCTGCAGCCCACATCTGTTGGCATCCGGCAGTTATCAGGTGGTGACAGCTGCGGTGGGTGGGGTATCCCAGAGTTGCCTGTCCCGTTCCTTCAGGAATTTCCTGGATGCCATGATGCAGAGAATGCACCACTACATCAGCTTCCACAACACACAGGCTGCACTGCAGTAAACAAAAACAGACATTTCTCACATGGCACAGTTCCCCCATTTCATTGGCTGCATTGATGGTACACACATCCCAATCTGTCCACCAGCTGACACAGAGCACATCTACAGGATCAGGAAGTCCACCCACTCCATCAATGTGCATACCGAATTGAATGATTTTGTGAATGGTCCTGTGGGTGGCAGAACCAAAAGGTGGGCATATGCTATTTACAACGAAGTCTGCAAGTTGTCGCACAGTGAGGCGGCTTCCAGATTGAGAGCTATTGACCAAGCAAACATGGAGAAGGCTTTAGCCGTTATAGATAATAGCTTTAGCACTCTCTCTTCTAGGATTCATACATGACACAATAGGCACATGCAAGTACACGGCGCATGCAATGTACAAGCCCCGAATTTGGCGTGCGTCCTACGAGGTATCCCAGTGCCTGTGATTACGCCTTCTTTCACGCTGCTTGCAAACGGTAGTTATTTATTTTTGAATAATGAAGCTTGCTGCGGGATGTTAGTGGGAATCCCATACATAGTAACTGTATCGCAGAAAGTTGTCTGCTGCAATAATGTTCTATTTCCTCCCCCGCATGGGCGGCTGGATGTTTCCATCTGGCCTTCGATTCCAACCTTGAAAGCAGAGTTCAACAAGTTGAGCAGAATAGAGCGCTCTTGTCCCACAAAGAGGTGCCTTTGACTTCCTCTCGTGAAAGATTTGTCCTTCACGTTGCTAATACGCGCACTGAGGTACAGGCGCCTCTGAATACTGACCTCCCCCTGCATTTCGGCTCTTTGATCCAAACTATTTTCAATGCCTCGTCCACGACCGGCCTGGCTCATTTTTTTAAACATGTGGGCTCGGGTCTCGTGACCTCTTTCCAAACTATTTTTGGTGTAATTCCGGCATTTGTTCATTCACTGTTCTCGAGCATCTTTGGAGGTGTCCCGCTGCTCCTGGCGCTAGTGGCAGGTGTGCTGCTTTTCCTTTTCATACTCCGGAATGGCTGCTCCTTCTGTGCCACACGAGCACCTGTCCCGTCTGCATCTTCTTCGTGATAGGATGCTTGACTTCTATGGTACTTTGCCATTGGCGACTTTGAGCCTGGCTTATGGATTATCCTTCAGGTATTCCTACTTCACCTGCGTACAACCTGTATTGCACTGCCTGGATTGTCCCTTTGAATGGCCTCTGGATTTGTGCTTGACCAACATGGTGTCTCCGGTGCCGGATTTCGATCGACTGATGAGGCCCTTAGTGTCTCACGAGTTGGCCTGTTCTGGTGTCCGGATCATGGCGTATGGTGCGGCGCATGGTATCCTGGGTAATTGGGACATCTCAGCGGCAGCCTACGACTTCTTGTCCATGAGCTATTTGGAGGAACATTCCGGGTGCCCTCTGATTGTGCTAGAGGCTCCGTTGGTTGGAGAACACGTATGTTCCTTTTCTTTACTTAATTGGATGGCTGAGACTTTCAGTGGCCCTGCAAACGATTTTTTGTTGGAAGCAGTGGCCACATATGCTGCCTATACATTCATGGATTAACTGGATTGTCGTCCATTGTGCCTGTGCTACTGGACAGCACCCTGGCGCAACATTTATTTCTTTTATTTCTCTTTTTTCTCTTCCTGATGGTCGGCTTGAGTTTTTTACTATACTTGCATTGTGTTTTTTGGAATTTTATGCTGCAATTAATTGGACTTTATGACTTTGGCGCTGCATTGGTTACGCCTTGTTCTGCTCTGACGAAACTGAACTCTGCGTTCTCTCTTTTCTTGCCTATTAAATATTGCTTCGCTCAAGGGGGCGTGTAGTGAGTTCTCCCTGAATACGTACATACATTGTTCAGTTAGCATAACCACGTTGTATGTTATGTAGCCATCTTTTTGTCTTTGCACACGACACTGCGTTTACATGTTCTTTTTTGAATAAACTGCTGGCTCGAGACTTCCTTCAGACGAGTGCATTCTGTTGTTCCCATCCCAAGCTCTGCGCAGCGACCTTGGTCTGTACATGCTGTGACACACAGTCTGGAATATTACACAATGCATGTTTTCCACTCTAGGTTGTTCGACCCACTATTTAGCCATGACACACGCGCAGCTGCAAATACCTGAAAGTTGGTGCTTTTCATATCACAGACATCATGTTTATTATTCAGACCGAAGACGAGCCTTCCTGCGAGACGGCTCCTGATGCTCCTGTGATGTGATTTCACTGAGCTGATTTTTGAGGTATGGGGTCCCCTATTCAAGCCTAAGAGACCTTCTATTATAAAATGATTATGATATGAGCTACTTAGTTAAGGGAAGGTGGTAGTATCCTCGGTATTTTCCGATTCGCTAAATACCACCTCGGTATTTTCCGATTCGGTAAATACCACCTCGGTATTTTCCGATTCGGTAAATACCACCTCGGTATTTACCGATTCGGTGAATTCCGATTCGTGATTACCGAATGTTACCGAATCGGTAACTGTTACCGAATTTTTACCTACATATAACTTACCGATTCTAATTTACCGATTCGGTACGGCTCGGTATTTAAGAACCGGTAAAATTTATTTACCTACATGAGGCCCATAATGATCAAACTCCAGGATTGGAAACTGGCATTAGATTTTAAAATAGTCCCAAGGTTAGATAGCGATCACAACCCCCTAATCCTTTCACTAACCACAGATGGTTTTCTCAAGGGCGAAGTTCCAGGAAATAGACTATCTGCCCCCAGTCTCACCTTATCTAGTAACAGGCGAAGAATAAGGTGGGACAAATTGCTAGAGAAACCGACCCGCATAAGGGCCATATACGAGCAAGTGGCATTAACC
The DNA here is from genome assembly GCF_964204655.1 of Triturus cristatus. Lineage (NCBI taxonomy): Eukaryota > Metazoa > Chordata > Amphibia > Caudata > Salamandridae > Triturus > Triturus cristatus. Next base: position 1,121,924,448 of record NC_140591.1, on the reverse strand, counting down.
CTTGAAAGAGTGGAAAGTCTCCTCCCTCAATTGTCCTCGCCAGAAGGTTGTTCTCCCCTCGAGGATATCCATCAGACCCTCTGCGATAACCTTGCTGAGGTATTGAACCCTGTGTTCCGGGGCAGGAAACTGAGGAGAGAAAGAGCCTCATGATTCAATGCCAGTTGCAGGGGAGCTAAGAAAGATCTTCTCCAAGCGCTAAAAAACAAGGAAGTCTCCTCGGTGATTAGGGAAAAGAGGGTTGCTTACAAGCTCCTCCTTGAATCTGCTAAAATAGACTGGGACTGGGAGAACTGGACAGAAATAACAACTGCTCTCAAAACCAGAGATTCAAGGAAATTCTGGCACATAGTCAAACATGGCTCAGCCGAGCCTGTTATGGCTATAGAGGGCAATATTGCACCTGAAGTTTGGGAAGAACACTTCTCATCGCTCTATAGTAGAGCTGGGCTAGACCAAATTGGAATTCAGGCCGGGAGCCCAGTGGCCTTTACCACTGATATTCACTCTGAGATGGAAGATTTTAACTTGGAGGAACTGGAAACGGCAATTACTTGCCTTTCCTCAGGAAAAGCGCCAGGCCTAGACAAGCTCCCAGGTGACCTCTTAAAGCATGAGGTGAGAATTTGGGCACCATACTTCCTGGTACTGTTTAATGCCATCATCCATGGGATGGCGGTCCCTCCAACTTGGCTCGGGGCGGAGATTGTGCCCATTTTTAAAAGGGGCTCACCTCTGCTCCCTGCCAACTACAGACCGATCAGTCTGATAGACGTCCCACAGAAGCTTTTTGCGAGGCTTCTGTTGGATCGACTTTTGGACTGGATCGAAGAGAGGGACATCCTGAGCCCCTTTCAGGCCGGGTTTCGTCAGAAGACCTCTACCATAGACCAGGTCTTTAGGCTGTCCCTTTTACACTGGAAAACAATACAGTTGGAGGGTGGCAGCCTCTATACTGTATTTGTGGATTCAAGGGCAGCCTTTGACCTGGTTCCACGCGGTAAGCTCTGGGAAGTCCTGGCGAATGTTGGGGTGCCAGCTGATCTCCTGACCATGATCATCCGCCTCCACACAAACACCTATGCTTGTGTGAGGTGTGGTGGACAGGGTGCACTCTCAAATAAGTTTCCCGTTGAGAGAGGGGTAAGACAGGGGTGCGTACTTGCACCAACCCTGTTTTGCCTCTTTGTCAACGGTGTCATTGACCACCTCAACGGGGTCCCCAATTCGGATGTCCCGAAGTTGGCGGGAAGGAGGGTTCCGGCAATTATGTTCGCTGATGATACCCTCCTTCTCTCCAAGTCACCGATGGGAATCCAGCGTGTGTTGGATGGATTTGGGGACTTCTGCAGAGAGCACGGATTGGAGATAAACACTCTAAAGACTAAATTCATGGCCTTCAATCCGCCACCCAGGTTCCACCGTATTCCTCGCATAGGGGATAATATACTCGAACGAGTAAACACCTTTGAATATCTTGGTGTTACACTCAACGAGGAATTGGGGTGGGGTCAACATCAGGAGAAAGCTAGGATGAAACTAGTGCAACATATCGGTGGAATACTAGGGATGTTGGGGAAGAACAGGTCGACCCTTAAACCCATAGGCCCTCCCCTTCATATTTATAGGGTACAAGCCAGAGGAGCAGTCATATATGGGAGTGAATTATGGGGTCACAAAGTACTGGACAGCTTGACAAAGGAGGAGAACAGATTCCTCAGGTGTCTAGTAGCTCTTCCTCCGAGTACACCTCTAGTGCCTCTAAGACTCGACCTAGGCATTAGACCCCTGGAGGAAGAGTTGGCACTTCGTCCCGTGATCTACTGGCGTAGAGTGTGGACGGTGCCTGAATTGATTCATTACAGACAGGGTTTTCAGGAAGTTCTCAGCTTCCCAAACTCGGGGAACATTGCCTGGCTTAAATTCGTAAGGAATAGTTTGGTGAGCCTAGGTCTAGATGCACTATGGAACGATCCTTGCAATGCCTGTTCCAAGCTTTCTAAAAAAGCTCTAACTAAATTGTATTACGATTCCAAGGCTCCCTCACTTCGACCTTCTAAATCTCTAGGGTCCTTAACAAATCAATTCCTTCACATGAAGAGTATTTACACCTTTGAACTAGCCCTTGACAATGTTTACCCTGCAATTATCAGGAAGCTTTATTTGCAATGGAGGCACGGGTCTTTGCCAATTCGTGCTTTTACTAGCTCCTGGTCTGTGTCGACACCCAGTATTTGCCCGGCATGCAGAGAAAGCGATTAAACTGAGATGCATCTTATATTTTTCTGTCCGGGCTATACTGAGGCGCGCAGAAAATGGATCATTCCCATCTGTAGGAACCTGGGCTTCACCAGGTGCCACGAAGCCTTCAGAATTCTTAAGAGCGAAATGGCCGTACACATTGTGTTTGCTGTGGCAAAATTTCTGGGGGCTCTTTGGCACAAACGGAAAAGATATTTAAAAATGTCAATATGATTCATTTGTATGTAATTAGTACGTATTAGCCGTGTGGCTGCACCATTTTTAAACATTTTATCTATTGTTCTTAAATGTTTTTATATTCATTTTATGTACTTTTATGGAGATATTCCGAAATAAAGTTTTTTCTTGACTTGACTTGACTTGCTAGTAACCAACTGGTGTAGCAGTTTACACAACAACTGACAAAGTGACACAGATATTCACGCAGTTTAGTCACTATCCAATATATTTAGTGAGACACTATAAATTAGTCAAGTAAACAGTCACACTGCTACTAAATCCTCCATCCAGATATTTATATTTATATAGCCACTCCTTCTTCAATGCAAATTGCTATATATATATAATACATATTTAAATACCGAACCAAACCACATTCCCTGGATGATGTCATCAGTGATGTCATCAGTGATGTCATTTGAGATGTCATCATTGATGTCACTGACCATGTCATGAATGATGTAACATGTGACACCATCAGCAGTGGATTTCGGGCGCGCGAGATGTAGTTACTACAACTAACTATATCGAAGGAATTTCAATGGTTTTGTACAAGTGGAATGTCCAGCTAACTATAACACCCCTAAAACCTATGGTTTTTTCAGTGAATTTCTAAGGTTTTTTAAATGCTAATTCCTAACTATATCGAGCCAGAAACCTATGTTTTTTTCAGTGAATATATATATATATATATATATATATATATATATATATATATATATATATATATATATATATATATATATATATATATATATATATATTCACTGAAAAAACCATGGGTTTCACACACGTTATAGTTAGGAATTAGCATTTAAAAAACCTTAGAAATTCAATGAAAAAACCAAAGGTTTCACACATGTTATAGTTAGCTGGACATTTCACTCGTAAAAAACCATTGAAATTCCCCCGTTATAGTTAGTTCAGCTAACTATAACTCGCGCGCCCGCAATGCACTACTGATGACGTCACATATTACATCACTCATGACATGGTCAGTGACATCACTCATGACATCACTGATGACATCTCAAATGACATCACTGATGACATCATCCAGTGAATGTGTGTTTTTCTGAAAATTAAATATGTTTAATATATGTATATCTCAAGGTCGATGGAAGAATAAATGAGTATATAAGTGTCTAAATTGATGATTTGTTTTTGAAAAATTGATTGTATTACTGACTAAGTGTATCTTTATGAATACATGGCTAAGTGAGTAATATTTAAATGTGTAAATACCTGTATCAGTCTCTCACTTTGTATATAAGTGGCTGCATGGGTTGGTGAGTAGCTACATGAGTGTCTATATAGGTTATTAGTTGGTTTTTTGAGTATCAGTATGAGTGTCTGAGTGTCTTCATGGTTCGGTGGGGGTTATTATGTAGTGCATAGGTGCATGAATGAGTGACTCACTGTTTGTATGTGTTGAAGACAGCATGTGTGCAGGACCGTATGGGTGGATGAGTGTGTGTATGGGTGTGTTAGTGAGTGAATGACTGTCTCAATAGTGTCTTTATGAGGAACTACATATGTTTTAAACTAGTATATGTGAGTATTGGTGTTTATAAGTGAGTATATGTGAGAGTGAGAGATTGGTAGACTTCCTGTATGAATAAGTATGTGTTTCTATAAGTGATTGTTTAAAAGACTAAGTATGTGTAAGTTTCTGTAAAAGTAAGTGTGGTGGTGTGTGTATAACTGTATATGCAGGTAAATGGATGTTTGATTCTTTATTAGCATGAGTGACTATGTGTGAGTAACTCTATGAATGAGTGGCATTGTGTTACAGGATGTTTAGGTGTATGAGTACATATGATGTGTGAGTACATGTATGAGTGACTGTATAGGATTGTTGGTGGATGAGTGGATGTGTATGTGGATCTTAGAATTACTGAATAGGTTGTTGTAACTGTTATTGGTATGTCAATTTTTTTGAAAATTTCAGTCTCTATTTTTAAATGTGTGTATCAAAGGTTATATTAGGGTGAGAGGAGGTCTACCACTCTGTCACAAGGATAATGTCATCAGTGATGTCATTTGAGATGTCATCAGTGATGTCATGAGTGATGTCACTGACCATGTCATGAGTGATGTAATATGTGACGTCATCAGTAGTGCATTGCGGGCGCGCGAGTTATAGTTAGCTGAACTAACTATAACGGGGGAATTTCAATGGTTTTTTACGAGTGAAATGTCCAGCTAACTATAACATGTGTGAAACCTTTGGTTTTTTTATTGAATTTCTAAGGTTTTTTAAATGCTAATTCCTAACTATAACGTGTGTGAAACCCATGGTTTTTTCAGTGAATTTGCAAGGTTTTTTAAATGCTAATTCCTAACTATAACGTGAGTGAAACCCATGTTTTTTTCAGTGAATTTGCAAGGTTTTTTAAATGCTATTTTTTTTTTTTTCTTCTTTTTTTTTTTACATATTTTTATTTTAATTGTCTATCCTTTTTTAAAGACTATGGTTAAATTTTAAAAATTCTACAATATGTTTTTATTTTACAATTTTTTGAAAATAAACAGGTAAAATTTATTAGCAATACATTTTTTGTTTTTTTTGTTTTTTACCGTGCGCGTACGGTAAGCGCACGTCTTGCTGTAATTACGTTAGATTTCTACGCTGTTTGCGTTCATTTACGCAATTTGCGTAGACGCGCGTCACGCGCGCATAGCGCGTAACGCGTACGCTGCACGCGCACTTTACGCGGAAGTGAAGGGGCGTGCCTGTTTTGTGCATGCGCGCGTGCGCGTGTCTTTTTTACGCGCATGCGTACTTTTGCCGTAAGCGCACCGTAAGCGTACCGTAAGCGTACGGTAGGTCATGTGATCATGAAACACAACTTTTGATTGGTTGAAACTACTTTCAGTTCTAGAACTCTCCTACACTACACCCATTCCCCTCATTTCTGCTTGTGATCCCTTAGGAGAAGGAGCTGGGTTGTCTTTGTGATACGATGGCAGAACAGCAGAGCTCTTCTGAGAGTGAGGCTAGCAGCACTACCTTGAGGCAGAGAGCGAGGAAACAAAAGACCTCTTACATATGGGAGTATTTTTCTTTTCCAGAAGGCCAACAAAAGGTAAATGCACCCTTAGTGACTTGTAAGCTGTGTAAGCGTGTACTTTCAAGAGGGAATCCCGACAGGAAGTATTCCTTTGGGAATCACACCATGATGAGACACCTTAAGGATGTACACAGAAGGACACATGCACGACTTACTGAAGGTAACCCTTCAGTAAATCAACCAAGCACATCCACAGCAGCTCAGCCTGGACCATCATCTGCAGTGCCGAGTCCTTCTTCTGCAGATCAGGTGAGCCCTTCATCTGTGGGGGGAGCATCTCCTTTTTCTGGTCCTCTGGAAATTAACCCTCGGTTTGCGAGGGTTGAAGTACGGTGCGCCACTTGTCATGATCTAATTAGTTATAGGGAGACCAGTATTTCCCTAGTGAACAATAAAATAGATCAGCACACTTGTCGTACCATCTAATATTCCCAATCTTTCTTTCCTCTGTCCCTGCATGAACACAACGGCTCTTTTAAGAGCCAACCTTACCTTTCATCTATTTTTTATATATGTTTTTAAAAACTTTTTGTAATTTTTTTTTTACCGTACGCGTACGGTACGCGTAATTTTTTTTTTTTTTTTTTAAAAAACACTAAAAATCAATTATCACATTACAAGGTCCTTGAGAGACTACAATTAAAAACTGAAAATGTGATTGTAGTGAAGTGGAAAAAAGGGACCATGATATTATTGACTTACCATAACCACTCAAAAAAATATTTATTCATTTAAATTTTTTTTTAATTGCTTTAAAAATGGTTCTAGTTTTCGAAAAATGTTCTATCTCAATCTGAAAAAAAAGCAAAAAGTATTGATATTTAATAAAACATTTTATAATACAGTACACATATTTACATATTTTTCCAAAAATATTTTTGCCTTTTTTTTGCTGTTTTCAGAATATATTGCATTTCACTATAAATTGTGAAAGCAATTGCATTCATCATTTAACAGCAGGCAAAAAAAAAAATTAACAATCTCAAAGATTGTTTTAAAAAAGCCCACAATCTCTTTTTGCATAAACATAACTTTATAGAAATGCATAATATTCTTAAAAAATATCATCTAATATCAATACTTATTTCTTTAAAATACCGTCTGATATTTTTGTTTCAGAAGTATAATCACAATAATATATCTCAAATAACTCCACAATACATCTGGTTCCATTTCCTTTAGGCCAAATAGTAATTTTAAAATTCTTTTTTGGTTAAATTTCCAATGGTAATCCAATAAAAATCTAAAGTTTAAATTGTACAGATCTCACCGATTCTCTGTAACATTTTGGTTTCCGAAAGATTTATTAATAATTAAATATGTCCACAATAAAATTGTTTACCTTTCCGCATGGCCAAATAGTAATTTTAAAAATCTTTTTGGAAAAAATTTCCAATGGCAATCCAATAACATTCCAAAATTTAAATTGTGCAGATGTTACCGATTTTTTCTAAATTTTTGGTTTTCCAAAGTTTCCTTAAAAAATGGAAAAATTCCACATTACAATTGGTTACCTTTCCATTAGGCCAAATGATAATTTGTTAAATCTTTTTATTTGTAAATTCCAAATGGTAATCCAATAAAATGGTAAAATTGTTTTGTCCAGATGTTGCCAAATCTCTCTAAAATTTAGGTTTCAGGAAGATTAGATAGGAATTTGCTAAATCAAAAGGCAAACGTTGCTTAAAAATCAATTGGGAATCATTGCACAGTGTCCAGCCTTTTTCACATTTAGGATAAACTGTGTAATGACCAGAAGTTACAGTAGGTCCATCATGGAAAATTATTGCAACTGTTACAAAATTTTTTCCTGAAATTGATAATTGCTGTCCTGTAAACTTCTTTATTAAAGTATCCAATTTTGAACCATCAGCTCTACATCGTTGCATCATTAAAATTACATACTGTCCGTATTCCTTTAAAATTAACGTTGAAAACATGTCAGATTTACACTCACCGCATTGCATGCTATGATTAGCATCTTTAACTAATTTAGCAAAAGTGACTGTTTTACTCTCTGGCAATGTTAAATAAATAAACATTTCATTATCAACATTAGAGCCACATATATTATAACAGTTTTCACAACTATGTTCCCATTTATAAGAGAGACCAAATACATTTTCAATGGGAACCCCTTCTTCTTCCAGTACCTGAAGAAAATACATCAAGAATTCCTGTGCGTCTTGCTGTACATTTTGAGAAAACTGTGTTCGTCCTGAACATACATCTAAAAGTTTTCTAATTTCAGTAGCACTTTCTATTTGAATTTTATCATTACTCAGCTTTTCAAAAAGGAGACTCAGCACAGAACAGAATCTTTTTCCCTGATTTACTATTATCTGCTCTTGCAAACTTTCCAGATAAAATGCAACATTCAGCACTACATTAGCGTAGCAGTTGACACCAGAGCTATTTTCAAAATGACATCCTACAACCTGTTCTTCATTTTCCTTATTCTTTTTGCTTGCAATTACATCACTCCTCTTTTTTTTCCTCCTCTCTACATCTTCATTACAGATATTCTCATTTCTCCTTTTACGAGAAACTACACGTTTCTCCAACACAGGATACTGACCTAAATGAGGAGCATAGCTTCTTCTTAATCTATTATACTCCTTTACACAATTTGTATCAGCACTAACTTTTGAATCATCAAAGTCTATCATGAATAAACCTGATAATGTTTTCACTCGTGACAAAGCAACATATGCCATACCTTCTTTGAACACAGTTGAACCAATGTTCACAAATGCACAATCTACAGTCAATCCTTGAGACTTGTGAATAGTTACAGCATATGCTAGCGAAATCGGAAACTGCTTCCTACGTACATATAAGTCTTTCACAAGCATGAAACGAACTGAACAACGACAAATGTCTTTAACTTCTTCTATCTGATCAAATTTTATTTTTAAACATTCAATTCCATCTTTTTTCTGATAATTAATAAAACCCACAACTCTTCCCATAGCTCCATTAACTAAACCTTTTTCAACATCCAAATTTCTCCTTAAAAATACTCTACAGTTCATGCAAACATATAGATTTTTTTCTAATCCAGCTGTTTTGGAAATGTTCTTCTCTAGTGAATCCAATTTATTTTTCAGTGTGCCTGTTAATGTGATAGTAATTCTTCCATCCTCAATTTTGTCCACTGCTTCCAATTTCCTGATATCTTCCTTTTCCAATTTCAAAAGCTCCTCATTGAATATTGAGCATTCACGTAGAGTTGGCATTAAGCAGATGAGACTTTTGTTTTCTGCAATGTTCTTGTATATCTTCTCTGCAACTATTTCTTCCTTTGGAAATAAATTATGTAGCAGCCGACTCTGTAATGCTTTTTTGCCAGCTTCAGTGAGTAGTCCAATTCTGATATCTTTCAGAATACTTCCATATTCTTCATCGTTTGCTTGCCTTATATTAGTAGTAAGTTCCTTGTACTCAAAGAAGGACCAAATATTTGTATTACCGATGCTTCCCAATGACTTCTTCGTGTCTTCATGTGTCACAGTATTAAACACTGGTTGTCCTTTAACTGGAGTAAGTTGCAAAAGATCTCCAAAAACTATGACGTGTTTTCCTCCAAATAACACGTCATAGTCTGTCTTCAGAATTTGCTGCATTCTTAAATGCACAAAGGCAAGCATTAAGTTTGATACCATGCTCACCTCATCAATAATGAGAACTTGCATCTTCTTCAATACTCTTGAAACTTCCAAGCATGCTTCTCCAGTTAGCTTGTGGTATTGTATTTTGTTCTCATGCTCCACTGGTAACATTAGCAAACGATGTAAGGTGATTCCTTTTATGTTATATGCTGCTAACCCAGTTGGAGCAGTAACCACACAAGACAAAGTAGAATCCGTTTTTTACTGTAGGTAGCTTCTGATGACTTTTATTAGGAAACTTTTTCCAGTTCCAGCTTGTCCGCTTACATACATCCTGATTGGATGAAATGATGTGCATGAGCACTCTTTTTTTTCATGTAGAAATCCGTGATCAATTTTGTTTCTGATCTCTTCATAAATTTGTTGCTGCTCTTCGTTCAGTTGTCTTTCCAAATTTTGTAAGTCTATAAATTCTTCTTGAGCTTGATTCATAGCCGTTTCCACTTCATTCATGGCTATTGATGCTTCATTTTCAACGATTGGTTGTCCTAGGGGATCTTGACTGAGTGTTCCTGAACTTTGGCTGTCCTGAGAACTGTCTCTAGCTATTTCTGCTGCAATTGTAGTTTCCTGTTCAATTTCTTCATTTAACATTTGCAGATAACTTGAGAATGTACTGCATTGTATGCTGTCTTTGCAAGCATTAAAAGAATCTTCATAGCTTTGAAATTCTCCCAGTAGTTCATCCTCTTTACGCCATGGTTTAAACAGCTGTAAAAGAGCCAAGTAGTAAAATTCCTTTTTGTCAGTAGTGTCGCAACTCAGCTTCCTGTGATTTATCAAACTTCCTTTTGTATGCTTCACCAAACATCCTTCCTCACCAATGACTTTATATTTTCCATTGTTGATGTCTTCTGTGGCTTTCCGTGAATAAATGTAGTTCTGCAGCACTTCATAGAGACACATGTTCTCCAGATGATGACTTCTCTTGGGATAATATGTGTCCAACATGTTTGATTTCAAAATATCTGTACTTTCTGGGTCATTCTCGGCCAAATATTCAATTTCTCCAACAGATTTCAGTACCCGATTTCTCATTGCTGCAAGGCCTAAACTTGCCCAAATTATTCTTCTTGATTTCGAGTAGAGACTTGCAGAAGATAACCTATCTGAACATTCGTAGGATCCAATTTCTCGATGCGATAACATCTTCAAACTGAAACTGTACAGCTTCTTACTGACAGTCTTCTCGTGAGAAATCTCTTCCCACATTTCCTTCAATTCTGTTTTTTCTGATTTCGTAATGTAAGACGTTACATATCGAGCAACAGCAATGGAATTGTCAGCTACATACTGTATATCCATGTTAGCGTTCCACATGGATAAAATCACTTGGTTGTAGTCATTTATATTTTTTGATTCTTCTTTTCTTTTAAGGTTGTAGGTATTCTTAGGTGATTTTCTTGTGATAGTATGTCTCACAGATGACATAAAACTGTTAACTATTCCATTTGAAAGAACAGGTCTAGGAAATCCAAATCGACATTTAGTGTAGTATTTATCTTTGCTCTTGTATTTCCGTCGACAGTATTTTCCACACCGATGACTTTGGAAACGTAAAACTTGCTCCTTTAACTTTTTCTCTTCTGTGCTTTTTGGTATAGCACATGTTGCATATTCTTCAATGTAAGATAACACTGCTTCATCAGTATCTGTTCCAAACTTTGGGGCATCCTTGATCCACAACAGCATATGAATATGAGGAGCACCTCTTGCCTGGTACTCTTTTCTCCAAAAGAAATCCACTACTTCTCCTAGAGGTGGATTTTTTTTATTGCAGATGAAGGACATCATAGCCTCAAATCTATGATTGAAATATCTGCAAACATTAACCGGATCCAATGAGCACAGTTCTCCTGCTGTCTTGTATTCGATGTTTTTAATGTTTGAATTTGCCTCTCGTAGAAAATCCAGTAAATCATCCCAAGCGTACTCGGCACAGCTTAGGGTAACGAACCATGTTGGTGTTCCTAAATTCCGTAACATGCATTTTAATTCACCATGGCGTCGGTACCAATATTCATTTGTCCCACGCTGACAAGCCATCAGATTGATCAGTTGTGTTTCCAAATGATCATCTCGGTGCTGCACTTTCTCCATAAAATCCTTAGCAGACACATTTTGTAAATGTACTCCACTTTTTAAAATGTGATTTACTGCATAAGACAATGCAGACAAGTCGCTTTCAAATAAAAGATGGAACAAATAAGGAATACTTTGTCGAAATCTGGGATCTTCAGCATATAGTCTTGTAGTCCGATACTCAGAAGCTGGAATCTGTTCCGGACGTTCATCGTATCGTCCTCCTTTTCCTTTAGGAAACAGCTGGGGAAAACATCGAGCTTCCAAGCTCTCCTCCCATACACTCACGGGAGTTCCTTTTGCTTTCTTCATCTGAAATAGATCAATATTGTCTCCCATAACTTCTTTTGAATGAAGAGGATGTATGCTAAAATGTTCATAAATTTATTCTTCCTTTGACTTGTCCACTTTTTCAATTTGTCCAGTTGGTGTTTCTGTGTCTTCTTGTAAATCTTCTTCTTCTTCTATATAAATTGATTCATACCATTTGTTATTCCTTTTCAAATACAAATTTGCTCTTTGTACTTTCCGTACATCTACCAGCTCCTGCCAAATCTTCTTATTCTTTGTAGGTACACCATTAACCAGAATAATTAATGGTTCAGTTTCCAAAGTATCCGCATCAATAGTTTCCATATTTTTTTTCAAATCCAAGGGCAAATACACCACTCTACCTTTTAAACCTCTCAGTAAATCTGAAGGAGGTAATTTACCAGTTTTGGGCTCCATACGTACTATGGTCTGGAACGGATGAACACATTGAATGAGTATAGACTCATATGTATTTAATTCAGAAAGTTCAGCAGGAATAGCATCCAATTCTAAATTATTATGTACAGCTCTGGTCGGCATTCTATTTTCCTCTAACTTGTTGTAACAGTATTTACAAATACGCTGATCTTCACCCAATTCAAAACAATTTTCAAGAAATATATATGTGGCAAAATCCTTCCACTTATAATTATCTTCATTTTCACTCTTTCTGTAGAGATCAACATTCCTAGTTTTTTTTCTATAATGAGTTCTGCGGCAACAAATACAAGTAATATTTGGTCTTTCATTAGAGATTATTGCAAATTTTGTTATGTGATCATTAAATGTCTTACTTACAGAGGGTTCTACATTCTCTTCCACTTCTTCCTCATTTACTGTGTCCTTCTCTGCACTGTTTTGTTCAGGACCAAAGTAACAAAACTGAATTTCATCAACAACCTTCTCTACATCTGATACCGTTCCACGGAACAGAGCCCTATTCAATTAATCTAACTTTATTGCTGGACTTTTAGCAAAATACAACCGTCTCACAAACTTTCTCATTTCAGTATGATGAACAGCCAGCATCCTAAAATGATGGAAAACACTATTACACACTTTTCTAGATAGACAAGCCAGAGAATGACCCTGCAAACCAGTATTCTCTCTCACTCTGCATGGATCCAGACTTTGAAGCACCTTAATCTTCTGTTTTACACTTTTTTTACTATATTCTCTTAGAAACTCACGAAATTTATCAATAGATTCCTGACGCACAGTGCAAAAACTACTACAATTCCAAGTGTACACTGGGGCTTTAGGACGTCTCCCCATAGCCTCATCCGCCATCACTTGTACCTCATCTCTTGGAACCATTATCTCCTTCTCCATTATGCAACCATTTTTCACTTCATAAGCACGACCTCTGGTGTCAACTGCATGCAGCAAACTATTACTTTGAAAATAACTCTCTTCATTAAAAAAAGGTTCACTACTTGAACTATGCATCCATTTTCCTAAAAACACTTTAGAAAAGTTTGTTCTGTTCACTACTCTTTTCCTTTTGCTATGTGATTTCAGTACATTAACCATTTTGTCTAATGTACGCATCCTATTCAAAATTAAAATGAATAGTTTCCTTTTTAATTCTAATGCCTTTGCTGCAATGGCTTCAATTTCTTTTTTTCTCTTATAAAACTTAGCCTTTTGCTTATATTTCTTCACATCCTTTATCAAATTGGACATAACTCTTCTCTGAAACATTTTTCTACGTATCTCTTTAAACGCTGTTTTTCTGTTTAAGTTAATCTTTTTAGTTGCAGAAGGTATATTTGCATTAACTAAATTCTCAATTTTTTCCTGTCCTTTACTATTGAAAACATTCTTTCCAGTAGAGACATTTTGTACATTTTTCCTTTTTTTGAATATGTTCTTTAGAAAAAATGTTGTCTGCTTACCAGAAGATTTTTTCTTTTTCCCAACATGAGCTTCTTCAACTAACTTAGGTCCTCCAGTTGTCTTCAAATATAGGTTTTTTTTGTGGTCTTTTTTTACTCTGGATTTTGTAGGCATCTTAAATTTTGTTCACTGCTCTTCAGCAATACCTGAAAAAAACTAAAAAAAAAATCCTTTATTTTATTTAAATATATTACTACATTTGTTTTCACATTAGTCACAAAACGAAATTTCTTTGCCAATTTGAAAGCACACTTACTACTCTTTTTTTTGGCAAGTGATAAACACTTTTACAGACTGACACATTATGAATCCACTTTTCAGATTTTTTAAAAAGCACATGTCCAAACTGCTTTTTCAGACCAGCACCATGTGTAACCTGGGTGACTGCCTACACTCCAGCAAGGGCAACCAGCCTTAGTGATGCTGAATGTATTTGCATTACTGACTGAAACCTCAAACCCCACTCGCTTGTGAATACTGTGCATGATTCCACATGGTAAGTAGCTGGATGTGTGCTAAGAGTCTGCTTCTGCACCAAAAAATGGCTCCCCCTTTCCATCTAATGCAACTGTGAAATCACCAGAGCAATACGCAATAAATCTCTGTCTATAATTCCTCTTTGCACACAGAGTCATGTTTTCACATTAGTCACAAAACAAAATTTCTTTGCCAATTTGAAAGCACACTTACTACTCTTTTTTTTGGCAAGTGATAATCACTTTTACAGACTGACACATTATGAATCCACTTTTCAGATTTTTTAAAAAGCACATGTCCAAACTGCTTTTTCAGACCAGCACCATTTGTAACCTGTGTGACTGCCTACACTCCAGCAAGGGCAACCAGCCTTAGTGATGCTGAATGTATTTGCATTACTGACTTAAACCTCAAACCCCACTCGCTTGTGAATACTGTGCATGATTCCACATGGTAAGCAGCTGGGTGTGTGCTAAGAGTCTGCTTCTGCACCAAAAAATGGCTCCCCCTTTCCATCTAATGCAACTGTGAAATCACCAGAGCAATACGCAATAAATCTCTGCCTGTAATTCCTCTTTGCACACAGAGTCATGTTTTCACATTAGTCACAAAACGAAATTTCTTTGCCAATTTGAAAGCACACTTACTACTCTTTTTTTTGGCAAGTGATAATCACTTTTACAGACTGACACATTATGAATCCACTTTTCAGATTTTTTAAAAAGCACATGTCCAAACTGCTTTTTCAGACCAGCACCATTTGTAACCTGGGTGACTGCCTACACTCCAGCAAGGGCAACCAGTCTTAGTGATGCTGAATGTATTTGCATTACTGACTGAAACCTCAAACCCCACTCGCTTGTGAATACTGTGCATGATTCACATGGTAAGCAGCTGGGTGTGTGCTAAGAGTCTGCTTCTGCAGAAAAAATAGCTCCCCCTTTCCAACTAATGCAAATGAAAAAGTACCAGAGTAATACGCAATAAATCTCTGTCTATAATTCCTCTTTGCACACAGAATCATGGTTTCACATTAGTCACAAAACGAAATTTCTTTGCCAATTTGAAAGCACACATACTACTCTTTTTTTTGGCAAGTGATAAACACTTTTACAGACTGACACATTATGAATCCACTTTTCAGATTCTTAAAAAAGCACATGTCCAAACTGCTTTTTCAGACCAGCACCATTTGTAACCTGGATGACTGCCTACACTCCAGCAAGGGCAACCAGCCTTAGTGATGCTGAATGTATTTGCATTACTGACTGAAACCTCTAACCCCACTCGCTTGTGAATACTGTGCATGATTCCACATGGTAAGCAGCTGGGTGTGTGCTAAGAGTCTGTTTCTGCACCAAAAAATGGCTCCCCCTTTCCATCTAATGCAACTGTGAAATCACCAGAGCAATACGCAATAAATCTCTGCCTGTAATTCCTATTTGCACACAGAGTCATGTTTTCACATTAGGCCCTTAAACGAAATTTCTTTGCCAATTTGAAAGCACACATTCTACTCTTTTTTTTGGCAAGTGATAAACACTTTTACAGACTGACACATTATGAATCCACTTTTCAGATCCTTAAAAAAGCACATGTCCAAACTGCTTTTTCAGACCAGCACCATTTGTAACCTGGATGACTGCCTACACTCCAGCAAGGGCAACCAGCCTTAGTGATGCTGAATGTATTTGCATTACTGACTGAAACCTCAAACCCCACTCGCTTGTGAATACTGTGCATGATTCCACATGGTAAGCAGCTGGGTGTGTGCTAAGAGTCTGCTTCTGCACCAAAAAATGGCTCCCCCTTTCCATCTAATGCAACTGTGAAATCACCAGAGCAATACGCAATAAATCTCTGCCTGTAATTCCTCTTTGCACACAGAGTCATGTTTTCATATTAGTCACAAAACGAAATTTCTTTGCCAATTTGAAAGCACACTTACTACTCTTTTTTTTGGCAAGTGATAATCACTTTTACAGACTGACACATTATGAATCCACTTTTCAGATTTTTTAAAAAGCACATGTCCAAACTGCTTTTTCAGACCAGCACCATTTGTAACCTGGGTGACTGCCTACACTCCAGCAAGGGCAACCAGCCTTAGTGATGCTGAATGTATTTGCATTACTGACTGAAACCTCAAACCCCACTCGCTTGTGAATACTGTGCATGATTCCACATGGTAAGCAGCTGGGTGTGTGCTAAGAGTCTGCTTCTGCACCAAAAAATGTCTCCCCCTTTCCATCTAATGCAACTGTGAAATCACCAGAGCAATACGCAATAAATCTCTGCCTGTAATTCCTCTTTGCACACAGAGTCATGTTTTCACATTAGTCACAAAACGAAATTTCTTTGCCAATTTGAAAGCACACTTACTACTCTTTTTTTTGGCAAGTGATAATCACTTTTACAGACTGACACATTATGAATCCACTTTTCAGATTTTTTAAAAAGCACATGTCCAAACTGCTTTTTCAGACCAGCACCATTTGTAACCTGGGTGACTGCCTACACTCCAGCAAGGGCAACCAGCCTTAGTGATGCTGAATGTATTTGCATTACTGACTGAAACCTCAAACCCCACTCGCTTGTGAATACTGTGCATGATTCCACATGGTAAGCAGCTGGGTGTGTGCTAAGAGTCTGCTTCTGCACCAAAAAATGGCTCCCCCTTTCCATCTAATGCAACTGTGAAATCACCAGAGCAATACGCAATAAATCTCTGCCTGTAATTCCTCTTTGCACACAGAGTCATGTTTTCACATTAGGCCCTTAAACGAAATTTCTTTGCCAATTTGAAAGCACACATACTACTCTTTTTTTTGGCAAGTGATAAACACTTTTACAGACTGACACATTATGAATCCACTTTTCAGATTCTTAAAAAAGCACATGTCCAAACTGCTTTTTCAGACCAGCACCATTTGTAACCTGGGTGACTGCCTACACTCCAGCAAGGGCAACCAGCCTTAGTGATGCTGAATGTATTTGCATTACTGAGTCCAACCTCAAACCCTTAAACTATTCTTTTTTTATACCAGTACACCTTAATTTATCGTGAAAACATAGTCCATATTATTTTACATGTTCCTCACATTAAAATTTCTCCCAAAACAGAAAATAATAAACACAACTTCAACAAAAAGAATTGCATTTCTATTATTCATTTCTTAATTTACCATATACATCCCCTCTCAAACTCTAAACTCACCTTTAAAATTAGTTAGTTGTGAAAGAAATGTGGCACTCAAACAGCAGATTATCAGAGCCAGGATCTCTGTTCTTTACACCTCTCTCCTCTCAGCAGAACCAGATAATGGCAAACTTTCCCTCTCTTTTTCCACACATATACATGTAAGTTTCAAATCTCAGTGCTTCCCTCTTTTTTTCAAATGTAATCACACATTTCTATTGGTTGAAAACCAACCCTTTTCCAAAAGTACCCTTCCTCCAACTTGACTTCTGCCTAGTACCCTTCCCCCAACTTGACTTCTGCCTGCTACCATAGCAACAGCTCATGGAACACTGCTGTGTGGAGTTAGGTCAGAAGTTCGCCAAACAATGTTTCAATTCCACAGAGCAAGAGTGCTTGACTTTTCTAACCTAACAGCAAATCCATAGTACTGTTCTTTGGTAACACATTTTTCTGTACCAATACAAAACATGCTTCTATAAATTTACACATACAGCCTAGTTTTTAGTGTAGAATGGTATGAAACAGCCAATCAGTTCTTTTTAAAAAAAAAAAAATATGTATGCCTCCATTTCCAAACTGTCTTTCATTTCTTTTTACCATTCTACTGAAATACACCTCCTGAGTGCATCCAGATCTCCTTTGAAGATGTTCACAGTGTGGATTGTAGGACACAGCTATGTCTTCTGGAGTGAAAAGTTTGCAGAGAAAACAGGTATGGTGAGAGACCTTGCTTTGCCAAATGTAGACATTAAATGGATTGGTCAGAGAGGGTTAAAGTGGCACCAATTGATGCCATTGGTGAAATCCTTCATGCAAAACCAACACCCTGACCTCATAATAGTGCACTGTGGTGGCAATGACCTAGGCACTTTGACTGGGGTAGGTCTGGAAATGCTTATGAAGGACACCTTTGCAAAACTGTTTTCACTTTTCCCTAAATTTGCCTTTGTGTTTTCTAACATATGCCAAAGGCAAAAATGGAACTGGTCCAATCATTTCTGTCCACAGATTGACAAAGCAAGAAAGCACGTCAACAAATCTGTTTCTGCTTTCCTCCGTGACTATGGTATGGGCTCCATTTACCACAACAACTTGCGTTACGACATGCAAGACATTTATAGAGGAGATGGTGTGCACTTCAATGATGAAGGGAACAGAGTCTTCCTCTTGAACCTTAGACTCTGCATCGGTACTTACTTGTAGGTACCACTTAAAAATCACTTCATAAACACAACGGCTCTTTTTAGAGCCCCCTAATATCTAAACACTTAAATCTGCATTTCATTTTTTTTTTTTTTTTTTTTTTACCGTACGCTTACCGTACGCGTACCCGGCGATTTTTTTTAAAATCAATAAATGTTTTCTTTGTACTTTTCTGTCCTTCTTTGACCCCCTTACAAATGTTAGGGGGTCTGCAACTCTCCTCCTTGCCCCCTTTTCTTGTTATCACTCTTTTTTTTCTGAGTGAAACACACGAAATGGCGGCCGCCGCTTCCTGGTTTCGGCCGATTCGAATGTTTACTAAGATCTAAGAGCCAATCAGAATCGCGCTCGCGCACGCCACCGTACGCGTACGGTAAGCGTACTGTAAGCGCACCGCAAGCTGGCTCAGATATATATATTGATTTAAAGGCTATTTTCTCAGAATCTACTGAACAGATTTTCACCAAACCTACAAAAGGCACTTCCTTGACCTGAGGACTACCTCTCTGCCAAATTTCTAGTAATTCTGTTCAGCCGTTCGGGCTGTAGCCCTGTCTAAAGGTCCTATGGAAAAATGCATGGGAAAAATGCGTTTTGGGACCCCCCTTTTATCTCAGTCCCCGCTTGACGAATCCCCCCGAGACTTTCAGGGAAGGAGCGGAGCGTAGCGCCCCACCTATTTTGAAACATTCTCGAGGATTCGTCGACCGGCGCCAAAGTTATTCAAAATAGAATGTTGCGGATTTCCTATGGAAACGTGGTCCTAACTATAACTACCTACTGGCGACCGCCAGTAGGTAATATATATATATATATATACATATATATATATATTCACTGAAAAAACCATAGGTTTCACACATGTTATAGTTAGCGGAAATTTTACTGATAAAAAACCAATGAAATTCCCCCGTTATAGTTAGTGCAGGAAACTATAACTCACGCGACCGCAATCCTCTGCTGATGCTAATACTGTATTTAGACACTTATTTGCCCATGTCTTCTTCCATAAATTTTTAGCTATACATATATTACAAATATTTTTTTTTTCATAAAGACACATATGTCATCAGCAGAAGATTGCGGTCGCGTGAGTTATAGTTTCCTGCACTAACTATAACGGGGGAATTTCATTGGTTTTTTATCAGTAAAATTTCCGCTAACTATAACATGTGTGAAACCTATGGTTTTTTCAGTGAATTTGCAAGGTTTTTTAAATGCTAATTCCTAACTATAACGTGTGTGAAACCTATGGTTTTTTCAGTGAATTTGTACGTTTTTTTAAATGCTAAGTTACTTTACGCCATTCGTGGCGTGCGCGCCCACTTAACGCAGTTCGTTCCGTGCGCGCACGGTGCGCGAGCACGCGGTGCGCTTCGCGCACCGCGCGCCCACTTTACGCAGTTAGTGCCGTGCACGCACGGTGGGCACGCGGTGCGCTACGCGCACCGCGTGCCCACGTTACGCTAGATGGGCCATGTACGCACGATGCGCTTCGAGCACCGTGCGCACATGGAGGACATATGATGCGCTTCGTTGTGAAAGGTTAAATTTTATTTTTTTTAAGTCTTGAGAAGCTATGCACAAATGGTGCCCTTCGGGCACCATTTGCACACGGGGTGGGGAGGGTGTGGAGAATTTTTTTTTTTCAATAATTTTTTACCGTACGCGTACGGTAAGCGTAATCGGCGAAATTAACGAAAAAATTAAAATTGCGTTTTTGGCCTTGGGGGATCTTTGGGGACTCCCTCTACATGGCTAGGTGCTTTGGAGCTGGCTAAACAGCTCCTTTACATGTTTTTGCCCTTTGTTTTGTAATCCACACTCTGAGTGCGAGAGAGAAAATGGCGGCCGCCGCTTCCTGGTTTCGACCGATTCGAATGTTTACTAAGATCTAACAGCCAATCAGAATCGCGCTCGCGCACGTCACCGTACGCGTACGGTAAGCGCACCGTAAGCGCACCGTAAGCTGGCTCAGATATATATATTGATTTAAAGGCTATTTTCTCAGAATCTACTGAACAGATTTACACCAAACCTACAAAAGGCACTTCCTTGACCTGTAGACTACCTCTCTGCCAAATTTCAAGTAATTCTGTTCAGCCGTTCGGGCTGTAGCTGTGTCTAAAGGTCCTATGGAAAAATGCATGGGAAAAACGCGTTTTGGGACCCCCCTTTTATCTCAGCCCCCGCTTGACGAATCCCCCCGAGACTTTCAGGGTAGGAGCGGAGCGTAGCGCCCCACCTATTTTGAAAAATTCGCAAGGATTCGTCGACCGGCGCAAAAGTTATTCAAAATAGAATGTTGCGGATTTCCTATGGAAACGTGGTCCTAACTATAACTACCTACTGGCGACCGCCAGTAGGTAATATATATATATATATAGATATATAGATATATATATAATCTACTGGCGGTCGCCAGTAGATAGTTATAGTTAGGACCTATTTTCCATAGGAAATCTGCAACATTCTATCCCCAATAAGTCTGGCGCCGGTTGATGAATCCTCGCAAACTTTTCCAAACTTTTGGCCAGCTCTGCTCCACTCCTACCCTGAAAGTTTCGTGGTGATTCGTCAAGCGGGGGCCAAGAAAAAAGGGGGGTCCCAAAATGCGTTTTTCCCATGCAATTTCCCATAGGATCTGTTGTCGCAGCTACAGCCCGAACCGCTGAACGGAATAACACCAAATTTGGGAAAGGGGTAGTCCTCAGTTCAGACTCGTGCCTTTTGCATAAATGGTGTGAATCCGTTCAGTAATTCCTGAGAAAATTAGAGTTAAAGTACATATATATCTATGCCGGGGAGGATTCGCGCACTTTACCCGCACTGTAAGTGCACCCTCCTCGAACCGAGCGCGCACCCTCCCGATCACGCGCTGAATGCTAATTGGCTGTCGAGTATCTGTCTATATTCGAATCTAGGAACTGTTGATGGCCATTTTCTGCCTCGGTAGAAGCGAGGCTGAAGAAGCAAGGGGAATAAGTGTGTAAAACATATAAAGGGGGCAGAGTGGAAATACTCTGACCCTGTAGAGGTGCTTAGGGGGTCCCAGAAGGACCCCCTGGGGCCCCCTTTTTTTGTTTTTCAACGGCGAATGCACGCACGGTGCGCGCATCCTATCGCGTTTGGTGCACGGATCCACTCGCGTTGGGTGAGCGGATCCAAGGAAAACTTTTTTTTTAGAAGACATAAAATCATTGGTTGTATGACAACTTTCTACACTGAAAGGTAGGGTGTATATTTCTGTTTTTTAAAGGCATGATTCTTATTGGTTAACAAAAACTGATTGTAAGGAACATTATGTATGATAAGCTGATATGTTGAAAAGTCAAGCACACTTGCTGTCTTGTTTAGCAACATTGTGTGCTGAACATGGGACCTGTGTGCTCAGTGCAGTGTTCCATGACCTGTTTCTATGGTAACAGGCAGAAGGCAGACAGGGGGAAGGGTTGAAATGTATATCATTTGGAAAGGGTTGAAATGTTTAACCAATAGAAATGTGTGTTTGCTTTTGAATTTATGTGTGAAGGATTGTGATTTGATATTTACATGTATATGTGTGGAAAATGAAAGGGAAACTTTTCCATTCTTTGTTTTTGCTGAGAGGTGAACAGTGAAGAGATTCTGTAAAAGAAAATCTGGTGTGAGACTGATATACTTCTTAATCTACAAAACAACTTGAAAGGTGAGTTATTTAATTGTGAGGGGATGTATGTAGAGTATTTTGATTTTAATCAGACTAATGTATTTCTCCTGCTAAAGTGTAGGGAGTACTTTTTTTCTCTACAATCTTATTGACAGTGTGTGTGCATGTAGAAACCATTCTGTGATAAGCACTTGTGTTTTTCATGTGTTTGCAGACAGATAACTGTGCTGTTTTTATATTTTGGTAGAATTAGAAATCAGTCATTGTTTATGAATTTGTGAAATGAGTTATGTTTCTATATTAAAATGTAGTACTCCTTCTAGATGAAGAAATGTGTTTTGGTATAGTGCAAAGGATAGTGTTGTTTGTCTAGAATCACACAGTGAGTATGTGTGCATTTGGGAACCACTGTGAGAGAAGCATTTGGTAACATCGTGTATTTGCTGACAGATAACTGTTTTAAAACCTGTCATGTTGTCAAGTTTTAGTAGCATTAGAAGCCAGTCTTTGCTTATGAATTGATAAAATAAGTCATGCTTTGACACTAATGTGCTGTACTTTAATATGTAGATTGTGTGTAGTCTCCTTACCCCTTGCACAGTAGTGAATGAGTTTTGGTAAGCTGCTAGGGCTAGTGTTGCTTGTCTAGAATCACACTGTGAGTCTGTGTGCATTTGGGAACCACTGTGAGAGAAGTATGTGGTAACATCGTGTATTTGCTGACAGATAACTGTTTTAAAACCTGTCTTGTTGTCAAGTTTTAGTAGCATTAGAAGGCAGTTTTTGCTTATGCTTTGATTAAATGAGTCAGGCTTTGACACAAAAGTGCAGTCCTGAAATATGTAGATTGTGTGTGGTCTCCTTACCCCTTGCACAGTAGTAAATGAGTTTTGGTAAGCTGCTAGGGATAGTGTTGCTTGTCTAGAATCACACTGTGAGTCTGTGTGCATTTGGGAACCACTGTGAGAGAAGCATTTGGTAACATCGTGTATTTGCTGACAGATAATTGTTTTAAAACCTGTCTTGTTGTCAAGTTTTAGTAGCATTAGAAGCCAGTTTTTGCTTATGCTTTGATTAAATGAGTCAGGCTTTGACGCAGTCCTGAAATATGTAGATTGTGTGCAGTTAGCTTATCACTTCCACAGTAGTGAATGATTTTTTGTAAACTCCTAGGTATAGTGGTTGTTGTCTAGAATCACACTGTGAGTCTGTGTGCATTTGGGAACCACTGTGAGAGAAGCATTTGGTAACATCGTGTATTGTCTGGCAGATAACTCTTTTAAAACCTGTCATGTTGTCAAGTTTTAGTAGCATTAGAAGCCAGTCTTTGCTTATACGTTGATTAAATGAGTCATGCTTTGACACTAATGTGCTGTACTTAAATATGTAGATTGTGTGCAGTACCCTTACCTCTTCTAGACTAGTGAATGAGTTTTGGTAAACTGCTAGGGATAGTGTTGCTTGTCTAAAATCACACTGTGAGTCTGTGTACATTTGGGTAAGGATTGTGATAGAAGCATTTGGTAACATGGTGTATTTGCTGACAGATAACTGTTTTAAAATCGGTCATGTTGTCAAGTGTTAGTAGCTTTAGAAGCTATTCTTTGCTTATGCATTGATAAAATGAGTCAGGGTTTGACACTAAAGTGCAGTACCATGTACTATTCTCTTCACTGTGCCAGAACTGAAAATTTAAAAGTTTTACCCAGGCACTGTCCTAGCAGTAGTCTGATGATTTAGTCAGTTTCCAAGTACTTATGTTGTGAACCATACATTACCACATGTACTGCTTCAAATGTCTATGCAGTATGCATGCAGTCTTCTAACATACTATACACTTGTCTTTCACATCTTCAATTCCCTAGTCAGTATCCATACAGTCCAGCAAACATCCTGTCACTCCCTTTGCACTCCTCTAGTGACCCATTCAGTACCAAGTACTAATCCATTCACTGTGTCAAAAGCCAACCACTTATAAATTCACCCAGGCACTCTCTTTGCTGTACTCTAATCTTTCCGTCAGTTCCCAAGTACTCATGCAGTGAGCCAGGCCTTAGCACATAGACTGCTTCAAATGCCTATTCACTATGCATGCAGGCCTCTAACCACCTACACAGTTGTCTTTCACACCTTCAATTCCCCAGTCAGTATTCATACTCTTCTAGCAAACACCCTGTCACTCACCCAGTGTGTCTCCTTATAGTACAGTAATCATTCAGTCAGTTAGCATGTAGTCTTTTAGTGAGGTAGGCTTTAGGGCATGAACTGCTTCAAAGTAGAATGCACTATGCATGTAGTGTTTTAACCATTGTCACACTTGTGTTTCAGGGCTATAGTTTCTTAGTCAGTTTTTATATAAAATGTGTTTGTACAGTAATGGTTAGTATAAATTTGAAAGGTATTAATATACATTTATTTGTGATTCTTTTTTACAGATACAGAACAGGAGTGTTTCTCATCCGTTTGCACTCTTCTCGTGCAAGATTGTTTGGATGAAGGGTCCTTCGGTGTTTCATCATACTTGCCGTGCCGTTTGAGTATTTCTTGTTAGGATCCTCTTGCAACAAATCTTGCACGTGACCAAGGTGGCATTGATCTTTGTTTGCCCCTCTGGAAAAGTAAAACATGTCCACACCACTGAAGGAAAACTTTGTGGGCGTGGTGCGTCCTCCAAAAATTCATCCTTAGATTCGGTGAATATTTTAAAGCGACAACATTTCCAGTTTTTGTAAGTTAAACTTATAAAATGTTGTTAGCTGTAAGCATTTTATATATCTGTGATTTGTATCTTGTGGTATTTTGTTGAGAATAGCATGTTGGTTTTTTTTTAACAATCTTTTTGTTTGTTTTTTTTTTGCCTGCTGTTAAGTGATGAGTACGATTGAAACCACTATTTTTAGTGAAATTCAATATATTCTGAGAACAGCAAAACAGGCAAACAAATTACTTTGTGGAAATTATGCTGTGTTGTAAAAAATTTAATATTACATGTTATAATTTTTTTTTCCTGTTCTTTCACAGATCCAAATTTAAAAATAAGCAATTTATATGAATTTAGATTGCAATGAAAATCTGAAAAAAATGTATACCATTTTTTATTGCTATTACTGTGAAGGTAAGTTTAACTAAGTCTTAATATGCAGAATGAGGAGGTCTGCAAGAAGCTACAAAGTTGAAACACGTTTCTAAAAATACTCTGTTATACCTATGTAGTTTTGAAATCTGACCATAATCAGATATCATGTGACCTGCAAAAAAAGAGATTTGAGGGGTTCATAATATTTCCCATTGTAGCTATTGAAGGACCGCAATTATTTCAATCATTCTTCTTTGAACATCTTTGCAGACAAAACTCTGTGCTTACCTTCTATCATTCGCAAGGAATTTTTAAACTGGAAATATGTCACTTTTTGTAACATAGTTATTGCGCAAGACACTCTTTCATATTTACAAAGAGAGGAAAAGGCACTCTGTGCACTTTTTATACTCCATGTAAATACAACCTCATTATGCACACCAGTTTGTGTTGAAAGGGTGTTCTATAAGTGTTGTTGTGCATGATTGCACTGAATACTCATAGAACAAGACACATGTCTAGATTTGTCAGAAATCATAAATCTCGGTTTGTGTGTGAATGCTGCACCATTCTAAAATTGGTGTAGGAAAGCACAAGGAGAATTGTTTTCATTTCTCCACATTTTTATATCTTCAATGCATGCTACAATGCTCAGCATACATTGAAGGAGAAAAATGCCTTTACTGATTGTTTTGTGCAGGAAGGTGTGTCTTCCTGCACAAAAACAGCTCATGACACAGATATAATTACACTATGGTGCAAGGGTGCCTGTGTCACCACATGGCTGTAGTTTAAGAAGTCGTGCAGAGAGAAGCATAGATTTGCAACATATTTATGTACATATGTTGCATCCCTGTGCTTCGGAAGTACTACAGCACACTGTAGTTAAAGAGGTTACTGTGTGATGCTGCAGCACTTCCTCATAGTTCTGCACTTATACATTCACCATACGCTACTAATGCATTCATTCACTCAATTACGTACTACACATACATTCATCTAAACTTTCACACACTAACAAAGAAATTGATCTCTTTTTTTAAACCAGGAAAGTTAGTTCTTACAAGAACTTTTTTTTTCTTCTTTCTTCTTTTATATTTTTTGGGGGGTTTTCTGAAATATTTTCAAATTTTGGGAGGTTTTCTGCAAAAAAAAAAAAAACAGGAGGAACCAAACAATGAACTTCAGGGAAGAATAAACAATTTTTTTTAAAACTAGCAAATGTGACTTTCTTGCCGGCGGCAGATCAGATCGATCGACTGCTCACCGTAACACAAAGTCGCATTGCACTTAGTGCAGAGCACTTTTAAATATTGAAATTGAGGACGGATGTCCAAGTTTATGGCTGATGGATGCACTCTTGAAGTGCTCGGCTGCGATGAGGTGAAAGGCGCAGGAGTGTCTCTCATCCGTCGGCATTCTTCTCGTGCAAGATTGTTAGGATGAAGGGTCCTTAGGTGCTTCATCATACTCGCCGTGCCGCGCGAGTATTTCTTGTCAGGATCCCCTCGCGACAGCACTCTTTTGCAAATTTTACACGTGACCAAGGTGGCATTGGTCTTTGTTTGCCCCTCGGGAAAAGTAATACATTTCCACACCACTGAAGAAAAACGTGGTGTCTCCTCACAAAAATTCATCCTCAGATGTATGAGGAGATGCAGGTGATGCCTGCTGCCCTGAAGCCATTTTTGGTAGAAAAAAGTTAGAGCTAAGTATAAACTTAGTCTAAAAAAATCTTCTTCTCTGCAAAGAGATGCTCCTCCAAAGAAGGTCAAAGAAGAATGATTGAATTGGGTGGGGTCTTTCAATAGTTAGAAGAGATAGTGTAATGAACCAATCAAATCTCTTTTTTTGCAGGTCACATGGGATCCGCGCACCATGCACATACACAGCACGCACCCAGCGCGCATCCGCGAAATTGAATTAAAAAGAAATATAGGATTAGATGTACAAATATATTACTTTTAAGACTAGTTCAGAGTTTTCTTCAATTAATATTCACATGAAATACATATATATGTTTTTTTAAATGTTAAATATTTCGCTGGATCCGCGCACCTACCGCGTCATAGACGCAGATGACGCAGCGCGTCATTTGAGATGTCATCAGTGATGTCATCAGGGATGTCACTGACCATGTCATGAGTGATGTAATATGTGACGTCATCAGCAGTGCATTGCGGGGACGCGAGTTATAGTTAGCTGAACTAACTATAAAAGGGGAATTTCTAGGGTTTTGTACGAGGGAAATGTCCAGCTAACTATAACGCCCCTGAAACCTATGGTTTTTTCAGTGAATTTCTAAGGTTTTTTAAATGCCAATTGCTAACTATAACGCCCCTGAAACCTTCGTTTTTTCAGTGAATATGTATATATATATATATGAACCAACGAGGTGCCTGTTGTAGAAAGACCCCACGACAGGTAAGTATCAGCCACATTCATTTATTGGAGGGAACAGCGAGGATGAAGACTTGCAACCACAAATTAGTGTCCAAACAGCCTGACGCGTTTCGTGGAACAACCACTTCTTCAAAGGCAACGGACTTGTGATGCAAAGGCATGGAAATTTCAGGCACCACCATTTATGTCTACAGTCCCGCCTCAGTGGGAGTGGCCACTCCCGTGGCCTTATGGTATTTGTAGTGCCATGTATTTCTAATGTTAGCTGGCATGCCCTTGCACTCACAATGTTTAAGTATTTCCTAGTGGGTAGTGATGAAAGGCTCCAACACACCGCTGACACTTTGTAACTCCAATAAACCGGCACCTGTCCCTTCAGCAGCGGCGTCGGTTGGCGTTGTTGCAGGAGTTCACTGAAAAAACCATAGGTTTCAGGGGCGTTATAGTTAGCTGGACTTTTCACTCGTACAAAACCATTGAAATTCCCCCGTTATAGTTAGTTCAGCTAACTATAACTCGTGCGACCGCAATGCACTGCTGATGACGTCACATATTACATCACTCATGACATGGTCAGTGACATCACTCATGAAATCACTGATGACATCTCAAATTACATCACTGATGACATCACTGATGACATCATCCTTGTGACAGAGTGGCAGACCTCCTCTCCCCCTAATATAACCTTTGATACACACATTCAAAAATTTAAACTAAAATTTTCAAAACAATGGACATACCAATACCAGTTACAACAACCTATTCAGTAATTCTAAGATCCACATACACATCCACTCATTCACCAACAGTCCTATACAGTCACTCATACATGTACTCACTCATCATATGTACCCATACACCTATACACACTGTTACACAACGCCACTCAGCCATAGAGTTACTCACACACATAGTCACTCATGCTAATAAAGAATCAAACATCCATTTACTTGCATATACAGTTATACACACACCACCACACTTACTTCTACAGAAACTTACACATACTTAGTATTTTAAACCATTACTTATAGAAACACATACTTATTCAAACAGGAACTCTTCCAATCTCTCACTCTAACATATACTCACTTATATACACCAATAGTCACATATACTGGTTTAAAACATATGTAGTTACTCATAAAGACACTATTGAGACAGTCATTGACTCACTAACACACCCATGCACACACTCATCCACCCATACTGATACTAAAAAACCCAACTAATAACCTATATAGACACTCATGTAGCTACTCACCAACCCATGCAGCCACTTATACACAAAGTGAGAGACTGATACAGATATTTACAGATTTAAACATTACTCACTAAGCCATGTATTCACTAAGATACACTTAATCAGTCAGTTCTACAATCAATTTTTCAAAAACAAATCATCCATTTAGACACTTATATACCCATTTATTCTTCCATCGACCTTGAGATATACATATATAAAACATATGTAATTTTCAGAAAAACACACATTCACTGGATGATGTCATCAGTGATGTCATCAGTGATGTCATTTGAGATGTGATCAGTGATTTCATGAGTGATGTCACTGAC
Source organism: Triturus cristatus (assembly GCF_964204655.1). NCBI lineage: Eukaryota > Metazoa > Chordata > Amphibia > Caudata > Salamandridae > Triturus > Triturus cristatus. Next base: position 1,121,895,341 of record NC_140591.1, on the reverse strand, counting down.
CATGTCATGAGTGATGTAATATGTGACGTCATCAGCAGTGCATTGCGGGCGCGCGAGTTATAGTTAGCTGAACTAACTATAACGGGGGAATTTCAATGGTTTTGTACGAGTGAAAAGTCCAGCTAACTATAACGCCCCTGAAACCTATGGTTTTTACAGTGAACTCCTGCAACAACGCCAACCGACGCCGCTGCTGAAGGGACAGGTGCCGGTTTATTGGAGTTACAAAGTGTCAGCGGTGTGTTGGAGCCTTTCATCACTACCCACTAGGAAATACTTGAACATTGTGAGTGCAAGGGCATGCCAGCTAACATTAGAAATACATGGCAATACAAATACCATCAGGCCACGGGAGTGGCCACGCCCACTGAGGCGGGACTGTAGCTGAACTAACTATAACGGGGGAATTTCAATGGTTTTGTACGAGTGAAAAGTCCAGCTAAATATAACGCCCCTGAAACCTATGGTTTTTTCAGTGAATTTCTAAGGTTTTTTTAATGCCAATTCCTAACTATAACGTGCCTGAAACCTATGGCTTTTCAGTGAATTTCAAAGGTTTTTTAAATGCTAATTTCTAACTATGCCTACAGAGATAGGACATGTGAAGAAAGAAGAAAAAACGCACAGAAAGAAAAAAAAGAAATGCAGAAAGAAGCAACAGAAGTCCTCAAAGACGAAGAAAAGTGCAGGAAGAAGGATACCGTGCAGAAAGAACAAACAGAAGAGCAGAAAGAAGCCTTGTTGCAAAATCATCCTGTACCCTCAACTTTTTCAGACGGATACTGGTGGTAACTGAGTCGGACTAACCAGTCCTAGAGCCAGTGCTATGTTAAAAGACACCCAGAATACAGTGAAAACACCTACATACACTAGGGAACACTATGCATTGGGGTCCCCCTGTGATTAATATGACCTCCTCTGTAAGCCCCTAGTATATAATAGGGCAGGGGATTAAGACTACCTCTTAAAATGCGCCAAAGGGCGTGTTTGCACACGTCACCTCAGGCCCCGTCCCCTCCCTTCCCCACTGTGTAAACACGCCCTGTGGCCGTTTTAAGTTGGGAGATTAAGTCCCCTTGAATCCGAAGGGTCCCTAGGGTCCAACTAGCCCACTAGGTACCTCCAGTAAGCTCCACAGAGCTGCGTTACAGAGAGGTGTAAAAAGTGGCACGGCCTGAACCACCTCTCTGCAACGCAGCTCAGTGGCGCTGACTGGAAGCACCTGGTGGGCTAGCTAGCCCCCAGGAGCCCTCAGGATTGAAGGGGAATTATTTCCCCAACTTAAAACGCGCCATAGGGCGTGTTTGCACACGTCACCTCAGGTCCCGTCCCCTCCTTTCCCCACTGTGTAAACGCGTCCTGTGGCCGTTCTAAGTTGAGAGATTAAGTCCCCTTGTATCCTAAGGGTTCCTAGGGTCAAACTAGCCCACTAGGTATCTCCAGTGAGCACCACAGAGCTGCGTTGCATAGAGGTGTAAAAAGGGGCGTGGCCTCAGAACAACTGTCTGCAAAGCAGCTCCCTGGCGCATACTGGAGATACCTGTTGGGCTAGTTGGCTCTCAGGGACCCTCAGTATTGATGGGGAATTAATTCCCCAACTTACAACTGGCCAGGGGGCGCGTTTTCAGAGTGCTGCAAGGAGGGGGCTTGGCCTCCGGCGCGATGCCGGTCTTTTATTTATTTTATTTTTTTTAAGAAGGAGGGCTGTGTGGCCCTCCTTCTTTTTCTAATTTATTGGCCCTGGGGACCCCATTCCCCAGGGTATACACCCTAATTTTTTTTGTTGAAAAAAATAAATTTGGAAGTGGGCCGCGTGGCCCCCCTCCCAAGGCCTTAATCGGCCCCAGGGACCCCAACCCCCGGGTCATGGCCTTTTTAAAAAAAATTCTTTAGGAGGGGGGCTGCGTTGCCCCCATCCTCAGGCCACTTATGGCCCCGGGGACCCCATCCCCCGGGGCCGGCCTTTGTTTTTTATTATTTAAAAAAAATATATATTTATAGATCACCTAGGACATGCTGGACAAACCATATGTACCTATCACCATGACACTTTGCGTGATATTCATTAAAAGGCGACTATGCATACAATGAATCCACGTGGAATGTATTTACACCGCTAGTGAAGCTCTGACGTGTCTGACGCCCTACCGTGCCTAATCCCGGCGCCCCCGCGGGTGGGTACTCTCCAAGTAGACACCCTTGTCATTTATTTATACAAACATGGGTAGCTATTGGTAGGCACATTTAATACACACGCACACCAAGCCATTCAAAGGGGATTCAACAACAATTCGACCAAACTATGCAAGAAGAAACCCCCCTCATGGTTAATAAAACACACATCCACCGCCAGATGTGTAATACTTTTTATTTTACTCTCTGGAAAGGAGACGAACCTCACTTGAGAGCCACAGCGTACTCCTGGCTGAGCCCAATGCTGTGTTACACCCACCAGTGCCCGCCGAGTGCCACACACCTCTGTGTTGTATTCCACCAGCTAGTGCGTATGCTATGACACTCTGTAGCCCATGTGCACTGTAACACCACTCCGTGAATATGTCATGCCACAGTTGCCTTCGCACGGGTTATATCGCCCCATCTAACGTGCCTTCCTCGAATGCCTACGTTACAACGCACAGTGCTATGCCATACATATTACAATCTGGGATGCATTTCTTTGTCACAGTGCATATGCAACGCTACGCTCCCCAGCACATATTTTATATTACAACTTTAGAGACTAGTTAGGTTACACAACACTGCCCTGTGCATATTACACTCCAAGGCGCATATCGCATAGCATGCGCTAGTGCCTGTGCTATGCCACACTCTCCAATGAATCTGTCATTTCGCAAAATGTATTGCATATTATATTTCACGCCCCGGTTCATCTTATATCACACTTTTTGGTGCATAGTTTATACCATATACTATATCTAGTTTTCATTTTCAATCGTGCTCTCAGGACTATGTTCTATATAACACTGCGCCCACCTACCCTTTTCACGGGCATTACATTATGCGATGGGGGGTGGAGGGTCAGGGGGTGTTTCTGCCAAGTGAGCCCAGAGTCACAGTCACAAACGTCCTCTTCTTCCTGAATAAAAGTGAGATTATGCTGCATACTTGTTCATATTTTAAGTAGTTCGCAAAGACACACATTTTAAAAACAATAAAGTTCCTAATACCCACTTTCTCTGAACAGTTAGCTTGCTGCCCCATCCACCTCCTCCCTATCCTCTGTTGTCTGAATCCATGGACTAGCCTCCTCCCTCCTGCCATGCATGGTCTGATGTGCTGCCACTGCCCTCCATTTAGCATGATGTACCAGTCTAATCCTCCTGCCCTCCATTGCCCAATTCTATGGCCCATCATTGACCTCCTGCTTAGCCTCTGTGCTTAGCTTGCTGCCTCTATTCTCCTTCCCCCTGCCCTCCGATGTCTTTGTGCATGCCCCTGCTCCATCCTTTTTGCCCACCATGTTCCATGGACCTGCCACTCCTTTCTACTCTGAGTGTTCTGTTGAGCTGCCACTCCCCTCCCACCTGCCTAGCATTGTCAGATGACTGTAACCTGTCCCTGCCACCTCCACCCTGCCTGTCCACATGCCATGCCCCTATCCCCTTCCTCGTGTCACCCATGGTCCATTTTACTGCCACACCCTTCTGCCCTCCCTTGTCTGTTGTGCTGCAACTGCTCCTCCTGCCTGCCCAGCACGGTCTATTGTGAGGCCCCTTCCGCTGAACTCTCTTGTCTGTGCCCAGGTCCTGACCCTCCCTTCTATCCTCCATGGTCCTTTGTGCATGCCCCTGCACCCTCCTTCTTGCCCATCATAGCCATTGTGCTGCCACTAACCCTCCCGCTTGCCATGCATGGTCTTCTGTGCTGCCATGTCCCCTCCCACCTTCCCTGTGTGGTCAGCTAGCTGCCCCTGACCCCCTCCCACCTTCCCTTCATGGCCTGTGTGTATGCCATCATAGTCTCACTGTTGCTCTCCATGGAGTGTCTTGTTTCTAGTGCCCATCCTGCCTGACCTCCATGGTCATCTTGCTGCTTCTGCCCTGCCCCCTTGCCCCCAGCCCTCTGTTTCCATGTGCAGACCCCTATTCCCTCCCTCCTGGCTTGACTGTTCCATTGTAATGCCCCTGATCTGTCCCTCCTGCCCGTTATGGTCTATTAAATTGCCACAGCCTCTCTTGCCAGTCCTGTATTGTTGGTTTGTTGCCCCTGCCCCCCTTTCCACTGCCCTCCATAGTCTGTTGTGCTGCCACTGCCCTTCCAGCCTGCCCAGTGTGGTCAAATTGTTTCCTCTGTACTCTCCTACCTGCCTTCAATTGTCAGAGTCCGTGCCCCTTTGCCTCTGCCTCTCAACAGTATCCCAAGGAACAACTAGATTGCTAACATTCTATATTTATTACAAAAGTGTGGAACGCTTGACGTCATCTTGATGTAATCAAAACTGTAATACCTAGAGCATTTCCTTTAGAAATTACATATATGAAAGGGTCTTATTTGCATCAAAATTATGGTTAGTGCTCTAAAAAACTAAAATGAGGACATATTTTCTGAGTTTTGAAATAGCGACAAAGAACTTTTAAATTATTTGTAATCTTTATGTTTTTTTATCCAGTTGACCACTTGATTAAATGTTGCACTTAGGGGAGAGGATGTGGTGTTACTTCCAGAGCTGCAGACTTTGCAACTGGGGAACCAGGTTGGAGTTTCTGCTTCAGCTCAACATTTTGTGATTCTGGTCAAATCACTTAATCTCCCCATGTCTTCAACCAAAATGAATTTGATCTTGTGTGATGTAACCAATGCTCATGTAAAGCGCTCCAATACCTGACAAGTCTGCACTATATAAAACTGCAAATACACAAAAAATAATTGTTTTGCACACTTCTGTCATTGGGCTACATGTGGGCTACATCTGGGTGATATTTGTGCTGCATTTGGGCTCTTTTGTCTCTGGTGGCCATCTTGGGAGATTTATTTGTTGTGAAGTTTCCTAATTTCCTCGTTTACTGCAGTCTCCTCAGTAGGAAATGCTTTCAGTTTTTTACTTTGATTCCAACAAGAAGGTATTCAGATATGTCACACATTTGCCATAAATTCTGAATGTTAGCACTCTAGTTGCTCATTAGATCACTGTAGTAAAGCTACTGCTCACCACGGAAGTCTGCTGCTGGTATTAAAAGTGCATGTTTCAGTCTGCGTATCATAATTTTTTAATGAAATAGAAGAGGATTTCAGAAGTCACTCAAAATGTGCCCTAATTTTTCTTTCTGCAGCACTAATCATAATTTCTATGGCAAAATGAACCCCCTCATTTTGTTCCTTTGTAAATTAAATGTTTTAAGTGTTACCACTTTATTCCACTCAAGATGGCTTCAGGTGTGCCATACGTTTGTCATAAGTAAGACTGTTAGCGCTCTAGTTGTTCGTTAGAACACTCTGGGACATTCTGTCATTGGGCTATACTTGGGCTACATCTGGGCGATATTTGGGCTACATTTGGGCTCTTTTGTCTCTGGTGGCCATCTTGGGAGATTTATTTGTTATGAAGTTTCCTAATTTCCTCATTTACTGCAGTCTCCTCAGTAGGAAATACTTTCAGTTTTTTACTTTGGTTCTATCAAGAAGGCATTCAGATGTGTCAGACATTTGCCATAAATTCTGAATGTTAGCACTCTAGTTGCTCATTAGATCACTGTAGTAAAGCTACTGCTCACCAGGGAAGTCTGCTGCTGGTATTCAAAGTGCATGTTTCAGTCTGCATGTCAGAATTTTTTTATGAAATAGAAGAGGATTTGAGAAGTCAAAATGTGCCCTAATTTTTCATTCTGCAGCACTAATCATAATTTCTATGGCAAAATGAACCCCCTCATTTTGTTCCTTTTTAAATTAAATGTTTTAAGAGTTACCACTTTATTCCAAACAAGATGGCTTCAGGTGTGCAATACGTTTGTCATAAGTAGGACTGTTAGCGCTCTAGTTGTTCTTTAGAACACTCTGGGAAGCTGCAGTAGAACACAAAGGAATCAACTGACAGTCTCTGCTCTTGTTGGATGTACATGTTTTACTGAGAATGTCAGACTTCATTCTCACATGACTGAGAAAGATAATGTGAATTTACAGAAAATATGCTCTCAGTTTAGCTTATAGATCACCTTCCAAACCTCTGTGGGAAAAGAATGAGAAAATAGGTTTCTCTCAAACATGATTCATGATATCACAGAAGAAGACTTTTTCACATGGTAAAATCAACTTAGAACACACCACAATTCCTAAAATGAGTATGGTACCATCAACAAATGATTTATAATGTAAGTCTTAAAACCTTCTATTAACTGCAATGCTTTTTAATGAGGTGCTATCATGTATATTGGTCCCAAGATGGCTGCCAACACTTCTTGGATGAAGTACTGACAGCCAATCAGATCTCACGATGAGATGTGTGGTTAGGCTCCGCCCAGATATATCTATCTTTTTAACTCTAAGTTTCTCAGGAACTACTGAACAGATTTACACCATTTAAGCAAAAGGCATGAGTCTGAACTGAGGACTACCTCTTTGCCAAATTTGGTGTAATTCCGTTCAGCAGTTCGGGCTGTAGCTGCGTCAACAGGTCCTATGGGAACATGCATGGGGAAAATGCGTTTTGGGACCCCCCTTTTTTCTTGGCCCCTGCTTGACGAATCACCGTGAAATTTTCAGGATAGGAGCGGACCGGAGCTGGCCAAAAGTTTGGAAAATTTCGCGAAGATTCGTCAATCGGCACCAACGTTAATCCAAATAGAATGTTGCGGATTTCCTATGGAAAATAGGTCCTAACAATAACTACCTACTGGTGACTGCCAGTAGGTAATATATATATATCACACAAACAACCACTCGTTGAAGTAATCTGAGGACACAATGGGGATTTCTTCGGGAGTCCTTTATTAACAGAATTGCAGGATAATGCATTTTGGCGAGTTTGCCTTCGTCAGATGCCAATTACATCAGGGTTGTAACTGCTCCCTCTTTTGTACTGCTGCGGCTCTCCCATTGGCGGGAGATCAGCTGTTCACGCTCCACCCAGGACAGCTGTAGCCTAACTTGACTGACTACAGGTCCCAACATTCACCTGTTCGTGTAGGTACTGCAGCGTGAAAATCCAAGTTCATGTTAAGCGCTGAATTTGCCTGGCAAAAGGGGGAGCCTTGATGTTAGCTAGAAATCCCAACCGATTATTAAGTCCAGGACGCCCTTGAGTCCCCTATGCCCAAACCCCAATTGCAGACACCAACCGGGCCATGAAAGCTCACTTCCCCGTGCAGTCATGGGCTGCACCTGGCAGCAGCCTCTTGTCAGGATCGATCTTGTGGTGGTCACGGAGTAATTCAATACCTTGAAAACAGTTCCTTTTTGCCAGTAAAATCTCTCAATCACGATCGTGAGCAAGGTATCGTGGTATACCGAAACACGTAGATCTTTTCTTGCCAACATCCCGCTATTGAAGGATTTATGAAATAAAAAAAAGTGCAAAAGGATTCAGAGAGTGCGTCCCATTTATCTCTCCGCCTGGAGGGATTGTGTTTGTATATATATATATATATATACACTCCACAGATGGATGGGGACACCCGTTGCCTCCAACCCAAAGGGCGCGCCGAAGTAAAGACCTCCCAAAGACGGTCATAAGTAATTCGCCAAACTTTCTCAACAAAAGCAATCGACGCTGTGTCTGTGCGCAAAAATTATTTAATGCCAGCTGAAAGTGCTACACACGTTTCGCCTGTCCTGCAGGCTTGTTCACTAGCAATTCAATCAAGTTTCCATGGCTTTTTTAACTGTGAATGTGAACAAGTCACATGGTGAACTACAACAATAAAACTGGACAACAGACTAGTAGTTTCATGTAGTATGTCATACGGGTTAAAATGATTAAAGGTAAATACCAAATTTAACAAACATAATTAGTCAGAATTGTTGCAGAATAAAACAACATAAACTCTTTACACTAAATTTTTAAATTCGATTTGTACAATTTGTTATTATCGTACACTTGTTGCTAGAATAGGGCTAACCAAAGTTTTTTTGACCATGGTGGTCCAACTCTCAGCATGTGCTTATTGCATACCACAAAATTATTTGCAGAATCAGTATTGGATCAACATAAATTGACACAAACATTGTATTGGTTTAACCAAATAGTCAATTACCCAATACGATAATTAGCCAAATAAGCAAAACATATAATTCTGCCCCAGTGGGCAAAATGTACAACATGAATTAAATTTAAAACCCATATGCACAACATTTCGTCTGTAGTTTCTCATTATCCAATAAGTGAAAAAATAAAAAATTATAATTAAAAACCTGAAAAACGGTTGAACAAAGACGGGAGGAGCCTATAGATGAGTATGTAGATCTTCTTCCATATTTAGACCATGTGGGATTTTAGTGTTAAGCCTAATAATGTAGCAGGATTCTAACGTGCGCAATTTCTTCTCCCGATTGCCTCCCCTGCTATTGACTGGAATAGCGTCAATAACAAAGTAAGAGAGACCCTCAGCATTTTTAGTGTGGTACTGTTCGAAATGTCGGGCCACGGGGTAAGATTTATCCCCATTTTTAATGGCACGCAAATGTTGCAGCACTCTCTTGTGTACAGGAAGGATGGTAGAGCCTACGTATTTCAAGCCACACGGGCATTGGAGCACGTAGACAGCATAATGTGTCTTACAAGAAAATTGTCCCTTAATTTGTTGTTCAGACTTATGAGCAAAGCCAACTGGAAAACTGGTGGTGTTTTTTCCAAACATACATGCCTTGCACTTAAGGCATTTGATAAAACCATCCTTTCTACTCAACCATGAGCTGATCGGTCTCTTTTGAACGTTACTGGGTAGCATATTGCTGACCAGAGCTGGATGGAGGGATCTAGCTTTTCTGAAGGTGAACTGAGGTCTCCTTTGCATAAGTTTACCTAGCACAGGGTCATTACGGATGATGTGCCAGTGTCTGTAGATGATAGTTCTTAGTTCATTTTGTTGGTTATTGTAAGTGGTGATAAACCTACATTGGTTAGTATATTATTGTAAGACTTTGGCTGATTTTCTGTCTTTATTAAAGAGTATCTGTTCTCTATTTGTCTTTTTTACTTTAAAGACAGCTTGAGGGGGGCGTGGCCAAGATGGCGGGGTGAGCGGACGCTTCCTCCCGTAGCTCCTCCGGCCCGGCCAAGCTAAAGCCTTTTTGTTATGCTTTTCTCCCCCCGCTGAGGCTCAGCGCGGGAGAGGAGCGTGGCGGAACATCAGGGGCACACATTGGTGCTGTTTTGGTCCGGATCGCCCCGGGGGAACCCCCCCAAAGGTTCGTCTGAGATCAGGGGACGACGGCGGTGAGCCCGAGGGGCGGAGCGTATTGGAGAGCTGTCCGGGCGCCTCGGTTGGGCCTGGTGCTGAAAGCTGCGGTCTGGAGGGGATCTGGCCCGCCGCTCGACGGTGACTGAAGGAGCCTGGCGGGAAGGGGCCCGACGGTGTGGAGGGCTTGGGACGGGTGCCCCGGCACTCGGACTGGTGACGGCGACACCTGGCACTGCGGAGGCCCTGACCCCTAGCCGAGGTACGGCGGACTCCTTGTTGGGGCCGGATCATCTGGCCCCCTGTGCGTGACTAACGGGGGCCGGTGGTGGAACTTATTTCACGGCGGGGCACCTCGGAGGCCCCGGGGGTGTCGCCGGGCCTAGTCGGTGTGGCTTGCTCCGCCCGGCCGCCATTTTGTCCCCGAAGGAGCAGTGGTGGCGACCTCCGCTGAGCCCTGGATGCTGGCTGCACACGACCTCCCGATATTGCTGTCTTGACTACCGGAGGGATGAGCTGTTGGGACCCCCTCGCTGCGGCCCCCTTGGTTGTCTCACGCTAGCTCTTGCGGCTGACGGTGACCGGGCTCGGCCGCCATTTTGTCACCTGTGACGCAGCGACCTCACTTGTGGGGGATCCCCCGGCCCGAGTGCTTGCCGGCGGCTGAGCATCTCTGGGGCGCCTGGATCGGGGCCCGACTGCGGAGCTGACGATGGCTGGGAAAGGAGGCCCGAAGAAAGGGGACCGTACTCTGCCGGACATGCTTGGCAGGGCCCAGCACTTGCGGGACAGGACACAGCCCTCGCCGGGGCCCTCCCGGGCTCCGGCGGATGTGACTGGAGGGGAGCCACCCGTCACGAGGGCCTTCATGGAGGAACTGTTTAGCTCCCTCAGGGAGGACTTCCAGACACTGAAGCGGGAGGTGGCCAGCGAGGTCCGAGAAGTGCGCAGAGAGGTGGAGGGCCTAGGTGAGCGTGTGGAGGCGGTGGAGACGGAGGGCCAACAGCGAGCGGAGGAGATAGTCCACCTCCAGCAGGACGTTCTTCGCCTCCGGGAACAGTGTGTGGAGCTCCAGGCCCACTCTGAGGACCTCGAGAACAGATCTCGGAGGAACAACATCCGAGTGCGTGGCGTGCCGACTGCGGATGAGGGGTCCGATCTGGGGGGCTATCTGCGGGCCCTGTTCCGAGAAATCCTGGGGGAGGCCGCGGACTTTCCCATCAGCATCGACAGGGCGCATAGGGTTGGCCGCCAGCGCCAGCCATCGGCACCCCCACCGGACATTCTGGCCTTCCTGCCCGACTTTCCACTAAAGGAGCGTATCATGGCTGAAGCCCGCAGGAAACAGCCCCTGACCTTTCGGGATCGGCCGGTGGCGCTGTACCAGGACCTCTCTGCCATCACTCTACAGAAACGCAGGTCCTTTAGGATTGCCACTGACTTTTTGCGCGAGCATGAGACGCCGTACTCTTGGGGTCACCCCTTCCGCTTGATTTTTCGGTGGAACGGGGTATTGCATCAGCTACGCTCCTTGCAAGACATTTGTGGTGTCCTGGGGCTCACGGCAGCGGAGGAAGAGGGAGCTACGCCGTCGTGGAGGTCCTCGGAGGGACGGAATCGGCGGAGGTCATCGAGGCGGCGCTCAGCGACCAGTGCAGGGCGCCCGGACTCCCCTACCATTAGGGCGGACATGGCAGACGCCCTGAGGGCGGCGGCCGGGGACTCGATCGGCTCCTCTAGCGTGGCCTTGACGGCCTAACATACACTCCGGGGGGAGATGTCTTTAGCTTCTTAACATGCTTGGCACGGGGCGGGGGGGTTGGGGGGGAGCGGGCGGAGGTGAGTGGCTGGACGTCCACTTTGCTATTTTCTACGGACTTGCCCGTTTTGGGGCTTGACTGAGACTATGGGGTGTTTGAGTTTGGGGATGGCTAGTTGCCAAGGTTGTGTTTTGGGTGGGGGAGGGGGTTGTTTTGGGGTTGGGAAGGTCCCGTCCGATGTTGTCTTTGCCCGCTTTGTCTTGGCTTGTCCCGCGCTGCGGCCCCGCGCGCCCCACCCGCTGATTCCCTACCCATTGCATGGCGCTCCCGATCCCTGCGAGGAATGCCGGGCCTAAAGGTAGTGACCCTTAATGTTCAGGGTCTGAATAACCCGGTGAAGCGCAGGGCGATCCTGTCGTTGCTGGAGGGGACGCAGGCGGACATTTGCCTTTTGCAGGAGACACACTTATTGCCCCGAGACTGCCACAGGATGCGCTCTGCTAAGTTCCCCACCCAGTTCTTTTCCTCGGCAGCGAACAAGACGGCAGGGGTAGCCATTCTCCTAGCGAGCTCCTTTCGGGGGGAGGTGTTGCATAAGTGTGCTGAACAGAAGGGGAGGCTCCTTGCGTATCGCATGAGCCTGGGAGGCATAGCATTTACGGTTGGCTCCGTTTATAGCCCAAACGAGCACCAGGAGCGCTTCCTAGACTCCGCGCTGGTGGATGTCACTGCTTCCCCGGACCGACACGTTATCTTGGGCGGAGACCTCAACATTGTCTTTGACTCTGGGATGGACAGATCGGCGCAGCGCTTCCCGCAGACGGGGGAACTGTCCCAGGCTGGGAAGGCCCGAATTGCGGACATGGACTTGCATGATCTCTGGCGCTCCCTGCACCCCACGGATAGGGACTACTCTTTCTTCTCGCACGCACACCGCACTTACTCACGGCTGGACTACCTCCTGGTGAGTGGACCGATGCGTGCCGCTGCCACGGCGGCGGACATCGGGGTCCTGACCCTGTCTGACCACTCTCCAGTTATCGGCGTTTTCCAGTGGCCGGCGGCCTCCCCCTCTCGGGGGGTGTGGCGCCTCCGGGACACACTTCTACACAAAAAATCGGTGGTGCAACGCATCGGGGAGGTCATACAGGACTATCTCACTCACAATAGCAACACTGACACCTCGCAGGCGACACAGTGGGCGGCATTGAAGGCCGTCCTACGGGGGGAATTCATCTCTATCTCTGCAGCCGAGAATAAGGAGCGACAACTGAAGAGGGATGAGTTGACGGCTCAAGTTCGGGAGCTTGAGCAGGTCCACCGCCGTACGGGAGCGCCGAGGGTCTGGAGGCAGTTGAAGGCAGCGAGGAAGCTCCTCTCGGCTCTGGATCTTGATAGGGCGGAGTACGCCGCCTTACGTTTGAAACATGCCTACTACACTGGGGGGGACAGATGTGGCAAGCTCCTAGCACACCGGCTCCGGGTCGCGCAACAGCGCAGCGTCGTGAAAGAATTGGTGGGCGCGGACGGGGGGGTTGTCTCCGGGGACGCGGAAGTAGCGGAGTCTTTCCGCGGCTTCTACGAGGCGCTGTATGCTGAGGAGCCCTCCCCGCCACGGGAGACCGATAGCTATTTGGAGTCGGTGACCCTCCCGGTACTGGACCCGGCTCAGGCTGACCACCTGGAGCGGGACATCCATGTGGAGGAAGTGATTTCAGCTATTGCGCGGCTGAAACATGGCAAGGCCCCGGGCCCGGACGGGTTCACGTCGCTATTCTACAAGACTTTTTGCACGGCCGTGGCCCCTGTCCTTACGCGGCTGTTTAACTCTTTCTCCGCACCGGGAGCCATCCCTCCGGATCTCCTGAGGGCGACGGTCGCGGTAATCCCGAAGCCTGGGAAGGACCGGGCCCTTTGCGGCTCATACCGGCCCATCTCTCTCCTAAATGTCGACCTCAAGTTGTACACGGGGATTCTCGCAGCCAGGCTGGGTCCACACCTCCCCGACCTGGTGGAGGCGGACCAGGCTGGTTTTGTGCCCGGTAGACAGACGGTTGACAACACCAAGAGGGTGACACATGTTCTGGAGAAGGCCTCAAGGATCTCGGGGGAGCGGATGTTGTTGTCCGTTGATGCAGAGAAGGCCTTCGACAGAGTTCACTGGCCGTATCTTGAGCGGGTCCTTAAGAAACTGGGAATCGGCGATAAGTTCCGCACCATGGTATTTAATTGCTATAAGCATCCTTCAGCGTCGGTGCGGGTAAACGGGTGTAGCTCTGGTAGCTTTGCCATCGAGCGCGGCACGCGGCAGGGCTGCCCTCTCTCGCCGCTCCTGTTTGCCCTCTACATGGAGCCGTTTGCTCAGAGGATTCGTGACAATCCGGATGCTGTCGGGGTCCGGATGGGCCAGTACGTCCACACCGTCAGTCTCTATGCGGACGATGTCCTGCTGACTTTGGACGACCCTAGGAGGTCGCTGCCTACTTGCCTCCGAGAGTTGGACGCCTTCGCGGGGGTGGCCGGCTTCAAAATGAATATGAGCAAGTCGATGGCACTGGACGTGTCCCTGGCTGCGGAAACCAGGAGGGATCTTCAACGGCTCTTCCCCATGCAGTGGTCCTCGTCCACGGTGCCGTATCTGGGGATTCTGCTGGCGCCTACACTGTCGGAGATGGTTACGGCCAATTATGCCTCCCTCAGCAGGAAGATCAAGGACGAGCTTGGCCGCTGGAACAAGGGCCTGCTGTCCTGGCTGGGGCGAATCGCGGCGGTCAAAATGACGGTGCTGCCCCAGATACTATATCTTTTCCGGGCCCTTCCACTCCAACCCCCGGTGGGCTGGATACGACAAATGCAGGCTGACATCTCCCGCTTTGTCTGGCAGGGCCGCAGGCCACGCATGAAGAGGGTCCTCTCCACGCTTGCTCCGGAAGCGGGGGGTCTCGGCATTCCGGACCTCCGTAAGTACTTTCAGGCGGCACAGCTCCGCTATCTGGTGGAGTGGAGCAGGTGGGAGTCCGACAAACATTGGCTCTTCCAAGACCAGGCAGTGGCGGGCCGCACCTTACAAGAGGTTCCATTCCTGCGCCGCGCGCACCGCCCCGCTAATCTTTACGCTTCCTTTGTTACGCGGGTCCCCCTGCGTGTGTGGGACGCGGTCTGTGAGGCCCGGGGCCTTACCACCTTCCCTTCGCCGCTCACGCCCATTGCGGGCAACCCGGACTTCTCCCCTGGGATGGAGCCGGGGGTTTTCTCCCACTGGGTGCAGGCGGGCTGCAGGGCACTCTTCCAGATCTATGGCCCGGAAGGAGTGGTTCCTTTTCAGCAACTCCGCCAGGAGTTCGGCCTGACGGAGCTGGACAGATTGCGCTACATGCAAGTTCGGCATTGGGCCCTCCAGCCTCAGGTGCGTGCCGCCGCTGCCCGTCCAATTACACCGTATGAGCGGTGGTTGGCTACTCGGACCTCCGACGCTAAACTGATCACTGATCTGTACAAACACCTACAACCCCCGCCGTTTCACTACTACAATCCGGGGAGGGAGCGTTGGCACAGGGAATTGGGTAGGACACTCAGCCACAAGGAATGGGACAAAATTGCGTATCGGGCGCGGCACTCTGCATACCACACGGGCCTTACGGAAACCTTCACTAAAGTGTCCACATACTGGTACTACACCCCGGAGAGACTGTATGAAATGCATAGACACACTGACAAGGGGTGCTGGCGGAGCTGCGGGCAGGAAGGTACCCTTACACACATCCTATGGGATTGCCCAGTGCTGACCGCCTACTGGAAGGAAGTTCTGGACGAGGTGGATGAGCACTTTGGCATAGAGCTGCCGCGCCTCCCGGCGTATGTCCTGCTGGGCCTCCCCAATGACCTAATGTACCCACTGAAGTCCCGCAGGGGTAGGCAGATTGCGATAGCGCTGGGGTCTGCGGTTCAGAACATTCTGATCCACTGGCGCACATCCACCGCCCCCTCCATCACCGGTTGGTTGCACAGACTCTGGCATGTGCTGGGGATGGAGAAGCTGTCGCTTACGGTTGCGGGGGAGATAGACCAATTTGAGGAGCTATGGCAACCCTTTCTAGCGCTGCTGTCCACTGAATTCCGGGAGCTCACCTGCCCGAGGTATCTTAGGCTTCTCAGGCTGCGGCCGCCGGTGACCCCGGCGGACTAGCTTACATGTGAGATGGGGACCCCCGGCGGGGGGGGGGGGGCTGTGCGGGGCTTCCTGGTTAGGGCTACTTTGCTGCGGGACCATAGGACGGGGGGAGGGGGGAGTGTTGTTGTTTTTGTACTGGGAGGATGGGGGATGGGAGGGGGGGGACTGTGTTCTGTTGAGGGGTTGATTGGGGGGGGTTTTATTGCTCTGCTTTTGGGTGTCGGATACGCGCGTGGGATTCCACAGCTTGTAATTCTAGCGTTCATTTACTGTGTTCTTCCCTCTGAGCCAACGCTTCACCTATTGCCAACCCTCTGGAGATGCATCCCTTCTTCTTTGACTGTATTCCACGTATCCTGCCTCCTGTCCCCCTCCCCCATGGTTTGTTTTGTCTCAATAAAAACGTTTTAAACATAAAGACAGCTTGATTCAGGCATGCCTCAGAGTAGCCTCTTGCTCGAAAGCGGGACTTAAGGCATGATAATTCCTTGTCCAAATCCCGCTCATTGCTGCAATTGTGCATAGCTCTGAGGCATTCCCCATAGGGGATACTTTTAACTAGTTTAACTGGATGGAAACTCTTAGCATGCAATAACGTGTTTCCATCCGTAGACTTCCGATACAATTTAGTCTGCAATTTACCATCACTCACATATACTGTAAGATCTAAAAAGTTAATTTCAGAAGCACTGATTACACTGGTCAGTTTTAAGTTCAAATCATTTGTTTGGAGTTTTTTCACAAATTCCTGGGCACTTTTCATAGTGCCTTTCCAAATAATGAAAAGGTCGTCAATATAACGACTCCAGTGTATTACATTGTTCTGCCACTCAGCATGCCATAGCGTCTGGACCACCTGCTCCTCCCACCAGCCCATATGCAAATTAGCATTGCTGGGGGCGAAGCAGGTGCCCATCACCGTTCCACATATTTGGTGATATAACTCACCATTAAACAAAAAGAAATTGTTCTCAAGACAGATGGTAATCATTTTGAGTAACATTTGTGTATGGTGCCAAAACTTTGCTGGACGAGTTCCCCAAAAATATTTACATGCATTTATGACATCCTTGTGGCGAATACTGGTGTACAGAGTGGTAGCATCTATGGTCATCAATAGAAAGTCAGCTTCCCAAGGAACATCATATACTTTACATAGGAATTCACTCGTATCCAAGATAAACAATGGTAGAAGTTTAACAAGAGGGCATAAAAAGGAATCCACAAATTTCGAAGTGTGTTCGAAAGCACTCCCTATGGCCGAGATGATGAGATGGCCAGGGGGATTTGTGATATCTTTGTGAACCTTAGGGATAAGGTATAAGACTGGAGTGGTGGGGCAGTTAATTTAAAAAAAAGACATTTCATCTTTACTTATCAGGCCTTGCCGATTCCAATCCACCAATAAAATATTGAAAGAAGAATAACACTCTTGCATAACATTATCTTTTACTCTAACATAGTTCAACCTGTTGTTAAGTTGTTTATATGCCTCCGTCAGGTACTGCTGTCTGCCCCAAAGCACCACATTGCCGCCCTTGTCCGCATTGCGGACGATACAATCATTATTATTGCTCAATTTATCTACCAGATTGTAATAATTTTTAGACTGTTGGGTAAGTGACTTCTTCTTTCCATGTAATGATCTACATAGGTTTTTAACTTCATTGATTACCAGTTCATTGAATACATCTACAGAGTCTCTCGCTGTCATAGGAGTGAATCTGGAAGTTGGTTTGAAGTTGGTTAATGTTTCAATGCTCATATCAATTCCTTCCTTGTAAGCCAATGTTGCCATCTGATCACTGGTACTCATCACATCGGGAGATCCGCTAGATTGTACATTAGAGTCATCCAAGTGTCCAAGTTGATGCAATTCAAGCATTAAGTTCATGTCGTCAACACCCAAATTTTCAAATTGCACTTGTACAGACAAATGAACGGGTGTTGTTGATTTTGTCGGGGCTACTGCAAAACATTTCTTGAGTTTTAAGGACCTAATAAATTTGAATAAGTCCACTCTCGTTTTGACATAATCCATGTCAATTTGATGACAGTATGATAGGCCAAGTTTCAGTATATTCTTTTCTTTTTCTGAGAGCACAATATTGGTAAGATTGGTTATCGTAGTTTCGTTAGTGTCATTTACCTCTTCAATTTGGATTTGGGCTTCTCTTTGTCATTGGCAAAGTTTAGAGCCTTTGCGCCTCTTCCTCCTCTGCCTCTTGCTCTTTGTGGTCTGATATTTATGGGGGGTCTCGGACGAAGGTTGAAGCATCTCTCCTCCCTTAAAAAATCAAATTCATCGACTACAGATGGAATAGCTGTTCCTGTCGGGTTACTTGGCCCTTCCTCTACATCTGTGTCAAGTTCAGAACTAGGGATACTGCTTTGCTCAGAATAACACACTTGGTCTGTTGTCATAGCAGCATTCATTCTTAGATTTCTCATACTCTCGAACTTTTTGGCAAATGTGTAGATTTGTCCCCGATCATAATCGTTCTTGTCACGCAAAAACTTTTCCGCCTTTCTTTCCTTGATGGATACTTACAATTTCATCAATCGCACCTTCATTTGTGTCATGAATTTGAGAACCGTTTCTTGGTCTGCCTCCTTACTTAACATATCCAAAATTTGGTCAATTTCATCAAGGATTTTGGCACGATCTATTTCAGCATACTTAATGAGGATTGCGAGCATTCTGCTAGAGGATTCCTGGCTGTTGTCAGACCACTCTCTCAACATGTTCGGATTGGGATCCTCATACGTGGGGGCTACCAATATTCGTAACCCTCTTGGTATTCTTTTAACTTCCAAATAGCGGTGTAACGATTTAGCTTCCCACCACTTGGATAGTTCTGTACGTTTTAGCTTTTCTAATCGTTTTAATCGTGCCGTTAAATCCGTAATCTTAGCTCCTGCAACCACTGTTGTGGACTTGTTGCTCGTTGGTATATTATCACAGAAGATTGATAACGCGGCTTCCTCCCGCTCTTTGATTTCTGCAGCTGACATATTTAAACATGGTTACTTTTGCAGGGTGATCCACATGCACAGAACCGCCAATGTTCACAATCGCTACAGTGCGTGTGGCTTTAACGTAGAATTCACTGGCTTTCCCTTTTCCCCGTCCGTATAAACAAATGCTCACCTCAGCTATATATATATTACCTACTGGCGGTCGCCAGTAGGTAGTTATAGTTAGGACCCTGTTTCCATAGAAAATCCGCAACATTCTATTTTGAATAACTTTGGCGCCGGTCAACGAATCCTCGCGAATTTCTCAAAATAGGTGGGGCGCTACGCTCCGCTCCTACCCTGAAAGTCTCGGGGGGATTCGTCAAGCGGGGACTGAGATAAAAGGGGGGTCCCAAAACGCGTTTTTCCCATGCATTTTTCCATAGGACCTTTAGACAGGGCTACAGCCCGAACGGCTGAACAGAATTACTAGAAATTTGGCAGAGAGGTAGTCCTCAGGTCAAGGAAGTGCCTTTTGTAGGTTTGGTGTAAATCTGTTCAGTAGATTCTGAGAAAATAGCCTTTAAATCAATATATATATCTGAGCCAGCTTACGGTGCGCTTACGGTACGCTTACCGTACGCGTACGGTGGCGTGCGCGAGCGCGATTCTGATTGGCTCTTAGATCTTAGTAAACATTCGAATCGGCCGAAACCAGGAAGCGGCGGCCGCCATTTTCTCTCTCGCACTGAGAGTGATTTAAAGCCCAAAAACATGTAAAGGGGCTGTTTCGACAGCTCCCACACACATAGGCATGATGAGGGAGTCCCCAAAGATCCCCCAAGGCCAAAAACGGAATTTTTATTTTTTCGGTAATTTCGTCGATTACGCTTACCGTACGCGTACGGTAAAAAAATATTAAAAAAAAAAAATCATCCACACTCTCTCCACCCCGTATGCAATTGGTGTCCGAAGGCCACCAATTGTGCATGGCTTATCCAAGGTGAGATAAACTAAAATATAAAAAAAAAAAAAATTATCCACACTCTCTCCACCCCGTGTGCAAATGGTGCCCAAAGGGCACCATTTGTGCACGGCTTATAAAATATACGAAAAATGAAAATATTACCTTTCAAAACGAAGTACATCATATGTCCTCCATGTGCGCACGGTGCGCGAAGCGCATCGTGCGTACATGGCCCATCTAGCGTAACGTGGGCACGCGGTGCGCGCACAGAACGAACTGCGTTAAGTGGGCGCGCACGCCACGAATGGCGTAAAGTAACTTAGCATTTAAAAAAACGTACAAATTCACTGAAAAAACCATAGGTTTCACACACGTTATAGTTAGGAATTAGCATTTAAAAAACCTTGCAAATTCACTGAAAAAACCATAGGTTTCACACATGTTATAGTTAGCGGAAATTTTACTGATAAAAAACCAATGAAATTCCCCCGTTATAGTTACTGCAGGCAACTATAACTCACGCGACCGCAATCTTCTGCTGATGACATATGTGTCTTTATGAAAAAAAAATATTTGTAATATATGTATAGCTAATAATGTATGGAAGAAGACATGGGCAAATAAGTGTCTAAATACAGTATTAGCATCAGCAGAGGATTGCGGTCGCGTGAGTTATAGTTGCCTGCAGTAACTATAACGGGGGAATTTCATTGGTTTTTTTATCAGTAAAATTTCCGCTAACTATAACATGTGTGAAACCTATGGTTTTTTCAGTGAATATATATATATATATATATATATATATATATATATATATATATATATATATATATATATATATATATATATATATATATATATATATATATCCAAAGACACACGCTCCTTCCGGGAGCCAGAGAACTGTGGGAGGTGGAGCTATAGCTGGCAGAGCAGCCTGTAATCCAATAATGCAAAACCAGAATGAAACGCGCTCTCAGTAACTGCAACCAGGGAAGGATTTTTTTATTTTACTTTATTTATCTGTTTTGAACATAACATAGCAATAGAACCATAGCTGTTCACAGTCATTGACAGAGTAATCATAGAAAGTGCTGCAGAGCATATAATAACAATATATAGTCTGGCACGGTTAATATCAACAATCAAAAGAATCACGGCTAGGATACAAGCAATGAATAGAAACCATAAGCTCTATGGCCACCTCTCCTTCTCCGACCAGCATCCCCTGCCGCTTCCTCAGTGAGATCAGAATCCCATTAAAACCATTAATGACTGACTAAACCATGCAGAAATAGGGAGTCGAGTGCCGCTAGGCCAGGAATCATTCAGGGCGACAGAGTAGTAATCAACCTATCCCACCCCAGTAGGGGTGATGCCCTGTTCCAATAGTGTGTCAGAGTTGTGGCGAATGGACTCCACATATGCCCTGTAGGGACCCCAAATGTCTTTGGGATGAGAGGAGCTAGGTAGGGTATTGGAATAAACCTCACTATTGACATTACAATATGCTAGACTATTCAACCAATTCTGTACAGTGGGAGCTGACTTGCGGCCCCAGTGGATTGCTATTTCTCGTTTGGCCAGTAGTAGACTAAGGGCAACGAGTTTCCTAACTTCATTGGGGAAGTTCACTACATATCCTAGAACTGCCACCTCCGGTATGGGAATAAGAGACAGTGCAGTCACGTCGCCCAGTACTTTATGTACCTTTTCCCAGTATAGTTGTAGAACAGGGCAGGTCCAGGTGAGGTGTGTGAAGTCTACGTGTGGGGCGTCGCATTTGCGGCAGGTATGAGGCCTAGTCAGGTCTAGTCTGTGTATTTTGGCAGGTGTGCTGTATAGCTTGCGGAGGAATTTAAAATGGAGTAATTTATGCCTGCTGTTTAGTGAAACATCTTTTGTGACTGCGCAGCATTTGGCCCATTGTTCGTCAGTGATGGGATGGCCCAAACCCTCCTCCCAGTCCTTGCGGACCTTATCATCGCAAACCGGTAGCATCCCAGAGCACGCCTTGTAAAGTTTAGATATAAGGTGTACCCCACTTTCGTTCTCAATGATGAGTGTAAGAGGGGGGAACGAGTCCGGTTTAATGGGAAAACCTGGAATCACGGCTCGGAGAGCAGAGCGGATCCGACCCAGCACAAAGTTGTCGATGAACGTGGCATCATGAAAGCGGTCGTCTTCCATGGATGAAAAATTATGTCCGGCGGGATACTGGTCCCCTAGTTTTGTGACTTCAAATTTAGTTAAAGAACGCTGTACCAGTTTCTCGCCTGTTATGGGAAGCCAGCGGGCATTGGGGAGAGGAAGCGCCAAGGAATATAGCGTCTGGGCACCCGTGAGACACGTAAGTTTGTTCCACGCCCAGCTGGTAGTGGAGGCCGTCTGGATATCATGAGGGTCCCTGGGTACACCCTTCGGTAGGACAGTGACAGCCATTCAGGGAGAGTAAAATCTGTTTCTGGGCAGAGGAATGGCATCCTGGCATCGGGATGGTACCATGCAAAGGCGTAGCTGCATTGCGTCACGAGGTAGTACAAATGGAGGTTTGGCACTCCATACCCCTCCCCTCTCATAGGGTAGGGTGAGAATCTGCCAGCGAACATGTGGCTGCTTGCCCCCCCAGACCACACCTAGAAGGTAGGTTTGTATGCTGGAAAAAAAACTATTCGGGAAGGGAATGGGGATGTTGTTAAAAAGAAATAAAAATGTAGGTAGGACTACCATCTTGATGATAGCTACTCTGCCAGCAAGGGATAAAGGCAGCCACAGCCAATGCTCCACCTGGGCTTCAAGAGTCCCAATTGCCTGTCCATAGTTGAGTCGAATGATCGGTACTTAACCAAGTCTGAACTCCACTCAAGAGGGAACTCACATTCCCATTGGGTCGTACTGGAAGTTAAGGGAAAAATAACTGACTTGCACCAGTTAATGCCCAAGCCAGAGTGTCGCCCGAACCGAAGGATCTCTCTAATGAGCGGCTCTAGATTCACCCGGGGCTCCCGAACATACAGTATTGTATCATCTGCATAAAGCTAAACTAGAAGCGGGCCGGTGTTGAATTGCAGGCCTCTTTGTAAATGCCTCTCTTGGAAATGGCGGATCAAGGGGTCCATGGCAAGGATAAATAATAAAGGTGATAAGGGGCAACCCAGCCGTGTGCCACAAGATAATGGGAAGGGACGGGATGGCGTGCCATTCAGGCGGAGTCTCGCCGTGGGGTGGCTGTAGAGCAGTGCGGTGGTAGCTATGAGTCCCACTGGCATATCCATGTGGCGCATTACCGACATAAAGAAAGGCCATTCCAAAGTATCGAAGGCCTTTTCAGTATCTAAAAGAATAGCGTCAGCGGGGACCTCAGGGTTTATTCTATGAAGGACCGAGAGCAGCGTTCTGAGATTCAGGGACGTCGACCCATGGGGGACGAAGCCGGATTGAGCAGGCGAGATAATGTATTCCATCAATTGAGTTGAGCGGTTGGCGACAATTTTAGCAAGGATTTTACAATCGAAGTTGAGGAGGGACAAGGGTCTGTAAGACCCACATAACGACGGGTCTTTGCCAGGCTTGGAAATAAGTATGATAACCGCTTCGCGGTGCATATGGGGCAGGGTCTGGGATTCGAGTGCTTCCGCGTATACCTCAATTAGACACGGCGCCAACAAATCTTTGTAGGCATTGTAGAATTCCCCCGTAAAACCATCCAGCCCGGGGGCGGAGGAGCCACGAAGGGATTCAATGGCACCAAGTACATCAGCCTCGGAGATCGGTTCAGCCAAGAAATCCTGCATATCCTTTTCGAGGTATACCAGCGCAATCTCAGATAGATAACCTTCTTCTGCCGTGGGATCTTGTCCTACTTTATGTGTATAAAGATGTGAAGTATGCAAGGAATTCTTCACAAATTTCTGCTGTGCCATGGAGTAACTTATCAGTGGAGGACCGAAGCTCGGTGACGTAGGCTTTACTATATGGGGGACGAAGGAGCTGCGCCAGCACCCGACCCGGATGCTCTCCTTCGCCATAGCGCTGTGCGGTTTGATATTTTCCCAGAAAGAGGATCTCACAATCCACTGCGTCTCTATATTCCGTGAGGAGAGCCTGTCGTTTCCTCGTCACGGCAGGGCTGATGGACTGCAGCGATGCATTGTCTAAGTCCATGAGATCATGCTCCAGGTTCACTAGCGTAGTGCGAAGAGCTTCAAGTACCCTTGAATGTTTAGCTATGCAAACATCCCTGATGAATGCCTTGAATGTCTCCCATGGGACTGCCCATGTGTCCACTGAGCCTGTGTTGATGGTAAAGTAATCCTCAATGGCCTTGCGTACGCAACCAGGGAAGTTTGATACACAAAAAAGATTTATTCCGTCATAAATCTGTAATGTGATGAGTTTTGACCATCAAACGGTCTTGAGCACACACCTGTGATCAAGACCGCTTGACGGTTGAAATGCACCACGTTACAGATTCATGACGGAATAAATCTTTTTTGTGTATCAAACTTCCCTGGTTACAGTTCCTGAGAGCGCGTTCAATTTTGGTTTTGCATAATATATATATATATATATATATATATATATATATATATATATATATATATATATATATATATTACCTACTGGCGGTCGCCAGTAGGTAGTTATAGTTAGGACCACGTTTCCATAGGAAAACCTCAACATTCTATTTTGAATAACTTTGGCGCCGGTCGACGAATCCTCGTGAATTTCTCAAAATAGGTGGGGCGCTACGCTCCGCTCCTACCCTGAAAGTCTCGGGGGGATCCGTCAAGCGGGGGCTGAGATAAAAGGGGGGTCCCAAAACGCGTTTTTCCCATGCATTTTTTCATAGGACCTTTAGAACGAGCTACAGCCCGAACGGCTGAACAGAATTACTCAAAATTTGGCAGAGAGGTAGTCCCTAGGTCAAGGAAGTGCCTTTTGTAGGTTTGGTGTAAATCTGTTCAGTAGATTCTGAGAAAATAGCCTTTAAATCAATATATATATCTGAGCCCGCTTACGGTACGCTTACCGTACGCTTACGGTAAGCGTACGGTGGCGTGCGCGAGCGCGATTCTGATTGGCTCTTAGATCTTAGTAAACATTCGAATCGGCCGAAACCAGGAAGCGGCGGCCGCCATTTTGTCTCTCGCACTGAGTGTTGTTTATCAAACATGATGGCCAAAAACATGTTACGGGGCTGTTTTGACAACTCCCTCCCACATAGTCATGTTGAGGGAGTCCACAAACATCCCCCAAGAGCAAAAACGGTTTTATTTTTTTTTCGGCAATTTCGCGGGGTACGCTTACCGTACGCTTACCGTAAGCGTACGGTAAAAAAAAAAAAAAAAAAAAAACACTATCCACACTTACCCCACCCCCTGTGCTTTTGATGGCCGAAGCCCACCAAATGTACAGGGCTTATTGTAAGGGAAAAAAACACTATCCACACTTACCCCACCCCCTGTGCTTTTGGTGGCCGTAGGCCACCAAATGTACAGGGCTTATTATAAGGGAAAAAAACACTATCCACACTTACCCCACCCCCTGAGCTTTTGGTGGCCGAAGGCCACCAAATGTTCAGGGCTTATTATAAGGGAAAAAAACACTATCCACACTTACCCCACCCCCTGTGCTTTTGGTGGCCGTAGGCCACCAAATGTACAGGGCTTATTATAAGGGAAAAAAACACTATCCACACTTACCCCACCCCCTGTGCTTTTGGTGGCCGTAGGCCACCAAATGTACAGGGCTTATTAATAGGTAAAAAAAACTAAATTTTGGCAACATGAAATTATAAAATCGAAATAAAAAAAACACTATGCACATTGACCCCACCCCCTGTGCTTTTGGTGGCCGAAGGCCACCAAATGTACAGGGCTTATTAAAGTTGATAAAAACCGTGCACGGAACGAACTGCGTTAAGTGGGCGCGCATGCCTCGAATGGCGTAAAGTAACTTAGCATTTAAAAAACCGTACAAATTCACTGAAAAAACCATAGGTTTCACACACGTTATAGTTAGGAATTAGCATTTAAAAAACCTTGCAAATTCACTGAAAAAACCATAGGTTTCACACATGTTATAGTTAGCGGAAATTTTACTGATAAAAAACCAGTGAAATTCCCCCGTTATAGTTAGTGCAGGCAACTATAACTCACGCGACCGCAATCTTCTGCTGATGACATATGTGTCTTTATGAAAAAAAAATATTTGTAATATATGTATAGCTAAAAATGTATGGAAGAAGACATGGGCAAATAAGTGTCTAAATACAGTATTAGCATCAGCAGAGGATTGCGGTCGCGTGAGTTATAGTTGCCTGCACTAACTATAACGGGGGAATTTCACTGGTTTTTTATCAGTAAAATTTCCGCTAACTATAACATGTGTGAAACCTATGGTTTTTTCAGTGAATATATATATATATATATATATATATATATATATATATATGTGTGTATATATATATATAAGACTTTCAGGGTAGGAGCGGAGCGTAGCGCCCCACCTATTTTGAAAATTCCTCGAGGATTCGTCGACCGGCGCCAAAGTTATTCCAAATAGAATGTTGCGGATTTCCTATGGAAACAGGGTCCTAACTATAACTACCTACTGGCGACCGCCAGTAGGTAATATATATATATATATATATATATATATATATATATATATATATATTCCTCTACACTTGCCCTCCGGATAAGGAGCACTCGAACACGAGTTCCAAGCACCAGGCTTTATTTCAAGTATGCGCACATTTCAATTGTCAATTGCAAATACAGCTCCGCCGAGATGAGTGCCTGACGCGTTTCAAGGTGAGTTCCACCCCTTCCTCAGAGGCTCCGGCAGTTCCCTGGATGTAGTGTGACACTCCCCTATATTTAAATGCCAAATTGCACGTCCTGATTGGACTTCTCAGTTACATCCTAAACTGAGAATTATGGGCAATGTAGTGTCACCATTTCTCCCCAGATTGTTCAAACGGCAAATGTTGCTGGCAAAATTCCAAGCCCGCAATGGGCCTTGACATGAAGATGTGCGCTCATCCTCCACTCATGTTCCACGAGACAAGACCCGATTGGATATCAGATCTACGTGGCCCCCTGCTTCATGGGGTGGTGCTCCTCGGCGGCTGGGCGGCCGCCTACACATAGTCCTCTACGCTTGCCCTCCGGATAAGGAGCACTCGAACACGAATTCCAAGCACCAGGCTTTATTTCAAGTATGCGCACATTTCAATTGTCAATTGCAAAAACAGCTCCGCCGAGATGAGTGCCTGACGCGTTTCAAGGTGAGTTCCACCCCTTCCTCAGAGGCTCCGGCAGTTCCCTGGATGTAGTGTGACACTCCCCTATATTTAAATGCCAAATTGCACGTCCTGATTGGACTTCTCAGTTACATGCTAAACTGAGAATTATGGGCAATGTAGTGTCACCATTTCTCCCCAGATTGTTCAAACGGGAAATGTTGCTGGCAAAATTCCAAGCCCGCAATGGGCCTTGACATGAAGATGTGCGCTCATCCTCCACTCATGTTCCACGAGACAAGACCCGATTGGATATCAGATCTACGTGGCCCCCTGCTTCATGGGGTGGTGCTCCTCGGCAGCTGGGCGGCCGCCTACACATAGTCCTCTACGCTTGCCCTCCGGATAAGGAGCACTCGAACACGAGTTCCAAGCACCAGGCTTTATTTCAAGTATGCGCACATTTCAATTGTCAATTGCAAATACAGCTCCGCCGAGATGAGTGCCTGACGCGTTTCAAGGTGAGTTCCACCCCTTCCTCAGAGGCTCCGGCAGTTCCCTGGATGTAGTGTGACACTCCCCTATATTTAAATGCCAAATTGCACGTCCTGATTGGACCTCTCAGTTACATCCTAAACTGAGAATTATGGGCAATGTAGTGTCACCATTTCTCCCCAGATTGTTCAAACGGGAAATGTTGCTGGCAAAATTCCAAGCCCGCAATGGGCCTTGACATGAAGATGTGCGCTCATCCTCCACTCATGTTCCACGAGACAAGACCCGATTGGATATCAGATCTACGTGGCCCCCTGCTTCATGGGTTGGTGCTCCTCGGCGGCTTGGCGGCCGCCTACACATAGTCCTCTACGCTTGCCCTCCGGATAAGGAGCACTCGAACACGAGTTCCAAGCACCAGGCTTTATTTCAAGTATGCGCACATTTCAATTGTCAATTGCAAATACAGCTCCGCCGAGATGAGTGCCTGACGCGTTTCAAGGTGAGTTCCACCCCTTCCTCAGAGGCTCCGGCAGTTCCCTGGATGTAGTGTGACACTCCCCTATATTTAAATGCCAAATTGCACGTCCTGATTGGACTTCTCAGTTACATCCTAAACTGAGAATTATGGGCAATGTAGTGTCACCATTTCTCCCCAGATTGTTCAAACGGGAAATGTTGCTGGCAAAATTCCAAGCCCGCAATGGGCCTTGACATGAAGATATGCGCTCATCCTCCACTCATGTTCCACGAGACAAGACCCGATTGGATATCAGATCTACGTGGCCCCCTGCTTCATGTATATATATATATATGTATATATATATATATATATATATATAGAGAGAGAGAGAGAGAGAGGGAGACTACCTCCAATTTTAAGCAAATATGTTGAATCATGTACTACCGTTCCCTCAAACTATTGATGCTTTGATGTGAAAGTATGCTTGTATGTATTCAGCTGCCTGGCAAGCTTGGTGTCTGTGTTTTTACGATCTTGCTACCCAGCACAGGGCGGCATACAACAGCTTATATTGGTGGGGACCAAAGTGAGGCAGGACAAATGGACTTGAGACACTGGGCCGGTTCTTATCCTACCCCCATCCATTCCAGCAAGAGATGCTAGAGTTCTGCAGTGGAAATTTATGAATTTTAATAAAGTAAAGCTGTAGATCAATGCTGAGAAATAACGTATATGGGCCGATTAAGCTGTATGTTACAAACCTTTGAAGCAGTGAATGTTTGAAGGGCAAGCCAATACATGTAATCAATAAACAGAGCCACAAGCAGTGACCTAGAAAACATTATTGATCCGAGTGGCTTCTGGCACACACATTCGCAGCAAACGGTGATGTGAACAACAATTCAATAACCCACTGTAATTCCCAACAGAAAAATAATTTCATAACAGTAACTCTCTGCTAAGTAAACCTAAAAGTCGTTCTTTTTTAAACAGCAAAGATGCACAACTATGTGCCTTCCATGACCTCATTTCTCTCTGTGGCTGTTATGTAGCTGAGTTATGAACACCATTCCTCAGGATATAGGTCAGTACATCGAAACGGACATTATTTACGTATGTATTGTGTAGATTCAGTGCTTGATTTGTAAAAAATAATAATAATAATAAGTGCAGGGGCTGTAAGGTATTCTTGGAGCTTGTTGCTGGTGAATTTCAAACGTTGACTTTCCCTCATCCCACCCCAAGAAAGAAAACAGGGACAGATTAGGGCATCCCATTAAAGAAAAAGAGAAGCGGTGGTGCGGGAAGCACCCCTGAAATAAACAGGAGAGGGGGCGGCGCAGAACCCAAAACTACATGTAGTCGCAGTTTGTGCAAAGGAAATAGATGCATGCCACTCTTCCACTGTAGCAAGGAAGAGGGGCAAACAAAAGGTAGGAATGGAAAGGGAGAAGCAGAAAAAAACTCTACAATTTTACTAAAGGACAAAGACCCGTGCGCAGAACGCATTGGTGTTTGTGCCAAGGTGAAATATCTGCACATCTTCTTCCACTACCCTATCCTTCCTGTCTCTTTCCATGCAGGTTATCATTTCATCCATGCTTTCTCCCTTTGTCCCTTTATTTTTCTTACTCCTTCCTTCTCCCTTTTCTGCCATTCTCTCTCTTGCTCCTAGTCAAAGTAAGAGGATAAAAAATAAGTTCCGGTTCTGAAAAATGAGTGGCAGTGCCCACCACCTGCAACCGTCGGCAACATTTAAGCGTAGCACTAGTTACTCAGTAATAGACAAAGTTTAAATGGAAAGCACTCTGAAATGTTTCGATCCTAGAAAATGACTACTATATAAGTAATACAATCACACTTGTGAGAAGAGGATGCTGCTTTAATTCAACTTCTTAGGGTTCATATGTTACGCCAAACAATCTTCGGTCCTTTGTGAAACTACTTTATTGAGCTGATGCATTAATCATAAACAGTAAGTCAACCCAGCGAACGTGTTTCCTTCCCAACTAGAACTTCATCAGTAAGCAAATTATACACACACCATTAATTACATATAAATACATATGGGTAAAATTACTATTTACAAATATGTATGTATTACATATAATTCAGAATCCTGTAAAGCATTATCAATTATCTCTCCTGTTTCCATGGTTGTAATGTTTGAGGATCAAGACATTTCAGGGTGCTTCCCCCTAATAATTTGTTTAATATATGGTGTCCTGTGAGGGCTCCTGAATGGCTGAGCTCCAAGGCGAGTTTGCACCACAAGCGAAATTCTCAACACTGAGTAAGCATGATGTAGTATACCATAGCTGCCTTTCGGTTTTAATAGAGTTATATAACAATGGAGTAACCCGAAATACCACTGGACCCGGGTAAAATACAGTACGGCAAAAAATGGTCACAGTGCAGATACATTTTGCGTGATACGAAATTGAATCATTTAAACATCACCATGACAGATCAAATTAATGCAATTTATTCTGTAATCATCAAATGATTATAGAGGACAGCATGATTGTCTGTACATTTGGAAAAAAACGGTGCTCGAAGGAGGGGATAGAGTGCTCAGGAGGGAATGTGTGCTTGTGAGGGTTGTAGGAAAGGAAAGGCAATGTGCAATATATACATCAAAATTAGCTGAAACCTATCCAGCCTAGTGAAGGCAAATTACTACAAAACAAACATAGCATTATGTAGGCACAGCTAGTTGATCTCTGTCGTCTATGCTTGAAAAATAGTGAAGGACCGTCGACGTTTCGACCCCTATCTGTCATAAAGGTTATCGGTTCCTTAGCCTGGGGTCTTCATCAGGACAAGAGAAGGGCGAGAGCACCAATTGACAGCAACGTGAAGAATCAGGCTGCTGATTAAGAGACGGTGGGCCCTCAGGCTCTCCATGATGTGAGGTTTGATCAAGATAGATCTTTGGAAGTGAATGGGCGTCGAAGCCTCGAACTCCACGGGGGTTGGTGGGTCTAGATTCCCACACGTCCAAACAAGATTGGTCACTAACCACCTTACAAGTAGTTGATGCAATTGGAACCCCTTTCAAAAGTATTGCAATTAAATCTGCTCCCGCTGTCTTACAGTCTCAACAGCAAGGGACCCATTTGGGCCTGCTGAACCGAAGTACTTTGATCCAAGATATGGCTCATTGATGAAGATGCGAGGTGCAGCCGAAGTGATGTGTCATTGTTGAGCCACGTAGTGGATGAGATGCAGTAATTTTCTCCACGTAGCAGTGGCAATGAATCGGTTCCAAGTGTGAAGCGCTGGTTCCAAATGCCATGTGCGGCAGTTGCTCCTGCAGTAGACAATCCATTGTATATGAAGGCGATGCAGTGGTTCTGAAGGTGATGCGCCGGGTCCACTCCACTCAATGACGAGAATGCCCTTGTTCTGACTCATGTAAAGGTGAAGATGTGCTGGTTCCTATGAGGATGCGTGGGTCTGGATGTAGAAGCACCTCTGGCCTCACTTCCAAGGGTCCAGGACTGGGGTGGCACCACTTGGATGGGCAGACTCACAGCTTGTAGATTCCAGATGCAGGTAGCTCCAGTCTTTGATATCACAGAGACTTAGAACAGGGGGTAAGCCAACAAACCCATGGAGTCACTCTGTGTTCAAGTGATTCAGGTCCAGTCCTTCTCACCCAGGCAGGAGAACTGCAGGCAGCAGGGCGGCTCAGCAAGGCAAGAGCACAGCAAGGTAAGAGTCTAGCAAATAAGCTATCCAGCAGAGTAGCAGTCCTTTCAACAATACAGCAGTTCTTCTTCCTAGTAGAGTGGTCACAGGTCCAGAAGTGTATGGTGCCTGAGGTTCAGTTCTTACACCCAGTTGTGCCTTTGGAGTGGGGAAGACTTCAAAGAAAGCTTTGAAGGGCGCAGAGGTTTTCCCTTCCTGCCCTGGCTCCACACTCACTACAGGGGGGTTTGCAGTCCTTCGTGTGTGGACAGGGCTCATCCTATTCAGGTGAAGTGTGAGGCTGTGCCTAGCTCCTCTCTCCTATCTCCCAGGAAGACCCATCAGGACACACCTAAGCCATTTTGTGTGTGGCTGTCTTGAAGGAATACACAAAGCCCAGCTGTTACCCCCCCAGAATAAACAGAGACAGGCAGCAGGCACCGAATGCCTAAGGTAAGCAAATGCCAACTTTCTAAAGGTGGCATTTGCTAAACTGTAACTTAAAATCCAACTTCACCATAAGTTGTGTTTTTAAATTGTGAGTCCAGTGACACCAAACTTGAAAAGTGTATTGCTTCACAATTGGGAATTACACTCAAAGATGTAATAAGGTGATTCCAATGTTAACCTATGGGAGAAATAGCAGTAGTGAAAAATGACATTGGGTGTTTTTCACTACCAAGACATGTACAACTTAAAAGTACATGTCCTGCCTTTTAAATACATTGCACCCTGGCACTTTGGTCATTCATGGCCTACTTTAGGGGTGACTTATATGTATAGAAATGGAAGGTTTAGTCCTGACAAGAGTTTATCTTTCCAGGTCCAAGTGTCAGTGTAAACTGCACATAAAGACTCTGCAATTGCAGTCCTTAGCCATGGTTAGAGCGCTACTAAAGTGGGTGGCACAATGAGTGCTGCAGGCAGACTAGTAGCATTCAATTTACAGGCCCTAGACACACGTAGTGTACTTTACTAGGAACTTTTAAGTAAATTAAATATGTCCATTGGGTATGAGCCAAGGTTACCATGTTTAGGGGAGCGAGCACAAGCACTGGCTAGCGGTAGTAAAGTGCACAGAGTCCTAAAGTCAGCAAAACTGAGGTCAGAAAAATGGAGAGAGGCAGGTAAAAAGGTGGGAGAAGACCACCCTAAGACTGTCACATCTAATGATAAGTAAGGACCCCATTGCAATGGTGGTCGGACATGCATTCGACTGCCATCCTTGTGGGATGGAGACCATCCGACATGTAGTCAGTGGCTCCACCTGCCATATTACAATCCGACCCGAAACATGCCATTTCCAATTGTGCCTTGTGCTGCAGCCCAGAAAAGGGCCGCAGCACTAGCCGCAATTGACAAAAGGCATGTTTTTAAACATCCATGAACTGTGTGTCAGGCACACAGTGCCTTTATGTTTGGGGGGGCACCACAATTTCCCCTCTGTCCACATTCCAGTGGCTCACTGGGTCCCGCTTGGGGCCCCCAAAGTACCTTTCCGTCTGCCTTTACATGGCGTTGGGGCCACCATGTAAAGGCTGAGGGAAAGGGACATCCTTATCCCTTCTGCAGTGTCTCTGCACAATCCGACCACTGCCCTGACGGGCTCCTTGAGCCTGTCGGAGGCAGCATTCTTTCCCCCCACTGAACTCGCTCTGACCACCGGAGGTATAATCCAACGTTTGGACCGATACACTGGATGCCGAGCAGACCGCCACTGACGGCCTGTCGGTGGCACTCCGCCTGACATCACAATAAGGCCCTAAATCAGTACTATTCCACATATAACTTACTGCACTAACACATCACTTGATCATTATTTTCTAGCAAAAGCTTCCGCATTTTTTCCACATGGTAATGAGGGATTGACAAAGACAGAGAAAATTATTTGAAGTTTTCTTCGATCATTTACTAAGTCTGCATGTATGGGATTTAACCTGATAATTGGACATGTGTCTTCTCAAATGGGAATCAGCAAGAAGCAAATCCTTAAAAAACAAACCTCAGGGTTTTGTTGTGGACGGATGCACAGGACTCTGCCAGATATTTTGAGGCCTTGTATCCCTTAAACTGATCTAAATCTTGACAACATATGTTTCAGTTTTTATAGCTAACACTTTTGTGATTGTATAGCGTTAGTTGATCACTTTTCCTTCAAACTTAAAGCATCCATTACATCCCTTAAAAAATATGGTGACATGGGAGCATTAACTCCATGTATATAGCCGATAGAAGCCCACAAATTTGCTTCAAGGGTATTAAGGAAAGCACATTTAATTGTAAATACTACTGCCAGAAAAATTCTCATTACATTTAGGTCTTGTTGCAGCAAGTTAAAATGTGATCTGTGGGCAATATGGGAGATGGACTGTGGAAGACAGAAAATAGGTTTAACAGCAGTTGATTGTGCATGTTCTAGGTAAAAGGTTAACTAGGCAGGGAAAGCAGAGTATCCATGCATGACCAGGAGAAGCAGTTTTGAGAAACTACCTTTAAGATAGAAGTGACAGTGGGGGTTTCAAGTGAATCATATAACTGCTTCAATGTAAAGTTTAATTCACTAAGTATAAGTTTCAAACTGTTCATATATTCAAATTTGATTTATATGCCCACCCCATTCATCCAACCAGACACTAAGATGGTTTTATCCAGATGTCCATTCTATGGAATGATCGCCTATCTGACATTTTGGGAGTTCGTTTTTAAAATTAAAAAAAAAAATAAAAATGATGGTGTGCAGTGCCTAAAAGATGGTGGCTCTGCACCGACCTTTCAAGCCTTTACAGGAGCCCTAGTGGTGACGGCTCTTGTGAATGCACAGAGATCACTGTTGTTTGCTCTATATAAATATTTTTTTCCGTAGCTTATAATCAGAGCCACTGGATTTATGTGGCGGGACGACCAAATTACACAACAAGGTAATAAGGCAGCAAGAAAAGGCAAATTATGCAGCGTAATGCAGCTCAGTATTACTTCACCATTTGGACATTTTTACACAGTAACACTATGGCAAAGTTTACACACCATTAATATCAGTTTAACACCTAAAGGCAGCAAGCAACAACTGTAAGGTGATCTGTCTGTGCGGCAAATGGCCTGCCGCTACACAGATTCGCGTGTTAGGTGTTTATAATATCTTTTGATCCTATTGAGCTAGAAAAAAGTTTAGGGTTACATTTTGCAAATTATGCAGACGATGATGTATTGTGTGGCAAGTGCAGCAAATCCAAAATTATTCGTAAAATGCCATAATTACAGTGGCCCTTCCTATAATATACTTGAAATACACGTGTTGTGACAGAGAATTTGAATTTCTTAACCAGGCCACCCTAATTCTCAAGTAGATTCCTAATTACTAAATAATGTATTTGTTAGTATAAATTTTAACAAGGACATCATAGTTTTGCGAAACATATCAGTTTCAAGATACGGACAAGAGAGGCATATTTACAATGGTTTTAAACATTAGGACGTCAACAAAAATTGTGCCTCTGACGGGATTCACAGGTTTCTTCACAACATCGTTGAAACTTTTCTCAACAATGTTCTGTAATTATTTTTTGTGTTTGAACCAGGACCTTGCAACAAAGCGCCTCGCCATAACCAGAGCCAAACCGGCATATCTCTGTTTGTATTCTGACTTCCCAAATATGAACAGCAACCACAACATGAAAGCATTCAGCTCGCGGTCCACATTTATGCCTTTGAGCGCATTGCTTGTGATAGCGATGTCCATTCAGTATGGTCGTAGGTTCTTTTAATCCCAGACCGTATATAAACCACCCTCGTATGAGGGACATTCATCCTTAGCATTCTGCTATATCTTGTGTCAGGGTCATACTAGCACAGAAAATAGTCAGGGCACCAAAATTAATGAGTCCATCGTTAGTGAATTGGATAGCTAAAAACGTGGCCCACATTTGCAAATAGGGAAACTCTGAATGTACAGGTGTTTTGCAAGGTACGCATGCATTTGTGCTAGCTGCAAGCGATTTTTGTGGTAATATCAGGGGAATCAATAGTAAAAACCGGCCCACCAGACCATAAATGAGGCCCACAAACCTCCCAAAAAAACGGGCCACACACTCACTTATCAGACAAGGCCCTATGCACTGCCTGATTGCCATATAGGCCCTGTTTTTTGTAGGTCACTATGGATTAGGTACTTCTGGTAAAAAGAGTGGAAATGATGAGTTTGAACTAGGTGTTACGTGAAACCACTGGTAAATAGATTTTAACCCCTGGTCATCATTATAGGATACTTACGTCTCCATGTCTGTGTCCCATTTACACCTTCGGATCATGGTTACTTTGTGATAAAGCAGGAAAATTAAACTTGAAATAAGTGCCTTAATTTGTGCAAATATTAACATGAGAATGCCTAAGGTATGAAATATTCAAAAAC
Source organism: Triturus cristatus (assembly GCF_964204655.1). Lineage (NCBI taxonomy): Eukaryota > Metazoa > Chordata > Amphibia > Caudata > Salamandridae > Triturus > Triturus cristatus. The sequence continues at coordinate 1,121,859,830 of NC_140591.1, read as the reverse complement.
GTGCTTTTTCTTAAACGTACTAATTAACATCAGCATGATTATTTTTGTACTAAGCACCCAATTTTAGCACAGTGCTGTATTAAATAAATAATTCACGCTTGACTCCATTAAACGTCATCTTTATAGAATGCGTTGACTTTAAAAACATTATTTTTTATCATCCTAAGCTACATGTTCTCATCATATTTAGTAATACTTTAGCTGCCACATATTCACAATAATGAATGCTAAACATTATATTAAAACAATGGTGTATGCAGGAGAAAGTGAAGCTCATGACTTAATTTCTGTAAAAGTTATAACTAGAATGTTTCTGCTTTAGAATAGTTCATTGTCACGCAATGGAGTTCTGAATAGCTAAGTAATTTAGACTGCAGGGTTTCTCATGGTACCTCAGAGTGAATCTAACCCATATGAATGTTAGCAACTAAGTAGACGTTCTGTAGATAATACCTTGCCGAGGAATGAAGAAAGAAGCAGCAGTTGATCCTTTTTCATTGGTGCAGAATGACCCAACACTGGCGTGGATGGATACATGTGTTTCTGTGTTTGATATACATGTTCCTAGTTAGATTCTAGAGGGAGCTCTTCCATCACTTTCCTTAGAGCACGCTCTAAGAGCTTTATGCTGCTCATACTGGTCCAAGCTATTTGTTCTGTGACCGTCCCTTTTCCTTATCCTTATACCCTTTTTACTGTGAGCTACTGCTGACAGTGATTTCGAGACTTGGACGAGTTTCCAGAACTACTCTTCATGAGGAGTTCAACTAAAATCTAATTCTATTTCAATGCTCTTTAAAATTCTTGCTCTTTTCTAAAAGGGTTGGTTAGGATTCGATAGATTCCCTCAACTGCATTTTTTTTCAAGAAAGATGTTAAAGCTCTACTTATGAACACATTTCTCCCATAGTTTCTATGATCTCCTTTCTTCATACCTTTCGTGACACGTCAATCATTCCCATGACTACTGCTCCTCTGTTACATTTTTGTTTCTGTTTTGACCCATTGGTCCCGACATTGTGCTGTACTCTCCCTTATCTATGGTGCTACCATATCCTGTATTTTTCTAGACTATGATATAATTGATTCTATTTGTCTCTGCTCTCTGAATATTGTAAAGCGCTCTGATACCCACAAGGGTCATGTTCACGCTATATAAAACTTTCTAAATAAAAAAAAAGGATAGGGACTTAGTTAATAATTTCCTTAATAGAACATGCTGTAATATCATTGCTTGTCGCTAGCCGTTTACCTTTCATGATATTTTTGTACATGGATTTATCAAATTTATAATTTTGAATAAAGATACCAAAAAACAAATACTAAACTTTAATGACTAATAAATGTTTAAGAACTATTTTAGAATTCTCATTATTGACTGAATATAATAAATAGTGCTTCTTGAGATGATGTTGAGTTATGCTTTATTCTAAAACGTGCTATGCAATCAAATGATGGACAGAATGCTGAATGAATCAAACATTCACCCCCCGTCAAGAGATCTGGGTTAAATCCATCATTCTTTTGCTCACCAAGCCACCCCAGTTTAGACCAAGCCATATGCAAATCATTCTTGACCCTGTTCCTCATGGGAATAGTCCAGCCCGAACTGCCAAGCCATGTCCTACCTGGACCAGAATCAAGCTTCCTAGGACCGCTTTCAAGTTTCACCCCTCATCAGCCAGGCTAGCTTGAATCGAGTGGCACAGTGAGCAAGAAACCTATGTCTGGGCATACCCACTCCACTTAGGTCAAAAAGTGCTACACAAACAAATGATGGATGGAATGCCAAATGAATCAAACATTCGTCCCCAGTCAAGCGATCTGGTTTAAGTCCATCGTTCTTTTGCTCACCTTACCACCACAGTTTAGACCAAGCCATATGAAAATCAGGCGTGACCCTGTTCTTCATGGGAATAGTCCAGCCCGAGCTGCCAAGCAAGGTCCCTGGACCAGAAACATGCAATCTAGGACTGGTTTCAGGGTTTCACCCCTAATCAGACAGGATAGCTTGAATCCAATGGCACAGTGAGCAAGAGACCCACGTCTGGGCATACCCATCCCACTTAAGGCGAAAAGTGCTACGCAAACAAATGATGGATGTTTACACCCAGTCAAGAGATCTGGGTTAAATCCATCGTTCTTTTGCTCACCATCCTACCCCCGTTTAGACCCAGCCATATAAAAATCAGTCTTGACCCTGTTCCTCATGGGAACAGTCCAGCCCAAACTCCCAAGACAGGTCCTCCCTGGGCCAGAGACAAGCATCCTAGGACCGGTTTCGGGGTATCACCCCTTATCACCCAGGCTAGCTTGAGTCCAGTGGCACAGTGAGCAAGGAACCCATGTTTGGGCATACATATCCCACTTAGGACGAAAAGTGCTATGCAAATAAATGGCGGACAGAATGCTGAATGAATCAAACATTCACCCCCAGTCAAGAGATCTGGGTTAAATCCATCTTTCTCTTGTTCACCGTGCCAACCCAGTTTAGACCCACCCATTTGCAAATCAGTCTTGACACTGTTCCTCATGGGAACAGTCCAGCCCGAACTGCCAAGCCAGGTCCTCGCTGGACAAGAAACAAGCAACCTAGGACGGGTTTCTGGGTATCACCCTTCATCAGCCAGGCTAGCCTGAATCCAGAGGCACAATGATCCAGGGACTCACGTCTGAGCATACCCGTCCCAGTTAGGGCGTAAAGTGTTACGCAAACAAATGATAGACGGAATGCTGAATGAATCAAACATTGGCCCCCAGTCAAGAGATCTGGTTTAAATCCATTGTTCTTTTGCTCACCATGCCACCCCAGTTTAGACCCAGTAATATGCAAATCAGTCTTAACCCTGTTCCTCATGGCATGGGAACAGTCCAGCTCGAACTGCCAAGCCAGGTTCCCACTCTTCAACTCATGGATTTTGGCACAGTCCCAAATTTACCATCAGTGGAAGACCTGGGAATGTGTCAAAATGCTGCGGCTCCCCAGGTGAGCCGTAACAAGGAGAAATATCTTTATTTCTCCCTGTTCCTTCCTCTTTCTATGTGTGCCGCATTGGCAGCACACATACAAAGAAGAAAACGCCTCATGGCATTGTTTTTGTGCAGGAAGGTGACCCTTCCTGAACAAAAACAATCCTGCTTACAATGCAGGCACCCTGGCACCATTGAGAAAGGGTGCCTGCATTGATGCTAGGCAGCACATTGTGCACCAGCGCTGGATAAATGACAGGAATGCGCCGTACATTGTTAAGTTAAGGTAACTTGCTGTGCTGCACTATGTGATTAATTGTTAAATATGCCCTGGAGTGTCTTTTCCGGTAAGCCCCCTCTCCCCATCTCCACCCGTTGTCAGTGGTCGAATCACCTCTTGATGCAGTCAATCTCTGCAGCACCTGTCTTTGTGAACCAGCTAGATAACCACTACAATTGCACTAAGAGATAATAGAGCTCAAATTCAGGTTCTCATAGTGTCCCCGTGGCCAGTGGTAGATGCATTTACTCCAGGCCACCCTACGTCTTCCTATACCCCAGATTATGCCTGTAATACATTAAAGGACACCAGCATTAGTGCTGGTATGTTTGCAAATCATTACTGTGGTCAGGGCAGCATAACCATTTAGATGACGCAGCTCTGCCCATGACCATAGTGCCCTTGATCCAGCGCAAAAGCCGGGGAAAGAGTGAGAGCACAACCGTCCTCCCTGCGTCGCAGACCCGCCGTCACACTAACTCATTCACACACACATTCATTGGTGGGGCCCATAACACCAACACTCATACGTCTCTCACGAGTCTGCACACAGGAGGGATGATACAATTCTTGCACTGGACATGTGGGGGGAAATACCTTATAACCTATAGGGAGAGAAAAGTTATTTTACAACATATACATTAGCATTCGTCGCCTACAGATCCCTAATCCTAAACATCAAGGCACTCCACCTACTTGGTCGACGGACCAATTAGTTGGATTGGTTGATGGTGATTTAGAACCAGCTAAAACACATTTAAGACTCAGAATCCTTATTTTCCTTAATGAAAAACCACAAACTCATATTTTCTTATTAATCAATATTTGTTTATCTATATTTTCATAATAATCTATATTATCATTTGTTTCGTCAAAAGTTTAGAATTTTAGATCAATTTGAATAAATCGCAGAACATCATATTTACCTAATCTGGCTATCTGGGGTCCTCTAATTCATTGAACCTGCATAACCAAATTTGGCGTAAATTGTCCGAATAAGCAGGCCAAGGCTCAAAGTTCAAAGTCCTCTGCTCAGCACGTTACAGTCCCCAATTTTTATCAAAGGACCAGAAATCATGCAAGCATCTATCATAGCCCGCGGTTTTTGGAAACGTTTGCAGTCATCAAACGGTCGGGCAGCATCTGGACCATCAGGAAAGGCGTCACGAACTCCCTCTCTCTATTCTACCACCCTTTTTATAATGATTTCAGGTTAAAGAAGATACATTTTTAGGCCTAGAACAGAGTTGATTGGCTGGTTGGGATCGTCCAATTCTTATTCCCAAAGTCTCAGTTCAGTCTGAGTTGTGAGGTCACGGTTTTACATTCGTATCGGCTTGTTCCGGTCTGTGAATCCTTAATTGTTCCCTTATCTTGGCAGACCACCAAACTGTTATCCTTGACAAGGGACACCATGTGTAAAGGTTGCTAAGAAGTTCACAATACCATCCGGGCATGCGTATTTGACTCCACGCCTCATGAGATGGTGGCCACGTCTGCGTACGATGCCAGCGGCCATTTTGGATTAGGCCCAGATGTCAACTTAAGTGAAACAAACACAAAAGAATAATTAATATATAGAAATTATGATTTTAATGTTAAACCCTTACTAATCCCTTTATGTGTTTGTATTTATCTAGCATATAGCGACATTTAAAGCAATCATATTCACCTTTTCGGTCCTCCACGAAGATGCAAAACATCACAAAGCAATATGTCATGCAATATACTATTATCACATATATTATTGTTAATATGCGTACAGATTTTAGTTAGATAAGTTATTTAGCCATGCAGATAGCAGTTTCCCACGTATAGTTTAGTTTTAATAATGTTGATTAATACACATGCTGCACTCGTTTGATAAAATTATAATTAATAGATTATTTAATTAGTATTTCTATGCAAAATAGAGGAGGTATACAACATTTTGCACTACCTGCTCCATCAATCCCCCCCTTTCGTGATTATATCTCCACACTACCCAAAATTTTGTAACTCTATAAAAATAAATTAATCCACATTTTATTAGTTCACATTTCTGTTTCACCTGTCTCTTCTTCTCTTGCCATATTATACATACTATTCTTCATTTCTTCTGATTCTACTTCTTCAAATTCTCTTTCTCGTCTTTTATTTTCTCTTTTCTTCAAATTTTCTCTTTTTATGTTTTTCCGTATTTCCTTTCTTTTGTAGCATAAACATCCTAGTCTTAAAATTTATATTAAACCCATCACACGTTAATGGAAATATTATCTTACCTAATAATGTACTACCTAAACTAAATAGGAATTCTTTAATAGAGGAAAATTTCTTTCTAACCTTTTCCCAAATACTTTCAACCTCCAGTGGTGCAATTTCTTCATGCAAATCAGTTATATTTTTAATGTATGTCTTTAAATCTTGACTTTCATCAGGAATGTAAGTACAACAATGTTGAACTTTCAGCATTCCACAAACTCCACCCTCTTTTGCCAAAATAATATCATGGGCAAGTCGATTTTACATTACCGTGGCACGCATGGCAACCATTTCCGTATTTACTAATAAGAATCCTCCTGCTGTGTTGACAAACGATCCACTACTGTGGATAATTTTCTAATTTTGTGTGCATTCAGAGATATACCCACTGCTGGTATCAATGCTCCAAATATGTCTCCTACAATTTCTGACCAAGATTCTCTTTTTCTACGTGTCAGTTGACTACCTATCTTATGTACACCATCTCTTCCTCTTCCCACATGGAATATCTTTGGAAAAACCAGGCCTATATAACATGTGCCATACCAATGGTCTGGCAAACGATAATATGCTTTGTTCCCGCAGATAAAATATAATTCAGGAAAAACTGGATCATTCCCTCCTTTAAATCCCCATCCACCCATGATTCGATATGTATCATGGCAATCACTTGTCCCTACAAAATAATTATCATATGCAGTTTGACTCCTTCTAATGCACAACTTTCCTTTCTGTTGCCAATCTAAAGCCATTGTTGGACTAGCCTCTCCCTTCAAATGTTTTTCTCTTTCAACATCCCAAACTGTCTTTTCTTCTTTTCCTTCAGGTATTTTCCTTTGCATCTTCAATCTCCTTTTTTCAACCATATCTAAGAAATTCCTTTCCTCCTTCTTCAAGCTGCAAGTTAGATTGTTTCTAAATATTGACTCTAATGTTAGTTCTTTAGTTTCTAAGAAAAGTTCACCTAACACCTTTGCAGGTTTCACTTTATTCAATTTGTTAATTACAGGTACTTGTGAAAATATGTTATCTACATCTGAAAAATAATATTCTAATTTCTCTATTTTGAAGAACAAACTTGCTATTACACTACATGTTATTCCATATGTAACCGGAAGGTGATGATAGGTCACTTCCTCTGAAACAGATGCGGGGTAACTGCATGCAAACGTAGCAGTCCCTTACTTCCATCGTCTTTACATATTCGTACAGTAATTTTGAAAATACATTGTTAGAGAAATCATGTATAGACCTATCTTTATGTAAATAATTTCTATCTATTTTAGTCGGGTATACCTTCTGAATCTTTTCCACATTAGTTTTATTCTCACTATATCCTTCTATTGTTCCTAGTGTAAACTTGAATGAAACTATTAAAGCCAATACACTCCATAGAAGCATTAGTAATCCTGTACAACAACAACACATTTTAAACCATCTTCTAAGAAATACACATTTAGTTTTTCTACTTTCTGTGTTTGCCATTTCGGAAAATGATCAGTGTCTTTTGACTTAGCCTCTTCTACTTCACAGTTTGTCTAACCCAAGGCTCTAGGCACCTACTTGGTTCTATCAGTTATGTCTTTTTCAGTAATTTGTTGTCTTCCCACTTGGGTCACTTTTGTTCTTCTCAGTTTGGCATTTGATCGTCTTTCACTTTTCTTTCATAATCTTGGTACAGAACTTCCTGAACATCTGTCTCTTCTCCAATATCGGACAAGATAACTCTCAGGATTTCCGATTCTTCGTCTTCTTCAACCACTTCTGGTACAGTCACCTCTGGATCCCCTTGGCTGTCCGCCTCTTCTTTTATTTCAGGCAGTGCCACATATGACCATTCTGGCGACTTATACTTCTGGTTAGGTTTTCTCGTTCTCTTGTTTTCCTCTGCTGTCGCTTTTTCCACGTCTTTCAATTTTTCTTGACTGGATACTTCATTTACTTGTTCAGCTCTAGATGAATTCACCCATGTCAATCTGAATCTCAATCTCTTTATTTTATTTGGCCAAATTTCATCTCTTGCTGATCTTTTCAATGTATTTCCCTTTTCATTTTTCTCAGTTCTCCATGCTCTCTTTCTTAGGACTCGACCTTCTAGTACTTCCTCATCACTGTCTTCCGATTCAGTTTCAACTTGACATTTACCTTCAGCTGTTCTTTTCTCCACCACTTCTTTTATTTTACCTACTTCTGTCCCTCCTCATGGTTCTTCCACACAATCTTCCTGCTGACTAACTGTCCCTTCTTCTAACTGGATGTGTGTATTCCCTACAACTCCTCGGGGGTCTTCCGCAAAAATCTTTACCTCACTCTCTGTATCTGGCACCTTACCATCTAATGTTTTTACTTCAGGTAGAATTTCTCTTGAGCCTTCACTTGGAATTTCTTTATCAAAGATTTCTTTGACTATCCCTTCACCGTTTATCTTCCTTTTCTCATGTACTCGTACTGGTTCAGTATCTGATTCTGAGCTGGTATCAGAAATCTGCAATTTTCTTCTTAATGGAAGATTTTCTGGGGCAACAACTGAATTTGGTTCTTGTTCTGATTCCTCCCTTTCAGGGGTTTGTCTTGTTCTTGTCTCCTCAGTATCAGATTCAGAACTGGTATCTGATTCTTCGAAGTACTCTCCTTCCTTGTTATCCACTGGGTTTTGAATTCGCAAGGTGTGACTAGCATGTATCTAGTTTTTCACTCTTGCACATTTTACTGCTGTTGTTGTGGTCAAGATCACCTGACATGGTTTTCCCCAACGTGGAACCAAACAGTTTCATCTTCTGTGCACCTTAATTCTCACCCAGTCCCCTGGGCTCAAATCATGAGCTGGCTTCTTTTCAAGGGTGGTGGCATCCGATCCAACCTGAGGGAACACAGAATGAACGGAATCAGCCAACCCCTTGCAATAATCCAACACCAAGTCAGTTCAGTTTATAAGCTTTTATTCGGTCAAATAAATCAACCATATAAACAATACATCCTTAGTACAAACTGGTTAAAAGAAAACAATAAATCTGAAGGCAGTGGGGATGAAACATAAAATATCAGGATTCATAAACATGCAATATCAGATACAAGGATACAAAATAAAAAAATACAAAAGTGCAAGTGCATAGTTCACCAAAATCGCATGGCATAATATTTAGACATAATTGAGCCAATATTTAAAGTGCAGATGCAGAATATATCAACGAAGGATTACAATCAGTTATCAATAATCAGAGATTTCCTAGCACTAATAGCTTTCATAAGAAAAGTAGCTAGATAAAAACACAGTTGCGGATCATCTAATCTAAAAAGCAACTCCATGGCATTTTTAAAAGATCTAGTATTATAATGTAAAAAAAAAGGTTTTAGATAAAATTTCCTAAGGTGGGTATAAAAATGACAAAAAAGTAACATGTGGCAACAGCTTTGGTGGGATACTCCGTCACATGGGCATGGGTAATCAGAGCTCTGTTTCGTGACAGGGAAGTTGACAAGATGATGTATGGTACCTAATCTTAGTCGTGTCAACACAAAACGATGAGATGCTCTGGTCACAAATGACAAATAACTTTGGAAGCCCTTTTTAAGATCCATTTGTAAATACAAGATAAAAGTAGGTTGAGACTTAGTGGCAAGGGATCTTGCCTCTAATTTGTTGGCCATCATAACTGTTTTTATCTCAGTTTTATCAATAGAAACTGTACACTTTGGATCCAATCGGATATCACAATTGAATAAAAGTTTAAACCAATGGATATTGTAATTAAGCCAAGGTATCTTTAAACAATTATCCAATCTGAGACAATCCCGTATTATAGATTGCGTAAACAGTGTCTCTTCTTTTGACCAACACCAAGTCATCAGATATAGGCAACAGTTTGTTGACTGGTATGAAAACATGTCGCATGGCTCTTCCCATGACAAGCTCATGGGAACTCAGACCAGTATTTCTATCTGGATAAGATCTAATAGTCATGAGTACTAGAGGCAAGACATCAGGCCATTTCAAACCTGTGGCTTAACAAAGTTTTCCCAATCTGTTTTTAATAATGCCATTTACTTGCTCCACAACACCAGAAGCCTCTGGGCAATAAGCACAATGTAGTTTCTGTTGTACAGTCAGTGCTTCACAAATTAGCTTCATGATTTTATTATGGAAATGTTTTCCTCTATCTGACTCAATTGTGACTGGAAACCCAGATCTAGGGATAAACTCTCTCAGTAATAGTTTGGCCACTGTAATTCCATCACTTCTTCTTGTGGGATATGCTTCTACCCATCTAGAAAACAGACAAACCATCACTAAAACATACCTCAACCTGTTATAGGGAGGCATTTCAATGAAGTCAATCTGCATTCTGGTGAAAGGCCCTCCTTCTCGACCTATCGTTCCTAGACTTACCACTGTTTTTCTTCCAGGATTGAACTGCTGACATATAAGGCATCTTTGACAAAGGCTCTCAGCTACAAGTCTGAATTTTGCATTGTACCATGTTTGCTTAAACAATCTAATCATTGCGTCTCTCCCTACATGTGCTTGTCCATGATACATCCATGCCATGGTAGACACCATGCTATCAGGCATAACTGGTCTTCCATCTCAATAGACCCACACATGATCTATTTCCCTAGGTGGACATCCTGCTTTTACCCACTGTCTCATTTCCTCATCTCCTGCTTCCTCGTGTAACTGCCTCACTTCTTCCCATGTATTCACAATGTTAGTAAACAACAAGGGACATGAATTCATTTCTTTTTCTCTTGCCTGATTTACAGAATTCTGATTACATGCACAATATTGAGCCATATCATTTGCAAACTGGTTGCCAGCTGGGATGTAACCTCCAGCCTTTGAATGTGCAGCACATTTTACCACAGCCAATTGCTTAGGCAGCTGTATCGTCTCAAGCAATTTTCCAACCACTTCAGCATTCCTTATAGGAGTTCCACTTGATGTCAAAAAACCTCTTTGGGACCATATTTGGCCAAAATCATGCACCACACCGAAGCCGTATTGACTATCGGTTATCACAGTCACTCTCACATTCTTTCCCAACTTTTTTTTTTTTTTTTTTTTTTTTAAACCGTTTATTGCAATCTCAAATATATACAAGTATGGGCCTACAACCTTCCGGCCGGCCGCTAGAATGACAGGAGCATATGACATACGTACAAAAAGGCACTTGGCGTTGCAGAGAAGTAAATCAGGAGGTATCAACGACGTGGGCCACATGACTCTGAGCCCACAATACGGTTTCATTTTATACAAACACAACAACACAAAAAAAAACCACACCCGCAAGGCAACCCGCAATCCAAAGTAACAGCACGTGCTCCTTAAGTGGGGGACCCCAACCATCCACAAGAATCTAAAGAGGGGAAGGGGAACAGATCAGGGACTGGGGAACCCTGCGCCCGGGGCCGGGGGAGGGGGTCAACTAGGGGGACGGAGCTGGTGAGGCAGCCGGCAGCAGTGGTGGCTCGCAAATACCCCCGCGGTAGGCGTTCCAGGGGCCCCAAACTTTCACCCACGCCCCAGGCTTACCCCTCGCCACGTACACCACCTTTTCTCGGAACATGCACCAATCCATGTGTTCTTTCCAGGCCGCCACCGCCGGGGGCCTCTGGGATCCCCACAGTTGAGCAATGTCACACTTAGCAATCATATATCCCAGAGTCACCCATCGCGTCTGCGGAACCGAGTAGTCAGTTGGTTCCCACACATTCAGCAGGCATCTCCTCGCTTCAGGCAGCAGCGCGACACGTGTAACCACTCGCAGGACCTCATGCACACCACGCCAGAATCGCTCCACCTTCGGGCATTCCCACAGAATATGCAAAAAAGTCGCCAAAGCACCACACCCACGCTTACACAGCCCATCCTCAGCATAGCCCATACGCAGAAGCCTTGGCCCCGTCATGTAAACCCGGTGGAGGATCTTAAGCTGGACGAAGCGAAGGCGAGCCGGTATGGCCACCTCCTTCGGAGAGGCCACCGCGGAAGTCCAGTCCTCGTCGTCCAGCTCCAGCCCATCGGCAACCCAAGCCTCGCGGAGGCCAGTCAGCAAGCCCGAGCGGTCATTAATCATTTTTTTGTAAATAAGGGAGATCGTGCTGTCCGGAACGTGGCCATCCAGCACTCTATCCTCCAGGGGGGAAGACTCCGGGATGGAGGCGACGTCTGGGAAGACGGAGCCCAGTGCGTGACGGACCTGCAAGTACCGAAAGTGTTCACTGCCCTGCAGCTGAAACTCCGTCTGCAGCGTCTCGAATGTTTTAAATCCCCCCCTCGTCCAGAGATCCCCCACTTTACTGATGCCTATCGTGTCCCACTTCTCGAAGCCCTTCGAGGTCCACAGGGAGCCCAACCTCTCAGACGCGTACAACGGTGTTGCCCGGGTCAAACGGTCCTTCCACCCCATAGCTGCGTTAGCTGCGTGCCATACTCGCACCATGACACGCGTAGGTCCCGTCAGGCGGGGTCGGGCGCGCCAGAGTAGAGCGCTCGATTGTAGTCGCCACCGGGCAGGAGCATCTTGTCCATTTCAAATGCCGGGTTTAAGGCGGGCCCGTAGAGGCCATGATTAATTGCAGCTAGCTGGGAGGCCCAGTAATACCGTTTAATATCCGGGAGGGCAATCCCCCCGTCGTACCATGGGAGCGTCAACTTCGCCAGGGCAATACGCGGCCTCCCGTCCCAGAACAGGCGGCGCTGTAGGCTCTCCACCTCACGGAAGTAGCACGCCGGGACTAAGTCCATAGTGTTCTGGAGAGCGTACAGGAAGCGTGGCAACGACATCATCTTAAACAATGCCCCCCGGCCGAGCGGCGAAAGCGGCAGGCGCCGCCAGCGCGCGACGTCCTCCTTCAAGCGCTGGAGGGGGGGAAGCAAATTCCGCTCGTAGCGGGCCTCCGGGTCCAGAGTAATATAGACACCCAGGTACCGAAACCCCTGAGAGGCAATCTGGATCGGACAGCCCCGAGGGAGGACGGGAGCCTCCCCGGAAAGCACATACACACATGATTTAGCCCAGTTGATGACAAGGCCTGAGTTGCGGCCGAATGAGCGCAAAACATCAACCAGGACAATCCGTGATTTACGCGGGGAGGCTAGGTACAAAAGGATATCGTCAGCGTATAGGGACACACGGTCCTCATACTCGGGGGTCCAACGGAGACCACGGATGGAAGGGTGCCACCGCAGCCACTCCGCCAGGGGTTCCAAGGCCAGTGCAAACAGGAGCGGCGACAAGGGGCAACCCTGTCGCGTGCCCCGTCCCAGCGCGAATGGGGCCGAGACTCGTCCATTCACTACCACCTGCGCCAATGGGCCCGAATACAACAATTTGACCCAGCTGATGAATCCCGGTCCAAATCCAAATTTCGCCAGCATCGCCCAAATGTATGGCCATTCGAGCGTATCAAACGCCATGGTGGCGTCTAAGGACGCCAAGATGGCCGGCTCCCGCACAAACGGAACACGCGCGAGCACCCCGTGCAAGCGCCGCAGATTAAGGGCCGTGTTACGATGGGGAATAAAGCCGGACTGGTCTTGGTGGACCAGATCGCCCACCACGCCGACCAGCCGGTTGGCGAGCACCTTGGCGAGGATTTTAGGCTCCGCATTCAGGAGCGAGATAGGCCGATAGGATGTAACCCGGTCTCGGGGTCTCCCCTCCTTGTGGATCACCACGATTGTAGCCAGACGCTGGTCCGGCGGGAGGGAGCCCCGCGAGTGGGCCGCCAGGAACATCGCACGGAGGTGGGGTGCCAGTACATCCGGTCGCAGCTTATACAACTCGATAGGGATACCGTTTGGGCCCATGGCCTTGCCAGATGCGACCGAGCGTATGGCGAGGGCAATTTCGTCCGAGGTGGGAGCATCATCCAACGACTCCCTGTCCTCCACCGAAAGGGAGGGCAGCGCGATATCTCGAAGCAGGGCATGGGAATCCTCCTCCGAGCAGGGAGAAACCGGGGAATACACCTCGCGGAAATAATCCGCGAAGCAAGAGACAATGTCTTCTGGCTCGGTGACACGTACACCATCCATCCTCTCAATCAGCGGGACCACACGACTCGCTCTCTCCTTTTTATCCAACCACGCAATCAATTTACCAGCCTTATCACCCACATCATACAGTCGCCCCTGTTGCTCTCTACTGAGGCCCCTGGCCGCCTCCGTGACGAGGGCCCTATAGGCCGCCTGCTTAAGGTGTAGAACATGTAGTGCGGCATCCGTCACCCCACTCCCCAGATCCCCCTCTAATTCAGTAATTTCGGCCTCCACCCGGGTCACCTCCTCCTGCTCGCGCCTCCGGGCATGGGAGATAAAGGAGAGGGCCTCCCCTCTAAGAACTGTCTTGAAGGCTTCCCACAGGGAGATAGCCGAAGGAACAGACCCCACATTCTCCTCAAAATACCGCTGCAAGGATTTAATCAAGTCAGCACGAATAGTGGGGTCGCGCAGGTACCAGGCATTGATTGGAGCTACCCTGCCCTCCCCCCTCGGGAAGACATCAAAGTGCAACAGGAGCGGGGAGTGGTCTGAAATACCCCGCGCCAGATGGCGCACCTCCCCCACTCTCCCAGCATAGGCCGCAGGGACAAGGACATGATCAAGCCGCGAGAGGCTACCATGGGCACCCGAGTGGAAGGTGTACTGCAGCTGCGTGGGATGTTTTAAATGCCAGCAGTCCACCAATCCCAGTGTATCTAAGAGGCCGGACAGCCACGCTTGTGCCCGGGGGAGGTCCCTAGGGGGGTAACGATCCATAGTCCCAGAAGCCACCGCATTGAAATCCCCCCCAACCACCAGAAGCCCCCCCGGAAGGTCAAGGAGGAGGCGCCCCAGGTCCGCAAAAGTGGTAGACTGTAACCCCGGAGGGACGTACACTGACACAAAGACAACTACTTTGCCCTCCATTCTCCCCACCAAGACAGTGTAGCGTCCCCTCTCATCATGGCGTACCTCATCTATTTCCAGCGGGAGCGAGTTCTTAACCATGATGCCCACCCCCCGCGAGCCCGACGTGAAGCCCGAGTGGGCCACCAAACGATAGCCACGCCGATTCATGGCACAAAAGGAATTACCAATAAGGTGTGTCTCCTGCAGAAAGACCACATCTGGCGAGATTCGTTTCAGATACTGCAGGACCACACCTCGCTTAATCCTATCCCCCAGTCCGTTAACATTCCACGACAACAAAGTCAGGTCCCTACCCCCCATCACATACAGAAGCCATCATTTGTCCCCCCGAGAGCACCTCAAAAACACCAATACAGTAAAGGGTTTGCCTTGCGGTAAAAACGAACAACACCCCACCCCAACCCACCCGTCCCAACAGAACTCCCCCCTCCCTGCACCCCTGCATCAGCCCAGACAGCCCCCCCAAAGTGCAGTGTGCCTGTCGCCCCATAGATGAGAAAACTAACTAGTCCCCCAGAGGAGGAGGGAAAGCCCCCAAGAGACCCCGTACGACCTCCACAGGAGGGGAACATACATGATCAGTCAATGGTGACAAAAATGTTGTCCAGAGCAAGGCCTACTATTAGTCCCTCAGTCCTGATCCGGCGAGCCCTCCCCGCCAACCGCACCCCCCCCACCCCCCCGGCCCGATCCCCGGGCAAAGTGTCCAACCAGTCCCCGGCCGCCTCGGGACGATCAAAAAATGCGTGCGGCCATCCACCTCTACCCTTAACTTAGCTGGAAAAAGCATCGCATACTTGAGGTTCAGGTCCCGTAGGCGACGTTTGACTCCGAGAAAACTCAGTCTCTGCTTTTGGACCGCCGGAGTAAAATCAGGGTAGAAGTTTACGTCCATGTTGTCGAGTCTGACCGGTCCTTGTAGCCTAGAAGTCTGCAGGATAGCGTCTCTGTCCCGAAAGTTGAAAATCCGGGCAATGAGAGGCCTCGGCGGGGCTCCGGCCTTAGGTCTTCCTCCGGGGACCCTGTGGGCACGTTCCACCGCAAAGAGTTTACTCAGCCCCCGGGGCTGGAGATGGGTGAGAATCAGGTCCTCCACAAACAGATCCGCCGCCTCCTCCTCACGTCCCTCCGGCACCCCGATAATGCGGACATTGTTCCTCCGGGCCCGACCCTCGGAATCCTCCAGTCGACGATCCATCCGGGCGCTCGCCTGGCCAAGCCGGCGCACCTCCTTTTGGAGGGCCGCCACGTCCGTTGTGAGGCCCGAGGTAGTGTGGGCCAAAGAATCGACCCGGTCATTCGTCTTGGACAAATCGGCCCTCACCAGGCCCACATCCACGAGGACCGAGTCGATCTTCTGCGCCAGAGTGTCAAAGCGCTGGTCCACCGAGGCCTTCATCTCGGCGATGGCGCCCATGACGTCTCGGAGGGTCAGATCCGCGGGCAGAGCAGGAGCATCAGTCGGGCCCGCAGGGGACCTACGCGGCGCCTCTGGAGATCCCTTCTGGAGGGTGTAGCGGTCCATGTTGTTGGACTGATGGGCTGCGCCACGGCGGGTCGATTTCACCTTTGTCCGGTCGCCATCTTGCTTCGTGGACATGGTTCAGTCCCCAAATCGTGCCAATCTCCTTGAAAGGGCCGACAAATCAGTTCACGGGCTCCGGGGGGGGCGACAACAGCTCCGCAGGACCCCAACGAGGCCACACCACCGCACACCGCCCCGCAACCCTACCTCGCCTGGCAGCAAGGAGGGCGCAAAAGCGAAAGTGAAAGTGCGGGGTACGCGAGTCGCCCAGCCTTGCCCGCCGCTGTTGTTCACTTTGTCTCCGGATCGCCCCACAACTCCAATCCGGGGGGCCGGCGTGGAGAAGGCCGCAAACCTCAATCGGTGCTCCCGCCGGTGTCCGAGGTCCGATTTGGAAACGGAAAACGGGTGGCACCTCAGCTCGGGCTCACAAACACAGTCCCCTCGTCTAGGACAGGATATGGTCAGGATTTATGCAGGAGGTCGCGGAGGTCCTCGGGAGCCTCGCACCTACGCGGCCATCTTGGTTGCGCGCTAGGCTCCTCCTCTTTCCCAACTTACATGATCTTATTATAGCAAACAGTTCAGCAACTAGGGCTGATTTTACTCCTTTCAGGCATGACGCTTCCAATACTGCTGCTACTGTGCATACTGCATATGCTGCACTGAGAATTCCATCATCCGTTCTCAAACATGATCGAATCCACAAACAGCACATAGTCACTTTCTGTCAAAGGTACATCTTTTATACCAGGACGTGGTTTGGTACAGAAATCAAGCACTTCCAAACAGTCATGATCCACATCATATCTGACTTCCACATTTTCAGCATCAGGTAGCAATGTTGACGGATTTACATTCAAACATCTCACAAGACTCACATTTGTTGCACCTAAGATGACCTTTTCATATTTAGTCAGACGACTATGTGTCATGAACTGTGTACGGCTCCTTGTTAAAAGGATTGCCACATCATGAGGTACAAACACTCGCACAGGGTATCCCATCACAATTCCTTCACTTTGTTCAAGGCTCTTACATGTAGCCGCGACTGCTTTAAGACAACCTGCTAATGCTACAGCTACAGGATCCAATATAGCTGAAAAGTATGCAATTGGCCTTCGCAGTTTCCCATGTTTCTGTATTAACACAGAAAGTGCACACCCATTTCTTTCACTGCAATAGAGCTCAAATTCTTTTTCATAATCAGGCATACCAAGGGCTGGTGCTTCACACAAACTGTCTCTCATGTTTTTTAAAAGCCATCAATTCCTCTTTATTCAACTCAATAGGATCTTTCACATCACTTCCTGTCAATCGTACTAATGGTTTTGCAATCAGGGAAAAGTTACTTATCCACTGACGACAATATCCCACCATTCCAAGGAACATTCTCACCTCTCTTTGCGTCATTGGGGCTCTCATTCCCTTAATTATTTTGATCCTATCTGTAGTCACTTTCCTCAATCCTTTTTAGATTTTGTGGCCTAATTATTGCACTTCCTTTTGACAAAATTGTAATTTTGACGGAGATACTTTAAGTCGTCCATCTGCCAAATGATTTAGCAATGCTATGGTATCTACCACACAAGCTTCTCGGGTTTTTGACGCCACTAGTAGGTCGTCAATATACTGCACCAGTACTGAGCTCTCGGGCATTTTTAGATCTTCTAAGGACTTTTTCAATATTTGATTGAATATTGAGGGGCTCTCTGTATACCCCTGTGGGATTCGGCACCATGCCAAAATACGTTCGCCAAACCGGAATTTAAAAATCTGCTGACTGTCATGATGCAATGGGATAGAAAAGAAAGCATGACAGGGGTCGATTACTGTATACCATTCTGCATCATGAGGAATCTGGTACAAAATCACAGATGGATTTGACACAACAGGACAACATGACACAACAATTTTGTTTATTTTACTCAGGTCTTGCACTATTCTAAAGGTTCCATTAGGCCTTTTCAGTCCCATAATTGGTGAATAACATGGACTGCTCATTATTTCTCTCAAAATACCTTGTTTAATCATTTCCTCTATTATGGGCGTGACTCCAGTAATTATCTCGGGTGTCAATTTATACTGTGGAATATTTGGGTAATTTACTCCTTCCTTAACAGAAATTTTTACGGGATCTACATTTTTCATCAAACCCACATCTTCTCCAGTAACATCCCATACCTCTGTTTTCACTGTCTTTTTCAAATCTTGAGGCAATTCCTCAGAGTCAAATACAGCAAATGCCTCTGTAATTTCTGTTTCCATGTTAGCCATTGTCATTTTGTACAGCACATCCTCATCTGGAGTCTCAAATGCTATACCATCTGGAGTACAAAATATTGTGCAATTCATTTTGCACAGCAACTCTCTCCCTAACAAATTTACAGTGCTTGAATCGCACACAACAAAGCGGTGCATTTCTGAAAACGTCCCTATTTTAACCTTGACTTGATCGGTGAGGTACGTTTTTATCTGTTTGTTGGATACTCCAACTACTTGGATTGTTTCGTCCAAGAGAGGAAGGTTTTTAACATCAGCTGACCTAACAGTTGAACGAGTAGCACCAGTATCTACTAGGAAGGTAATATTTTCATCATTAACCTTTCCATCCATAAAAGGGCCTGTCTGGTCTACTTCTAGAGTTGCGCCAAGCACGCACTCTTCTTCCTCCCCTCGGCACCGTCAATAGTTTTCGTCTGACTCACTCTCATCGCGTTGTAGCCAATACTGTGAAACAGCACTAGCACGCGGCAGCTTAGTTACCTGTTCTTCGTTGTAGAATCCTGTCTCATTGCTGTATTTCTGAGGATTTACGCTCTGTGGAATAGGCGGTTTTGGCGCATGATTCGGTTGGGCAACAACCTGTTGCTGTCGCTGTGGTTGACAACTCACCTCTTTCTGCACCTGTGAATTCAATGATGCATTATCATCATTGGCACTCGGGGGAAATTTACACTCGGATTTCCAATGCCCTATTCTTCCGCAATTATGACATGGCCATTTCTTTTTGGCTTCTTATATATTAAATTGTCCCTTCCCTTTTCCAACATTAAATTTAGGTTTCATACCTGCACCATTTGCCTGTTCAATCATTTGAGCTTCATGTCTTTCTGCCACCTTTACCTGTGCCCACATAGCTTTCTCTTTTAATTTACGCTGTTCTGCTTCAATTTCATCACTATAATATTTTGCATGTCTCAGTACTTCATCTATTTTCTTATTCTGCCAATCCACTGTATGCTGTTTAATCATTTCACTTATTTCTGGTCGTAGCCCATATACAAATCGATATACAAAATGACTCAAATCCTTTTCACTCAAATTTTCATCACCACTAAACTGCTTAAAGGCGAGAATTAGTCTTTCGTAATAGGCATGTACTGACTCCTTTGTTTCTTGATGAGTTCGGTCAATTTTTACCCAATCAGTTTCTTTCGGGGGTACCTTGTTTTTCAGGAAAGTAATTACCTGCTCATATTTTTTCATTACTTCAGGGTCAGGGACACCTGTTTTTGGGTCTCTAGGGTACTCTTGTGTAGGCCAGCTAATCATTACTTTGCATTCTGTGCATAAGTCTGCTGGTACTATTATGTCAAAAAACTATTTAAATCAATCCATAGAACTTTTGATAATTTTACAAACCTATCTACCTGCCTATACCACTCGACTGGCTTTTCGCGCAATCGAGGGAAATCATTGGTAAATGACAAAATATCCTGTCTAGTCCAAGGGACATGTACATATCCTCCCCCTGGGATTTCTCTCATGGGACATTCTGTTACTACCCTTTCCTTTTCTCTGACTGGGAAAGCTGCAAATGTTTTGTCTGAGACATCATCTCGCTTCCGAAACCACCTACTTTTCCATTTATCTACATCTCCCCACTTTCTGAACAAGATGATTAAGTCTTTAATCTGGGTTTTTCATCCTGTAGTGTTCATATTTTCAATATCCTTTTCAGAAAAATCTACTCGGTATGGTTTTTGTAAAGACTTTACCTTTGCAAAGTCTATACCCATTTCACTTGCTACTTCTTCTAATCTTTCGTGTAGATTCCTTGCTCTCCATGTTATACTTTTACATAAGAATAATAATTCTTCAGCCTGATAAGCTTTTAATTTCTCTGTGGGGATAGTCCCTACTGCTAATTCTTCCAGAACAATTTTTAACTTAGCCACATCTATAGGTTGGGGTTCTGTATCTTTCCGCTGTAAGCTCCTCAACCATTCGCTTAATTCTTTTGAAGTAGGTCCTATTGGCTTTTTCTCGCTATTAGGTTGTTCTGAACCCTTTGGTGATCCTCGAACAGATTCTGTTGTCATTATTATTCTGTCCACTAAACTTTGATTTACTGTCAAATTTTAGGCTTACTTTGTTCTGAAATACTTACTGTTTGTCTCCATGGATTCTCATCTGACCTCTTTCTTGCCCTTTCGGTCTGTTAATACTGTTATAAGGAATCGTCAGACAATGCTCACTATCCTTTTGTTTATCAAAAATAGGCATTACAGGTCCTATAGTTACAGGAACAGTTACGGCTTCCAAGTTTTTGGTCAATTCCCTAATCTTTTCAGTTAACTCTAAGGTGATTTTTGCTAATTCAGCTGAATTTTCATTACTCGTTTTACCATCTTGTTTTTTCTCTATTTCTCTGAAAGGATTATTTCTTCCAACCTCCTGTGGTACTCATTCAAATTTTATATTTCGTGGTGTCTCTCATTGGGGCACTTGGTGTCAATAATGTGGAATCTGATTGATATGGGGGTGGATTTTTATAAAACATGTCATCAAGAACATCATCCTCCGATTCAAACACACCATACCCTCCTGACTCTGTATTGTTTCTCTTTTCCATTCATTTTCTACTGCTAACATCTTCAACATGTCTCACAGGAAACAAACCATCAGCCATATTTGCACTTCGCCATCTCCTCATTCTGTCATCATGATTCTCCTGTCCATATGATCTACCAAACATGTACTTATACCTTCCGCCACTCCTCTGTCTTTCTCTGTCATGCATCTCATCTTCCCATTCTGTCAATGCTTCAAACTGCGTTGGTCTAGGCCTCGGTTCTAAATTCATCATTCTTTCTCTCAAATTTCTCAAAACCGCTAAATTAAATGAACCATGTTCCGGGAATGCTAAAACTCCATCATCTTTTGTATACTTACTTGACCCAGTTGTCCAACCAAATACATGTATGATATCTGTATTTCGCAACTATAAAGGATGCGGGCGATTTTGGTGGAGGAAGCAACTGTCCCTCTCTAGTCACAATCTGTTTGTCCTTTTTAAATAGAATTTTGATCTTTCCAAACCAGGACTTTTTCTCCTTTTCTGGTGGATCGTAATACATCATTTTGTCTTTTCAGTATTGTTAGATTTTCCCTACGACTATTCTGTTGTTTTAACCAATCGTAGCGCGACTTACACTAACGCACCTATCCAGAGCGTTTATGTCACTTCTGTAATTCTCCAATCCCAGCGCAACTCACACTAACGCACCAATCTGGAGCGTCTACGTCACCCTGTAATTCTCCAATCCTAGCGCGGCGTATACTAACACGCCAATCAGGAGCATCTACGTTGTTTTACAGCTGGCCAATCCCAGCGCGGTCTTTCTGACGTCAGCTTTTCTCGATACTCCTGCTTCTGCTGATCCCTCCTTTACAAAATGTATCTGCAAACTTTCTTACGTTCTTTCTGACTTACAAATCTGTTAGTAACGACATAAAAACGCCACCATTATCTGTTTTGCCTTCAAAAGTATAGTTAATGACCTTTCTCACAAGAATTCCGTCTTTCCCGAGAGCAGCGCTTACCTCTGCCCTACTACGGAATTGTTATTTCCGTTGATAAAGTAACACATCCCTCTACCTTACCCTTCTAACAAGCAATAGCTAACCGTTTCTCTTGAATTAAGACACCTGTTGGAGACGCTCTGCTCCTGAGAAATAAAACCAGAGTTTGACAATTGCTATTTCATTCACGCACTTTCATACGGAAAATGTAGTTCATGCACACAGAATTCTGTCTTTCCCGAGAGCAGCGCTTACCTCTGCCCTACTACAGAATTATGACACTCGTTAATAAAGTAGCACTTCCCTCTACTTTATCCTTCTAACAAGCTTAGGGAACACCTATTACCTTTCCAGTGATAAGCGTAATCAGAGTGCCTTTTGGACTCCTGGAACTTAAGACCAAAATTTCACAGGTGGCCTTTGCTACCATACATTTCTCTCATACAGAAAATGTCCCTAGCGGCAACACACGACAATGTTACCAAATCGAACCCAGACAATGCGTCGTGCAACTTCAATCGTCACACATTTTCCCCATGTACCCACAGGGCAACAATAACAATTCCGTCTTTCCCGAGAGCAGCGTTTACCTCTGCTCTACTACGGAATCGTTTCAAACTTCCAACTTCCTACATCCCAGAAGCCGTCAAACAACATAGAACACAACACAACTCAACATAGAGTGTTAATACATAAACCAATACTCTTCCAAACATCCGCAATCAATAACCACTAAGCAAAATGAGAAATCAATAAGCAATAATCAGATCAATAAGCAATAATCACCAAACCAAAACAATAAAACCATCATCCTGCTACCAGAAAAACTGATCCAGCGCAAAAGCTGGGGAAAGAGTGAGATCACAACCGTCCTCCCTGCGTCGCAGACCCGCCGTCACACTAACTCATTCACACACGCATTCATTGGTGGGGCCCATACCACCAACACTCATACGTCTCTCACGAGTCTGCACACAGGAGGGATGATACAATTCTTGCGCTGGATATGTGGGGGGAAATACCTTATAACCTATAGGGAGAGAAAAGTTATTTTACAACATATACATTAGCATTCGTCGCCTATAGATCCCTAATCCTAAACATCAAGGCACTCCACCCACTTGGTAGACGGACCAATTAGTTGGATTGGTTGATGGTGATGTAGAACCAGCTAAAACACATTTAAGACTCAGAATCCTTAATGAAAAACCACAAACTCATATTTTCTTGTTAATCAATATTTGGTTATCTATATTTTCATAATAATCTATATTATCATTTGTTTCGTCAAAAGTTTAGAATTTTAGAGCAATTTGAATAAATCGCAGAACATCATATTTACCTAATCTGGCTATCTGGGGTCCTCTAATTCATTGGCCCTGCATAACCAAATTTGTCGTAAATTGTCCGAATAAGCAGGCCAAGGCTCAAAGTTCAAAGTCCTCTGCTCAACACGTTACAGCCCCCAATTTTTATCAAAGGACCAGAAATCATGCAAGCATCTATCACAGCCCGCGGTTTTTGGAAAAGTTTGCAGTCATCAAACGGTCGGGCAGCATCTGGACCATCAGGAAAGGCGTCACGAACTCCCTCTCTCTATTCTACCACCCTTTTTATAATGATTTCAGGTTAAAGAAGATACATTTTTAGGCCTAGAACAGTGTTGATTGGCTGGTTGGGATCGTCCGATTCTTATTCCCAGAGTCTCAGTTCAGTCTGAGTTGGGAGGACACAGTTTTTATCGGCTTGTTCCGGTCTGTGAATACTTAATTGTTCCCTTATCTTGGCAGACCACCAAACTGTTATCCTTGACCAGGGACACAATGTGTAAAGGTTGCTAAGAAGTTCACGATACCGTCCGGGCATGCGTATTTGACTCCACACCTCACGAGACGGTGGCCACGTCTGCGTACGATGCCAGCGGCCATTTTGGATTAGGCCCAGATGTCAACTTAAGCGAAACAAATACAAAAGAATAATTAATATATAGAAATTATGATTTTAATGTTAACCCCTCACTAATCCCTCTATGTGTTTGTATTTATCTAGCATATAGCGATATCTAAAGCAATCATATTCACCTTTTCGGTCCTCCACGAAGATGCAAAACATCACAAAGCAATATGTCATGCAATATACTATTATCACATATATTATTGTTAATATGCGTACAGATTTTAGTTATATGAGTTATTTAGCCATGCAGATAGCAGTTTCCCACGTATAGTTTAGTTTTAATAATGTTGATCAATACACATGCTGCACTCGTTTAATAAAATTATAATTAATAGATTATTTAATTAGTATTTCCATGCAAAATAGAGGAGGTATATAAAATGTTGCACTACCTGCTCCATCACCCTCAATAATGACACAGAACATATTAATACCCCCAAACCTCAACCCAATTTGCTATCCAGGAGGTCAGCCCAGGAATGGTAGACTTTGGTTCTTAGCATTTTGAATGTTGTTGGTGCCTATATCAGTAGAACCCTTCAAGTTGCTCATAATGAGTCCTCAGCTGTTGGTGTCAATGAAAAGAGAAAAGATTTCTCCCACAAAACCTCCAGAACAGACACTTGGCCAAAGTTGGTTATCAGCTTTATCATGAACTTCAGGACTGTTTCCAGGTATCCATTGTAAATCAGAATATTCTCTGAAAATAGGGAGGTGAAGTGGTGCATATTCATGTTGCCCCCTCTGTACATTCCCTGTTGCACATGGTAGGCAAGGGGCTCCATTATAAGCGCAGATGACAGAGGCAATAAAAGGTATCTTGCTGTTGGCGTGGAATAAAGCAGTCAGATTCTTCACATGAACTTGAGGCCAAAATTCCTGTCCTCCAGAACCTGATACAGGTGGTCCATCTTACCATGTCATGTGCCTTTTCCATGTCTAGCAATGCAACAATCAGTTTTTCTCAGTTTCGGGTATGGATGCCATTAAGAGTAACAGGCATTGTAGGTTTGGTCTTTTTTCACAAATAGAGAGGGAGAGAATAAACCACGTGGTTGCGTTCTCCCTAAGTAACTTTTTTCACAAAAAGCAACCACTGTTGAATTGGCGAAATACCAGATTCAGAGTAGTGGAAAGATGTTGTTCAACTATCTACTTGACAGGTGGAATATCAAAGATATTGAAGTAAAAGCCTCACTCACATAATAGTGACATGCTTCATCATAGGCAATTACTCCACACCCAGAGAAGATGGTACTCTCCGGGCGGACTCAACCAAAGATATACTGGGAGTTCTTAGATAAATGAACCACTGGTTAGGCAGGGAACCAGATTAGATTAAAAATACCTATGAGTGTACCCTGTTTTAGACTATTTATTCTTGGGCACTCATGATATCAGTAAAAACTTATTGTCGGGGTTTCTTTGAACTCAATTCGTTCAATTGTACCCGCTACCGTATGCCAACATGTTTCGGCCCGTCTTATAGCCCAATCGGGTCTTGGGGCCTTCGTCAGGGCGATATCTTTTCTTTTCCTTATGCTATAAGGTCCCTGCGATAAAGCTGTACATGTGCTTCCATGCAACTCATTCGTACGTGAGGCCTAATGCACTCACCTGTCCGTATGTGCCTTCCGACTTCAGTAGAATTTTTCTATTGGACATGGGACACAAAATTAACCTGTGTTTCTTTTACGACACAACAACATGAATCTATCTACAGCCCGTCTTGTGCTCGTAGTCGTTGATTCTTAGTTGTAGTGATAGTGTACCACCTGACTATGTGCTCTCTATGTTAGGGCTTCGTGTAATACATTAATC
This sequence comes from Triturus cristatus, assembly GCF_964204655.1. Taxonomy (NCBI): domain Eukaryota; kingdom Metazoa; phylum Chordata; class Amphibia; order Caudata; family Salamandridae; genus Triturus; species Triturus cristatus. The sequence continues at coordinate 1,121,834,315 of NC_140591.1, read as the reverse complement.
AATCCAGTTTGCTCACCATCACATCACATCCACATCTATACACCACACAACGTGATCGTCATATTGCTTGTGATTGACTATGAGTGAAAGGGATTGTGGCTATAATGTATTTTATAGTCATCAATCCTAAGGCTCTCTATTCAGGCACCCATTCCCTTGTTGTGTTTTTTGTTCATTTCTTAATTATATCACCATGCATAGTGATCATGTATCTCTCTTTCATCCAGTCGATTATTAAGAACTTCTGGTGCTCACCTACTGCCCTGAGCCTACTGGCATCATGCAGATCTCGTGTGTTAGGTGCAGTCCTGTAGTCAAACACTGCATCAGAGATAAGTAGAGGCAACTATTAGCAAGTTCAACTCCGATCTAATGATAAACATCTCGTTCTCCACAAGATACAAATTCACGGAACCTTAATACCGCGTTACTATCTTTATATGGTTTAGGGAAATATATTCAGGGACGTATTTATTTTTGTTTCGATTCCATGTCAATATTCCTGCTTGGTTCTACAAATCCTGTATTTGCAGGGTGAACTTACCCCCTATTGGTATGTGTTTTGCTTGCTGTCCCTTTCGTTATAGACAATCTTTTTCTAAGTTATATACCCAGAACAATTTGGAATCATTGGTACGCTCTACATGCGTCTCTGTTGTCAACCCAAATCACACGCTATAATGGACGTCTGAAAACCGAAGTAAACCCTTGCTGTCACTTACTTCTTCAAGGTCCCTGCACCGCCGTTGCACCTCGTCAGCCACACCGTCTGCCGTCGGGAATGTGTGTACGGCGGTGTCGGCTTTTAACCGGAGGTGCGCGAGCCTGATTGGAGGGCGGTTCTGACCCCGTTCACTAACGTCACGCGATGTAATTACAGCTGCTCGCGCTTCTACGAGGCTGAACTACAAGATTTGTGGGAAATGTAGTTTATTCGTGTCTGGTGCACCGTGTTCGATCCCCCTCACAGCGAAGGATTTGTTTATTACAATTTTAAGGAGTATTTCGTTAATCCCTCGTGTAGTTATTTTAATGATAACTGCTCAAAGTGTGTAGAGTTGCTATTTCGCCATTATCTTTGCGGAAATAGCGTATCTCACTTCACGACCAATGTTAGTGGGTATGATGTAGGCAGACCCACGTGAGTTTCGTATATCTGCTAACGGCAGGTCATTCTGATTGGTGGGTTAATCGAGTTGACTGCACGTTAGTTACCTAATTCCGTCTTACGAGGTGTTTTCCCTATATGTTCCCCAATTATATATGTCGAGGACTAATGTTGCACCCCAGTTTCTTGTTGTTATATATGTCGCAGGTTTTTTTTGTCTTTTCAGGACTCTGCCTCTTGTCTTTTGTTCCTGTTTACCATGTTTTGGGGATATGTGTAATTTGTGGCCCGGTATAAATCAAAACATCCCGCGGACTTTTCTTCTTTTTTCTGTTGTTGTAGTAGACGGGCAATAGATCTACTTTTGATTGCCATATTCAGAGATATGTAGGTTATGTAGCGAAGCTACGTCATCGAGCACCATGGAATTTCCTCGTTCAGTCCTGATGTTGTGCTTGACAGGCGATAGATCCACCTTTGTTCTAGTTTTAGCAATTGTTTCTCATTGCAGCTGTCTGGTAGTCTCTCAATTACAGTCCAAGTAAAGTCATCTTCACTATGTTTCTGCGTTTGAAAATGTCTCATCATTTTTGTGATGGTTTTACCGCACCTAAATGTACTGCGGTGCTCATTGATCCTGATCTTGACCTTGCGTGTGGTCATCCCAATGTATATTTTATTGCAGATGCACGTCATTAAGTAAACCACATTGTGGCTATTGCAATTGCTAAAGGACCTTTGTTCCCATGGTGTTTTAAGGCCCACGTCGATTGTTTTGCTCTGTGTTGTTAATTTGCATACATTACATGATCCGCACGGGTAGTGTCCGGTTACCTCTGGTAGATTCCAGAGTGTGCTCTGTTGACCTATTCTGCCTTGTTTCTTTTTTGGTCTGGTATGTACAACAGAGTCTTTGATGGATTTACCTCTCTTAAACGCAAATAGTGGTTTCTCTAGCTTAAGACCCCCAGAGTTCAGTGTTCTCCAATGTCGTAGAACTATGTTCTTTACATTGTTGGAATCTGTTCCAAATGTGGTTACGCACACCAGTTTTTTGTCATCCAGCTTCCTTTTTGGTTCCAAAAGTCCTTCCCTGTTGCAGTTTTTTGCCCTTTTGTATGCTTGTTTAATCAGTTTTGTAGGGTAGCACTTTGTCTGCAATTTCTGTGTTAATTTTTTGGCGTGAATTTCATAATTTGCTTTTTCCGTACAGTTCCTCCTTAATCGTAGGAATTGGCCTACTGGCAAGTTGTCTCGCAGTGCTTTCGGGTGGAAGCTGTCATATCTAAGGAGGTTGTTGGCATCTGTAGGTTTGTAGAACACTTCCGTTTTTAGTGTCCCCTCCGCTGGCCAGATTTTCAAATCCAAAAATGTGATGGAATCTTTTGATAGAGTCATTGTAAACTTCAAGAATTCATCCCTGTTGTTTAGCCATGTCAGAAATTCTTTTGCTTTTTCGGTATCTCCTTTCCAGACTATAAAGATATCATCTATGAATCTTCTCCATACTCCCAAGTTGGATTGGTACGGGTTGGAGTCGCTATAGATGAAACGTGTTTCGAAGTCATGTACATACAGGCATGCCACACTGGGGGCACAGGTCATCCCCATTGAAGTGCCATGGGTTTGTAGAAAATACTCCCCTTCAAATTCAAAGTAATTTCTTGTTAGGGCTAATCGTACACATTGAACCACAAATTTTATAGGTGTTATTGATGACCAGTTTTCCAGACCCAGCAGATTTTCTATCACCCTAAGTGAGGCCTCTTGTGGGATACTGGTATACAATACTTCCACGTCTAATGTCATTAGGTAGTCGGTGGTAGGACTGAAGCTCAAAGTTTGAAGTTTCAACAAGATGTCTTGTGTGTCTTTTAGATACGAGGGCATTCTCTGCACCATTGGTCGCAAGAAGTGGTCGGCGAATCTTGACAGTGGTTCGAGAGCCGAACCAATGCCCGACACAATCGGTCTGCCTGGTGGTGGATGTACATTTTTGTGCACTTTCGGGAGGATGTAAAAGTATGGGGTTTTTGGGTCAAGTTCTTGTAGAAAATTTTCCTCTGCCTTGGTAATCCACCCCTCTTGTGCTGCTTCCGAGACCATCTCCTGTATTTCTCGTTTCAGACTCACAGTTGGATCTCTCTGTAATCGTGCATAATTCCGTTGATCATTGAGTAGTCTCATACACTCATTTCTGTACATCTCAATGGGTAGTATCACCGTTGCTCCTCCTTTATCTGCTGGTTTAATTATGACATCCTGCATCTTATCAAATTCTGCCAGCGTCTGCCGTTCAATCAGTGTGAAGTTGTTGAATCTTTTGTTGGTATTATCCTTCAATTTATCGATATCCAATGTTACTGCCTTCTCAAAGGCTAGTAATGCCGGTGGCATAGTGTGGTTCGGGGGGATGAATTTCGATTTTTTCCGTAGGCCTGTATTTTTATCTGTCAATTCACTCAGCTCCTCTGGTCCCTCTGTTTCTGCAAAGAATACCGACAGACGGAGTCTGCGAAAAAATTCGGCAAGTTCAATTCTTAGATCAAAGAAATTTGACCGATTCGTCGGGACAAAGCCTAGTCCTTTCTTTAGGACATTTTTTTGTTGCTGGGAGAGGATTCTCTTGCTCAGGTTCAGTATTCCCGTGCGTTCTTGCTCGTGCTGGGTCCCTGGTCCTGTGCTGTCAGGTCTTCTCTGTTGGTATCCCATTGAACCCGTTGCCCTCTCCGGTTGCCTCCTCCTCGTCTTCGGCCTCGCCCTAAAAAAGGTTGTTGATAGGGTTGCCACTGGTATCCAAACTGTGGTGGTTGGAAGGGCGCTTGCATGAAGGGGTTCCATCCAAAAGGTGGTTGTTGTTGTATTCCTCCTTGCATGTATGGGCCCCTATTTCTTCTTGGGTTGTTGCCTCTGCGTCTATTGGTGCTTTTTCGGCCTTCAGATGATGTATCGCTGGAATAGTTTCCAGAGCCTGTGCTTCCTGTATCTGAGAAGTCTGAGTTGTCTTTTTCTGTTGGGGTATAATCCTCTCTCGAGTATGGAAAAACACTCTCAAATTTAAATTTTTTCAGGTCTTTCTGAAATTTTGTGATTTTTGCTTGGGTGAGATATTCTTTGTACTCATTAATTATTTTGTTGTTTTCGTCCAGTTTCTTTTTGAATTGTGCGATTGTGATTTGAGTTTTCAAACCATTTTCCAGTGTTTTTATTTCAATAAGGAGGGCATCTGAGAGTCTTTTAGCAGTCTTAATAATTAAGACCAGCCAGTCTCTGCTGCACTTCCATGCGATCAAGGACCAGCTGCGTCTAAATTCGGGGTCATTCAGGAAAATTCGTGGGGCGTTTGCCACAATCAAACCGTTGGGTGCTATATTACCCCTCAAGTATTCAGTCATGATGGCTCCGTGAAGTAAAGTTTTGAGTTGGTTCCTTTTCAATTCTGTTAGAGAGTCCCAATCGCCATTGTTTTGGTTGACGTGTGTGAGGGTAGTGTCGGCCTACGGAAAAAATCGAAATTCATCCCCCCGAACCACACTATGCCACCGGCATTACTAGCCTTTGAGAAGGCAGTAACATTGGATATCGATAAATTGAAGGATAATACCAACAAAAGATTCAACAACTTCACACTGATTGAACGGCAGACGCTGGCAGAATTTGATAAGATGCAGGATGTCATAATTAAACCAGCAGATAAAGGAGGAGCAACGGTGATACTACCCATTGAGATGTACAGAAATGAGTGTATGAGACTACTCAATGATCAACGGAATTATGCACGATTACAGAGAGATCCAACTGTGAGTCTGAAACGAGAAATACAGGAGATGGTCTCGGAAGCAGCACAAGAGGGGTGGATTACCAAGGCAGAGGAAAATTTTCTACAAGAACTTGACCCAAAAACCCCATACTTTTACATCCTCCCGAAAGTGCACAAAAATGTACATCCACCACCAGGCAGACCGATTGTGTCGGGCATTGGTTCGGCTCTCGAACCACTGTCAAGATTCGCCGACCACTTCTTGCGACCAATGGTGCAGAGAATGCCCTCGTATCTAAAAGACACACAAGACATCTTGTTGAAACTTCAAACTTTGAGCTTCAGTCCTACCACCGACTACCTAATGACATTAGACGTGGAAGCATTGTATACCAGTATCCCACAAGAGGCCTCACTTAGGGTGATAGAAAATCTGCTGGGTCTGGAAAACTGGTCATCAATAACACCTATAAAATTTGTGGTTCAATGTGTACGATTAGCCCTAACAAGAAATTACTTTGAATTTGAAGGGGAGTATTTTCTACAAACCCATGGCACTTCAATGGGGATGACCTGTGCCCCCAGTGTGGCATGCCTGTATGTACATGACTTCGAAACACGTTTCATCTATAGCGACTCCAACCCGTACCAATCCAACTTGGGAGTATGGAGAAGATTCATAGATGATATCTTTATAGTCTGGAAAGGAGATGCCGAAAAAGCAAAAGAATTTCTGACATGGCTAAACAACAGGGATGAATTCTTGAAGTTTACAATGACTCTATCAAAAGATTCCATCACATTTTTGGATTTGAAAATCTGGCCAGCGGAGGGGACACTAAAAACGGAAGTGTTCTACAAACCTACAGATGCCAACAACCTCCTTAGATATGACAGCTTCCACCCGAAAGCACTGCGAGACAACTTGCCAGTAGGCCAATTCCTACGATTAAGGAGGAACTGTACGGAAAAAGCAAATTATGAAATTCACGCCAAAAAATTAACACAGAAATTGCAGACAAAGTGCTACCCTACAAAACTGATTAAACAAGCATACAAAAGGGCAAAAAACTGCAACAGGGAAGGACTTTTGGAACCAAAAAGGAAGCTGGATGACAAAAAACTGGTGTGCGTAACCACATTTGGAACAGATTCCAACAATGTAAAGAACATAGTTCTACGACATTGGAGAACACTGAACTCTGGGGGTCTTAAGCTAGAGAAACCACTATTTGCGTTTAAGAGAGGTAAATCCATCAAAGACTCTGTTGTACATACCAGACCAAAAAAGAAACAAGGCAGAATAGGTCAACAGAGCACACTCTGGAATCTACCAGAGGTAACCGGACACTACCCGTGCGGATCATGTAATGTATGCAAATTAACAACACAGAGCAAAACAATCGACGTGGGCCTTAAAACACCATGGGAACAAAGGTCCTTTAGCAATTGCAATAGCCACAATGTGGTTTACTTAATGACGTGCATCTGCAATAAAATATACATTGGGATGACCACACGCAAGGTCAAGATCAGGATCAATGAGCACCGCAGTACATTTAGGTGCGGTAAAACCATCACAAAAATGATGAGACATTTTCAAACGCAGAAACACAGTGAAGATGACTTTACTTGGACTGTAATTGAGAGACTACCAGACAGCTGCAATGAGAAACAATTGCTAAAACTAGAACAAAGGTGGATCTATCGCCTGTCAAGCACAACATCAGGACTGAACGAGGAAATTCCATGGTGCTCGATGACGTAGCTTCGCTACATAACCTACATATCTCTGAATATGGCAATCAAAAGTAGATCTATTGCCCGTCTACTACAACAACAGAAAAAAGAAGAAAAGTCCGCGGGATGTTTTGATTTATACCGGGCCACAAATTACACATATCCCCAAAACATGGTAAACAGGAACAAAAGACAAGAGGCAGAGTCCTGAAAAGACAAAAAAAACCTGCGACATATATAACAACAAGAAACTGGGGTGCAACATTAGTCCTCGACATATATAATTGGGGAACATATAGGGAAAACACCTCGTAAGACGGAATTAGGTAACTAACGTGCAGTCAACTCGATTAACCCACCAATCAGAATGACCTGCCGTTAGCAGATATACGAAACTCACGTGGGTCTGCCTACATCATACCCACTAACATTGGTCGTGAAGTGAGATACGCTATTTCCGCAAAGATAATGGCGAAATAGCAACTCTACACACTTTGAGCAGTTATCATTAAAATAACTACACGAGGGATTAACGAAATACTCCTTAAAATTGTAATAAACAAATCCTTCGCTGTGAGGGGGATCGAACACGGTGCACCAGACACGAATAAACTACATTTCCCACAAATCTTGTAGTTCAGCCTCGTAGAAGCGCGAGCAGCTGTAATTACATCGCGTGACGTTAGTGAACGGGGTCAGAACCGCCCTCCAATCAGGCTCGCGCACCTCCGGTTAAAAGCCGACACCGCCGTACACACATTCCCGACGGCAGACGGTGTGGCTGACGAGGTGCAACGGCGGTGCAGGGACCTTGAAGAAGTAAGTGACAGCAAGGGTTTACTTCGGTTTTCAGACGTCCATTATAGCGTGTGATTTGGGTTGACAACAGAGACGCATGTAGAGCGTACCAATGATTCCAAATTGTTCTGGGTATATAACTTAGAAAAAGATTGGCTATAACGAAAGGGACAGCAAGCAAAACACATACCAATAGGGGGTAAGTTCACCCTGCAAATACAGGATTTGTAGAACCAAGCAGGAATATTGACATGGAATCGAAACAAAAATAAATACGTCCCTGAATATATTTCCCTAAACCATATAAAGATAGTAACGCGGTATTAAGGTTCCGTGAATTTGTATCTTGTGGAGAACGAGATGTTTATCATTAGATCGGAGTTGAACTTGCTAATAGTTGCCTCTACTTATCTCTGATGCAGTGTTTGACTACAGGACTGCACCTAACACACGAGATCTGCATGATGCCAGTAGGCTCAGGGCAGTAGGTGAGCACCAGAAGTTCTTAATAATCGACTGGATGAAAGAGAGATACATGATCACTATGCATGGTGATATAATTAAGAAATGAACAAAAAACACAACAAGGGAATGGGTGCCTGAATAGAGAGCCTTAGGATTGATGACTATAAAATACATTATAGCCACAATCCCTTTCACTCATAGTCAATCACAAGCAATATGACGATCACGTTGTGTGGTGTATAGATGTGGATGTGATGTGATGGTGAGCAAACTGGATTGATTAATGTATTACACGAAGCCCTAACATAGAGAGCACATAGTCAGGTGGTACACTATCACTACAACTAAGAATCAACGACTACGAGCACAAGACGGGCTGTAGATAGATTCATGTTGTTGTGTCGTAAAAGAAACACAGGTTAATTTTGTGTCCCATGTCCAATAGAAAAATTCTACTGAAGTCGGAAGGCACATACGGACAGGTGAGTGCATTAGGCCTCACGTACGAATGAGTTGCATGGAAGCACATGTACAGCTTTATCGCAGGGACCTTATAGCATAAGGAAAAGAAAAGATATCGCCCTGACGAAGGCCCCAAGACCCGATTGGGCTATAAGACGGGCCGAAACATGTTGGCATACGGTAGCGGGTACAATTGAACGAATTGAGTTCAAAGAAACCCCGACAATAAGTTTTTACTGATATCATGAGTGCCCAAGAATAAATAGTCTAAAACAGGGTACACTCATAGGTATTTTTAATCTAATCTGGTTCCCTGCCTAACCAGTGGTTCATTTATCTAAGAACTCCCAGTATATCTTTGGTTGAGTCCGCCCGGAGAGTACCATCTTCTCTGGGTGTGGAGTAATTGCCTATGATGAAGCATGTCACTATTATGTGAGTGAGGCTTTTACTTCAATATCTTTGATATTCCACCTGTCAAGTAGATAGTTGAACAACATCTTTCCACTACTCTGAATCTGGTATTTCGCCAATTCAACAGTGGTTGCTTTTTGTGAAAAAAATTGTAGGTTTGGTGTCATACTTCTCCCTGGTATAAATCCATTCTGGTTTTTATGGACCAAGTCAGAGAGGTGTGGTACCAGACTATTTCCTACAGCTGTACTCATTATATTGCCATCTAGGTTTAGCCTGGAGAAGAGTCTATATGACATACTATGCTATCTTGGTCGGGTTTCAGAAACCCCACTACTATAACCTCTCAGGTTGTTCTCTGGAAACTGACTGCCTTACAAGGTACAGTGTAAACTTCTACAAGTTTGGAAGCCAGTATGCCCTCTTAAATTCAGTCCAGAGCCTGTCCGAACCAGGAAATCTTATTTTTGGCCATTTGGCCAACAACTTGTTTCACCTTTTTGAAGAGTAAGCGGTGCCTCCAGCTAAATATTTTAACCCTTAAATAATTTAGGCCCAGTATATCTGCATGAAACCATGCATTAGTTTCACAGGAACAGCAGGAGGTTGTGCATAAAGGGCAGTTTAGTACTTTGCAAAATTGTTGTCTTTTGCTCCTTGGATATATTGTAGATCCCTGTCATTGCTCCTGAAGTGCAGTGACAGGCAGACCGAAACAATAGTCTACATTAGTAATCTTCTAAGTGTTGTCTTGCTGTGTATTCATGGCATGGGAGGGTACCCCCCTGGTTCCCCTGCTGTCATCCCCTCTCTGCCCACAGGCATGTCGCCATCTACAACTGCAGCACTGTTTAATTAAGCTCAGTAGTGCAGGTAGCTAAATGGCTGTTGGCATAAATAACACGGCACAAAGTTTCATACTGTAATCTTGCAGCTAAGCTGATTGTAGGTGGGGTTCGTGACCACCTTCATCTCCATCCTCATGATGTGTAATTCCTTCCCCATAATGCAGTGTATACCCCAAACACTGGCTGTTGTTCTGATGCATGTTCCTCTGACAATCACTTTAAATACCTCCCATTCCACTTCTTGACAACTGTGTGGCCATTTTGGCTTTCAGTGTGGTGCGGAGTACCTTGAAACAGGAAGGGGTGGGAACACACTGCTTCACCTCCCAGCACAGTTCGCCCCTTAGCATTCTGGTCAATGCAGTTCATAATACATGCTTACTTCAAATTTCAATGGAGTATTCCACCAATGTTGGTGCAGGTTAATGCTGTAAATCTGTAGACACGTGTTTCTGGATATCATCAATCATCAGTACAGATAAAAACTAATTTTATTTGGGGTTGCTGAGCAGGCTACCAGAATCTTTTCAGGTCTCAGTACCTCTCACAGGAGCACAGGTGCATCTCCACAAGCTCGTCAGCTCAATGGCTCAAGGTAGCCTTTTCAAACAGAAAGGGGTGGGAGCACACTGCTTCACCTCCCAGCACAGTTCACCCCTTAGCATTCTGGTCAATGCAGTTCATAATACATGCTTACTTCAAATTTCACTGGAGTATTCCACGAACGTGGGTGCAGGTTAGTGCTGTAAATCTGTAGACAAGTGTTTCTGGATATCATCCGTCATCAGTACAGATAAAAACTAATTGTATTTGGGGTTGCTGAGCAGGCTGCCACAATCTTTTCAGGTCTCAGTACCTCTCATAGGCGCACAGATGCATCTCCACAAGCTCATCAGCTCAATGGCTCAAGGAAGCCTTTTCAAACAGGAAGGGGTGGGAGCACACTGCTTCACCTCCCAGCACAGTTCGCCCCTTAGCATTCTGGTCAATCCAGTTCATAATACATGCTTACTTCAAATTTCAATGGAGTATTCCACCAAAGTTGGTGCAGGTTAGTGCTGTAAATCTGTAGACACGTGTTTCTGGATATCATCCGTCATCAGTACAGACAAAAACAAATTTTGTTTGGGGTTGCTGAGAAGCTGAGTACCTTGAAAGTCATTAAGATTTACTCCTACCTGTCCACCATGACTACTGTTGTGTTTTCCCTGGGTGTGCCCCCTCATCCAGGGGATCTCTAGAGGGGGCAAGATACTGCAGGTCTGAGCATCATATTTCTCACCATGCCAACTCAAGTCTTTCAGGGTGTCAGGTGGCAGAGAGTTCCTAGTGCTGCTTTTTGTGGGGGGGGTGGGGGGGGGGGGATAGAGCAGCACCTATCTGGGTTCTCTTTCTTCAAGCCCCCATAGGCCATTGGGACCCAAAAGGGACCCTTCACAGTCTCAGGATTCCTTCCTGAGGTCAGGATAATCTGGCAGCTTCAAATTCTAAACCGGGGCACCATTATCCACTCCTACAATGGTCATCTGGGGAAAAATGGCATCTGGGGGCCCCACATAGGGACCTAAAGTTATCTTCCACTGGCAGGCCTCGGTGCTGCCGTTTTCTCCAGGGTACCTCCAGGCCTTTTCAGTACAGTCTGTGCGCCCGGTTCTTACCAGGAGATGCCCAAATTCTTCTCTTGCAGTGGCTCCACCACATTTAATTGCAGAAGTCACTTACTTTGCCTTGGGTACCTTGCGCCTGGAACCTCGTTCAGGGTACCACCATTGCCATTTGCCCACACCAGCTCTCTTCTCTACTGCCACAGCTTTGCAGTCTCCACTGTGGGCATGCTGTCACAGATGGGGCGGAGCCCAAGTTTGTTGCACCAAACCTTCAATCAGAATGGAGCTGCCATCAATCTCAGATCTCTCAGTTTGACTGCGCATCTGCACGACCCTGCCTCGATGTGTAACCACCACTTAGTGGATTCCCAGCTACACCACTCCCCAGCCACCATGCAGACATGTAGGCCCAGTTTTGGGAGTGCTGAAATCTTTCCTCCAGCATCATCATTAGGATATTCATTCAGGATCAAAAGTACCCAGGATTTGTCCACTCCTGCGTGCGCCGAAAATTAGCTATGGATGGACACATAATCAGTGGATTCTGTCTGAATAAAATGTATTTCTCATTGTTTTAACAGATCAGTGGCTTACTCAAGGCCTGTGGTGTTTTAATATTACACAAAACATAGGGTTACATTATTTGTTTAGGTAATGCCTAGGTATGTTTGGTGCATAAAGCTGGATGCAAAATATCACTGTGCATAGCATTTTAGGCAAAGTGATCAAAAGGCAGAAATAGAAACTAGGGCTTATGTCAAGTTATGTCATATCATTGCATGTTATGTTATGTTAAGCTATGTTATACAATTCTTATAAGGTACAATATCACCCAAAGAGTCTCCTGGAGCTCGGAGTAGATAAGCTGGTGATTTGAGTAAGCGTGAGTTAATTAGTAGTGTATTTAACTGTTTTCTGAAACTGAAGTGAAATAATATAGGACATAGGTCTTGTGGAAATTAGTTCTATAAGGAGAGTGCACATATGGGAAATGAACAACCTCCACATTTCCTCTCTGAAACTGTGTGACTTGAGGAAGCAGCAGATTTGCTGATCAAATCTGGCTGGAGCCTGTGTCTGCTCAACTGTGCCGAAATGAAACAAGGCACATTTTCATGCAGAGAATGGCCCAGTGGATAACGCACTGAATCGTAACTGAGATTCGGGTCAATACACCATCCAGTGAACGTAAGTGTTTCATAAACATTTCTGAGACTTAAATATACTAAGCTACAGCATAAGTTAAATTACTATTCTTTCTGTACTACTGAGTGATACTGTTTCTAACATATGTCATCTGAGTGGATTTGTGACTGTCTTGATCAGTGCGTGAGTGGGTATCTGAGTGGCTGTGTGGTTGTGTGAGTAGATGTCTGAGTTGCTGTTTGGGTCGGCACTCATGTATTACTAATGAGTGATACCATTGTTAATATATATTATGTGAGTGGCTGTGTGACTGTGTGTATCTGTTTGTAAGTGGGTTTCTTAGTGGCTGTATAGCTGTGTGAGTAGGTGTGTGAGGAGTTGTATGGGTAAATATGTGTGTGTTTGAGTAGCTGTATGGGTGAGTGAGTGACTGCGAGTGGCTGTACTGGTGAGTGAGTTGGTGTGTGAGTAGCTGTATTTTGAGCCAGTGGGTGTGCGAGTGGCTGAGTGGGTGTGTGAGGGGCTGTATGTGTGACAGGGGCTGTGTGAGTGTCTGTATGGATTAGTGTCTGTGTGTGTAAGTGGCTGTATGGGTGAGTGATTGGCTGTGTGAGGGGATTTCCGGTTAACTGATTGGGTGTATGTGTGGCTGTACTGGAGAGTGAGTGTCTGTATGCGTGACTATGGGTGAGTGAGTAGACTTGTGACTGCTTGTATGGATGTGTGATTGGATATGTAAGTGGTTGTGTGGGTGTGTGAGTGTCTCTGTTGACTAGCTGTATCAGTGAGTGAGTGAGTGGTTATGTGAGTGACTGTATGAGTGAGTGACTGTGTGAGTAGGTGTATGGGTATGTGAGTGAGTGTTTGAGTGGCTCTATGGATGAGTAATTATAAGTCATCAGCAATGTCACTGACCATGTCATGAGTGATGTAAAATGTGAGGTCATGAGCAGTGCATGGCTGGAACACAAGTTATAGTTAGCTCAGGTAACTATGACCACTGAATTTCTTTGGTTTTGTGCGTGTATAATCTGAGCTTAACTATAACATCACCTTAACCTTTGTTTTTTTCAGTACATTTCCACATTTTCTTTCATTCTATTTCCTAACTATAACATCCCTGAAACCTTTGGCTTTTTCTTTGAATTTCAAAGGTTTTTCAAATTGTATTTTCAAAGTATTATGTCCCTGTAATATTAATTTTTTTAGGACATTTTTAATGGGTTTCTTTTTAATACTAAGTATACTAAAAATGTATTTTCCTGGTTAATTTAGTTGTATTGTTTTTTTAAACTGTAGACATTGAAACAAACACTTCATATACATTTTAAAAGGTAAAAATCAGATATCTGCTCAATGTAAAATATATGTTTTTGTAAATGTAATTGTACAAGTTTAATTTTTTGTTAATTATATTTTGGTACTGCAGGTCCAAAAACATAGACTGGATCACAAGTACTTTATGGTGATTGATTTCAAGCAAGTGATCGCAATGTATCTGCAAACTGCAATTCATGAATTCACCAACATTTTTAAAAATGGTTTAAATTATGTACATCCCCCTACTTTCATTAACCACATCAGTGTGAATATATTTATAAGTATATGTATGGGAACCTGTATCTGGTTTTCAAGAAAGTTATTTTGTTTACGAGTTTTGCAACTTTGCGAATGTAGGTAATGGAATCGTAAATTCACTCGATGACACAATCAAACCTTGCCTTTTGATTGGACACATTAAGACCTCACCCATATACATGTAAAGCCACACCCAAAATCAGATATTTCTATAGTGGACTCTGTAGAAAGAAGATTCAGAAGCAGTGGTGCTCTGTTTTTTGTTCACTTTTGTGAAGAATTTGATATAATGGCTGAAGCTTCATCTTCTGTCCAGGATGAACATCCAGAACCTATTGAGGATGAGAAGGAAGCTACACCACCTGCAAGAAAACAAAGTGATGTCTGGAAGCATGTCACCATAACCTCAGGGGAAATGAAGGTTACTTCTATGTGCAGTGCAGTATTTGCGGCAAGCAGTTATCCAAGGGCACTGCATAGAAGTAGTCACATGGGACAAGTTCCATATGGAAGCACCTAAAAAAAAATTCATGAAATGGTCTAAAACCGGATGATGTTGGAGAAAGCAGGGGCAGCAGGACGGTCTACCTCTACAGCAGCCTTGGTAGAACCATCATCAGCTGTAGTCATTTCAATACTAGCTGCCTGCGAAGAGCCAAGGGCCAGATGTATCAATCCTTTTACTTGTCGCAAACAGGCCGATTCGCAGAATCGGCCCATTTGCGAATGGTAAAAAGGCTTTTGGGATGTATCATCCCAAAAGGCATTCGCAAAATGGGGAATCACAATTTTTCCGATGACCTATTTTGCTAATGCATTTAGGGAATCGCAATTTGCAATTCCCTAAAGGCAATGCAGGAAGCAGGTAAAAATTGCGACCTTGCTTTAAGGAATCACAAATTACCACCAACCTCAAGTTGGTGGTAATTTGCAAATTCATAGAAAAATTCTATTTTTTGCATTTTTCTAAGTTCCATGTGGCGCACACACATGCCCTTAGGCACCTATGTGCGCCACATGTGCACACTTACCTTTTTTGGGGGTGCATCAGGGTGGACTTTTGGCCCCCAATCACCCTTGTAATTGCATTTGCAATTTGTAATGATCAATTTGGTAATTGCAAATTGCAAATTTTTCCACATTCATTCCTATGGGCTTATAGGCCTATAGAAATGAATGGTAAGGCATTCCTAAATAGCGAATCACAATTTTCGATTCGCTATTAAGGAATATGTAGGAATCGCAATTTATTTTGAGAAACTTACATACATTGCATTTTGCGATTCCATAATAGCGAATCGGTAAAATTCACTATTATGGACTCGCAAAATTCAATGTTGATACATCTGGCCCTGAGTGAGTTGGCTATTCACTGTGCAAAATGCCACATGCTTGTAGTCGTAAAAATGTCTTCTGTGGGTGGCATTCCTGGATACAGTGAGGAAGCACCACTGTTAGTTTTTTGTTTCTTTTTTGCTTACAGTTGCCAGCTAAACTGAAGCCAATTGCTTCTTTGCATTTCCCTTACCTTACCTTTTTAGTCCCCTGTTTACTTTTTGTTGAAAAAAAGACTAGAAAAAAAAATAAAGAACTGTTAGAAATTCATTCTATAGAAAAAAAAGTGGCTCTTCTTAAAACAACCATCTGGTCAAACAAAGAGGTAACTCTGTGTTTTTAATGTGTCAGTGTGAGACTGGGTGTGTCACTTACTGAATCGGTGTGTGCCTGGGTGGGCCAGTGGGTATATTGATGTGTGCATGAATGTATGAGTCTCTGTATCAGTGTGTGCCTGGGTGTGTAAGTGGCTCTATCTGTGTGTAAGTGGGTGTGTTATTGGGTATGAGTGTGGTCCTGGGTGTCTCAGTGCCTGTATCGGTTTGTGCCTGGGTGTGTTCCTGGCTATATCGGTATGTGCATGGGTGTGTTAGTCTCTGCATTAGTGTGTGCCTGGCTAAGTGGTTGTTTCTGTGTGTGTACGGGTGTTTGAGAGACTGTATCAGTGTTTGGCTGGGTGTGAAAGTTAGTTTATAAAGGTTTGGGTGGGTGTGCCAGTAGCTGTATTAATGTGTAGCTGGGTGTGTCAGTGTCTGTATCGATGGGTGTGTATGTGGCTCTATTGATGTGTGAGTGGGTGTGATATTGGGTGAATGAGTGTGTGCCAGGGTGTGTCAGTGGCTGTATCAGTGTGTGCCAACCTGACAGGGTGTATCGGTGGCTATATTGATGTGTTTCTGGATGTATGTGTAAAAGTTTGTGCCTGGTAGTGTTATTCTCTATATTAGTGTGTGGCTGGGCATGTCTGTGGCTGCATCAGTATGCATATGGCTGTCTTGCTGTTTAGTTGAATGTTTAAGCGGCTCTATCAATATGTGCCTTCATGTGTCAGTGACTGTATCGATGTGTGCATGAATGTATACGTTTCTGTATCAGAATGTGACTGGGTGTATCATTAGCCTTATCACTGTGTGCCTGGGTGTGTCTGTGTCTAACAATGTGTGTCTGGGTGTGTCAGACTCTGTATAAATGAGTGGTTGGGTGTGTCAGTGGCTGTATCTGTGTATGTACGGGTGTTTGAGAGACTGAATCGATGTTTGGCTAGGTGTGTAAGTGGCTGTATCAATATGTGCCTGGTTGTCTCAGTGGTGGTATCGGTGCATACATGAATATCTCAGTCTCTATATAGGAGTCTGGCTGGGTGTGTCAGTAGCTGAATAAGTGTGTACTTGGTTGTGTCAATGTCTACCAGGATGTGTCACACATTATATCCTTGTGTGGCTTGGTGTGTCAGTGGCTGTATTTTGTGTGTGAGTGGCTATTTGAGAGACTGTATCAGTTTTTGGCTGGGTGTATCATTAGCTGTATCGATTTGTAGCTGGGTGTGTCAGTGTATGTATTGGTGTGTATCTGGTTGTGTGAGTGGCTGTATTCGTTTCTAACTGGATATATACCCGGAGAATTAAATCTTATGAAACAGTGCTGAAAAAAGTGATCTGCGAAATACATGACTCCAATAGATGATGGCATAAATCTGTATGAGAAGAATAATACACAAATATGAGTTAGTATCACAATTTATAAAATTACACAATGTAGTTAAAATGTCAATAATGCATAACTTCATAATAACAAACAAATTACTACTCATTTAATATGCTGTAATGCTATGTTACATTAAAATTAAGCATTTCATTTTCCCTTTTTACTGTTCTCAGTTTCTATACTCATACACCATAAAGAGTGTACTATTGAGAGAATGATCATTAAACAATGGAGAAAAACAATTAAATATTGTATAAAAAAAACTTCACACTGTCACTGCAATTATGAAACGCTGTGCATTGCACTCACTACAATTTTTTAAAGAAATAATTTTACCTATACTTCCTTTACTAATGTAAAGTAATATATCCTGTAAATGAGACCTTTATCAGTAGAACTAGTTCTAGATATATGACACATAATACATGGAAAGCCTTATAAAGACATCACCCCGGTAGGCCGCATGATGCCGTAAATACTGTAACGTATCTACTACAACTAGACTAGTCCGCTTTTTGAACTGTATTCCAACTTAGAACTTCAGTTCCAGAAACAAAAGGTAAGAGCGTGGTAGCTTATAAGGAAGTATTTTTTTGAATTTGAGATTGCTATCATTACATTCTGTCCAACGACTTTTTCTATTAAATGGACAGTGTAGTGACCAGATGTGACAGTAAGTTCTTCATGAAATATAATAACCCTGGTAGCATAGGTGCTTCCAGAAATAGATATCTGTCCTTCTTCGAAATTTGTAAGCTCTGTCTCCACTTTACTTACATTTTTTACTTCCATCTGCTCTGCATAGTTGTAGCATTAAAATAACATATTTCCCACTTATTCGTAGACATACTTTTTACATGAGAGCTAATCCACAATTTGGGCAGGTATTGTTTTGTGTAGCTTGTTTGAAAAATCTTTCAAAAGATTCCACCACTGGTGCATCAATTTTAACATGGGAAAAAGTGACGTACCAGCGACTCATTCGGCTTGATAAATAAGCCCCACAGTTTTGCAATCTGGTAGTCTTAAATAAAGAAATCATTTCAAATCTATTTCTGTACTTGATGTAAATAAGCAATCTTCACACACATGGTTCCATGAGTAAGTACGTCCAAATAACTCATCAATACATATTTCTTCTTCTTCTAATACTCCAAAGATCATTATTAACCCCTTCAGTGCCCATGACGAGCTGGACTCGTCATGGGCTGCGGTGGCGCTGTGCCCATGACGAGTCCAGCTCGTCATGAACTCCGCCCGCTAATACAAAGCGCGGCACTGGGCGGGGAAAGGGGCGGGCATACAAGGGGTTAAAAACTCCTGCGCATTCGGTTGAGTGTTTGGAGTAAACTGTATAGATTCGCTACATAGATCTACAAGGTCTGGAATGGTGAAGCAGAATGTGTTGTACTCCTATCAGTACAGAAGAGTTGCAAAAAAGCACACAGTGTAGAACACAATCTCTTCTGTGGTTTCTGTTCAATTGCATATACAAGTTGAGGTCATTGAAAGAGTACGTTTAGGCCAACATTTGTATAGCAGTTGACACCAGAGGAGTTTGACATCTGGTAACCAAGAATATCTCCCTCATCAATTTTTGTTTAGCAATTTCTTTTGTCTCTGTTGTTTCTTTCTCTCCAACGATATCACTACACTCCTTTAGAAGCTTTCGCTTTGAACAGATTATGTGTTTTTCATAAATGGAATGCTGTCCTGGATGAGGGGTGAGCTAAAGAATGATGGTGGATTAAACCCAGATCAGTTGACTGTGGGTGAGTGTTTGATTTACTCACACGCTTCGTCCATCATCCCCTTTGGTATCGCTTTGTTCGCCCTAAGTTGGCAGGGTATGCCTAGACGTGGGTCCCTTGCTCACTTTGCCACTGGATTCAAGATAGCCTGGCTGATGAGGGTTATGAACACAAAACCGGTCCCAGGATGCCTATTTCCGGTCCAGGGAAGACATAGCTTGGCAGTTCGGGCTGGACTGTTCCCATGAGGCATAGGGTCAGACTGATTTGCATATGGCCATGTCTGAACTGGGGTGGTGGAGTGAGCTAAAGAATGATGGTGGCTTAAACCCAGATCAGTTGACTGGGGGTGAGTGTTTGATTTGCTCAAACGCTCCGTCAATCATCCCCTTTGGAATCACTTTGTTCGCCCTAAGTTGGCAGGGTATGCCAGACGTGGGTCCCTTGCTCACTTTGCCACTGGATTCAAGATAGCCTGGCTGATGAGGGTTATGAACCCGAATCCAGTCCCAGGATGCTTGTTTCCGGTGCAGGGAAGACATAGCTTGGCAGTTCGGGCTGGACTGTTCCCACGAGGCACAGGGTCAGACTGATTGCATATGGCCATGTCTGAACTGGAGTGGTGGAGTGAGCTAAAGAATGATGGTGGATTAAACCAAGATCAGTTGACTGGGGGTGAGTGTTTGATTTGCTCAAACGCTCCGTCCATCATCCCCTTTGGTATCGCTTTGTTCGCCCTAAGCTGGCAGGGTATGCCTAGACGTGGGTCCCTTGCTCACTTTGCCACTGGATTCAAGATAGCCTGGCTGATGAAGGTTATGAACCCGAAACCGGTCCCAGGATGCTTGTTTCCGGTCCAGGGAAGACATATCTTGGCAGTTCGGGCTGAACTGTTCCCATGAGGCACAGGGTCAGACTGATTTGCATATGGCCATGTCTGAACTGGGGTGGTGGAGTGAGCTAAAGAATGATGGTGGATTCAACCCAGATCAGTTGACTGGGGGTGAGTGTTTGATTTGCTCAAACGCTCCGTCCATCATCCCCTTTGGTATCGCTTTGTCATGAAGGAGGAGCATAAACACCTCTTAATCGATCATGCTCTCTAACACAACTTAGATCAGCACTTACTTTGCTGTCATCAAAATGCAACCAAATATAAACGAGATAATGTTCTAACTCGAGATAAGGCTACAGATGACATTTCTTTTTGAAACACTGTGGGACGTATTTACAAGCCCCTTGTGCAGTCGGTATGTCAGTTTTTCCCATATTAAAAGTGACTCACTGATGGCCCAAGGGGCTTTTAAATAAGCCAATGCACTCCCAACAATAACCAATGCTGAATCTACACTTAATACTTACAGCATATGCTAGACAAACTGGAAACTGTTTCTGTCACACATATAAGTCTTTCACAAGCAAAAAACATACAATAGCCCTTCCAATCTGCTTTACGCTATCAATCTGATCAAATGAAATTGCTCGGTACTCTATCTCACGCCTATTAGGAAAACTAATGAAATCAATAATTTTACTCATAGCACCATTAACTAATCCTTCCTCAACATTTACATTTGGGTGCAAAAATACTCTACAGTTCTTGCAAACACTTAAACATTTCTCCAATCCTGCAGTTTTTTAAACAGATAGATTTTTCCTATGAATCCAATTTTGTTTGCAATCTTTCATTTAGGAATACAGTGATGCCCTGGTGTTCCATTTTGTCTGTTGCTGTCAGTTCTAAAATGTCTTCTTTCTGAATTGCAGCAATTCTTTATTGAAAGAGGGACACTCTACTAGTAAACGCATTAGGCACAAAATTGGTTTTCCTTCTTGAATGAAAGTAAACATTATCTCTGCTGCTGTCTTGTTCGTTGAAAACATTTTTTGAAGGCGACACCTTTCTAGCAGTTGCTTTCACTCTTTAGAAAAAACACCTACTCTAAAATCCTTCAAAATATTCCCATATTCAGCGTCAGATGCTTGCTGCATATTCCTAAGAACTCTTTGTATTGAAAGTTTACCCAAAAATTAATATTTCCAATGCTTCCCAAGGAATTCTGAGTTTTATCAATCAGCAGTGTTTTGAACACAGGCTGTCCTTTCACAGTGCAAGTAGAAGTAGATCGCCAAAAACAATCAAGTGCTCCAAATGGGGCATCATAATCTGTTTTCAGAATCTGTCGCATTCTTAAATGTGCAAAGGCAAACATTGAGTCTGACACCATGCTCAAGTCATCAATGATTAAAAACTTTAACTTTTGTAGCACTCTTGACCCTTCATGGCAAGCATCACCGGATAACGTTTGGTATTCTGCTTTGTTTTTTTGCTCCACAGGCAGCATCAAAAGTCAATGTAAAGTAATTACTTTGATATTATGTGCAGCTAATCCAGTGGGTGCTGTTACTACGCATGGCAAATTACACTCTGTCATCTTCTGTAGCAAAACAGTGAGAACTTGTATTAAAAAGCTTTTGACGGTACCAGCTTGACCACTGACAAACAACAGAATAGGCTTAAATGACAGGTGTACACACTCTTTCTTGTCATGGATGAATTCATGCTCAACTTTCTCTTTCACCTCCTTATATATTTATCTTTGCTCATCATTTAGATGTGCAACTGACTCTTCCAAATCAAGTCAAGTCAATCCACTTTAATCGATTAATTAAAATCATAAAAGTACAAGACAACATTTACATTCATAGACAAATACAAATACAATAAATAACAATATTATGCTCATCATAAGTACATTCCTAAAAATTATTTAATAACTCTCAAAGCTAAAGTGCATACAAAAAGATGGTCACTGAAGGAATACCGAACCATCCGAGTCCCTCAGAATTTGAAAGTTACTTAACTAACTCATTGATCAGATTTGATCAGTAGGAATTAAAACAAGTTACAAAAATACATAAGGGACCAGAAATCGCTATATATTCTATCTTATATTGATATACAAAAATGTCAGTTGACTATAATTCTTCCCCTCAGCCTAACTGCGGCCACTAAGAAAGAAGCAATGTTAAAAATTTCCCACGTGTTGGTTAACATTTGTAAATAAAATAAAGCAGGTTTGGCCTGTAAAAACCCCCTCTTACGAAGTACGGGAACCAAAAACTTCTTCCGAATGGCAGTGTAATGTTTACAAAACAGTAAAAAATGTAAAGTATCTTGGATAGAGTAATTATCACAGGAACATAATCCTGCATCCTCAGGTTTAGACCAGCTCACAAAGTCCCCCAAGGACAGATGTATCAAATTGAATCAAAATCTGGTCAGGAGCCAACGATGAAACGGTTTAGTAACTATTAGCAGATAGGGTTCTATTGACAGTGTTGTTTTAATTAGAGAATGAGCTCTAACTAGAGGTTTTTGCAACTCAATCCCTTCCCTTTCAGCCATCATCATTTTTATAAAGTTAGTTTTAACCCATTTCAGATCATCTTTCCTAATATTTTCTGGGTGATCATATAGTTCCTGACGACCTAATTTAGAGAACATGGATTCAACATAAACTAGCCACTTAATATTACTCACTTTATCCAATTTAGCACAATCCCGAAGTATCTCTTGATTCAGGGTTAACTCTGGATTAAGCCACACTCTGATCCAGCAGAGTAATGGCGCCAGGCTCAGAGTGTCAGATAAAAATCCCAAACCCAGTTCCTGATGTAAAGAAAAATTAGGGGTAGATTGCGGTACTGAAAGAAGATTCCGCAAAAATCTGTTTTCCGCTATCTGTAGTTCTAACTGGGGTTTGTAGCCCCAAATAGCGGAACTGTATCCTGCTATGGCCAGACACTTGGATGTGTAAATTTTAATAATGGCATCCATTGGTCTTGCCCCCAAACGTTTAACAAAACCTAGTACAGCAGAAGTTGATCTAATTACTGCATTCTTTTTTGATTTTTGCTGTGGGGCCCAAGTACTCCTTTCATCAAAAACTACCCCTAAATAAGTGAAAGAAGGGACAGAAGACACTAAGCCTCCATTACAATAAAAAGATCTTGGTTTTGTAGCTCTACGACCTGTAGACAAAACATGCGATTTACCAATATTTACAACCAGATCCAGGGACAACATAAAATCTCCAAATGCGTCTAAAAGACGCTGCAAACCTACCGCCGTTCTAGCCAGTAGGACAGCGTCATCCGCTTATAGGAGAACTGGAATTAAAGTATCACCGACACGCGGGATGTCCAAGGTCGCTTTAACCAAAGTTTTATCCAGGGCATTAATGTATAAGGTAAAAAGCAGAGGTGCCATAATGCACCCCTGTCGAACCCCTCTTCTGGATTTAAAAGGTTTAGAGCACCTACCGTCCTGGGACAACCTGATCGAAGCAGTAAAATCACGGTGGAGATCTCCTAAAAAATGAACCAAAGCCGGATCCAGGCCCATATCTCGCAAAATAGTCCACAATTTCGACCTGTTAACAAGGTCAAAAGCTGAAGTCAGGTCCATAAATGCCAACTTCAGCGTGCCCTCCTTCGCCATAGTATATTTCCCTATTAGCAGGAAAAGATTCAAGCATTGATCCATGGTACCTCGACCTTTACAGAAGCCGTATTGAAGGTTACTTATGGTTTTATTATCATCAGCCCAATCTGTGATCTTACCTAATATGACTTTACCTAGTACCTTTACAACAGAGTCAATCAAGGATATGGGTCTATAGCATCTTGGTTCACTCCGTTGGCCCTTTTTAAAAACTGGTATAATTGTTGAGTGACACCATGATGCAGGAGGCCTGATCACAGCCACAGCATTAAAGACATTAACCAAAATCTTTGCCCAGAAGCTGGGATTATACTTATAAATATCCGCTGGAACGTGATCTGGTCCCGGCGCTTTATTGCTTGAAGTATTTTTTATGGCTTTTTCAATATCCTCGACTTCAAAAATAAGAGGGGGTAACCCTTGCTGTAAAGAGTCATTAGGCAAGAAATCACATGAGTCATCAGAGCCATAAATCCCTTCAAAATGGGTCAGCCATTGGGCTTCCGTAACATTATTATCCTGGCAGTTGTTATCCAGACCTGAGAATAGGGGAGTATTAACAATGGACCAAAACTTGGCACTATCTTTTAAGATGTTAACCGATAGAAGGGCATCCCAGGTTTCTGCTTTAATTTCGGACTTCCGCCTATGGATCGCAAGCTTATAAAGTTTCCTTCGTCTCGCTATCAAGGGCCTATCTTGTGGCGAAGTTTTCAAGGTGAGAATTAAGGCACGATGTGCTTGCGAGCATTTTTCATCGAACCATTTTTCTTCCAATTGCACTTTCCCTTTAGATTTAGAAATCAGATCTGCAGCAATCTGAGAGCAGATACCCACAAAAGCCCCCAGTGTAACGGCCTCAGGATTTGTAGGTTCATTACATAATGTTATGAGATCTCTGGTGTTCGTACATAAATCATTAAAAAATGTGTTAGGTAGCACTTTAGACCACTTGAGCATCCTGTCTTGATCACAGGTTACCATGTTGTTAGGGCCTAGTGATCCCCCTCCAGTTCCTAGAAATCCACAATTGTCAGCAAATTCCAGTAGAACAGGATTATGATCGCTAAAAGGCAAAAATATAGCATTATAATAGATTATCTTATCTAGCAGATTAGGAGACAAAAAAATATAATCTATAAGTGTCTCACTATTCTTAAATGTATGATAACGGTCAGCGAAATTTACAAAAGAGAGACTCTTCCAAATCAATAGTTCCCTGTCTTGCTAGTTGAATTGCAGTCTCCACTTTATTCATTGTAATGGCAGCTTCATTTTCAATTATTGTCTGTCCAAGAGAATCTTGACTTAGAGGACCTGAACTTTGGCTGCTTTGTGAAATCTCCTTAGCTGTCTCGGCAGCAATTGTTTCTTCTTGTTCAATTTTACCATGTAATATTTTCAAATAGTTTGGAAAAACTGAACACTCAATGCTATCCTTTACATCATTCAAGGAGTCTCCATTGCCGTCACAATCTCCTAGTAATTCTCATTCAGAACACTAAGGCTTAAAGAGCTGTAGAATTGCCAAATAGAAAAACTCTTTTTATCAGCAGTCTGGCAACTCAGCTGTCTATGATTAATTAGACTGCCTTTGCTTTGTCATACCAAACAACCATCACGACCAACTACTACAGATTAACCTTCATCTACATTTTCTGTCACGTTGTTTCCATAGCTGTAGTTTTGAAGTATTTCATAAAGGCAGACATTTTCAAGATGTGGACTCCTTTTTGGACAGTAGTTGTCCAGCATATTTGTTTTGATAATATCTGTACTTTCTGGGTCAAATTCTGCAAGGTACTGAATTTCAGGAAAAGACTTCAACACTCTATTTCACGTACATGCTAGGCCTAGATTCACCCAAACAATTACTCTCGACTTAGAGTATAAGCTAGATAAACTCAAGCGATCACAACATTCATGAGATTCAATTTCCCTGTGTGAAAGCATCTTCAAACTTAAGTTGTACAGTTTCCTTGTTAATAACTTTTTTTTTCCCTGCCTTCTCAGTATTTTTTTTTATAACTTTATTTTTATTTTCCTTTATCAATAAGAAACAAAACATAAAGATGGGAAAAGAAATCATCAACACAAAAGATACGATTAATAATGTGCATGAAGTTACAATAATGGACACTGAATATTGCTGAGGATTGCGCAAGAAAAAACAAATATTCACATCGACAGTGGCTGTCCGGTAAGTACACAAGGCAAGACCTTCTAGAATTCCAATCTCAAACAGATAGTGGGAAAACATTTCTCACGGGCCAGGTGCAGACTTGGCATGGGACAGTGTAAGGGCTCCTCCCTCTGCACCAAGATCTAGCTTGTAGTATTTCAACCATGGGGACCAAATTTTTTTAAATTTACGCGGGCAGCCCCTCGCCTTATAAACCACTTTCTCAGCCGCCATGTGGAGATCCATATTGGACTTCCACTCTGTAAGTGTAGGAAGGTGATGTGCACCCCAGTATTTGGCTATATCCCTTTTAGCCACCACTAACCCAAGGTTGGCCAGTTGGATAACATAGCGTGGCAGGTCAATATCCGTGGGAATTCCTAGGAGTACGAATTTTGCGTCCATCCCCATGTTTGCCCCGAGTATTTTGTTTAATTCCTCCACTATTGTGTGCCAATAGGGCTGGATGTAGCTGCATTCCCAGAGAGTGTGAATATGCGTGCCATGCTCTGCCCGGCATCTGAGGCATGCAGGGTTGTCCACCCTCCACATCCTGTGTCCTGTGTAATCGTTCCCTGTCATATTAGACCCTATGAAGGATCTTGTATTGAATAAGGCGCAATCTTAGTTTGATTGCTGCCTCTCGTGGGTGCATGAGGACCGCTTCCCAGTCTATATCCTCGAGTGGCCCCGTGGTGAGTTCCCATTTTGCGCGAAGTGGGCCAAGATTGTCCGGCATATTATTAATTTGCGTTTTATATGTCAGAGATATCGCCTGATTCAGGATCTCCTCCTGAAGGAGTCTGCCCTCAAGGTGGGTGTATCCGGCAGCGTCCCACCGTCTAGTCCCTCCGCCTGCCAGGCATGTCGAAGTCTAAGATAAGCGTAGGCTTGGGAATTATGAAGTTGGCATTTGGATTGAAAGAAAGAGAAGGAAGCCAGAGAGCCTCTCTCCAGGAGGTCTCCAATCTTTGAAATGCCAATAAGGTCCCATTTCTTAAAGGCCCTCAGCTTCTTGATCTCAGACAGACTAGCCCCTTCCCACAAGGGGGTCTCCCGCGTAGGTTTCCCCTCCCATCTCATCAATTTTCCTGCAGATTTCCAGGCCTCTATCACCCGCTGCGTCACAGGAAGAAGTCGTGACTCTCCTGCTCCCCTGTATACATAGTGCAGCGGGGAACGTTCATGGAACTGGAGTCTTTCCAGCCTATACATTGGGTGATCCCCTGGTGTGTGGTTCCATTCATTAATAATGATGAGGTGCGCCGCCCTATCATAGGCCCTTATATCCCGTACAGCCATTCCTCCGTTATAGGGGTTGCGTTGCAGGGTCAGCAATGCTATTCGCGGATGAGCACCGTCCCATAAAAGAAGGCGCAACTCACTGTTAATGAGAGTAAAAATAGTTTCAGGTATTTTGTAATATGTGTTCTGGAGAACGTAAAGAAGCCGTAGAAGCGTTACCATTTTATACATAGCGGCTCTCCCCATAATAGTCAGAGGGAGTTTTCTCCAGCGTTTCCCAGCTGCCTGAAAATTAAGCAACACTCGTCATATATTGCGATCCAGGCGAAGCACAGAGTCGGAGGTAATGTAGAGACCTAGATAAAGAAAGCCCTCTGTGACCAGCCGCAAGCAGCTGGGATAAGTGTAAGACACTAGGTCTCCACTTAGCGGATAGAGGGTGGACTTAGTCCAATTAATCTTATAACCAGCATAGCTGCCATATTCCTCAAAGATGTGCAAAAGGTGGGGGAGTGTTTCAGTGGGTTGTGTGACATAGAGCAGAACATCGTCCGCGTACAGCAAAATGCGCTCTTCCTCTAGGGAATCTCGTTAATATCTTTTAGGCAGAAATCTCTTCCCGCGTATCCTTCATCTCACTCTTTTCAGATTTTGTTATGTATGAAGTAACATAACGAGCAACAGCTATGGAGTTGTCTGCCACAAACAGAATATCCATAGTGGCATTTCACACTTTGAGAATGACAGGATTGTAGTCATGGACATGTTTTGAAGCTTCTGTTCTCCTCAGGTTTTAGATGTTTTTGGATAGTTTTCGAGAAAATGTATGTCTGACTGCAGACAAAAAACTGTTGACTCTTCCTTTGGAAATAACAGGGCTTGGAAATCTAAAATAGCCATTTAGTGTAAAAATGTTCTTTCGCTCTGTACTTCTGCTGACAGTACTTCCCACATCTATGTGATTGAAAATGCGGAACTTCCTGTTTTAGGTCTTTTTCGACACTGTCTTTTGGGATGGTACATGTAACATACTGCTCTATGAAAGAAAGTGAAGACTCATATGTGTCTGTTCCAAATTTTGGTGTATCTTTAATTCACAACAACATATGAAAATGAGGAGCACTTCTTTCTTGGTACTCCTTATGCCAAAATAAATCAATGACCTATCCAAGAGGTGGATGTGTTTTTTTGCAGATAAAGGCGAGCATGGCTTGATGTCTGTGGTTAAAATACCTGCAAACATTTGCAGGATTCGAAGAGCAAAGTTGTCCTGGTGTCTTCAGAGTGGTGTCTTTAATATTATAGTTTTCTTGACTCAAAAAGTCATGTAAGTCATCACATGCATACTCTGCACAACTGAGGGTCACAAACCAAGTTGGTGCACCTAAATTTTGTAACATACATTTTAGTTTACCATGACAACGATACCAATATTCATTGGTGCGACGTTGGCATGCCATCAAATTTTTCATTTTTTCATGAATTTTGTCAAAAAAGTCTCTTGCTGACATTTTTTGTAGATTAACTCCTGTCTTCAGATTATGGTTAACAGCATATGATAGTCCAGACAAATCACTTTCAAATAACAGATGGAATATATATGGAATACTTTGATCTAGGATCCTCTGAATATAATCTGGTTGATCTATACTCAGCTGCTGGTATTTGCGCTGGGAGTTCATGATACTGTCTGCCTACTCCAGTTGGAAATACTTGTGGAAAACAGCAAGCTTTCTCCCAGACACTCATTGGAGCTCCTTTAGCTTGTTTCATCTGGTACAATTCAATGGCATCCCCCATAACCTCTTTTGAATGCAGTGGATGGATACTGTAGTGCTCATAGATTTCTTCAGATTTAGTTCTATCTGCTTTTTCAAATTTTGCACTTGAAGGTATATTTCTTCCTCCATGCAACTTCCATCTGTGAGAACATCTACATCTTTGTAATAAACATTATTCTGTTTTAGCTAGATTGTATCATTCTTCACCTTATTCAAATCCCCTAGTTCTTGACAGATTTTTTTAAGTTTGTGGGCACAATATTCACTAGAATAATCAGTGATTCATCTATTTCACTCTCTACACTCACAGTTTCAACATTGCGTTTAAAATCAAAATGTAAGTACACAACTCTGCCTTTAAGGCCTTTCTGAAGCTCACTCGGTGGTAGTTTCCCTTTCTTTAGTTCCACATGAACCATTGCTTGAAATGGGTGTATAGATTGTATCAATAGTATTACATAAACATTTAGATGTTGAGATTCCTCTGGAATTTGAACCAACTCTAACTTATTATGTATTGCTCTTGCAGGCATTTTGTTGTCCTCTAATTTGTCGTAGCAATACTTACACATGATTTGCCAGGTTGACAAATCAAATCTTTCCTCCACAAATAAATATACAGCAAATTCTTGTCACTTTTCTCTGTTTTCCTGCTCACTTTTTGAGAATACATCAGCTTTTCATGTTCGACCTTTGTAGTGAGTGCACCGACAACATATACAAACATAGGTTGGTTTCTCTGTAGAAACTGCATTAAACTTTACTATTTCTCGTGCAAAGTTATCAGTACTAACATCTCTGTTCTCTTCCTCTACACCTAGACATACCAACTCCTCATTTTCCCCAGACTTTACTTCAGGATGAAAGAAAATGAATTGCATATCATCACAAACGTTTTTAACTTCTGATATTGTAACATACAAAAATGCTTTGCTAATTGCTCCTAAACATAATGCTGAGCTTTTTAAAAAGTAAAGAATTCTAACTAAATTTAGCATTTTTGAATGATAAATAGCCAAATTTGGAAATGATGAAAGTTGCTTGGGCACACTTTCTTGGCAGACTCGCCAGTGAATGTCCTTGTAAATTAGTATTTTTCCTTACTTTGCATTGATCTAATCCTTGCAAAATTGAAATTTTCTGCTTCACACAGTTTTACCTGGACTATGATGTAGAAAATGTCTTACTACAACTATTGATTGCTGCTGAACACTACAAATACTGCTACACTCCCATTTGTACACAGGGGCATGTCTACACCTTCCTTGTACCTCTTCAGCTATTGCTTCCTTTACATTTCTAGGAAACACCTCTTCATTTCCTGTGGAAGTTCCATCTTTTACCTCATGGCATTGCCCAGTTGTTTCATCTGCATGCACTCATGTGTTCTCTTGCAAATAACTTCCTTCATTAAAGAAAGGCTCAGTACCAGATGTATGCACTTATTCTCTTCTGAAGATTTAAAAAAAAATACTTTTATTAATAAGTCTTTTTCCTGGCTTTTTCTCTTCATAGACAAAACTAATTTGTCAATGTTCTCATTCTCTTCAGTATCAACATAAGTAGTTTCTACTACACAACAAGTGTTTTATCAACTACACTCTCAATATTTTGTTTTTGCTTCAATGCTTCCCTTCTCCTCTGCTACTGCTTCATATTTTGAACCAAATTCTCCATTACCCCACTACGAAACATTCTCGCTCAAATTTTCTTAAACTGATCTTGTCTTCTTGTTGAACTAGTTGTTTTTTTATAAGATTTTTCACTTGGAATTTCACTTCCTCCTTCTCCTTTCTGAGCTGATTTTAAACATTGCTTTTTATTACCATGTTTTTGTACATTTTCCATTTTATCACATTCTATTTTTCGAAACTTATTTGTGAAAATATGTTTTTAAGTGGCTGTATGGATTGCTTACTGGCTGTGTTAGTGAGTATTGGGGTATGCAACTGTGTGTGCAACTGGCTCTGTTACTGCTAGATACATAAGTACTGTGTATGTGGGTGAAAGTAAGTGCCTCTGTTGCTACCTTAGTGGCTCTATCTTTTTGTACATGTATTTGAGCTGCAGTATGGGTGGAACACTGGATGTTTAGCTGGGTGTAAGGGTTTCTAAGTGCGCATCTAACTCACTGAAACTTCAAAGCAATAATAAGTTTAACAAAAGGATACATTTGTATTCCTTCTCTCCTTCCTGTTAAGCTAGTCTTGTGGTTATCTCCTTTTTGAAATATTCGTATGCTCCGTATGTTACTTTATTGTATGTCTTTTCTTATTTATTTATTTTCTTTTCCTTGCTTTGTTTGCTTTTTAGTTTTTGTTCTCCTTCTCTTGCCTTCATCCTGGGTGTAAAATAAGCAGGATATATTAGAAGGAAGCAAAACATGGTTGGAATAGTCACATACGAGCATGCTGTATAGATGAATTAATTGATTAATTTTACTATGTGTTAATCTTTGGAATATTTGTATTTACTGTTTTTCTGAATTATAAAATAAAAAAATAAAAAATATCTTTGCTAATGTTCAGTGAACAGTGAGGAAGCCCTGAAGATGTAGCAGAGTAATCCTGACACGACGAAACACGTGTTGGCTTAAGGCTAAAGAATTAATGAAGATAGAAAATAAAGATACACAACAACTAAAAAAATAAAAATAAAAGAAACTTCAAAGCACATGTCTTATCTTTTCGGCACATAGCTCCATGCCCTATGGTCTACCTGTACCTTACCTTAGGGGTGACTCATGTGTACTAGAAGGGGAGTTTAAGGCTTGGCAAGGCGTTTAAATGCCATGTTGGCCTGGCAGTAAACTGCACACACAGGCTCTGCAGTAGCAGGCACGAGACATGTTTAAAGGGCTTCTTGTCTGGATGGGTGACTTGGAAGTGTTAGTTCTTCAGTACATATCTGAATTAGTGTATCAGTCTCTCTGTGTGGGGGTCATTGGATATGTAAGTAGCTATGTCAGCATATGACTGGCTCTGTTAGAGTCTGTATGGGCCTGTACATTTGTAGGTAAGTGGTGTATGGTTTGCATACTTGCTATGTTAGTGTGTTTTGGGGTATGTAACTGTGTGTGCAACTCGCTCAGTTACTGCTAGATACATAAGTGCTGTTTAGGGGTCTGGGTGAATGTGTAAGTGCCTCTGTTGCTGTCTGACTGGGTGTGTTAGTGGGTCTGTGCTTTTACACATAGGTAAGAGAGTCACAGCATGGGTGGGAGACTGGATGTAAAACGGGGCATAATGGTGTATAAGTGCACATGTAACTCAGTGAAACTCAAAAGTACGTCTTATCTTTTAAGCACATAGCACCCTGCCTTATGGGCAACTTACGGCCTATCTTAGGGCTGACTTATATATAGTAAAAGGGAAGTTTAAGGCTTGGCACGGGGAATTAAATGCCAATTCACCTAGCAGCAAAACTGCACTCACAGGCTCTGAAGTAGCAGGCCCAAGACATGTTTAAAGAAATACTTGTCTTTATGGGTGACTTAGTAGTGTCAGTTCTTCAGTACATATCTGAATGAGTGTATCAGTCCCTCTGTGGGTGTGTCATTGGTTATGTAAGTAACTATGTCAGCATATGACTGGCTCTCTTAGCAACTCCATGGGTCTGTATATCAGTTTATAAGTGGCTGTATTGATTGTTTACTGGCTGTCTTAGTGAGATGTGGGGTATGTAACTGTGTGTGCAACTGGCTCAGTCAGTGCTGGATACATAAGTGCTGAGTAGGTGTGTGAGCGAATGTGTAAGTGCCTATGTTGCTGTTTAACTGGGTATGTTTGTGGCTCTATGCTTTTGGACATAGGTATGTGAGTTACACTATGGGTGGGAAACTGGATGTATAACTGGGTGTATGGGTCTGTAAGTGTGTGTGTACCTCACTGAGACTTCAAAGTACATGTCTTACCTTTGAAGCACATAGCACCCTGCCATATAGGCTACCTATGGCCTACCTTAGGGGTGACTTATATGTAGCAGAAGGGTAATTTAGGACTTGGCAAGGGAGTTTATATGCCAAGTCTACCTGGAAGTAAAACTGCACACACAGGCTCTGCAGTAGCAGACCCGAGATATGTTTAAACAGATACTTGTCTTGATGGGTCACTTACTAGTATCAGTTCCTCAGTACATATCTGAATGGGTGTATTGGTCCCTCTGTGGGTATGCCATCGGATATGTAAGTAACGATGTCAGTATATGACTGGCTCTCTTAGTAATTCTATGGGTCTGTAAATATGTATGTACATGGCTGCATGGATTGTTTACTGTCTGTGTTAGTGAGTATTTGGGTATGAAACTGTGTGTGCAACTGGCTCTGTTACTGTTGGATACATAAGTGCTGTGTGGGAGTGGGAGTGAATTATTAAGTGCCTCTTTCACTGTTTGACTGGCTGTGTGAGTGGCTCTCTGCTTTTGTACATAGGTATGTGAGTTTCAGTATGATTGGAAGACTGGATGCATAACTGGGCGTATAGATCTCTAAGTGTGCGTGTAACTCACTGAAACTTCAAAGTACATGCCTTACCTTTGAAGCGCAAAGCACCTTGCCCTATGGTCTACCTACGGCCTACCTAGGGGGGATTATATGTAGTAGAATGGGAGTTTAGGGTTTGGCAAGAGGTTTTAAATGCCAGGTCAGCCTGGCAGTAATCCTGCACACACAGACTCTGAAGTGGGAGGCCTGAGACATTTTTAACGGGTTTCTTGTCTAGATGTGTGACTTGCTAGTGTCGGTTCTTCAGTACATATCTGAATGAGTATATCAGTCCCTCTGTGGGTGTGTCGTTGGATATGTAAGTAGCTATGTCAACATATGAATGGCTCTGTTAGTATCTCTATCAGCCTGTATATGTGTGTGTAAGTGGCTGTATGGATTTCTTACTGGCTGTGTTGGTAAGATTTGGGGTATGCATCTGTGTGCAGCTGGCTCAGTTACTGCTGGATACATAAGTGCTGTGTGGTTGTGGTGTGAGTGAATGTGTAAGTGCCTCTGTTGGTGTGTTACTGGCATGTAAAGCTTTATATGTCTCTGAGAGGATATGACAGTGCCTTCATATGTGTGAGAATGTGTGTGCAACTAGATGTGTAGGTGAAGAAATGGTTATGCCAATGATTTTATTGATGTCCCTCACAGTGTGTCAGTGTCTGTGTGTGTGGGGGTGCAAATGATATACTATCAAATTATATAGTGTAATAGATCACCCATATCAGCTTCCAAATACATTCATTCATGGGAGCTTAATAAAATAACTATATTTTCTCTTCGGACATTTTTATTCCTTAGTATCATAATCTACCCTCCTATTTATTTCCCTTTTACTGTTGTGTATAACCTATATATTTAATTGCACCTAATATATACTCATAACTTTTTATATACATATTCCTTTTAAAAATACACTCCAATTGACATACTTGTGATATATCTTTGCTGTTTTCCCATTTTGTTTCACACTATCACTTAGAATCTCTTGTCTGTGAAAATCTGAAGTCAATAGTACAGGAATGGTATATCACTCTCAGTACATGCAAATCATTCATGGCAACCCTTTCCACTCTGCCTTCAGAGATTCTAATGTTGTATGCAAATCACAAACTTCCTTTCATATTTTACTTTCGCTATACCACTACAGACTGGTCACTATTTTTTAACCTGTTGTAGGACTCCTGTTGAGAAGCCCAATTTGGTAGTGGCTTTGAGTGGATTCGCGAATCTGCCACGGAGCTCAGTGCAAACCCTGTGTAACATCGCGGCGGATTCATGAATCCACACAGGAATCCTAAAACAACATAACAATCTGCTGTTAAAGCACGGCATTTATGCTTTACTTTGTAAAAAAATACTAAATTACAACCCAAACACTCCTTAATGAGCAAAATTTCCATACCACTCTGCTTCTCAGATTTGCAATCTACTCTTTTTTGTTCCCTTCCCCTCAGCACTTTTGGCTCGGTTTCTACAGTCAATCACATTAGTAATAATTTTCTTCTCACAATTGCTACCTACTAATAGCTACCTGTATAATAACAGTATGAAAATCAAACGTATTCTTACGTAATTTAGTTGCTGTCCTCTATTTCACCAGCCTTTCATTTTCAAAGCTATCTCATTCAGCTAGTCTTCTCCTGTGTCTTACTCCCGTTTGCCTCCAAAATCTTTAGAGTGTGGATTGCGGCCCATAGTTTTGTTTTTTGGGCCAGAGAGACAACTAGAAATAATGGCTTTAACAGGGCCTTGGGTTTACCTAATGTAGATGTTACTTGGTTTGGCTGGAGAGGATGAAAGCAGAATCAATCAATCAATCATTTATATAGCATGGCAGATCACCCCTGAGGGTCTCAAGGTGCTGGAGGAGCTGGCTGTTGTGCAATTGGGTTGTTCATTGGAACATCCATGAATTCTTCCCTGAATTGAAGGATATAAGATGCGGTCCTGAGTTGTAGGGAAAGTTGTTCAAAGCCTTGTCCGCTCGGTGCAAGAAGGAATGTCCACCGCTGTGGGTTCAGTGGATCTGGGGTGTCTCTGCAAGGAATTGCTGCCTTTGGTTGAAAGCATTGTAGATTGCCAACACAGAGACCTCATGATTGTGTACTGTGGTGACAATGACTTAGGCACACTTACTGGGTTGTACTGGAAATCCTAATGAAGGATAGCTTAGGTAAATGGATGGCCCTTTTCCCGCAAACTACCTTCTCCAACTTTTGCCAAAGGCAGAAGTTGAAATGGCCAAACAAATGTTGTCCATAGATAAACATATCCAGGAAACATATCAATAAAACTGTTTCTGTATTCCTCAGAGACCACAATATGGGCTCAATATACCTCTAATAACTTTCGCGTCACTTGAAGAATCTTCACAAAATCTTCAAAACTGGTGCTCAAGTTAGTCAAGCTGCCATCTCCAAAGTTTCTGGCTAATTCATTAGGCGGGGGCAGAGAAAAAGGGGATCCCAAAACGCTTTTCCTCCATACAATGTCTAAGGAATTTTACAGTTTTTAGACATGATTGCAGCCTGAAATTACATCCTATTTTGCAGAAAGGTAGATCTTGGTCTAGAAAGAGACCTTTTTGTAAATTTGTGTAAATCTGTTCAGTAGTTTGGGAGTTATTATATAAAGAAATGTATAGATACCTAGGGATGTGGATACTCCACGTTCCCTGGGTACCTGGGATCTGAAGCCCAATTGAGAAAAAAAACTCAACCTTTATTACTTTACATTTAAAAAAACATAGAAATTCACTGAAAAAACAAAGGTTACAGGGTTAGAGTTAGGCTGATGTTTTTTACCCACACTAAACCTAAGAAATTCAGCAGTTATAGTTATACTTATACTTTTCTGAAAGAACAATAACTCATGCTGTTAAGTAACTTTAGACCACAAGTCATATATTCTTAACATAAGTATAACTATAAGTAGAACTATAACTGCTGAATTCCTGTGGTTTGAGTGGTCAAAACATCAACCTAATTATAATGTCCCTGTACCATTTGTTTTAGTCAGTGAATTTCGAAGGTTTTCTAATGTTATTTCCTAACTATAATGTCCATGTAACCTTTGTTTTTTTGTGAATTTCGAAGGTTTTAAAAAAAAAAGTTCCTACCTCTAACCTTTGAGAGTGGGTGTGTGAGTGGTTGCATAGTTTAGTGAGTAAGTGTGTGAGTGAATGTATCGTTCTGTGAGTGGCTGCAAAGGTCACTGAGTGGGTGTGGCTGTATGGACCTGTGAGTGGGTGTGTGAGTGGCTGTATGGGTCAGTGACTGGGTGTGTATGTGCTGTATGGGTATGTGAGATGGTATATGAGTGCATGGATATATAAGTGGGTGTGTGAGAAGTTTTGAGGGCGTGTGAGTAGATTTGTGAGTTGGTGAGTGGATATGGGTGGCTGTATGTGTCTGTGAGTGGGTGCGTGAGTAGGTGTTTGGGTGTCTAAGTTGGTTTGTGAGTAGCTGTACGGGTCTGTGAGTGGGTGTGTGGCTGGCTGTATGTGTCTGTGAGTAGGTGTTTGGGTGTCTAAGTGGGTTTGTGAGTAGCTGTACGGGTCTGTGAGTGGGTGTGTGACTGGCTGTATGGATCGGTGACTGGGTGTGTGAGTGCTGTATGGGTGTGTGTGTGAGTGTGTGTGTGAGTGGTTTTGTGGGTGTGTGAGTGGCTGTATGGGTATGTGAGTTGCATACTACTAAGGTGGACGGGGTAGGATCAAATGGATGATGCCTCCAGATGATTTTGCACTTTTGCATACTTGTAGTCATTTAAAGGGAAAACTATGAACTTTACTCTCACCAGGAGGGACCAAGAGAGACACCATTTGTCACAGTCACTACAGATTGCTGTCTGATAGATCAACGATGCATTCACCTTCACCAAGAGTTTCAGATAGTTTTCCAATGTGGAATTGCCAAGAAAACACACTTGGTTTGCCTTCGCCTAGCCCAGGAAGTTAGTATAATTTGTCCTTTACGAGAGTGGAGTTTTACCTGGGGCACCTGCTATGTTTATAGTTGTAAGTGCATTCAGTTTAGGTTTAATTTCTGTGAAATGATCACCAGGGTCAGAACGGAACCTCATCTGCCCTTTTATCCAACAAAAGTCTACAGTTTTGCACAAAAAGTCTTCTCAGCTGGAGTACTTTCTACTGGTTAATTGGTAAGTGCTATCTCATTGGGTAAATGCCTAGTGCATATTCTACACTACAGCTGCATAATGGACAATGAGGAAATGTCTCCAGTGACCTTGTGTGCATCTTGGCAATGTGATTATTCCTCATGCCTCTTCATCCAAAGATATGTGATAATATGAATGTTTCTATATAGAAGACAACAGGACTACAAAGAGGTGAATCTCCATTTAACAAGGGTACTTCCTCTTATCTGTATAAAGCAAGTGCTTCTTTGTTTGGTGGAGATGTCTTCACATTCCTCTGCATCAAAAACACTTCACCAAATTGGTCAGGAAAAACACTGGGGGGTCATTTGGTAAGCTGTCCATCTTCCTGGCAAAAGCGGAAAGACTTTTTTATACTACTAACAGGGAAGGGCCAAAGGGTTAGAGCTCCAGGGTGAAATCTAGCTAATTTGCCTACTTGTAATACTGTAAAGGGGGAGGGGGGCTGCGTGGCTCCCCTCCCCAGGTCGTATTTGGCACAGGAGACCCATTCCCCAGGGTCTGGCAAACTAAGGCCGGGTGTCCTGGTGCCCACCCAGGCACCCAGTGTGCACTGTTGGGGAAGAGTGCACACTCTGCCAAAAATGCTGCTCCCTGTGTACATGAGCAATCTTTCCAATCTTTCCTGCTCCCACCCTCTGGGAGCAGACTTACAGTTTGCTCTCAATTGGCTGGAGCGCTCAAAGCTCCTGGCAAGCAAAAGTAAACTTCTATTTTCAGAGGGTGGGCACCTCATAAGATAGGGAGCCGGCCCCGGGGTCTGGCAGTCCCCAGGGCCATTAATGGCTCCATGAGGGGGCCAAGCAGCCACCCTCTTTTCAAATGAAAGGGTCAGCCCTGAGGAGGTGGTGGTCCCCGGGGTCAAAAACAGCCTGGAAAGGGAGCCATGTGGCCCCCCCTCCCTGTTTAATATAAAGTATGCCCTGGGGAGGTGGTCGAACCAGGGGCCAAATATGGCCCAGAAGGGGGCCTTCCTCTAGTTCATGTCTTCTGACCCAGGGAGGTAGCAGTCTCCAGGGTGTTTTTAAACATCACAGAGGGGTTTGCACTGCACCCCTCCTTTTATATATACATGCCCTGATGAGTTGGTGGTCCCTGGGGCCTTAGAAAGTCTAATTAGTGGGCTGTGCGCCCCCTCCCCTAATGCAAATAAATAGCCTGGGGAGATGGTTGTCTCAGGACTTAAACTGCCCTTGAGGAGGGCTGCATGCGCTCCCTCCCCTTTTCTTTCATTTAGTCTTGCCCCCAGGACCTGGTCCACCCGGGGGCTAATCATTAACCCCTTCAGTGCCCATGACGAGATAGTCTCGTCATGGAGCGCGGTTGCGCTGTGCCCATGAAATGAATGAAATGAAATGAAATTTATAAACGCGCAACTCAGCCCGAAGGCATCAAGGCGCCTAACAAAAAAATCATACAAAGGCAGATCTAGAGCTAGGGATAGGCTTTGGCAAATAGCCATGTCTTAAGGGCCCTCCTAAAGAGTTGCTTTGAGGGAAGGGATTTTATCTCAGCCGGCAGAGTGTTCCACAATTTAGGAGCCAGGATTGAAAATGCTCTACCACCCCACCTAGCTCTACGAGCACGGGGGACTGCTAACAAGAACTTATTGGCGGAGCGCAGACATCTGGTGGGGGTATATGGGACCAAGAGGTCTCTTAGGCCTCCAGATCTGGTAGTAGCCAGAGCCCCGTAGATCAAACAAAGGGACTTAAAAGAAATTCTAGCTTCGATTGGAAGCCAGTGCAGTGTCTTTCTTGCCGCCGAAGCAGAAGCCCGCTTAGGTAAGTCCAATACGAACTTGGCGGCGGCATTCTGCACCATTTGGAGTCGCATCAACAGACCCTTATTGATGCCTAAATATAGGGCATTACAATAATCAAGTCTTGAGCCTATTAGTGCGACTACAATTTGCTTTCTGGCTTGAAGGGACAAGTAGTGTTTAATCTTCCGCAGGATGTTTAGTAAGCCCCAGCAGGTGGAGATAGTCCTCTTTACTTGCTGGTCCATCCCCAACGAAGGGTCAATCATGACTCCTAAGTTCCTGGCCAGGGTCGTGGGAGTGGGACACACGCCCAGCGAGGAAGGCCATCATTCCGCCGACCAGATATCCTCCTTTCCTCTGAACATCAGAATTTCTGTCTTTTCGCCATTAAGCTTCAATGAATAGCAAACCATCCATTGAGCAACTGCCTCCATACAAGATCTAAAATTGGAAGCAGCGGAGGTGACAGGTTGGGTGAGAGACATCAGTATCTGCGTATCGTCGGCATAGGAGACTACCTCCATCCCAAAAGATCTAATAAGCCTGGCAAGAGGGGTCACATAGATGTTAAAAAGGGTCGGGCTTAATGCCAAACCCTGAGGGACCCCACAGTGCACAGGGAGGGATGGAGATAGAAACTCCCCCAGCTTAACTCTCTGTTCCCTCTCACCGAGAAAGGAGGCCAGCAGACTGAGTGCG
Source organism: Triturus cristatus (assembly GCF_964204655.1). Classification (NCBI taxonomy): domain Eukaryota; kingdom Metazoa; phylum Chordata; class Amphibia; order Caudata; family Salamandridae; genus Triturus; species Triturus cristatus. Next base: position 1,121,794,749 of record NC_140591.1, on the reverse strand, counting down.
GGCCCCTCCACCCCTATCTCCCTCAGCCTAGATGTTAATACTGAGGGAGACAGGGTATCAAACGCAGCGGTAAGATCTAACAGGATAAGGAGAGTGGTCTGGCCCTTATCTACCTAAGCGCGTATGTTGTCAAGCACGATGGTAAGGGCCGACTCCGTACTATGCTCTCTCCGAAAACCATGCTGCGAATGATCCAAAAGGCCAGAGGTTTCCAGAAAGACCGCCAGATGCTGGTTAAGATGGATTTCCAGCATCTTTGCCGGGGCTGGGAGCAGCGAAATGGGGCGAAAGTTTTTTAGAACCCCCGGATCTAATGTCGGTTTTTTTAACAGCGGTTTAACCACCGCTCTTTTCCATTGTAAAGGGAAAAACCCCTCCTCCATTGCCTTATTCATGATAGCTAGTAACGGAGGTAAGAGAGTCTCCTTGCATTGTTTAAGGAGTTTCAAAGGACAGGGGTCCAAAGGGTACCCCGACCTAGTCTTATTCAGGAGGACTTCAAATTCCTGGAGGGAGAGGGGCGGAAAGCTGGACAAACGCCCTGAAAGAGCCCCCTCAGATAAAATTGGCAGTGAGACAGATAGACAAATAGAGGTAGATAGTACTGACCTCTGAAACTCTAGAGCCGAATATATATCCACAATTTTAGATTGAAAAAATTGGGCAACATCATTGCAGACCTGCTGTGAACTAACAACAGGATCCGGCACCTTCAATGATGTGAGTGTATCTACGATCTTAAATAACTCTTTCGGCGAAGAGAGAGAGGAGGTAAGAGAAGTAAAATACTCTTGTTTGGTTCTTATCACCTCCTTCTTATAGGTCATTAGAAGAGTTTTGTGTCTATCCCTCTCACGCCAATCCCAACTAGTCCTCCAGAGACGTTCCTGTCTCCGTAAACCCTGCCTAAGAAGTCTTAATGGTTCCATGAACCAGGGGGCCGAAGGACTTTTTCTCGCGGAATAACGTAATGAGGCTGGAGCCAATTCATCAACCGCTGTCCTAATGACACTGTCCATCCTCGTTACTGCAGATCCAACGTTCTCCTCAGGAGAGATCACCAGGTTGGATTGTATGGGAGCGAGCACGCTATTAGTAATGTTTTTGAGGTTGCGTCTCAATTCCATTTTACTTGGCTCGTTACCCTTACTGCTAGCAGTAGCGATCACGAGTTCTATGGGGATCGCTGAGTGGTCCGAACAAGATAGAGGAATGGGAGCCTCAATGGTCAGCCGACTGTCATTGGAAAAGACCCCATCTAACGTATGGCTCGCCTGATGAGAGGGACCCTTGACTAGCTGTTTCAACCCGCAGCCAGAGAAGATATCCAATAAAGATAGTGTATCAGTTGATTCCATATTTTCCAAATGGAAATTCAGGTCCCCCAGAACAGTAAAATGCTCACGGCCAAAGTGTGCCTCTAAGATGTTAAGCATATGATGGCCAAAATCTGTTCTGGTCCCCGGTGGTCTGTAAATGAGAAGACCTGTAAAAGGTACAACATATGATCCATTAATGGAATACTGAAGGGCCTGAAAGGAGTCTTTCGGTTCAGACAGTGGGGTGACATGACAGGAGAAGCAGTCTCTGTGAAGGATAATAAGCCCTCCGCCCCTACGCCCCACTCTGTCCATCCTCACCAGCGTATAGCCTTCAGGTACCGCCTCTACCAGATCAGGTCCAGAGGAGTCCTTGGCCCAGGTTTCCGTAATGAAAACCCAGGCGGGTTTTCTAGCCAAAACAAAATCTTTAAAAGCAAGAGTATTCTTGATCAGAGATCTCGCATTAATAAGAAACCCCCTATCACTCCTAGTTTTTGGTTTATTACTCAGGCCTAGCAGTGTAGCAACATCAACAGGAGCCGACAGCCAAGTGGAAGACCGGAAGCAGTGACAGCCCGAGAAGTCTGCAACGATTCCGGGTCATTCCTGTAATGGCAGGGCAACTTAGGCGGCTTCAGAGCGATTAAATCTTGCCAAGAATACCTAAGCCCTGTGTACTCACCATCTGCATATCCAGTCTCCCAGCCATCCAGCCCGTCCTTAGCGCGGATAGGCGCAGACGGGCTGGACTCTGGCGTGACTCCGGCGTCACTGCGGCACACACGCCGTGCGCACACGCTGTGCGCCTGCATGTCAGGCCTATATAGAGCTCTAGCGAGTCAACCTGACTGCTAGAGCGCAACTTGTGCTGGTGTCCTAACAACGACCCCTACCTACCCCCAAGATGGCGTCGATATTCCGCGAGAACGAGAGACGCGCTGGGAGGGACCCGCAGAAGTCGCGGTGGGGGACACAATTAAAGTGCAAGTAAGTGGCCAGGAATTTTAAAAACAAGGGAAACGTTTTTAAATTAAATAAACTTAAGAGCAAAAACGGGTGATATTAAAAATATACTAGCACGCCTAAATGCCACAGCGCAGCGCCCAGCAGTAGAAAGCCTTAACAGGCTGACCCACCTTCCAAAGTCCCTTAAGTACTCTGATAGTAGATGCCTCTAGCCAGTCAACCTGACAGCTAGAGCGCAACTTGTGCTGGTGTCCTAACAACGACCCCTACCTACCCCCAAGATGGTGTCGATATTCCCCGAGAGCGAGAGACGCGCTGGGAGGGACCCGCAGATGCCGCGGTGGGGGACACAATTAAAGTGCAAGTAAGTGGCCAGGAATTTTAAAAACAAGGGAAACGTTTTTAAATTAAATAAACTTAAGAGCAAAAACGGGTGATATTAAAAATATACTAGCGCGCCTAAATGCCACAGCGCAGCGCCCAGCAGTAGAAAGCCTTAACAGGCTGACCCACCTTCCAAAGTCCCTTAAGTACTCTGATAGTAGATGCCTCTAGCCAGTCAACCTGACTGCTAGAGCGCAACTTGTGCTGGTGTCCTAACAGCGACCCCTACCTACCCCCAAGATGGCGTCGATATTTCCCGAGAACGAGAGACGCGCTGGGAGGGACCCGCAGAAGCCGCGGTGGGGGACACAATTAAAGTGCATGTAAGTGGCCAGGAATTTTAAAAACAAGGGAAACGTTTTTAAATTAATTAAACTTATGAGCAAAAACGGGTGATATTAAAAATATACTAGCGTGCCTAAATGCCACAGCGCAGCGCCCAGCAGTAGAAAGCCTTAACAGGCTGACCCACCTTCCAAAGTCCCTTAAGTACTCTGATAGTAGATGCCTCTAGCCAGTCAACCTGACTGCTAGAGCACAACTTGTGCTGGTGTCCTAACAACGACCCCTACCTACCCCCAAGATGGCGTCGATATTCCCCGAGAACGAGAGACGCGCTGGGAGGGACCCGCAGAAGCCGCGGTGGGGGACACAATTAAAGTGCAAGTAAGTGGCCAGGAATTTTAAAAACAAGGGAAACGTTTTTAAATTAAATAAACTTAAGAGCAAAAACGGGTGATATTAAAAATATACTAGCGCGCCTAAATGCCACAGCGCAGCGCCCAGCAGTAGAAACCCTATCTCGTTATGAACCCCGCCCGCTAATGAAATGCCCGGCACGGGGGGTGGAAAGGGCGGGGCACTGAAGAGGTTAAACAAGCACAGGAACCCGAGCCAGGTTTTAAAAAAAATATTTAAGTAATAATACTGCAAGCGAGTTAATGAAGTATAAATCTAAGGAGCCCAGAAAATATTAATTTGCAACTAAAACATTGCTCAGTATTGTGAAATATGATTATGCATTTTGACCAGAACTGATTGTAAATGTATATTAAAATACACTCGAAGTGATGAATTGTATGCAGTAGGTAACATGAGATTTAATGTTACAAGATGGCCACCGTAATTGCTTGTTAAAATGCAGTACATGTTGTCCTATTTTGATGGAGGTGGAGCCACAAGTAAATATGTAATGTTGAAACAAATGCAACTGACACGTGAGCTCCGAAACGCGTTAGGCATCTTTTTGATGCCTGTTCAATAAAATGCACGCTGGAGGAATTGGGCCGCTGATAGTCTCTCTTTATGTTGTGACTAGGGGACTATTGGTGCATGTAAAGGGGTTCGCTACCTCGCTGGATTATATATATATATTACCTACTGGCAGTCGCCAGTAGGTAGTTATAGTTAGGACCTATTTTCCATAGGAAATCCGCAACATTCTTTTTGGAATAACATTGGCGCCGATTGATGAATCTTCGCGACATTTTCAAAACTTTTGGCCAGCTCCGATCCGCTCCTATCCTGAAAATTTCACAGTGATTCGTCAAGCGGGGGCCGAGAAAAAAGGGGGGTCCCAAAACGCGTTTTCCCAATGCATTTTTCCATAGGACCTGTTGACGCAGCTACAGCCCAAACTGCTGAACGGAATTACACCAAATTTGGCAAAGAGGTAGTCCTCAGTTCAGACTCGTGCCTTTTGCTTAAATGGTGTAAATCCGTTCAGTAGTTCCTGAGAAAATGAGAGTTAATAGGATAGATATATCTGGGCGGAGCCTAACCACACATCACATCGTGAGATCTGATTGGCTGTCAGAACTTCATCCAAGAAGTGTTGGCAGCCATCTTGGGACCAATATACATGATAGCACCTCATTAAAAAGCATTGCAGTTAATAGAAGGTTTTAAGACTTTAGTTACATTATAAATCATTTGTTGATGGTACCATACTCATTTTAGGAATCGTGTGTTCTAAGGTGATTTTAACATGTGAAAAAGCCTTCTGCTGGGATATCATGAATCATGTTTGAGAGAAAACTATTTTCTCATGCTTTTCCCACAGAGGTTTAGAAGGTGATCTATAAGCTAAACTGAGAGCATATTTTCTGTAAATTCACATTATCTTTCTCAGTCATGTGAGAATGAAGTCTGACATTCTCAGTAAAACATGCACATCCAACAAGGGCAGAGACTGTCAGTTGATTCCTTTGTGTTCTACTGCAGCTTCCCAGAGTGTTCTAAAGAACAACTAGAGCGCTAACTGTCCCACTTATGACAAACGTATCGCACACCTGAAGCCATCTTGATTGGAATAAAGTGGTAACTCTTAAAACATTTAATTGAAAAAGGAACACAATGAGGGGGTTCATTTTGCCATAGAAAGTATGATTAGTGCTGCAGAAAGAAAAATGTTGGCACATTTTGAGTGACTTCTCAAATCCTCTTCTATTGCATTAAAACACTTCTGACATGCAGACTGAAACATGCACTTTCAATACCAGCAGCAGACTCCCCTGGTGAGCTTTAGCTTTACTACAGTGATCTAATAAGCAACTAGAGTGTTAACATTCTGAATTTATGGCAAATGTGTGACACATCTGAATGCCTTCTTGATGGAATCAAAGTAAAAAACTGAAAGTATTTCCTACTGAGGAGACTGTAGTAAATGAGGAAATAAGGAAACTTCATAACAAATAAGTCTCCCAAAATGGCCACCAGAGACAAAAGAGCCCAAATGTAGCCCACATATCACCCAGATGTAGCCCAAGTATAGCCCAATGACAGAATGTCCCAGAGTGTTCTAACGAACAACTAGAGCGCTAACAGTCTTACTTATGACAAAAGTATGGCACACCTGAAGCCATCTTGATTGGAATAAACTGGCAACACTTAAAACATTTACTTTAAAAAGGAACACAATGAGGTGGTTCATTTTGCCATAGAAATTATGATTAGTGCTGAAGAAGGAAAAATTAGGGCACATTTTGAGTGACTTCTCAAATCCTCTTCTATTTCATTACAAAATTCTGATATGCAGACTGAAACATGCACTTTTAATACCAGCAGCAGACTTCCGTGGTGAGCAGTAGCTTTACTACAGTGATCTATTGAGCAACTAGAGTGCTAACATTCACAATTTATGGCAAATGTGTGACATATCTGAATACCTTCTTGATGGAATCAAAGTAAAAAACTGAAATCAATTCCTACTGAGGAGACTGCAGTAAATGAGGAAATTAGGAAACTTCATAACAAATAAATCTCCCAAGATGGCCACCAGAGACAAAAGAGCCCCAATGCAGCACAAATATCATCCAGATGTAGCCCACATGTAGCCCAATGACAGAAGTGTGCAAAACACTTATTTTTTGTGTTTTTGCAGATTTATATAGTGCAGACTTGTCAGGTATTGGAGTGCTTTACATGAGCATTTGTTACATCACACAAAATCAAATTCATTTTGGTTGTAGACATGGGGAGATTAAGTGATTTGACCAGAATCACAGAATGTTGAGCTGAAGCAGAAACTCCAACCTGTTTCCCCAGTTGCAAAGTCTGCAGCTCTGGAAGTAACACCACATCCTCTCCCCTAAGTGCAACATTTAATCAAGTGGTCAACTGGATAAAAAAACATAAAGATTACAAATGATTTAAAAGTTCTTTGTCGCTATTTGAAAATTCAGAAAATATGTCCTCATTTTAGTTTTTTAGAGCACTAACCATATAATTTTGATAGAAATAAGACCCTCTCATATATGTAATTTCTAAAGGAAATGCTCTAGGTATTACAGTTTTGATTACATCAAGATGACGTCAGGCGTTCCACAATTTTGTAATAAATATAAAATGTTAGCAATCTAGTTGTTCATTGGGATACTGTTGAGAGGCAGAGGCCAGGGGCACAGACTCATAAAATTGAAGGCAGGTAGGAGAGTGCAGAGGCAACAATTGGACCACACTGGGCAGGCAGGAAGGGCAGTGGCAGCACAACAGACTGTGGAGGGCAGTGGAAAGGGGGGCAGGGGCAACAAACCAACAATACAGGACTGGCAAGAGAGGCTGTGGCAATATATTAGACCATTGTGGGCAGAAGGAAGAGGCAGTGGTAGTACAACCATACATGCCAACAGACCAGTTTCAGCCAGGAAACGTCCAATGTTTTCAAGCTCAAATGGGCTTTATTTGATCTGTCTCCTGTCTACAATCTCCTCTTTTTCAATGTAACTCAAAGGGGAAAATCAACACCCCAGGTTTTTTTCAAAATCTCCCTCTTACCAAGTTCAAAATGTTCGCCAGTATGGTACATTGGATCATGGTAGGCAGGAGGAATTGGGGTAGGGACATGGACTCGGATAACAGAGGACAGGAGAGACATGGAGAGGTGCACCAAACTGACCCTACAGGTCAGGCATCAGGGTTTGCAGCAGCACAATACACCACACAGGGCATGCGGGACGGGAGTGCAGCACAACAATCCATAGAAAGCAATAGGGAGGGGACAGGGCCATGCACATGGACAACAGAGAACAGAGGGGAAAGAGGCAATGGTAGTTAGCTGACCACAAAGGACAGACAGGAGAGAAAGCTGCAGCATAACAGACCATAAAGGGCAGGAGGGACGGATCAGGGGCATTACAATGGAACAGACAAGCCAGGAGGGAGGCAATAGGGGTCTGCACATGGAAACAGAGGGCTGGGGGCAAGGGGGCAGGGCAGGAGCAGCAAGATGACCATGGAGGTCAGGCAGAATGGGCACTAGAAACAAGACACACCATTGAGAACAACACTGAGACTATGATAGCATACACACAGACCATGGAGGGAAAGTGGAGGGGATCAGGGGCAGCTAGCTGACCACACAGGGAAGGTGGGAGGGGCTATGGCAGCACAGAAGACAATGCATGGCAAGTGGGAGGGTTAGTGGCAGCACAATGGCTATGATGGGCAAGAAGGAGGGTGCAGGGGTATGCACAAAGGACCATGGAGGATAGAAGGGAGAGTCAGGACCTGCGCACAGACAGGAGAGTTCAGGGGAAGTGGCCTCACAACAGACCGCGTGGGGCAGGCAGGAGGAGCAGTTGCAGCACAACAGACCAGGGAGGGCAGAAGGGTGTGGCAGTAAAATTGACCATGGAGGACAAGAGGAAGGAGATAGGGGCATGGCATGTGGACAGGCAGGGTGGAGGTGGCAGGCACAGGTTACAGTCATCTGACAATGCTAGGCAGGTGGGAGGGGAGTGACAGCTCAACAGAACACTCAGAGTAGATAGGAGTGGCAAGTCCATGGAACATGGTGGGCAAAAAGGATGGAGCAGGGGCATGCACAAAGACATCGGAGGGCACGGGGAAGGAGAATAGGGGCAGCAAGCTAAGCACAGAGGCTAAGCAGGAGGTCAATGATGGGCCATAGAATTGGGCAAGGAGGGCAGGAGGAGTGGACTGGTACATCATGCTAAATGGAGGGCAGTGGCAGCACATCAGACCATGCATGGCAGGAGGGAGGAGGCTAGTCCATGGATTCAGACAACAGAGGATAGGGAGGAGGTGGATGGGGCAGCAAGCTAACTGTTCAGAGAAGGTGGGTATTAGGAACTTTATTGTTTTTAAAATGTGTGTCTGTGCGAACTACTTAAAATATGAACAAGTATGCAGCATAATCTCACTTTTATTCAGGAAGAAGAGGACGTTTGTGACTGTGAATCCGGGCTCACTTGGTAGAAACACCCCCTGACCCTCCACCCCATCGCAAAATGTAATGCTCGTGAAAAGTGTTATATAGAACATAGTCCTGAGAGCATGATTGAAAATGAAAACTAGATATAGTATATGGTATAAACTATGCACCACAAAGTGTGATATAAGATGAACCGGGGTGTGAAATATAATGTGCAATACACTGTGCGCAATGACAGATTCATTGGAGAGCGCGATATAGCACAGGCACTAGCGCGTGCTATGCGATATGCGCCTTGGAGTGTAATATGCACAGGGCAGTGTTGTGTAACCTAACTAGTCTCTAAAGTTGTAATGTAAAATATGTGCTGGGGAGTGTAACATTGCATATGCACTGTGACAAAGATATGGATCCCAGATTGTAATATGTATGGCATAGCGCTGTGTGTTATAACATAGGCATCGAGGAAGGCACGTAAGATGGGGTAATATAACCCGTGCGAAGGCAAGTGTGGCATGACATATTCACGGGGTGGTGTTACAGTGCACATGGGCTAGAGAGTGTCATAGCATACGCACTAGCTGGTGGAATACAACACAGAGGTGTGTGGCACTCGGCAGGCACTGGTGAGTGTAACACAGCATTGGGCTCAGCCAGGAGCATGCTGTGACTCTCAAGTGAGGTTCGTCTCCTTTCCAGAGGGTAAAATAAAAAGTATTACACATCCGGCGGTGGATGTGTGTTTTATAAACCGTGAGGGGGGTTTCTTGCATAGTTTGGTCGAATTTTTGTCGAATCCCCTTTGAATGGCTTGGTATGTGTGTGTATTAAATGTGCCCGTCAATAGCTACCCATGTTTGTATAAATAAACGACAAGGGTGTCTACTTGCAGAGTACCCACCGGCGGGGGTGCCGGGATTAGGCACAGTAGGGCATCATACACGTCAGAGCTTCACTAGCGGTGTAAATACATTCCACGTGGATTCATTGTATGCATAGTCGCCTTTAAATGAATATCACGCAAATCGTCATGGTGATAGGTACATATGGTTTGTCCAGCATGTCCTAGGTGTTTCTATAAATATATTTTTTTTTTAAATAATAAAAAACGAAGGCCGGCCCCGGGGGATGGGGTCCCCGGGGCCATAAGTGGCCTGAGGAGGGGGGCAACGTAGCCCCCTCCTAAAGAATTAAAAAAAAAAAACAAGGTCATGACCCGGGGGTTGGGGTCCCCGGGCCGATTAAGGCCTTGGGAGGGGGTCCACGCGGCCCCCTTCCAAATTTATTTTTTGCAACAATAAAACATTAGGGTGCAGGCCCTGGGGGATGGGGTCCCCAGGGCCAATAAATTAGAAAAAGAAGGGGGGCCACACAGCCCTCCTTCTTAAAAAAATAAAATAAAAAATAGACTGGCATCGCGCCGGAGGCCACGCCCCCTCCTTGCAGCACTCTGCAAACGCGCCCCCTGGCCAGTTGTAAGTTGGGGAATTAATTCCCCTTCAATACTGAAGGTCCCTGAGGGCCAACTAGCCCAACAGGTATCTCCAGTATGCGCCAGGGAGCTGCGTTGCAGACAGGTGTTCTGAGGCCACGCCCCTTTTTACACCTCTAAGCAACGCAGCTCTGTGGCACTTACTGGAGGTACCTAGTGGGCTACTTTGACCCTAGGGACCCTTAGGATTCAAGGGGACTTAATCTCTCAACTTAGAACGGCCACAGGGTGCGTTTACATAGTGGTGAAGGGAGGGGACGGGGCTGAGGTGACGTGTGCAAACACGCCCTGTGGCGCATTTTAAGTTGGGGAAATAATTCCCTTTCAATCCTGAGGGACCCTGGGGGCCAACTAGCCCACCAGGTGCTTCCAGTAAGCGCCACTGCTCTGCGTTGCAGAGAGGTGGTGCAGGCCGTGCCCCTTTTTACACCACTCTGCAATGGTGCTTACTGGACGTACCTAGTGGGCTAGTTTGCCCCTAGGGACCCTCAGGATTCAAGGGGACTTAATCTCCCAACTTAAAATGGCCACAGGGCGTGTTCACGCAGTGGGGAAGGGAGGGGACGGGCCTGAGGTGACGTGACGGTGATGACATCTCAAATGACATCACTGATGACATCACTGATGACATCATCCTTGTGATAGACTGGCAGACCTCCTCTCCCCCTAATATAACCTTTGATGTCATGAGTGATGTCACCTGCCATGTCATGAGTGATGTAATATGTGACGTCATCAGCAGTGCATTGCGGGCGCGCGAGTTATAGTTAGCTGAACTAACTATAACGGGGGAATTTCAATGGTTTTGTACGAGTGAAAAGTCCAGCTAACTATAACGCCCCTGAAACCTATGGTTTTTTCAGTGAATTTCTAAGGTTTTTTAAATGCTAATTCCTAACTATAACGTGCCTGAAACCTATGGTTTTTTCAGTGAATTTCAAAGGTTTTTTAAATGCTAATTTCTAACTATGCCTACAGAGATATGACATGTGAAGAAAGAAGAAAAAACGCACAGAAAGAAAAAAAAGAAATGCAGAAAGAAGCAACAGAAGTCCTCAAAGACGAAGAAAAGTGCAGGAAGAAGGATAACATGCAGAAAGAACAAACAGAAGAGCAGAAAGAAGCCTTGTTGCAAAATCATCCTGTACCCTCAACTTTTTCAGACGGATACTGGTGGTAACTGAGTCTGACTAACCAGTCCTAGAGCCAGTGCTATGTTAAAAGACACTCAGAATACAGTGAAAACACCTACATACACTAGGGAACACTATGCATTGGGGTCCCCCTGTGATCAGCATGACCTCCTCTGTAAGCCCCTAGTATATAATAGGGCAGGGGATTAAAACTACCTCTTAAAACGCGCCACAGGGCGTGTTTGCACACGTCACCTCAGGCCCCGTCCCCTCACTTCCCCACAGTGTAAACACGCCCTGTGGCCGTTTTAAGATGGGAGATTAAGTCCCCTTGAATCCTGAGGGTCCCTAGGGTCAACTAGACCACTAGGTACCTCCAGTAAGCGCCACAGAGCTGCGTTGCAGAGAGATGTAAAAAGGGGCACGGCCTAGACCACCTCTCTGCAACGCAGCGCAGTGGCGCTTACTGGAAGCACCTGGTGGGCTAGTTGGCCCCCAGGGTCCCTCAGGATTGAAGGGGAATTATTTACCCAACTTAAAACGCGCCACAGGGCTTGTTTGCACACGTTAACTCAGGCCCCGTCCCCTCCCTTCACCACTGTGTAAACACGCCCTGTGGCCGTTTTTAGTTGGGAGATTAAGTTCATTTGAATCCTGAGGGTCCCTAGGCTCCAACTAGCCCACTACTTACCTCCAGTAAGCGTCGCAGAGCTGCGTTGCAGAGAGGTGTAAAAAGTGGCACAGCCTGGACCACCTCTCTGCAATGCAGCTCAGTGGTGCTTACTGGAAGCACCTGGTGGACTAGTTAGCCCCCAGGGGCCCTCAGGATTGAAAGAATTTATTTCCCCAACTTAAAACGTGCCATAGGGCGTGTTTGCACACATCACCTCAGGCCCCATCCCCTCCCTTCCCCACTGTGTAAACACGCCCTGTGGCTGTTTTTTAAGTTGGGAGATTAAGTCCCCTTGAATCCTGACGATCCCTAGGGGCAAAATAGCCCACTAGGTACGTCCAGTAAGCGCCATTGCAGAGAGGTGTAGGGGCACGGCCTGCACCACCTCTCTGCAACGCAGAGTAGTGGCACTTACTGGAAGCACCTGGTGGGCTAGTTGGCCCCCAGGGTCCCTCAGGATTCAAGGGGACTTAATCTCCCAACTTAAAAAACAGCCACAGGGCATGTTTGCACACGTCACCTCAGGCCCCGTCCCCTCCCTTCACCACTGTGTAAACGTGCCCTGTGGCCGTTCTAAGTTGAGAGATTAAGTCCCCTTGAATCCTAAGGGTCCCTAAGATCAAACTAGCCCACTAGGTACCTCCAGTAAGCGCCACAGAGCTGCGTTACATAGAGGTGTAAAAAGGGGCGTGGCCTCGGAACACCTGTCTGCAACCCAGCTCCCTGGCGCATACTGGAGATACCTGTTGGGCTAGATGGCCCTCAGGGACCCTCAGTATTGAAGGGGAATTAATTCCCCTACTTACAACTGGCCAGGGGGCGCGTTTGCAGAGCGCTGCAAGGAGGGGGCGTGGCCTCCGGCGCGATGCCGGTCTTTTATTTATTTAATTTTTTTAAGAAGGAGGGCTGTGTGGCCCCCCTTCTTTTTCTAATTTATTGGCCCTGGGGACCCCATCCCCCAGGGCCTGCACCCTAATTTTTTTTGTTTGTTGCAAAAAATTAATTTGGAAGGGGGCCGCGTGGCCCCCCTCCCAAGGCCTTTATCGACCCCGGGCACCCCAACCCCCGGGTCATGGCCTTTTTATTAAAAATTCTTTAGGAGGGGGGCTGCGTTGCCCCCCTCCTCAGGCCACTTATGGCCCCGGGGACCCCATCCCCCGGGGCCGGCCTTTGTTTTTTATTATTTAAAAAAAATATATATTTATAGAAACACCTAGGACATGCTGGACAAACCGTATGTACCTATCACCATGATGATTTGCGTGATATTCATTAAAAGGCGACTATGCATACAATTAATCCACGTGGAATGTATTTACACCGCTAGTGAAGCTCTGGCATGCCCTCCAATGTCTTTGTGCATGCCCCTGCTCCATCCTTTTTTCCCACCATGTTCCATTGACCTGCCACTCCTATCTACTCTGAGTGTTCTGTTGAGCTGCCACTCCCCTCCCACCTGCCTAGCATTGTCAGATGACTGTAACCTGTCCCTGCCACCTCCACCCTGCCTGTCCACATGCCATGCCCCTATCCCCTTCCTCCTGATCTCCATGGTCCATTTTACTGCCACACCTTTCTGCCCTCCCTGGTCTGTTGTGCTGCAACTGCTCCTCCTGCCTGCCCCGCGCGGTCTGTTGTGAGGCCCCTTCCCCTGAACTCTCTTGTCTGTTCCCAGGTCCTGACCCTCCCTTCTGTCCTCCATGGTCCTTTGTGCATGCTCCTGCACCCTCCTTCTTACCAATCATAGCCATTGTACTGCCACTAACTCTGCCGCTTGCCATGCATGGTCTTCTGTGCTGCCATGGCCCCTCCCACCTTCCCTGTGTGGTCAGCTAGCTGCCCCTGACCCCCTCCCACCTTCCCTCCATGGTCTGTGTGTATGCCATCATAGTCTCACTGTTGCTCTCCACGGTGTGTCTTGTTTCTAGTGCCCATCCTGCCTGACCTCCATGATCATCCTGCTGCTCCTGCCCTGCCCCCTTTCCCCCAGCCCTCTGTTTCCATGTGCAGACCCCTATTCCCTCCCTCCTGGCTTGTCTGTTCCATTGTAATGCCCCTGATCCGCCCCCCCCCCTGCCGTTTATGGTCTGTTATGCTGCAGCTTTCTCTCCTGCCTGTCCATTATGGGCAGCTAGCTACCATTGCCTCTTTCCCCTCTGTTCTCTGTTGTCCATGTGCATGGTCCTGTCCCCTCCCTATTGCTTTCTATGGATTGTTGTGCTGCACTCCTGTCCTGCATGCGCTGTGTGGTGTATTGTGCTGCTGCAAACCCTGATGCCTGCCCTGTAGGGTTAGTTTGGTGCACCTCTCCATGTCCCTCCTGTCCTCTGTTATCCGAGTCAATGTCCCAACCACAATTCCTCCTGCCTACCATGATCCAATGTACCATACTTGCGAACATATTGAACTTGGTAAGAGGGAGATTTTGAAAAAAACCTGGGGTATTGATTTTCCCCTTTGAGTTACATTGAAAAAGAGGAGATTGTAGACAGGAGACAGATCAAATAAAGCCCATTTGAGCTTAAAAACATTGGACGTTTCCTGGCTGAAACTGGTCTGTTGGCATGTATGGTTGTACTACCACTGCCTCTTCCTTCTGCCCACAATGGTCTATTATATTGCCATAGCCTCTCTTGCCAGTCCTGTATTGTTGGTTTGTTGCCCCTGCCCCCCTTTCCACTGCCCTCCATAGTCTGTTGTGCTGCCACTGCCCTTCCTGCCTGCCCAGTGTGGTCAAATTGTTGCCTCTGCACTCTCCTACCTGCCTTCAATTTTCAGAGTCCGTGCCCCTGGCCTCTGCCTCTCAACAGTATCCCAATGAACAACTAGATTGTTAACATTCTATATTTATTACAAAAGTGTGGAACGCCTGACGTCATCTTGATGTAATCAAAACTGTAATACCTAGAGTATTTCCTTTAGAAATTTCATATATGAGAGGGTCTTATTTGCATCAAAATTATGGTTAGTGCTCTAAAAAACTAAAATGAGGACATATTTTCTGAGTTTTCAAATAGCGACAAGGAACTTTTAAATTATTTGTAATCTTTATGTTTTTTTATCCAGTTGACCACTTGATTAAATGTTGCACCTAGGGGAGAGGATGTGGTGTTACTTCCAGAGCTGCAGACTTTGCAACATGGGAACCAGGTTGGAGTTTCTGCTTCAGCTCAACATTCTGTGATTCTGGTCAAATCACTTAATCTCCCCATGTCTACAACCAAAATGAATTTGATCTTGTGTGATGTAACCAATGCTCATGTAAAGCACTCTAATACCTGACAAGTCTGCACTATAAAAAACTGCAAATACACAAACAATAAGTGTTTTGCACACTTCTGTCATTGGGCTACATGTGGGCTACATCTGGGTGATATTTTTGCTGCATTTGGGCTCTTTTGTCTGTGGTGGCCATCTTGGGAGATTTATTTTTTATGAAGTTTCCTAATTTCCTCATTTACTGCAGTCTCCTCAGTAGGAAATGCTTTCAGTTTTTTACTTTGATTCCATCAAGAAGGTATTCAGATATGTCACACATTTTCCATAAATTCTGAATGTTAGCACTCTAGTTGCTCATTAGATCACTGTAGTAAAGCTACTGCTCACCACGGAAGTCTGCTGCTAGTATTAGAAGTGCATGTTTCAGTCTGCATATCAGAATTTTTTAATGAAATAGAAGAGGATTTGAGAAGTCACTCAAAATGTGCCCTAATTTTTCTTTCTTCAGCACTAATCATAATTTCTAAGGCAAAATGAACCCCCTCATTGTGTTCCTTTTTAAATTAAATGTTTTAAGTGTTACCAGTTTATTCCAATCAAGATGGCTTCAGGTGTGCCATACTTTTGTCATAAGAAAGACAGTATGTGCTCTAGTTGTTCTTAAGAACACTCTGGGACATTCTGTCATTGGGCTATACTTGGGCTACATCTGGGTGATATTTGGGCTACATTTGGGCTCTTTTGTCTCTGGTGGCCATCTTGGGAGATTTATTTGTTATGAAGTTTCCTAATTTCCTCATTTACTGCAGTCTCCTCAGTGGGAATACTTTCAGTTTTTTATTTTGGTTCCATCAAGAAGGCATTCAGATGTGTCACACATTTCCCATAAATTCTGAATGTTAGCACTCTAGTTGCTCATTAGATCACTGTAGTAAAACTACTGCTCACCAGGGAAGTCTGCTGCTGGTATTCAAAGTGCATGTTTCAGTCTGCATGTCAGAATTTTTTTATGAAATAGAAGAGGATTTGAGAAGTCAAAATGTGCCCTAATTTTTCTTTCTGCAGCACTAATCATAATTTCTATGGCAAAATGAACCCCCTCATTTTGTTCCTTTGTAAATTAAATGTTTTAAGTGTTGCCACTTTATTCCATTCAAGATGGCTTCAGGTGTGCCATACTTTTGTCATAAGTAAGCCTGTTAGCGCTCTAGTTGTTCGTTAGAACACTCTGGGACATTCTGTCATTGGGCTATACTTGGGCTACATCTGGGTGATATTTGGGCTACATTTGGGCTCTTTTGTCTCTGGTGGCCATTTTGGGAGACTTATTTGTTATGAAGTTTCCTTATTTCCTCATTTACTACAGTCTCCTCAGTAGGAAATACTTTCAGTTTTTTACTTTGATTCCATCAAGAAGGCATTCAGATGTGTCACACATTTGCCATAAATTCAGAATGTTAGCACTCTAGTTGCTTATTAGATCACTGTAGTAAAGCTTCTGCTCACCAGGGAAGTCTGCTGCTGGTATTGAAAGTGCATGTTTCAGTCTGCATGTCAAAATTTTTTAATGAAATAGAAGAGGATTTGAGATTTCACTCAAAATGTGCCCTAATTTTTATTTCTGCAGCACTAATCATACTTTCTATGGCAAAATGAACCCCCTCATTTTGTTTCTTTTTAAATTAAGTGTTTTAAGAGCTACCACTTTATTCCAACCAAGATGGTTTCAGGTGTGCCATACGTTTGTCATAAGTAGGACTGTTAGCGCTCTAGTTGTTCTTTAGAACACTCTGGGAAGCTGCAGTAGAACACAAAGGAATCAACTGACAGTCTCTGCCCTTGTTGTATGTACATGTTCTACTGAGAATGTCAGACTTCATTCTCCCATGACTGAGAAAGATAATGTGAATTTACAGAAAATATGCACTCAGTTTAGCTTATAGATCACCTTACAAACCTCTGTGGGAAAAGCATGAGAAAATAGTTTTCTCTCAAACATGATTCATGATATCACAGCAGAAGGCTTTTTCACATGGTAAAATCACCTTAGAACACACCACAATTCCTAAAATGAGTATGGTACCATCAACAAATGATTTATAATGTAACTAAAGTCTTAAAACCTTCTATTAACTGCAATGCTTTTTAATGAGGTGCTATCATGTATATTGGTCCCAAGATGGGTGCCAACACTTCTTGGATGAAGTGCTGACAACCAATCAGATCTCACGATGAGATTTGTGGTTAGGCTCCGCCCAGATATATATGTGATTTTACTTTTGATTTTCTCAGGAACTACTGAACGGATTTACACCATTTAAGCAAAAGGCACAAGTCTGAACTGAGGACGACCTCTTTGCCAAATTTGGTGTAATTCCGTTCAGCACTTCGGGCTGTAGCTGCGTCAACAGGTCCTATGGTAAAATGCATGGGGAACCCCCCTTTTTTCTCAGCCCCCGCTTGACGAATCACCGTGAAATTTTCAGGATAGGAGCGGACCAGAGCTGGCCAAAAGTTTGGAAAATTTTGCGAAGATTCATCAATCGACGCCAACGTTATTCCAAATAGAATGTTGCAGATTTCCTATGGAAAATAGGTCCTAACTATGACTACCGCTTGGCCCCTCTCCCAGGCCACTCCTGGCCCCGGGTACCCCATCCCCCGGGAAATGGCCTCTCCATTGGGGACCTTGGGGGGACCACCAATTCCCCCACGGTCCCTGCCGGCCCCCCGCCTCCTGCGAGAGCCGGCATTGCTTTTCCCAAATGATGAGGGCGGTGTCCTATGCGCCTTCAATTGCCAAAGCCTCTGAAGAGAGGTGGGGACACTTCGAAACGCGTCAGGCATTCATGGCAAATTTAACTGCTTAAAGCTATTGTTGTGCTGGCGGGCTGTATACCATAAAGGCTCTTCATAAGCATGTTGCCGTTTGAGTGCTCCTTGTAAGTTGGGTACTTTGGAGCTTGGAGATATATCTCCAAGCTCCAAAGTACCCAACTTACAAGGAGCACTCAAACGGCAACATGCTTATGAAGAGCCTTTATGGTATACAGCCCGCCAGCACAACAATAGCTTTAAGCAGTTAAATTTGCCATGAATGCCTGACGCGTTTCGAAGTGTCCCCACCTCTCTTCAGAGGCTTTGGCAATTGAAGGCGCATAGGACACCCCCCTCATCATTTGGGAAAAGCAATGCCGGCTCTCGCAGGAGGCGGGGGGCCGGCAGGGACCGTGGGGGAATTGGTGGTCCCCCCAAGGTCCCCAATGGAGAGGCCATTTCCCGGGGGATGGGGTACCCGGGGCCAGGAGTGGCCTGGGAGAGGGGCCAAGCGGCCCCCCTCCCCTCCCAAAAGAAAAGGAAAGGCCGGCCCCAGGGGTGGGGTCCCTGGGGCCATAAATGGCCTGAGGAGGGGGGCCACGCGGCTCACCTCCAAATATATATATAAAAAATAAAAAATACAGCCCATGCCCCGGGGATAGGAAAAGAAAGGAAGGGGGGCCACACAGCCCCCCTTCTAAAAAAGAAATTTTAAAAAAAGCCAGCATCGTGCTGGAGGCCCTGCCCCCTCCCAGGATCACTGCAAACGCGCCCTGTGGCGCGTTTTAAGTTGGGGAATTCATTCCCCTTTAATCCTGAGGGTCCCTGGGGGCCAACTAGCTCACCAGGCACCTCCAGTAAGCGCCACAGGGCTGCGTTGCAGAGAGGTGGTCCTAGGCTACTCCCCTTTTTACAGTTCTCTGCAACACAGCTCTGTGGCGCTTACTGGAGGTACCCGGTGGGCTAGTTGGACCCTAGGGACCCTCAGTATTCAAGAGGACTTAATCCCCCAACTAAAAACGCGCCATGGGGCGCATTTGCACACTTGTCCCATGAGGCCCCGCCGCCTGCCTTTACCACTGTGCAAACGCGCCTGTGGCATGTTTTAAATTGGTTGATTAAGTCCCCTTGAATCCTGAGGGTCCCTGGGGGCCAACTAGCCCACCAGGTACTTCAAGTAAGCGCCAGGGAACTGCCTTGCAGAGAGGTGGTCCAAGTCCATGCCCCCTTTTTACACCACCCTGCAACGCAGCTCTGTGGCGCTTACTGGAGGTAGCTGGTGGGCTAGTTGGTCCCCAGGGACCCTTAGGACTCAAGGGGATTTAATCCCCCAATTTACAATGCACCAGGGGGCGTGTTTGCATAGTGGTGAAGGCAGGGGGCGGGCCTGTGTGACAAGTGTGCAAACGCGCCCTGCTGCGCATTTTAAGTTGGGAGTCCCCTTGAATCCTGAGGGTCCCGGGGGGCCAACTAGCCCACCAGGTACGTCCAATAAGCACCACAGAGTTGTGTTGCAGAGAGCTGTAAAAAGGGGCGTGGCCTCAGACCACCTCTCTGCAACACGGCTTTGTGGCACTTACTGGAGGTACCTGGTAGGCTAGTTGGCCCCAGGGACACTCAGGATTCAAGCGGAATTAATCCCCCAACTTAAAACCCACCAGGAAGCGCATTTGCAGAGTGATGAAGAGAGGGGGCGGGGCCTGATGTGACGTGTGTAATTATCCAATCACTCTGCCAAAACCCAAGCACTTATAATGTTACCATGCACTCTCCTTGCAGTACTCTAATCATCCAATCAGTACCCATCTACTCATGCAATGACCCAATCACTCACCGTGCACTCCTCCAGTCAGTCAGCCACTACTATGTACTAATCTAAACACTCTGCCAATACCCAAGCACTTATAAATTCACTCAGGCACTCTCCTTGCAGTATGCTAATGTTGCAGTCAGTAGCTATGTACTCATGCAATGATCCAGGCACTAACTGATCACTGCTACAATCCCCTATGCACTACCCATGCAGACCTCTAACTACCTACACAGTACTGATTCACTCCTGCAATTACCCAGGTAGTACCCATGCACTCCAGCAATCCCCCTGTCACTACTCATGCACTCCTCCAATCACCCATCCAGCATCATGTACTTATCCAATCACTCTGCCAAAACCCAAGCAGTTATAAAATCACCATGCACTGTCCTTGCAGCACTCTAATCATCCTGTCACTACCCATGTACTCATGCAATGACCCAGGCACTAACTCATGGCAAATACAGAGGAGGTCATTCTAATCACAGGGGTACCCCAACGCATACTGTTCCCTAGGTGTTTTCACTGTATTCTAAGTGTCTTTCAGCATAGCACTGGCTCTAGGCCTGGTTAGTCAGAGTCAGTTATCACCAGTACCCATCAGCAAACAGTTGGGGGCATAGGAGGACATTCTGCTCCTCTGTTGGTTCTTTCTGCACATCTCTTGCTTCTTCCTGCACTTTTCATTGTCTTTATAGACTTCTGTTGCCTCATTCTGCATTTGTCTTGCTTCTTTCCGTGCTTTTCTTCCAATTTCTTCACATGTCTTACCTTTGTAGTCGTAGTTAGAAATTAGCATTTAAAAAACCTATGAAATTCACTGAAAAACCATAGGTTTCATGGACGTGATAGTTAGAAATAAGCATCTAAAAAACCTTAGAAATTCACTGAAAAAAACCACAGGTTTCAGGGACGTTATAGTTAGTTGGACATTTCACTTGAACAAAACCAGAGAAATTCGGCCGTTATAGTTAGTTCAGCTAACTATAACTCGCATGTGAGAAGGTGGCCTGATATATGCTGTCCACTAGTTCTAGTGGGCACCTTGTATCAGTCCAAACAACCCCTTATGGTGAATGGTTAAAGACAACCTTATGTGAAAGCTATCCTAGTGGTAGCTATGGAGAGCAGCCTTCAGGCTAAATATTGAAGGAATGTAAAGCAGCTTGTTTTACCAGTCTATAATCTCTTGAATGATCAAATGAAAAGACAACCACACCAGGTATATATTCAAAATATATGTATTTAAGGTTGAACACACCCCTCTAGTCTCTTTATGAGACTGGAGTTCAAAGTACTTTAGGTACAAGTGATCAAGCATCAGTAAAAGCCCAAATACACGTTTGGGCCCTATGGGCGTACCAAACCATATACTAAAAAAGTGGTATAAGAACCACGACTGGAATAGGCACTAGGCCTAATGCCTCTAGAATCGCTGGGACCCCAAGGAACCACCCAAGGTAGTGACACAGGGGACCCACGGGAGCCATATGCAGTGTGAAAACACAACCGCAGGTTCCTATTAACTTCTAAGGGGAATGTCGCGGTTGGAATTTTAAAGATTAGGGACACTTCTAATCGAGTCAGGACCAAACCCTTTTGGCCTTAAGAAGTTCTAGGGCTAGCACACACGAGAGTACCGGAGTACTCGAGTTACCTCACCCAGGGAAGCCGGGTGCATAGGTGTCTTTTGGTGTCGGGTCACGTCGTCGATTCCAATGGAAGCCTGCAAAGAACTGCTGCTGCCGTGAAGAGGAGAAGTGTCCGGTGAGATCCAAGCCTGGATCTAGGATGTAAGGAACCTGAAAGCAGAGGGGACAGAGTCTGGGTCACTTGCCAGTGACCTAGGGCAGGATGGACCAATGCCCACAGATGTCGGGTGCTTCAGGTGAGTTGATGGATGTCTTGACTCTTCAGCCACGAGGTCCAGGAGGTGTCGACGAAGTCCACAAGCCAGATTCGAGCTGTCCCACGAAGTCTGTCGAGTGCTGTGGTGTCAGCGACCAGAAAGGATCCAACAAGCCTTTGCAACGGCAAGTCACAGGAATGCAGAGAAAGGACTGCGGTGCAGACCAGCAAGGTCTGAGGGACTCCCCCAGCGACGGTAAGTCAGGGCATGTCTGGAGCAACCAGGAACGCCCAATCAGAAAAGGAGTTGCCTTTGTGGGTACCTGCTAGCCAACGGGCTAGTGATCGCGAAGGAGCCTTGAGCGGTCGCACTTGAAGCTGGCCCACGGGTCACTCGTGGAGTGGAGGACAACAATCTTCGGTGAAGGAGGTGCTTAAGGCTGGGGCTACTCGGAGCCCAAAGCACAACTTCGAGAATGACCAGGAAGATAGTGTTGCTGCAAAAGTTCACGGTGTCTAGGGGTCATGGTTCCACGTCACCCTCGATAGCCACAGGCCTCAGCTTTGCTGTCGACTCAGGGTAGCCTCGGGAAAGTCTG
Source organism: Triturus cristatus (assembly GCF_964204655.1). Classification (NCBI taxonomy): domain Eukaryota; kingdom Metazoa; phylum Chordata; class Amphibia; order Caudata; family Salamandridae; genus Triturus; species Triturus cristatus. Next base: position 1,121,772,809 of record NC_140591.1, on the reverse strand, counting down.
GAAATCCACCTCTGGGGATGCATAGACTTTGGCGTCTGACGGGAGCTTCAGAATTGCAGACCAGTCAGTTGCTTCTTGACCCCAAGGGAGATTTCTTCCGTCTTCTAGTAGTGATAGAAAGTCGAAAGTCCAGGATATATGTTGCAGAGGTTCGTCCAGGGTAATCTAAAGTCCTAGGGACTGGATTCCTATACTTATACTAAGTTTAGGGGATGGACTAACTCTAAGGCCCCACCTATGGGTGGACCTGGGGTGGGGATGGTTACACCGATTCCCCTTTGTCCAGTTTCATGCCAGAGCAGGGGCTGAGTGCCCTTGTCTGCCTGTCTGGGGAGGTGGTTACACCTCCCTGTGACAGGAAACCTATTGTCCAGGCCTCCCCTGCCAGAGTTTCCCTCAGCAGCTGGAGGCCAGACCCGTGTCTGTGGCAGTGGCATCCATTTTGTGATGCCAGGGCTTTGGAAAGTTTTAACTGGGTTAAGCCAGTGTGAACATGTCTCTCCCTCTAGAAGGGTGGAATGCTACCCCCGCCGCCTGGACTGGTGGGGGGGAATATTCCAAAGCGTTTGACACCAAACACGACATGTTTTGATGCAGCCATTCCACAGTTAGCATTTACCGCGAGGTTATAATGCACTTAAAAGTATATGGTATGGCTGTATCACAGAACAGCCATAAGGAAGTATTTCCAAAAGCTGCAGAGGGGCTCAGCTCATGCTTGGGCACCCTCTCACATAAAACCAAGCACTCTGCCTTCAGGATTGTCAAGGCCTGCCATAGGAGTGGCATATAGGTTTATATGTGTCTGTTTAAGGTAGTGATATAGGTAGCCTATACCACAGTAAGGGATGCAAGCACACCCTTACCCAGGCTGCAGTAGCAGATCTGTAGTGTCACTTTGGCGTGCTTCCAAGGGGTGGCATAATTCATGCTGCAGACCCTGGTAGGCCTCTGAGGTACCTATGCCCTAGGTATATAGTATACCATATACTAGGGGCTTATAAGGCACTCCAGAATCCAATTAGATATGTACCTAATGTACATGGAAACCATTCTAGAGAGGAAGCAGCTAGGCTGTAGTCCTGATATGCAGTGCCACAGCCAGACTAAGGTCGAAAAACAGTGAAACACCAGCAAAAAGTGGGGGTACCCATGTGAAGCAGATCCTACTCTCCTACACCCCCCCCCCCCCCAAACACAGGGACATTAAACTAACCTTGACCAGTTGAGTCTTCATGTTCTAAGTGGAAATACCTAGAGAGTTCATCTGCATTGGCATGATTACTCCCAGGTTTATGTTCCACTGTAAAGTCCATCCCCTGTAGGGAAATGGACCACCTAAGCAGTTTGGGATTTTCACCCTTCATTTGTTTTAGCCATAAGAGGGGCTTATGGTCTGTCTGAACAAGGAAGTGAGTACCAAACAAGTATGGCCTCAACTTCTTCAGAGCCCAAACCACAGCAAAGGCCTCCCTTTCAATGGCTGACCAACATTTCTCTCTAGGGGTCAGCCTTCTGCTTATGAAAGCTACTGGCTGATCCTGACCTTCTTCATTCAATTGTGGCAGTACAGCCCCAACCCCCAATTCAGATGCATCAGTTTGAACAATGAACTTTTTGGAGTAGTCAGGATTCTGCAGAATGGGAGCAGTACACATGGCCTGCTTCAGGTCATCAAATGCCTTTTGACAGCTAGCTGTCCACTGAACCTTTTTGGGCATTTTCTTGGAAGTTAAGTTATTCAAGGGTGTCACTAATGATCCATACCCTTTGACAAATCTCCTATAGTACCCAGTGAGGCCTAATAAGGCTCTCACCTGAGTCCAGGTAGTTGGAGCAGTCCATTTCATTGTGGTCTGGATTTTGCTCTGCAATGGTTGAACCTGGCCTCCACCTACAAGGTGGCCCAGGTACACAAACTGGCTCTGCCCTATCTGGCACTTAGTAGCCTTGATAGTTAGGCCTGCTTTTTGCAGGGCCTCCAAAACATTCCTTAGGTGGACCAGGTGATCCTCCCAGGTGGAGCTAAAGACAGCAATATCATCTAGATATGCTGCACTAAAGGCTTCCAGGCCTGTGAGAACTGTATTCACCAACCTTTGGAAAGTGGCAGGTGCATTCTTCAAACCAAAGGGCATTACCACAAATAGATATTGCCCACTAGGGGTAGAAAATGCTGTCTTTGGCTTTGCATCATCAGCTAGTCTGATCTGCCAGTAGCCAGCTGTCAAGTCAAATGTGCTAAGGTACTTGGCTGAGGCTAAAGTATGTATAAGCTCATCTGCCCTTGGTATTAGATGGGCATCAGTACTAGTGACTGCATTGAGACCCCTGTAGTCCACGCAAAACCTCATCTCTCTTTTTCCACCACTGGTGTGAGGTTTTGGCACAAGGACCACTGGACTAGCCCAAAGGCTATCTGAGGGTTCAATCACACCCAAATCCAAGATTTTCTGGACTTCTGTCCTGATACAGTCCCTGGCATGGTCAGGTTGCCTATAAATCTTATTTTTAATAGGCAGACTGTCCCCAGTGTCCACTTCATGAGTGCACCAGGTAGTCTGACTTGGAGTCAGTGAAAAACATGTGTCTGTACTGATTGAGAACCTGTCTCCAATCAGTTTGCTGCTGGGCTGTGAGGCTGCCTGCCAAGGCTACACCATCTACTGACCCATCATCAGGGTTCTGTGAGAGGAGGTCAGGGAGTGGGTCACTCTCTTCCTCCTGTCCCTCATCAGTTGCCATGAGCAAGCCCATGTCAGCCCTGTCCACATATGGCTTTATATATACGCTGAAGTCCAGGGGTATGGAGAAGCAAAAAAACAACACAAAAAAAACAAACAGATAATACAGTGAAGCTTACAGAACCTGAATGAGAGATAAAACTAAAACATAGTCATAAAGTCCTCATAAAGAGGACGTAATCCCATCACCCACCGTGGTGGCATGCTTCATCATATGGGATCTCCTCTTAACCAAACCTGGTTTGGCTAAGGAGCTACTACTCCCCGGCTGAATCTAAGGGAGGAGCTCGCGGATGTTTTGATCTATGCTGGTGGAACGAGATCTCCTAAAGATCGATGAGGCTAGCCTAAGTTAGGTGAGGCTCTATAGTGCAGTGTAAAGCAAAGTGAAATAAAATTGACTACAGCAACAGAAAATACTTTAATTGAGAATTTCCCTGTGCCAATATTAAAAGCAGAGTAGTAGCGCGGTCTAACCAAATTTGCGAACGCGCTTACAATGAACCGGGAAAAGGTCTACATGTTTCAGCCAAACAGGATCAGAGAATTGTGATCAAGGCTTTCTTCAGGACCAAAAAACAAAACTACTGCAACTGCGAACTAGTGCATAATGCACTAGCGTGAACTAGTGTCTAAATATAGTCAACTGGAACGATACAACCAACATTGTACCGCAGGATCAATTGCAAAAAATTTAGAATCCTGCCGGTCAAGAAGGTAAGTACCTGTAACAATTAGACAAAAAACAAAATATGAGAAAAGAGATTGATGACTAGGAAATGTGCTTCATAGAAGTATATAGCCCACACATGGCAAGCCAATCAGACAGCTAAATGTAAGTCTTACCCGTAATTAAATCGGGACTGTGCCTGCCGCTCCTGGTAGCAACTCAGGGCGTGAGGCAACGTTCTGTGAAAGGGGAGATAAAAACAAGGTATAGTATAGTGAGATGTGTGCAACAGAGAAGCAACAAATAACAAAGCTTGTTACCCTCTCCACTGATCGAAATTCAGCTCCCCCACAAGAAGGGAGAAAAAATGTATAAGAGAGTAACCCCCTCTAAGTAGCTGAGCACTGATGCCCACGCAAAATGTTCCAAAATATCAGGAACCGATACCCTACATAGATGTAACTGGGGTAATTCGTACTAATCTAGTACGTAAAAGTACGTTGCTCTCGTTCACATTGAGCCTCATCGACTATAAGCACAAATGTAGGCCCGGGCGGTAGTTGATAAAATAATCACCTCAGTGTCAAATAAGAGGCACCCGCCATTGGACTAGAAGGAGCAACCGAAGTACCCTTAGACGCTGCCGGTACATGTTGAGGTGACATAAAGCGACAGTCTATAAAGTCCCTCTGAAGATATCATGGTGGGAAACTAGCAACAACCAAACAGCAGCGGTTCGGAAACAGAGGCGATAGTATGTAAGCCAGAAAGAGTCCGTTGATCAAAAGGACCTTAAAACTGAGTTTCTTACCTCTCCGTCGCTACTCCGGGCCTCCTTCCTGGATGCTACCGGCGGTAACTAGAAGGTGGAAACAGCCGGAATAAAGTAGCATTAAGCGCGCCTAGTCGCGCAACAGCGCGTCATGACGTGACGCGTCGGGACAAGACAAGAGGCCACTGATGATGACGTGGCGAAAGGGCCGGGCAGACTGGGAAATGTAGTGAACAAACCCGAAAAACTCAGGCTAGTTCGTAAAAAGCCCGAAAACACACCACAAAACAAAACAGCAAGCTCTCAGACACCAATAACCTCCAGTAAGATCAATAATGTGTGGGAGAGCCAAACGGAAACGTATCAGTTTGTATTAGTCACGATGTTAACATGGACAACAGAATAAAGCAGAAAACTCCAGACAGATCAAAATTGTGTGGGAGAGCATCAGTATGTATTGGTCACGATATTGACATGAACAACAAATCGAAGCAGAGAGTACGACCTTCTCCATACCCCTGGACCTCAGCGTATATATATTGCTAGTAGGGGGACTTGTCCAGGCTGGTCGTGTGCTCCCTCAGACCCCATCGCGTATTCGGTTTGTTATTACACATATGGCTTTAGCCTGTTGACATGGAGAACCCTATGGAGACTCCTAGGGGTTCCAAGGTCTACCAAGTAGGTAACCTCCCCTTTCTGTTCAACAATAGTGTGGGGTCCACTCCACTTGTCCTGGAGAGCTGCTGGGGCCACAAGCTCCAACACCCACACTTTCTGTCCTGGCTGATAAACAGTCAGTACAGCCTTTTGGTCATGCCAGGCTTTTTGCAGTTCCTGGCTAGCCTCAAGGTTTTTGTTTGCCTTTTTCATGTACTCAGGCATCCGGGAGCGGAGACCAAGTACATAGTCCACTATGTCTTGCTTTGGGGGCTTGAGAGGTAACTCCCATCCTTCCTTCACCAAACACAATGGACCCCTGACAGGGTGACCAAACAGAAGTTTAAATGGGCTGTAGCCAACCCCCTTCTGAGGCCCCTCCCTGTCTGCAAATAAAAGGCAGGGCAAGAGCAGGTCCCATTTTCGCCTAAGATTCGCTGGGAGTCCTTTGATCATGCCCTTTAAGGTTTTGTTGAACCTTTCAACTAAACCATTGCATTGTGGGTGATAGGGTGTGGTGAATTTGTAATTCACTCCACACTCCTTCCACATAGCAGTTAAGTAACTAGACATAAAGTTTGCATCTCTATCAGATACTACCTCCTTGGAAAACCTACTCTTGAGAACACACTCAAGAGAGCTCTTGCCACTACAGGTGCTGTAGTGGTCCTTAGGGGAATTGCTTCTGGATACCTGGTGGCATGATCCACTACCACCAGTATTAACCTGTGTCCAGATGCAGTTTGAGGATCCATGGGACCAACAATGTCAATCCCAACCCTCTCAAAGGGAACCCCCACCACAGGTAGTGGTATCAGGGGGGCCTTTGTAGTGCCACCTGCTTTGCCACTGGCTTGGCAGGTTACACAGGAGCGACCAAACTCCTTTGTGTCTTCAGACATGTGTGGCCAGTGAAAGTGAGGAACAATTCTGTCCCAAGTCATGTTCTGGCCTAAGTGTCCTGCTAGGGGAATATCATGGGCTAGTGTCAACAGGAAACCCCTAAACTTCAGAGGTATAACCAACCTCCTGGAGGCACCAGGCTTGGGGTCTCTACTCTATGAGTATAGGCGTCCATCATCCCTATAAACTTTATGTGTGCCACTAGCATTCCCAGCAGCCTCATCAGCAGCCTGCTGTCTGAGGGTTTCAAGAGAGGGGCAGGTTTTCTGCTCCTGGCTCAGATCAGACCTGGAAGGGCCCCCTGTCCCCAAGAACTCAACCTGGTCAGGTTCAAGCTCCTCTGGGACAGTTCCTTCTGCAGGCTCAAGATCATCTCCCTGAGGAGACTGATCAGTATCTTGAGACAGGTGGGAAGGCTCTGCCTTAATCCTACTGCTCCTCCTCTTGTGTGGCACTTGGTCCATTATTCCAGAATCCTGGGCCTGATCAGCTTTTGACATTTTTGCCTGTGACCTGGTCACAGCAATGACATGTGCAGGGATCCCTAACATTTCTGCATGTGCCCTGAGCTCCACTTCAGCCTAAGCTGAAGTTTCCTGATCATTGCCACGCAAGCATTGCACTGGTAGGTCCGCACTTACGACAACCTTCTTAAGGCCAGTTACCCCTCCCCAGGAGAAGTTAATAACTGACAGAGAATGGTCTGTTCTGACATTGCTAGCATTGGTCACTTGGTACATTTCACCAAGTATAATCTGCCCAGGATCCACAAGATCTTTTGTCACCATTGTGACACTTGCTCCTGTGTCCCTGAATGCCCAAGCTTCTACTTCATTAATTAAAGACTGCTGTCTGTATTTGCCCAGGTTACTGGGGCTCACAAAGGGGGACATATCCATGCCCCCATCACTGACAAGCACAGCCTGAGTTGGTACTCTGACTAGGGCAGAGTCCCTCTCAGAACCCAGGGTCAACCCTACTACACCCTTATTCTGTGTATTCCCACCACCAATTGTAACTGCACTAGGGGGAGCGGGTGCCTTAGGGGCATTGGTGGTGGTTGGAGTATTTTCTTTAGCCTTGGTGCAGTCACTAGTCCAGTGAGTTTTCTGCTTACAGATTTTGCACCAGGGCTTCTTTTGACCTTTCCCTTTGTTAGCCTGTGAATCCCCACCGAAGGAGATTTTTGGGGCCCTTGTGAAGACTTCTGGTGTTCACCCTTGTCGCCACCCTTATCAGAGTTTTTAGAATCATGCTTCTTAGGGTCACCACCTTGGTTCTGTACTTTCTGCCTCACCCTGGTTCTGACCCATTTGTCTGTCTTCTTTCCCAATTCCTGGGGAGAGGACAGATAAGAGTCTACCAGGTACTGGTGCAACAGCTGATTTTGACAGTTATTAAGAATCTGCTCCCTCATTATCAGATTGTACAATCCTATGAAGTCACACACTTTACTGCCCAATAACCAACCTTCCAGAGCCTTAGCAGCACAGTCAACAAAGTCAACCCAGTCCTTATGTTGTGCCTTTTGGGTATGTCTGAACTTTACCCGGTATTGTTCAGTGGTTAGGCCAAACCCATCTATCAGAGCACTTTTCAAGACTTTGTAGTCATCAGCATCCTCTTCTCTTACAGTGAGGAGCTTGTCTCTACCTTTGTCTGCAAAGGAGAGCCATAAGATTGCTGCCCACTGACCTTGAGGGACCTTCTGTACTTTACAGGCCCTCTCCAAGGCAGTTATCCATTTGTGGATGTCATCCCCACTCTGGTAGGGAGGGACAATCTTACTTAGGTTTCTATGGTCATAAGACCTCTCCCTATCTCTACGGAAATTGCTGCCACCAAGGGACTCTAGTCCCTCCTTTTTACTAGCTCTGTAGAGCTCCAGGGCTTCCCTATCTAAGGCTGCTTTCTGAGGTTGAACTTGTCTTGCTCACTGAAAAAACCATAGGTACATTTCACTCGTAAAAAACCAATGAAATTCCACGTTATAGTTAGTGCAGGCAACTATAACTCACGCGACCGCAATCCTCTGCTGATGACATATGTGTCTTTATGAAAAAAATATTTGTAATATATGTATAGCTAAAATTTAATGGAAGAAGACATGGGCAAATAAGTGTCTAAATACAGTATTAGCATCAGCAGAGGATTGCGGTCGCGTGAGTTATAGTTGCCTGCACTAACTATAACGTGGAATTTCATTGGTTTTTTACGAGTGAAATGTACCTATGGTTTTTTCAGTGAATTTGCAAGGTTTTTTAAATGCTAATTCCTAACTATAACGTGTGTGAAACCTATGGTTTTTTCAGTGAATATATATATATATTACCTACTGGCGGTCGCCAGTAGGTAGTTATAGTTAGGACCCCTTTTCCATAGGAAATCCGCAACATTCTATTTTGAATAACTTTGGCGCCGGTCGACGAATCCTCGCGAATTTTTCAAAATAGGTGGGGCGCTACGCTCCGCTCCTACCTTCAAAGTCTCGGGGGGATTTGTCAAGCGGGGGCTGAGATAAAAGGGGGTCCCAAAACGCGTTTTTCCCATGCATTTTTCAATAGGACCTTTAGACACAGCTACAGCCCGAACGGCTGAACAGAATTACTTGAAATTTGGCAGAGAGGTAGTCCTCAGGTCAAGGAAGTGCCTTTTGTAGGTCTGGTGTAAATCTGTTCAGTAGATTCTGAGAAAATAGCATTTAAATCAATATATATATCTGTGGCAGCTTACCGTGCGCTTACGGTGCGCTTACGGTAAGCTTACCGTACGCGTACGGTGCCGTGCGCGAGCGCGATTCTGATTGGCTGTTAGATCATAGTAAACATTCGAATCGGTCGAAATCAGGAAGCGGCGGCCGCCATTTTCTCACTCGCACTGTCAGGGGGGTGAATAAAAAAGGTGGATAATGTGAAAAGGGGGCAGGCTCGGCAGTTCCTGACCCCCTAGCCTTGGTCAGGGGGTCCCAGAAGGACCCTCAAGGGCAAAAATGAAATTTATTTTTTTTTCGAAAAATCGCCGTATGCGCGTAGCGTACGCGCACGGTGTAATCTGCGAAATTCCGCGAAATTCGCGGAATTACGCGTACCGTGCGCGCACGGCAAAAAAAAATTTGCAAAAAGGAAAGCTTAAAAAAAAATAAAAAAAATTGTGAGGTAAGGTTGGCTCTTATAAGAGCCGTTGGGTTAATACAGGGATAGAGGAAAGAAAGAATGGGAATATTATAAGCGTCTACAAACATGCTGGTCTATCTTACTGTTAATAAGGGGAAGACTGACCTCCCCAAAAACAATAAGACCACCACATTTTGTACACCTCATTTCAACACTCCCAAATCGAGGGTTGATGTCCAAAGGAAAAGAAGAAGGTGATGCTCCAACAACAGAGGAAGGGCTCAGCTGAGCTGCCGATGATGTACTCGGCTGAGCATCTGAGGCTGGGCTCTGGTGACTTACTGAAGAGTTTTCTCCAGTATGTCGAGCAAAGGTCCTTGGGTGTCTGTCCTGGAGGTGTCTCTTCATAGAGTGATTTCCAAAGGAATATTTCCTCCTTGGATTTCCTCTTGATAAAACACGACCACAAAGTGTGCAAGTGACCAATTGAGCATTCACCTTTTTCTCCCCCTCTGGAAAAGTGAAATACTCCCATACAAAAGAAGTCTTTTGTTTCCTCCTTCTCTGGATCATGGTGGTGCTGCTGGCCTCACTCTCAGAAGAGGTCTGCTGTTCTGCCATTGTATCCCAATGTCAATCCAGCTCCTGCTCCTAGAGAATCACAAGCAGAAATGAGGGGAATGGGTGTGGTGTGGGAAGAATCTGGAACTGAAAGTAGTTTCAACCAATGAAAAGTGTTCTTTCAAGCAGTAATGAGGGGAATGGGTGTGGTGTGGGAAGTTTCTGGAAGTGAAAGTAATTTCAACCAATAAAAAGTGATCTTTGTAAGTCACATGACCTGCCGTGCGCGCACGTGACGCTTACGGTGCGCTTACGCAGCGCTTACGTCACTTTCGCGCATGCGCATTACAAGCCCCTGCGTAACCGCGACGTTGCTTCCGGGTATACGCGTACGGCACGCACGTATCACGTATCGCGCATGCGCATTACACGCCCCTGCGTAACCGCGACGTTGCTTCCGGGTATACGAGTACGACACGCACGTATCACGTATGGCGCATGCGCATTACACGCCCCTGCGCAACCGCGACGTTGCTTCCGGGTATACGCGTACGGCACGCACGTATCACGTAGGCGCGCTGCACTAATGACGTCCAGAGCGCGTAGCGTCAGCTTACCGTACGCGTATCCTACAAGCGCGTAGCGTCAGCTTACCGTACGCGCACGGAAAGAAATGCATAAAAAAAAAAAAACCTTTCCATAATGCAGGATATAGTACATATATTATTATATAAAAAGGCTTACAAAAAATGACATAAAAAAAATTTGCATTTAAAAAACCATACAAATTCACTGAATTTGGGAATCACACACATTATAGTTAGAAATTACCATTTTAAAAATCTTGCAAAGACACTGGAAAAACCATAGGTATCAAACATATTATAGTTAGGAATTAGCATTTAAAAAACCTTGCAAATTCACTGAAAAAACCATAGGTTTCACACACGTTATAGTTAGGAATTAGCATTTAAAAAACCTTAGAAATTCAATGAAAAAACCAAAGGTTTCACACACGTTATAGTTAGCTGGACATTTCACTCGTAAAAAACCAATGAAATTTCCCCGTTATAGTTAGTTCAGCTAACTATAACTCGCGCGCCCGCAATGCACTACTGATGACGTCACATATTACATCACTCATGACATGGTCACTGACATCACTCATGACATCACTGATGACATCTCAAATGACATCACTGATGACATCACTGATGACATCATCCTTGTGATAGAGTGGCAGACCTCCTCTTACCCTAATATAACCTTTGATACACACATTCAAAAATAGAAATTAAAATTTTCAAAACAATGGACATACCAATAACAGTTACAACAACCTCTTCAGTAATTCTAAGATCCACATACACATCCACTCATTCACCAACAGTCCTCTACAGTCACTCATAAATGTACTCACTCATCATATGTATTCATACACCTATACTTGTTGTTACACAACGCCACTCATCCATAGAGTTACTCACACACATAGTCACTCATGCAAATAAAGAATCAAACATACATTTACTTGCATATACAGTTATACATACACCACCACACTTACTTCTACGGAAACTTACACATACTTAGTCTTTTAAACAATCACTTATAGAAACACGTACTTATTCATACAGGAACTCTTTCAATCTCTCACTCTTACATATACTTACTTATATACACCAATAGTCACATTTACTAGTTAAATAGATATGTAGTTACTCATAAAGACACTATTGAGACAGTCATTCACTCACTAATACACCCATACACACACTCATCCACCCATACAGTCCTGCACACATGCTGTCTTCAACACATACAAACAGTGAGTCACTCATTCATACACCTATGCACTACATAATACCCCCACCGAACCATACAGACACTCAGACTGATACTTAAAAAAACAACTAATAACCTATATAGACACCCATGAAGCTACTCACCAACCCATGCAGCCACAAAGTGAGAGACTAATACAGATATTTTCTTTTTTAAACATTACTCAGTAAGCCATGTATTCACTATGATACACTTAATCAGTCAGTTACACAAAAAAAATTCAAAAAAAAAGCATCCATTTAGACACTTAAATACCCATTTATTCTTCCATTGACCTTGAGATATACATAAATATAAAACATATTTAATTTTCAGAAAAACACACATTCACTGGATTCATTTGAGATGTCATCAGTGATGTCATGAGTGATGTCAGTGACCATGTCATGAGTGATGTAATATGTGACGTCATCAGTAGTGCATTGCGGGCGCGCGAGTTATAGTTAGATGAACTAACTATAACGGGGAAATTTCATTGGTTTTTTACGAGTGAAATGTCCAGCTAACTATAACGTGTGTGAAACCTTTGGTTTTTTCATTGAATTTCTAATATATATATGTATAGGTGTATACATAAGTATATATAAATGTATATGGAAAAATACATAAGAATATGTATACATATGTGTATATATCCACATTTAAATGGTGCCAAACAAAGACGCACTCGACAGGCAGGATTAACATCCCCCAGGCTTTGAATAATTGCAGCACTGCCTTTGCCTAACGCGATTCAGACGCCATAGTCCTAGTCCTTGTTTACAGGCCCACACAACATTGAAACAAACTGCAACTGACCACTATTCATTTTGAATTCATTTTATTACCCTCAGATGGGTCACTCACATGAGTATTTCCTATTGCTTTATGGATAATGTGGTCCAACTGCATTCCTTCTGCCCCTGTGGTGGGTGTAGCGCTGCCCTGATTGTCCAATAATGTCTTTGCCCTCCAGTTAGCCACCATGCCACAATTGTAAAATTCAAAAACAAACTCTGAGCCTGACGTTGTGTGGTATGACTCTAATGACTTTCCAAGCCAAATACAGACCTGCTGCTGGTGACACAGTGGTGTAGTCTCCAGGGCTGGACATGCCGTTATGTATTCACATTTAAATTGTCTCAAACAAAGATGTTCTCAACAGGCAGGTTAACATCACCCAGGGTTAGAACAATTGCGCATTGCCTTCGCCTAATGTGTTTTGGACTCCACAGTCGTTAATCACAGGCTCACATGGCATTGAAGTAAACTGCGTCTGACCATAAGTCATAAGTCATAAGTCATAAGTCATAAGTGAATTTTATTGTTATAAGTTAATAAAACCGTCACAATATTTCCAAATGCTACATATTATAAAAAGCTAATTATTAAACTTCAATAATTTGTGTGTTTTTGACAATTTTCCAAGAAATTTCATTTCCACTTCAAATTGTTAGTTTCATAGAATAATGTCTAACAATCAAAAAATTAAATATAAAAGCATACTGTAGTACACAAGTATTTATGTTTGTGCATTAAAATCATCGCGTTTTTACTACAAGTGCAATTTAAGTGCCATTGTGCATAAGCATATCATTGTTGCATTTTCTTCTAATGCTACATAATAGGCATCAATTCACAGATCTTAAGTCACTTAGATAGTCTTAAAATGGCAAAAATTCTCATGGTTTTTATTATAAATACTTTCCAATGGTTATCATCTCTTGAATCGTGAAGAGTTATTAAGAGTTATTAAAGTGACATTGTGTATAAGCATTTCGAATTAATACATTATTTCTAATTGTACAGAATGCTGCAAAGCTAGATATGTTCTTGCAAATCTAGAACAGCTTAGAAGATCTAAAAACTGTATTTCATAGTCACCTAGTTCATTGTGGTCTCTTTAAGTAATTTGCTATGCAATGTCAGAAATGTGCATTTCATCTGGAGGTCAGTGGTATCTAGGCTCTTCATTATGGCTGTTCGGCAAGTTCAAATGCCCCGATCATTGAAGGTGTGCTTAAACAATAAAGTGCGGGCTTGCTTTAGAGCAGGACATATGCAGATCAGGTTATGATACCTTCTTTTAAAGTGCCACATGGCCTTAATGATTTTGATCCTTTATATCTGCATGCGGGCTTGTCTGCCAGGGATGGTATCTCCCCTAACCGGATGGCCAGTCTTTTTTTCGTTATATATGCTGGATAGGTTGTGGAGAGATATGTTATTGATTGTGGGGTGACATATGTTTGTATTACTATCCAGACATATGACCGAACAGTGAATTTATTCTTGTCATCCATAAGAGAGTGGATTATAGCTGCTTTGTTGATTGTCCGACAAAACGTTGGGTGTGATAGGTTTAAATCCCATAACTCAATTGTATTGTTTTTTTCCAGCGATGACCATAGGCATTTATTGTAATTAGAGTTTGCATCATTTCTCAAAGACTGCCATAAAACACTGACCAACGGTCTGGATCAATTGCTTCACATTTTGTGGCAAGTTTTAATAGTGTGATATCTTCTTGCTATGCTTTTTTGTGTTAGCCCAAATTCCTGACGTACTGGCGCGGGTGAAGCATTATGGGTAAGCCCAAAACTTGTTTATAGAGATTTATTTGGAGTTTATCTAGGATTTGTGCATTCTTGCCTTTCCTTGCCGTGCATAACTACACTCGCATAGGCTAGCATCTGTAGTAATTTTGCGGTAATGATTGCTAACAGTGGCTGAAAGGAAGGCCCATCCAGTATCTTGGCAAGAGCAAAAAAAGCGTGAGTTAAAGCATTGTTTTTTCTCACCATATACTGCTTGTGTGTCTGAAAGTTGAATTTCTTATCAAAGTATAACCCTAAGTACTTGTAATTGTTGACCTCTTCTATGGTTACATTTCCTAGTTTGATTTTAAGAGGGTTGCTAGGTCTATTCCTTATTGACATTGTTTTGGTCTTAGTTGCATTCATTTCTAATTTATTGATCTTAGCAAATACCACAAGTTCTTTGATTGATTGTCTGACCACTATTCTTCTGATATTCCTTTTATTACCCTTAGGTAGGTCCCTCACATGAGTATTCCTATTGCATTATGGATAATCAGCCCCAACTGCATACAGATTTAGGACAATGTTCCTATAGAAAACGCATTTTTTGACTTGTCTATATTTCTGGTGCCATTTGACAAATCTTCACAGAATTTTCCAGAAAAAGTGTCATAGTGAGTCTTGCTGTGGATGGAAAGTTTCCATCAAGTGGGGGTAACAAAATACAATTTAACATGTTAATTCCCATATGAGCTTTGAGCATGACTACAGCCCGAACTGCTGGATGGAATTACACCATATTTGGCAGGAAGGTAAATTGTGGTTTGCAGATCACATTTTCATTATTCAGTGTAACTCCGATCAGTAGTTCTTGAGAAATTCAAGGGAAAGCAAATAAGGATATCTAGGTGGAGCCTAAGTGCAGATCCTATGGCAAGATCTGAATGGCTGCCAACACTTCAACCAGGAAGTGTTGGCAGCCACCTTGGGACTCGGCTGCGGTCCCATAATGCAGGTCTCAGGGCCATTTATTTTAAAGAAGGAGGGGCACACAGCCCCCTTCCTAAGGCTCATTGAGGAGACCACCACCTCCTCAGAGCTTTATTGATAAAGAGGAAGGGGGTGCCCAGGGTTAAAGAAAGATTTATGGCGAAGCGCATGGACCCCCCAAGCCACCTGTCTCAACCACTCTGCAAATGTACCACATAGTGCACTACTGGTTGGGGAATTAGGTCCCCTTGGCTGCTGAGGATCATAGGAGGGCCAATAAACTTTTTTGTTGCCACAATGTAGACCCCCAAAACCTTCCAGACAGCAGCTGAAATGAGCATCACATTTTGGGAGAAACTTTTGTGAAGATTCATCAATGTGTGGCAAGAAATAGGCAAGACAAAAATGCTTTTCCTATGGAAACTTGCTCCTAAATATACTCCCTACTGGTAGCCACCAGTAGGTTTTATATATATATATATTCACTGAAAAAACCATAGGTTTCAGGGGCGTTATAGCTAGCTGGACATTTCCCTCGTACAAAACCCTAGAAATTCCTCCGTTATAGTTAGTTCAGCTAACTATAACGTGCATGAAACCTATGCTTTTTTCAGTGAATATATATATATATATATATATATATATATATATATATATATATATATATATATATATATATATATATATATATATATATATATATATATATATATATATATATATATAATATATATATATATATATATTTTATCTTTTGGCTGTCACCAGTAGATAGTTATAGCTAGGACCGAGTTCCCATAGGAAATCTGAAAATTCTATTTTGAATAACTTTGGCGCCGGTTGACTTTCGTGAAATTTTCAAAACTAATGGGGCGCTCCGCTCAGCTCCTACCCTGAAAGTCTTGGGGTGGTTCGTCAAGCAGGGGCTGAGAAAAAATGGGGGTCCCAAAACACGTTTTCCCCATGCATTTTCCCATAGGACCTTTAGTCGAAGGTACAGCCCGAACGGCTGAACAGAATTACTTGAAATTTGGCAAAGAGGTAGTCCTCAGGTCAGGCATGTACCTTTTGCATATATGGTGTACATCCGATCAGTAGTTCCTGAGAAAATCAAAAGTAAAATCATAGATATATCTGGGCGGAGCCTAACCACACATCTCATTGTGAGATCTGATTGGCTGTCAGCACTTCATCCAAGAAGTGTTGGCAGCCATCTTGTGACCAATATACATGATTGCAGTTAATAGAAGGTTTTAAGACTTTAGTTACATTATAAATCATTTGTTGATGGTACCATACTCATTTTAGGAATTGTGGTATGTGCTAAGGTGATTTTACCATGTGAAAAAACCTTCTGCTGGTATATCATGAATCATGTTTGAGAGAAAACTATTTTCACATGCTTTTCCCACAGAGGTTTGGAAGGTGATCTATAAGCTAAACTGAGAGCATATTTTCTGTAAATTCACATTATCTTTCTCAGTCATGTGAGAATGAAGTCTGACATTCTCAGTAAAACATGTACATCCAACAAGGGCAGAGACTGTCAGTTGATTCCTTTGTGTTCTACTGCAGCTTCCCAGAGTGTTCCAAAGAACAACTAGAGCGCTAACAGTCTTACTTATGACAAAGGTATGGCACGCCTGAAGCCATCTTGATTGGAATAAAGTGGTAACATTTAAAACATTTAATTTAAAAAGGAACAAAATGAGAGGGTTCATTTTGCCATAGAATGTATGATTAGTGCTGCAGAAAGAAAAATTAGGGCACATTTTGAGTGACTTCTCAAATCCTCTTCTATTTCATTAAAAAGTTCTGACATGCAGACTGAAACATGCACTTTGAATACCAGCAGCAGACTTCCCTGGTGAGCAGTAGCTTTGCTACAGTGATCTAATGAGGAACTAGAGTGCTACCATTCAGAATTTATGGCAAATGTGTCACATCTGAATGCCTTCTTGATGGAACCAAAGTAAACAAGCATTGAAAATGCAATAGGTCTCGCCCTCGTTTAAGTTAAAGCAATTCTGTTTATAATTAGGTGGCTTTTTAGCTTTGCTTTTATTAGTGTTTTTCAAAATTTCATATACATACCATGCATATGTATGCATATGTGTATATGTATATATTTGCATGAATTTATATTTATATAGATATACAGATTATATGTTTATATATGTATATATATATATATTCACTTAAAAAACCATAGGTTTCACACATGTTATAGTTAGCTGGACATTTCACTCGTAAAAAACCAATTAAATTCCCCCGTTATAGTTAGTGCAGGCAACTATAACTCACGCGACCGCAATCCTCTGCTGATGACGTCAGATATTACATCACTGTATATAGACACTTATTTACCCATGTCTTCTTCCATTAATCTTTAGCTATACATATATTACAAATATTTATTTTTCATAAAGGCACATATGTCATCAGTGATGTAATATCTGACGTCATCAGCAGAGGATTGCGGTCGCGTGAGTTATAGTTGCCTGCACTAACTATAACGGGGGGATTTCATTGGTTTTTTATGAGTGAAATGTCCAGCTAACTATAACATATGTGAAACCTATGGTTTTTTAAGTGAATTTGCAAGGTTTTCTAAATGCTAATTCGTAACTATAACGTGTGTGAAACCTATGTTTTTTTCAGTGAATTTGTACGGTTTTTTAAATGCTAAGTTATGTATTTATTAATTATGTTTTTTTCACGTTTTTCACCGTGCGTGCACCATGCGCGCATGTGGCGCTTCGCGCACCGTGCGCGCGTTGTGGGCTCTCGGTGCGCTTTGCGCACCGAGCGCCCACGGTTCGCAGTGCGTGCCGTGCGCGCGCGGTGCGCGCACCACGCGATTTAAAAAAAAATAAAAATAGTTTTTTTCTCCCTTGGGGGTCCTTCTGTGACCCCCTGACCAAGGCTAGCGGGTCAGGAACTGTCCACTCTGCCCCCTTTTCACATTCTCCACCTTTTTTTTTCTCCCCCTCAGACTGCGAGAGACAAAATGGCGGCCGACACTTCCTGGTTTCGACCGATTCAAATGTTTACCGACATCTAACAACCAATCAGAATTGCGCTCGCGCACGGCAGGGTGCGCGCACAGTGCGAACACGGTGCGCGCGTATAGATATTGATATGCTATTTTCTCAGGATATACTGAACAGATTTACACCAGACCTGCAAAAGGCACTTCCTTGACCTTATGGCTACCTCTCTGCCAAATTTCACGTAATTCTGTTCAGCCGTTCGGGCTGTAGCTGCAACTAAAGGTCCTATGGAAAAATGCATGGGGAAAACGCGTTTTGGGACCCCCCCTTTTTCTCAGCCCCCGCTTGACGAATCACCCCGAGACTTTCAGGGTATGAGCTGAACGGAGCGCCCCATTAGTTTTGAAAATTTTGCGAGGATTCGTCAACCGGCGCCAAAGTTATTCAAAATAGAATTTTGAGATTTCCTATGGAAACTAGGTTGTAACTATAACTATCTACTGGCGACCGCCAGTAGATAATTTTACACATACATATATATAAATGCATATGCATATATATATATATGTGCATATGTGTGCATGTACAGAGAGGTAGAGAGGTAGAGGTGTATAGGTAGAGGTGTAGAGGTAGAGAGGTAGGAGTAGAGAGGTAGAGAGTAGTAGAGAGAGAGGTAGAGAGGTAGAGAGTAGAGAGCGAGTAATAGAGAGTAGAGAGTGAGTAGTAGAGAGAAGTAGAGAGTAGTAGAGAAAGTATCAGCGAGTGAGTAGTAGAGAGTAGTAGAGTGAGTAGTAGAGAGTGAGTAGTAGAGAGTGAGTATTAGAGAGTGAGTAGTAGAGAGTAGTAGAGAGTGAGTAGTAGAGTGAGTAGTAGAAAGTAGTAGAGAGTAGTAGAGAGTGAGTAGTAGAGAGTAGTAGAGAGTGAGTAGTAGAGAGTAGTAGAGAGTGAGTAGCAGAGTGAGTAGTAGAGAGTGGTAGAGAGAGAGTAGTAGAGAGTGAGTAGTAGAGAGTAGTAGAGAGTGAGTAGTAGAGAGTGGTAGAGAGAGTAGTGGAGAGTGAGTAGTAGAGAGTAGTAGAGAGTGAGTAGTAGAGAGTGAGTAATAGAGAGAGAGTAGTAGAGAGTAGTAGAGAGTGAGTATTAGAGTGAGTACTAGAGAGTAGTAGAGAGCGAGTAGCAGAGAGCAAGTAGTAGAGAGTGTGTAGTAGAGAGTGAGTAGTAGAGAGTGAGTAGTAGAGAGAGTAGTAGAGAGCGAGAAGTAGAGAGTAGTAGAGTAGTAGAGAGTGAGTAGTAGAGAGTAGTTAAGAGCGAGTAGTAGAGAATCAGTAGTGGAGAGTGAGCAGTAGAGAGTAGTAGAGAGTGAGTAGTAGAGAGTGAGTAGTACAGAGTGAGTAGTAGAGAGTAGTACAGAGTGAGTAGTATAGAGTAGTAGAGTGAGTAGTAGAGAGTGAGTAGTAGAGAGAGAGTAGTAGAGAGTGAGTAGTAGAGTAGTAGAGAGTGAGTGGTAGAGAGTAGGAGAGAGTAGTAGAGTGAGTAGTAGAGAATAGTAGAGAGTGAGTAGTAGAGCGAGTAGTAGAGAGTAGTAGAGTAGTAGAGAGTGAGTAGTAGAGAGTGAGTAGCAGAGAGAGTAGTAGAGAGTAGTAGAGAGTTAGTAGTAGAGAGTGAGTAGTAGAGAGTAGTAGAGAGCGAGTAGTGGAGAGTGAGTAGTAGAGAGCGAGTAGTAGAGAGTGAGTAGTAGAGAGTGAATAGTAGAGAGTGAGTAGTAGAGAGAGAGTAGTAGAGAGTGAGTAGTAGAGAGTAGTAGAGTGAGTAGTAGAGAGTGAGTAGTAGAGAGTAGTAGAGAGTAGTAGAGAGAGTAGTAGAGAGTGAGTAGTAGAGAGAGTAGTAGAGTAGTAGAGAGTGAGTGCTAGAGAGCAGCAGAGAGTAGTAGAGTGAGTAGTAGAGAGTAGTAGAGAGTAAGTAGTAGAGAGTGAGTAGTAGAGAGTGAATAGTAGAGAGTAGTAGTAGAGAGTAGTAGAGAGAGAGAGAGTAGTAGAGAGTGTAGTAGAGAGTGAGTAGTAGAGAGTAGTAGCGAGTGAGTAGTAGAGAGTGGTAGAGAGTGAGTAGTAGAGTAGTAGAGAGTGAGTGGTAGAGAGTAGTAGCAAGTAGTAGAGTGAGTAGTAGAGAGTGAGTAGTAGAGAGTGAGTAGTAGAGAGTGAATAGTAGAGAGTAGTAGAGAGTGAGTAGAGCGTGAGTAGTAGAGTGTGAGTAGTAGAGAGTGAGTAGTAGAGAGTGAGTAGTAGAGAGTAGTAGTGAGTGAGTAGTAGAGAGTGAGTAGTAGAGTAGTAGAGAGTGAGTAGTTGAGAGTGAGTAGTAGAGAGTGAGTAGTAGAGAGTAGTAGAGTAGTAGAGAGTGAGTAGTAGAGAGTAGTAGAGAGTGAGTAGTAGAGAGTGAGTAGTAGAGAGTAGTAGAGAGTCAGTAGTAGAGTAGTAGAGAGTAGTCAGTCAGTGTCAGTCAATGTCAGTCAATGTTAGTCAGTCAGTGTCAGTCAGTCTGTCAGTGTCAGTCAATCAGTGTCAGTCAGTGTCAGTCAATCAGTGTCAGTCAGTCAGTGTCAGTCAATCAGTGTCAGTCAGTGTCAATCAGTGTCAGTCAGTGTCAGTCAGTCAGTGTCAGTCAGTCAGTGTCAGTCAGTCAGTGTCAGCTAGAGCAGCTCTGCTGACCTGGTTCTCTGGCTCTAAAGCAGCTCTGCTGACCTGGTTCTCTCTCTCTAAAGCAGCTCTGCTGACCTGGTTTCTCTGGCTCTACAGCAGGTCAGCTGACCTGGTTCTCTGGCTCTAGAGCAGCTCTGCTGACCTAGTTCTTATGCTACAGAGCAGCTCTGCTGATCTAGTTCTCTGGCTCTACAACAGCTCTGCAGACCTGGTTCTCTGGCTCTAAAGCAGCTCCGTTGACCCAGTTCTATGGCTCTGAAGCAGTTCTGCTGACATGGTTCTCTGGCTCTATAGAAGCTCTGCTGACCTGGTTCTCTCCCTCTAAAGCATCTCTACTGACCTGGTTTCTCTGGCTCTGCAGCAGCTCTGCTGACCTGGTTCTCTGGCTCTAGAGCAGCTCTGTTGACCTGGTTCTTTGGCTCTAGAGCAGCTCTACTGACCTGGTTCTCTGGCTCTAAAGCAGCTCTGCTGACCTGGTTCTATGGCTCTAAAGCAGCTCTGCTGATTTGGTTCTCTGGCTCTAGAGTAGCTCTGCTGACCTGGTTCTCTGGCTCTAAAGCAGCTCTGCTAACCTGGTTCTCTGGCTCTAAAGCAGCTCTGCTGGCCTGGTTCTCTGGCTCTAAAGCAGCTCTGCTGACCTGGTTCTCTCCCTCTAAAGCAGCTCTGCTGACCTGGTTTCTCTGGCTCTACAGCTGCTCTGCTGACCTGGTTCTCTGACTCTAGAGCAGCTCTGCTGACCTGGTTCTTAGGCTCTAGAGCAGCTCTGCTGACCTGGTTCTCTGGCTCTACAGCAGCTCTGCTGACCTGGTTTTGTGCACTCACGACGCACGCACCCGACTTCGCGATAATATATTTAAAAATAATATAAGTTTCTTATAAGTACAAATATATTATTTTGATGAATATCTTACATAATCTCTTGCCTTAATATGTATATTAAAGACACATACATATTTTGGAACATAATTTTTTTTTGCGGGAGTCGCGCACTTAGCGCGCCCCAGCACGTATATGATGTCATGCGGGACCCGCAAGCGCGCAAACATCTCATACCGTAATGCGCATGTGTCGCGAATGCGCGGGAGCAGGGGTCGCAGACTGGTCGCATACCAATCGCGCATATCATGTGATATTAAATGTATATGATGTAACTGAAAAACATGCAGCCGTCGCACACCATACGCGGATCCTTCATGACTTTTCTAAAATGGCGGCTAGAATGCGCGCACCCACCGTGATGTGTTCACTTTGAGTGCGCGACTGCGAAAAAAATTGGAATTTTTTTTTAAAGAAAATGATATAAATATATTAAAATTAAAAATTAAAAAAAGAAAATTAATCAATATTTCAGTTTTAATTACAAAATGTTTTTTTTGCAATTTTCAGAAAAATATATGTTATTTAATGAATAAAATATTTATAAATAAACAGTTAAAAAACTGTAGAAAATCAGTACAAAAAATAGATATAACTACTATCACACTTAAAAGTTAGCATTTAAAAAAGCTTTGAATTCACTGAAAAAAACATATGTTTCAGAGACGTTATAGTTAGAAATTAGCATTTAAAAAACCTTAGAAATTCACAGAAAAAACCATAGGTTTCAGGGGTGTTATAGTTAGCTGCCCATTTCACTCGTACAAAACCATGGAAATTCCTCCGTTATAGTTAGTTCTGCTAACTATAACTCAAGCGCCCGCAATGCACTGCTGATGATGTCACATATTGCATCATTCATGACATGGTCAGTGACATCACTGATGACATCACTGATGACATCTCAAATGACATCACTGATTACATCATCCACTTGACAATCCGATACACCACATCATACACTAGTATAACCTTTCATCACTCACTGTAAAATACAGAGTACCATATTTGAAACCATTGACACACCAATACCAGTTACTACATACCCACTCACTGATTCCTAAGTCTACACACACAACTACCCATTCAACAACAGAATCATCTATACATGCAGTCATTAATTAATAGAACACTATCAAATGCACTTATACACATATATAGACATTGACACATCAGCAGTCATCTTAGTCGGTTATGCAGTCATCCTACTCACTCATGAAAAAAATGTATCGCACTTAAATTTACTCACTTACACAATTATCCAACGACACCTCATTTATTCAAACACATAGTAACTCATCGTTAATATGTTAAAAAAGCACCATTACAATTATACACTCATTCATATATTTACTCTCACAATCACTGACTCTTACACAAATTTTTTTATATACACAAACTCTCACATACAATGCCTTTTATTTTTTTACTTTGTTGAAGATGTACAACTAAAACATAGATTCGCTCACCAACACACAAATAAATGCACTCAGTCACCCAAACAACTGTTTCCACATGCACTCTTAAACCCATACACCTAGTCAATCAACCATTCACACATCTATGCATAGAGTTACACACACCCCATCCAACCACACACAAACTCAGTGCCCCATACAAATAATCACCCAACTAATCAATAACTAATATACACACTCATGTAGTTAGTGACCAACTGAGGCAGCATGTTATACAACAACAGAAACAGTGCTGCACACATTCACATAGTTTAGTTACTAATCCATGTATTAAGTGAGACACTTTTAATTACTCACTTAAAAAGATAGTCAGACAGCTACTAAATCCTCCATCCAGACAGTTATATATCCACTCAATCTTCAATACAGATTGGTATATATATAATACATATTTAAATTTCAAACTAAACCACATTCAGTGGATGATGCCATCAGTGATGTCATCAGTGATGTCATTTGAGATGTCATCAGTCATGTCATCAGTGATGTCACTGACCATGTCATGAATGATGCAATGTGTGATATCATCAGCAGTGCATTGCGGGCGCGTGAGTTATAGTTAGCAGAACTAACTATAACGGAGGAATTTCTATGGTTTTGTACGAGTGAAATGGGCAGCTAACTATAACACCCCTGAAACCTATGGTTTTTTCTGTGAATATATATATATATATATTCACTGAAAAAACCATAGGTTTTAGGGGCGTTATAGTTAGCTGGACATTTCCATCATACAAAACCATTGAAATTCCCCCGTTATAGTTAGTTCAGCTAACTATAACTTGCACCCCCGCAATGCACTGCTGATGACATCACATATTACATCACTCATGACATGGTCAGTGACATCACTGATGACATCACTGATGACATCACAAATGACATCACTGATGACATCACTGATGACATCATCCAGTGACTGTGTGTTTCTGTAAAGTTTAATTTTGTTTTAAACATATGCCAAGCTGTATTGGGGAATGAGTGGATGTATAAGTGTCTGTATGGAGGATTTAGTAGGTGCATGACTGACTGTATAAGTGAGTGATTAAACGTATCCTACTGAATGCATGGGTTAGTGACTAAACTGTGTGAATGTCTGTATGCGTCTGTCTGTTGGTGTGTAAGCGGCTGCATGGGTTTGTGAATAGCTACATGAGTGTCTATATGAGTTATTGATTGGTTGTCTGAGTATCTGTATGGGTGCCTGAGTGTTTGTGTGGGTGAGATGTGTGTGACTCTGTGCATAGATGTGTGAGTGGGTGATTCACTGGGTGCATGGTTTCAAGACTGTGTGATAGACTGTATGGGTGGCTGAATATGTGTATGGTTGTGTTAGTGAGTGAATACATATTTCATTAGTACATGTGTGATTTATTACATATGCTAACAGCAGTATGTATGTATGTTGGAGTACAGAAATGACTATAAGTGAGAGTGTGTGATCATGTGAGTGGCTGCATGGATGAGTGTGTGGTTGTATCATTAATTCTATAAGAGCATAAGAATGTGCTAGTATGTGTATGAGTAATTGAGCTAGTGTGTGTATAACTGTATAGGTGAGTAAATGGCAGTGTGGTTAATTCTTTGCATAACTGAGTACGTGTGTGAGTACCTCTATGGATGAGTAGTGGTGTGTGAGTGTCTATATAGGTGTATGAGTACATATGATAGTCCTGTACTGAGTGACCATAAGTATGAGTGACTGTACGTGTGAGTGAGTGGATGGGTGTGTAGACCTAAGACTATGTGATGGGGTATGTACTTATTGGTGTTGCAGTGTCTATGGTTTTGAGAGTGGCAGTATGTAATTTAAAGTGGGTGTATCAAAGGTTATATTATATTGTGAGAAGATGCATCAAATGATCACATGGATGACATCATCAGTGATGTCATCAGTGATGTCATTTGAGATGTCATCAGTGATGTCATCAGTGATGTCACTGACCATGTCATGAGTGATGTAATATGTGACGTTATCAGCAGTGCATTGCGGGGGCGCAAGTTATAGTTAGCTGAACTAACTATAACGGGGGAATTTCAATGGTTTTGTATGAGGGAAATGTCCAGCTAACTATAACGCCCCTGAAAGCTATGGTTTTTTCAGTGAATTTCTAAGGTTTTTTATATGCTAATTCCTAACTATAACATACCTGAAACCTATGGTTTTTTATGTGAATTTCAAAGGTTTTTTAAATGCTAACTCCTAGCTATAACATACCCGAAACCTATGGGTTTTTCAGTAAATTTCAAAGGTTTTTTAAATGCTGATTCCTAAATATAACATACCTGAAACCTATGGTTTTTTAAGTGAATTTCAAAGGTTTTTTAAATGCTAATTCCTATCGATAACTTATCTCTAGCCTATCATTTTAAATGATTTTCATAGGATTTCTAAATCTTTATTTTTCAGTGAATCAATTCCTTTATTTATGTTTTTTTTATATTGTTTTTCACAATTTGTGAACGTTTTTTTATTATTTCTTAAAAAAATTAATAAATATTATTTGTTTTAAAAAAAAATATTTGTAAAAAAATGTTAACTGTATATTTTATATTTATTTTTAAATATTTTTTAAACTATATTTTTAATACTTTGTTATTATTTTTTCAATGATTTTTTGGCTTAGCGCATCCTATGCGCACCTTTCTCGATCCCTGCGCAGAACATAGTCGCCATTTTACGATTGTAGTGCAGGATCTGCGTACGGTGTGCGTTGGGTACGTATTTTCGTTGTGCGCGATTGCTATGCGACCGGTACGCGACTCCAAGCCCATACGCGACATGTACGAAGTGCGTTACGCAACGCTCGCGCGCTTCCGGGAAACGTCATGTGCGTGGTTGACGCGGTAGATGCACGAATCCCGCGAAATATTTGAAATGTCAAAAAACATATATATATGTATTTCATGTAAATATTATGGGAAAACATAATCTAAGCTACTCATAAAATTAATATATTTTTACTTTTAATCATCCTATATTGCTTTTAAATGCAATTTTGCGGGTTTGCGCTCGGTGCGTGCTGCCTATGCGCATGGTGCGTGGATCTCATGTGACCTGAAAAAAAGAGATTTGATTGTTTCATTATACTTCCTATTCTAACTATAGAAAGACCCCACCCATTTCAATCATTCTTCTTAGACCTTCTTTGGAGGAGCATCTCTCTGCTGAGAGGAACTTTTTTTGACTAAGTTTACACTTAGATCAAACTTTTTTTGCAAAGAATGGCTTCAGGGCAGCAGGCATCTCCAGCATCTGCTCATTCATCTGAAGATGAATTTCTGGTTGAACCACCACGCCCAGAAAGGTACTCATCTGTGGTCTGGAAATTTTTTACTTTTCCAGAGGGGCAAACCAAAACTAATGCCACCTTAGTGACATGCAAGATATGTCAACGAGTGCTCTCCCGTGGCGATCCAACTAAAATGTATTCATGTGGTACAGCCAGCATGAAAAAGCACTTCAAGTCAACCTGGCGCGTGAAGAGTGCCGAAGAATGCGAGTTCTTCCTGGTCCTTCAGAGGCATCACATCCGAGTACTTCGCGTGTGGATCCATCAAACCAACACTTGGACATCCGTCCACAGTTTGCCACATTGAAAGTCCTCTGCATAAAATGCAATGCCGTCCTTTGCTACGGAGAGCAGTCCATTGACCTAATTTGCAGGAAGCAAGAAAACCATCATTGCAAGTTTTTTGTTTGTTTTTTTCCCTGAAGTTCATTGTTTTGTTCCTCCAGTTGTGTTTTTTCCTTTTTTTTCCAGAAAAACACCCAAAAATTAAAAATTGTTCAGAAAACCAAGAAAAAAAATATAAAAGAAAAATAAAGTTCTTCTAAGAACTAACTTTCCTGGTTTAAAAAAAGAGCTATATTTGTTAGTGTGTGAAAGTTTAGACGAATGTATGTGTAGTGCGTAATTGACTGAACAAATGCATTAGTAGTGTATGGTGAATGTATAAGTGCAGAACTATGAGGAAGTGCTGCAGCATCACACAGTAACCTCTTTAACTGCAGTGTGCTGTAGTACTTCCGAAGCAAAGGGATGCAACATCTGTACATAAATATGTTGCAAATCTATGCTTCTCTCTGCACGGCTGCTTAAACTGCAGCCATATGGTGACACAGGTACCCTTGCACCATGATGCAAGGATATCTGTGTCATGGGGTGTTTGTTTTTGTGCAGGAAGACACACCTTCCTGCACAAAAACAATCAGTAAAGGCATCCTTCAATGTATGCTGAGCATTTTAGCATGTATTGAAGGTTAAAAAATGAGGTGAAATGAAAACAATTCTCCTTGTTGTGCTTTGCTACACCAATTGGAGAATGGTGCAGCATTCACACACATGTCCAGATTGATTATTTTTCATAAATCTGGAGATGTGTCTTGTTCTACGAGTATTCTGTGCAATCACGCACAGCAACACTTATAGAACACCCTTTCAACGCTAAGTGGTGTGTATGATGAGGTCGTATTTACATTGAGAAAAAAAGGTACACAGAGTGCCTTTTCCACTATTTGTAAATATAAAAGAGTGTCTTACGCTATAACTATGTTACAAAAAGTAACATATTTCTGTTTGGAAAATTGCTTGCGAATGATAGGAGGTAAACACTGATGTTTGTCTGCAAAGATGCTCAAAGAAAAATGATTGAAATGATTGCAGTCCTTCAATACGTACAATGGGAAATAATATGAACCACTCAAATCTGTTTTTTTGCAGGTCATATGATATGCTATGACAGAGAGATTCCAAAACTACATAGGTATAAACAGGGTGTTTTGAAAAACTTCTTAAAACTTTATAGCTTCTTGCAGATCTGCACATTGTGCATTTTAATACTTAGTTAAACTTACCTTCACAGTATTAGAAATAAAAAATGGTACACATTTTTTTCAGTTGTTTTTTGTAATGTAAATTGTGGTAAATTGCTTATTTTAGAATTAGGATCTGTGAAATAAAAGAAAAAATAGTTATAACATGTAATAATACATTTTTAACAACACAGCATAATTTAAACAAAGTAATTTGTTTGCCTTTTTTGCTGTACTCAGAATATATTGAATTTCACTAGAAATAGTGATTTCAATCGTACTCATCACATAACAGCGGGCAAAAAAAAAACAATCAAAAAGATTGTTTAAAAAAAAACAACATTCTATTCTCAGTAAGATACCAGAAAATACAAATCACACATATATAAAATGCTTATTGCTAACAAAATTTTATAACTTCAATTTATAAAAACTGTAAATGTTGTCGCTTTAAAATATTCACCGAGTCAATGAGTAAGAAAAAGTCCATAATTCAAACATATACCTTTCCTTGAGGCCAAATGGCATTTTTCAACTGTTTTTTATGTAAATTGTCCAATGGTAATCCTAATAAATTATAATAATAAATTCCTCAGAGAGTGAATTATCTTCCTAAAAATGTTGGCTTTAAAAATATTAGGTAGGAATTTGATAATTCACTAGGCAAACGTTGTTTGAAAACCAACTGGGCATCATTACAAAGGGGCAGATTTATGTTGCACTTGCGCCACTTTTGCGCCGCCGTTGCGCCACTTTTGTGACGCAGCAGTGGCGCAAATCCTGCGCCATGGTGCGGGGCATTTACAAACGTGACGCATCTCCCAGATGCGTCACGTTGTAAAGCCCTGCGCCACATGTAGGCGTTCCAGGGCAGGTGGGGGCGTTCCGGCGCAGGAACGCCTCCTAAAAGTGGCTGAGTGAAATCTACAAGTTTTCACTCAGTCACTTTTAGGTCCATGCTGCGTCAAAACCCTGCGCCTGCTTGAAGCAGGCGTAAGGATTGACGCAGCATTGTACAGATAGGGCCCCCCAGATCATTGCTGGAGCTGCGTCGCGCTTGCGACGCAACTCCAGCAATGCGCCACTTTTCGGCACAGATGCGTCACGCATCTGTGCCATTTTTGCCCCATGGTGCGCCGCATTATAAATGCGGCGCATCCATGGTGGCGCAGCTGTGGCGCATAATAACTGGCGCATCCCTGCTGATATGCAGGGATGCGCCAGTCGTCATAAATCTGCCCCAAAGTGTCCAGCCTTTGTCACATTGTAGATAGGCAGTGTAATGTCCAGATGTTGTGGAAGGACCATCATGGAAAATTATTGCAATTGCTACAAAAGTCCTTCCTGATATTGATAGTTGTGTTGCTTTATTTAAGTATCCAATTTTCTTCCATCAGCTGTACAACGTTGCATCATTAAAATTATACATTGTCCATATTTTTTTAAAAATAATGTGAATATCATTTCTGATTTACATTGGCTACACTCCATGTTTTGATTTGCAGCTTTAACTAATGTATTGAAAGACACTGATTTACAGTCTGTTAATGTTAAATATAGAAATCTTTCAGTGTCTACATTAGTGCTAGATGTATACATGCAATTTTCACAATGATGCTCCCATTTGTAACAAAGGCCAAAAATATGTTCTATTATTACACCTTCATTTTCAAAAATGGGAAGCATATACATTAAAAATTCCTGAGCATCTTGTTGGATATTTTGCGTAAATTGTGTAAAACCAGAACATACATCCAAAAGATTACGAACGTTGAAACAGTTTGTATTTTACATGTATCTGTTCTCAATTTTTCATAAACATAATGCAACAAAGAACAAAATCTTTTTTCCCGATTATGCATAATTTGTTGTTGCACACCTTCAAGATAGAAAACAACATTGACCACTACATTAGCATAGCAGTTGACACCTGAACTATTTTCAAACTGATAACCAACAAACTCTTCAATAGTGTCCTTTTTCTTTTTACTTGCAATCACAACATTATCTTGTTCTTTTCCCTTCTCTACACCTTCAGTACAGATATTCTCATACCTTCTTTTTCGACCAACCACACGCTTTTCAAATACAGGATATTGACCTAAATTGGGAGCATACGCCCTTCTTAACCTATTATACTCTTTTACACAGTTTGCATCTGATAATGTTCTGACTCGCGACAAAGCAACATATGCCATACCCTCTTTAAACATGGTAGATCCAATGTGCACCAATGCACTGTCTACACTTAATCTTTGAGATTTATGAATAGTCACTGCGTATGCCAGAGAAAATGGAAATTGTTTCCCACGGACATATAAATCTTTAACAAGCAAAAAACGAACTGAACAACGACCAATTTCTTTAACTTCTTCAATCTGATCAAATGTAATTTTTAAAAATTAAATTCCATCTTTTTTTCTGATAATTAACAAAATCCACCACTTTACCCATTGCTCCATTAACTAAACCTTTTTCTACATCCAAATTACGCCTTAAAATTACCCGACAGTTTATACATGCATATAGAGTCTTTTCTAAACCAGCCGTTTTAGATATCTTTTTTTCTAAAGAATCCAGTTTTGTTTTCAATTTTCCCGTCAAAATAATAGTGATTCCTTCATGCTCTATTTTATCGATGGCTTCCATTTTTATAATTTCTTCATTTTCTAGTTTCAATAGTTCTTCGTTGAATATAGAACACTCACGCAGTGTTGGCATTAAGCAGATCACTGATTTATTTTCTGCAATTTTCATGTATACTTTCTCAGGAACTAAATTTTCATTTGGAAACACATTGGAAAGTAATCGACTCTGCAAAGCTTGTTTGCCATGTTCTGTCAGAAGTCCAATTCTTATATCTTGAAGAATACTTCCATATTCAGCATCATTTGCTTGTCGCATATTTTTCGTCAGTTCTTTGTATTCAAAATATGTCCAAATGTTCACGTTTCTAATACTACCCAGAGACTTTCTGGTATCTTCCTGCGCAAGTGTTTTAAATACTGGTTGTCCTTTTACAGGAGTCAGTTGCAGTAGATCTCCAAAAACTATGACATGTTTTCCTCCAAATAACACGTCATACGCTGTTTTAAGAATTTGCTGCATTCTTAAATGCACAAAGGCAAGCATCAAGTTTGAGACTATGCTTACCTCATCAATAATGAGAAGTTTCATTTTCTGCAGGACTCTTGAAACTTCACAACAAGCTTCTCCAGATAGCTTGTGGTATTCCAATTTGTTCTCATGCTCTACTGGTAGCATTAGTAAACGATGTAAAGTAATTCCTTTAATGTTATGTGCTGCCAACCCAGTTGGAGCAGTGACAACACAAGACAAATGCGACTCAGTTGTTTTCTGCAGATAACTTGGTAATTACTTTAATTAAGAAACTTTTTCCTGTTCCAGCTTGACCACTCACATACATTCGGATAGGTTGAAATGATGTACATGAGCACTCTTTCTTTTCATGAAGTAATCCATGGTCAATCTGTTCTTTCACTTGCTGATATATTTGTTTCTGTTCAACATTTAGTTTCCTGCCTGCATTACATCTTCTTGAACTTGATGCATTGCTGTTTCCACCTCATTCATGGCAATTGCTGCTTCATTTTCAACAATTGGTTGTCCTAGTGGATCTTGACTCAGTGCAGCAGAATTTTGACTGTCTTGAGAACTGTCTCTAGCAATCTCAGCTGCAATTGTAGCTTCTTGATCAATTTCATCATTCAACATTTTCACATAGTTTGCAAAAGCACTGCATTGTATGCTATCTTTACAAGCATTAAATGAATCTTCATAGCTCTGAGAATCTCCAAGTAATTCCAGTTCTGAACGCCACATTTGCAAAAGGGCTAAATCGTAAAATTCCCTTTTATCAGCAGTGTCGCAACTCAGTTTCCTGTGATTAATTAAATTTCCTTTCCTTTGTTTCACCAAACATCCTTCGGAACCAATCACTGCATATTTTCCATCATTGATGTTCTCTGTAGTATTCCGTTTAAAAGTGTAGTTTTGCAGCACTTCATAGAGACACATGTTCTCAAGATGATGACTTCTGTTTGGGTAATATGTGTCCAACATATTCGTTTTCAAAATATCTGTCCTTTCTGGTTCTTTTTCTGCTAAATATTCAATTTCTTGAACAGATTTCAGTACCCGATTTTGCATTGCTGCAAGACCTAGACTCACCCAAATGATTCTTCTACTTTTGGAATATAGACTTGCAGGTGATAACCGATCTGAGCATTCATATGCTCCAATTTCACGATGCGATAACATCTTCAAACTGAAACTGTATAATTTTTTACTTAGAGTCTTCTCGTGAGAAATCTCTTCCCACATTTCTTTCAATTCCTTCTTTTTTGATTTAGTAATGTAGGACGTTACATATCGAACAACAGCAATGGAATTGTCCACAACATACTGAATATCCATGTTAGCGTTCCACATGGATAAAATAACTGGATAGTAGTCATTTATGTATTTTGACTCTTCGCTTCTTCTTAAGTTGTAGGTATTTTTGGAGATTTTCTTGTGATGGTATGTCGCATAGCTGACATAAAACTGTTCACTCTTCCTTTGGATAATACAGGACGTGGAAATTCAAAACGACATTTGGTATAGAACTTATCCTTAGACTTGTACTTTCGTCGACAGTATTTTCCACATCTATGGCTTTGGAATCGTAAGACTTGTTATTTTAAGTTTTTATCTTCTCTGCTATTCGGTACAGCACATGTGGCATAATCTTCAATGAAAGACAAAACAGTATCATCTGAATCTGTTCTAAATTTGGGGGCGTCCTTGATCCATAAAAACATATGTATATGAGGAGCACCTCTTGTTTGATACTCCTTTCTCCAAAAGAAATCCACAACTTCTCCAAGAGGAGGATTCTTTTCATTGCAGATGAAAGACATCATAGCTTCAAATCTATGATTGAAATATCTGCATACATTAACAGGATCCAAAGAGCACAATTCTCCAGGTGTCTTGTATTCAATATTTTTTATATTGGAATTTGCCTCTCGAAGAAATTCAAGTAAATCATCCCAAGCATACTCAGCACAGCTTAGTGTAACGAACCATGTTGGAGTTCCTAAGTTCCGTAGCATACATTTCAGTTCTCCATGACGACGGTACCAATATTCATTAGTCCCACGCTGACATGCCATCAGATTAATCAACTGAGATTCTAAATGATCATTTCTCTAATGCACTTTATCCATAAAATCCTTTGCAGTTACATTTTGCAGATGCAATCCAGTTTTTAAAATGTGATTTACTGCATATGAAAGTCCAGACAAGTCACTTTCAAACAGAAGATGAAACATATAAGGGATACATTGTCGAAATCTTGGATCTTCTGCATATAATCTTGTTGTCCGATATTCAGATGCAGGAATCTGCACAGGACGTTCATCATATCGTCCACCTTTTCCTGTTGGAAACAACTGCGGGAAACAACAAGCTTCCAAGCTCTCTTTCCATACACTCATGGGACTTCCGCTTGCTTTTTTCATTTGGAACAACTCAATCGTTTTCCCCATCACTTCTTTGGAATGAAGTGGATGTACACTGTAATGTTCATAGATTTCTTCCCATCTGGACATGTCCACTTTTTCAATTTGTCCACTTAATGTTTCAGTATCTTCTGTTAAATCTATTTCTTCTTCTCCTACAAACACATTTCTATAGTACTCATTATTTTTTATTAGATACAATGATGCCTTTTGCACTTTTCTAACATCCACTAACTCTTGCCAAATGATCTTATTCTTAGTAGGAACACCATTAACTAGAATGACTAGTAGTTCATTTTCTGCATGGTCTACACCAATAGTTTCAATGTTTTTCTTTAAATCTAACGGTAAATACACAACTCTTCTGTTCAATCCTCTTTGTAAGTCTGATGGAGGCAATTTACCTGTTTTATTCTCCATACGAACAATAGCCTGAAACGGGTGCACACATTGAATGAGAATAGACTCATAGGTATTTAAATCTATCAGCTCTGGAGGAATATCAACCAAGTCTAGATTATTATGAACAGCTCTAGCGGGCATTTTATTCTCATCTAATTTGTTATAACAATATTTGCAAATACGCTGCTCAGATCCCAAATCAAAACAATCCTCTACCAACAAATAAGTTGCAAATTCCTTCCCCTTATCATTATTTTCTCTTTCACTTTTTAAATACAGATTGACACTCCTAGTCTGAGTTTTATAGTGAGTTCGCCGACAACAAATACAAGAAACATTTGGTCTTTCACCTGAAATTACCGTAAATTTTGTGATTTGATCTTCAAAAAATGTTGTAATCATGGGTTCTACATTGTCTTCAACATTTTGTTCTATTAATGTGTCAGTTTCTGCACTCTCTTGCTCAGGACCAAAGTAACAAAACTCAATATCATCACAAACCTTCTTCACATCTGATACTGACCCACGCAAAAGAGCACTGTTCAACTCATTTAACTTTAGTGCTGGACTTTTTGCATAATACAATCTTCTCACTTACTTCCGCATTTGAGTATGATGTACTGCCAACATCCTGAAATGGTGAAAAACACTTTGACAAACTTTCCTAGAAAGACAAGCCAGAGAATGACCTTGCAAACCAGTTTTTCTCACTCTGCAAGGGTCTAGTCCTTGCAACACCTTCATCTTTTGTTTAATACTTTTTTTACTATATGCTCGTAAGAAACTGCATAATTTATCAATAGATTCTTGTCGTACACTACAAATACTACTGCAATCCCAAGTGTACACATGGTGTTTAGGACGTCTCCCTAGAACTTCATCAGCTATCACTTCTTCTGCATTTCTTTCAACCATTTTCTCTTTGTCAATTGGACAACCATTTCTAACCTTATAACCTCGACCACTGGTGTCAACTGCATGCAATAAATTATTGCTCTGTAAATAACTCTCTTCATTAAAGAAAGGCTCTGAACTTGAACTGTGTTTCCATTCACCCAAAACAAATCAGATCACTACATGCTACTGAAAGACTCACTATGGGTTTGCAACAGCAGTCACAGTGTGTTTGCTGGAGTGTATGCATAGTGACTGTGGAAATGAAGGCCTGATGCACAAGTGTGAAACTGGTTAGACCACCACATACATAGTGGATAGTTATTTCAAACAGTCCTTGTGAAAAGGCATGCTTGACTGCATGAGTACCTGGGTACTGACTGAAACATTAGAGTAATGCAAGGAGAGTACCTGAATGAATCGTTTAAAGGTTTGGGTTTTTTGCAGTGAAGATTAGTAGATGGTGCCGGATGAGTCACTGGAGGAGTGCAAGGGGATTGACAGGGTGTTTGCTGGAAGTGTATGGATACTGACTGGCGAATTGAAGGTGTGAAAGACAGGTGTGTAGATGGTTAGAGGCCTACATGCATAGTGGATAGGCGTTTGAATCAATCCATCTGCTAAGGCCTGCCTCACTCCATTAGTACTTGGATAGTAACTGTTAGGAACTTTACTACACCTAAACTGAGAAAAATCCTAACTTTAAGACTTTCGGTATTCACAGAAGGCATTTAGGAGTCCTAAAGTTAGGACTACTAACTTCTGTGAATACCGAAATGAGTAAGTGCCTACTGTGAATAACAAAATGAGTAAGTGCCTTCTGTGAATACCAAAATGGAAGTAAGTTTAGGATTTTGTCTTAAGTTAGTTCTGTGAATCAGGCCCTAAATGATTAGAGTTTTTTAAGTACTTATATGTATGCAAAGACATAAAGTACCCAAAACCTTCTCTCTAAATGGTTCCTAAATGCAAACAGACTCTCAGTGTGATTCTAGACAACAAACACTATCCCATACATATTACCAAATCACATTTTCTTTTCCGGAATTGGTCAACAGAGTACACATAATCCACATATTGTACTACTGCACATAATTGTAGAACCCTGACTCTTTTACAAATACCTAACCAATGACTGGTTTCTTATTCTACCAAAGTATGAGAATAGGATAGATTTTTAACCAGTTATATATCTGCAAATACATAAAATACCCAAATCCTTTTCTTAATACAGTTTCTAAATGCACACAGACTTACAGTGTGATTCTAGCAAACAAACAATATCCCTTGAATTTTACAAAAACACATTTACCATTCTTGAAGAGGTAATTTGAGTGCACACATTCCACATATTTTACTACGGCTCATTAGTGTATAAACCTGACTCATTTTACAAACACATAAACAATAAATGGATTCTATTGCTACCAAAATATAACAACAAGATAGGTTTTTAAGCACTTATGTGTCTGCAAAAACATGAAACCCCCAAATGCTTCTCTCACATTAGTTGCCAAATGCACACAGACTCACAGTGTGATTCTAGACAAACAACACTATTCCTTCTATTTTACCAAAAACACATTCACTAGTGTGGAAGGGCTGAAGTGACTGCAGAGATTCTACATATTTCCATACTGCACACTACTATGAAAGCCTGACTCATTTTGTGAATGCATAAGCAATGACTGGCTTCTAATACTACTAAAACTTGACAACATAACAGGTTTTTAAGCTGTTATCTATCAGCAAATACATAATGTAACCAAATGCTTCTCTCACAATGGTTGCACAAATGCACACACACTCACAGTCAGTGTGATTCTAGACAAGCAACACTATCCCTTGGACTTTACCAAAACACATTCACTACTCTGGAAGGAGTAAGGGGACTGCACACAATCTACATATTTCAGTACCGCACTTTAGTGTCAAAGCCTGACTCATTTTATGAATTTTATGAATGCATAATCATGACTGGCTTCTAATGCTACTACACCCTGACAACATGACAGGTTTTAAAACAGTTATCTGTCAGCAAATACACAATGTTACCAAATGCTTCTCTCACAATGGTTACCCAAATGCAGACAAACTCACAGTGTGATTCTAGACAAGCAACACTATCCCCCGTACTTTACCAAAACACATTCACTACTCTGGAAGGGGTAAGGGGACTGCACACAATCTACATATTTCAGTACTGCACTTTAGTGTCAAAGCCTGACTCATTTTCCGAATACACTGTCAGCAAATACACAATGTTACCAAATGCTTCTCTCACAATGGTTACCCAAATGCAGACAGACTCACAGTGTGATTCTAGACAAACCACACCATCCCCTGTACTTTACCAAAACACATTCACTACTCTGGAAGAAGTAAAGTAACTGCACACATTCTACATATTTTAGTACTTCACTTTAGTGTCAAAGCTTGACTCATTTTCCGAATACACTGTCAGCAAATACACAATGTTACCAAATGCTTCTCTCACAATGGTTACCCAAATGCACACATACTCACAGTGTGATTCTAGACAAGCAATACTATCCCTTGGACTTTACCAAAACACATTCACTACTCTGGAAGGGGTAAGGGGGCTGCACACAATCTACATATTTCAGTACTGCACTTTAGTGTCAAAGCCTGACTCATTTTATGAATGCATAAGCAATGACTGGCTTCTAATGCTACTAAAAAAAATGTTACCAAATGCTTCTCTCACAATAGTTACCCAAATGCACACAGACTCACAGTGTGATTGAAAACAATCAACTATCCCTTGTACAAAATACATTTACTAGTCTACAAGATGTAAGGTGACTGCACACATTGCAGAAAATGTTGTACTACACATTAGTACCAATTCTTTCTCTCAAAATGATTCCTAAATGCACACAGACTCATTGTGTGATTCTAGACAACCAACACTATCCCTTGCACTGTCCCAAATCACATTTCTTAATCTAGAAGCAGTACTACATTTGAGTGTAGAAATGTGACTCATTTTGCAAATACATAAACAATGACTGGTTTTAATTCTACCAAAACATGAAAACAGCACAGTTATCTGTCTGCAAACCCATGAAAAACACAAATGCTTATCACAGAATGGTTTCTACATGCACACACAATGACAATAAGATTGTAGACAAAAAAAGTACTCCCTGCACTGTAGCAGGAGAAATACATTAGTCTGATTAAAATCAAAATAGACCACATACATCCCCTCACAATTAAATAACTCTCCTTTTAAGTTGTTTTGTAGATTAAGAAGTATGTCAGTCACACACCAGATTTTCTTATACAGAATCTCTGCTCTGTGCACCTGTCAGCAAAACCAAAGAATGGCAAAGTTTCCCTCTCATTTTGCACACATATACATGTAAACATCAAATCACATTCCTTCCCACATTAATTCAAAAGCTAACACACATTTCTATTGGTTAAACAATTCAACCCTTTCCAAATGACATAAATTTGAACCCTACCCCCAATCTGCCTTCTGCCTGTTACCATAGACACAGTTCATGGAACACTTAACTGAGCACACAGGTCACAAGTTCAGCACACAATGTTGCTAATCAAAACAGCAAGTGTGCTTGACTTTTTAACATATCAGCTTATCATATATAATGTTCCTTTCAATCAGTTTTCGTTAACCAATAAGAATCATGCGTTTAAAAAACAGAAACATGCACCCTAGTTTTCAGTGTAGAAGGTTGTCAAACAAACAACCAATCATTTCTTTTCTTTTTTCAAAACTGCATCTTATTCACCATTTTAGAAAAATCTTACTTTTCAAACTGCCATTTCATTTACAGACACCATCTGAGTGCATCCAGACCTCCCTTCAAGATGCTTAGAGTGTGGATTCTGGGACACAGCTATATTTTCTGGAGCCAAAGGTATGCAGAAAACAAAGGCATTCACAAAGACCTAGGTTTACCAAATGTACACATTAAATGGATTGGACAGAGAGGGTTAAAGTGGCACCAATTGATGACACTGGTAAAATCCTTTTTGCATCTCCAATACCCTGACCTCATTATTGTGCACTGTGGTGGCAATGACCTAAGCACTTTGACTGGAGTAGGTCTGGAAATGCTTATCAAGGACACCTTTGCAGAATTGATTTAACTTTTTCCCCAAACTGCCTTTGTCTATTCTAATATATGCCAAAGGCAGAAATGGAACTGGTCCAATCATTTTTGTCCACAGATTGAGAAAGCTAGGAAACATGTGAATAAATCTGTTTCTGCTTTTCTCCGAGACTATAGAATGGGGTCCATTTACAATAACAATCTGCGTTTTCATATGCAAGAGATGTATAGGAGAGATGGTGTACACTGTACTGATGAAGGAAACAGAGTCTCCCTCAACAACTTTAAACTCTGTATAGGTACTTACTTATAAGTACCAAAAACTCTCAATGAACACAACGGCTCTTTTTAGAGCCACTCAAGAACGAAACACATAAGCTTGATGCTTATCTCCAAAAAATTTCATTTTTTTTTTGCTTGGATTCGCGCACCCAACGTGTTAGGAATCGCGCAACATACGCGAGAGGAATCGTGCACCCAACGCGATCGGATGCGCGACTCCTAATTTTACCGTTAAAAAAAGATAGCCTCTATCACTCATTTTTATTATCCCCGGGGACGCCATCCCCTGGGGCTTATAAAAAATGTTGGGGACCGTGGGGGGAGGCCCCACGGTCCCAGCCGGCTCCCCGCATCCTTCGGGAGCCGGCATTGCTTTTCCACATGGGGAGCTACTGACATGCAGCTCCCCGTGTGGAAAAGCAATATGGTTTGGATTTTGAAAGAGAGAGCAGGTTTTTCAAAATCCAAATGAAGTTTGCTATGTGTCTCCCGCCCTCTCATAGCAAACAACAGTGTCCTGGGGTGGGCACCCCAGGACACTGCAGGAGCAGGCCCTGGGGGGTGGCGGTCCCCAGGGCTCTCAAGGGCTCCAGGAGGGGGGCCACGCAGCCCCACCCCTCAATAAATAAAGCCCCGGGGGTGGTGGTCCCCGGGGCTTGGGGGGGCCGTTCAGCCCCCCACCCATTTATTTTCTAGCCCCGGGGGTAGCGGTGCCCGGGGCTAGGGTTCCCCTGGGCCCCCTAATAAATGTTATGGTGTTTGCCCCCGGGATTTGGCCCCCCGGGGATCATTATTAAGAAACCGCGGAAGCCCGTGCTTCTTTTTCTTTTTTTTACGGCCGCTAACTAGAACCCAGCAGGGAGGCTCTGGAGGAGCAGGGCCGTGTCCCCACCGAGGGCTGTTGACATAACTGACACTGAATCAGGAGAAACTGAAGTTGGGACACTCGGTGAGCCCCAATACCACACCCCACGTGTAATAGTGCACATGGAAACAGTATGTGAGTGTTGCAGTGGGGACTAGCCGCACGCGTGACTGGCGGCCAGGCGGAGAACGCCCCACCGGGGCGGTGAAGACCTGCGGACACACTACGCCCCCTACACCAAGCGGGCGACCAGACGGATAAACTGGCATCACGACAACAGCGAGCCGACTACGTTCCACCCGCCAACTGCACTGAACGCAACACACCTCATCCCAAACGTCGCCATGGGGAAGCCCAGAGCCTCGCAGCAGGCGACGGTCCCGGAGACCGCACCGGAGAACCTGCCGTGCTCTCATACGCTGGCCAGGTTCCCCACCACCCAGCCAGACCCGACCATCTCGGACAAATTGGATCAAGTACTAGCAGCCATTGAACTGTCAAGGGTCTCCATAGAGGAGCGCCACGGAAATTAGTCTCATCCGAGACGATCACAGAAAGCTGGCCGACAGGGTGAAGGATGGGGAGAAGTCACTGACAGACCTACAACCCACCGTCATTGAACAACAAAAGGCGACGCGGTCTGCGCTGGCCCGCCTGGAGGCCATGGAGGAGCGCCTGGACGATTTGGAGGGGCGCTCGAGACGCTGCAACATTCGCGTCATGGGCCTACCGGAGGGAGTCGAAGGGGCGCATCCAATCACGTACATGGAGACCTGGGTCAAATCTTTCACTCCACCCGCGGAACGCACGGCCTTCTTCTCCATAGAACGAGCCTACCGAGTTCCAGCCCGCAAGCCGCCACCCGGCGTCCCACCCCGGCCGCTGCTTGCCAAATTTCTGCATTTCCAAGACCGCGACGCGGTGCTCAGGGCCGCCAGGAACGCGGGCCCCTTGCAGGTGGAAAACAAGCACATCATTGTCTTCCCAGACTATGCCCGGGCGGTGCAGAAACAAAGAACATCGTTCCTGGAGGTGAAACGCCGTTTGCGAGCTAGCAACATACAATACTCATTATTATTCCCGGCCCGGCTGAAAGTTATCCATGAAGGCGCCACCCACTTCTTCTCCACGGCCGGAGACGCATGTGACTGGGCAGACCACCACTGCGCGCAGAGCTCCACAGCAGCGGCCACTCGGGAGCGGACGAATAGAGTTCCGCACGCCGGACGGCGAGGCCGGCAGCCATCACAAACCCGGAGACAGCAGGGCAGGAGAGAGTTAACGGAGCGTCCCATCCAAGACCCCGCGGACCTGGAGCAAATCATACAGGAGCGACGCAGCGCCGTGCAGGCAGTGGCAGACCTCGGGACCGCCTCGCAGGGAGAAGACTTAGACGGTGCCCCCACCTTTTCTCATCAGAAGGAGAAGATTAAAGTGACGAGACTCACTCTAAAACTGACTCGGTCACCATGCCCCGGGTCACCCCACAAACGGCCGACACTGTGCACTGAGGATACACGAGCTGATGAGCAGAAGTATTTGGTAAGAGTGGTGGACATGTACCCCCGCACCCCGACTCGCCACACTCACGAACTGCATTGCCACATTTTCTGTGGGTGCATCAACCGGACGACGACCATCGATCCTACTAATGCCCTATTGAGACTCTGCCCTGCAGGCACGTGCTGCCACCCCCATGCATCGATTGTTCACTCTCTAGTTCCATGAGAGTCAGTTTGGATGTATCGGCCTTGCCGATAGGTCCCAGGTATCGGGACAGTTTCCCACTCCAGTTTATGGTTTCACCAACCCGGTTACTTCTTACCCTTTACCCCCCAGTGAATGCCAATGACAAGCTAACCGCCACCCTTGGGCGGACGCCACCAACCTACATATCTGCTGGATGCAGGGCCGGGACACAGCCAGCGCTTATAGCACAGCCACTCCTCACCGCACCTAAGGGAGCGGGTACCACTCACACCATACCCAAATGCAGAACACAGACG
Organism: Triturus cristatus; assembly: GCF_964204655.1. Lineage (NCBI taxonomy): Eukaryota > Metazoa > Chordata > Amphibia > Caudata > Salamandridae > Triturus > Triturus cristatus. The sequence goes on along the minus strand of NC_140591.1, from coordinate 1,121,731,099 downwards.
TTAGCGTATTGACCTTAAACACGAGGGGCCTCCACAAGCCATGCAAACGGTACGCGGTCTACTCCTACGTCAAGCGTCACCACTCGCAAATAGCGTTCCTCCAAGAGACCCATCTCACAATCCCTGAGATTAGCAAACTACGAGCCAGGAGGCGTGGCACCATATGTGCCACGTCATACTCCGCTTACGCACAGGGCGCGCTGGTATGGGTTCGACCGGGTACCCCATTCCGAGAGCTCCGAAGAGTGGTGGACAAAGAGGGACGGTATGCGCTGTTAGAAGGACTCTTGGATGGGCAGCCCATTCTCTTGGGTAGCATCTAAGCCCCAAATATCGACCAAGAAAAGTTTTGAGCATCCCTTACTGGGGTGTTGGCTCAATTCACGACTATCCCATGGATCTTAGGGTGAGACTACAACTGTGCGCTCGACCTCACACTTGACATATCCCATCCCCCACCACCACATTCATCTGCACCGAAACAGACTGAGCACTTCCTCAGGTGGGTCACACACTGGGCGCTAATAGATGCTTGGAGAGCACATCACCCTCAGATACGTCTCTACTTATTCCATTCCATACCACATAACCTGCGGGTCCGCCTGGACAGATTTTTGTGTTCCCCATCACTGATTCCTCAAAAACAACACATAGATTATCTGGGCCGCGTGATTTCGGACCACAACGCGCACGTCCTACGTTTTCAATGAAGGCTACCTCACCCTCCGGTGCCCACTTGGCGCCTCCCACGTGACTGTCTAACGGATCAAGTGTTCAAACACGAACACGAGCAAGACATACAGGACTACTTCTCCAATAACTCGGGGACGGCATCCTCCAAATTGGTCGAATGGGACGCATTTAAGATAGTAGCCCGGGGAGCATGCATTAAGCAAATAATAGGAACGTGACCCACACTCGAACGCACACCCACCACCACAGAACTGAAGTTAGCCACCCTCACTCGTCAGGAAGATGCCAATGCTGCAACTGCAGCACAAGTAGCGGCAACCAAAACACAACACGCTGCTGCTATGGCAGAACTACGCAAATACAACTTTAGGGCCTACGCCCTGCAAAATGCATAAAGAAAGAGACAAAACGGGCACACTCCTAGCGTGGATAGCAAGACAGGACACAGAAATAAAACCCATTACTGAAATAATAGACCCTTCCGGTAATCTAGTGCTGTCCCAAACTGACATCCTAACTGCATTCCAGCAGTATAATACCATAATTTATCGCACCCCGTTACAGCTCGGGCAGGAGGCTACCGACCGTTTTCTGGACCCCCTATCTATCCCGCACATCACAGACACTAAGAAAAAAGCCCTTGACGACACAATAACACCGACCGACGTCACCCACGCGATTCGTGCGTTGGCGTGAAATAAGGCGCCGGGCCTTGACGGTCTACCTCTCGAGTATTACAGCACCTTCTCCCCCCTGATAGTACCTGGTCTAACGGAGATGCTGGCGGTCGCTCTAGAGAGGGGAGAACTACCCGCCTCCCTCCGTGAGTCGGTCATAGTGACGTTCCTTAAACCGCACCGAGACACGCAGCAGTTGTCCTCTTACCGCCCAATCACGCTCCTTTCGGCCGACTGCAAAATACTGGGGAAAATTCTAGCGGAGAGGTACGAACGAATTTTGCGACCTTTAATCCATCCGGATCAATGCGGATTTGTGCCCGGCGGGAATACGTCACAAAACATACGGCGCTTGTTCCATATTCAGGATCAAGTGGAAAATACACACCCTAACGCGGTATGCCTAATCTTAGACCTCGAAAAGGCCTTTGATACTCTCACCTGGCCATACCTTTTTGCCGTGTTGCAGCGAGCGGGGATAGGCCTAACCCTCCTCACATACACAAGGCTTCTCTACACCGGGCTCACATCCCGCATTCGACTGGGCCGCCATATCTCCCCATCCATCAAGGTGGAGAGGGGGACGAGACAAGGGTGCCCACTATCGCCCCTACTCTTCGCCCTAGCAGTGGAACCGCTGGCAATCCGATTGCGTGGGGAGGGCATCGAATGGGGCATCCCCATAGCGGACACCGTCCATAGCGTTTCTATGTACGCGGACGACCTCCTAATATATATCCGTGATATCACCTCGGACCTCACACCCTTATGGACAACCCTAACGGAGTTCGTGGAGGCGTCCGGTCTTAAAGTAAACTGGGACAAATCTAACCTGTACCCACTACACGCAAGCTTTGAGCCGCTGGAGGTGCGAATCGGTACGCAGCACCTCTCATGGAGCACACACGCCCCCGATATCTCGGTATCCGCCTATACCACTCCCCTACGGACATATATGAGGGCAACCATCGCAAAGCGTTGGCTGGCATTCGGTCGGCGGTGGGTTTCTGGATAAATCTCCCGTTGGCCCCGATAGGTCGGGTGGCCATAGCGAAGATGATCGCTGTCCCCCGTCTACTATATCACTTCACGAATTTGCCGGTGATCCCCCCCAGGGCCTTCTTTCGGGACCTGGACTCGTTCCTCCGCTCACTCATCTGGGGCACGCATAGACATCGGATAGCCCTCACCAAGCTGCAATTACCCACCACACAAGGGGGACTGGGCGCCCCATCCTTCGAGTCGTACTTTCTGGCGGCGCAATTACAATGGCTGTCGCACTGGACGGCAGGTAGGAATACAGGAGAAACACATACGTCCCAGGGCCGGGTCCCTACCCCGGAGCTCTGTCGCCTACTGCTTCCAGGTACTAAACCTTGACGGACATATCCGTTACAGGTGTCGGTGGCCCGCCGATGTATGCAAAGAATCCATCGCATGTCGGCGGGGACCCCACATTACTCCCCACGGCTACCGCTGGTCGGCTGGCCCAAGAGAGAGATGTACTTTACGGCAGCCATGCTCCGTGCATGGTCGGACTGCGAGATGACAGAGGCAGAGGCGTTATTCGCGGAGGGCCAGCTAAGACCCTATGATCAGATCGCGGAGGATTATGGGTTGTCCGCTGGACAGTTTTTAACCCATCGACAGCTCCTCGAGCACTTTCGGCCGCACGCGGACCTTTCCATAGGCGAGCCCAAGACCCACCCGGTCATTCACACCATCTTACGTATGGGTACAGGTCGGCACTTAGTTACATGCATCTATAAATCCATCAGAGAGCTTATGAATGAACCACTGCTCGCTCTTCGAGCCACATGGGAGGATGAACTCGAGCGTACGCTGCACGACCGGGAGTGGGAGCGGGCACTAGAGTTCCCTAAAAAAGTCTAGAGGAACGCACGCTTTAAAAATATACAGTTTTATGTCTTACATAGAGCGTATCTAACACCAGCGCACCTACAGCGGTTCTACCCGGGCACTCGATTTCTCTGCCCCAGATGTCGCTCGCCGGATGCACACTTTCACCACATGTTCTGGAGCTGCCCCACTTTGCGGCAGTTCTGGTCAGTAGTCCTCGAGACACTTAAAGAGCTTACGGGCCTTCCGGACATTCACACCTGGGAGGCAGTCGCTCTCTGAATATTCCATAGACCAAAAACACTGAAGATGCCTATTCGCTTCGTAACCCTGGCAACACTACTGGCGAAAAGAAGCATCGCCATGAACTGGCGAGCCTCATCGGGACCTCCGGTGGAGGCATGGATGGGTGCGGTTAAAAAATGGGCGGCAGCAGAAGAGGAAACACTTAGGGAGGAGGAGGTGAAGGGCCTACGGAAGCATCCCATATCTTTGGAATGGGCCATATTGTCCCACCAATTCCAACACTTACAGCCACGTGCCGCTTCTAGTGCACCGCAAAATAGCACTGCGGAACTGGAAGCAAGTAACCCAAATGCGAGTACACCTAACACAGCCCCCGCCCCCCAAACTAATGAGTGAGGCACACTAACCCCTCGGTGCGCTGCGCGACCTGCGGCCAATGGCCTGGATGTTCTGGCGCCTGCCCATTGACAATATCCTGACATCTGCACACAATTGCTGCACTGTCCTGGATGCCATACCCTTGGCTCACACCGTGGCTCCCGCCCTCGCTACATCCCCAGTTTTATTGTCCCCGGTTCCCCCCGACATCACAGTATAAAGAAGATATATGGACCATAGTGACAGATACCCCCTCCGAGTGCAGGATACACCTCATGCAACTGGAAAGCACAATTACTGTCGATAAACACAAAAAATGTAATGAGATGAACTGTGATAATTGTTTATTGTAAAAATGATAATAAAAACATGTTGGAAAAAATATATATATAAATAACTATATGTGAGAGTCAGTAATTGTGAGAGTGGCTGCATGGATGAGTGTGTATTTGTATCAGTGATTCTATAAGAGAGTAATTATGTGTTAGTATCTGTATGAATAAGTGAGGGTGTGTCTGTATAACTGTATAGGTGAGTAAATGGAAGTATGATTTAGTCTTTGCACTACTGACTAAGTGTGTGAGTAACCCTGGATATGTGGCACTGTGTGAGTGTCTGTATAGGTGTATGAGTGCATATGATAGTGTTGTACTGATGAGTGACTGCATGTATGAGTGACTGTATGGGTGAATGAGTGGATGTGTGTGTTGACCTAGGAATCAGTCAGTGCGTATTTAGTAACTGGTATTGATGTGCCTATTTTTTCGTAAATGGTAGTCTGTATTTTAGAGTGGGTGTATCAAAGGTTATATTCAGGAGTGAGGAGGTGCATCAGATTTTCACGTGGATAATGTCATCAGTGATGTCATTTGAGATGTCATCAGTGATGTCATCAGTGATGTTACTGACATGTCATGAATGATGTAATATGTGACATCATCAGCAGTGTATTGCGGGGGCGCGAGTTATAGTTAGCTGAACTAACTATAACGGGGGAATTTCTAGGGTTTTGTACGAGGGAAATGTCCAGCTAACTATAACGCCCCTGAAACCTATGATTTTTTCAGCGAATTTCTAAGGTTTTTTAAATGGCAATTCCTAACTATAACGCCCCTGAAACCTTTGGTTTTTTCAGTGAATTTCTATGGTTTTTTAAATGCTAATTTCTAACTATAACGTGCCTGAAACCTATGGTTTTTCCAGTGAATATCAAAGGATTTTTAAATGAAAATGTGTAAGTCTAATGTACCTCAATCCTATGTTTTTTATTTTATATATATATATATATATCCTGGGTTTGCCGATCAGTTTTTCTTTTCGGCTTCCCTGCCATCAATTAGAGAGATATCCTTTTTATGTACTCATGAACTTTTTGTATCAGGTTTACAAGATAGTTGCTATGTGCATATATTATGCGTTTGCTTGTATTTGGCACTATTATTGCGTATTTTGCACAATTACATTTTTGCACTATGAATGTATATCTTGCACTTTAATGCTACTATAAATTGCACTAGAACCTGCGTATTTGCACAACCAACATTTGCACTTTAGAACTAGTTCTTATCATTTTTTGTACATCTCCCAATATTCAAGATGGCAAGAATAAGATACAATTTAAAGACAATATAATGGATTCTTGTTTTAAAAATCTATGGTGTAATGATTGCAAGTATATTTGTATACTTTGTACCGTTTTCACTTACCATGTGCATATCTTTTCTATGTCTAGTATCACAAGCATCACAAGGTCATAGAGTGCTTAGTATATAAGGAAAAAAACAACGGCAGTTACTTTGTGTGATCAAGGCCACCTTGTGGCCGAAATACATAATGGCGTGCTGTGTGGGTGCTGACATCTATTAAATTACCGTGCGCTTACCGTAAGCTTACCGTACGCGTACGGTGGCGTGCACGAGCGCGATTCTGATTGGCTCTTAGATCTTAGTAAACATTCGAATCGGTCGAAACCAGGAAGCGGCGGCCGCCATTTTCTCTCTCGCTTCCTGAGTTGGGCAGCAAAAATGAACCCCAAAAATGTGTAAAGAGGCAGTTTCATGAGATCCTAACCACCCAGCATTGATACAGGGGTCCCCAAACCACACCCAAGCCCAAAAAAAAAAAATTTTTTTTTTTCGGAAAATCGCCGATTACGCTTACCGTACGCGTACGGTAAAAAATTGTAAAAAAAAAAAAATTATCCACATTCTCCCCACCCCGTGTGCAAATGGTGCCCGAAGGGCACCATTTGAGCATGGCATATAACATCTAAGAAGTTAACAAAGAATACATTTCACAAAGATGCGCAAAATATGTCCCCCATGTGCGCACGGTGCGCGAAGCGCATCGTGCGTACATGGCCCATCCCGCTTAACGTGGGCACGCGGTGCGCGCAGCGCACCGCGTGACCACTGTGCGTGCACGGCACTAACTGCGTAAAGTGGGCGCGCGGTGCGCGAAGCGCACCGCGTGCGCACCGTGCGCGCACGGAACGAACTGCGTTAACTGGGCGCGCACGCCACAAATGGCGTAAAGTAACTTAGCATTTAAAAAACCTTGCAAATTCACTGAAAAAACCATAGGTTTCACACATGTTATAGTTAGCTGGACATTTTACTGATAAAAAACCAATGAAATTCCCCCGTTATAGTTACTGCAGGCAACTATAACTCACGCGACCGCAATCTTCTGCTGATGACATATGTGTCTTTATGAAAAAAAAATATTTGTAATATATGTATAGCTAAAAATTTATGGAAGAAGACATGGGCAAATAAGTGTCTAAATACAGTATTAGCATCAGCAGAGGATTGCGGTCGCGTGAGTTATAGTTGCCTGCAGTAACTATAACGGGGGAATTTCATTGGTTTTTTATCAGTAAAATGTCCAGCTAACCATGTGTGAAACCTATGGTTTTTTCAGTGAATATATATATATATATATATAATATCTACTGGCGGTCGCCAGTCGATAGTTATAGTTAGGACCGTGTTTCCACTATTTTGAATAACTTTGGCGCCGGTTGACGGATCATCGTGAAATTTTCAAAACTAATGGGGCGCTCCGCTCAGCTCCTACCCTGGAAGTCTCGGGGTGATTCGTCAAGCGGGGGCTGAGAAAAAAGGGGGGTCCCTAAATGTGTTTTCCCCATGCATTTTCCCATAGGACCTTTAGTCGAAGGTACAGCCCGAACGGCTGAACAGAATTACTTGAAATTTGGCAAAGATGTAGTCCTCAGGTCAGGGATGTGCCTTTTGCATATATGGTGTCAATCTGTTCAGAAGTTCCTGAGAAAATTGCAGTTAAAACTACATAAATATCTATATGCGCGCACGGTGCGCGCACGGTGCGCGCATGGTGCCGTGCGTGAGCGTAATTCTGATTGGTGGTTACATGTCAGTCAACATTCGAATCGGTCGAAATCAGGAAGTGTTGTCAGCCATTTTGTGTGTGACAGTGAAAAAGAAAGGTGGAGAACGTGAAAAGGGGGCAGGGTACAGAGTTCCTGACCCCCTAGCTTTTGTCAGGGGGTCCCTGAAGGACCATGAAGGGTGAAAAAAACATATATATTTTTTTTTAAATCGAGGGGTGCGCGCACGGTATGCGCACCGTGCGCGCACCATCGCGAGGTGCACGCACGGTGCGCGCACGGCGGAAAAAAAATCATTAAAAAAAAAATAGAATTAAAAATCAAATTTAAGTGTTTAGATGTTAGGTGGCTCTAAAAAGAGCTGTTGTGTTAATTGAGGAACAGAGGAACAAAAAAATGACAACAATTATAGGGTGCCGCATGTGTGCTGCTGTATCTTGCTCTCTATTAGGGGAATGCTGGTGTCCCCATAAGAGAGAAGAGCATTGCACGCATTGCACCGTATATGCACCCTCTTAAACAGAGGGTGTATATCCAGAGGAACAGAAGCAGGTGAAGCTGCCGCCGCAGATGAAGTGCTCGGCTGAGCTGCCGATGATGTGCTCGGCTGAGCTGCTGCGGATGTGCTCGGCTGAGCTGCTGGAGGGTTTTCTCTAGCAGCTCGAGCATAAGCCACAGGATGTACATCTCTAACGTGCCTGATCATAGTGAAGATACTAAAAGAGTATTTCTTTTTAGGATCTCCTCTTGATAAGACACCACCACAAATAGTGCAGGTGACTTTTGGAGCATTCACCTTCTTCTGCCCCTCTGGAAAAGTGAAAAATTGCCATATAAAAGAGTTTTTCTGTTTCCTCTGTCTCTGTGGCACAAGGGTCTCCTCCTCACTCCCAGAAGATGACTGCTGCTCTGCCATTCTCAAGTACTGGAGTACTGGAAAAGCTGCTCAGCTCCTTCTACCAGGGAATCAGAAGTAATAATGAGGGGAGTGGGTGTGGTGTTGGAAGTTTCTGGAACTGAAGCCACTATAAACCAATGAAAAGTGTTGTTTCTTAATCACATGACCTGAAACTACTATAAACCAATGAAAAGTGTTGTTTCTAAATCACATGACTTGCCGTGCGCGCACGGTGTGCGCGCTCGGTGTGCGCAAAGAGCACGCGCATGCGCACGGAGCACGCACACATGCGCGTACGGAGCGCGCGCACATGCGCGTACGGAGCAGGCGCGCATGCGCATACAGAGCACGCGCGCATGCACGTACGGAGCACGCGCATACGGAGCACGCACGATGTATGCATGCGCACGTGGAGCACGTACGCATGCGCACATGGAGCACGTACGCATGCGTGCACCGTGCGCGCACGGTCAAAAACACTTTAAAAAAAATCAAATTCAAAGTGTTTATAAGTTTATAGAAGATATTAACTATGCTGTTCAACTCTATCCAAATTTTAAAAAAAAACTGAGTCATTCCATATTACAGGATAAAGTTAATCTATAACTATATATATAGGTAGCTTATTGTAAAATAAATATTTAAAAAAATATAATAATACATTCATAAATTAGCATTTAAAAAACCATGCAAATTCACTTAAAAAACCATAGGTTTCACACACGTTATAGTTAGGAATTAGCATTTAAAAAACCTTGCAAATTCACTGAAAAAACCATAGGTTTCACACACGTTATAGTTAGCTGGACATTTCACTTGTAAAAAACCAATGAAATTCCCCCGTTATGGTTAGTTCAGCTAACTATAACTCGCGCGCCCGCAATCCACTGCTGATGACGTCACATATTACATCACACATGACATGGTCAGTGACATCTCTCATGACATCACTGATGACATCTCAAATGACATCACTGATGACATCACTGATGACGTCATCCATGTGATAAATTACCACATATTCTCACACCCTAATATAACGTTTGATACACCGACTCAAAATTTAAGAGTTCCATTCTCAAAACCATACATACTGCAATACCAATAACTACATACCCACTTATTAACTCTTAGGTCTACATACACCTCCACTCATTCACCTGTACAGTCACTCATACTTACAGTCACTCCATACAAAACTATCATATGCATTTATACACCTATATAGACACTCACACACTACCAATCATCCATAGAGGTACTCTCACACCTACTCAGTCATGCAAATAATCACACTCCCATTTACTCACCTATGCGGTTATACACACTCAAGTTCACTTACTCATAAAAATAGTTGCACATTCTTACGCTCTTATAGAATCATTGATACAGGCACACACTCATCCATACAGTCACTCTCACAATCACACACTCTCACATCTACCCACTTATATACTCTTACACGCATATATACTGCCTTTCACATATGTAGTTAGTCACAAATGTACCACTGAGATATACATTCAATCCCTAACACACCCATACATACACTCACTCAACCATACAGTCCATCACAGATGCACTCTTAAAACAATGCACCCATAGAATCACCCACTCACACATCTATGCATAGAGTCACACACACCCTACCCACACAAACACTCAGGAACCCATACAGATACTGAGACAAGCAATCAATAACTCATATAGACACTTATATGGGTATTCACAAAACCATGCCACCACTTATACACCAACATACAGACACATACAAACATTTACACAGTTTAGTCACTAGTCTGCAGTAAGATACATTTAATGACTCACTTATAGAGTCAGTTACGCACCACAGAAAATCATCCATTTACACACTTGTACACCCACTCATTCTTCAACAGGCCTTTCCCTATATATATTAAACATATTAAAATTGTTCAGAAATACATACTCTATGGATGATGTCATCAGTGATGTCATTTGAGATGTCATCAGTGATGTCATGAGTGATGTCACTGACCACGTCATGAGTGATGTAATGTGTGACGTCATCAGCAGTGGATTGCGGGCGCGCGAGTTATAGTTAGCTGAACTAACTATAACGGGGGAATTTCATTGGTTTTTTAGGAGTGAAATGTCCAGCTAACTATAACATGTGTGAAACCTATGGTTTTTTCAGTGAATATATATATATATATATATATATATATATTCACTGAAAAAACCATAGGTTTCACACATGTTATAGTTAGCTGTACATTTCACTCGTAAAAAACCAATGAAATTCCACGTTATAGTTAGTGCAGGCAACTATAACTCACGCGACCGCAATCCTCTGCTGATGATGTCAGATATTACATCACTGATGACATATGTGTCTTTATGAAAAATAAATATTTGTAATATATGTATAGCTAAAGATACAGTATTAGCATCAGCAGAGGATTGCGGTCGCGTGAGTTATAGTTGCCTGCACTAACTATAACGTGGAATTTCATTGGTTTTTTACGAGTGAAATGTACAGCTAACTATAACATGTGTGAAACCTATGGTTTTTTCAGTGAATTTGTACGGTTTTTTAAATGCTAAGTTATGTATTTATTTTTAATTTTTGCGCGCACGGTGCGCTTGGCGCACCGTGCGCGCGCTGTGGGCGCTCGGTGCGCTTGGCGCACCGAGCACCCACATTGCGCATTTGGTACCGTGCACGCCTCGCCATTTTTTTCAAAATATCAATTGTTTTTTTCTCCCTTGGGGGTCCTTAGATTTATATATTAAATGTGATTGTTAATTTTTTTTTTTTTTTTACCGTACGCGTACGGTAAGCTTACCGTACGCGCACCCCGCGATTTTTTTTAAAAATTATTAAATTTATTTTTCATACTTTTTGGTCCTTCGTGAACCCCCTGACGAATGCTAGGGGGTCTGCAACTCTCTTCGTTGCCCCCTTTTCATGTTATCTACCTTTTTTTTTCAGTGCGACAGACAGAAAATGGCGGCCGATACTTCCTGGTTTCGACCGATTTGAATGTTTACTTTGATCTAACAACCAATCAGAAACGCGCTCGCGCACGGCACCGTACGCGTACGGTAAGCTTACCGTAAGCGCACGGTAAGCGCACGGTAAGCGCACGGAGCGCTGCCACAGATATATATATTGATTTAAATGCTATTTTCTCAGGAACTACTGAACAGATTTACACCAGACCTACAAAAGGCACTTCCTTGACCTTATGGCTACCTCTCTGCCAAATTACAAGTAATTCTGTTCAGCCGTTCGGGCTGTAGCTGTGTCTAAAGGTCCTGTGGAAAAATACATGGGGAAAACGCGTTTTGGGACCCCCCTTTTTTCTCAGCCCCCGCTTGACGAATCACCCAGAGACTTTCAGGGTAGGAGCGTAGCGTAGCGCCCCATTAGTTTTGAAAATTTCGCGAGGATTCGTCAACCGGTGCCAAAGTTATTCAAAATAGAATTTTCAGATTTCCTATGGAAACATGGTCCTAACTATAACTATCTACTGGCGACCGCCAGTAGATAATATTCACATTGGGAAATAAATAAAAGCAAACTGTTTTGGTATAACAGTGGTCTGTGCCCGTGATTTTCCTTCAGGAAAAAGAATTGGGAGTTGCTTCATATATATATATGTATATATATATATATTCTGTTAATGATCTAAGTGAGCATCCCCCAAGCCAAGTAACCCCTGATCCAGACAGTGATCATATTAGGTCTGAATATACATAATAAATATTGTTATAACTATTTGAAGGCATTCATTAGCACAGGCTATTTTGAAATAGTATTATTCTAGTATTGCTGGAGTAGTCAGTCCCTTAAGCCACGAAAGAAAATAAGATATCTATATTCTTATTCACTTTATTTCACGCAACATAAGGGTTCTATGTTTTTACTAGCAAACAATAAACATGAGAGAAACTATCTATATATTATAGAATAAGATTATTCAATAAATGCTATAGGGGGTAGATATGCTATCTGCCAATGAACGGAGGATACAACAATGTGCATCTAATAGTTTATTTGCACATATATGGGAAATTAGTATGTGAACATTATGTTTTGTGACATATTATCCATCTGGCATTTAACCCATGATTGTACATATTCAAGAACAGACATAACATGTAATTGGATTTAACCACTTATTACATACTACAGTAGTTAATATTAAGATACACGGCATTGGACCGCTTACAAGAATTAACGCTGTGTTTCATTCGACTATAATACAGATTTGCACTATTTGCTGATTTGCACAATTGTCTTTTTAAATTTAAATCAATTGTATAATAGCCAACAAATGAAGCCATTTTAATATGTATGATATTTGTCAAATATTTGAAATTGCACTGTTTACATACCATTACGCAGTTGTATTTTTTCTACCTCTATGGTAAAACCCTATCACATGCTTGAACTTTGAACCCTGTTCAATCAGCACTGTCACTTTAAATAATGTGGTCTAACTCATTCACATTGAAACGAATGTATATATATATATATATATATATATATATTACCTACTGGCGGTCGCCAGTAGGTAGTTATAGTTAGGACCACGTTTCCATAGGAAATCCGCAACATTCTATTTTGAATAACTTTTGCGCCGGTCGACGAATCCTCGCGAATTTTTCAAAATAGGTGGGGCACTACGCTCCGCTCCTACCCTGAAAGTCTCGGGGGGATTCGTCATGCGGGGGTTGAGATAAAAGGGGGGTCCCAAAACGCGTTTTTCCCATGCATTTTTCCATAGGACCTTTAGACAGGGCTACAGCCCGAACGGCTGAACAGAATTACTAGAAATTTGGCAGAGAGGTAGTCCTCAGGTCAAGGAAGTGCCTTTTGTAGGTTTGGTGTAAATCTGTTCAGTAGATTCTGAGAAAATAGCCTTTAAATCAATATATATATCTGAGCCAGCTTACGGTGCGCTTACGGTGCGCTTACGGTACGCTTACCGTACGCGTACGGTGGCGTGCGCGAGCGCGATTCTGATTGGCTCTTAGATCTTAGTAAACATTCGAATCGGCCGAAACCAGGAAGCGGCGGCCGCCATTTTCTCTCTCGCACTGAGAGTGATTTAAAGCCCAAAAACATGTAAAGGGGCTGTTTCGACAGCTCCCACACACATAGGCATGGTGAGGGAGTCCCCAAAGATCCCCCAAGGCCAAAAACGGAATTTTTATTTTTTCGGTAATTTCGCCGATTACGCTTACCGTACGCGTACGGTAAAAAATAATAAAAAATAAAAAATCAGCCACACTCTCTCCACCCCGTGTGCAATTGGTGGCCAAAGACACCAATTGTGCATGGCTTATCACAGGTGAGATAAACTAAAATATTAAAAAAAATAAAATAAAAAAAAAAATTATCCACACTCTCTCCACCCCGTGTGCAAATGGTGCCCGAAGAGCACCATTTGTGCATGGCTTATAAAATATACGAAAAATTAAAATATTACCTTTCAAAACGAAGTACATCATATGTCCTCCATGTGCGCACGGTGCGCGAAGCGCATCGTGCGTACATGGCCCATCTAGCGTAACATGGGCACGCGGTGCGCGTAGCGCACCGTGTGCCCACAGTGCGTGCATGGCACTAACTGCGTAAAGTGGGCGCGCGGTGCGTGAAGCGCACCGCGTGCTCACTGTGCGCGCACAGAACGAACTGCGTTAAGTGGGCGCGCACGCCACGAATGGCGTAAAGTAACTTAGCATTTAAAAAACGTACAAATTCACTGAAAAAACCATAGGTTTCACACACGTTATAGTTAGGAATTAGCATTTAAAAAACCTTGCAAATTCACTGAAAAAACCATAGGTTTCACACATGTTATAGTTAGCGGAAATTTTACTGATAAAAAACCAATGAAATTCCCCCGTTATAGTTACTGCAGGCAACTATAACTCACGCGACCGCAATCTTCTGCTGATGACATATGTGTCTTTATGAAAAAAAAATATTTGTAATATATGTATAGCTAAAAATGTATGGAAGAAGACATGGGCAAATAAGTGTCTAAATACAGTATTAGCATCAGCAGAGGATTGCGGTCGCGTGAGTTATAGTTGCCTGCAGTAACTATAACGGGGGAATTTCATTGGTTTTTTATCAGTAAAATTTCCGCTAACTATAACATGTGTGAAACCTATGGTTTTTTCAGTGAATATATATATACATACATACATACATATATATATATTTAAAAAAATAGTGAATAATTTTTAGTTAGGAAAACTATATTCATTCTTTGTTTTTTTCAAAATATTATACAGAAGTCGCGCACCCTTCGCGCACCCTACACGATGGCTGCGGGCTTTCCGGTAGTCATTTTGAAAAGTCGCGCTGGGGTCGCGACTTCGGCGTAATGTGTAAAGTATGAAATATCTTTAAATTAATTATAAATAAAAGTTTTCCTTTAAGTGTTTGTCTAAATTTATTAATAAAAGTATTTTTATAGTATTATTTTCAATATAATTTCGACTACAAATTATTCAATTATTATTGGATTCGGAGGTTAGGAGGGATGGCCATTTTGCTCAATCTGTTTTGCAAGATTTATTGGTCTAGTCAGGTGGACACCCTCCTCCAGGTGCGGTACGGCTTGAGGATTCTATTCAAAAGGTGAGGAATCAACAGGCAGAAGTATCCATCAGAAGAGCAAGTTACTTACCTTCGGTAATGCTTTTTCTGGTGGATACAGTATCTGCCTGTGGATTCCTCACTGTCCCAACCGCCTCCCCGTTGTCCACCTGTTTCTACCAAAAAGATGCTTTTACTGTTTGGCATGAATGTTTTTAATATGTCTTAATCATGCTTATGTTTTAATAGTGAGAAATGATTGCTCTGTTTCTATTTCTTTATGCCTTTATTGGCTATACATTTGTATATATATATATATATACACATATTTAGTATACTATGTATACATGTGAAAATGTGCCGGTCCACCTGTTTACCTCGGTGGCACGGAAAAAATGGGTGGAACTGACGTCAGCACGCCAACGAGGTCCTCTTATGGCTCCTATGACGTCATACGGTGTCGCGAGCGGAGCCGTGCCATTATGACATCGTCGTCAACGTGGGAGAGCTAGGAAAGAATTTCCGCGGAATGCTGGCACAGGGGATATTCACCTAAGTGTTCAGACTAGTCCTTTGGGAGAAACTGTTTATGTTGCCACTCCAGAAACCGAAACCAGTGATCCAAGGGCAGAGGCACTGCAGATGGCACACGAGGTGAGGAGCCCAGTCGTGTGCACCAGCGGGGCAGCGAAGTGACAAGCACCACTACCCACAGAAAAGGTAACAAGGGCACTGAATAACACAGGATCTTCTCTTTGTATCTGGCAGGAACAACAAGGTTAAAATGCCCTAGTTCCAAAATGTAGAATTAGTGCTACAACGGTCTTCAAGAGGACCTGCGATGGATGCCGCTTCTGCCTTCCGTACACTGGAGGCGGCACATGGGTGGGACGCACACTCGTTGACCTCTCATGGCACTGCTCCACACTTCGGGGACAACGCTTTCCATCAGCTGTGTTTTCTGGTGACGTGTCGCGCCGGCCCCGTCCAATAGCAGAACCCCTTTAGATCCAAACAGACTCTTCCACTCTCTCACCGGAAGTGAAACCAGGCCATGCGGACACTTTCACAATACAACAGCTGGGAATGCACTTTTCGGTAAACAAAAGACATTCCTTCCTCCTAATTTATCAAATCAACGACTCACTGAAGAACAGGGACCAGCTTCGATCGGTAAACAGCCGTTCCAATGACTTTTTTACTTCACGATACCATTACAACGCATGCATTACCACGCATAAGTTGTATATCGCGAAGTCATCACTACATATTTTTTTAGAACGCATGGTCCTTTACCACGCATGCCTTTACAACGAATTTTGTTGTAAAGGTATGTATGGTAAATGACCATGAGTTCTAAAAAAATTTAGACGATCCACATCGTTGTAAGGAAACAGAGGCTGTTCCGTTTTCTCACAATGATGTGCACCGCCCCTCAGAGACGAGGAATCATGAGGAGAGAGGAACCACGAGGAGTGAGAGGTAAGGGGTATTGGGCATGGGGTGGTGGTTACTTATCTAGGGTTTAGGGTAGTGCAGTGGTGTTTGAATAGTGTAGGGGGTCGTGCTGAGGGTAGTGTTTTAGGGTTTAGGGAAGTGCAATGGTGTTTGTGTAGTGTAGGGGGTCATGCTGGGGGTAGTGTTTTAGGGTTTAGGGTAGTGCAGTGGTGTTTGTGTAGTGTAGAGGTCGTGCTGGTGGTAGTGTTTTAGGGTTTTGGGTAGTGCAGTGATGTTTGGGTAGTGTAGGGGGTCATGCTTGGGGTAGATTTAGGGTTTAGGGAGGTGCAGTGGTGTTTTGTGTAGTGTAGGGGGTCGTGCTGGGGGTAGTGTTTTAGGGTTTAGGGCAGTGCAGTGGGGTTTGTGTAGTGCAGTGGGTCATGCTGGGGGTAGTGTTTTAGCGTTTAGGGTAGTGCAGTGGTGTTTGTGTAGTGTAGGGGGTTGTGCTGGGGGTAGTATTTTAGGGTTTAGGGTAGTGAATGGTGTTGGTGTAGTGTAGGGGTCGTGCTGGGGTAGTGTTTTAGGGTCTAGGGTAGTGCCGTGGTGTTTGGGTAGTGTAGGGGGACCTGCTGAGGGTAGATTTAGGGTTTAGGGTAGTGCAGTGGTGTTTGGGTAGTGTAGGGTGTCGTGCTGGGGTAGATTTAGGGTTTAGGGTAGCACAGTGGTGTTTGGGTAGTGTAGGGAGTTGTTCTGGGGGTGTGTTTTAGGGTTTAGGGTAGTGCAGTGGTGTTTGGGTAGTGTGGGGGGTCATGCTGGGGGTGGTGTTTTAGGGTTTAGGGCAGTGCAGTGGTGTTTGTGTAGTGTAGGGGGTTGTGCTGGGGGTGGTGTTTTAGGGTTTAGGGCAGTGCAGTGGTGTTTGTGTAGTGTAGAGGATCATGCTGGGGTGGTGTTTCAGGGTTTAGGGCAGTGCAGTGGTGTTCGTGTAGTGTAGAGGATCATGCTGGGGTGGTGTTTCAGGGTTTAGGGCAGTGCAGTGGTGTTCGGGCAGTGTAGGGGGTCATGCAGGGGGGTGGTGTTTCAGGGTTTAGGCAGTGCAGTGGTGTTCGGGCAGTGTAGGGGGTCATGCAGGGGGTGGTGTTTCAGGGTTAAGGGCAATGCAGTGGTGTTCGGGCAGTGTAGGGGGTCATGCAGG
Organism: Triturus cristatus; assembly: GCF_964204655.1. Lineage (NCBI taxonomy): Eukaryota > Metazoa > Chordata > Amphibia > Caudata > Salamandridae > Triturus > Triturus cristatus. Next base: position 1,121,713,747 of record NC_140591.1, on the reverse strand, counting down.
GGGTGGTGTTTCAGGGTTTTGGGCGGTGCAGTGGTGTTCGGGTAGTGTAAGGGGGTCGTGTAAGGGGTGGTGTTTCAGGGTTTAGGATGGTGCAGTGGTGTTCGGGCAGTGTAGGGGGTCTTGCTGGGATGGTGTTTCAGGGTTTAGGGCAGTGCAGTGGTGTTAGGGCAGTGTAGGGGGTCGTGTTGGGGCTGGTGTTTTAGGGTTTAGGACAGTGCAGTGGTGTTCGTGCAGTGTAGGGGGTTGTGCTGGGGTAGTGTTTTAGGGTTTAAGGCAGCGCAGTGGTGTGTGTGTAGTGGGCAGCGCATGCACTGCGTCGCTAGGCGAGACCTAAAAAGCATTGCACCAAGATGGCTGCCAACACTTGGATTGAAGTGTTGGCAGCCAATTAGAGCCAAGATCGTGCTTGTGTAATTAGGTCCCGCCCAGATATATAAATATTTTTTTCCTTTCAAATCTCAAAAACTACTGAACGGATTTACACCATTTAAAAAAAAGGTCACTTTATGAACCAAGCAGTATCGGTTTGCCAAATGTGGTGTAATTCCGTTCAGCAGTTTCAGCTGTAACCGTGTCTAAAGTCTCCTATGGAAAAAGAAATTTTGACCTCTATTTTCAGAATTTCTCAGGAACCACTGAACGGATTTACACAATTTAAAACAAGGTCTCTTTCTGAATCAAGGGCTACCTTTTTGCCAAATTTGGCGTAATTCGGTTCAGCAGTTCGTGCTGTAGTCATGTCTAAAGTTTCCTACAGGAAATAAGATGGAGAAAACACGTTTTGGGACCCCCCTTTTTTCTCAGTCCCCACTTTCAGGATAGGAGCTGAGCGGAGCGGGCCACAAGTTTCGAAAATTTCGCAAAGATTCGTCAACCGGCGCCAAAGTTATTGGGAAAAGAAAAAACGCTTTTGCTATGGAAACTAGGTCCTAAATATAACTATCTACTGGCGACCGCCAGTAGATAGATAGATAGATAGATAGATAGATAGATAGATAGATAGATAGATAGATAGATAGATAGATAGATAGATAGATAGATAGATAGATAGATAGATAGATAGATAGATAGATAGATAGATAGATAGATAGATAGATAGATAGATAGATAGATAGATAGATAGATAGATAGATAGATAGATAGATAGATAGAGTTTTTTTAAGGCACACATTGACATATATATGCAAAAATCAGGACAGTCCAAACATAGAAGTAACACTAAAAGCTTTAGTCCTACTTTTATGTCTGGCTCCTGTTCTAGTTTTTGCTTCTCAAAATCTGTTCACCCTACTCCTGAGCCTTCCTCCCACTTTACTGAAGGCTTAAGTGCGAGCTGGAGAAACTGAGACTCCACCTTTGCTTCTCTGGGTGGGGTGATGTGAGTTGGGGCCTGGGAGAAGTAATTGAACAATGAGAATGTGGCTAGTGGCATTGGGGAGAGGAGCGAGGGTTGTACAAATTCAGGAAGATCACAATTAATTGACTATACAGTAGCCCATACTTGTCCAATATAAGATCCCCTGCTTTGACTTCTTTTTGTGTACACTGTTTTTACCCAGTCTTGAATTGCCACCCATGTTTCTCATGCAAAGGCATATCTACAAAAACTACCAAGTTTCAGTTGCTCAAAAAAGTAGCACATCCTTGAAACGTGCGTTATGTAGGAGAAATGTTTAAATGTCTCCAAGTATTTCAAATAGTGGATGTGAATTGCAATGTACAGCAAATATTCAGGGGAAGATTTACAAGAAACTGACGCATCTATAGAGATGCGTCAATTTCCCTGTGCCACCCTGCGATACCCTTGCGCCACAATGGATGCGCCATATTTACAATATGCAAAAGAAACAATTGATGGACGGAAAGCTGGACAATGCTAACATTCACCCCCAGTTACAAGGATCTGGGTTAATTCCTTCATTCTTTTGCTCACCATACCACCCCAGTTTGGACCCAGCCATATGCAAATCAGTCTTGACCCTGTTCCTTATGGGAACAGTCCAGCCCGAACTGCCAAGCCAGGTCCTCCCTGGACCGGAAACAAGAATCCTGGGTCCGGTTTCAGAGCATCACCCCTCATCAGCCAGGTTAGGTTGAATCTAGTGGTGTAGTGACCACGGGACCCACGTCTGAGCATACCCTTCCCACTTAGGGCAACATATGTAAAAGAAACAATTCATGGACGGAATGCTGGACAATGGAAGCATTCACCCCCAGTCACAAGGATCTGGGTTAAATCCATCATTCTTTTGCTCACCACACCACCCCAGTTTGGACCCAGCCATATGCAAATCAGTCTTGACCCTGTTCCTTGTGGGAACAGTCCAGCCTGAACTGCCAATCCAGGTCCTCCCTGGACCGGAAACAAGCATCCTGGGACCGGTTTCAGGGCATCACCCTTCATCAGCCAGGCTAGCTTGAATCCAGTGGTTTAGTGAGCACGGGACTCACCTCTGAGCATACCCTTCCCACTTAGGGGGACATATGCAAAAGAAACAATTGATGGACGGAATGCTGGACAATACAAACATTCACCCCCAGTCACAAGGATCTGGGTTAAATCCAACATTCTTTTGCTCACCACACCACCCCAGTTTGAACCCAGCCATAGGCAAATCAGTCTTGACCCTGTTCCTTGTGGGAATAGTCCAGCCAGAAATGCAAAGCCAGGTCCTCCCTGGACCGGAAACAAGCATCCTAGGACAGGTTTCAGGGCATCACCCTTCATCAGCCAGGCTAGCTTGAATCCAGTGGTTTAGTGAGCACGGGACTCACCTCTGAGCATACCCTTCCCACTTAGGGCGACATATGCAAAAGAAACAAATGATGGACGGAATACTGGACAATGCGAACATTCACCCCCAGTCACAAGGATCTGGGTTAAATCCTTCATTCTTTTGCTCACCATACCACCCCAGTTTGGACCCAGCATTATGCAAATCATTCTTGACCCTGTTCCTTATGGGAACAGTCCAGCCCGAACTGCCAAGCCAGGTCCTCCCTGGACTGGAAATAAGCATCCTGGGACCAGTTTCAGGGCATCACCCTTCATCAGCCGGGCTAGCTTGAATCCAGTGGTGTAGTGAGCACAGGACACACTTAAAGCGACATATGCAAAAGAAACAATTGATGTATGAAATGCTGGACATTGATTCCTTGCTCACTTTGCCAATGGATTCAAGATAGCCTGGCTGATGAAGGGTGATACCCAGAAACTGGTCCCAGGATGCTTGTTTCCAGTTCAGGGAAGACCTGGCTTGGCAGTTCGGGCTGGACTGTTCCCATGAGGCACAGGGTCAAGACTGATTTGTGTATAGCTGGGTCTGAACTGAGGTGGCGAAGTGAGTTAAAGAATGATGATGGATTCAACCCAGATCTGCGACTGGAAGTGAGTGTCTGAAAAGTTTCAGCACTCCGTCCATCATCTCCTTATGTTTGCTTTGTTCACCCTAAGTTGACAGGGTATGCCAAGACGGGTCCCTTGCTCACTTTGCCACTGGAATCAAGCTAGCCTGGCTGATGAAGGGTGTCACCCAGAAACCGGTCCTAGGATTCTTGTTTCCGGTTCAGGGAAGACCTGGCTTGGCAGTTCGGGCTGGACTGTTCCCATGAGGCACAGGGTCAAGACTGATTTGCATATAGCTGCGTCTGAACTGAGGTGACAAAGTGAGCTAAAGAATGATGATGGATTCAACCCAGATCTGTGACTGGGGGTGAAAAGTCTGAAAAGTTTCAGAACTCCGTCCATCATCTCCTTGTAATTACAATACGGCACAGCATGGCGCAAGAATTGACTGATGCGTCAGAAATTCTGACACATCTATTGGCTCAAAAGTCAGGCATTGCTGGAGTTTTGTCACAAGCACGGCACAACTCCAGCAATGTATGTTGAGCCCTGTACTTATTGTACGGCATCACTCCTTATGCCTGCTTCAAGGTTTTGATGCAGTGGCATCCTAGAAGTGGCATAGTGAAATATTTATTTCACTGCGTCACTTTTATGAGGCTTTCCTCCGTGTGAATGCCCACCCTGCTTACGTTACACCTGACGCAGGTATAATGGAACGTAGAGCTTTACAACGAGACGCACCTCCCTAGATGCGTCACGTTGTAAATTGTTTACGCAGCCATTGTGTCACAAAAGTGATGCAATGGCGATGCTAAAGTGTTGCAAGGGACTTGTAAATCTGCCCCTCAATGTCTGAAATGTTAAAACATGGTACACGCGTAGTATTTCGTAAAGCATTGGATTCTGTACTAGAAGGGTTTCCTTCCTGTGCAGAACCTATGCACTCACATGCGTGGCACTACGCAGCTTGTTTGCACACTAGTGCATGGTAAAAGAGCACCATGGCTCTGCGCTTCTCTCTATCAGTAGCGCAATGAAGTCCAACAACTTATGTTGCTGTGCTTTGCACCTTATGTTTTCAATCTAATTAATTGTATCTAGGCCTCTACTTGTCCGTGTTTCCTTGAAATTAAAAATAACCACCCATTTCTACCTTTCCCTGGCCTGGCACCAAATGACGGTGACCACTGACTTAAAGGCACACTGGGAACAAAGAGCTTGCTTGCTACTACACAATCAAGAGATGAAAAAAACATTACAGATATATATATTTTAATCTTCACATTTTACTGTTTTCTAGCTGTCGTATTTTTTTTGGCTTAGACATTTTCTGTTTTTCTAGGACTCCGCTGCATTTGAGTTCCTGGGTCTCGGTTTCCAAAGAAATCCTTCTAGACGTTAGTTACAAAGGAGGATAAAGTGTGTGACGCATGGAGAACAGAGAACAGACCGAGGCAAAAATTCGGAGGCTTTCGAGTGATTTTCAATTATGTGTTTCTCCAGCCAAGCATAAATTACCGCCTCCTCTCATAAACAGAAAAGAGTCGATGGTTTACAGCTGAGAAGTGCTATCTGAAAAAAGGAGTGAGCGTCTTCACATTTTCAAGGAAAACCGAGTTATGTTTATACAGTAACATACAGCCTCCCTGTAATATATTATACTGCAGTATAAATATGTATGGTTTAGACATCTTAAGGAAAAACAGTTCTGCGAGCTGCCCTTTGTTCTACAGGCCAGGCTTCCATACATGCCAGTGTTCTCAACATTGTAAAATAAAGAGGGGCAACTACAAAAGGTAGCACTTGTTGCCTCCTTTTCCTGCAGCTGACAATGTGCATGTGCTTACAGCATCCTTAAAGTGAGAAAATAGATTGTGGGAGTTTTGGCATTTCTCAGAACACCAACTTAAGCCCTGCACGTAGGAAGGCCTGCGTGCACAATGTTTGAAACACATTAATGATCCGTGTGTGTGTGCTTTTTTTTGCATCCTACGACAAACCACCAGATATGTATCCCACAAAGTTCATGTCGTGAAAATTAAATTCCATTACCCTAGTAAACACCTGTGGCCAAGCCAAGCCCATAACTGGAAAAATAAACTCTAATTTTGTTATTGCGACTTTTTTCTCAGTCCTACCGAGTTTAAATCAGTCCACAAAAAGTATCTCCAATCATCAAACTCTAAAATAGCCAAAATGGGCAACTTGAAACTGTTTGCGCAATGTGCCGGGATGGGGCGAACGTGCCCGCCATAGGCCTCTCCTCAGCCACTCAGCAGAAACCGAAGAGACTCGTGCTGAATCACATTATTGTAAATAACCGTCTTCACTTACGTATTCAAGACAACTCGTGTGAATTATAAAGGCTGTAACCCTGTTTAATATTCATTAAAAGGTTAACATTGCTAACGCCACACTTTTCCATTCTGAAAACGCAGGGATGTGCAGTGTTCACAAGAATGCAACGCACTCCTGTGTTTCCCTTAGCGCTGGAGCTGAGTTCAACTGCCTAGCGCCAACGCAGGCAGCCTTTCACCATAGTGCAAGGGTGTCTGCGTTGGGAGGACATTGTCTATGTGCAGGAAGGTCACCCTTCCTGCACATGTTTAGGGGAGCACTATAGCCTCAGCCTTCATAGCAGAGGGCCAGGGGGAAGGGGGCCCTGCTAGGGGCCACCAAAAACACTTTCCTACAACCTCTCCATGTCGGAAAGGCCGACATGAAAGGGATGTCAGAAACTGTCATCATAATCCTGACAGCGGAGCAGAGCCTGGCTCCGCTGTCATTGGGCGATTATGGTGTTTTCAGACAGGGCCGCAGATGGTCCTTTTGCCCGCCGCATCATAACGCAATGTCAGATGTTGGACAGACCGCAACCGAAGATCGGTGGGTGCGGTCCGCCCGACATCGTAATTGAGCCCTTAGTTAAGTGTACATATTATTAAAAGAATTTTAACCAAAACATGATGCTTATTGTTCCCTTTTATTCTATCACATTAAAATATTTAACATTTTATACACCACATCGATGTCTCTTTGAAAAGCATATTTTGGGGATTGGCAAAATCCTGTTTGTTTTCAAAGGCTGCAAAATAATCAGTCATCTTTTTTTCCAAGACGATGAACCCCCTGGACAACTTTTCAAACCTCTCATTGATGATCTACATTGCAATGTGAAGACCACTGCCCTGTGGAATTAATTTACATTAAGGTGCTAAATTGAGAAGTAAAACCCTTGAACAAAAATAATGTTTTTGCTTTAGTGTTGCTTACTAGGAGCAGACAGTGCTCTATGCAAATATGATTGATGTTACCTAATCTAACACAAAAATAAGGTAAAAGTATGGAAACACTGTTATTACCTGCTGTTTTCCAAAAAGGTTGTTTAGAAGGTCGGGGAGTAAGGAAACAGCATACAAAGAACTGGTCCTGAAGTGATAGTTCTTTTTCTTTAAAGAAGAGTTCTGGCAGGAAGTGAATGCCAATTAAATATTCTTTTTGGAAATGTGCCATTTCTCCAGGGCAACCAAAGATTTTTTTGCCTTTATGCTGAACCCTAATATTGCTCTCAATAGAACATTGTGCAATGTATCCCTGCTAACAATGGGTAAAGTGCTTGTGCTCCACCTTTCCACATGGTAAAATTGGTATACTTCTGTATAGTCCATAGTAGATGGTACCAAGTGTACCTAGGGCCTTTAAATTAAAAGGTAGCAGTGGACTGCACCACTCATTGTGTCATCCACTGCAGTGGCACTGTAAATCATGTCTCCAGGCCTACCATGGTAGCCTGGCTGTGCAATTTTAAAACTGCAAGTTCAAACTGTCAAAATAACTGCTTTTGACGAGCCTACACCTTCCTCTTCCTTTTAAATAATAATAAGTCACATCTAAGTAGGTCTTATTACCCATAAGGTGGGTGCAGGGTCTGCAAACGCATGGTACTTAAATATTTAATTTTAAACAGCTCCTTGCAGTGAGAAAGGCCTAAAAGTTATCTTCACTGTAGCAGGGTTGGCTGCTCCATAGGAAAGCATTGGGATACAAAACTAAGTTTAATAAATCTTATCTCCACCTAGGAAACAGCTACACATTTAATCTTGGGGATTTTTGAAATGTTTATTATAGGCCTTATTCCCTGGTGAAGTTGGATTTGTAATAAATATTTTGGATCTATGACTTTTAGCAAGTTACCTTTGCCCTGCCTGAAATCTCTGCAAGCTAAATCTGTATGTGGTTTCCCATCTTCTACCAGCCAGTACTTAGCATTTCAATATGCACTATTGAACTGTGAACTTGCTCCCAGGACAGGGACATGAGGGCTAAGGTGTGGGAAGTTGGTCTGTGGGCTGGACACAAGTACTCGATTAACTTCAAAGAGGCCTACTCTGTCACAAGCAGATGTAGCCAGCACCCAGGCCTGCAGCTTTCTTTTGTCACCCCAGCAAGACTGGCCTACAGCACAGTGGGCCTCTTATTGACATCACAGTGTGTGTTTCGCTGGAGTGTCAAGACACTTGGGGCACACTTCAACAAGGCCTCCCCTGTCAGAGGCAAATGCTAGTTGACACTTGGGCAGGGTCCTTCTTTTCTATCCCCGCCCAAACAGGCCCCAATCACAGTCTGCCTCTTTTTAATATTACAATGTCATAGCCTGTTTGACAGGTCTGCTGGGTTTCCTTAGAACATTTGTGGTGCACTTCAAATGAGGGTGTTATGCTATGCCACTCACCTGCAACACAGAGGATCTCCGCAAGAGTGAGGACTGTCCACCCAATACTTTCAGGCACAGCTCTCAAAGAGGGCTTATGTTAACAAGCACTGGCAGCTGTACGCAAGGGAATTGGGAAGAGAGGTAGAGAGAGATGTTGATGACTATATTCTTCTCCATCTGGCTTGATCCTCAGGCTCATTAGAATGAGCACAGAAAGTCCCTGAATTTTGTGACCTTCGGTGTTGATCTTCATAGGGTTCCCTATACCAAAGTGTAAAAACAAATGGTTAGGCTCTATAACATGACCTTTTACACAATTACGCACAACATTCATAGTGTTGATACAGCACACCAAACCATAGCATTTTTAGAGTCCAAGAGAGGCTTCTTCCAATTGTTGTAACATTAGAAACTTTCGGTCTCTCTTCTGTAATGTGTTTGAGGTCCTCAGTGAGGTTAAGTCTCAAAACCTAGTTCTGTCAGTGAACTCCTTTGTCTCTTAGAGAAATAAGAAATCTCATTATGTCCCTTTGGGTACAATAGTTCATCACTCCTCATGACTAAGCTTTGAATTTGGATGAGAGTACAAAGAAATGTAACTTGGGATTGTCTCTGAGAAAATATTCTTGTTAAAACCAAGGAAAGAAAGTTTAGTGCACTAATCTGTTACGCTAGTTATTTGAGAAAAGTAGCCATGTTCGGGATCTATCAATGTTAGGATTAATTGGTTGTTTTCTTCTCTCTTTTGTTTTCTAGGTATCGGGGATGAGGGACCGTTCGTTCCTCCGAGGAGGACTGAGCAAAGTTATTCTCTGGGTAAGTTCTCAACTGGCAGAGGTGTGATGAGGAGGTCTCCATTCCAGGTTGGCAGCAGAGCAATGAGCATGTCCTCCTCTCACAGCCAAACACAGCCAAGCATCAGTCTCGTGGCTGGGTCATGGTATTTACCCCTCTCCAGCCAAGATGGATGCCGATCGCATGACTGGGCTGAATTGTCATGAGATCTCATGGGGTACCAGTCATTTTAGCTCAGCCCAGACCAAGAGGAGAGCATGGGGACTGTGATATAACATATATTCTAACAAATGGGGATGAATGGGGGCCTTTAATAGATCAGGCATTGTGTTGATGGGAAACATGAAGTGGTTTGGGGGGAATTAGAAGGTCACACGGACATGGTTGAGCAATGCTGAGAGATGGAGGGCACATATGGCACAAGTGGTAACAGATGAAAACAGAATGGCAAAACAATAGGCTTACAAAAATTTTGCACTGGGTTCAGCATCACAGAATTGACGCTAACCAGAGCAAAATATTCTTTTGGTATTTACTTTCCAGCGCAAAACTTGTTTTGCACTGGAAAGGACCCTCGAAGTAGCACAAAGCACTGCTTTGCGCTGCTTAGGGCCTGATTAGGATGGCAGTGAGACTGCCACCGACAGCCCGTTGGTGGCGGTCTCACCGCCATCCTCAGCAATATCCCCACCCGCCACACTAGGATGGCGGGCGGTGTGTTGGCCGTTGGAAAGACCGACCGCCACTTTGGAGGAAATTGTATTCCCTACAATAGTGGTGGTGCCTGCCAGGCACTGCCGTAGGGATTACAATGTCCCTTTCCGCCTGCCTTTACATGGCGGGTAACCCACCATGTAAAGGCAGGCAGAAAGGGACTTTGGGGGCCAGTAGCAGCCTTCCCCCTGCTCCCCAGACATGGGATCTGTGAGGAACCTATGGTGCCCCCCCCCCACATATCCCTGCACCATGTGGCAGGCACTGCATGGTGCCTGCCATGTAGGGCAGGGATATGTGCAGTGTCCCCTTTTTGTCTTGCGGTGTGTGCTGCAGCCAGCAGCACACGCCGCAATACAAAATATAGAAATTGCAACCGCCGTGGTGGCGGTCACATTGTAATGTCTATGTCGGGACCACCGACAGATTGTCGGGCGTCCCGTTTCCACCATCGTAATCAGCCCCTTAGCACCAAGGGGATGTTACATGGGTGGAAGATGGGCGTTCCCATGCAACCACCAATGCCTTTTGACACAAAACCATATCTACAAAGGTTTGTAGACATGGTTTTGCACCAAAAGTTAACGCCCCTACAAAGGAGGCGCTAACAGGAGAAATGCATTAATTCTCCGTGCTTTTATGACTTTGCATGAATGCTGCACTGTACAGCATGCATACAAAGTGGGAAAAGCTTTCCATTGTGTCTAAGCATAGTATTTTGTACAAGAAGGGTAACCTTCCTGTACAAAACAATGCTAGACTCATGCATACACCCTAGCGCTATGGCACTAAGGTGTGTGCATGGCCCATGGCTGCTGAAATCAGTGCCAGCACAAGGGAAAGGGGAGGAGAGAGTCATAGCTCTGAAGATATGGCGCTCTTATGCTCCCTCCCTGTTGCGCAACGCAGCACAGCCTCACCAGGGGCTGCGCTGCATTGCATGACTTTTTTGTGAATGTCCCCCTTAGTGTGTTCACTGTCTGCTTGCTGAAAGCTCATCTTTGTTCTACCAGACTTCTGATTCTAATTTTGTTGGGGGCATGAGGACTGCGTAAAATGAATTTTTTGTGTTAGATGTTGGAGGAACTAGGATTACCATAACACACTCGCCACACGAATAGATGATGTTACAACGTATGTTATTACATAACATGCCGCTGCAACACAAAATTTTACTCCGACTTTCTGTTGGGGGGCGCTGAAAGTTGGAATAGATTAATTTTCTATTCCAACTCCAGTTTGTGCAACAGTAGGGAAGGTGTTGGAGTTAAATCCAACACCTTCTACCCACTGCTGCACACCTTTTGCGTTGCAACAACATGCCATTTAATGGCATGCATTGCAATAGTTTCGTTGTAAAGGCTGTCTCCCTCGCCACACACACCCCAGTCCTCAGAGCCCAAGTTTAATGTGGCTGAAGACTTCCGCCAACTTCAAAATGCCCATAGTGGGTAGGGTTAGCCCTGAGAACATTTACCCCATTGGTGATGGTGGCCCCAAGGGCCAGTCCCACCCACTAGTTTCTGAGAGGCATAAATGTGGCATCTCCAGGTACTCACATCAGAACAAACCTGGACCTGTTGAAGGTCAGAAGAAGGTTGTACCTGCTGTATGAGACCTGAAAAGAGCCTAGAAGACTGAGCATGCTCTAGCTTTTGCACCCAGGGAAAAGAAGTGGATTGCAAGGCTCATAAAGGTGGCCTCCTGTTAAAGCTTCAGGGACACAACAAGTTACAAGAGTCCTTTTCCTGCAAATGCTTAGCTGATTAGTGAATCTTCATTTTAGCTTCTGCCTGCCACCCTGTGAGTTTCTAAGTGTCTCCCCTAAGGTCCTAGGGAATTTAGAAATATACTCTTGAAGTGGATTGGGACTTAAATGACTGAAGTCAGAAGGCAAAATCTTTGACCAGAATGAATCAGGTTAGTGTATCCAACCCGAGCTTCATCGCAGTCTGTGTCAAATCCCACTTAGGTTTTGCTCTACAGTGACCATTGACTATCACTGGCACTAGAGCTATTTCTACTTAAAACTTTAACAGTTCATATATCCAATTCCCCTTAATGGCTATTTTTTTTAATCATTTTAATGTCATTTTGTTTATTACATTTTACTCTATGTTTCTAATTAATTTTGGGATTTTTATTGTTTTGCATTATGACTTTACAACCTTTTTAGTATTGCATAAATACCTTATGCATTGTCTTTAAGTTAAGCCTGTCTGCCCTGTGCCATTGTTACCAGGGGGTTGAGCTCAGGTTTATTTAGTGACTTTAGTGGTTCACCCTGACAAGGATTGTGATTATTACTTGAGGTGAGTACTTACCCCCTTCAACTAATAGCTCAATTTATTACAGTTGTCATTGTCAAATCCCATAACTCAAGCCAATCCAGTTCAGGAAATTATTCCAGGATATTCTACAATGGAGGATAGGTGTTGCACGCCATCTTGTTAAATCTATATATATGCCAGGGGAGAAAGACTAGACTTCCTGAGAAGAGGAAAGCTGTTTCCAGAAAGCTTTCAGTGCAGTATAAAAGGAGGTGACAACTGGCCTCAATAATGTGTATTCCATTTAATGAGGAACAAGTACGGCTATACTGACTCTAGGAAGAAGTGGAAGCAGAGCTGCAAAGCCAGCCAAACCAGTTTTGGGCAGTCCTTCTGTCCGATGCAGAGCTCTACCTGAGAGGATGCAAATGTTGAATCTATAAACCCTCCTTGGGAATATACAAGGTTTAGCAGGATGTCATGATTTTGCATAGGTGAATGCAAAGGAAGATGCATATGTGCAAATACATACGAAATCATTAGAAACACTCAAGCTCACAAGAGAGATTGGAGACTATGACGCAGTGCTTAATGTGGCTCAGTGGTTGCAGGTGAGTCCCACCTGCACTAATGTTTGGGAACCAGCAGTTGTTTTTCCTAATCAGACTTTGACCAAGAGCAAGAGTGGGAAAAACACAAAAGGGGAAAGCAGGAGGAAGAGAAAGACAGAAAAACAGTGGCAAAGGGAGAGAGCACAAATTAAAAATAACCTGAAAGAGTGAGATAAAGGATCAGGCAATGTCTTGTGGTGAATAAAAGAGGGATGAGGTGGAATCTGGACTATGCAGCTTTGGTATTCAGTACCCTGACATTCAATAGTGCTTCCCGCAGGCTTCTGAGGAAAACATTGTGCCTCAGCACATATTGTTTTACAAATTAAGCACTGCTATGAAAGACCGGCTCATGACAGTTGGTCTACATAAACACCCAGGGAGTTAGGCACAGGCAGTTCTGGGGCAAAGGCAGTAAAGTAAGCACATTACTTAAAGGTTCACATAAAAGGGGCCCGAACTAGCATGATGGTGCCTGGCAACTGTTCGTGCGTTGTATGGCCAGATTGTTGTTAATGTTGATTTGAAATCAAACTTTATACCAGATAGATAGTGTATTGAACAAATTACAGCAGAAAAATCATAGGACCTAAAGCCCACTTTTTGACCGCTGATGAAGAAGTGAAAATAATTTTTCTGAATCTGAATTTGCTGTCCTTGCGAAACTCAGTAAAGTTGATTACATTGCAACAAAGCTCTCAGATAAGAGGGGTAGCTATTGCTAATATGTCTAGAGATAAATACCTTCATGAAGAGTACATACAACCTAATTGCAAGAGATGCTCTATTAAATTTTTGGTAAATACTACTGTACATTTGTTCAGAGCTAACTTACAAATTGGAAGAGCATCGACATTATCACTGAAGAATTTAAAGCCTCATACTCTTGATTCAAGTTAGAGTTTTGTTACTTCCAACATAGAGCAAGCCACAAAGCTACCGCAATATGTATACGATATGGCAACTCTTACAGATAAAGAAAAATCTAGAGTAAAATCTTACCCATTACTGCCGACAATTTTAATCCATTTGTTAAGGACCAGAGTTCAAACATTGTATTTATGACAGCAATAGAATCCTATATCTGATAGCCATATTGCATATGGCAGTAAATTTATTCCTCGGATTTTCATCTGTATGAAATATAATTTTTAATGTAGATGAAAGGTGATGTTTCGAGAGACGGGTGATACAAGACGATGCCAATTCTTTTTAATAATAATACTTACATTTCAATTCTGAAAGAAGAATCAAGTTAAAAGACCTTTCAAATCTGAACCATGTCCGAAAATCCTTGATTGGCAAACAACCACTAATTAGTCTCTTTCGGAACACAGAATTTATTATAACTGATTATCCACATTTCTTGAAAATTATATTCAGGCATTGTGGGTTATGTAGTCCATTGGTATTTATATAAATGAGCCCTAGGGAAGGCAAGTAGAGAGTTTTCAAATGTTTAAGAAGCAATGGATTGGTGTAAAATTTGCTATGGTAGTTAGCAACTGTATATAGGCCACAATGTATGGATATCTCATGACACTGACAAATCCTATAGATGTAGGTGAAACTTTGGTGTGTTGGTAGTTGTTTGCCAATGTGTCGTTTTTTCTTGCACATTAGCACTTTACCACTGTGCTTTTAAGAAGCACTAATACATATTCTGTTCTTTTGCCCAGGGTTGTCACACGATAACTGCTACATCGATTTCAAATAATAAATTAGTACATGCAAAGTGTAATTTCTCTCATAATGAGAAATATATCAGAACTGATTATATGTTGTTGTGGCTTAAGAAGAAAAGATGTGTAATAGATAGCTTACATATTGTGGGAGAAAATATGGAATGGAATGATAGAACTGAGCTCATAAAAATTAATAGTAACAAATCGAGGATTTTCGGACATGGTTCAGATTTGAAAGGTCTTTTAACTTGATTCTTCTTTCAGAATTGAAATTTAAGTACTATTATTAAAAAGAATTGGCATCGTCTTGTATCAGCCCCTCTTGAAACATCACCTTTCATCTACATTAAAAATGATATTCCATACAGATGAAAATCCGAGGAATAAATTTACTGCCAGTATGAGTAAATTACTAAGCATGTTTAAAATATGGCTATCAGATATAGGATTCTATTGCTGTCATAAATACAATGTTTGAACTCTGGTCCTTAACTAATGGATTAAAATTGTTGGCAGTAATGGGTAAGATAGCTTACATATTGTGGGAGAAAATATGGAATGGAATGATAGAACTGAGCTCATAAAAATTAATAGTAACAAATCGAGGATTTTCGGACATGGTTCAGATTTGAAAGGTCTTTTAACTTGATTCTTCTTTCAGAATTGAAATTTAAGTACTATTATTAAAAAGAATTGGCATCGTCTTGTATCAGCCCCTCTTGAAACATCACCTTTCATCTACATTAAAAATGATATTCCATACAGATGAAAATCCGAGGAATAAATTTACTGCCAGTATGAGTAAATTACTAAGCATGTTTAAAATATGGCTATCAGATATAGGATTCTATTGCTGTCATAAATACAATGTTTGAACTCTGGTCCTTAACTAATGGATTAAAATTGTTGGCAGTAATGGGTAAGATTTTACTCTAGATTTTTCTTTATCTGTAAGAGTTGCCATATCGTCTACATATTGCGGTACCTTTGTGGCTTGCTCTATGTTGGAAGTACCAAAACTCCAACTTGAATCAAGATTTTAGAACATTTTTGTACTACAAGGAGAGGTGAAAAAAATATCCTATATTATTGCAGAATAAGGAATAACACAATAATGACTGCGGCCAACTCAATTTTGCTGGTATCTGTAAGCAGAAGAGAAACTCTTCACGAGGGGATAATGAACTAAGATCACAACATCTAGACTCAAAGATCATTTTTAAATTGGTACCAATGAGGTCTAATGACCTGAATTTGAATGAAGTGATTTTATGCTTCTTGAATAATAGCAAGTTATGGAGTCTACCCTGAAACTCTAAGAACCAGGGTAAATATATGATCAACTAACTGTGGTTCACTTGGTGTAACCTCAGCAACAGAGGACTAGGGCTATAAACATGAATGAAAACACATCTTGGTTAAAAAGGTGAGTAAGCCTAACACACAGGTAACCCAAAACAACATACGTCTGTGAGCACCAAACAAAAATACACAAAATAAATCACAGCTACTTACTTAGTCAAAACATATGGCTATGAAGACATTATGGGTCAGATGTATCAAAGGGTTTTGTCCATTCTGTGTCTATGGGAAAATGTGTTGATACATATGGCCCTATTACTAGGAATTATTCTTAAGAGAATTAAAGATTCGTCACACAAGAATTTTAATCAAAAACACAATATGGAAGCTACACAGATAATGCTGATCAGGACTATATAGTGTAATTAGTCTCTTTCGGAACACAGAATTTAATATAACTGATTTTCCACATTTCTTGAAAATTAAATTCAGGCATTGTGGGTTATGTAGTCCATTGGTGTCTATATAAATGAGCCCTATGGAAGGCAAGTAGAGTGTTTTCAAATTTTTAAGAAGCAATGGATTGGTGTATAATTTACTATGCTAGTTAGCAACTGTATATAGGCAACAATGTATGGATGTCTCAAGACACTGACAAATCCTATAGATGTAGGTGAAACTTTGATGTGTTGGTAGTTGTTTGCCAATGTGTAGTTTTTTCTTGCACATTAGCACTTTACCACTGTGCTTTTAAGAAGCACTAATACATATTCTGTTCTTTTGCTCATTGGCCTTCTTGTAGCCTTTTGTAGGCAACAGAAGATGGAAAAAAACAGTAACTTGTAATGCCCAAATCTAAACATACTCCAAGTGTTTTCTTAAGCGGAGGCCTCCTTATTCGACCTTGTAGTTGCCAGCCTGCCAATCCTTTAGCGCTATCATTTCTTTCACAGTTGCATCCAGGATACCAAACCGATATCAGCAGTTACTGTGCTGCCCTTTATCTACCTCATCTGCCACTGCAGCCCTCTCAAGCCTCACCACCTACTTCAGTCTGCCAATACACCACTATCTTCTTCATAAGACCTAATTTGTACACCAACAGGTCTAGACATTATGGTGCATTCCTCAACAAGAATGTGTTATATGGGCCCCACAAAGACATTTTACATAGGCATGGACCTTTTGGTAGTTCAAAACAGATTTTTCCTTTAGGGATGATGAAACATGAGTGATTTTTCTATCATGATTTACACGGTGAGAAGTATTGCATGTGATATTTTGTACTGCCATCTTTGTGCCTATTCCTTCTATTGTAGCAGCTATGTGATGTAGTCTTCAATTCTGCTGAAACACCCCTGTCTTGCGAGTAAACAAAGTGGAATGGACTTGAAGGTTAATCTGACTGTCCCTGACCAGAATCTCCAAGTCTATAATGTACAAGTTTAAGAGAGAGTTCTGTGTGGGGGGGAAGGGCATAGGGAAAGGAAAGGTAGCAAAGACACAACTAGTCTGCTATCTTTCTTCACACCAGGTTCTTTTCCACACTTCTATATGTAATGGTCATCTCTGGTGAACGTCTGGTTCTTGAGTGTTCCTTAAACAATCACCATTATCACAATGAATTAATAACCAGAAAAACTACACAAATCCTGTACAATGTGTCAGTTGACTTGCAAGCTCCTTCAAATTAAAATACAATGCTAAATACAAAGCTAAGCTCCTGCAGGCATCTGGAAACACAATTCGGGACCCTAAAGGAACTAATAGTATGGAAGCCTTCAGACCAGAAACACACAGCACAAGAAGTATGTCACTGCAGCAATTAAATAGTAATGTTTCAGGCTTGTTTAGGATTTGTTTTGTAACCTTCAATTGCAGCAAATTTCTTAATTTCATCTAATGTCTTGAGGATATTTTGTTGAATGCTATTTAAACATAGTGCAATATCATCCACATAAGCTTTTATTTTTGGAAGTTTGTAATCTGGATAGATGTCTGTGTTGCAGCAAATAGAAATTCCAAGAGGTTCAATGAATAGGTCAATTAAGATTGGGGATAGTGGGCATTTCTGCCTAGGTCCCCTAAGAATTTCAATAGCACTCAGTATATTATTATTATTCACTACAATGGAAGCATTAGACCTCTTATATAATTTGGTAAACAACGTAATAAAAGAGTGAGGAAGTTGAAAAATCTCAGTGTAACAAATAGTGCATCTAGTAGATAGGACTTTCTCTGTGTCAAACATCACTATAGCTGCCGGGATTTGGGGATTATCAGAAAAGCAATCAATGGCTTCAATTTAAAAAATTGTGTTAGTACGTAGTTGCCTGCCTGTAACAATTCTGTTTGGGTCTTTATGAATCAGGTTCTAAACTATTCGAGAAACCCGGTTGGCTAAGCATTTTGCTATTATTTGTAATTGTAATTGAGAAGAGTTAAAAAATTGTATAAATAATAGTCATTCTACACTTAACTTATAGCAAGGATATTTGGTTTAGATTGATATTGTGATTTCTAACACAATGAATACTTACTCTGGATTCATGGTACCTCATACCAGGAGACTTGCGGGAAACATTCCATTACTTCTGAAATCTAGATCTGTAGTAACCTGCACAGTAAGATTCAGTATGCAATATGCACTCGCCATGATACTGGGACATTGGGACATCTTGGATTATAGAATTTCCTTACATAAAAGCCATTTTAGAGTACATAAAGTAGGATACTTTACGTACTCCAAAATGCAATTCACAAACCTCCGGGCAAAGACCTCTGCTTCCCTTATCTTGTCTGTATGGAGAGATCCTCCATCATGGTGGAAATCTCTGCACATGTAGGTAAATGAGTTAGTAGTAAGTTTGGGAGGGGTAAGGAGGAATGGTTGGAAAAGAGAGAATAAGTACTCCTAAATGGGTTGGGTTAAGGAAAATTGAAGGAGAATTTAGGAAGGAACAGGCTAATACAAAACACACATCCACATTAATGTAAGACATTGCAATAAGCAAAGTACACAATATATTTACTACACTACTATTGACAAACATGGCTTGAATGTACTCCAGCTCAGCCTTGAAGTCATTCAGGCCCCACAAATAGATTAATACTGGGGCTGCAAATCGCTACCAAATAAATCAATGGAGGTAGGCAGCACATAGGAAAACATACATTAAATCAAAGTAAATCAAATACCATTTTAAGTTACATTTTATTTAAATTAATGTTATTTTTATAATTAAATTTTTGTAAAAAAAAAAACTATTTTTAAATGGTAACTCATTAAAACACATATTAAAATGTTAATACAATATGAATTTAAATTAATTTGTTGAGCACACTAAACCCATAGGGTGTCGAAGCGCTAATCCATACAGGGAAACAACAACTGCAGAACTGAGAGAAACTCTCAAAGGAGATAGAAGAGCAAGGTTTTAAGATGCTTGCAGAAAAAAGGGAAAGACTCCAATGCAGCAATGTGAGCAGCCATAGTATTCAACAGTTTAGCCGTCACAACAAGGAAGGAACACCCCTGCATCTGTTTTTGTAAAATCCAGGAAACGTCACCCTCCTGCTAAAGGATGATCTTAGAAGTCTACGTTGAGTATTCCACTGGAAGGATGCTCTGAAATGCAAGAGTCTTTGACATTGAAGAGCAAGAAAGACCATACAAAGGGCTTGGTAGACTACTCAATTTCTAACTGGCAACCAGTGAAGAGAAGGAATGCCATCCCTCACCGAAAGATGTTTTGCCACATTTTAGATTAAGGCAGGCTTCCACGTCCTGAATCACCTAAAGTTTATTCAGGTAGGGATTGTTAATATTTAGATAAAGAGCATTACAGTAGTCTAAATGTGATGTTATCAGTGCAATGACTACTGATATTCGGAGTTCAGCCGAGATATAGGAGGAGATTTTCTTCAGAGTCCTCATGATAAAAAAAGCAAGTACTTGTGGTACGACAAATCTGTGAGTCAAAATTAAGCAAACTGTCGAAGATGACCTCCATGTTTTTTGTTTATTCCAGCAGGATGTGTAAAGGCCCACAAGTCTCAGACCACCATGACTCGGACCAGATCTAGTGCTGAGCCCCAAACACAAGGACCCACGTTTTTTATGTATTCAGTTTTAAACAGTTATCTTACATTCAAAGGCTGAGACCGTTCATACACTGTTTAAATTTCTCAGATACCAGCCGTAGATTGTCCAAAATAGACACAATCATTTGTGTGTCATCTGCACAGGATAGCACTTGGAAGCTGAAATGTTGCACCAGCTCAGCGAGGGGGAGTCATAAAAATTTAATAAGAGTGGGGCTAAGGGAAGACCCTTGCGGCACCCCACAGGGGAGCTTGAAGGCCTTCACCCTGACATTTCCACATCTTACCTATTGAACCCTGCCCATTTGAAAGTAGCAGAGGAGGTCTGAGGCAGTGGCACCCGAGCTACTGGAAATTTTAAACAAGACGTAGAGGTGATATAGTATTGAACGCCGCTGATAAATCAACATCACCAGGCTGGCTGCACCACCCTGGTCCACCTGGCCATGGATGAAATCAGCTGTAGCAGTAAGCCCAGTCTCAGTACTAGATCCCCTCCTAAAACCATTTTGGGAGGGATCCAGGAGCTTGTATGTATTAATAAATTTAACTAGTTCCTGGTTGATGTTTTGTTGTAGCATTTCTGCGGTGTAGGCAACAATGAGAAGGGACGAAGATTCTTTAAATCCTCCAGGTCCACATTAGGTTCCGTCTTTAAACTGGGATACACTCCTGTTTCCAGAATATGGTTGAAAATGTTTTGCAGAAATAAAGCAATACGGTCAGGAGAAAGTTGCAGAATTATAGGGGGGAGCAGGGAAAAATCAGCCGGAGACCCCGATTACATGTTCATCAGATAATCTTTGAGTTACAAGGTTGAAATAGGGGGAAAAAAAGAGAGTAAGGTGGAATGAATGAGGTCAGAAAAGGCTTCTGAAGTGACAACCCCAGCTTCATGACCATTGAATCCTGAGTATATCTTGAGGATTTTATCTCTAAAATATGCGGCTATTTTTATCAAAGAAGCATTGTGAATTTTCCATTTGTTGTTGGACAGGAGGGTTGATGAGCTCCTTCCCCACCTCAAAGAGTTCATTAGACGAATTACTAGCTGATCTGATTTTATTAATATATAAAAAAGAATTTCACTTCGCCAATAAAGCACTTACAAATGAGTAAGAGAGCTTTATGCTTCTCTTTTTTGGCAGGGGCCTAATTTGCCCTTCATTTTCATTCCTGACTGCGACACCGCTCATTAAGTTCATCTGAGAACCATGGGGCAGACACTGTCTTCCTAGTGCACGTCCTTGCTTTCAGCTGTGCCACTTTCTCTGTCACTGACTTGACCCATCCTACAAAATCTTCCACTGTGTGATCCTGTGGACGGACATTACCCAAAAGGGAATTATTGAGGGGCATATCCATGTCTGCCAGCGTAATCGTGCTCCAATTTATATAGGATACAGATTCCTGCTGAGCTGTGTGGCACTAACATGAGGGGAAGGCACTGAGATCAGGACAGTCACAGCCCGATGATCAGCCCAACTTAAAGGGAGGATGTCCCCAGCTGCCAAGCCAGTATAGTTGGTAAAGACTCCATCCAAGGTGTGATCAGTAATATGAATAGGAGATTTAACCTCCAGAGGGAATCTGGGATTAGCCATAAACTCAAGGAAGGTATTCAAGTCATTACAAAAGTTAGCTTGAAGATGAAAATTAAAATCTCCTAGTATAGTGAAGTTAGTGTTAGCCAGCACTGGTTCCAAAACTTTACCCCAAGACTTGGCAAAATTGGCTCAAGGGATTGGAGGACGATAAACCAAAAGCCCGAAGAAAATGGCTTCAAGAAGGTTTTTAATCTGAACCACGCCACCTCGCAGAAGTCTTGCAGGCTAATGATCACTGGTTTTAAAGTGCAATTAATTGAGTCTCTCGATATTGTAGCTATCCCACCACCCCTTTGAACGGGCCGGTCTAGCCTGGAAATAAGGTAGCCTGGAGAGAACGCTGCCACCAAATCTGGTCCAGAATCCTCTTTGGCCCAGTTTTCCAAACTGAATAAGCAGTCTAGTCACCAAGATTGAATCAAATCGCAGACTTCAAGTTTGTATTTGATCACAGAGCATGTGTTGATTAAGGCACAAGCTATCTCCCTCTGTTTGATGAGTCCTTTCCCTGTAGTCTCCAACTCTTTCTTTACAATAAAAGAAGGCGGCAGCAACCCATCTGAAAAATTAACATATATGGTGCAATTGGAAGACAGACCTTCTGGGTTTCTTTCTAAATTAAACGTGGCACACCCCTCACTCTTACTGCTAGGATGCAACTCTAACAGTTCTGACTGTGAATAACACACAAGAATGTAAGCTTTTGTGGCTATTTGCGCACTGGCAGCATCCATGATCCCTGGCACCATCAAGGTATGGACAGGCTTGCCTTTGGCATGCCAGTGGTTCGTCAGTTGCACATCCGTGCATAGGCCATTCGGGCACATCCCAGGTAACAGCAATTAGAGTGCTGATCTGCTCTCTCTCAATGGCCAAAGCAAAATGGCCGCTGAGAACAGAATAGAGCCCGAAAACGTGCAATGTGCAAAGACGCTAGTCACGATCCCAGCTATAACACCATTTTCCCCAACAGTCAAATTCATTTCATAGCAGTTTTTAATGCAAGTTCAATTTGCAGCAATGATTTCTTTTTTAATTAGCACAGCGTGAAATTCAGTAAGAAGAATTAAGAAAGCCTAATGGCAGTAAATGAATATTTCTTTTTTTTTATTACATCGCAAAATATATATAACATGCAACAAAGAATGTGTCACATTCAACACCAATGAACCTTTATGGGATTGGGGAAGGAAAGTGAACATTTTAATTAATTAAATGTATTTTAAAATGTAATAACGTTACATTTTAGTGCAGTTTTGTTGTCCATTGTTACTGTGGTAGACCAAGGTGAATAGGAGCTAGGAAACTCTGTTTTAATAACTAAAAAGCATAATATCTATTTGTTTAATTTAAAATTACTTTTCTTACATTTCTCTGCTACTTTTTATGGGGGCAGAGATCTCCACAAGCAGGCAGACATTTACTAATAGTAACTTTTCAGTTGTAAACTTAGTCATAGGAGTCTTGGAGACTCATAAGAATATCTCTGGGTGTAGCTCCCCACAGGGAAATGGTGAATTCCATCCATAACAAGATTTACTATAGGTGTGTGTGCATAGATATACACTTGAGGAGATCTGCACATGTACTTTTGGGAATTGACCTGTAGTGTTTGCATTCATATGAAATGTAGAGCAGACAGGGAGCTTTCAAAAGTCTAATGAAGTCTAATCAAAACTAATGATGACTTGTAAAAATAAGAAGGATATCCTCTCTACTTATTTTCCTAGAATAGTGCAAGCCCACCACCAGTTCTTCTGTCGTGTAGTTTCTACAAATCTATATAGGATCTGTGCGTTGAGACAATATAATTTGTGGGATCGGTGTCCAGACTGATTCCAGACACCCCCACTGGACATGTCCGGCTGTATACCAGCTAGCTCACAGTGCCACTATGAACTACTCTTACCAAGGAGCGAATAGCTTCTGGTAACTATCGAACATGACAACTCTGCCCCCTCAGGGATCGTAGAAACAGTACAGTACTTTTTGATCAGTCACTCATGCTCACTTTGACTCAGAGAGGTACACAGAATAAACGATGGGGGACGTTTTCAATAAGCATTTATTGAACCAGCGTCATTCTAGTTGAAAATATGTGTGCTGTTACAACCATTTGACAGAAACAGATGTATATTTGTATAAACACCAACAGAGTAAATAGATGGCAGAATTCTACCATAGTGCTCAAACAATGAATGTATGCTTTCATACATGACAGTAAAAATGCGTACTCCTAAGATGCTAACCCTAACTAGATGTACCTAAATGTACCTAGCATGTATGTTGGTGTAATGCCAAGAATCCCCTTAGGATAGAGCCAACCCCATTATCTGATGTGGGAGAGCGAATGACCCCGTCTTGGTCACGAGATGGACACCCCGCAAGGGATGTCCGACACTGAGTGCTGCAGTGTCTGCATGCAGGAACCTCAGCGTATCGCATCAGTGTGTCAGCATGGAAGTCTTTCTTCTCTGTTTGCCTCAGCAAAGATATGGAGCTTTTATACTCAAAAGATAACCCCAGGGGTTCAACCTTGCTGTGTCATGTCGGCAAACGATGACGATAGTGTTGAACCTTATACATAGTTATTATGCAGAATGTGGTAATCCTGCTATGATTCTGAGAATCCGCATGCATAATAAAGGAGACTAGTTTTTGGGGAAAACCACACAACATTTATACAGCACCTAACTGGGTAAAAGGTCAGCATAAAAACCATTATGTAGTACAATGGCAGGGTAACTGTAGGTGAAAGGTGAGGTGACTACCCTGGCCTATATTGGGGTGCCCTGCAAATCATAACACCCACTCTTCATCCGACTGGATGACATACTACAAAAATAAAAAGGGAAATGTCTTTATAATCAATCATAAAACCATTGTTAGATGTTCAGAGTAAAAATGTTTAAAAGTTATTAAAGAAACATATATGTTAAAAAAGCTCTATAAGTCCTTTAAAATATGTTCAAATATAGTTTGAGCAACTGATTATGCCTGAAAGGCACGGTGCTCAGTAAGAGAGAGAAAAAACAGAAATAAAATGTGTTTAAAATTCCAATTTTGGTTATTTTGGAAAAGAGGCCGAACTGTTCCCAGTACACGGAGAGCCAAATGTTAATGTATGCTGTGTGGGAGACGCAACATCACTGCTACTTGCCTTCGCAGACGACCCGGTAACACCTCACAAATCAGGTCAATCAAGCAAATGTGATCTTCTTCAGCTCCCACAGCCGATGCTGGGGAAGCATTTGAAACATCCAAAGCCTGTGTGCCTGCAGTAGAGCCGGTATTCAATTCAACAGGAGCTGAAGCGTACCGTGGTGGCTCTAAGAATGCCGTCATCAACAATTGAATACGCTGAGGACATTGTACTATGTGGGCCGTTTACGGGTCCAGCAATAGACCACGTCTAGAGGCACAACCGATGGAAGTGTTAGACAGAGGTCCAACACGCATTCTTGTCTGCAGAACAAGCAGCGTAGAACAGGTAAAACACAGTCAATCCAGACTGATCGGAATGATAGGAACCAAGACTCGCAAAGCTCCCAAAGTCGAGTTGTGCCCAGATGTGGTCACGGCAACGTCGCTCCAAGAGCGTTTTTTCCATTTCCTTGCTGACTGGGATGTCCATTGCATAGCAGAAAAATTAAAATCAGGATGCCCACTAGCAGTAGCAGGATTAGCAGAAGCCCTCCAAAAGGCTTCCTAATACGGAGTGTTTGAAAGCTAGAATCACTCCGAAGACTGTCTGAAAGGTGCTTAACAGCCCAGAAGCTATGGTCTTAAATAGGTGTACAATTCCCTTCGTATCATACATGTTAAAGATACGTTGTGCCATTTCTCCGAAATGGAAAGGGCAATTTGTTCGTACCAGTGCCTGTATCTCAACTGAAGACCTTGCAACCTGAAGATCAAAAGTGTCTCGGGCTGAGGTTAAAGGCACATTCTTCTGTAAGAGCGTGGCTTTCAGTCGGCTCTGAGAATCAAACCGTAGAAAGGAAACATTCAACGAGGGCCATTACGGTGCCTGCCTGACTGTGTGGGTCAATGGAAACAATACTTGCTTACAAAAAGTAACCCTGGAACTTACTGTGACTAGATATGTGATGCCTGGAAGCATCCCACAACAACCTCGATCATTCAGCATTAAGTAACTCCCATTCCAGAGCAGCCTGACTGCTGGATTAACCACAGCAGCTGGGGATCCCTTTAAATGACAGGATAGGTATGCAAATGAACCATTACAGGCCCCGTGGAGCATAATATCCTGACAAATTAGAGTCCCACTTAATGAAATCTTGCAGTCTGTACCACTGAGAAACACCTCTGTGTCCCCATTACTGCATCTAAATCTACACGGTAATTCCCAAGATTCATGGATGAAGTCCTTACCCATTGCTTCATATCTACCCACCTGGTGTTTTTTCTAGGCAGTATTGAAATTGGAAAGTTGTTACTGGCAATATGATATGGCCATGAATTAGCCATTCTCTGGAGTGTGACTCTGCCATGGTGAAAGATAATTGGTCTAATTGTTCAATGTGCAGCACTGTGTAATGTGCATCTCTTTGTATCATTCTTGTCTGCCTTTCCGATGGATTATAAGCAGACAACAGAGACGTACTATTAATATATCGCCAGGGCACATGACCTGAGCGCAATGATTGTGGAGTCCAGCATAATAATAGAATGGATCGTGACTGTGACTGCCCATGCTGTAGGATGGACAGATCCTGTTCCATTATATCTATAGCAGAAGACACAATATTGCCCAGTGAATAAATCTTGGATGTTAGTGTGGTCATTCCAGTGTCAACTACTGCCAAAGCCTTTCTAAGATAACCCTGTCAATTTCACGCAATCTCTCTGCAGCTTCTTGTTGAGAGATTTTCCAAACTTCATTATAAATGGCGTATAAGAAGCATTTACGACATGGCTCTCAGGAACCTAGCAAAAAATCCCTTAAATCCATGTCATCTTAGAGTAAGGACAAGTGTTGTTTCACCTGGAACAGTGTTGAGGTTCTTAGCCAATCGAGGCATAACTTCCCAACACTGTATGATGTCACCACCCCAGATGTTTTCGCTGTACATAGCGTAAGTCAGGCCTATGGATACTAAACCCCTCAGCGTTATGCTTAAATCTTGACTGACACTTATTTGTGTTGATAGGCCAAACTAACCATCCCTTCCAATTGGGGTCTGTTGAATTGTATGAAATGCCATGCATGATGTCATCTAGTGTACCCTCACCATTCTCTGTATAGTTTTGCCATCCCTCAAAATGTGAAAGCGAGGGAATATGAGGTGTGTTCAAGTCCCTAATCTTGGCTAACCCAAGACAGGAAGTCTGTTGCACAGTGTCGTTCAGGAAGATACTCTATTGTCGTATGAGGCATGCTCTAAACAACGCCTCAGTTCCCTGAACCTTCCATTTCTTAGTCCCCCAGACTGATTTTATGTCTATATTGTCCTTTTATAAGCCAAAACCCTGTTCAGACAGTTTGGAAATAAAGTATGCAGAGTATATCTGTTTTGTATTAGGAAACATATTTTCTTTGCAGATATAGGTACAAGCTCATAATAATATGAGCGTGAATCTGATGTGTTAAACCCAGAAAAATAAGCAAAATTTTGTGCAAACGTTGCTACCTTTCAGTGGTGTTGGGCAATGTTCCCATTGGTGTTATGTGAAAACATTACGCAGTGTACTTGCCTTATGCAGAAAATGATGACCATAATGTTGGTAACAGTACATGGTTTCAAAATCAGATGTATCATCATACATTTCATTTTTCAAGAATGCAGCAGTTTGTTCTAAATCAGACAGCATACTATTTACAATTTCAAAACTCCAGTCGCCAGAGAATGCACTGGAGGTGATGATATCATTAAAAGAAATTTTTAATACATGCAGTATTTTTAAAAGTTCAGTGGGACCAGATACATCATATGAAACCCTATCCCAAGCTATTCCTTCAGGAAGGGGAACTGCTGTAATATTCACAAAGGACAGGTCTCCCTGTTCACAATGAGATGATGTATGTGGTTTTAGTACCAAGGTCACACTTGATACTGCAGAGCGTTCTGGAAGATAATGTCCATTCAGTATTCAGAAAAATACAGTCACTTGACCTATCCAGAGGATTAGGAACAGCAGACCAATTGCAATCTAGAGCTGTAGCCAGGGAGAAACAAAGTAAGTGTTTTTCAGCCAAAGGTAGATGCAATGACAGCTACCATTATGTCTTCCTCTATTGTCGTGCGAGAACGAGTGATTACAGCAACGGCAGCAGTTCGCACTGTCACCTTGGCAGCTTCATCAGCCAATGAATTCCCTTCAACGTGCATGCCAACACGTTGATGACTCTGAGAATGGATCACGTGAGCCCGCGGCAAGCCATTTTTCGGCTCTGCCATTTGTTCCTAAAGCGACTTGTGCTTTGTTGTGCAACCTTTTGAATCTTTTAAAACATTTTGACCCCAGTAGTGAAGATATTCATTGTATGACTGGACAAAATAAAATGAATCACACACAATAAGTGTGGGGAATTCTCGATCCATATTTTTTAGTGCCAGTACTAGGGCTTTTAGTTCTGCCAGCTAAGCTGTGCAATCTCCTAGAGACTGTGTCTGCGTAGTGCTAGGACGGATCTTGCTGTCCTGCATACGACCCTTTACAATTGCACATGCTACAATGTATTGCTGTTTACTTCCTATGGCAGGCTGAGCAGATCTGTCAGTATAAATAATGTATTCATACTGATCTAGAGTCATTATTTCCTTTGGGAGGGAATATTCTTGTTTGTACTGCAGAAATGGTTGTCTGTTTAATGTAGAATCAAATTTATAGTCTACCTCTGTTGCAGTGAGAGAATTAGCCCATTGTATCCATCGTGGATACAGTGCTTTTGCATTTAGAACGCTTGATTTTGTAACAGCCTCTAAGGCCGGTACTGGAATCACGACAATTATTTGTTTCCCCTGAGCCAATGCTCTTTCTCTTACCACAGCAGTCTGTACTGCTGTCAGAATATTTTCAGTGGATGCAAAGCGTATCTCAGTGTTTGTGTACAAATGTGATTTGTATGCAATGGGTACAGTTTCGCCTTCATTGAAGGTTAGCCAAGTGTATCCAGATTGACCATCGACAACATGGATCACCAAATTCGTAGTATTTACACATGTGTGTAAGCATTTGAAAGCTATCATGTCAGCTTGTAGGGAAAATTGTATTTTAGTATGTTCCTCTGTCTAATGTTGAACTGAGAAATCAGTGCTGATGAAGTCATAAAAAGGTTTTACTCTTTCTGCGTAATCTAAAATGTATGTTCTGCCAAAATGTAGGAATCCTAAAATGGATAGTATGTTTTTCAGAGCCTTTGGAGGTTGAAGCAGCACACACTTTTCTATGATGTTGGCTGCGAGGCTTTTCCCCTTACTTGAAAGCTCATATGCCAAAAATAGGGCAATGAAGTGGATAATTTTAGATTTTTTAAAGATAGATTTGTAGCCCTCAGAGGTGAACCCCAAAATTATGCTGTTCCCCTTGGTCAAGTGATCCAATAATTCATCATCCATCAGATAAATATCATCTACCTAGGACAATGCCTCTTCATCAATACTTTGAAGCGACTCTGCTACTCTTAATGAGAACAACCCGGGGCTAATCTTATACACTTGGGGCAGTCAACAGAATTGACGCTGAGAGCCTAGGGCTGCAAATGCTGTCAAATATCTGTTTTCAGGTACTTTAATTTGGAAAAACAATCCATTTGATATATCTAGTGTCATTTTGTATTTTGTCCGCACAATGTTATTCATTAATGTGGCACTGTGTGCATTCTGTACTGCAAAATGCCTTTATGCATGTGTTCAAATGCCTGTAGTCTAAAACTAGACAATATGAGTTATCAGGTTTCATTACGGGAAACAGGTAAACTGACAAAATATTGACACCCAAAATATCACCATACAAAATTATGGTGACCAAAATATCGATGTTAAAAATATCTACATCCTATACTTATATTGCTAAGTACAAAAATGTCCCCCAAAAAATATCGATGTCATAAATATAGTTGTACAAAATATCATTTTATTTATATATATATATATATGTAAAATAAATTAATAAATATTAAATATATTAAAGAATAAAATTAATTGAAAAATAAATTGGAATTAATATACATTTTAATAGATATAACAAATAAACATCATTTAAAAAAGTTAAACACACATATATAATAATTAGGGTATATATATATATATATTCACTGAAACAAACATAGGTTTCAGGCACGTTATAGTTAGGAATAAGCATTTAAAAAGCCTTAGAAATTCGCTGAAAAAACCATAGGTTTCAGGGGCGTTATAGTTAGCTGGACTTTTCACTCGAACAAAACCATTGAAATTCACCCATTATAGTTAGTTCAGCTAACTATAACTCGCTCGCCCGCAAGGCACTGCTGATGACGTCACATATTACATCACTCATGACATGGTCAGTGACATCACTCATGACATCATTGATGACATCTCAAATGACATCATCCAGTGAATGTGTGTTTTTCTGAAAACTACATATGTTTTATATATGTATATCTCAAGGTCGATGGAAGAATAAATGGGTATATAAGTGTCTAAATGGATGATTTGTTTTTGAAAAATTGATTGTATAGCTGACTGATTAAGTGCATCTTAGTGAATACATGGCTTAGTGAGTAATGTTTAAATATGTAAATATCTGTATCAGTCTCTCACTTAGTGTATAAGTGGCTGCATGGGTTGGTGAGTAGCTACATGAGTGTCTATATAGGTTATTAGTTGGTTTTTTGAGTATCAGTTTGAGTGTCTGAGAGTCTGTATGGTTCGGTGGGGGGTATTATGTAGTGCATAGGTGCATGTATGAGTGACTCACTGTATGTGTTGAAGACAGCATGTGTGCAGGACTGTATGGGTGGATGAGTGTGTGCATGGGTGTGTTAGTGAGTGAATGACTGTCTCAATAGTGTCTTTATGAGTAACTACATATGTTTTAAACTAGTATATGTGACTATTGGTGTATATAAGTGAGTATATGTGAGAGTGAGAGATTGAAAGAGTTCCTGTATGAAAAAGTATGTGTTTCTATAAGTGATTGTTTAAAAGACTAAGTATGTGTAAGTTTCTGTAGAAGTAAGTGTGGTGGTGTGTGTATAACTGTATATGCAAGTAAATGGATGTTCGATTCCTTATTAGCATGAATGACTATGTGTGTGAGTAACTCTATGGATGAGTGGCATTGTGTAACAGGATGTATAGGTGTATGAGTACATATAATGAGTGAGTACATGTATGAGTGACTGTATAGGACTGTTGGTGAATGAGTGGATGTGTATGTGGATCTTAGAATTACTGAATAGGTTGTTGTAACTGGTATTGGTATGTCCATTGTTTTGAAAATTTTAGTTTCTATTTTTGAATGTGTGTATCAAAGGTTATATTAGGGGGAGAGGAGGTCTGCCACTCTATCACAAGGATGATGTCATCAGTGATGTCATTTGAGATGTCATCAGTGATGTCATGAGTGATGTCACTGACCATGTCATGAGTGATGTAATATGTGATGTTATCAGCAGTGCATGGCGGGCGCACGAGTTATAGTTAGCTGAACTAACTATAACGGGTGAATTTTAATGGTTTTGTATGAGTGAAAAGTCCAGCGAACTATAACGCCCCTGAAACCTATGTTTTTTAAATGCTAATTCCTAACTATAATGTGCCTGAAACCTATGGTTTTTTCAGTGAATTTCAAAGGTTTTTTAAATGCTAATTTCTAACTATGCCTACAGAGATAGGACATGTGAAGAAAGAAGAAAAAACGCACAGAAAGAAAAAAAAGAAATGCAGAAAGAAGCAACAGAAGTCCTCAAAGACGAAGAAAAGTGCAGGAAGAAGGATAACGTGCAGGAAGAACAAATAGAAGAGCAGAAAGAAGCCTTGTTGCAAAATCATCCTGTACCCTCAACTTTTTCGGACGGATACTGGTGGTAACTGAGTCTGACTAACCAGTCCTAGAGCCAGTGCTATGTTAAAAGACACTCAGAATACAGTGAAAACACCTGCATACACTAGGGAACACTATGCGTTGGGGTCCCCCTGTGATTAGCATGACCTCCTCTGTAAACCCCTGGTATATAATAGGACAGGGGATTAAAACTACCTCTTAAAACGCGCCACAGGGCGTGTTTGCACACGTCACCTCAGGCCCCGTCCCCTCCCTTCCCCACTGTGTAAACACGCCCTGTGGCCGTTTTAAGTTGGGAGATTAAGTCCCCTTGAATCCTGAGGGTCCCTAGGGTCCAACTAGACCACTAGGTACCTCCAGTAAGCGACACAGAGCTGCATTGCAGAGAGATATAAAAAGGGGCACGGCCTAGACCACCTCTCTGCAACGCAGCACAGTGGCGCTTACTGGAAGCATCTGGTGGGCTAGTTGGCCCCCAGGGTCCCTCAGGATTGAAGGGGAATTATTTCCCCAACTTAAAACGCGCCACAGGGCGTATTTGCACACGTTAACTCAGGCCCCGTCCCATCCCTTCACCACTGTGTAAACACGCCCTGTGGCCGTTTTTAGTTGGGAGATTAAGTTCATTTGAATTCTGAGGCTCCAACTAGCCCACTAGGTACCTCCAGTAAGCGCCACAGAGCTGCGTTGCAGAGAGGTGTAAAAAGTGGCACGGCCTGGACCACCTCTCTGCAACGCAGCTCAGTGGCGCTTACTGGAAGCACCTGGTGGGCTAGTTAGCCTCCAGGGGCCCTCAGGATTGAAGGGAAATTATTTCCCCAACTTAAAATGCGCCACAGGGCGTGTTTGCACACGTCACCTCAGGCCCCGTCTCCTCCCTTCACCACTGTGTAAACGCGCCCTGTGGCCGTTCTAAGTTGAGAGATTAAGTCCCCTTGAATCCTGAGGGTCCCTAGGGGCAAAATAGCCCACTAGGTACGTCCAGTAAGCGCCATTGCAGAGAGGTGTAAAAAGGGGCACGGCCTGCACCACCTCTCTGCATTGCAGAACAGTGGCGCTTACTGGAAGAACCTGGTGGGCTAGTTGGCCCTCAGGGTCCCTCAGGATTGAAAGGGAATTATTTCCCCAACTTAAAATGCGCTACAGGGCGTATTTGCACACGTCACCTCAGGCCCCATCCCCTCCCTTCACCACTATGTAAACGCGCCCTGTGGCCATTCTAAGTTGAGAGATTAAGTCCCCTTGAATCCTAAGGGTCCCTAGGGTCAAACTAACCCCCAGTAAGCGCCACAGAGCTGTATTGCATAGAGGTGTAAAAAGGGGCGTGGCCTCAGAACACCTGTCTGCAACGCAGCTCCCTGGCGCATACTGGAGATACCTGTTGGGCTAGTTGGCCCTCAGGGACCCTCAGTATTGAAGGGGAATTAATTCCCCAACTTAAAACTGGCCAGGGGGTGCGTTTGCAGAGTGCTGCAAGGAGGGGGCGTGGCCTCCGGCGCGATGCCTGTCTTTTATTTATTTTATTTTTTTAAGAAGGAGGGCTGTGTGGCCCCCCTTCTCTTTCTAATTTATTGGCCCTGGGGACCCCATCCCCCAGGGCCTGCACCCTAATTGTTTTTGTTGAAAAAAATTAATTTGGCCCTCCTCAGGCCACTTATGGCCCCGGGGACCCCATCCCCTGGGGCCGGCCTTTGTTTTTTATTATTTTTATCAAATATATATTTATAGAAACACCTAGGACATGCTGGACAAACCGTATGTACCTATCACCATGACGATTTGCGTGATATTCATTAAAAGGCGACTATGCATACAACGAATCCACGTGGAATGTATTTACACCGCTAATGAAGCTCTGACGTGTTTGACGCCCTACCGTGCCTAATCCCGGCACCCCCGCCGGTGGTTACTCTCCAAGTAGACACCCTTGTCGCTTATTTATACAAACATGGGTAGCTATTGACGGCCACATGTATTACACACGCACACCAAGCCATTCAAAGGGGATTCGACAAAAAATCGACCAAACTATGCAAGAAACCCCCCTCACGGTTAATAAAACACACATCCACTGCCGATGTGTAATACTTTTTATTTTACTCTCTGGAAAGGAGACGAACCTCACTTGAGAGTCAGAGCGTGCTGCTGGCTGAGCCCAATGCTGTGTTACACCCGCCAGTGCCCGCCAAGTGCCACACAGCTCTGTGTTGTATCCCACCAGCTAGTGCGTATGCTATGACACTCTCTAGCCCATGTGCACTGTAACACCACTCCGTAAATATGTCATGCCACACTTGCCTTCGCACGGGTTATATTGCCCCATCTAATGTGCCTTCCTCGATGCCTATGTTATAATGCACAGCGCTATGCCATACATATTACAATCTGGGATCCATATCTTTCTCACAGTGCATATGCAACGGTACACTCCCCAGCACATATTTTATATTACAACTTTAGAGACTAGTTAGGTTACACAACACTGCCCTGTGCATATTACACTCCAAGGTGCATATCGTATAGCACGCGCTAGTGCCTGTGCTATCTTGAGCTCTCCAATTGATCTGTCATTGCGCACAATGTATTGCATATTATATTTCACGCCCTGGTTCATCTTATATCACACTTTTTGGTGCATAGTTTATACCATATACTTTATCTAGTTTTCATTTTCAATCGTGCTCTCAGAACTATGTTCTATATACCACTGCGTCCACCTACCCTTTTCACAGGCATTACATTTTGCGATGGGGGGTGGAGGGTCAGGGGGTGTTTCTGCCAAGTGAGCCCGGAGTCACACTCACAAACGTCCTCTTCTTCCTGAATAAAAGTGAGATTATACTGCATACTTGTTCATATTTTAAGTAGTTCGCACAGACACACATTTTAAAAACAATAACGTTCCTAATACCCACCTTCTCTAAACAGTTAGCTTGCTTCCCCATCCACCTCCTCCCTATCCTCTGTTGTCTGAATCCATGGACTAGCCTCCTCCCTCCTGCCATGCATGGTCTGATGTGCTGCCACTGCCCTCCATTTAGCATGATGTACCAGTCAACTCCTCCTGCCCTCCATTGCCCAATTCTATGGCCCATCATTGACCTCCTGCTTAGCCTCAGTGCTTAGCTTGCTGCCCCTATTCTTCTTCCCCCTGCCCTCCAATGTCTTTGTGCATGCCCCTGCTCCATCCTTTTTGCCCACCATGTTCCATGGACCTGCCATTCCTATCTACTCTGAGTGTTCTGTTGAGCTGCCACTCCCCTCCCACCTGCCTAGCATTGTCAGATGACTGTAACCTGTCCCTGCCACCTCCACCCTGCCTGTCCGCATGCCATGCCCCTATCCCCTTCCTCATGTCCTCCATGGTCCATTTAACTGCCACACCCTTCTGCCCTCCCTGGTCTGGTGTGCTGCAACTGCTCCTCCTGCCTGCCCCGCGTGGTCTGTTGTGAGGCCCCTTCCCCTGAACTCTCTTGTCTGTGCCCAGGTCCTGACCCTCCCTTCCATCCTCCATGGTCCTTTGTGCATGCCCCTGCACCCTCCTTCTTGCCCATCATAACCATTGTGCTGCCACTAACCCTCCCGCTTGCCATGCATGGTCTTCTGTGCTGCCATGGCCCCTCCCACCTTCCCTGTGTGGTCAGCTAGCTGCCCCAGACCCCCTCCCACCTTCCCTCCATGGTCTGTGTGTATGCCATCATAGTCTCACTGTTGCTCTCCATGGTGTGTCTTGTTTCTAGTGCCCATCCTGCCTGACCTCCATGGTCATCTTGCTTCTCCTGTCCTGCCCCCTTGCCCCCAGCCCTCTGTTTCTATGTGCAGACCCCTATTCCCTCCCTCCTGGCTTATCTGTTCCATTGTAATGCCCCTGATCCGTCCCTCCTGCCCTTTATGGTCTGTTATGCTGCGGCTTTCTCTCCTGTCTGTCCATTATGGTCAGCTAGATACCATTGCCTCTTTCCCCTCCGTTCTCTGTTGTCCATGTGCATGGTCCTGTCCCCTCCCTTTTGCTTTCTATGGATTGTTGTGCTGCACTCCCGTCCCGCATGCCCTGTGTGGTGTATTGTGCTGCTGCAAACCCTGATGCCGGCCCTGTAGGGTCAGTTTGGTGCACCTCTCCATGTCCCTCCTGTCCTCTGTTATCCTAGTCCATGTCCCTACCCCAATTCCTCCTGCCTACCATGATCCAATGTACCATACTTGCAAACATTTTGAACTTGGTAAGAGGGAGATTTTGAAAAACAACTGGGGTAGTGATTTTCCCCTTTGAGTTACATTGAAAAAGAGGAGATTGTAGACAGGAGACAGATCAAATAAAGCCCATTTGAGCTTAAAAACATTGGACGTTTCCTGGCTGAAACGGTCTGTTGGCATGTATGGTTGTACTACCACTGCCTCTTCCTTCCGCCCACAATGGTCTATTATCTTGCCAGTCCTGTATTCTTGGTTTGTTGCCCCTGCCCCCCTTTCCACTGCCCTCCATAGTCTGTTGTGCCGCCACTGCCCTTCTTGCCTGCCCAGTGTGGTCAAATTGTTGCCTCTGCACTCTCCTACCTGCCTTCAATTTTCAGAGTCCTTGCCCCTGGCCTCTGCCTCTCAACAGTATCACAACTAGATTGCTATCATTCTATATTTATTACAAAAGTGTGGAACGCCTGACGTATCTTGATGTAATCAAAACTGTAATACCTAGAGCATTTCCTTTAGAAATTACATATATGAGAGGGTCTTATTTGCATCAAAATTATGGTTAGTGCTCTAAAAAACTAAAATGAGGACATATTTTCTGAGTTTTCAAATAGCGACAAAGAACTTTTAAATTATTTGTAATCTTTATGTTTTTTTATCCAGTTGACCACTTGATTAAATGTTAGACCTAGGGGAGAGGATGTGGTGTTACTTCCAGAGCTGCAAACTTTGCAACTGTTAAATGTTAAATGTTACAGGATTTCTAAAGCGCATGGCTGCCCGTGAGCGTCCCAGCGCTGAATGAGTACAGATGAAGTCGTGGGGGGTTTCACGGGAACAGCCAGGTTTTCAGAGATCTTCGGAAGGCCAACAGATTGGGCTGTGCACGCATGTCAAAAGGGAGGCAGTTCCATAATTTGGAAGCATTATAGGAGAAGCGCCGACCTCCTGATCGTGCTCTCTTAATCTTGGGTGGAAGAGTTAAATGAGCATTAGAGGATCGGAGATGTCTAAAAGTGGTGTAAGGAGTCACCAGGTCTTTAAAGATGGGAGGGGCCTTGCCATTAAGGATTTTGTGCGTAAGACAAAGTGCCTTAAATTGTACTCTTTCTACCACGGGTAGCCAGTGAAGTGCTTTAATAGCTGGCTTGGACGAGCACCGGCTCTTGGTGTTGGTGAGTATCCGTGCGGCCGCGTTCTGCACCACCTGCAATTTGGTAGTGACTTTCCGCGGGGCACCCAGAAACAGAGCATTGCCATAATCCAAGTGTGACAGGATGAGGCCTTGGATCAGGAGTTTCCTTGATGGAAAAGGGAGCAGTGGCAACATTTTTCGGGCAGATCGCAAAAGCCCATAGCAGACCCCGGCAGTTTTCCTGGCTTGAGTATGCATGGTGAGATTTTGGTCCAGCCATAATCCGAGGCTTTTTATCTCGGTTTTAGGGGTAGGAGGCCTGCCCATGCATGGGGGCCATAGAGATTCTGGTCGAAAATGAGCCTGGTTCCCCATTACCAGTATCTCTGTCTTGTCGCTGTTGAGCTTCAAGTGTGAGCTATCCATCCAGCTGACTATGTCTTTCAGACAGGAATAAAGATAGGTGGAAGGGTTTTCCTGCTGAGAAAGGGAGATCACCAGCTGGGTGTCATTCGCATACGTTAGGAGTTTAATCCCGTGGGGGGTGACTATTTTTTCCAAAGGGGACATATACACGTTGAAGAGCGTGGGGCTCAATGAGGAGCCCTGTGGTACTCCGCAACGTATAGGGGTCTCCCTGGAAGTATAGCCACCCTCGATCACCTGGAATGAGCGATCGTGGAGGAAGGATTTTATCCAGGTCAGGGCGACACCCGTAATCCCAAGATCACTGAGTCGCTGGACCAGGATTTGGTGGTTGACAGTGTCGAAGGCCGCGCTCAGATTCAGGGGGATCACTACCACAGAACCTCCTGGGGAACCAGGTTGGAGTTTCTGCTTCAGCTCAACATTCTGTGATTCTGGTCAAATCATTTCATCTCCCCATGTCTACAACCAAAATGAATTTGATCTTGTGTGATGTAACCAATTCTCATGTAAAGCACTCCAATACCTGACAAGTCTGCACTATATAAAACTGCAAATACACAACAAATAAGTGTTTTGCACACTTCTGTCATTGGGCTACATGTGGGCTACATCTGGGTGATATTTGTGCTGCATTTGGGCTCTTTTGTCTCTGGTGGCCATCTTGGGAGATTTATTTGTTATGAAGTTTCCTAATTTCCTCATTTACTGCAGTCTCCTCAGTAGGAATTGATTTCAGTTTTTTACTTTGATTCCATCAAGAAGGTATTCAGATATGTCACACATTTGCCATAAATTCTGAGTGTTAGCACTCTAGTTGCTCATTAGATCACTGTAGTAAAGCTACTGCTCACCACGGAAGTCTGCTGCTGGTATTAAAAGTGCATGTTTCAGTCTGCATATCAGAATTTTGTTTATGAAATAGAAGAGGATTTGAGAAGTCAAAATGTGCCCTAATTTTTCTTTCTGCAGCACTAATCATAATTTCTATGGCAAAATGAACCCCCTCATTTTGTTCCTTTGTAAATTAAATATTTTGAGTGTTAACACTTTATTCCAATCAAGATGGCTTCAGTTGTGCCATACTTTTGTCTTAAGTAAGACTGTTAGCGCTCTAGTTGTTGGTTAAAACACTCTGGGACGTTTTGTCATTGGGCTAGATTTGGGCTACATCTGGGTGATATTTGGGCTACATTTGGGCTCTTTTGTCTCTAGTGGCCCTCTTGGGAGATTTATTTGCTATGAAGTTTCCTAATTTCCTCATTTACTGCAGTCTCCTCAGTAGGAAATACTTTCAGTTTTTTACTTTGGTTCCATCGAGAAAGCATTCAGATGTGTCACACATTTGCCATAATTTTCTGAATGTTAGCACTCTAGTTGCTTATTAGATCACTGTAGTAAAGCTACTGCTCACCAGGGAAGTCTGCTGCTGGTATTGAAAGTGCATGTTCCAGTCTGCATGTCAGAAGTTTTTTAATGAAATAGAAGAGTATTTGAGAAGTCACTCAAAATGTGCCCTAATTTTTCTTTCTGCAGCACTAATCATACTTTCTATGGCAAAATGAACCCCCTCACTTTGTTCCTTTTTAAATTAAATGTTTTAAGAGTTACCACTTTATTCCAATCAAGATGGCTTCATGTGTGCAATACGTTTGTCATAAGTAGAACTGTTAGCGCTCGAGTTGTTCTTTAGAACACTCTGGGAAGCTGCATAGGAACACAAAGGAATCAACTGACAGTTTCTGACCTTGTTGAATGTACATGTTTTACTGAGAATGTCAGACTTCATTCTCACATGACTGAGAAAGATAATGTGAATTTACAGAAAATATGCTCTCAGTTTAGCGTATAGATCACCTTCCAAACCTCTGTGGGAAAAGCATGAGAAAATAATTTTATCTCAAACATGATTCATGATATCACAGCAGAAGGCTTTTTCACATGGTAAAATCACCTTAGAACACACCACAGTTCCTAAAATAAGTATGGTACCATCAACAAATGATTTGTAATGTAACTAAAGTCTTAAAACCTTCTATTAACTGCAATGCTTTTTAATGAGGTGCTATCATGTATATTGGTACCAAGATGGCTGCCAACACTTCTTGGATGAAGTACTGACAGCCAATCAGATCTAACGATGAGATGTGTGGTTAGGCTCCGCCCAGATATATCTATCTATTTAACTCTAATTTTCTCAGGAACTACTGAACAGATTTACACCATTTAAGCAAAAGGCACGAGTCTGAACTGAGGACTACCTCTTTGCCAAATTTGGTGTAATTCCGTTCAGCAGTTCGGGCTGTAGCTGCGTCAACAGGTCCTATGGGAAAATGCATGGGGAAAACGTGTTTTGAGACCCCCCTTTTTTCTCGGCCTCCGCTTGACGAATTACCATGAAATTTTCAGGATAGGAGTGGACCGGAGCTGGCCAAAAGTTTGGAAACTTTTGCGAAGATTCGTCAATCGGCACCAATGTTATTCCAAATAGAATGTTGCGGATTTCCTATGGAAAATAGGTCCTAACTATAACTACCTACTGGCAACTGCCAGTAGGTAATATATATATATATTTATATATATATACTTTAAAACAATTATTAAACTAATAATTTTAACGATTATTATAATTTTAAAATTAATTAAAAATAAATTACTTCCCACCCTTTACCCCTATAAACCCCACAACCCGCACCTAAAATTAATTAGACAATTTTCATTAATTGTCAATTAATTAACTAATATTAATTATCAACTAATTATTAATTAATTAAAAATAAATTACTTCCCACACTTTATCCCTATAATCCCCACAACTTGAACCTAAAATGTATCCCAAAAAATTATATTCACAATTAACATTATAAATCTCAATTAAATTAATATTAAAAAATATAAAATATTCATACATTTATTATAAATAAAGTCTATTTTCCTATAAACCCACAACCTGCTACGGAACTAAAAACACTATGGTGCCGATCACGATCCGGTAAAAAAATTGCCCGTACGACTCGTATCCGGTCTTTTTACCGTACGAATCGTACAAGTGCCGCACAAACTGGCAATTACGATTCGCATGGTAAAAAGTCCATACGAATCGCATTGGGAATCATTCCCCACACGTCCTCGGGTCGGAAAATGTGTCCGACACGTCCTCGGACGATTTACCGTACAAACGTGAAAAGTCAAGTCCGACCGAGGAATCACGATCCCACCCGTGCGTCCGAACTCACAACCGTATGGTAAAAACACCGTCCGCACCGAACTCCCATTGCAACCATGGAGATATGTGCCCGCATACGCGCCAAACACTCCCCCCAGCACCCATACGTTCGAGTCGTACCCCCGTTCAATGTACACCCCCCTGGATGTACACCCGTGTACGTGTCGAACCCCCACCCGTGTATGTACACCCCAGTACGTTCGAGTCGTACCCCCACCCCTGTACATGTCGTACCACCGTGTACCCACACCCCAGTACGTTCGAGTCGTACCCCCACCCCGGTACGTGTCATACCCCCGTGTACCTACACCCCAGTACGTTCGAGTCATACCCCCACCCCTGTACGTGTCGTACCACCGTGTACCCACACCCCAGTACGTTCGAGTCGTACCCCCACCCCTGTACGTGTCATACCCCCGTGTACCTACACCCCAGTACGTTCGAGTCGTACCCCCACCCCTGTACGTGTCATACCCCCGTGTACCTACACCCCAGTACGTTCGAGTCCTACCCCCACCCCTGTACGTGTCGTACCATCGTGTACCCACACCCCAGTACGTTCGAGTCCTACCCCCACCCCTGTACGTGTCGTACCACCGTCTAAGTACACCCCAGTAAGTTCGAGACATACCCCCACCCCTGTACGTGTTGTACCATCGTGTACCCACACCCCAGTACGTTCGAGTCCTACCCCCACCCCTGTACGTGTCGTACCACCGTCTAAGTACACCCCAGTACGTTTGAGTCGTACCCCCACCCCTGTACGTGTCGTACCACCATGTACCCACACCCCAGTACGTTCGAGTCGTACCCCCACCCCTGTATGTGTCATACCCCCGTGTACCTACACCCCAGTACGTTCGAGTCCTACCCCCACCCCTGTACGTGTCGTACCACCGTGTACCCACACCCCAGTATGTTCGAGTCGTACCCCCAGCCCTGTACGTGTCATACCCCCGTGTACCTACACCCCAGTACGTTCGAGTCGTACCCCCACCCCTGTACGTGTCATACCCCCGTGTACCTACACCCCAGTACGTTCGAGTCCTACCCCCACCCCTGTACGTGTCGTACCATCGTGTACCCACACCCCAGTACGTTCGAGTCCTACCCCCA
Source organism: Triturus cristatus (assembly GCF_964204655.1). Classification (NCBI taxonomy): domain Eukaryota; kingdom Metazoa; phylum Chordata; class Amphibia; order Caudata; family Salamandridae; genus Triturus; species Triturus cristatus. The sequence goes on along the minus strand of NC_140591.1, from coordinate 1,121,672,491 downwards.
CCCCTGTACGTGTCGTACCACCGTCTAAGTACACCCCAGTACGTTCGAGTCGTACCCCCACCCCTGTACGTGTCGTACCATCATGTACCCACACCCCAGTACGTTCGAGTCCTACCCCCACCCCTGTACGTGTCGTACCACCGTCTAAGTACACCCCAGTACGTTTGAGTCGTACCCCCACCTCTGTACGTGTCGTACCACTGTGTACCCACACCCCAGTACGTTTGAGTCGTACCCCCACCCCTGTACGTGTCATACCCCCGTGTACCTACACCCCAGTACGTTCGAGTCCTACCCCCACCCCTGTACGTGTTGTACCACTGTGTACCTACACCCCAGTACGTTCGAGTCGTACCCCCACCCCTGTACGTGTCGTACCATTGTGTACCTACACCCCAGTACGTTTGAGTCGTACCCCCACCCCTGTACGTGTCGTACCACCGTCTAAGTACACCCCAGTACGTTCGAGTCGTACCCCCACCCCTGTACATGTCGTACCATCGTGTACCCACACCCCAGTACGTTCGAGTCCTGCCCCCACCCCTGTACGTGTCGTACCACCATCTAAGTACACCCCAGTACGTTCGAGTCGTACCCCCACCCCTGTACGTGTCGTACCATCGTGTACCCACACCCCAGTACGTTCGAGTCCTACCCCCACCCCTGTACGTGTCGTACCACCGTCTAAGTGCACCCCAGTACGTTCGAGTCGTACCCCCACCCCTGTACGTGTCGTACCACCGTGTACCCACACCCCAGTACGTTCAAGTCATACCCCCACCCCTGTACGTGTCATACCACCGTCAATGTACACCCCAGTATGTTCCGGTCCTACCCCCAACACAACCTCCTAAGTACGGAGCGCACCCCAGGCCCCAACATCACAACCGCATGTACGAGTCGTACCAACCCACACACAAGGACAGCACCGTACAACCAAATGGCCCATGTACACACCGTACACACGCTCAAAACGCACGTACACAACCAGGACAAAACAAAACAACACAAGAATACACCATACGAATGGCACAAAGCCACTAAACATGGCCAACAAACACTACAAAAACACCTTCACTGGCCTGCAACTGCCAAAGACAAACAGAGGCCCAAAACACCACCACTACTTATAACACACCCACCCAAACTTCAAACACTGCCACACCCACCCATGGACCAATAAAAAGGGCCCACACACACAAACCATGAGCCTTTGCAACAGACTCACTGCTGCCAGACACCACAGCACCATACTACAAGCTTCACCACACCTTACACTTGCACACCTTCACACAACCACCTTCACAAACACACCCTCATCACATTCACACACACACACCCACAACCATCCACACGCCCCCCCAACATCCACAAACCCCCCCCCACCATCCACACCCACACCCCTCACCATGCCCACTGCCAAGAATCCAAAGTTCAGTAACCGAGAGTTGGAGGTCCTTGTTGATGAAATCCTCAGAGTCGAGCCACAGATCTTTGGAACATTGGTCAGAAACACCAGCCTGGCAGCAAAAACAGCCATGTGGCAGACCATCGTCGATGCTGTGAATGCTGTTGCGGACACCAGAAGGACCAGGCAGGAATGCCAGAACAGGCGGTACGATCTGCAGAGGAGGGTCCGAGCCAAGAGGCAGGAGGAACACGACCAGGCCAACGCCACAGGAGGAGGGCCCTCCCGCAGACCCGTACACTACCAGCCCTGGGAGGAGAGGGTGATGGCCATACTGCCGGTGGAGGCAGTCGAAGGATTAGAGGGACTCCGAGACCCGGGTGAGTACACAAACAACGCACCTCACATGGGGGGAACGGCATCCACAACCAAAATCACTAACAGGCACGCAACCACCACAAGCCATCGCATGACTCAACCACACTCCATGAGCACGCACATGCCACTGCTGCCACCATGCCCCATGCACCCAGCTGGACAATGTCAAGTCATAGGCCACAGAAGACACCAACACATGACACGGTAACCCGGATGGCGGGAGGCTGGGCCCCAAAAATCACATAGTGCAACTCCGAAGCAGACAACAATGCCCTCTGCCCATATGGCCTAGGTCACAGCCAGACAAACAGTGTGTCCCAACACAGGAATGACTTGCCAGCAAATGGCGGACGCCTTGCATCAACACATGGGGGTGAAGGCACTGTTTTGCACATGACAGCAGCTAATGAACAGCCAACATTGTGAAAGAGTGGCAGCACACACCACCACAGCAGCAGCGCACAGACACACATCACACCCAATGGGTGCCTGGAGATCAGAAACAAACTCACATCAACAAGCCAATGGCCACTCAAAGATCTGCTAACAGTGTGTGCCCAGGAAGCTGGGCTGAGGTGACAGAGGGTGACACACGGAGGGAGGGAGAGGGGGACACAGAGGGAGGGAGAGGGGGACAGAGAGGGAGGGAGAGGGGGACAGAGAGGGAGGGAGAGGGGGACAGAGAGGGAGGGAGACGGACAGAGGGAGGAGGCTGACACACGGAGGGAGGGAGAGGGGGACAGAGAGGGAGGGAGAGGGGGACAGAGAGGGAGGGAGAGGGGGACAGAGAGGGAGGGAGAGGGGGACAGAGAGGGAGGGAGACGGACAGAGGGAGGAGGCTGACACACAGAGGGAGGGAGAGGGGGACACAGAGGGAGGGAGAGGGGGACAGAGAGGGAGGGAGAGGGGGACAGAGAGGGAGGGAGACGGACAGAGGGAGGAGGCTGACACACGGAGGGAGGGAGAGGGGGACACAGAGGGAGGGAGAGGGGGACAGAGAGGGAGGGAGAGGGGGACAGAGAGGGAGGGAGTGGGGGACAGAGAGGGAGGGAGACGGACAGAGGGAGGAGGCTGACACACGGAGGGAGGGAGAGGGGGACACAGAGGGAGCGAGACACAGGGAGAGCAAATCAGCCGTGTGGCGTGTGCGAATGTCTGCTCGTCAGCAGGTAGACTGCGTGCATGTAGACAAGGGTGGCCAGTCCCAGAACCCCCCCTCTTCACCATGACAAAACACAGGGCCATGTCACAACCTGTTCACGAGCACAACGACAGCTACCTGGATCATATAAGTGTGTGGATCCACTCCATGTGCACATGTACAGTGCTACACGGAAGGCGCCAATGCATGGCTCGCCACACCTGCCCACTCCACTGCTGACTGCAGTCACACTTGACGCAGCAAGTAAGACCATGCCACACATAGTGAAAAGGGCAAAAGTGGTGCACAAGGGACACACCCATGCACAAGTGCACTGTGAGTGGAATGCAAGACAGATCCCAATTCCAAGAGGAAAAGTGCCAACTTTGACACTGATGAAACATGGATGTTGCATGGACCAAAATTAACATTGTCTTTCTCACATCCCAGGAGACACCCAGGATCCCTGCCCCAACACCACAATGCAGCCAGGCTCGCCAGGAGGGACACGGTGTCCCGGGCACCCAGGAGGAGGCAGGCGACAACGCCAATGCCACCCCTCAGGGGTCCCGGAGACCCGATGTGCCCACAAGGGCAGGCCAGGCGCAAGTGGGCAGGGGTGGTGGGAGAGGAGGACGGCGGAGGCGCGAGCCTGACCAGTTGGCTGGGGATCCGGTATTTTCCCATGTCCGTAACATCCTGGACTCATACCGGCAGGACACCACGGACATGGCCCAGGTTGTGTCCGTCCTCGAGGGGATCAAGGCCCAGCAGGCCCAGCAACATGCGGAGCTACATGCCTGTCTTCTGGTACACCAACGGAGGATGGAGGACAGACAGGCTGAGCAAGTGACGGCATTCCAGGGGATTCACGCTACACTCCGTCGGATGGCCGACAACATGGCCGACCCTCCCTGTGCCAGAAGGCGGAGAACATCACCACCCACAGGGAGGGATCAGGAGGAGGAGGAGGAAACATCCGATGGAGCATCCCAGACGTCGTCACGGCCTGCTGCTGAGGTTCCCCGCAGGAGGGCGGGACGTCCACGGAAAGGACGGCGCTACATCACCATCTCCCAGGACACCTGGCCTGGCACCTGGCCCACTGGAGCAACAGCATCACAGCATCAAGAGACATTCTCTGCCACATGGCCCTGCTGGTCACTGGCTGACCAATGTTGACAAAGACTGTGGCATGGACTCTGAGGATTTCCAATGGCAAGGACACCAACTCCCCTACTGAACTTTGGATTCCAAAATCCCGGAAAGCCCCTCACTTTGTCCCCCCCCCCCCAATAATAAATCACACTATGAAGAGTAGATGCCTGCTGGTAGCATTATTACCTAACATGTGTCTTGTAAAGTCAAAACATGCCTGAGTCATCTTTTGTCTTCAACCATCCACACCCTGGGGCCTGAGTCTGGCACAGGACACATAGGTCACAGTGTATTAGGCAAGACAGACATGGAGCACCATACACACCACCCGTGATGGGCCCAACCAGCTGAGGGGGTTGCCGAACAACCGTGCTGACACACACATTGAGTACACCAACAGTCCTGCGCAGAGGTCAGGGATCCAGTCCAGTGTCCTGGGGGGCACCCAGGTATGTGTAGACAGGTGGCAGAACCATATCCTGCAAGCTTGAGTCCGGTGGATGCAGAGAATGGGGGCCTGGCCAACGTTGGATGCATGGGGATGGCACATGTCACAATACCCACACAGTCATGGACATCATGCCCAATACACAGTCTCAGCCCACACACACAGCTTGCATCTTGCCACTCGACACATTGACACATAGCCACAATCAGGGAATACCATGCCAGACATGCAGGATGCACCGTGGCAACACACCAGCATTGACTGAGAAGAGGCACCTTGGAGGCATAGGGACACCTTTATTAGTCATGTATTCGGGATTGCAGAGGCAACTCGAAGTACACATGAACACATCATGTGGAGTAACATGTGGGTCCAACACTGGCACCCCCCTTCTGCAGCACAAATGCGTGTTCGCCATGGAACTGGCACACAAGCGTCGGCTAACAGCTAAATACCCACAGCTGCACACGGAGAGCCTGCCATACACCATAGATCCGCTGATGTCGAAGTCCCACACCATGTCAAGCCAATGCTAACCGTATGTGGCCGAGGGCAGTGTCACACACATTGATGCCATCATCACAATCCCCTATCCCATCACTGATGACTGTCAACCAGGCAGACCATCTATTCAGGTGTACACAGCTGCATGTCGTGTCCCATGGGGATGGACATGGCTGCAGAGGAACCAAACATCGACAGGGGCAGTGTGCATACATCGTGAACAACTGCCACACCCAATACACCCCAGATGCATCCCTTACCCCATGGAGACTTCCAAACGTGTCCGTGCCTGTAACGCTGAGTCAGCCCACGATGTCATGTCCATGAGGAATAGCAGTGCCACAACAATGCAAGCAGCAGACGGCATGCGCAGTTACCTGAGGAAGAGAGACACACAAGAAGTCAGCCACAAAAAGCACAGCCACTTGCATGTGCATTTACTCGACACATGTATGGATAACAACATGCTAGGTCACAATTATGACTGAGGAAGTACAACCATCACTGGCACCATCACTCCAGTGACACACCCACACACACCTCTGACTCACGTGCCATACATGCAGGTGGAGACACACATCACAACGCATGCCACACGGGGACCAATGCGTGCACACTCAGACACTGGTACTCACCACTAAGCAAAGAAGTCGCGTATGAGCCGAGTCCGGATGTCCTCTTGCGGCTCCACATCCTCCACATCACTAGCCCCATTGCCAAGCCCTTCGTCCTCCATGGGTGGATGGTCCTCGTCATGTTGATCCAGGATGAGTGGCACAGCTCTTTCAACTGCCATGTTGTGCAGCATGCAGCAGACCATGAAGATCTTGCAGACCTTCGCCGGGGCATATGGGAGTGCGCCGCCGGTCTTGTGGAGGCACCTGAATCAGCTCTTCAGCATGCCAAACGTCCTCTCTATCACTCGCCTTGTCCGGCCATGGGCGGTGTTGTAGCGGAGCTGGGCCGGCGTGATGGGGTTGCGGAGAGGTGTCAGCAGCCAAGGCATGTTGGGATAGCCAGCGTCCCCTACATGGGAAGCACATGGTCATCGTTAGAAGTGGTGAAGCGGTCGTGCTGGTAGGCTATACAGAATACAGGACAGACAGACTGTACCCACCAACAACACATGCCCGTTCGTTGCGCAGCTGCATCATCATATCAGGCATCCCGCTACGCCTCATGATGTAGGCATCGTGTGCTGATCCTGGAAAACGAGCACAGACATGTGAAATCACCATGTTGGACTGACACACCACAAGGGCATTGATGGAGTGGTAGTGCTTTCGATTGCGGTACGCCACCTCCCGTGCGTGTGGTGGTACCAAAGCTACATGTGTCCCATCTATGGACCCAATGACATGGGGCATCCCTCCCAGGGCATAGAATCCACGCTTGACCGCAGTCATCTGTTCAGGGGTTGGGAACTTGATGAAGTCATCCAGGTGAATCAACATGGCCTCTAAGAAATCATGCAGCACACGGCAGAACATGCTCTGGGACATGCCACCAACATTAGCTATGGTATATTGAAAGGTACCCGTGGCAAGAAAATGTAGGGCAGCCATTACCTTCAGCTGGGGTGTCAGTGCCGTAGGATACCTGTGCTGCGGTTGCAGGTGTGGTGCCAGTCTCGCCGTCAACTCCAGAATCAACGGTTGGGTGAAGCGGTAGAGCCGGATGCTGTCATTCTCCTGCATGGCAGCCAAGTCTGGAATTCTTCGGGCAAGAGGCGGCGCTCTGCAGTAATTTGGAAGTGACAAGGAAGAGTGAGTGCACTACGACAACAAATCATGTGTACTGAGCACATGTTAATCTGTCAATACACACATGCTACATAGGGAGTCAGGTATGTGCTACATGGCCAGGACACGTATGGATGCAAGGTGACACTCCTACCAAGACCCAGCTACACACGGAGATTGAGAACCACCCCATGCCACGCCATGGGAATAGCTGTGTCCCAGTGCAAGTGAACAGCCAGACGCAACACAGGAGTGACATACGCCCACACATCAGCAGCAGTAGGATGCCGATTGCAGAGACTGGTAGCGGAACACTGGAGCCACAGGTCACATGACATTACACTAGGACAGCCCACACACCTTGCCATGAAGGTGCACATGTCATGACTCACCACACATTCCTTGTGAGGATGCTGACATGTCCTTGTCACGCTACTCCGTGTCCCATGCATACATGTGCACCTCACATCCGATACCACATGTGGCATGGTGTGCGGAAAAGTGTGCAATGACAATCTACACACAGACACATGTTGGTTGCTGCAACGGCTGCAGCTTTTGAGGGTGCTCCAACATCAACCTGATGGGAAGCCCCCACACATACATGACATAGTCACATTGTGCACCGTGGGTAGTGACAAGTCAGGTGTCATAACCCCTGTAACGGGCATCAGGGGACACTTCTGTGTGTTGGTGTCCGTGCCATGCCAGTGACGCTCACCCCAAGTGCGCAGTACGACATGCACACATGTCAAAGGAGTCAAGGGCATGCCTGGCACACATAGCACCATCACACAGTACATCTGTACACATCTCATCATACATCTGGTGCCTTCTCGACTCAGGAGTAATGTTCCACATCACAGGCCGTCACACCTGTGCCCCACACATGTAGTGATGCACAGACGATGCCTTGATGTCAATTAATGGACAAGTATGTCCATCCATGGACAAGTATGTCCGCCCTATCCCTACCTGTGTGCCGCCTGTCACCACTGTGATGTGTGAAAACCGCTGTACTGCTGCCAAGAGGGCCTGTGTACGTTCCCATATCACTATGGGAGTGCTGCCGTATGTGTACCCATCGTGATGGCGAGCGTACAGGCATGTGTACGGCCCGTACCACTACGAGTACGCATACGCGAGGACACCCATAGTGGTACGGGCCGTACACACGCCTGTACGCTCCCTATCACTACGAGTACGCATACGTGAGGACACCCATAGTGATAGGGAGCGTACAGGCGTGTGTACGGCCCGTACCACTACGAGTACGCATACGCGAGGACACCCATAGTGGTACGGGCCGTACACACGCCTGTACGCTCCCTATCACTATGGGTGTCCTCACGTATGCGTACTCGTAGTGATAGGGAGCGTACAGGCATGTGTACGGCCCGTACCACTACGAGTACGCATACGCGAGGCCACCCATAGTGATAGTGAACGTAGGCACGCGTGTACGGGCCGTTGCAATGCATTTGGGGTGCCCTAGCGCCCCGGAACGCACCGTACCTGTGTGTGAAGCTCCAAATTACATAGGGGACACATGAGGGACAAGTATTAAGGCCTACATGCATGCTGGTTGTCATGGAGACCAAGTTCAAAATTCGATTTTCTTCGGGAAGGTGAACAGCAGAAGTCAGTTGGAATTAATCTACTTTGTTGCAATGTGTTTGTGGAGCTGACATCATGCAGGAGAATGAAACCGATAGAGTACACACAGACTGCTAGGTTTGAAGGGATTGGTGGAAACATAGGATGCAAATGTGAGTGACCAATCACTCTGTACTCCTGTGCATGAGACAGGGCAGAAGGGCACATATAAGGCAGCCAGGTCCCATGAGGGAGTACTTGCCTGCACATCTTTGAATTCGTCGACCCAGCTGCTGCTACTGATTCCCTGGAACCATGTCAAGGGCTGTGGAGAGGACACAGCCATTCACCCTGGAGGAGAACATGGCATTGCTGGATGTGATCCTCCCACAGTACCCCATGCTGTATGGGCGACCAGGGTATCAGGTGAGTGCATAGGCCACTGGCACAGACTGTCCCTATGTCGTGACTGTGACTTCTGGCATCGTGTCCTGGTGTGACACACATGCCATGTACTGTAGGGGGGGTCCCAGGGGGGGGATGCCTGATGTCTCCCAGCAGTGCCCTGAGACAGGAGGGGTGGGTACAGAGTGCTCCCAGCAGTGCCCTGAGACAGGAGGGGTGTGTGCCTATCACTACCAGCAGTGCCCTGAGACAGGAGGGGTGTGTGCCTATCACTACCAGCAGTGCCCTGAGACAGGAGGGGTGTGTGCCTATCACTACCAGCAGTGCCCTGAGACAGGAGGGGTGAGTGTGGAGTCCTCACAGCAGTGCCCTGAGACAGGAGGGGTGGGTGTGGAGTCCTCACAGCAGTGCCCTGAGACAGGAGAGGTGTGTGCCTATCACTACCAGCAGTGCCCTGAGACAGGAGGGGTGGGTGTGGAGTCCTCACAGCAGTGCCCTGAGACAGGAGGGGTGGGTGTGGAGTCCTCACAGCAGTGCCCTGAGACAGGAGGGGTGTGTGCCTATCACTACCAGCAGTGCCCTGAGACAGGAGGGGTGTGTGCCTATCACTACCAGCAGTGCCCTGAGACAGGAGGGGTGGGTGTGGAGTCCTCCCAGCAGTGCCCTGAGACAGGAGGGGTGGATGCAGAGTCCTCACAGCAGTGCCCTGAGACAGGAGGGGTGGGTGTGATGCACAGTGTGAGCCTTGATCATTGATTGTGACATTGCCATCATTCCACCTGTGTACCCACAATGGCACGTACTGCTTTTTCCCTCACCAGAGGATCATGTCCCTATGACAAAGGTGCAATGCGTTGGCTGCATGACATGCCTTGTTGTAACCAGCTAATTTGTTCTCATATGTCTCTCTGTGACATGTGGCTGGTGTGTGTATGTGGTGTCACTTGTTCTTCCTCACAGGTAGGCGCCACTGCCAAGGAGCAGATCTGGCTGACCGCCGTCAGTGCCGTGAGGGGTGTGGATGGTCGGAGGTGGAGCCTGTCCCAGGTGAGGAAACGCTGGCAGGATATCCGGTGCTGGACGCGGAGGATTGCACGGGTCCTGCTGGGGGACTCACCTGAGAGCCACAAGAACCGCGGGCGCCGCCGTCTGAGCCACCTCCACAGGCGTGTGCTGCCGGTGGTCTTTCCAGACTTGGAGAGGCGCTTACAGGAGATGCAGCAGCCGGAAGGGGGTAGGTACATGTGTGTTTGTTGTGTGTCACCGGCATTTGTAAGGGCACAGTAGCATGAATTCACTGCCAGGGTTTAAAGGTGCTGTGCAGATCCAGTTTGCCCCAGTATAGCGCTGCGCCCCTGCCACCCTTCCCCTCCTTGCAATGTGTTCCCTGGTCTGTGTGTAGTCACTCCTTCACAAGGTAATGTAGGCTGGCGCTTTGTCCACGAGAACTATGCCTGTAGCATCATGTGTGGGGGTGGTGTGTAACAGGTTTTGGGACCTTGGCTGTGCCCTGTCCAGTTCACTGCATGTGGGTTCCATGTCAGTTGGCACTGATGCTGAGTCCAGACATGGGAGTTAGTCTCTCAAGTGTCATGCCTTACAGCGCGCATGTCCTATGTAGTGGCCTGTGACATGATGTGCATGAGTGTGCGATACGCATAGTGCAGGGATGGTGGCGTGTGTTGCAGTCATTACCATTCAGGAGCATGGAGTTGCGTGGCCACTACTGTCCCCTGGGGCACCTTTTCCTCAGTGTTGTATGTGTCATCACAAAACGTGGACACTCTCAGTGTCTACAGCGTAGGTTGTGCTCGGTGCCATTGTCCCCTGGCACCATGTATATAGACGTGCAATTTTGTACAGGTGTCCACTGTGCAGCCTGACCTGAATGTCCTTCTTCATACTCACAGTTGCCAGTGCCTGTGTGTCTTGTTATACTCATCTGAGGATGGGCACTGGTACCTCATTATTTGTACAGGCGCACCTTGGGTGTTTTGCGTCCAATCTTGCATTTTGCCTGCCCCTGTGTTTATCACCCAGACTATGAGATGTTGGTGCCACCTGTGTCTCAACAATTTGCCTCGTGTAGGGGGTGGTTGGGGCGGGCAAAGCCTATATGTCAAATCCTGATTTCTACTTGCTGGGTCTGGGCAGTGTGTGATGTTTGTCTGGACACACACGCAAGGTGCAGTGACCCAGTCATGTTGGGCATGTTTTCAGCATTACCTATGCAGCATGTGTCTCAAGTTCATGGATATGGTCCCTGGTCATCTGTATTTTCGCCAACGCTGTGTGGTGCAGATGCAGTGCTGGATTGTCCCCAGGGCCTGGGTGCTATGTCAGACTACGTTTCCTGTCTTTTGCTATTGTCTCATGCTCTCCATGGTATTTCAGTGGCATGGTGGCTCAACCAACTGTGTGTTTCATGCCCTACATCGGTACCTTGTTTAGTAGATGTTAGGGATCTTCCTTTTCAGACTATGCAATGTTACCTATGTAGATTGGACTCATGTGACAGATGTGTACAGGTGTCTGATTAATTTCTGTCTCTCCACCCTGCCCACAGCATCGTCGGGGGACACAGAGGGAGACATGGACACAGACCAGGCGGAGGGACCGAGCACCAGTGCCAGCCGTGACATCGGGGCTGGCACATCGAGTGGGACAGAGGCGGAGGATAGTGCGGCCGAGGACCTGTCGACTGGCACATCAGAATACGAAGCTGACAGGTCCGAGGAGGATGTCTCCGAGTGGGCGGAGGCTGCACCAGCAGCTGACAGCGGAACAACACCTCGCACCGCCCCCTCACTTCCCATCAGCCGCCTCCCACTTGCTCGTGTCCCTTCCCAGCGTGCCCGGTCACCGCATGTCTCCTTCATGCCAGGCACCGCACCCCCTGCCCCTGTCTCCACTGCTGCCGCCAATGCCGAGTCTGTGGACATCCAGCGGCAGCTGCAGGTTGGTCAGGCTGCGATCCTTAATGTCCTCCATGCCCACGGCCAAACCCTCACCAACATCGAGGCATACTTGGAGGGCATTCATTCATCGCAGGCTGACCAACGCAACTTGCTGAGGTCCATAGACTCCACACTGACTGCAGCAGTGGGTCTCCTGCAGCGCGACCTCCCCCCACCTACCCCTGCCCCATCCACACTTCCCACTCCCATGCCTGTCCCACGTACACCCAGACGTCGGCATGCACCCACATCAACAGACACAGGCACCACACCAGCAGGGAAGGTCCACCGCACTCCTCCTGACACGCACACACAGGGTGAGGTAGGCACACCCACTGGGTCGGGGGGCAAACGTGTGACACGCAGCCATAGTGGGAGTCCGCATTCCACCCAGTCCACTCCCTCCAAATCCCCTCAGCTCTCCTGGCCACATCTCCCCCAAAGACTCCTTCATGGCCGCTCTGTCCCTGAGCCCCACATTGACACCACCACGCAAGCGGTCAAGGAAGTCCTCGGTCAGGGTGGTTGATTCTCCCCCCCTGTCTCCACCCTCCCCCGGTGGCGCTGCGACCCATCCCTCTGACCCCCCCCCCTCCTTGGGGCCTGTGGTTCCTTCGGGTGCAGGGGACTCCCTGGAGGACCTTGCAAAGGTGTGTAGTGCCATCCTGGCCTCCGCCTTTGGCCCTGCCCCACCCCCTGTGGTGGAGTCCTCCATCCCACAACGCCTCCCCTTTGCCCTGATGTCCCTGCGGTGCCTGGTGCTTCCCCCCCCCCATGATGCCCTCACCCCTGCGGAAGACAATGGCATGTAACTGTGCAGGCAAGGTAGGGGACACGCATCCCACTGTGTCCCCCATCCAGCTGAGACTCATTGACTGCCCTATGGGCTTTGTGAATATTGAACTGCCTGCGATCCACGGACATTGTGCTCATGCTGAATAAAGCTTAATTTTTTTTTCATTATCACACTACTGCTATGCTGGTATTGGTGTTGGTGGGGCTGCTACATGGTTTTGGGTGGTGTTTATGTGTTGGGTGTGTGGGATATGTAGTAGTGTGCTGCTCATTGGGGGGACCCTGGGATCTGTGTACCATCACAAGGTGTTAGCTAACTTTCTTTGTTCATGTAAGCAGTTGCTGCATGGTGCAATTGTCCCAGGGTGTATTCCTTCCTCTGTGTACCCTGATATCTTCCCTGCAGGGTGTTCCCAATGTTTAGCGCAGAGCTGTGTCTACATGAGCTGTGTGTGTGACGGAGCCCTTCTACTTTGGCCATGCATGCAGGGCCATGTCTCCACCTGCAACATTCGTGGCATCCTTGGTGATCACTGTACTTGTGTGTGGAGTCTGTTGACATGAGTTCATGGGGACATGTTCCCTTGTAGGCAGTATGCATGTGTGTACTTCCAGCCTCACACACATGTGTTACACCCCTCCTGTCTCAGGGCACTGCTGGGGGGACTCCACACCCACCCCTCCTGTCTCAGGGCACTGCTGTGAGGACTCCACACCCACCCCTCCTGTCTCAGGGCACTGCTGGGAGTGATAGGCACACACCCCTTCTGTCTCAGGGCACTGCTGGCAGTGATAGGCACACACCCCTCCTGTCTCAGGGCACTGCTGGGAGGACTCCACACCCACCCCTCCTGTCTCAGGGCACTGCTGGGAGGACTCCACAGCCACCCCTCCTGTCTCAGGGCACTGCTGGGAGGACTCTGCACACACACCTCCTATTTCTGGATATGTACGCTTGGAACATACACGGTGGGGGTACGCTCCATGCATTCGAGGTGAGGGTACGAGTCGTACTTACACTGGTGGGGTGGGGGTAGGCTCCATGCATACGCGGGTGAGGGTACGAGTCGTACTTACACTGGTGTGGTGGGGGTACGGTCCGTACGTCCGCGGGTGAGGGTACGAGTCGTACTTACACTGGTGTGGTGGGGGTACGCTACATGCATACGGGGTGAGGGTACGAGTCGTACTTACACTGGTGGGGTGGGGGTAGGCTCCATGCATACGCGGGTGAGGGTACGAGTCGTACTTACACTGGTGTGGTGGGGGTACGGTCCGTACGTCTGCGGGTGAGGGTACGAGTCGTACCTACACTGTTGGGGTGGGGGTACGCTCCATGCATACGGGGTGAGGGTACGAGTCGTACTTACACTGGTGGGGGTGGGGGTACGGTCCGTACATCCGCGGGTGAGGGTACGAGTCGTACTTACACTGGTGGGGTGGGGGTAGGCTCCATGCATACGCGGGTGAGGGTACGAGTCGTACTTACACTGGTGTGGTGGGGGTACGGTCCGTACGTCCACGGGTGAGGGTACGAGTCGTACTTACAATGGTGTGGTGGGGGTATGGTCCGTACGTCCGCAGGTGAGGGTACGAGTCGTATTACACTGTTGGGGTGGGGGTACGCTCCATGCATACGGGGTGAGGGTACGAGTCGTACTTACACGGGTGGGGGTACGGTCCGTACGTCCACGGGTGCGGGTACGAGTCATACTTACACTGGTGGGGTGGGTGTACGCTCCATACGTACGGGGTGAGGGTACGAGTCGTACTTACACGGGTCGGGGTACGGTCCGTACGTCCGCGGGTGCGGGTACGAGTCGTACTTACACTGGTGGGGTGGGTGTACGCTCCATACGTACGCGGGTGGGGGTAGGGTCCGTACATATCCGTCCCCACGCTATGTGATGCTTGTGCGGGCCGTACCCAGGCCTTTGCCACGTGGGTGCGATCCGTCCCGCCATTGTTGGGGTGACGTGGGTGTGGGCGTGGTACGTCTCGTACCCACGCTCTTCAGGCGTGGGTACGGGACGTACCGGTCTGGTTGTGTTGCCGGTTCGCGTGGTGACGGACTTCCGTTGTGGCGGTCGCTGGCTTAGCTGGACACGCCCCCACCCCCTCGTAGTGACCAGGGCATGGGTGTCAGGTATGTCCTGGGCATGTGTGGTGTGTGACTTTGGTGGGGGTTTTGTGGCCTGCCCTGGTCCTGCCACCCCCACCCCACCCCACTTTCCCCCCTCCCTTAGTTATTCTGACCTTCTGCGGCGTCTGCGTCGGAACCTGTAGAGGAGGTGGACTGCTATGAGGGCCGGGATGACACGTAGGTTCGGGTCCATGTCTGTCCGTTGCGTACGGGTCCTCCTTGTTTGCGTCGTCCTGTGTGTCCGTCGCGTACTGGTCCTCCTTGATCGCGTCGTCCTGTCTGTCCGTCGCGTACTGGTACTCCTTGATCGCGTCGTCCTGTCGCGTACTGGTCCTCCTTGTTCGTGTCGTCCTGTCTGTCCGTCGCGTACTGGTGGTCCTTGTTCGCGTCGTCCTGATTTCCCGGCAGTTTTTGGCAGCCGGAAAATATTCACCGTGCGGGATGACGTCGGTGCGAATCGTAATTCCTGGGTCGTGAATGGCTGGCTGCGAGCGTCCCGACGTCAGGTCGGCGCTTTCCCGGATCGCATTGGTAGGTTTATTTTGTTCGGTCGGGCTTTTTTACGAATCGTACGGAAATGGTGTTCCCGTGCGAATCGTAATTCCTTGTTTGTAAATTTTGACGACCGGGTACGCGTCGGACGGAGAATATGCTCCGTCCGACGGTTCGTACCCGGTTTTTACCGGATCGTGATCGGCACCAAAATGTTATTAAAATAAAATTACTAATTATTACAAATTTAACACATGTATGAAAATCATAAATGATACTTATACAAAAAAGTACATCATATACATTTAAAATATGTACTAAAATACATAACACAAATCAAAAAATCGATATCTTAAACAACTGTATTTTTGAAAACTATATTAATGACTTCTATATTTCTAAAATTGATATTTCTAATATTAAACTCGATATTCTTGACCACTATATTCTTGCTGTCAATATTTCTGTGTCACGATATTTAAAACTTGATATTAGTGTAAGTCGAGATTTCCAACTCAATATTTTGACTGAATACCCGGGAAACAAAGGAATATTCATGGAAGAGGTGCAATTCTCCATTACACCTTGATATTCAAGTTCATCTAAGATCTCCCTGACTTGTTTTGTCACGTCATGTTTTATTGGGTACTGTCTCTGTGGAGTTGGAGTAGTTTTTACTGGGATTTCATGGTGAGGTGACTCAGCATCCCACTCTACATGATTTTTTTTTTTTTTTTTTAAAAACCTTTATTCGGATCTTTCAGATACACAGCTATTCAGCCGACAACCCGGAGGTCCGGCAGCTCGTCAATCAACATGTGCAGTCTTCTATAGCTTTCAAGCAGGAGAGGAACGAAGGTTTCAATTTTTAAAGTAAAACATAACAAGCAAGGCAATATACATCATATGTTCGCGTCAGTTCCCACCGATGAGGCGGCCCCATATCCAACATCAGATCAGCCCTCAAGTGTGGAGGGGAGGGAGAGGCAGAGGCACTAACATTCTATCAGATTTCATCAGCAAAACTCAAGTCGGAAGTGGGGCTAGGGGGAAAGGTGCTCCTCTGGTGGGTCAGTGGCAGGAGGCAAGCAGATGTACCCCCTATACTGGTTCCAACCTCCCCACACCTTATGCCATTTCTTGGGCCTCCCCCGTGCACAATACACCGTTTTCTCCCGAAACATGCACCAGTCCATGTTGTCCTTCCATGCATCCAGGGTGGGCGGGTTAGAGGATCCCCACAATCGTGCAATATCCCGCTTGGCCACCATATTACCAAGGGTCACCCATTAAGTCTGCGCAGCATCGTAGTCTGTAGGGCCCCACACGTTCAAAAGACAGCGCCGCGCCTCTGAGTGCAACACAATACCCGTGACCTCCTGCATCACAACGTGAATCTGCTTCCACAATTCCGCAATCACACCACACTCCCATATAATGTGCAGAAAGGTGCCCACCATCCCGCAGCCCCTCTTACACAGCCCGTCCTCGGAGAAACCCATGTGGACCAACCGGGGGCCAGTGACATAGACTCTGTGGAGTATCTTAAGCTGGACCAGCCGCAGCCTGGCGGGGATGGCAACCTCTTTCGGGGAGGAGACAGCGTACTGCCAGTCCTCATCGTCCAGCTCAAGACCGTCTCTAGTCCACTGGTCCCGCACCCCCAGGAGGAGATCGGTACGAACGTTCACCAGCTTCTTGTAAATGAGAGAGATTGTGCTCTCCGGCACATGGCCGTCCAAGATCCGGTCCTCCAGCGGAGAGGATTCAGGCACCTTCTCCCCCTCAGCGAGGACCGACTGCAGCGCATGGCGTACCTGCGCGTACCGGAAGTATTCCCACTCTACATGATTGCGGTATAATGCAGGTGCTATTGCTATTGCCCACTCCTGCGCCTATGAATGTTTCAGTGATTCTGGGACGAGGTCAGAGAAGGCTGGTAAAATTACTGTTTCTCCTTTCGGGCAATCCATAACAAATTCAGGTAGCCAATCTTTTTCTGCTAAAAGAATGTTGTATCCAAAGGACAGGTTCTCCACAATGAGACCTTTAACCTTCCTGGGTATGCCCCCCTCCATTTGGAGTGTTATTTTGTATAACTGATGTCGGACACTTACCCTAGTATCAGGTGTTTCCACCGTGATATGTTCATTCAACACCGCTGTCACCAGAAATTCTATTAGGTTCTGGTGAGCTATTGTTACTTCTGCTGCACTGTCTAGCATCGTCAGAGCCCATTCCCCGTTCAGAAGCTGAGTTCTCAGTAGCCTGGGCATTTCTTCTTTTAAGGCCTGCTACTTTCTTTTTAAATTGAGGTTTTGATTTAGGTTTATCTTCCTTTTTGATTTTAAAGTCTGAACTGCGATGTGTGTCTCTTAACTTTGTCCGCTCTTCTGATCTGTGTTCTGTCCGTTGTTCCCTCTCTGAGTTTTTTGATGAACCCTGAAAGGAACAAGAGGAATGTGTCTCAGTACCCTGATACTGGTCAAGTTTTTTAATGTTATCGCAATCTCTAAGGTTATACCTCCTTTCTGAGGGCTCCTGCTGAGGAGATCCACCCCTTGATTATGATCTATTCTCTCTTTTTTTTTTTATTATTATCCCATTTCTTCTTTGAAGAATCAGGTGCTTGCTTGGTATTCTCCTTTTCAGGATTACCCATTACTTGTGATTTTGTAGCTCCAGCTCCCAAATTATCTCTACCTAATTCGGCGTATGTATCCTCGATAATTTTAGGTGATTCTTGCTCCTGTTATGCAGGAGTGCATTCCCTTAGGCGTTGGTGTATAACCACTGCTGCTGCCTCCCCTTTTATGTTTGCTAACAAAATCGTGGATACCTGGGAAAAATTGGCTAGTAATTTCATCCCCAAGTTCCAAGCAGGTTCTGCTCCATACTAATTTTGTATTTTTCATAATACTTCTGCTATCACTGCTATTGAAGGGATACCATGAGTTCTGGTATGGATGGTAGCGAAGACTGTACCCCAAGTGGTACAATCCTCTATTGGGGAGCTATCCCAATTGGCAAGCAGATTGGCAGTATTGTGTGTTTTTCTTGTGGGCCTGTGTGTGGAAACACTGCCTCTAACTGTGCTATATTCTGTGCTATCTAGAATGGCATTTGCTCACGTTTAATGGCCATTCTTCCCATGACTGCGTCCAGTGCTCGCTGAGAAATTTTAGTAGCAGTTCCCTGTAGTTGACCTGGTGGGGTAATTTTAGTTGGTTGAAGTGTGAGTGTTCTCATCATGAATTGTGTCACATTTCTGTAAAGTTTTATTATTTCTTTGTGAAGTGGACGTTGGTCTGCTATTGACAATGTGTCAATGTCTGGATGCGGTGTATAAGCCACAAGGACTGGCCAAGTTGCCCATCTCTGCTGAGCAGAGCGAGTCTCACTATTTCTGTGGTGTGTGGTAGGCCGCCTTCAAACCAGTTTATATGCTCCTGGTAACTCAGCTGAATTTCAATGTCCTCATATGGACAGTATTCTTCTGGAGTTTCATCCAGAGTGTATGAATTAAATGTATTAGTGCGTGCATCTGCAGGTGGGAATTTCATCCATGAATAGAATACCCCTGTCCTGAATGACTCGTGTGTCTCAATCACGAATGTTACAGTCCCACCTAGTTCTTAGACTCCAAACGCTGCTAGTTTTAAACAAAGTGCATTTCGGACATTTTCATAAATGCTTATAGAACTTCCTGCTCCCCGACCCCCTGCTGCATTTGCATGTAATGTTGGTGCAGCGTGATCTTCAACAGACATTGTTGAAAGTTTCAAGGAAAAGGAAATAAGGTTTTATGCACAATAAAGGGAAATATAATCCTTCAAGCTTGAATAAACCTACAGCCAATAAATAGGATATGCCTACTCAGCTGTGGCGGATTTTTCCCTTTCCACTCCAGTCGTCTCTGAGTTAATGTGAGCAGGGGTCTCTGAGAAAGCATGACTGAACTACTCAGATTTGACCATTAAGTAAGAACCAAACCAACATTGGTGGCGGCATGTCGTGTAGTTCCTATAAATCTATATAGGATCTGCGTGTTTAGATGACATAAACTTTGGGATCGGTGTCCAGACTGATTCCAGACACCCCCACTGTATATGTTCGCCTGTATACCAGCTAGCTCACAGTGCCACTATGAACTCCTCTTACCAAGGGGCAAATAGTTTCTGGCAGCTATTGAACATGACAACCCTGTCCCCTCAGGGATCGTAGAAACAGCACAATACTTTTCGCTCATGCTCACTGAGGTACACAGACTAAACGATGTGGGACGTTTTCAATAAGCATTTATTGAGCCAGTGTCATTCTAGTTTAAAATACGTGTGCTGTAACAACCATTAGACAGAAACAGATGTATACTGGTATAAACACCAACAGAGTAAATAGATGGTAGAATTCTACCATAGTGCTAAAACAATTAATATATGCTCGCATATATATACATGACAGTAAAAATGTGTACTCCTATGATGCTAACCCTAACTAGATGTACCTAAATGTACCTAGCATGTATGTTGGTGTATTGCCAAGAATCCCCTTAGGATAGAGCCAACCCCATTATCTGATGTGGGAGATCGAATGACCCCGTCTTGGTCTCGAGATGGACACCCCGCAAGGGATGTCAGACACTGAGTGCTTTAGTGTCTGTCTGCGTGCAGGAACCTCAGCGTCTCGCGACATTGTGTCAGTATAGAAGTCTTTCTCCTCTGTTTGCCTCAGCAAAGATATGGAGCTTATATGCCCAAAAGATACCCTCAGGGAATCTACCTTGCTGTGTCATTTCGGCCGAGGATGACAATAGTGATGAACCTTATACATAGTTATTATGCAGAAGTTGGTAATCCTGCTGTGACTCTGGGAATCCTCATTATAAATTTGGATAGTTTTCAGGGAAAACCACACGACATTTATGCAGCACCTAACTAGTTAAAAGGTAAGCACCAAAACTGTTATGTAGTACAATGGCAGGTTAAATGTAGGTGAAAGGTGAGGCGACTAACCAAGCCTATATTGGGGTACATCGTAAATCCTAACACTTCTGTGGCGAATTGCAATATAATCTTGCAGTTAAGAGGAGTGAACAGTTTGATGAAGGGCAGAGAAGCAACATTGAGGAAGATGTGAATGAGATGTCCATATGATTCTGTAGATCTGCCATTAATGCAAAGTATGGAAATAAGTTCAGGGGACTAGCATAAATGAGGATCGGGAAGGGTGTGGGAGAATGCATAAGATGGATAGAGTGTACAATGTAGAACAAGACAGGGATCCTCAAAATGTCTAAAGAAATGGATACGTGGGTGGTCCACACTAGAAGACTGAAGAGAAATGAAAAGCAGAAAGAGGCAGAGGTAGGGTGTCAAGATGAGAGGGAGGTGAAGAGGGGAACTGAAGGAGGTGACAAACAGGGATAAGAGAAAGGAGAGGGAAAGAAGTTGAGAGAAGGAGGCCAAAAGGAACTTTAAGGAAAGGAGGGAAGGGAGCAGGAGGCAGCAAAAAGAAATGAGACAATTAGCTGAATGGAGTGCATAAATGCAGAAGCCATATACAAAATGAGGCATAAGACAAGAATATAAAAGGTGGCAAAGGGAATATGATGAACTGAAAACTAGAGAGAATAAACTGAAGAAATTAGTTAAATGAGGGTAGTAGGAAGAATCTCTCAGTGGATGGAAACCTGATGGGGGAGATAACGCAGGGGAAAAAACAAATGGGAGTAAGATATGGAACATACATAGCAAGGCTGTGAAAGAGATGTGTGGGGATAAAATTGAAAAGGTGGAGTATAGCAGGTCAGACAGGACAAAGTTAGTGAAAGAAAAACATAGAAAGAGAGGAGAGGATGAAAGCAAAGGAGTGGGAAGAAGAATTGAATAGAATAGAATATAATATAATAGAATAGAATAGAATAGAATAGAATAGAATAGAATAGAATTGGAAGGAGCAGGTGAGAGATATATGGGGCAAGTTTAGAAAGGGTGAAAGGAAATTGGAGTTCAATGGGGGACATAAAGCAAATGGGTTAAAAAAGAAGCTGGCAGTCTGCCCTGCATGACACAAAAGGAGGCAATGATACATTATGGATGCAAAAAAAGAGAATGATGTGTCAGTTATGGGCAGAGGCTGATAGTAAAGGATAATGGCTGGAACAAATGGATAACAAGTCCAAAGAGTAGACACCAAACAAAATAGTGTGCCTTTGTTTGTATAGCTAGTTTAGTCTCACCTACATAGATAATTGGATGAGAAATAGAAGGAAAAACAACATTAACCTTGACAGTTTCATTGTTAGTTGCTATGATGCTGGGTCTGGCCACAACATGTGGACAGGTTCTGCATTACTGACATTAACCCTGGCTGATCTTTATATTGTCTCTATTAGGACTGTTCCTAATATTGGTTTGGTAAGTAGGTCTGAGAGGTTAAGCTGATGTTTGTAATCTTTTGAGACTATAGGAATATTTGAACTCAGCTTCTCATCTTCTGTCAACACAGGTTCATATCCATAATGATATTTTTCAGTTAGGCTACTGCTCTATGATATGTAATGGCTATGGGTATACAGTCAGTTTGCATGATCTATTTACATCCAAATAAGGCTTCTATAGGTATTCATATGACATGTACTATTTGCACACAGCATATTATCAAGGAGACATTATCAGGAACAACAATATGGTGGTGTACACATATTCTTGCAAAAAAAGCCAATTACAAAAATATCAACTTTTGTAATAAGCTATGCAAACAACAATAATATTGACATCAAAATATTGCAGTAAAAGTATTATAAAAAAATCAGTATTGACTACAAAATATACAAAGTAAACATATCAAGCAAAAACAAAAATAATTTAAAGTAGCAAAAATAAATTTTGTCTACAATAATATCAATTTTCTAAAAATTACAAAAATATATGACGTGTAAACACAACATAATAATCCTATTCTGGCAAAAAGTCATTTAAAAATATATTTGTAAACATACGTAATGCATCTAACTTGAAAGGGAAACCCATAAAAAAGTTAAAACTAAAACACTACCATTGAAATTCAAATGCAAAACAGTTAACAAATAGATGCACCAACCAATTGGAAATGGGTATAAGTAGTAGATGGCAAACAATCAAATTGATCCATAGCTGTCAAAGAAAAAAATAAGAGTGTAACTCTGCACGAATATACCACCTCCAGCCTCTTAGATTGTCACTCTCTGTGACTAAACCACCATCTACTAACTAAAAAGAAAGTTATTAAATAATAAAAAAAATATAATTATTTGGAAGCACAGAAAATAAAAGAAATATTGTACATTGCTAGAAATATGTCAACTAAATTATTTTTATTATATTTGCAATGCAGACTTCTAAGTCGAAGCATGGCAAAATATGCACAAAACACCAGAAAAATGCTGAAGAACCCTAAAGATGTCACATCAGGAAAAGACAAAGACGATGTTAAGTATTTTAAATACAAGCAATATATTGTGTCACTTTATTTATATTAAATACAATCAAAAATGTGCATTTATATTATTTGCACATTCCACAATGTCTAATGCAGCAATGCACACAACTTCCTAAAACAGCAAACCATAACTATCATACATAAGTTATATATCTATACTAACAAGTGTACCCAGTGGAAATGTTCAGAATATTATTCAAATGATGTTACGGTCATGCTACAATTCAAATGACCATGTAGAAAATATTAAAGAGCGCAACCATCCAACTAATATGGCCAAAATAATGATTCGAAGTTGAAGATGTAAAAGAGGCATCCACAAGTTCATCTTCATCAGCAGGGGCAATAGCTAAATACATATATCTAATATCCTGGAAAAGGTCATATAATTGATGTGTTTATGCCTAATAGAAAGAGGACAATACGCCATACATGAAGAGCAGAAAGACAGGCTATGCCTGTACTTAAAGGATTTGCATATATAGACATGCCAGTCCACCTTACACAAACACACTCAATGGAAGACGTTATTCAATGTCAATCAGAATAATTATGAAAAGAATAGTAGTTTTAGCACACTTTACAATCTACAACCTCTAGCACTGTGTAACATTAGACTAATGGTTGGTACATTTTAATCTTGATCACCAACCGTTTGCTAGATATATACCATCCACAGCTAGCATCAAAACAATAACACTTCATTGGTCTATGCTTTTCTCCCTAGTAAACATAGTAATACCTTCCACAAATTCTTATCAATGATACAGCAAAAATCTAACAATTATGTCCCTAGAAAATATTTATTGGATTTTGAACACTCAATGATTCACACAATATTAAAAAGATGTGCCCAGAAACAACAATACAGGGGTACTAATTATATTTTAATCAGGCAATGTGGATACACCTCCAAACCTCCACCTTAAGCATTGACTATGCAACTAATGGTGAATTTGCTTTAAAATAAAAAACATATTACCTTACACTTGGAAAGAGTCACCATACCCTGTATCAATTTATCAAGAGTTTAAAAAAAAGAACACATCTATTAATATTTATGTCACTTGCCCTAAAATGAATTCCAAAACTTTTCAAGCAAGCTAGATACATCCATGAAATCCCCAAAAGTTCAGTTATATGGATAAACTATTTACCCTAGTATACCCCAAAACAGAAATGCCAATCCAACCATCCACAAAATTAAACTGTAAGCAGTAAGCAATGCTTTTACAACTATGGGCCCGATTATGATGCGGGCAGGAAGGGCTTCGACCATCGGTCGGTGCCCTCCTGCCCGCATCATAATCACCAATTCGGATTCCCTTCCAACCGAGCCATTTCAATGGGCTCGGTCAGAGGGAATCAGAATCGGTCTTCCGAATGTCTTCCGAAGGGCTCGGAGAGCCCGTCCGCCATTCGGAAGGCCCACAGTGATCCCCCGGCCGGCGCTTTCCGGCCGAGGGTTTACGATCGCAGTTTCCCACTGCCTTTTTGTGCCGGCCTTTCTGGCACAAAAAGGCATTGGGAAACAGCTTTGGGGGCCCCCAGCAGAGCCCCCATGGGTGCAAGGCTGCCACATGGCGGCCTAGGGGGCACCTATGGTGCCCTCCTTTTGATCCCTGCACCCGGTGACATGCACCTGGGGTGCCTGCCACGGGGTGCAGGGATAAACTGCACCTCTGCCCCTTACAATGTGAGCATGCATTCCGTTCAGAATGCATGCTCCCATTGTAAGTATAGGCATGCGACCGAACATGGTTCGGTTGCATCCAATTCCTGGCTGTAACCGATGACAGGAGGTCATTCGGTTACAGTTCCATGCCGATGTCCGACAGACTCCGGTATCTCCGACATCGGATCCGGATCCTATGTAAATAACAATATAAATGGTTTCATTTAGTGAATTACTAGTTTAAATTATGGAAGGCAGAAAGAAATTAAATAAATTTAATTATTACAAAACAGTTTCATTATTATTATTTTGTTAAAAATAACTGTATAAGCTCAAATACAAATTTACCTACAACAAAACACAAATGTAATTATTAATTTTACACACTAAAATACATATATTCCTCACTACGTACCTCAGAGTAAATGTCAAAATTAATATTAAAGGCATAAATAATATTATTTAAAAAACACACACTTTGGAAACTGTTAATACATGAAAATCATTAAAAAACATAGCATTGTTAACAAACACAATACAAATATAAAACGGCAACCCACCTAACCTCATCGATGAGGAAATAAATAATACAAATATACTTAGATTTTTTTTTTAAATCTGAAGCCATATAGAGCAGAACTCGCATCCACAGGTAATAGTCCATTAAAACAAATACCCCCAAAAATCCAAAACTATCATTCTACTTCAAAAATATTAGTACATAAAACATGCCATATCAAATCCAGTGAAATACCAACTCACCCACTTTCCCGTAAACCGTAAAAATCTGTTAAAAAAAAGAAGCACTCCAAGAAAACTAGAAAATATTAAGAACATTTGTAGATATTTAAAATGTTTTTACAAATAATTGTAATTTTTTTTTACAAATGATTTGTGTCTTTCTCTCTTTTGCTCACTTATTCTTTCCACTCTCTTTGCTCATTTGCTTGCTTCTGCTCTGTGCTTTTTGCTCTTTTTAATTTTCTTTCTCATTGTTTTTACTGCTCTTCCCCTCCTTTTGCACTCCTCTTAGGCACTGCTAGCGCCGCCCACAACCCTGCAAATCTCACCCCTCTTGCAGAGCCCTTTATAATGCCGGGGCAGCATACACCAGCAATTGAAGGAGGTTGCCTGGCCCCTGCTTGCCTTCCCAGACACTTCTGCCTGGTGAAGGTTGGGTACCCCCCCACCCTCCCATCTCAGTCCTCTGACCAAGATGATCCAGCCCTTGCAGACCTGCAATGCTATTCAGCCCCCTGTCCCTTCTCAGGCGACCCCACCTTTCTCTGGTCTGTCTTTACTTTTTGGCTTTGTTAGTTTGATGTTTTGCTCTGTGCTTTTTGCCCTTTTTACTCATGTCTCTCTTTTTTGCCTCGCTCTCCATTTTCCAGCTCTTTGCTCTCCTTTCAAGCTCCTACAAGCGCCACTTGTCCCACCCACCCCCTTTTGAATCGCCTTTATAATGGCAGCCACAGTTCGGACTCAAGCTAAGGCAAGCCCGGCTGTGTCTGTCTGTGCCCTGACTGCGCCTAGAGCAAAACTCCTGGCACATCTGATATCCACTGCAGCCTTAAGCTCTACTCTGCCATAACCCTCTGTTCCCTCAGCCCCAGATGTCCATCCCACATACTGCACTCTGGTCTACCACACCGGGAAGGAAGACGGATTCTCCTACTCCACTTGCCACTCCTCATTCCTGAACACCAACACCACCACAAGCATCACTGACTGCACTCTCAGTCCCACAATCTCCTTGACCACCCTACAAAACAAACCCCCCAAAGTCAACTGTCTGCCCCTCGATACCCACTCCCTCACCAAGCATGCGATGGAAGTCAGGGTACCTCCAGAATGACCTCTCTCCAGACCTCCCATTCCTCACCAAAACCTGGCTTAACACAGTGTCTGTCTGACATAGAAGTGGCCACCCCGCTGTAGTTTAAAATCAACAGGCAAGGCATAATTAACAAACCCAGAGGTGGGTTTGCCGTCATATACCTAACATTGGGGGATTTTGCTATGCTGCCACTAGGGGGTCACTCATGAGGGCCCTTTGCGAGCCTGCCTTTACATCACTATAAGGCAATATAGTCCTCAACACTTACCATATTTAGTTTCTCTTCACTTTCTGAGCCAGGTTTATGTGCCACTTTTCTGATACATTATGGTCCTTGTAGTCCTTTCTGTCTCCAAACCCTGCCCCAGTTATGCTCTGGTGGTGGTGCTCTATTATCTCTCTTGATTCGTTTCTCACCTTTTTATATCTGCCTTCTGAACTTTCACTTTCTTGGCTCTGACCCGAACTATATTCCTGGCTTTCCAGTGTCCTGTCATGCTCCTCCTGGTTTTGCTGCTCTTTCCTTTTCCTGGTCGCAATTGCGCCTTTCCTTCATTGGTGGTTCCCTGATTCTTTGCACCTGCTTGATTCCTTGCACCTGCCTCTCTCTCTGCACCTGTGCACCTCCCCTGAGCTGCCTGTTATTTCTGCCTGATAAACCCAGGGTGCCCATCTCACCTTGCTGCTGAGTCTCCTTGTGGCTCTGTTTGATCCTGTTGCTATATTCTAGGTTTGCCCTTTGGTTTCTGCTTCCATTGTTATTTGATTAATGTTCCTGTTCTGAATAGCTATTTGTTGCCTGTTTGTTGCTTTTTCTGCCTCTTTGTTCCTGTGTTTGCCTTTTTAGTTGTCCTGACTGTGCATATTCAGACATGTCTTGTATTTGCAGGTTCCATGTCTTGTACTCTATGTTCCTGTTCTGACTTCATATTACTGTCCTTTCCTATTTCTTGTGCAGATTTCTACTATTCATAGCTCTGTGTATTCCATTTCTGCCCATGAACCTTATTCCAGTCCAGTTTACCCTGAGACCAGTTCCTGTTTCAATGTAGCCTCTACTGTTCTCCTTTGTCTTCTTGTGTGTTATATTATTATCCTGGTTTTCATTGCTTCCGAGGGTGCCAGTTGGACTCTAAGGGGCCGATTACAATGGC
This sequence comes from Triturus cristatus, assembly GCF_964204655.1. Taxonomy (NCBI): domain Eukaryota; kingdom Metazoa; phylum Chordata; class Amphibia; order Caudata; family Salamandridae; genus Triturus; species Triturus cristatus. The sequence continues at coordinate 1,121,645,179 of NC_140591.1, read as the reverse complement.
AGACGGACTTGAGTCCGTCCCCCATCGTGGTGGAGACCGGGACCGTCCGCAATACATGCGGTGGTCCCGCACACCAAATCAGGATGCAACCGCCACTATGGCGGTCACATTTTGCATTTTAACATTGTGGCAGGTGCTGCTGACAGCAGCACCCACCGCAAAGTTAAAATGGCATGTTGTGCATTTCATTGCACTACGTGGCAGGTACCACAACGTGCCAGCCACTTGGTGCAGTGAAATGTAGGGGGGCCCAGTGCACCCACACCTCCCCCAACACAAGGGGGGCCCACAACGGGCTCCCAAAACCAATTTTCACCAGCCTTTCAATGGCAGTTTACCCACCACGGAAAGGCTGGCTGGAGATAGCATCGTGATCTGGCGGATGGTGCCTGCTAGGCACTGCCACCATTTCATTGATGCAGACCGCTCCGGTTCCGTGGCGGATGGTCTTTGCGTCCGCCGTGGTCCGAACGCGATTCTCTCCGCCATCCTAATGTGGCGGGTGTAAAATCGCGGTCCGATAGCGGGAGGACTGCCACTGCATGGCTGGCGGTGACGGGCCTTCTGCAATCGTAATTGGACACTAAGTATTGTGCCTTTGGCACAGAGATACACCCAGTGCCTCTTCTCCATAGGAGCTGCTGGGTGTCTCCCCAAACTCTGTGAGAACAATTTGCTCTTTGCTTTCTTGTAAAGTCTTTTCACCTCTCAGAAAAATCACTTCCAATGTGCAGACAAACTATTATTAGGGATACTGTGTATATTGTATCCCTGCCTACGCTTCTTGTAGTTTGTATTTTTACTCATTTCATAGTTTCCCCTGCAGACTTCCCAATTCCCTGTTCACTGCCTGTTTCATCCTGCTTCAGTTCCCAGCTTCCGTCCTGCCTTCTTCCTAGCCTTTAGGTAGTCTCTTGTTTATATGTGAAAATCAACAGCTTCCTCACCTCCGCCCACACCAGCAACTGCCTTGAACATCTGCCATTTAAAATGAGCCCCTCGCACACCCTAATACCTAGGAGGAGGTCTGCTTTACTACCCTTACTTACTCAGATCCAACTTCAGCTCCACTCTTGCAGACCTCATTGCCCCTCTGGCCCTAACATCAAACTTCTTCATCCTGCTCAGTGCCCTGTAGGTTCAACTAGAGGACATGACCAACACTAACTCCACTACCCCCCTGGAAGACCTCAGCATCCTGGGACTCTCCCAGCAGATGAACACTCCCATCCATGTGGCCGGACATCTACTTGACCCCATCTTCTTCAACTTCTCCAAACATGATGGTGCCGCTCACCTGGATGCACCACTCCCTCATTTGTTCAGCATGCACCCACCCAAACAGCCCAAAACCACCAACGCCCGGACCACCTGTCGCCACTGGAACAATATCCCAATGGACAAGTGGATCTATGAGCTCCTGTTAGGACCCTCTCCGCATGCCGACCTAGCGTGTGCCATCGCAAACCTCCACATGTGGATTACAACCTGCGTGGACTCCCTGGCTTCTCTGAGAACCACCACCTCACCTTGCTTCAAGCCTTCGAGCCAATACCCTTTACTTCATTCTGCACCGACTGCTTCAAAGTAATAAAAAAATTACCACACAATGGAACCAAAAGCAGACAATTCTCCACAATTACAAGAATTAGTGCACATGACAAGGACCATAAATATCACACACGCTGTTGCTTTACATGTCACGTTAATACATATAAAATGCAGAACGTTGAGTCAAGATTGCAAAATAGGTTCAGTAAAGTGCACATAACGTACACATCATGTGATCTGGCCTTCCTATTATAACATTAGTAATTTCCTTCTGCTTATTGCACTTTTGAGGAAAGAGCATATGCTGACACAGTTGGATGGGGAATCAAGTTGTTGCAAGGACACAAGAGCTGCTCTCGAGGATCTGATCCCCTGCCTTAGTAAAATAGGGATTAATAACCTTTTGGTACGATCAGTGAAAAATGTACGGAAGAAAGTAAAATGCAACAGGCTTTGTGGAGAGGACTCATCACATGGGCGTATCAAAACTTTTGAGGGCTCAAATTGGCCAAGGAGAAAACTAAGATGCCACCTTACAAAGCCTAACCTAAACCTAGTGAACAGTAGCCTGTCCCAAGAACTATCAATCCACTCTAGGTATGATTCCAGGGATGGAGAAGTTTAAGGCTCCTCATACTCTTGGACAGATAGTTTTTTAAGTTGATGATCCTCCCTAAGGGCTCTCATTCTTTCCTTAATTGCGGATTAAACTCACACAATATCTCCTTTTTGAATGGAAGAAGGATTGGTAAAGAGGGTTGGCCTATTAGTTTCATAAGAATTTGTCTTTTAACTGCCTTTTTAATATTGGAAGTGCTAGATTGTTATTCTTTTTTTTTATGTGTGCTTTTACGGTCACATTTGTGCCAGAAATAAAGCTTTTGATTGACTCCACAGTGTAAATCAAAACGCTGACCAAATGGAAATAAAAACGCCTTGCACTTCATTGAATTCAATTGAGAAAAAGGAAAATATTCTTTATTTATTGCAACATATTAAACATTGATGAATATTTTTGTAAAATTAATTACTTTTGTTTTGTTCAATATTTTAAATGATTTATTACACAGTGCTATAAAAAATTATTAGAAAGTTTACTACTTTTTGCTTATTCACAAAATGTAGGTTACTTCTAAAAGAAATAGTAGTAAGTCCAACACCGCGCATGGCCAACCACTGGTACTTCAACATCCTCCCATAGAAAATATTAGAGGTAGGGAATAAAAAAAAAACATATGAAACCTACTCAAAAGTGTAAATCACTCAAACATGTAAGTTACCTTTGTGAAGCAGGCCCAAAGCCTTCCTTTTTCACTCCAGTTTAAAATGTAACTTTTGATTCATTGTAGTGCAGTCTTTTCAAACATGTTTAGTATAAGATCGGGTAAAAGCATGCCAGAGAAATAGTATAGTGAACATGTAAAAAACCTCATTGCCCCTCTACAACAAATCAGGAACTATAAAAATGATTATACCTTTGAAAATGCAAATTGCGTGCCTTTATATAACAATCCAATTGGTGTGAGTGGTCTTACCATCTTAGCGTTCCTCTTGTCATGATGGAGCATCCCATTAACTTTGCTGCACTGGCTGCTGATCCTGCTTATTCTGTCCATTTAAATGAATTGCTTGGAAAGTTGCAAACTTTCAACTTGTGTTACCTAACAGCTACACAGGGATCTCTGGAGTAGGCACTCAAACCACGGATGCTAAAAGCGGTGAGACACATTCTCTCTTACTTTGGGGCATATTTACAAGGGAAGTGGCAGAGCGTGTCAGTAGCCTTCCTGTGTTAACGCCTCACTCCACCACTTATGAAACGCAGGGCTGCACCATATTTACAAGAATATGGTGCAGCCCTGCATTTCCCCCTGTGCTGGCGCTACACTTAGCAGGCTAGCGCCAACGCAGGGACCCTTTCACCATAGTGCAAGGGTGTCTGCATGCAGGGGAAGATTGTTTATGTACAGGAAGGTCCCCCTTCCTGCACATAAACAATCTTAAAATGCAGTTTTGTAACATCTATGTGTGCTGCTTAATGCAGCACATGTAGAAGTTGCACCACGGCATTTCTAAAAAAATATTGTTTATGTGCAGGAATGAGGACCTTCCTGTACAGGAACAATCATTGGCCTTTTGCTGTTTTCATGTGTACTGCACAATGCAGCACACATGAAAACAGCTAAAACAAGAAGAAATTAAAACATTTCTCCTCGTTGTGCCAGGGTAAGACCAGGTTTTTCCTGGTCTTAATTCTAGCGCTGCCTCCTATTTACGCCTCCCTTGTAAATAGGTGGCAGCATCAGAATCAATGGGTGTTGTGGTGCAATGCCCTCCGCAACACCCATTGCCCTCCCCTTTCACACTAAGCATAGAGTAAAAGGGGGCCTTATGTAAAAGGCAGCGTTAAGCTATGCTAAGTGGTTTACCGCTGCCTTGTAAATAAGGCAAAGCCCCTATCAGCACAAGAACGTCACTAAAAGTGACGTTCCAGTGGCGATAGGGGCTTGTACATATGCCCCTTTGTGTGCAACAGAGAGACAGATGTAAATGTCAGCCATTTGGAAACGCTGTCTCTCAAACTCGTGTGGCCCATGAGCATAGCACCCTTTTACTTACAGATGCATGTAAAGGTTGCTATAGAAACACCGCAACTCCATATCTTACATGTCCAGCATCACTCACTAGACGTTTTGTGGTGTATCTTGGTGAAAAGAGACAACTACTATACAATATATTTATTTTAAGACATCTTCAATTGCCTCTTTCAAGTGAACAGATTTATTTAAAAAAATTCTTTAACAGGATAGCTACGATATGCATGGATTGTGTTAGAGTTGGCATTGTGTTTGCTGCTTATGACTGCACGGCACTGCTGTACGTGTGCCTTTCTCAATATGTCTTATAGCAGATTGTGAAGTGACATGCTGAGTGCTTTTGTTTGCTCTATTTGTCGGGCTGTCAAAGTGTAGAATCAAGGTGTTAGTTTCGAGCTCTGACCTTTTGAGTTCAAAAGACTCTGAACCAAGATAAACAAGTGTTAGATTTGGGGGTCTCTAGTTGGCACAGGTACGTACTTGTGACAAATAGGGACCCTTGCCTCTAGTCAGGGTAAGGGGGTACACTCCTAAAATAACCCCTGCTCACCCCCTTGGTACTTGGCACGAGCAGACAGGCTTATCTCAGAGGCAGTGTGTAAAGCATTTGTGACCACATACAGTAGCCCAGTGACAACACTACAAATGGACACCACACAGGTTTTATATCAAAAATAAGTATACTTTATATAGATTTACCACAAGACCATAAACGACAAAAAATACACAATACTATTACTTTAAGATGGTAGTTTTTAGCTTAGTTCAGTTCAGTTCTTAAGATGCGACACTTTGCGTCAATGTACCTTATGATGCGTTGCGCGTCCACGACAAGCAATGTCGCAGCGATGGAAATGCGGCAAAGTTCTGGTGCAAAGAAATATAGACGTGAAGTTCTTCCAGATGCGGCACGCTTCTCTGGGGATGCGAGAAGTTCTCGGTTCGATGCGTGGACTGCAGCAGCGACACCCTTGTTCAGAAGTGTGACGGCAGCAGCAGCGACGGCGACACGCTTCCGCTTCGTTGAGTCGCGCTTCCAGCTCCTTGCGATACGCAGTCCATCAGAAAGGCCCAAAACAGCAGCAGGCACTTCCAAAGAACTCTGGGGAGCTGGGGGTTGAAGTCTGTTGTCCCTGAGACTTCAGCAGGAGGCAAGCTCTGTTCCAAGCCCTTGGAGATCCTTATAAGTTGAAATAAGCACACAAAGTCTCTTCTCCTACCTTTGGCAGTCAGGCAAACCACTGCAGGCCAATCCCCCAAGCAGCACTTCAGCTTAGGGATTGTCTCTCCTCAGTTTCTTCAGGTTCCGCTCCTCAGTAAAGGTTTCGTCTTGTTCCAAAAGTGATCTAAATTCTTGGGATCAGGGTCCCAATACTTATACCCCAAAATCCTTTGTTCTCTGAGGGGAGAGGGGCCTTTGCCCAGTCCAAACCAGTTCCGGAGCACTCTGTTTACCAGACTTCTCCTTCCCTTTCACAGTGCAGGGCAGAACATTAGATGCCCCACAGGAGGTGGAGCCAGCATTGTGGAAGGCAGGCACAGCCCTATTCAGGTCCCAGGTGCAACTCCTCCCACCCATCTGGATGCAGATCTCTCTATTCACCACTGGGACACCTCACCCTGTCTCTTGGAATTCCCCAGCCCTGTCACTCAAACTCCAGACAAGGGAATACACAGCCTAGCAGAGGCAGGTTTGAAAGGTTAGGCAAGAAAATACCTACTTTCTAAAAAGTGGTATTTTCAAACGCAGACTGTTAAAACCACCTTCACTAAAAGATGTATTTTATCATTCTGAGTTCAGGCATACTAAACTCTACCATGTTCTCTGAGTCAGTTAAGATTATAAACATGTAATAATCTAACAGCCCATTCTGGCCTATGGAGAACAGGTAGCCTTGCAATAGTGAAAAACGAAAATGGCTGTAATTCACTATTAGGACATGCCACACATATCAGGGCATGTCCTACCTTATACTCACAATGCACCCTGCCCTTGGGCCTACCATAAGGGTGTATGATATGAAGAAAAGGGAAGATTTAGGGACTGGCAAGTGGGTGCACTTGCCCAGTCAGCATGACAGTACCAGACTGCACGCAGGCTCTGCAATGGCAGACCTTAGACACATTTTACAGGGCTGATTCTGTGGGTGGCACAACCAGTGCTGCAAGCCCACCAGCAGCATTTGTATTTACAAGCCCTGGGCACACTCAGTGCACTATACTAGGGTCTGACAAGTAAACCAAATCAGTCAATCATGGAATCACTAATCAATACATTCATTTACAGTAGGGAGCACTTGCACTGTGGCACTGGACAGCAGTGGCACAGTGTCCAAAGCATCTAACACCAGCAAAAACATATGAGGCAACAGCAAAAATGGAAGGGAGACCCATGCCAATGGTGCCAGGTCTAACACGTGTCCCCTCCAGCTGAAATGTGGGGAGAACTACCCTACCTCCTGGGAGTTCTCATCACTAAGGCGGAAAAATCTGGACAGACCTTCAGCGTTGGCGTGTAATGTACCAGGGCGGTGTTCCACTGTAAAGTCTATACCCTGTAGGTAAATGGACCACCTCAACAGCTTTGCATTAACCATCTGACAGGCCTGTGGTCGGTCTGAACCCGGAAGTGAGTCTCAAACAGCTTCTTCAGTGCCCAGACCACAGCAAATGCCTCACGCTCAATAGCACTCCACCTCTGTTCCCGTGGAAGTAGCCTCCTACTGATGAAGGCTACAGGTTGATCTAGGCCCTCCTCATTCACCTGTGACAAAACAGCCACCACACCATGCTCTGAAGTGTCTGTCTGAACGATAAACTCTTTGGCGAAGTTGGGTGCCAGGAGCACGGGCACCGTGCACATGGCAGCTTTCAGGGTCTCAAAAGCTTTCTGACATGTGTCAGTCCAAATCACTTTCTTGGGCTGCTTCCTGGAAGTCAGCTCTGTCAAGGGTGCAACAATGTTGCCATACCCCTTGACAAACTTCCTGTAGTACCCTGTGAGTCATAAAAAGGCTCTCACCTCTGTCTGGGTTTTGGGGGGTTCCCAAGCCAGGATGGTTTCAATCTTGGGCTGTAGGGGCGCCACCTGGCCGCTCCCAACTTGGTGTCCCAAGTACACCATGGAACCCTGCCCGATCTGGCACTTACTCGCCTTGATCGTGAGGCCTGCCTTCCGCAGCGCCAACACCACTTCCCAGAGGTGGTGCAGATGTTCTTCCCAACTGGCGCTGAACACTGCGATGTCATCCAGGTAGGCGGCACTGAACTCATCCAGTCCAACCATCACCTGGTTGACCAACCTCTGGAAGGTGGCAGGGGCATTCTTCATCCCAAAGGGCATAACCCGGAACTGGAAATGCCCATCTGGTGTGGAGAATGCTGACCTCTCCTTTGCCCCATCAGTCAAGGCGATCTGCCAGTACCCAGACGTTAAATCAAACGTGCTGAGGTACCGTGCAGCCCCTAGCCGATCAATGAGCTCATCAGCTCTGGGGATGGGGTGCGCGTCAGTCTTCGTGACCGAATTGAGCCCTCGGTAGTCCACACAGAACCGGAGTTCTGGTGTGGCACCCGGCGCTGCAGCCTTCGGGACCAAGACCACTGGGCTGGCCCAAGGACTGCTAGAGGACTCAATCACCCCTAGCGCAAGATTCTTTGAGACCTCCTCTTTGATGCAAACCCTCACCCTGTCAGTTACCCTGTAAGTTTTGTGCTTCACAGGTAAGCTGTCTCCTGTATCTACATCATGGACACACCAATCTGTGATACCTGGAACCAGGGAGAACAGGTCAGAAAACTGTCCCAGCAACTGGTGGCAGTCATTCTGTTGCTTAGGGGTCAGGGTGGAAGAGAGGTTTACACCATCCACTGACCCATCTTGCTCTGTTGCAGACAGGAGGTCAGGAAGAGGCTCAGTCTCCTCCTCCATTCCAGCATCTGTTGCTAAGAGCATGCCCACTTCGGACTTCTCCAAATGGGGCTTTAGGCGGGTGACATGCAGGACCCTCAAGGGGTTCCTGGGAGAGCGCAAGTCCACCAAGTAGGTAACTGGACTCTTGCGCTCCACAACCTCAAACGGTCCGGTCCACTTATCTTGGAGCGCGCAGGGCTCCACTGGGGCCATGACCCACACTTTCTGGCCAGGCTGAAGCTCTACCAGAGTGGCATTCTGGTCATACCATCGCTTCATCTCCTCCTGGCTTGCTTCCAGATTCGCCTCAGCGAGTTGCCTGAAATGCCGAGTCTGGTTCCTGAAGGCCAGCATGTAGCTATATACATCCTGGGGAGGTTTCCTGGGAGATTGCTCCCAGCCTTCCTTGACCAGACTCAGAGGTCCTCTGACTGGGTGGCCATAGAGAAGCTCAAAGGGACTGAACCCTAGAGATTTCTGTGGCACCTCACCGTATGCAAAGAGTAGGCATGGTAAGAGGACGTCCCACTTACGCCTCATGGGTTCCTCAAGACCCATTATCATGCTTTTCAGGGTTCGGTTAAACCTTTCAACCAACCCGTTTCCTTGGGGGTGGTAAGGAGTGGTGAACTTGTAAGTTACCCCACACTCCTGCCACAGGGACTTCATATACTTAGAGATGAAGTTGGTTTCCCGGTCAGACACTCCCTCGCGAGGGAATCCTACTCGGGAGAAAATTCCCATCAGTGCTCGTCCCACCACGGGGGCCGTCACTGTCCTCAGAGGTATGGCTTCCGGGTACCGGGTGGCATGGTCCACCGCATGGTCCACCAAGACCAGGATGAACCTGTTGCCCATGGCTGTCTTGGGGTCCAGTGGTCCCACAATGTAAATCCCCACCCGTTCAAAGGGGGTACTGACCACAGGGAATGGCTGGAGAGGAGCCTTCTGCTTCCTCCCACTCTTTCCACTTGCCTGGCAAGTCAGACAGGTCCTGCAATGGGTGTCTGAATGCTTGCGCATTTGGGGCCAATGAAAGTGGGTGACAAGCCTTTCGAAGGTCTTGTCCTTCCCCAAATGTCCTGCTAACGGCACATCATGAGCCAGCCCCAGTAGGAAGGCTCTGAAACTCTGGGGTACCACCAGCACACGGGCTGATCCAGGTTCAGCAACCTTATGCTCACTATACAGGAGTCTATTCTCCCAGTAAATCCAATGTGATCCTGACTGATCACCTGCTGCCTGGCTTGCAGCCTGTCGCCGCAAACCCTCAAGAGAAGGGCATTCTCTCTGCTCCCTGCAGAATTCTTCCCTGGAGGGGCCTCCTTCTTGCTGCCAATGGGTCAGCTCAGGCAGGTCCCCCAGTTCAGCTACTTGTTCCCCGGTAGGCTCCAGGGCATCCCCCTCAGGGTCTACCTCCTCCTGGGCCGTGGGAACTTCGGGGGCTGGTTTCCCGCGCCCCCGGCCTCTTCTCTCTAAGGCAGGTTCCTGGGCCTCCCTCTTAGGCTCCAGGTCCTCTTGAGCACCCCTACTGGCTACCATTGACCGGGTGGTCACACACGCCCAGTCAGGCAGGCCCAACATCTCCAGGTGAGTACTCTTCTCTACCTTTCCCCAAGGTGAGCTCTCCAAATTGTTCCCCAACAAACAGTCAACAGGCATGGCGGGCCTCACAGCTACCTGAAGAGTACCAGAGACCCCCCCCCCCACTCAAAGGGAACCTGAGCCATTGGACAATGGCTCTCTGTGTTGTCGGCGGCAGCAACTCGGCAAAATTCATGAGGGACAATCTGCTCTTGAGACACTAGGTGACACTTGACAGTTGTCACACTGGCTCCTGTATCTCTAAGAGCCTCCACCTTGTGGCCATTGATGGTCACCCACTGCCCATATTTCTTAGTGTTCCTGAGCAGCTGGGTCCCTGGGACCACCTCACAGTCTCCTAAAGAGACGAGGGACACCTCTGCGGGACCCCACCCACCTTGGACATTAATCTCCTCCCCTAAGGCTACACTAGCCATTTGCCGGGGCGGAGCACCAGTAGTTGCTGTTTTTCCAAATAGGCGGCACCTGGGATAATTTGCCTTATGATCCAGGTCCCCACATTTGTAACATTTCAGGGGTCCCTGTGGAACAGGACTACCTATCGGGACTCCCTGCTTTCTTTCAGGGGGAGGGTGGGAACCTTTCCCTTGGTTCCCTTGGGGATTACTTTGGGGCCCTTTACGGAACTCCTTCTGTTTACCCTTGTCCCCCCCACTCTTCTGCTGGAGACCCTGCCCACCTTTGACTGAGTCTCCCATGTGACCCTTGTGGACCCTCGTGCTAACACAGCGGTCCGCCTCCTCAGCAAGCTTCTAGGGTTAGTCAGCTTGCTATCTATCAGATGCTGGCGCAGCTCTGGAAAACAATTATCAGACAAGTGCTCCCATGCAATCAAATCAAAGAGACCTTGAAAATCATTAACCTTGCTGCCCTTCACCCAACCATCCAATGCTCTGCAAAAGAAAGTGACATATTCTCCCAAGGTACTGTTTTCTAACTTTTTGCATTTCCTGAACCTCTGTCTATAGAGTTCAGGGGTCAAACCATACCTAGAAATTAATGCATCCTTCATGTGGCTGTATGAATTGTGGACGTCTGAAGGCAAGTCTAACAGTGTGTCCCGCCCCTCACTAAGGAACCTTCCCCACAACCCCGCTCCCCAACCTCTCTCAGGGACCCGGTGGAAAGACATGGCTACCTCATAGGCTCTGAATCACTGCCCAATATCATCATTTTTATAAAATTCTTTCACCACATCTTCGGGAATGTATACTCTAGCTTCCACAGGCACTGACGGTATGCTGCCACCAGAGGGAGTAACCTCTAAACTCTTGGTTTTAAACTCCAACTCCCTCAAAACCTTGTCATGCTCAAACTGAAACCTTTTTTCCTCTATGTCTAATTTCCTATTTTCTAACTCCAGTTGCCTGTTCACCTTGAACGTGGTCATCTCCATTTCGTGCCTCCTAGATCTCTCTCTGTCCTCCAACTCGTCGGGAGACAGACTCCTGCCAAAAGCACTGCTACCTGTGGGGGAAGGTACTTTCCTTCCTCCTTGGCCCACTGGCCCTTCCAGCTGTACATCTGCATGGTCATCCACCTCCTCAATTTCGGGGGGTTTCCTTGCTTCTACCCAGGCCCTCAGCACCTTGTAGAATTCTTCCTTCACTCTGAACCCAGAGGTGGAAACATTAAATTTCTTGCAGAAGTACTTCAGCTGTGATACTTTGTAGCTTTCCAGCCTCTCTTCTTCCCATTCACAATCAATAGAGGCTACAGATTCTGCTCTCTCCATGACATCTGAATTTGGCATCTTTCAAAAATAGAACATTCAAAAAGGAATCTACCAAAAAGTATGTGGTTGCGTTATGGTCTGCACTCACTAAGTAGTGTTCACCAATCACTGTACATAAGTCACAAATGCAAGTCCAGAATTCCCACCGCTGCCGCCAATGTTAGATTTGGGGGTCTCTAGTTGGCACAGGTAGGTACTTGTGACAAATAGGGACCTTTGCCTCTAGTCATGGTAAGGGGGTACACTCCTAAAATAACCCCTGCTCACCCCCTTGGTATCTTGGCATGAGCAGACAAGCTTATCTCAGAGGCAGTGTGTAAAGCATTTGTGACCACATACAGTAACCCAGTGACAACACTACAAATGGACACCACACAGGTTTTATATAAAAAATAAGTATACTTTATATAGATTTACCACAAGACCATAAACGACAAAAATACACAAAACTATTACTTTAAGATAGTAGTTTTTAGCTTAGTTCAGTTCAGTTCTTAAGATGCGACACTTTGCGTCAATGTACCTTACGATGCGTTGCGCTTCCACGACAAGCAATGTCGCAGCGATGGAAATGCGGCAAAGTTCTGGTGCAAAGAAATAAAGACGTGAAGATCTTCCAGATGCGGCACGCTTCTCCGGGGATGCGAGAAGTTTTCGGTTTGATGCGTGGACTGCAGCGGCGACACCCTTGTTCAGAAGTGCGACGGCAGCAACAGCGACGGTGACACGCTTCTTCCTCGTTGCGAGACTCTTCTCTCTATGCGGTGCAGTGCGACAACTCCAGCGGCGACACCCTTGTACAGAAGTGCGACGGCAGCAGCAGCGACGGCGACACGCTTCGGCTTCGTTGAGTCGCGCTTCCAGGTCCTTGCGACACGCAGTCCCTCAGAAGGCCCAAAACAGCAGGCACTTCCAAAGAATTCTGGGGAGCTGGGGGTTGAAGTCTGTTGTCCTTGAGACTTCCGCAGGAGGCAAGCTCTGTTCAAGCCCTTGGAGATCCTTACAAGTTGAAATAAGCACACAAAGTCTCTTCTCCTTCCTTTGGCAGTCAGGCAAACCACTGCAGGCCAATCCCCCAAGCAGCACTTCAGCTTAGGGATAGTCTCTCCTCAATTTCTTCAGGTTCCGCTCCTCAGTAAAGGTTTCTTCTTGTTCCAAAATTGATCTAAATTCTTGGGATCAGGGTCCCACTATTTATACCCCAAAATCCTTTGTTCTCTGAGGGGAGAGGGGCCTTTGCCCAGTCCAAACCAGTTCCTGAGCACTCTGTTTACCAGACTTCTCCTTCCCTTTTACAGTGCAGGGCAGAACATTAGACGCCCCACAGGAGGTGGAGCCAGCATTGTGGAAGGTAAGTACAGCCCTGGAGCACTTTGTTGACAGGATTCCTTCTCTCCATTTATTGTGCAGGGCAGAGACATCAGCCGCTCCCCAGGGGGTGGAGCCAGCATTGTGGAAGGCAGGCACAGACCTATTCAGGTCCCAGGTGCAACTCCTCCCACCCATCTGGATGCAGATCTCTCTATTCACCACTGGGACACCTCACCCTGTCTCCTGGAATTCCCCAGCCCTGTCACTCAAACTCCAGACAAGGGAATACACAGCCTAGCAGAGGCAGGTTTGAAAGGTTAGGCAAGAAAATACCTACTTTCTAAAAAGTGGTATTTTTAAACGCAGACTGTTAAAACCACCTTCACTAAAAGATGTATTTTATCATTCTGAGTTCAGGCATACTAAACTCAAATTTCTACCATGTTCTCTGAGTCAGTTAAGATTATAAACATGTAATAATCTAACAGGCCATTCTGGCTAATGGAGAACAGGTAGCCTTGCAATAGTGAAAAACGAAAATGGCTGTAATTCACTATTAGGACATGCCACACATATCAGGGCATGTCCTACCTTATACTTACAATGCACCCTGCCCTTGGGCCTACCATAGGGGTGTCTGATATGAAGAAAAGGGGAGGTTTAGGGACTGGCAAGTGGGTGCACTTGCCCAGTCAGCATGACAGTACCAGACTGCACACAGGCTCTGCAATGGCAGACCTTAGACACATTTTACAGGGCTGCTTCTGTGGGTGGCACAACCAGTTCTGCAAGCCCACCAGCAGCATTTGGATTTACAAGCCCTGTGCACACTCAGTGCACTATACTAGGGTCTGACAAGTAAACCAAATCAGTCAATCATGGAATCACTAATCAATACATTCATTTACAGTAGGGAGCACTTGCACTGTGGCACTGGACAGCAGTGGCACAGTGCCCAAAGCATCTAACACCAGCATAAACATATGAGGCAACAGCAAAAATGAAAGGGAGACCCACGCCAATGGTGCCAGGTCTAACAACAAGCATTTACAATGCAATAGGTCTCGCAATGACATTATTGTGAGCTATTGACATTGTAAAAGGCAATGCCTTTAAAAAAATTAAAAGGCGTTATTATTTACAATACAAAAGCAACACCTATTGCATTGCATAGCGTGGTGTCCCTGAAGACGGCGCCGCTCTTATTAAAGTAAAAAATAAAATTTAAAAAAGTGTGTTTTTGTACAATGCTACATAGACAACACTGCCCGTGCTATTAAAAGGAGCAGGGCAGGAAATATGTTATTAATATTCCCTTTTTCACGCTTAACAGACACGGTGTGGTTTTAAAACACGCTGAGACGCAGTGTTTTGTTTATGTCAATTAAGCGCCTCCATGGATGCTGTTCAGCCACAGTAGCAGAGCACGCTATCACAGGCAGCACCAACTGTTTTCAGTGGAAACAGAAACTCTTACATAGCGAATACGAATGCTTCTGTATTTCCATTTCAACAGTTACCAGACCTACTTAGATGCTGTTTATAAAAAATCAACTTTCAAACTGACGGAGTCCTAAAAACCAATTACTTGACCAAATTTAAATGAGTACCTTAGACGGCGCCGTTAAAATTCAAACTCTTTCAGTTGCAGGTAGCACACAGATCTTAGCAGCAGACGCACTGACCCTTTGAGATACATCGACAATACTGCCTCTGCTATTAAACGGAGCAGGAAAGGAAGAATGTTATTAATATTCCCGTTTTTGCTCTGAACAGACGCGAATGCAGCTTTAAAACACACCGAGATGCAGTGTTTTGTTCATGTCAATTAAGCGCTGCTATGACGTTGTTGAGACACAGTATCGAAGTATAATCTCACTAGGCACGGAGCAGTGACTGTTGCAACCTAGAAAATGTAGTCAGTAGCAAATTGTTTTCAGAGCTTCTGATGCACGTAGCTTACTGTTTCTGCTATTATAACATCCATCACGCCAACAAACAGTGTGACACATGTTCTAATCAACTTTTTTATTGGTTTTTAAAATTTTGTGTTGGCGCCGCGCTCATTAAAGTACCTCCAATGAGTAGAGTCAGTAGTGCCGGCTGTAATGGGAGCCTGCTCCACGGACCACGCGGCCTCTCAGCCACTGAAACCCCAGTGACGCCGGTGGAAAAAGACTAAAGAAACACCTATAGCATACCCTCTAAGGATTGGAAAAATACACAACACCCCAGAAGCCCTGGGAGGGAAAACAAAGCTTTAAACAGCGAGACGAGAAAGGCGAGGTAGATGAAGTGCTGTGCCCCTTACTGGGGGGAACCCCTACCTCCCAAAACCCAGGAGGATGACAAAAAAATGGAATTCCCAAGACAGATCTCTCACTTCAAACACGTCACCCCAAGAATGGGGCACGTCCACCACTTATTGTTCCAGCCCAGGGTGGTGTAACGGTGTTGTTGCAGTCAGTAGAACGAGGCTCCTGTTGCTGCCGCCGCCGCCGAAAAACAGTAGCTCCTTGGTTGGTAAAGCCGTACTCTGTCTGAAAAGGTGCTATCAATCCTTCCTGCTAGAAAGCGAGGGTCTTTGCTGAAGACGGGCGCGGACTGGGCGGCCAAAGGGCACTCTGCGAGAGAGACGGAGTCGGTCGGAAGCTGGTGGGGGGAGTGCTTGGGGTAGGTCCCTGAAAGCAGGGGTGCCAGAATGGCGGGAAGCCGCTGACCGAGTCTTTAGGACAGATGTGTGTCCATAAATGAGGCCCTGCAGTGGACAGAGGATTGCGTACATTAACTAGCAAAGACTATGAGGAAAATGGCAACTTTTATAAGGCGGCAGACACATCTTTGCCCCCAAATAGGGTCAAAATGCAGGGAGGGCCAATGCCGAATGTATGAATTTGGGACTGCTGCCTACCCCATGGCGCTAGACGAGGCACTACTCTATCATGCGACCAGGTCATTGGTTCAGTATCACAAAGGGGCTGCGTTGTACGTTAGATAGGAGGTGTAATTTACAGCTATAAAACCAGACTTGCAAGGAACGTTGACACAGACCCTCGTGTTCTAAGTTTCCAATGCATATTTCGCCCAAACCTTTAAATGTTTGTTGGAAAGTTTTTAGTTTCCCAGTCACGCTAAAAAAGAGCAAATAACACATGTAATCCCTACGCGAAACATGGGTGTGGTTCTAATTCTTACACAATCCATTCACCTTCCATGTTTAAGTGTTGCACATCTTCATTGTTTTGCCATTTACCGATAACACAAGCGAAGGTGCATGCGTTTGTGTCTTTCTGGCAATATATTAAGCTGTTTTACCGAGTCCACCTACCTCTTTTACAATTATTGAGTCTAGCAGTGTTTAATTGACTTTTAGTTTACTGAGCGAACACACACGAGAAACAATAGTTAGCACACATTGAAGGCCCCAATTACCCCTGGCGGCGACATGGTTGCGTATTGCCCCCACTCGCTAAAGGCTGCTCTGGCAATTATGAGGTGGTTTAAAGCAGCTTTACTGCTCGACCTGGCGGCTGCAGCGGCGCTCGCCATTTAAATATGCGGCACAGAATGCGCGCACTTGCATAGGGTTATGCATGCTGCAAGAAACGCAGCAGGCATGAACCCCGTGAGAAAGTATGCGATTTGGGTTCCATAACCCCCTTCGCGTACACAACTCACCTTTTGGTAACACACCAGAGGGAGATTTGTCTCGAAGCTAATGTCATCGTTTCTGTGACTCTGCTTACATTTTAAGGGGAGGGCATAATGTAGTTAAGAAATATTATACTTGTTTATTTCTTTTACTCCCGCCATTATTTACCTGTATTTCTCCATGTTATTTAAAGCGCCGCGACGCACCACGTGTTGGTAGGACACCACTATATCAAAACCAAATTTAATGAATACATTTATAACAAGCACTCGCCATTGCAGGAAGGCAGCCGCTTGTTTATATTTGCATCACGCTTTCACTTTCACTTTAACTGAAAGCACGATGCAAAAATAAACACGCGGCTGAGTGAAACAGATGTGTACACCCCCTTGAGATAAGAAATTGCTTCACGACAGCCATGAAGCAGATGACCCAGTCCGGATGGGCCGGACGAAAAGGAGAAAGGGTGGTAACCAAGTAGCCTCCTTTCCAATGGGAAGCCAGCGTTTACCATAAACGCTGACACGACCCAATGAAAATGACGGGCGGGGATTCAAGTCCCTTTGTAAAATCTCCATTACCCCAATATGTCTCGCAGAGCGAGCACCGCCTGCGCGCTGCAACGCTAGGCATGACCTAAAAAAGATGAGAGGAGTTGCTGATTGCCCTGCCATGTGCGTCAGCCTAGCTGCAAAGGAAATGCTTGTGTGACAAAATATCGGGAACACTGTGTTACACAAATATTGCAACAAAAATATCGGCAACCAAAATATTGAGCTTAAATACTTTGTATGTATGTATACAAAAATATCGCAAAAAATATTGTGGACCAAAATATTTTCATAAATAGGTAATTACAACAAAATATCTATAGAAACAGCATTATATTGAATGTATCTGAAAAACTAAAGTTTAAAGTAATAACTAATTAAAAATAACAATAAAAATGATCCACAGGATAATACAAGAACGGGCACCCAGATTCTTCAAATACTAAAGTGCAACTTTACAAATTTCAAATTCAAATTTATTTATTATGTTTTGGCTCTCAAAGAGGGCCACATAAACATGTACAGACAAAGCAACACAGTCATCAAAAGTACAAGAATTATAAAAACATAGTATTCGAACCGTAATAGGTACACTGCAAACCATCAGTCCCACAAGGCCGGGCCGGCACAATCTTCCAGAAAATTTAATAAATAGCTACAAATCCTTTAAAAAAGTTAAAAACATAAGCACAGAACATTTCATTTGGTGGGCAATAAAGTGCATGAAGAAAATCTTGTAAAGTGACAATGCTGAGGCGTAGACAGATTACTTTAAGCCATCGCTTGCGCAAGCTACGTAACATAGGACAAATCAAAAGTACATGCATACAGTCCTGGTTATTTAATTTACATAGATTGCACAACGGTGAAGTGCCATGCCATTTGGACAGCAACACGTTAAGAGGGATTAAGTCATAACGTAATAAAAACCAAAACCTACGTATCCCATGTGGCAAGTTCCACAGGGCATACGGTTGGGGCTGTTTCAACCTATAGGAGGAGATTAGCGGCTCCACATTCCTTTTATCTCCAACTGTTTTTTTGTCGGATAAAAAACAATACTCCCACGAAGCCTCCTTAAGGACCTGCTTTAACTGCGTGGGAGAGTAGGAGAAAAGAGCGCTTTCATCCAGTCTAAGGATTTTCACAGCCCCTCTAAAATTACTAACAAGTTTAGAGAACTCCTTAAAATTGCCCAAAAGTTCATTTTTGAGTAAAACTCGCAGGGTTCCTTCTCTCGCTCTGGCTAAGCTGGCTACCCACCTTATTAAGGCGCACAGCCCCTGAACCCAGGCACTCCTGAGTCCGAAATCCAGCCTGCAGGCAGCCAGTGGACAGGCATTGTTAAGAGTCGAGAGGGATCTTAGGAGTTTTCCCTCAGTCTTGTGGCAAAAGTCCCAATATTTTATCTCTATTATTTCTATACCATACAAGATGGTTGCGGGGATTTTAGCTCTAAATACTTCTAGAAGGCTAGAAAAATGTCTTTTCCCCGTTGCCAGGTATAGGGACTTTAACCCATTGCCATGGGCAAGAGCTTTGCGAGAGCAATGCTCTATATGAAGATTCTCGCTCATATTGGCCGAGAATATTTTCCCTAAAAAGGTATAACAAGTTACGACCTCCAATCTAAGCCCTCCAATAGCCCAACCAAAATTTGTCGAGCGGCATTTCTTCCTACCAGCAATACACATCACTTTGCTTTTATTAATATTGATCTTCATATGATGCTCCCCAGCAAAGTCCTGAAGAGCCTGAAGCCGATTTGCCAGACCCACGGGAGTTAAGTCAAGCAATAACACATCATCAGCATACATCAGACAGGCTATTGGCACCCCTCCTATCAACGGTGCGATCCCCTCACTATGGGACACAGCAGCAGGGAGGTCAGTTGTGTATAGGGAAAACAACAGGGGCGCCAATAAGCAGCCCTGTTTAAGGCCATTCTGAGATGGTATTTTGGCCGACAGCCCCCTTTCGCCCCCCATTAAGACCCTGCACCAGGTCTCAGTGTGCAGAGCCCGCACCAATTCCAGCAGGGGAGTAGGGACACCCAGCGTCGCCAATTTTCTCCACAGCGTTCCCCGATCTACTTTATCGAACGCTGTGGAGAAATCAATGAAGGCGGCGTATACAACACCCCCTCTCACCTGGACATATTTATCAGTAATAACCTGAAGGGCAGTCAGGTTGTCCAGAGTGCCATGTTCCCTTCGGAAGCCAGTCTGTTCCAACGGCAAGATGTTGCGCTCCTCGACCCAATCAGAAAGAGATCTCAGGAGGCATTTCGCAAAGACCTTTCCGATGGAGTCGAGGAGCGCAACCATGCGATAGTTACTGGGGCTGTCCCTTGCTCCCTTTTTGAAGATAGGGACCAGAATGCTTCCTCTCCACGATGCAGGGACACGTTTGGAAAGATGGCATGCCCTAAACAGGGGGTACAAGATTTTACTCCAGGTTAAAGGGTCTTGTTTTAGGACCGTCATCGGAAGCTCATCCGGTCCCATGGCCCCAGAGGATCGCATATTTTTTATAGCCAACTCGATTTCCTTCTCAGAGGGAAAGAAGACCGAGTCATCAGGGGCAGCGTACATGAAGTTATCCACACCTGTGGTCCCGTTCCCTGCATATAATTCTCGGATATGAGAGGACCATAGATCTTCTGGTATAGCTATGGGAGTAGGGGAGTGGCGTGTACCACATCCTTTCCCGATTATTGCCCAAAAATCTTTAATGTTGCCATAAGCAGCAGATTCCCTTAATTTAATCCATACTTCATCCTCCCTGTCCCTTTTAATTTTTAGCTTGAGTCTGCTTCTCTTTCTTTTTAACCTAGCGATATCTTTCCCACGTTCCGGTACCCTTTCAACGTACTGTGCACGGTTTAGTTTGTTTAATTCCCTATTCAGATTACGGAGAGTCAGAGGAACTACCTCTCCTTTTTTCCTAGGGGGGACAGTTTTTTTAGCATTCAATAGAATCTTTACCATGAATTCCTCAAAACAAACTATTTCGTTTCCGTTCCACTCTTCTATTTCCCTAAGGGTATCGGTCAGTAGCTCCTGCACCCCATTAATGGCAGCATTATTCCAGAAGCATCTTCCAGATGTCGAGTGGAAGGTAGCCTCCCTGCCATTTAGCGACCAGGATGCCGTATTCATAGAATTTAACGAAATTGATAGTAACAATATACTGTGGTCGCTCAGAGTCGTGGGTGTGATCTTTAAGTCAAGAATCTGGGGAAACAGACTGTAGCTGGCGATAGCATAGTCCAAAATTGATGACCCAAAGGGGGATTTGTGGGTATAATTTGCGGGGACGTCAGATGGAAATCTTCCATTTAAGATAATACCATCCCCGATCGCTAGTTCTTTTAACAAGATCTTCCCCCTTTTATTTGTCCTTAAGTTTTCAGGGAAGAGCGTCTGGGGGATGCAATGTGCTTCCTCCTTAGCTTTATCCCTGAAGAGTTTTAGACTAGCGTTTGAAACTTTACAATTCAAATCACCGATAAGCAAGATTACAGGAAAAGGAGGTGAATTTTTTATCTTATCCATATACTGGAGAACCCGCTGCAATTTATCATTAAAACATTCCTCAGGCGGAATATACACATTGAAAATTACCATGGGGTATTTTACATTGTCATGGAACATATTTTCTAATGTTATTGTGTGGAAAAGTCTACTGGAGTCAATATAATGGGAAAATCTCCATTGAAACTTATTTGACAGTAAACAGGCGAGCCCCCCCCTAGCATGCCCTTTCTTAGAGGGCGCAGCCGGAACTTCCAAAACATAAAAATCTTTTAAAGGCGTTAACCTATCTATGCACCATGTTTCCTGGATGCACAATATATCAGCCTCCAGAGTGGATAAAAAGGTCATTTTCTCCGGGCTGCTATGGAATCCGGCCGCGTTCCAGGAGATTATGTTTAAGGCTGGGTTAAAGATGGTGGAACAATTTGGGGTTATCCTTATTTTTTGTTGATAATGCACTATGAAGCCAATTCCACCGGTTATTGTCATCATTGAGTGTGGAATTCTCAACTAGTGGGAGAGGCTTCACGTGCGATACTGAGCGTTTTCCCCTGGAAACCCAAATTTTCAGGTCTCTCAGAGGAGAGGTTACCCCGTTTTGCTCACCACCCCTCAACCCCTGCTTATCGAAAGAGTTTGGCTTGCCTGGGGTAGAGATAGGTAGAATATCAATACCTAAGCGTTGAAAATTTTCAGCCTGTTCTAGTATCAAATTTGTTATGATAGGGGAATAAAATTTCACCCGAATACTCAAAACCCGACTTCCACCCAACAGAGTCACCAGTTCAATGTCTCTGGACTGAATGTGGTAGAGACATTCAACCTCACTGAAACGCTTGAGAAGCCAGGCTCTATTTAATAAGAGGTCAGTATCAAATAATGGAACAAAATCTAGTACACGCACATCCACAGGGGCTTTTGACGTACTTACAGGCCGGGCCGGAGGGCGAGAATTTTCAGAGTCAATTGTTACCACAAAGGGGGGGGCCAAAGGGTTTAAAATCCCGGATGGATAAGAAATTGGTCCTCCAAGTGCACTCCGAGAAGGAGAGCCTGGGAGAGAGCCCCCAATTTGTGGTAAATCTTCCTGGGAAGGCAGGCTGCCTTGTTCATTTTCCTCCTCCACTGAGGTTGAAGTGGTTAAGTTCACATCC
Organism: Triturus cristatus; assembly: GCF_964204655.1. Taxonomy (NCBI): domain Eukaryota; kingdom Metazoa; phylum Chordata; class Amphibia; order Caudata; family Salamandridae; genus Triturus; species Triturus cristatus. The sequence continues at coordinate 1,121,623,571 of NC_140591.1, read as the reverse complement.
ATGTCCACTTTTAAGGAAGTAGATAAGGATTCCCCATTCCTTATTTCATTCTCCCTTGTCTCTGTGCATTTTTGGAAAATGATCCTCCGTTGCTTCTTCTTTCTATACTTTCGAATTGGTTTCCTCTTACTGGCTTTGGTACTTTTTTGTTTACCATATTTTCTCTTTTCTTCATTGACCTCAGATTTGTCGGCCAGGAGGTCTTTTCCGCCATCCGGGACAAAGATAGGAAATAATTCCTGAACCGTTTTGGGGCCTGGCAAGACTTTATCCTCCTCCTCTATCTCCAGGACTATATTCTTGATACAGTTAGAGGCTGCAGTATGAGGCATCTCCTTATGAGGGACCATAGAAGACTCTTCATTTTTCCTAACTAGTTCGCTTCTAATGGCTTTGTATTTCCCCTCAGATACAGATTGTTCAGGCTTAGGGGGAGAGGCCTTACTCGCATCCGGCACTTTCTGCAGCAATAACTTTAGGATCTGGGTAACTGATTCAAGGATACAGTCCGAGCTGCCTACAAATTTCCCTAGGAGCAGCAAAATTGAAGCAAGGAGTTGTTCCAGCGCGATCATGGACTCAGAGATCGGCTTTTCTCGTGCTTCCGCAGTGCAAATATTATCCAGGAGATTGAGGTCGGGGCTCTTGGAGGAGTTTAGCAAGTCAGATATTTCATGTCTATTTAGCGACGGGGTGCTACTATACAGCATTAACCCTGATGGGGTGGCTCCCCCCTGAACTTTAAATTGCTCCAGAGATTCCACTTTAGCAGGGCTTACGTAGCGTCCCCATAGTTCCAAATCAATGGATAGTGCAGACAGGTCATCCCCCGGCCTGTCATTCATGGGTAACTGAGGGATCGATGGTATGTGCACTGGCTCACTTATAATCGTCAGCTTCCCATCTGTAGGGTCCCGAAAGGGAGACCCTCCTACCAAAGTTTGGGGGGCCCCCTGCTGGACCTGGGGAGATCGGGGCACAGAGGTAGTTGGTACGTGTACTTCCAGGGCTTTAGTATCTGGATTATGTAGAGTTGCACATTTAGGTTTTTTTATACCAGATAGATCCCTGAGTTCAGATAACTGACATTGTCCTTTCAAAGGTGGGTTGTTTACTGACTTGTTTCTTGTGCGGATGGTAGTTAATTTCCGGGCAGGTTTTTCTCCCACTACCCTTCCTGATCGTAAAGTTTTAGACATTTTCCACAGTAATAAAAAAGAAATGTAGCAATATAAAACGTATAAAAGTCTGGAATTGAGTCAGTCCCTGGCAAAGCAGGTAGGACCAGGGTGCAGTATAGCTATCACAGTACTTGCATCAAGTTACCCTTCTACTCAAGTGGGCACGAATGCAGACAAGTAATTACAATGTATACAAATGAGAAATAAGGGACCGGGCCCAGCCCGGCCTACCTCGGTCACTGAGGGCCACAGAGGGCCCGCCCTTTGCCCGGGCTTCGCCCGGCGTCCCGCTCGCGACTTTACAACCTTGGGAGAGTGTTAAGATCGCGTGATACAAGTGTGCTTCTTATCCCTAAAACTACAACCTGAACTTTTGGAGTTTGGGCATATTCAGTGATGGCAGTAAAGGAATTGAACAATCTTCCAGAGCCCTTACATAGAGTTCCAGATTCACTACAGTTTTGTAAACTTTTAATTTGCCATCTGTTTACCATGTAAAATGTTTCCTTTTTATAAAAATCTCAGTAGTCTGTACCAATTAGCGCCAAAATGATTTTGTGTATGTGTGCTTTATAAATAAATACAACTACAAAATAGAAATGCAGTACAAAAACAATCATTAAGTCAACGAGTAAGTTGGGTCGTGGATGGTTAATGAATAGTGATGCATGCCTTCCTTATCAACAGGGACTACTGTCCCCACTGTCAGCTGAAATGAGATTGGCAGAGCTCCCCACTCAATTATAGAGATCTGGGCCATAACACTGCACTGAATCCTCCAAGGAAGACTACTCCACCACATTGCACTGAACAACTAAGAAATTAACCCAAAACACTGTACCATAATAACTCTAACACAGACCATGGACTTCTGCATTTCTGTGTTGCTTGTGGAAGGCTGCAATATGATTTTTATGTAATTGTGTTGTTTGCAGGGGTGTGCTGTCTCTGCAACCCTGTAAAGCAAGCATTGACAAAGCAAACAGATCTTGCCTTTTCAGTGTGGGTGCAGAGCTACTGGCTTTGCCAATGCTTTTTTTCCCCATGGATGGCTGGGTAGAAGGTAGGGGGGGGACTGGGAGGAGGCACGGCAGACTCCCAAATGTCAGTCCGTCAGGCAGCAGGAAAACGGGGTAACAACGAGCTGCAGCGTGGAGGGCCAAGCATCTCATGACGGGACAATCCTCCTGTGGAGGAGATGGAGCTGGGCAGGAGGGGCAGTCAACGGGCCGGGAGGTGACTAGTAGAATCAGGGACGTGGAGGGCAGACAAGGGGAGGGAGGCTAGTCAAGAATGAAACAGGAATCAGGGGTCTAAAAGAAAGGCTTCCCACATGTCCAGGAATCTGTCATAATGGTCAGTGAGTCTAGCAATGATCTGCTCTAAAGCGGCCACTTTAAACAATTCTGTCATCCAAACCTCCAGTATCAGACAGGTGGCTGATCTACAGAGTGTCAGGATGCAGATCGTGGTGGTGGCCAAGGCAGCTGCCAGCCACCTGGACTGCTGGTTTGTGATGGCCGGACATTGGGTGAAGTTATGGAGGAGAGCAGCCTGTACTTTTAATGCCCTAGTGAGCGGCACTATCTGTAAAATCGTCGTGACGACATAGGACCAAAAGACCTGAAGAGTGGGAAAGTCCCAAAGAAGGTGAATGATGGCCCCCTCCAAGTAGTCACACCTCCAATATGCTGTTGATGGAATCAGGGAGGACATACAGAGCCGGAGAGGTGACCTATGCTAGTGGTGCAGGTCCTAGAAATAGCTGAATTTGAGATGTACCTCCATGAGAAGCCTCTCAAGGTCCGCGAGCAGATCACTCCAGCCTGCCTCCAAGTATTGAACCTGTAACCTGTCTGTTCACCATTCCCACAAAGGACGGGCCAGTGGGTTAAGTACAGATTGTCCACCAACATCTGGTACAACCTGGACAACGTCCCTTTATAGGTGCCCCACTTCGGCAGATAATCCATCAGTGGGGAGGAAGGCAGATCTTGGTGGAAAGACAGCCATGCAAGCGTTGGTAGTACCAATAGTTTCGTGTGGAGCCTGTACTGTCCCTGTGCCTCCACAAAGGATTTGTAGTTCCCACCTTGTACCAATTCGGAGAGGTGGTGGAGACCCTTGGAGTTAAACAATGGCCTGTTGGGCTGTCCCCCTGATCAAAAGAGAGGCTTTACTCCACTAGCGGGCCTGGGAGTAAACAGTGGGGCTGATCTTCAGCAACTGGTGTGCCTTCTGGCATGCCTGAATCGTCGTGGCCAGAACAGAGGGGAAGGGATCGGTCCAGGCGTGGCTCCAGTGTGCAACACTTTGACACCCATAAGGTGACCGAGGAGAGGGAACTTCAGCAGAACCCAACTGGGAGTGTCCAGAGTGGTGTGGATAGCATATCTAAAGGGCTCCAACTAGGCCGCCAACCAGTAGCAACGGATGTGCGGTAGCCGCGTACCTCCTTGCTCAGTTGTGCGTAGAGCTCCTCCAGGTTTAGTCACGGCTTCCAGCGAACCCATAGAAATGTTTTCAGTGTTTCCCCAGAGTGTCCATCAATCTGGCCTGGATGCAGAGTGAGAACATGGTAAATACACAGTTCATCCAGGGCATCACATTCATTTTGAGTATTTGCGTGTTTCCCCATAGGGAGAGATTTAGCAGGGACCAGCGAGCCATATCAACCTTTATGGATGTGTGACGGGGTGTCAGATTGCATTCCACCATGTCACAGAACCCCTGGGTGACTTCAATTCCAAGGTACCTCATGGATGAGGGGAACCATTGAAAAGGTAGGCCAGCGATGACAGTTGGATGTGTGCAGGTCATGAGGAGGAAAGCCTCGCTTTTACCCCAGTTTATCTTATACTCAGAAAGGGAAGAGAAATGTGTAATCAAAGTCATGATAGCCCAAAGTAAGGTAGTGGGGTGGGTGAGGGTGACTAGAAAGTCCTCTGCCAACAGAGTGAATTTGTGTTGCCCTCGTGGAAGAGAAGTGCCATGAATGTCGGGTGAAGAGCATATGGCAATTTCCAGTGGTTCCGGACACAAAACAAAAAAAGAGGGGACAGAGGGCAACATTGACGGGTACCCTAGTGGACCTCGATGGGGTGGAAACATGGCCATTGCCGGTGACTATGGCCATATGGTGGTAATGCAGCCTCTGAATCTGGCAAATAAAAATGGGCCCATTCCACAGATCTGCAGCGCTTGAAAAAGGTTGACCCATTTCACCCGGTCGAAGGTTTTCTTGGCATCCAGAGATACCGCAAGCTTTTCATCATCATGCATGCCCAACTCTCCAGAGGATGTGCCACAGAAGACGAAGATGGGACTAGCAATCCATAAAATTAGAAAATTCTACTGGGCATCGCATTTATTGGTGGTTAATGACTGGGTCTTCTCGGACAGACGAGAACTGGCCTACCGCGTTGATAGAGACGCATTGGGTCCCGGGAATCATGAAGCGATCCTCTACTGCCGAAGGAGTGGAAAAATGTTTCCATTCCATACTGGGACTGTGGTGCAGGTGTGGAAGCTGACAGATTTTTGGTCTGTCATGACAAAATTACCACCTTGACTACGCTGTTGCTTAGCGACTCACTCAGAGAGGTTGGCACTCTGGAGTGCTTCTCTAAATGGGTGACAATTGGTACAGAATATCTAGGAGACGTATGGATGGACGACTCCTTCATACAAACTGAGGTCATCCGACAGGAATTCGAAATGGCCAAGACGGAATACAACCGCTACTTCTGACTGGGACACGCATTACGGCACCATATTGTTGAGAGTGTGCAGCTACCAGAGGCCTCAACTCTGGAGGACTGTCTACTTATAGATCCTATACCTGACAAAGGGATCTCAACAATCTATAGGAAACTGATTAACAATTCCCCTGACTTATTGAGCCCCTTACACAGGGATTGGACAGAAGATCTGGGGGATATGGATGATGATGACTGGGTGGAGGCCCTTCAGAGCCCAAGGGAAATAGCCAAAAGAGCCAAGATTAGACTGGTCCAGCCTAAGATCCCACACAGAGTATAATACTCATGGACTCTCCTGCATAAGATAGGTAGGGCTGGGATGCCGATATGCCTCAGGGGATGCGATCAGGAGGCCACCTTCTTCCATATTATCTGGGCCTGTCCGGATATCCAGGGGTTTTGGCGTAGGGTGACGAAGGTCATGTCTAGAGTTGGCTCCAAACCAGTCCCCCTTGATGTGAAGTGGCTGCTATTAGCGATACAGAGTGAGAAAAACAGGCCCAAATACCCAAAAATCAGGTGGAAGATGGCAGCTGAGGTAGCTAAGCGCAGTATAGCCAGGCAATGGGACTCAGACAACCCCCTCCCAGCATGCACCATTGGGAATCTGACCTCAATTGGTGTCAGTGGGGGGGATGTTTTCCCCCAAAGCTGAGGTTGCCCCCAAAAAATGGGGAAAAGCTTGGGTGGCCAGGAGAGAATTTAGAGGTATTGATGGGGTGCTCAATTAACACAGACAGAACCAGACCATGTGTGTTGATGGGTTGACTAGGCTCGAGTTCCTGTGAGAGGTATTTGGCTGTAAAAGTGCTGACAATGATTCCCATTAAAAGGTAACTGTACCATTGTATAGCCCTCTGGCGATAACCTCAACTTTGATAAGTAAATGTGTTTATCTTCCTCATGTAATGTTCGATGAGCAATGTTTAATAAAAAGATCTTTAAAAAAACAGTGAAAGAGATAGGCCGGGGGGGGACACATGTGTAGGAGGCCATCAATGTACAGGAGGGTCTTGCGTGGTGTTTGACGGACTGAGCAGCGCCACTGGGACCTCAGGAGTGAAATGTCTCCTCTGCAGGACTAGAGGACTTCAGGGGAGATCAAGACGTGTCCCTTGAATGTGACTCCTTATGGGTAAGGTGAATTCTGGGGCTACAAGTGACTTCCTCCAGCCGATGGTGCTCATTAAGGGGTCCCCAGTGGGCCAACTGGTTTGAGTATAGGCAGAGCATCGGCAGGACTCGAGGCCGAGCCCAGTTCATGTCAGTGGGCATGACCACATCCAGATACCCCTCCAGTTGACTGGGATCATGGAATTCTGTATTTTGGTTGTTGTGGGTGATCGACATGACCACTGGATCCAGGAGGTCATATCAATCAGAATTTGCAAAGTGTGGCAAATCACCCATGAGGTATTAGAGGCGCAAGGGTTGCTAGCTGGTTTGTGGTAATCTGTTAATTTAAACAGCCAGGTCTTTAGTCCTTTCCTGAATTTCTGAAGTGTTGGGGTGGTTCTGAGGTGCAAGGGAAGATTGTTCCAAGCTTTGGCCACCAGGTGTGAGAAGGAGCATCCTCTGCTGTTGACTCAGTGTACTCGGGGGTATCTACAAGAAAGAGGGAGGTGGATCGTAGGTGACTGGTCAGTTAGTGGAAGGTCATGCGTTAGTTGATGTATGCTATTCCCTCATTGTGCAGGGATTTGTATGCATGGGTCTACATCTTGAACTGGCATCTCCTCTGGATAGGGAGCCAATGTAGCTTCTTGAGGTGTGGTATGATGTGGGTCCATATGGGGAGGTTGAGGATGAATCTTGCAGCTGTTTTTTGTATTGTCTGTGTCTCTTCAGGAGGCGTGTGGTGATTCCTACGTAGAGTGTGTTCCCGTAGTCCAGCCTTTTGGTGATGAGGGTCGGCATGACGGTCTTTCTGGTCTTCACTGAGAGCCTCCTGATGATCTTTTGGAGCATGTGTAGGGTGTGAAAGCAGGTGAATGAGACTGTGTTCACCTGTTTCTTCATGGATAGCCTGCTGTCCAGGACAATGCAGAGGTTGCAGGCATGGTCTGTAGGGGCGAGGGAAGGGCCAAGTTCAGCAGGCTGCTATGCGTCATTCCATGGCGAGGTATTGTTCCCATAAATGAGTACTTCTGTCTTGTCCTTGTCGATTTTGAGACAGGTGTCCTTCATTCACTTGGCAATGTTTATTATGAATCTAGGGAAGTTGGCTCTAGTGGTAGAATGGTCTTCTGACAGTGAGAGGATGAGCTGGGTGTCATCGGCGTAGAAAGTGATATTCAGTCTATGTGATCTGACGGTGTTGGCCAGGGCAGTCATGTACGTGTTGAAGAGGGTGGGGCTAAGGGATGATCCTTAAGGGACACCACAGATGATCCTCTTGGGTTCTGAGGTGAATGTGTGTGTTCTTCCAGTGAGGTACGAGGCGATCCATTTGAAGGCGACTCCCTGTATTCCAATGTGGTGGTGTCTGTTGATCAAGATGTGATAGGAGATGGTGTTGAAAGTAGCTGACAGGTCCATAAGGATAAAAGCTGCTGTTTCGCCACGGTCCAGAGGGCTCTAATGTCATCAGTGGCTGTGTTCAGGGCTGTCTCTGTGCTGTGGTTAGTTCTGAATCTGGATTGAGAGGGTTCCAGTTGTTTGCCGAGTTGCTGTTTGATTACATTCTTGAGAACCTTTGCTGGAAAGGAGAGCTGGGAGATGGTCTGCTAGTTTTTTTGTTCAGCTGGTTCAGTGGAAGGTTTCTTCAGGAGGGGCTTCACTTCAGTTTGTTTCCAGCCCTCAGGGAAGGAAGCTGAGGTGATGGAGTAGTTTGAGACTTTCTTGAGCTGGTGGCCAATCGCCTTACTCCTGAGGTTGAAGATGTGGTGGGGACAGGGGTCCATAGGTGCTCCTGAGTGCACAGAATTCATGATGGAGATAATGACATGAGTCGTGAGTGGGTTCCAATGGCTGAGCGAGTATTCAGGGTTTGTGTTCGTGGGTGAGAGCAGGCTGGTACTGTCAGCTGCAGAGGGTTGGGGTTCGACGTTTTCATAGATGGTTGAGTTCTTGTTGTGGAAAAAGTCTGCTAAGTTGGCACACAGTTATTATGAGGGGGTGATTTTGTTTCCGGCAGCTGCGGGTTGGAGAACGCCTTTATGATGGTGAAGAGCTCCTTGCTGCGGTTTGTGCTGCATTCTCTGTAGTTTGCCTGGACGTTCCTCTTTGTTTCTTTCAGGAAGCGGTGGTATTGCTTAGTGCTTTCTTGAATGTGGTGGGGTTTCCTGTCTCTTTGCTGGTGCGCCACTTCTTTTCTAGTTCCCTGCAGATGTGTTTGGTGGATCTTAACTTCACGATGAACCAGCTGGCTCTTCTGATAGGTACTTTGGATTTTGCTAGTATGGCGGGGTGATTGTGTCAGCACATTCTGTGATCCAATGTGAGAAGTTCTTTGCAGCCTGATATAGGTTGGATGTGTACTTGGAAGGTGGGATTTGAGAGTGCTGTTCCATAGGTCTTCTGCGTGTGGAGCTATGTGGCATGCTGCCAGAGTTGGTAGGTCCCGAGATGTTGAAGTGGACGATTTAGTGGTTGGTCCAGGTGAGCTTTAAGACGTGAGGGTAATTGACTCTGCCACTGGATGGGAAAATGGGGTCAAGCATGAGTCCTGCTATGTGGGTAGGGTCGGTGACAAGTTGCTTGAAGCCAATGTTGCTCAGGCATTCCAGGAGGTCAGTAGTGTTTGTGTCTTTGAGGTCGAAGGGGAGTTGAGATCCACTAGGAAGATTTAATGCTTGGACTGAATGGCAATAGGGGTAATTAGGTCAGGCAAGGTGTTGTAGAAGCTGGGCCGTCTGTAGGCGAGGGTGCCTCTGATGGTGCTTTTTCCATCTGTGTGGAGTTGGAAGTTGAGATGCTCCATTATTGGGGTCGAGTCATCTGCAGAGGTCGTGCAGCAGATGGTGTCTTTGTAAATGATGCCAATTCCACCTCTGTGTTTGTTGGTCTGGTCCCGGTGTATTATCTTGTGGCTGTCAGGGGTGGCAATGGTAGTTTTCAGCCCGGAGGTGGGCTTCAGTCAACTCTCTGTGAGAAAGATGACGTCCGGTGTGAGGAATGAGCTCATGTCCCAGATCTCCATGGATTGTTTGCTAAGCGGTGGTGCGTTGAGTAAAATGCCCTGGAGTTGCGCCCCTAAGTGGCAATTCCCCTAGATGGTGGCGGGATGGGGAATGATTGATACACTCTGAAGGGAGCTCAGCAAGGAGCTGCCATACTGCCCTGGGCTGCAAGCCCCACCCCCCCAAACGGGCCATATTGTAATGATATTGTTTGTTATACTGTCTTAAGAGGGTACATATGCCAGGCCCTCACAAAAGCAATTTAAGTTTAAAAAACAAAAAAAACAAATGAAGCAGGAAGCAACAGACAAGTGGGTGGGGTAATATCAGTCAGGGGAGTGCACAAGGAATGCCATGCTCTCTCACTGAGTGCTAAAAGACAAATTAAAAATAGATCCCTAATTCGCTAACTGCAGAGTGAAAGAATAAAACTCAGGCAGTGTAGTATAGGGTGAGCTGACAGAACGAGGCAGGAAACCGTGAGATAGGTTTCCAAAAGCTGTATTCCACAAATCCCAGAGACAAGACCCATGGCTAAGTATTCAGTTGCTCAGGAGAAGGCTCAGAGTAAACTGACAGGCTGAACAGCAGAAGCATATGATGGCACAAAGCATGCATAATATTCACACAGACCTACAAATGACCTCAAAGCATCTCTATCGACTTGGGAAGGTGCTTTAAGAATATCCTCGACATTGCAAAACTTAGGCTTGATGCCATTACAGGTTATGGTGTGTTCAAGGTAATCTAAGTGTCGAACAAGCAATTTACACTTCACAGATTGAACTGTAAAACCTCCTGAAACAAGAATGCTAAGTACTTTGTCTAAAATCACAAACTGTTCTACTCTAGTCTCGGTAAAGATGAAAATGTCATCTTGGAAGGCTTGGACATTCTTGAGATCTTTAAAAAAATGTCCATTACCTTCTAAAAAACGTTCGCCGCTGAGACAAGACCAAAAGGCAATCTAAATTACTTTTAAGCCCCAAAACAGTGTTATGAATGTGGGGAGCTCTTGGCTCTTGGGACTTCGCACTCAAAGATATCTGGGGTTAAGCAAAGTGTAGATCTATTGTGGAAAAATACTTATCTTGATCTACGTTAGATAACATTTCCTGAATGTGAGAAAGCAGGTGAAAATCACCCATTATATTGAGGTTCAAAGATCTTAAGGCCACACAGAGACGAAGATCTCCACTTTTTTCTTTTTTGCTAGAACGATAGGAGATACCTGTTCTGAAGAATCAGTGGGAATAATAATCCCTTCTTCTGTCAGCCTATTTAGCAATTTTTCAAAATCAAGGCAAACACTGATCAGAACAGGTCTGACCTTGTGGAGAACAGGCACAGCATTTTTCTCGGAAATTAAAAAATTAACCGAGCTAGTACATCAACATTGTAATCATCAGCAAGTGAAAGTTAAGGCATATCCCCAAGAATGATGGGGTTCTTATGACAAGGTCCAAGATGCATGCCTAACTTTGCTAGATCCATACAGCCAACTAGATCCCTTCCGTTAATAGCCACATACATTTTAGTGTGACCAACTCTACCTAAAATTTGCAAATCAGCATGGAAAAATCAGAGGAGGTCAATTTCCTTGTCACTAAAGGCCTTGGGACATATACCAGGGGCATTAAGTTCGAAGGAAGCAGACCATAAAGAGTAGAAAGTGCTGTATGCCAAAACTGTAATGGGGCACCTGAGTTGGCCATGACTTGGAGGAACTTTCCCCCAATAACAGTTTAACAGTTTGACAAAAAGTACCCTCCACCTTGACCATGTCCTGAGCATTATAAATGGTCAAGACTACATTGGACAAATTGTAGGAACAGTCACGACCATCATTATCAGACACATTTTTACTGGATAATTACGGGACATCAACATTATGTATTTTGGTTTTATAAACAACATTCTGAAATCTACAAACTGATTGGAAATGTCCAAATTGTCTGCATTTTACACTTTCCTTCCCAATAGTGGGACATGAGGGATTGTTGCCTATGTGACTCTTTGAGCCACAATGATAACACACAGCTTGCTTTCTTCTATATTTACCTGACCTGACGGCAGAGATGGAATTATCATCAGTTATAAGAGAAACTGAGGAATGCCCTTTGTGACTAGCCAAAGCTTTAGTAGAGACCATGGAACGCTCAATGCTCTTGGCTCTGTCAATTACTTCAGAAAAAGATGGATTACGACGTGTAACTAACCGTTCCTACATTTTCTTCGAGAAGCAGTTGAAAACGAATAGGTCCCTGATATATGGGCCAACTGAGTTCTCAATCTCACATGTTGTCGCTAAAACACACAATGCAGATATATATTCTTCAACTGTTTCATCACTAGCCCGCTTGCGCAAAACAAAACTGTGCCTCTCCAGTAACACGCAAGGTTCTTCCGAAAAAAAGTTTTTAAGCCTTTCTTTGGCTTCTATATACACATTTCACAACATAATCACCACCAGTGGAAGGCATAACATGAAGGTTGTCAAAACCATTCTGGTCTGCAATTCCTAAGTGATTAAAAAGAAGTGTGAGCTTTCTAGGAGGCAAATAAGCAAGCCCATCTATGGCAACCAAATAATTTTTGAAATTGTGTAACCTATGCTTCCATTTGATCTCTGTTTGGCCACGTATTTGCAAGAATGGAGGCAGATGTACAACATTCTGAGAAGTGGCCATGCCTAAACAACACAATGAGGTTAGTGTTGCAATAAAACACTAAGACAAAATAACAGTGGTAGAAAAACACAAAATCAGCACAAAATTATAGAACAGTGTCCCAATTGAAAATGGCTGCCATGAAGAAAACTCCTTTCTTGAGCAGGATGACAGAGAAAATCCAAATATGGAACCAAAGAGTAGCAATCTGTAATAAGTACGGCCATAGCAATTCAAGTACAACGAATGGCCCATAAGAGGAAATAGCAGGGCCCCTTATGCAAAATGGCCGCCATGCGTGTGCATCAAGCATGCTGCACTCAGAATCCTTGAAGGCAGCCTGAAGTCTGGAGCACGTCAACACCTGCCAGGCAGCAGCAAGAATGCTGTCGCTGCAGGCAAACCGAAGCTCCTACAGCCGCATAGAATAAGAGCTGGAGCGAGACCACTGTTTCGAGGAGGCAGCAGTCTTGAGCTCCCACAGCCCTCACCGTGGAGCAAAGCCAGGGATCAATGCCGGAGCGAGGTCGCTGTTGCAGGGAGGCAGCAATCTCAAACTCTGACAGTCCAAGGATCGACAAATAGCGGAGGTGAGAAGCGCGTGGTAACCACAGTCAAATAATGCTATGGGTGCGGGAGCGAGGTCTAACGGTAAGGCCCTGAAGGCAAAGTTCAAATACAGCGAAATTCAGGATAAGCGCAGGCACGCTCCTTAAAGCACTAGTAGAGAAAAATCCTGAAGTGGCTTCCAAGTGATTCTTGTGAAGGATTCAGCCTGCAGGTCCAGATTTAAATGAAATGGCCTGATGGTCAGCAAAGAGTTTTCACCCCACTCATGGTACTAGATGTAGTATCTGTGAGCTGAAAGAACGAGGCTGGAGACCGTGAGATGAGTTTCCAAAGATTTTATTCCACAAATCCCAGAGATAGGACCCACGGCTAAGTATCCAGTTGCTCAGGAGAAGACTCAGAGTAAACTGACCGATCTCCTGGCCAGCAGACTTGGATTCCACATAGAACAATGAAACTCAAAATGATATGGTATGAATCTTAGAATGTTATAGGACATACAGTAACCAAATCACAGACAAAGCATATTATAATATGACAAAAGCTAAAGATTCAGAACACAACAACCAGTCAAAAAGATAGTAAAAAAGATATGTTTTAAGGGTGGTACAAAAACAAAAAAGCCTTCAAATCAGGTGCATCAAGCTGAAATAGGCAATAAATCCATCCAATCATGAGCAATGGACTGACCCAAAGCCCGGTCTGTGTTACACTGTAGAGAATCGGCCTTCGACAACATACAGCTAAAGCTAAAACAGGCATGCAACCCATGCCCATTGAGGAGTTGTTGCTTTGAGTAGGGTTGGATCTATTTTCTTGCATTACACTCGCGTCCTTTCACGAACTTCTAGGTGCTTAAAACATCAGCAGTGAGGACTTTTTATATCACAGTACTCTCTGGCCTTTACATTCCATTCAGACACTTGCACCATTCTTTATATACAACCCTAGCTCATGCAGGGCCGGCTCTAGGGCGATGCGATCGGTGCCATCGCACCGGGCGCTGACTTGGGGTGGGGGCGCCATGTTTATTGTCTTAAAAGTACCTCAGCCTGAGGCCCTGTCTTTGCGTGTCCTGTCGGCAGGCTGGGGAGCGGTGAAAAGAAAACTGTTCGCTCCGTTCCCCAGCCTTTTAACTCCTTGGTGCCAGGCAAGCGGGTTCCGATCGGCTTGCCTGATGTTGTTCCAACACGTGAACCGGAAGCACTTGAAGTGCTTCCGATTCACACCCGGCTAACCAATCAGGCGGATGTTGACAAGGGGAGGCAGGGCGCCGCGTCACTACTGTACACGGCGCTCTCTGCCTTCCCCTGTGTCCGAGTTGGGCCCGCCTTCCAATATGGTCCGGTACTGCCTAATACCCCCTCCCCTCCATAGGACATATACCCTTGGTGAAATGAGGGACCCTCCCCACTCCCCTGGGAGGTTCACCGACCCTCACTTTCCCCTAAGGCAAAACAATGCAAACACCACAACTGTTTGGATTAGGGGTCGATTAGGGGTCGTAGTAACCCCGGACGTATTTTATTACATACAAATCTTAAGATATTAATAATCATTTTATTTACATTATGTACAATACGCAGAAAGTCCAATACATTGATAGGTAAATGGTGTCAATTGGCTAACCTTAACATGTTTCTAATGCAGAGCCAATCCTATCATAATCTAAGTGATGAAGATATTAACTATCTGCGTATCCCTGTTAGAGCCTACGGCAAGGTCAATGACTGGCGTTCCCAGATCCTGATCCAGCTAAGTCCACACCTCCTTACCAGCGTGACCTTGGTAGGGGGCCCAGCTTACCGAATGGATACCTCCCCCGGGCCCCCCTGTGCCCTCAACGTTAAACTCCATAAAAAGGGGCACGGCAATTATGCCTCCTTGCGCCCTTGAGCGCATGAGCGTACGAGGATTGGCCAACCAGCCTACTGTAAGCGAGACTTCCCTTCCCCCCGAAGCCCTCCAGCCTACCGGCTGTAACTGCCCCTGGAGTTCCATGAGAGACCCTCTGTCTCCCCCGCAGGCATCCCCATTTTACAATGGTGATGCCCACTAAGGACCAAAAACTATGCTCACCAATCATGACCTTACCGCCAGACCAAGGAAAAACACATAAAAATACAGCAAAATTAGTTATCCTGAGATTAGCTGTTCAATTAAGAAAAACGCAACTCTTTTATTACAAACATTAAGAAATCAATATTAAACCATCATATTAATTTACATGACTCCTCCTGTAAATGGAAACAAAACTTATTAAACCATAACATCTGCCTTAGGGTATGGTGGGTGGGTGAAAAAACTTTGTTGGGGCCTCAGCCTGAGGCCCTGTCTTTGCGTGTCCTGTCGGCAGGCTGGGGAGCGGTGAACAGAGACTGTTCGCTCCGCTCCCCAGCCTTTTAACTCCTTGGTGCCAGTCAAGCGGGTTCCGATCGGCTTGCCTGACGTTGTTCCAACGTGTGAACCGGAAGCCCTTGAAGTGCTTCCGATTTACACCCGGCAAACCAATCAGGCGGATGTTGACAAGGGGAGGCAGGGTGCCGCATCACTACTGTGCACGGCGCTCCCTGCCTTTCCCTGTGTGCGGGGGCCCGGTGCGACCGCCATAATGGCAGCGTGTCCGAGTTGGGCCCGCCTTCCAATATGGTCTGGTACTGTCTAATAACCCCTCCCCTCCATAGGACATATACCCTTGGTGAAATGAGGGACTCTCCCCACTCCCCTGGGAGGCTCACCAACCCTCACTTTCCCCCCAAGGGAAAACGATGCAAACAGCACAACTGTTTGGATTAGGGGTCGTAGTAACCCCGGACGTATTTTATTACATAAAAATCTTAAAACATTAATAATCATTTTATTTACATTATGTACAATATGCAGAAAGTCCAATACATTAATAGGTACATGGTGTCAATTGGCTAACCTTAACATGTTTCTAATGCAGAGCCAATCCTATCATAATCTAAGTGATGAAGATATTAACTTTCTGCGTATCCCTGTTAGAGCCTTGGCAAGGTCAATGAATGGCTGTTTCTGTTTGGGCGGCAGCGACCGATGATGACAACAGGAGGTAGTAGGCGAGTACCAGTCTACACATACCTCGTTGGGGCTGCTTCCGTGAGGCGCTGTCGTCCTATCACACCTTTTTTACCTTTTTCACCTTTCTTGAACACGAACTAATCACCAGTAAGGTTTTTACAGCACCATTGGACACAATGTTCTTAAGACACATGTGGTAAATACATCAGTGACTGAGAGTTAGGCAGGCACTATAGAGACTGAGCACCTGCACACTACACAAGAATTTTTATAAACTTGTTCATAGGGTAGGTCTTGTTGTATTTCACAATGACTGGCATACCCAGATCCTGATCCAGCTATGTCCACACCTCCTTACCAATGTGACCTTGGTAGGGGGACCAGCTTACCGGATGGATATCTCCACGGGCACCCCCTACGGCCTCAACGTTAAACTCCATAAAAAGGGGTGCAGCAATTATGCCTCCTTGCGCTCTTGAGCGCATGCGTGTGCGGGGATTGGCCAACCATCTTACTGGAAGTGAGACTTACCTTCCCCCCGCACCCCTCCAGCCTACTGGCTGTAACTGCCCTTGGAGTGCCATGAGAGACCCTCTGTCTCCCACTCGGGCGTCCCCATTTTACAATGGTGATGCCCACTAAGGACCGAAAACTATGCTCACCAATCATGACCATACCGCCACAGGCCAGTATAGTTGCCAGACTATCTGGCCTCCCTCTCTACCTATTAGAAGGTCGTGTCTTGTGCCTTGCTCCTTCTAATCATGCCATTATATTCTCCATGAATATCTGATTGCCCTGACTTGAGAGATGCACCCCATCCCGCAGGAAAAACTGTTCCCCTCCGATGTACCCATGGCCTATAAATCTCAGTTTCGGGGTCCTGAATAAGTTTCCCATTTTCTTGTTAATTTGTTTAACCGAATTATTTAAAGCCCATACTGACTCACCCCCTCTCCACTCCAATCTAGGAATCATAGATGACCATACTATCATTGACTCGGGCATCTCTTTGCCAACCACCCTACCTCAGTCAGCAGCACCTCAATTACGCCTCTCCGCCCCAGGAGCACCAGGTCATTACCCCTAGATGTAAAATCAACACTGCGGGAGGCGCCTCACATTTTTCCAGGGCGCGTGCCACCAGGGCCCTAAACTGGCTTAGTCGCAGATCCCCCTGCCCGTGAAATTAGATTTTAGCGCCTGCCTTGCGTACCCATGCCTCATAGGAACCTGCAACAAAAATTAGTTTTAACCTCCTTACATATGAGTGGTCGATTATCCACACCTCCTGTTCCCTGCGGTCGCAGGCGTGCACCTGGTCTGTAACGTGTGCTGCTTGATGATGACCTGCTGATCGTTGTCTTCCTGCCTGACATAATGTTGCCACCTTTGTTTAGACGGTGGACCGATGCAGGCTTCCCTTCTGCTTCACAGGATGTAGAAACTGCAAGAACCATACAAGAAAACCAACGGTCAGTGCGTTATTTTGACACTTCTATAGCATGTGCAGGCACACATAGCGTTTATAACAATTTGAGGACCATCTCCCGATCCTTTGCACCTCACTCCCTAAGAATCCCCTGGCCACTGCCTCGATGGTGGCCCCTATCCTGAAAGAGTGGGTCCCGAAGCTGCCCGGGTCTAAACTGACCTTCTGCATGGCTAGGCCCATGACCCTTTTGAACTGGAAGAGAATGAGCGGAGTCCCATCTGCATGCACCAGTAGTGGTCCCCCGTGCTCCCTGGACGTTGCAGAAATTTCTCCAGGCTGGCAATAGGGCAGCAAGTACTCCCTTCAGCCCTACGCAATACCACTCCTTCACCCCTGCCTTCCTGATCAGTTTTGGAGCTAGGTATAGATATCATTAGGGAGTCACCCTGAAGCAGCATGTGGGCCAACTGGAGCCCCCCTGCCAATCTGTTTTGTTTTTGCTACCAATTCCCCTATCCTGAAAGCGCCATAGAACGCTAGGCAGAAAGCTGTCTGGAACAAAAGTGGTTCCCCCGCAGAAGTGCACACCTGGTGTAAAGCATCCATCAGTGTGGCCAATGTCTGAATACCTATTGGTCTCCTTACCTCAGGCTGTTCCCCCTGCAGGCATTGCCACCCTCTTAAGGCTTTCCGCACTATGAAAGTGCTAGTGGGATCCCTCTTTTCCCTAGTTTTTGCAAAGAAGGAAATGGCTGCCATATGCCGCCTTGCCGATGCTACTCATCTCTCATGACACTCAAATAAGGAATGATAGACTCAGTGTTGTGCCATTTTTCCGGCCAACTGTCCCCCAGAAAATAGCAGTAAGCCCCAAACGCCCCTTTGTATGCCCTCCTGGTCCCGGGTGCTAGGCTAGCTGCCACGAGGTCCGATAACTGGGGGCACCAAGTTGCCAAAGATGTTCTGGGAAAGGCGTTGGGTTCTCTGCTGCATCTGGGTGATGAGACCTGAATACCTGCACCTTAAAGCGAGAGAGAGCATCAGTGGTGTGGTTTAAGACTCCTGGCACATGTTTGGCTCTAAACAGCAAATTCAGTCTCATGCACAACAGTATTATTTCCTTCAGTAAAAGCAGTATCATTTTACATTTTGCAGTTTGATTATTTATGCATTCCACCACAGCCATGTTATCGGACCAGAAGACCACTGATTGATTCCTCAGTTGTCCTGACCAAACTGTCAATGCGACCAGGATAGGGAAAAGCCCAAGGAAGCTTATGTTCGTTGTAAGCCCAGTGTCCACCCACCATACTGGCCAGCATTGTGCAACCCATGCTGTACCTAGAATGGCACCAAAACCATCGCTACCTGCTGAGTCGGTCATCTGACCCATCTCGGGGCTGGACCTGGGAGCAGCGGGCCACACAACCCTACCGTTGAAATCTCACAGAAATGCTTTCCAAATCCACATGCCCTACTTGACCTCGCTGGACAGTCTAGTGTGATGGTGCTTCTCCCTGAGTCCTGACATGGACTGTGCGATGGTGCCATAGGAATTATTCTTTAAGCAAAATTCAATTGTCCCACAACCTGCTGTAACTGATGAAGCGTAACTTTATCTTTTTCCAAGCACTGCTGCTAAGCAGCCTTTAAAAACGCTATTTTTGCCTGTGGTAGCCGTGACACTCCCTGTACTGAATCCAACTCAATCCCCAGGAATTCAATTTCCGTGCTTGGTCCCACAGTCTTGCCTTGTGCCAAAGGCACACCAAAGTCTTGCATTAGTGCACAGAACTTCTGCAATGCCCACCCGCACTCATGTGAATCTGGTGCCCCCAAACAGAGGAAGTCATCCAGGTAATGCAGTACCCACTGGTGCCCAGTTGCTTGCCGAAAAACCCATTCCAAAAAGGAGCTGAATTTCTAAAAATATGCGCAAGACACTGAACATCCCATGGGCATACATTTGTCCACGTAATACTTCCCCTTGAATTGAAAGCCCAGTAGGTGAAAATCAAGTGGGTGCACGGGCAATAGGCGGAAAGCTGACTCAATATCTGATTTTATCCAATAGAAGGGGGGCCCCTGGGGGTAGATAGGCAGGCAGCAGGAATAGGGGACAACTAGTATCAGCAAAAAGAAAAAATCCAGCTGCCTACTACGCATGGATATATATGAGCCTTGGACGGGTCTAGATTGATCATACAGAGCAGGATATAGGCTGACCCAATAGAACAGACAAACAAAAAGAGGAGGGATAATCAATAATGGATTTATTTAAATAGACATGGATCAAGGTACTGATAATTGTACACGAAAGTTAATCAAAATACATCAATTCCACAATACAGAAATAAGGGGGTCCCACACAACAACAGACATACATACAATCAATCATACGGCACACTCGTGGGTTCAATACAGAGCATATTTATACAAAACAAATATATATATTTTTTTATATATAAGTGTATTAGACTTAAAAACCATTATCATCACAAACATATACAATATAGCACAAAGAGAAATAGAAAAAGTTTTAGTGCGCTCCCATATTGTTGTGGATGGATGAGAACTTCAGGTAGGCACTAGTGGGTAAACGCCAACGCACGTTTCGGTATTACGCCCGACACAGGGCTATACCTTCATCAGGGCAACGGTGTTGTTAAACGTGTGGGACACAGCACAACCTACAAGATGATCATCAAGTAAGTAAAAACACTTTCAGCATAGGAGGTAATAATACACATAATACTTCACCAGTGAAAATTGATTTTCATCATAACTCGCGTCTTTTTTTTAAAAAAAGGAAGGGGAGACATAGCTCAAAAATTACAGCTGGATAGCAAAATGCTACTATGAGGTCAGAGTGGACAAAGTTATAAACAAACAGAACATAAGGGAATTTGCGTGACAACAGCGTGTATACCTCAACACATACCCTCCTACAGAGAGGACGTAGACAAGATGATGAGAGTTCCCAGAGATGCAAAACCAATGTGTAAGCTTAGGTATCTGATTTTGCCAACCAAGCGCCCCACCCCAAACCTTTGAGTATGTCAACTGCCTGATCAAAAGATGCGTGCTTAACACTGCATAGGTCGTCATCAATGGCGTCATTTAGTGACACACCACTGGGGGCCAAAAGATTATGAATCAATCGGAATTCCCCTTGCTCTTTTTTGGGGACTACCCCCATCGGGGAGCAGACAAAATCCTGCATTGGGAGGGCCTCAAATGGGCCAGCTACTCTGCCCAACTGCACTTCTTTCTCAATTTTAGCAGCCGCCACCACTTCATTAGTCCTGACTGATAACTGATTCTGGTAGTGTGACACCCCTACATACCCAGGCGCGGGGATCCTGAAACCATCCCTGAAACCTTCTAACAAAATTCTCGCAGACTTAGGTCAGTTGTAGCTGTTCACTCAAGGTATCAAAGTGCTGGTTACAATAGGAGATCTGGCCTTACTGAGGGACATACTCTCAGTCATGTTTTTTGCCTCCTCTGTCCTTTGTTTCTTAAAACACTTTGACTCTGGATGTGAGGAGTTCCCACAGAAAGAACATGCATGCTTGAATTTACATGTGCCCACAGCTCTGTTACACGAGCGCCTGTTAAAGTCCCAGCACGCCCCCTTACTTTTTCCTCCGCCCCCTGAGCCACTTGGGTGACCTGGGCAAAAGGGCTGACTACTGAAAATGTCCTGTGCTGGACCCCTGGTGGCTTCCGGTGGACCCCCTCTGGAATGTGTCAGGTATATGATCATATCAATCTGATTCCAGCACAGAGCCGGGACCGACGCCTTATCTCTTCTAAAATCCTTGTCATAATCTTCACCCACTGCCACCATAAGTACCATGCGCACAAGCGATCCTATTTTGGTAACAGGCCATTTCTGAAGCAAGGCCTGGGAAACGCTCGCCCATTATGGATGTGAATACCGTGAAACCTTTGATCCAATTTGCGAATGTTTCCTCAACCCTTAACTTCAACAACATACTTGCCCACTCTCTTGGGTGTGTCCATTCTTTATTCTTTTTGGCCTCCTTCCTTTCTGACTCATCTAGCATCAGGGAAAGCATGTTCACATAGGAGCCCTTCCAAATCTTTTCTTTAGTCTCCTGAGATACATGTCGGCCTAAGTGCTCCCTACCGGAGCGAATTTCGCCTAAACCCAAAGGTGGAAGTGTTTGAGGTATACCTGTTGTTGCTGCCGCCGTTGGCTTTGCTGCTCCTGGATCCATTGGTGGGGTGACCGTGGCGGGGACTCCGCCGTTTGGCCCTGTGTTCGCCCCCGTCGCACCCACTGCTGCTACCCCTAAACCACCTACAGACTGAACCCCATCTAATTGTGACATTATCTGTTTGGCCTTTTCCAATGCGTCCTCCCCACTACCTGACACCCCTGCTGCCGGGGACCAGATTCCCACCTTACCCAGCCAAGGAAGTACCGCTGCTAGATTAGCTACTAAATCTGGCTGGACTGGCGTGCTCCCGGATGGGCCCACAGTCATAAGGAGCAGCGGGGCCTGTGGGTTGCATCCCGTCCCTCCTGGTGTGTTTGGCTGCCTCCCACCCCGCCGGAGTTCCTGCCCCCTCGCTGCTAGGTCGATCACCCCCAACACCCGCATTAGGCTGACCATTGGTATGTGGGGCCAATAGGGGCTCCACAGTCCTGGGTACCACCCTCAGGAATTAGCGATGCGGCACCCTCTGTCCCCTCCCCCTCACTAGGTCATGATGCCCCACCTTTCCAAGGTCTAGTCCTTTTAGATACTGGGGGAAAGGCTGTCTTAGGTGCTACCCCCAACCGCCTGGGCCTATCCTATGTCTCTTCATGGCCTTCGACCCTTTCTTTCAGAGCTGCTAACACATGACCCATATCATCCACTTTCTTCACCATGGAGTCCACCGCCCCCATTTTTCTCATCATTGTATCCATAAAGATATCCATGCGCGAATGCTGCTCGTTCCTTTTTACCTTAAGGGCCATTGGTGTACGCAACCAAATGCACTGACACGCAATAACACTGTCCTGTAATATCCTGCAGAAAGACCCTTATAATATACAGTGTACAAAATGAATAACCGGTTGCAACAGGGCCCACAAACCACCCTTCAGATGACAACCTCCCACCCACGGCACACACACCACCAGGTCTGAGCCACTTGCTCAAACCCTTTCCTTGAAGTAGTAGCCCCCACCAGCTGGTCACCGCACCCATGCAACCAGAGCCATGCCTACCAGCTAGTCTAGTGGGTCAGGTGAGTAAACTCAAACCTGCGTGGCTCCCAGAAGCTATGGTAAATGCAAGCCTTCTGGTGGTGCCTTAAATGGATGGTCCTGTGTGACCTGCTGCCCGTGATGCCTCCAAATTCCTGTCGACCTGTTCCACAGGACCGATGCGTGTCCGCTTATATGCCACTGCAGGGGGAAACAATAAGGAAAGAAAGAGGGGGGTTGAAACCTCCCGATTTGCTCCTTCCCTGTAAATTCTGTCACGCAATAAAACTGCCCCTAAACGCGCTCCACCTGCCGTTGTCCCTTCGCTGACAAAAAGCGCCAAAATTATTTGCCCAGACACGTGCTGTACGCGCTTAAATGCTCCGCTTTTTATAGACAACAGCTGATCCTTAAATGAGCTTCTCCCCCGTAATGAAAACAGAATCGTAGTGCCTGCCTGCCGGGCCCCCGGCTGCGCTCTACCTGCTCCCGACTGTGTTGGGCAAACTGCAGACACGTTCCCACCGCTCTCGCAGGACCGAGCCTCTGCTCCCTCGCAAAACAGCTGATTTGCCTGAAGACTCACAGCTGCTCGCCGTCCACCTGCAAGGGGACAAGACGAGAGAAAAACAGCACGCTCTCCTCGCCGCTGCGATCCTCGAAACAAAACACCCTTTCCTCGCCGCCACGATCCTCGAACCAAAAACGCTCTTCTCGCCGCCATGATCCACGAACAAACCTACAAGGAGAAAGAGCCAAAAGTGAAAAAACTTTGTTGGGGCCTCAACCTGAGGCCCTGTCTTTGCGTGTCCTTTCGGCAGGCTGGGGAGCGGTGAACAGAGACTGTTCTCTCTGCTTCCCAGCCTTTTAACTCCTTGGTGCCAGGCAAGCGGGTTCCGATTGGCTTGCCTGACGTTGTTCCAACACGTGAACCGGAAACACTTGAAGTGCTTCCGATTCACACCCGGCTAACCAATCAGGCAGATGTTGTTGACAAATGGAGGCAGGGCGCCGCGTCACTACTGTGTGCGGCGCTTCCTGCCTTCCCCTGTGTGCGGGTGCACGGCACAACCTCCATAATGGTGGCGTGCCCGAGTTGGGCCCGCCTTCCAATATGCCGGCTGCAAAGAACGTGTCCCATTCAGATCACAAAGTGCATATAATATAAATTGGTCAATGGGTTACCTCTTTTGTCAGAGAGATCCTTCTGTTACCTGCAGTTTATAAGTTAAAATCCTAATATATTAACTGTCATCAAAGAGCTGCATGCAAACTGCAAGGAATGCATTAGAGCTATGTGTTTTTTTGCCCAGTCTTTCATCATCCTAATATTGCAAAAAGGGTTCATTTAGGTAGAAATCAATTCTTATAATTAAAGAAAACTCCTAACAATGGTGTTACATTTTAAATTCTGAATTTGGCGTTTTTCCAGACCAAGGACTCTTAAGTATACTGCCTACTAGTATGGATGACATGTGACTCCTACACCTTGTAGGCCTCTGTGTTATGTAGCATTTCCTATACATTAATTTACACATGTATGATTGTGTCAGTGCAATGTGTGTGTGATGTAAAGTGTTCTGACACCTTAAACTGGTATGAGTGGTGCTTTAAAACTAAATTAATCTAAGAGACAGTGGTTATGGAGACTTGAGGGGTACTGTCAAATGGTGGTAGTAAGGGAATCTGTGGTGGAGGTGGTCAATGGGGGGACACCATCAAACATTGTTGCACAGGGCGCCACCAGTGCTAAAGCCGGCCCTGAGCCCATGGAACACCACTGTAGCAGGAATGCATGTGCAGAAATTAAATGTTCACAAAATGTATTCTTGCCATTCAACACACTTTTATTCTCCCTTACCTCAAATGAATTTTGATGATTCGGGAGTACAAAATGGATACAGGGAAAACTTTGTTCGTGAAAAAATGTTGAGCATTCCGATGAACACATCATGCAAAAACTATTTCCTGGACTGCTGCTTCGAAAACACGGTGTAACTGGAATACATGCACCAGAGATACAGTCTGGTTGCAAAACATGTTTATCAGCACTCGGTTTTTACTCTGAAAAGAGGAAATCACTTGCTTTGGGAAATCGCAGTGTGATGCTACAAACCGATAAACAAAACTGTGGAGAAGCATTTCACTCTGGCAACGTTCCAGGCAAAGCAGTTGTGTTGGGTTGGCTGGAACGACTCCATGTTTCGATGCTGGGGTCACGGCTGATTCTTTCGTGTTTATTCACCTGGTATCATCTAACTTATGAAACTCACTAAGCAGAGAAGAACTACAAAGAATTATTATTTACAAAGCAATAAGACAGTGACAAAGAAATAGTTTTATCCTTCACTATCTAAAGCCCAGAGGTATAGCAAGAAGGAAAAAACATTTTTATTATAATACTGCCCTCACACACTTTGCAGTGTCATGCTTCATCATTGGGCCGCGTCAAACGCCCCCGTGCAGACCAACACAGTGGGCGGAGCGCAACATTTTTTTAGAATGAAGTATATAGTGGTGAGATTGCAGAAAGACAAACAGTGTCAACCAAAAACACAAATAGTGAAGACAAAAACAAGGAGAATTATTCCCTGGAGAAGGGACCACAAAGTGCAGACATAAACACTTAAAACTGCCTAGGCGGGGACCATCATCAATCTTTATTCCTGTCACCCCCTGGTAGGATTAAAAGTAATCTCTCGGGACAATTAGGGGAGGTAAAGACCCCTAGATCCCTGCTGCGTTAACCAACATGTTTCAGCCACTGTTACACGCTCATCTGAGTCGTTCTGGCATTCATCAGGGTGTTGGTCCTGTTATTATCTGGTCTACGCCCCTGATTGGGGTTTTTTACCTTCTACCGACAAACAGCCGATACTGCTTTCATCATGTACTCTGGGTAATTTCCAAGACCGAACAAGTTTAAGGGTTTATTAGAAATTCTCCAAACCCGGGACCGTTGTGGGACCGTGGTCTTGTTGTCACACTTACTCCAAAGACTCACGGCGCTGCGACTCCTCACATCAGTCCACCGTCCCGAGAGATTACTTTTAATCCTACCAGGGGGTGACAGGAATAAAGATTGATGATGGTCCCCGCCTAGGCAGTTTTAAGTGTTTATGTCTGCACTTTGTGGTCCCTTCTCCAGGGAATAATTCTCCTTGTTTTTGTCTTCACTATTTGTGTTTTTGGTTGACACTGTTTGTCTTTCTGCAATCTCACCACTATGTACTTCATTCTAAAAAAATGTTGCACTCCGCCCGCTGTGTTGGTCTGCACGGGGGCGTTTGACGCGGCCCAATGATGAAGCATGACACTGCAAAGTGTGTGAGGGCAGTATTATAATAAAAATGTTTTTTCCTTCTTGCTATACCTCTGGGCTTTAGATAGTGAAGGATAAAACTATTTCTTTGTCACTGTCTTATTGCTTTGTAAATAATAATTCTTTGTAGTTCTTCTCTGCTTAGTGAGTTTCACCGTTTGATAGGGGATTCAGAGAAGGCTCTTGTTCTCCCTAGTCTCTCTCTTTTGTGACATTATATCATCTAACTTATCCCAGCAACGAGACTGTCGCATCAATGCATTTGTAATGTCTCTGCCGCGTGTCTTTTTGTCTTCAGCACCTGCCACATGAATAGGGCTCACGGTTGTAGCACCCCCCATCCCTCCTTATTGGGGTCTAAGTAACAGAGCCCACACGGTGTGTATCGATATCTGCGTTACGTCATGGCCATTGTTAAAATGGGTCTTTTGGTTAATACATATGTTCTGAAGACATCTTCGTGAAACCTGATGGTTACAACGGAGAATCCCGCCAACTATTCATTACAGAGAACATGCAGTTCATAAAAAAGTAACACGCTTGTGGAAATTGCAGATGACAGCATACCAATGGTTTTCTCAACTATCCAGTTGGTGCATAGAGGTAATAGGGCATAGGCTCTTTATACCCAGCGGAAATATCAAGGTATGCTTTACTGGTTAAATTAAAAATTAAACGGGCAGACAAGATTTGACAGCAATAAAACGCAACAAGCATTGGTAAAGCCAATAGGCCTGGCTTTAAATCACCAACACATGTAAACACAGGAATTCGCAACAGCTGCTTGCATTCACACCTGTGAAAGACAGCATGTTTGCGTTGTATGCATGCAGGCTGTTTATCACTTTGTAGTCTGGCCTATTGGTTTTACCAATGCTGGTGAAAATAAATAATATGGATTTCTTTATAGAATGCATATAGGAGGTAAAGAATTGGGGGACACGTTTACTAATTTTTCATGCAACATAGCACAGCAACCGCCGTTGCTGCGGTGCATTGTGTGAAAGGAAGAGAGCGGAACAGCGCCATATCTAATAAGATAATACCTTCCACTACACAAACTATGTTTTAATACTTTTTCCACTGTGCAGAACACACGCACAGCTGGAAAAATGTGAAGAGTTTTAAAACGTGCCCCACTGCTACGCCTACCTTGAGGAGGCTTACTTTTTTGTGCATTCTTTGTCTACCAATGATAGTAGATAGGGATTTGCTTCAAAAACCAATAGGTGGTTGCATGGGAAAACACATGCACCACCCAGGGTAAACCAACTTAACGCAAAGCACAATCCACTTGGGAGAGGATGTGGTCCCTCGGCTAAACTGCCGACTTTGGTGATGAAAACCAGAGTTCGAGCCTCGAGGTCGCGTCCACATTCTGTGGTTCTAGGCAAATCACTTAATCTCCCCGTGCCTGAATGTGTAATGTAAATACGGTGCTCATGTAAAGCGCTCCAATACCTTCGGGTCGAGGTCGCGCTATATAAATATGCAAAGATAAAACACCCTCACAGCGCTACTTTATGCTGGGTTTGCGTCACTGTGACTCAAACCCAGCACGAAGTGTCAGTAAGTCTGGGCCTGAATGTGGTAGACATAGTAATGACTGAGTTAACTTTTATGATTTAAAACATCCCCTGTTGTGCTCCAGTGCAAGTATTTCCTGGAAAGCAAAATGATACAGGAATGCATAATGCGTGCCCCTGCAGGCAATCCTTCAAGGGGGCCCCCAGTCAGTCAAAGACCAATGCATATCTCTTTGATATAGGAGACTCGAGGGCCTCGCACCACATTGTGCAGGTGCTCCGTCATTTATTGCGTCACGCCACTGCACACGAAACAGCCAATAGCATGAATTGTGAGAATGATACTCCTCTATCTGAAGTCAAAAACCACTGTGTGTGCATTTTTTAAAGAACTAGTGGCAGTCACTTCTCGTAGCGGTGCAGTGAGTCCCAAGAAAGTGGCGCCAAAAGCTATACAGAAACTATTAATTGGTAACGCGCACTCACCACTGAAGAGAAAATGCCAGGGTCTTGTCATCGCATGGCTCGCGGCCACAGCAGCACAATTAGGCGTTTATCTCCCACATAAACATTTTACAGCGTTAAAAAAAAGAAAACATGGCATTCCAGCAGAAATATCTGCAAAAGCACGAGCATTCGGAGAGCGGAGGCTGTTGCTGTTCGTTTCAGGAATGGGCTGCCTGGCACTGCCGAGATAAGGAGAAAGGCCAACGCGTTCTTAGAGATAATTCATGCGCGAGTGCGTCCAGGAGGCCGCGCGAGCTGAGCAAAGTGATAGGTTTAATGGGAGAACATGGAGGAAGGAGTCAGGTTGAGGCGGATCATGGAGACTTACACAGTCTCAGTATGTTTTTATTTATTTATTGCAAGATTGATGTTAGCGGGAGCAAAGTGATGGGGGGAGTGGAGGCGGGATTCAAACAAAGCATTCATTTAGCGGTCAAATTGTTATTTTATAGCTAAGGGTGAGCCTTCTGCTTTCCCCACCTCTGCCAGCCCCCCTGCCTGAGTGCATTTATAAATGCTTCGAGCCCAGAGCTTTAAGTGGGATGAAAAAACTGGGGGGGGGGGGGGTCTCTCAAAGGGGCGTGGCCGATGCAGTTAAGGGCGTGGCTCAAAAAGGTCAGCTAAAAATCTGTGCTTAGCATATTGTGCCACTAAACTGGCATTTTGCTGCTTCTGGATTGGCTCCAGATAAATAATACAAAAAGTAAGATTACCTACAAGTCAGGGCTATTGGCATTGTCAAGGGCTCTTAGTTGAATAAGATACATAGGCAACAACTATGGCTTTGTGCATATATTATTGGAAATACTTCTGTTCTGAAATGATGAGACTGTAAAAGAAATGAAGGCCAGATGTAGGAAGCCAAATTGCGATCGCAAACGCTGAAATTCTGCGAATTTGACTTTGAGCAATGTAGGTAGCAAATACCCTCATGGAAAATAAGGAATCGCAAAAATTGAGATTCCTTATTTTGCGCAAGCATTAAGAGAATCACAATGGAAAATAAGGAATCGCAAAAATTGAGATTCCTTATTTTGCGCAAGCATTAAGAGAATCACAATTTGCGATTCCCTAAATGCTATACTAGTAGGCATCGCGAAGTGCGATTTTGCCTTAAGGAATCGCAAATTACCACCAACTTCAAGTTGGTGGTATTTTGCGATTTCCTTTAAAAAAGCACTTTTTGGCTTAGGGCATGTATTTGCGCCACATGTGCTCACATGCACATTTCAGGGGTGCAACAGGGTGTCCTTTTGGAACCCTTGCACCCTTGAAATTATGCACGCAATTTGCGAGTGTCTCTTGGTTACTCGCAAATTGCGTGCGCAAATCCCATTCATTCCTATGGGCCTCTTGGCCCATAGGAATTAATGGGAAGGTATTCCTTGATTGCGAATCTCAATTGGCGATTCGCAATTAAGGAATATTAAGGAATCGCAAATACTTTTGAGATTCCTACATACATTCCATTTTGCAAGTCCTTATTAGCGATTCGGTAAAAATCGCTATTAAGGACTCGCAAAATTGAATTTACATACACCTGGCCCTATAATGAGTCTCTTTGAAGTTGACTCAAAGGCAGTGAAGAGTTAACATGTTTTATCACCCTGAGGGTGAGGGCAAAAATAGAGAGCCCTATAGAGACCCATTACGGCACCTGCTTTTTAGGTCTCACCTACACAGCGCGCAAATGGTGCTTTGGAGTGACCTTTAGGAATCACTCCGTACTTTCTTGGAAACTCTTGCATGTACTGCACTGTTTCCAATGAGTACTCGTGCATGGACAGCGTTTACCTTGCGGAAGCGAGCAGCAGCGCCATCTGTTAGCAATTATCGCGCCTGCCGCTGCTTGCTCCCGCAAGGTAAACGTGATTTGCATAGGAGGCTCAGCAGTAACTCCCCGTGAGCCTGCCTCAGCGGGCACTGATATTTGTACGATGCCTCATGTTTGAAATGTTCATGCTACGATTGCAGTCATCTCTGTGCTCTGCGCTCGACTGCTTCTAAGCGCTACTACGCGCCTGACAGCGGAAGCAGTCCCCAGCACCCCGCCGTACAGGCCCAGGAAAATTACTTTAACTAACAAGCAGGAATTTATCAGCTTCAGATGCAATCAATTCTCTAATTGATGGCGACACTGGTTGTGTCTAAAGCCCTTGTCGGCAAAGAGGAAACAGATAAGCCTGTGGACTCTAACACTGATGTAGGAGTAAGGGGTCGCTATAACTCCTGATTCTGTAAAAATGTAAATAATCAGATTCATGTATATAGGTTTAGCCACCATAGGGATTATATTGTGTACATGTGTATATAATGTAGATAATTTCATGTTGTGTTGAGATAGATTGCTCTTCCCTCTTGAGTGCAGGAGATAGTCGGCATGTATTGGTGTAACTGCCCAATTATTATTTTTGTTATTATTATTTTCATCTAGTGATTTTTCCTTTTCTTTTCACCCTTGATTATTGTGTAGGTGATCTAGAAAGTCTCTTAGATATTATCTATTTGGCATCATAGAGTGATGGTCACCGCCTGTATTTATGATGCGTTGGTATTACCCATTTCTGAGTTGTATTATAATTTATATATTGATTATGGATTTTGGTTTCTACTGAGAATGGATGAACTTATGGGTAGTTTACATGATAGATCTACAGTCTTAGGAGAGATAATACTAATACGAGCACTCGCGCTATTGGACTGAGATTTGTCGAATAGTGTTTTCTAAGTGCAGTCCTCTCTCTATGTCCCTGCTTTTGGTGGGCGGGACGTCTCTACGCAGGGAAGAGAGCTTCCGCGTTTCTTAGCGCGCGTGTTTCTACGTGTAGCAGACGCACTTGGGCGGCCGCGGAGAACTCCAGTGAAGCGAGGGATTTCCAGCTGACTTGTCAAGCATATATTTCGTAAGTGTACCCCTTGGTTTTTTCTCCCCGAGTCGCGGGGTTTTGCGGGTGAGGGAATTGTGGCTCCCCGCTTACCGGGCTGGATTAGGAGTGTTTTTTTTTTTTAGGTTTAGATCGGGATTCTTGCTGATATATATGCACAAAAGAAATTCTTGAAGTGGGTGTGCCCACCTATTGATAGGGAGGTAAGCGCCCCTGATGTTACTAATCATAGGCTATTGAGGTATCTTGGGTAGGAGAGACAGGCATTTCTTTCATTCTACCCTCCTATTTATTTATTACCTGTAGGTATTGCACCTGGTTCGCTGTAAATTTTTCAGCGCAAGAGATTTTGCGCCCTCTACTTTTCAGAATATGTAAGTCGTTCTTGTGGGGCTACGCATGGTCTGGTCTATTTTGGGCACAGATTATGTTATCGTAATTTGGGTTTAAGGTTGGTTAGTTATCACCTACTCAGGGAAAGTTTGGATGTTTTCAAACTGATGGGTTTCTATCAGCCGCGGCCCGTGGAGGGAGTTCCGTAGGGCGGAAAGGCGGGGCGGGGAGGGGCAGGGTGGGGGGTTCTAAAAACCGGAATATGGATAATTGCAGGTAAGTAAACAATAAAATTAATAAAAAGAATTTCGTTGCGCGCCCTGCATCACAAATTGTGATGCAGCGCGCGCTACGAAATTTGTTTTATTTATTTTATTGTTTACTTACCTGCAATTATCCATATTCCGGTTTTTAGAACCCCCCACCCTGCCCCTCCCCCACCCCGCCTTTCCACCCCACGGAACTCACTCCACGGGCTGCGGCTGGTTTCTATCCAGTTTAGCAATCTTTTTTGATAGATACTCACTTATAGCGACAAATGGCAGCTGTGTTTGCCACCTCCCTTTGGTTCACTTTTGTGTGGTCTTTTTGGTTTTTTGGTAGCACTGTGGCACGCAGGTTCTTTTGGTGTATTGGACAGTCTCCTCTATCAGCCGTCATACTCCACACTGAATTGCAGGATGAGAGTAATGCTGTGGTATTGTATTTTATTTTAGTATTGTATAACCCCTGTCCTGAAGAGGCCTAAGAAGAAAAGGCTGAAACGTGGTCACGTCGACACTTTGAAGGAGGAGTCACTGGACTGATAGTGATTCTTGGAATTATTTTGTGTTACACTAGAGCTAGGCCAACTAGTATATAAGCCTTTTAGTGTTTCACGTTTGACTACCTCTAAGTGGTTCACCTAGAAGTATAAGGGGGACACTAGTGTGAATAATATCTTTAGGGTTATTGTTATTTGTTTTATGTTTGTTTTTCATTGTAATGTAATATATATTGTGATATATGTCATTTTTTTCTCCTTGAATAGGTGCCATTGCCTGTGTGTGTTATAAACTGATTTTGATATATTCACTATGAATATTAACTATTTGTGAGAGGGTAATTACATGTGTTCTACTCATAAAACTGATTAGTATTGATTCCTTTACACCATTTTTCCTTTGTATAAAACGACATTCCCATACCCAGGTATTAAAGGGTTGTTTGGGTATACCCCTGTTGTTTATGCATATACAATCTGAAGGGGGCGTCACGAGTCCACAACCCATATGCTTATAAAGCATGGTCCTTGTAAATCACGATGCACTTAAGGGACTAGCTTCCATAAACAAGCATTGGCATAGCCAATAGGTCTCGCCTTTGGGACCTTATAAGTATTTAGTTATGCAGTACAATATCCTTGGTGCAACAACATCAACTGTTGCATGGCTAAACACTTATGAGGTCCCAAAGGCGAGACCTATTGGGTATGCCAATGCTTGTTAGAACTGCCGGTGCTCAGCACTGGCAGGACCCAGCTCACTTAAAGGCCTGCTTGAGCCAATTATGTTCAGCTGCTCAGAGCTTTATTTTTGTGCTCTATCGGAACTGACAGGTTTATGCTGTGAAATGCTTGCTGTGAGCGTTCAATGCTTTATTTTGATGTAACATCAGATTGAAATGCTTCGGATGTCAAAAGCTGTGAGTAACCTTGGCCGTTCATATATAAGTATGGCTGCTGTGTCAGGCAGTGGCGTAACGAAAGTTGAGGGGGCCCCCCTGCCACGTACACGGAGGGGCCCCCACTCCGGATTTAATCCGGAGCTCTGGTGCCTGAGTATTGTGCTAAGGAGGCCCCCTGCAGCTTGCTGTCCCCCCCGCTGTGCGGACTGCAGGGGCCTGTGTTACGCCTCTGGTGTCAGGTGATCGGCCGGATCTGCGAGGGTAGGATTGTTTTTTGGGTGACAGCTGTCCCTGCTTCTGCTGGGGCATTAAACACTCCGTAGAGCTAAATATGACAATGGAGCCAATCACTGTTTTTTGGGAGGTACAATATCTTCTGAAGATTAAAAACCTATGTCTTCCCCCACTGGGTGTAATGTAGTAGAAAAGATGGATTTCTTACAATAACCTAAAGAGCACCTACCCTTAGAAGATATTTAAACCAGGTTCAAAATCTTGTTAAACTATTTACTTTCTGGTGAAAGACTTGTTTTGGGCTGGAAAGTGGTCAAAAAGTAACACAAATACTACTTCAACTTGGGTTTGAATGTTCATTATGATGTATCAGTTCCTGGGGGACCTGTGTGCAGGTGAACCAGGTGATTCTTCAGGTATCTAGGGCCTGTGAAGAGGTGTTGTATTCATGGATGATTTTTAGGTCGAGCCAATAGCGGCAGCGCGCATGCGCTGCTCGCTTTGCGAGGCATGCAGTATTCTGTATGGTGTGGAAGCTTCGTGGAAAGTCCGCCCACTCTCTGCCCATCTTTTCATTGGTTTAGGTCCTAAATGCCGATTGGTTTTAGGCCTGTTAGTCCCTCCTCATGATGGCCATGTCTCCATTAGTATCCTTCCAAGGCTACTGGCCCCTTTACTTCAAACACTATTTTCTTCTCGTGGCCCCCCCCCCCGCAGTCCGTGACTTCTCGCCGCCCCACCGCACTCTCATTCGAGCCTTCTCACACGCCCGCACTCCCGTTTCCAATGCAAGAGGTCTCGCGTAAATGCGAGTCCTATTGCATTGCAAATGCTTGTTTCTTTTAGGTACCAAAGGACAGCCCAATATTCCCTTGAGGGCTTGGGTAAATATCATATAACAGATAAGAATTTCAGCAAGGGATCTGTTCCAACACATACACTTATACATTAATTCATAAATCTTTCAGTATGTCATAGCATGACATCGCCACTTAATTGAAAGTTCTTCTCAACTGAAGTAAAGAGAAAAAAAATCTCAATAGCACGTGTACATGTTCATTAATTTTATATTGAAATAAATAATTCTTCATATATACAATAAAAGGGGTTAAACAAATAGATCCCATTACACATTGACAATGTTCATTAATAGATTGTATGTAAATTTTAGTTCCATATGACAATGTCTCTACCGTCCACTTCCTATATACGCAAGTTGAGCCTGTCAAGCAGAAGATACTAGGCTTTAGATAGCATGTTTAACAATGACTAAGCAGGAAGTTGGATTGTGCATTGACATTTCAGTCTCAGTCGTTACAAATCATGTGAGAACAACTTCAGGACTTTGGGTATTTCAAGATGATAAAAGACCCCTCTCTGCGGCCCAATAGCGAAGGGTTGCCTGGGACTGTGAATGCATGCTAAAAATAAAGTCACGCGGTTTGAGACCACGAAAAATTGTGATTTCAGTGACCTTTAGGGTGCTCACTGTATTTTTTTTCTCCAAATTGTTTCACAAAAAGCGACCATGTGATGAAAAATTCACTGTACTCACGTTGGGCAACAATGTCTTCCTACGGATTGAGGAATCATCGTCTGTGTCCCTGGGCGTTCAACGTGTGTTTGACACTCCTTGACGTTGGTAGTTTCTTTACTGCGGTTTTTGCTCCTTTTGAATATCTCAGCCAGCGACAGTGGCTATAGGACCACATGCGTTTAAGAGTGTTGGTCTTCATGAGCTTGGCTCGAGGCTTCATCTGAATAAATGTAGTCAACTGTTGTTGATCCACCACAGTGACTGCAGACCTGTGTTGATTACGGCAGTGATGTTGGGACCTTTTAATGTCACTCTGCATTTTGGCTGAGATCTACAGTGCTTTCCATTTCTCTTTACAAATCAGATGATAAATATTTCTTCTTAATTTTATTCTAATTAAGACAGGGATATCTGGGTCCAGTGATCACCTTCAGTTGTCACTGTTCACACCTTTTGTCCTCCAGTAAAACATCTAGGCCCTGAGTGTTTATATCAATTTTGGGTACAAGCTTGGGCTAAATGATTTAGTCTTCTACAGACAGAATACATTCAGCTTTGGGCATGCATTCACATAGCTGTCAAGGTTCCAGTAAGCATCTGTGTGACATTTGTCTAATTTCAATGTCTTTTGTGTGACATTTCAATGCCTTATGTGAGACACTGTGAGTGACACTTTATCGTAAGTGGAAAAAGGCATAGCAGTTCATGAATAAGAGAACTTTAGAAATTACCCCACATTTTTGCAATGTATTAGTTTAACATGTCCTTAAAACAACTCTCATGTTCCTGGAAATATCTATGCAAGTGGCACATCATGTTGTATCCTTTCCGTAGCCTATTAGTTATCCTCATTTGATGCCATTAGGGATGAGCTTTGAACAGTGGAAGTCTATCCAATAGTTTATAGCAAGTAAAGGAGCAATCTTTGCCATTATTAGAATCTGGAAACATCTTCAAGAGGCATAGCTTACACTTTGAACTCTGAATATATATCAACAGATCTCTGGCAATAATTGGGTCAGTTATTTCCATTGGGGTTAGAATCTTTTTGAAAGCTCTTCCGATCAGTAAAAGTAGAGGTATACTTCATTTTTTGGAAATGTATTCTTTATTGTTTGTCAGAAAGAACAATGGGGACATTATGAGGACATACAGGGCATAACCAAAGGCGTACTGTGCACATACAAGTTACATTATGTCATTATATCATGAGCAGTGTTGGAACTGGGGGTCTCTAGTTGGCTGAGGTAGGTACTGTAGTCCAAATAGGGACCATTGCTTCTAGTCAGGGAAAGGAGGGACACACTCTTAGATAACCCCTGCTCACCCTCCGGTAGCTTGACACGAGCAGCCAGGCTTATCTCCAAGGCAATGTGTAAAGTATTTGCAACCACACTCCCAGTAACACAGTGATAACACCACAAATGGACACCACACTGATTTAGGAAAATAGCGGTATCTTTATCAAGAAGAAATACGATGAGACCAAACAATAAAAATATCCAGTATATGCGTATTCGTAATATTTCACTGGGCCGGTTATTAGGCCAACAATCACTTGTAGGTTCTGGCGGTATTAATGAGCAGTTCACGATGATCTAATGCAGTCCTAATGCAATGCTATGCAGTTCGTAATGCAGTTCGCAAAGTAGAAATAAGATAGTCCTGAATGCAGTTCGTAATGCAAGTACTGATGCGGATCGTAAAAGCAAGTAATAATGCAGTTCGTAAGGCAAGTACTAATGTGGATCGTAATGCAAGTAATAATGCAGTTCGTAAAAACAATCTGGCATCGATCGCGGTGCTAGTGAAGGTCTCTATGCCACTCTTAGCTGACTCGTGGTCAGCGGCTGCCAAAATATGCCCCCAATACGGTTACTAAGGAAACAAAGTGCGGCTCCACAATCCAACCCCAGTACTGCTACTTCTCGCCGAGTACGGGCCGCAATACTGACTTGAGCGGAAGCTCGAGCTGCAAAGATGGGAAAGGCCGAGAGCGGTCTCTCGTAGCACGCACTCCACCCCAGGCGGCTACACACGCACGCTCGCTGGGCGTTACTGGGGGGGTGCAGTCTCTCTCTCCTCTCCTCGTGGCTTGGGAGTCACGCTGTGTGGCTTCGGGTTGGCGGCGGCTGCTCCTCACAGTGAGAGTCAAGCTACCAGGCGATGGCCTCGCAGCTGAACGGCTCCAGGCGCGACACGGTTCATCTTAGGCACATGACCTCGGACCCACGATGGTGAAGGTTCACAGATCTCTCCTTGTCAGGCAGGCTCGGGCCAGCGGCTGTGATTTCTCATGGCTCCCCCTGTGGAACGACGGTCCGGGCCGATGGCGATAACGATCACAGCATTTCTGGTCACGCTGTTGATCGAAGCAGAGCGCAAGACTGCTCCGGGGCACACGGTCACAGGGCAATTCTCACAAAGGTCTCAGGCTGCAAAAAGCACACGCACACAGTGTCGTTGAGACACACTTGGAAACTTGGATGTTCCTGAGTTTATACAACAGGGAGCCAGCTCCTCTCGGGCCCTTGGAGACAAGTTACTTCAGGACACAGCACATAGCTAAATCCTTTCAAGGAGGGCGACAGCACACAGCAAAGTCCCTTGTCCGCTCCTTAGTCAAATCAGCAAACTGCAGGCCAGCCCCAGAACACACAGCAAGGGCAGTCCTTCTCTTCAGTGTCTTCAGCTGTTCTTCCTTGGCAGAGGTTCCTCTTGATCACGAACTAGTTTCAATCCTTTTTCAGGCTTGAGTTCAGTCTTGAGTTCAGGGGTTTCAGCTCTCACATTTATACCCCTAAATGCCTTTGAAGTCTTTGTGTTCAGGGGGCTCTGAACCCGGTCCAAACCAATTCTGGGTGTCTTCCTGCCAGAGCACACATTCTTTCTTTGATAGTGAGGGTCAGGTCCTCAGACACTCCGCAGAAGGTGGAGCCATTTTTTTGGCAGTAGCACAAGCCTCTTCGCATCAAAGGGGCTACTCCCCCCACTACACCACATGCAGGCCAGCCTGTGCTGTCTCACCTACTCCTCCCTGGTGTCAGGACACCCCCCCAGACCCTGTCACATCCAAACCCAGACAGTCAATACACAACCAGGCAGAGGCACACAGGATGGTCAGGACAAGAAACCAGCAACTTCTAAAAGCGTGGTTTCTAAACACAATTTAAAAACCATCTTCACAAAAAGAAGTGTTATTAAGTTCTGAGTTTAGGCACACTAAACTCCATCTTTCCATCTTATTCCTATGGGAAGATATGCTGAAAACATGTGACACAATATTCCCCATTCTTTCCTATGGGCAAGATGGCCTTGCAACAGTGAAAAACGGATTTGGCAGTATTTCTCTGTCAGGACATGGTAAACACCTCAGTACATGTCCTACCTTTCACATACACTGCACCCTGCCCAGGGGGGTACCTTGAACCTACTATAGGGGTGTCTGGTGTGCATAAAAAAGGAAGGGTAAGGCCTGGCAAGTGGGTGGACTTGTCAGGACAACAAGGCAGTTAACAAACTGCACGCAGGCACTGCAGTGGCAGGCCTGAGATCTCTCTTTAGGGCTACTTGTGTGGGTGGCACAATTAGGGCTGCAGGCCCACTAGTAGCATTTGCATTACCATAGTGCACTTTACTAGGGACTTTACTAGTAAGGCAAACATACCAATTATGGACAACCAATTATCATAACACTTTATACAGGGAGCACTTGCAATTTGACACTGATCAGCAGTGGCGAAGTGCCCAAAGCATCTAAGTCGGCAACACAATGTCAGAAAAAAGTCTAGGAGGCAGGCAAAAGTTTAAGGAACTTTAGCCAAAAAGGGACAAGTCCAACAAGCAGTAACATCCAATCAGGAATGAAGGACATACAATAAATGAACAGTCACGAAGTAGTGAGGGTTATGAGACCTGCATAAAACACAGTTTGTGGGGTCTGCGATGCACGATAGAGGAGCAATAAATAATCAGTGGTTCGGACATTAGCACCTGTGATCGCCTCGGCCCTAGCGTTGTGTCTGTCGGTAGTTGGTGATGGTGTCAACTCTACGCAGCCACTCACCATCACGGGGGAGCATAGGGACTACTGCGCGGTAGTGGAATATGATAATTGTGCAGCTCTGTTTCCATCACATGGGCAGACTCATGTTGAATCCGGGACGTTCCCCTCAAGGAGGATGGTTATCATTCTTGGACTCAATATTTGCAATATAGGTGTCCCAGTTCCCTCCCCCTACCCTGCCCACACCCTTAACATGCAGTAATTGTAGCGTACTAACCTTTGCATGTGCCTACTGCAGCAGAGTGAGTAGCTAAGCCTGCATATTCACAACAGAAGGCGCCTTCCAAGTTATCGCAATTTGTCGTTTGAAGCGTACAAACAGAAGGTCTATAAACCTATGTAAGTGTTTGTCCCCCTTGGCTTTGCGGTGAAGGCCCACGAGACAGGACCCTGGAGGGGGCACCAAGATGTGTCCCACCAGTTCTGCCGTGGTATAAGTTACCTCCGCCCAGGTCGATTGTAGTGGCAGACACTCCCGTACCATGTGATAAAAACCAGCCTCCACCACCTAGCACCGTAGATACTCAGGCGTGGATGCCGGGGACATGCGCTAAATGCATTGGAGGAAGCGATAGATATGCATGGTGTTTGTAATTAAATTGCACAAAATGAACCCTGGGATTCCTACACAACTCCTCCACATGCTGAAGTGCTCGTGCCCAAGCCTTGTTTGTCTATGGTTGCGGGAGGACACTGTTCCACCTAGCCAGCACCCTACCCATGTCCTCTAGTGCGCCAGACATCAGTGCTAAGTATAACATGGAGATAGCTCATCACGTGCCATCATGTGTGAGGAGAGCATGTAGTATGGGTGATGGGGATGGTCCCACCTACCTGGCATCCCAAGTAGCCAGCACTATTCACTGGTTGGCATGGTGTGCCAAGGAGTGGCCTGCAACCATGCTATCTGTGTCTATTATGTCCTGGAAGGCCATAAGCGCTCCCTCATGAAAGAGATCTTCTAGTCGCCAATCCCTGCTGCCTCTGATGGTGTCAAATCATGTCTCCCAAACTGTACCAGAATGCCTGGCAATTGCCCCTATCCTATTGAGGGCAAGTAAGGCATGTGGGGGCTCTTGCCGTGCACAAACTGTCACCAGCACACCTGAGCTCGATTCCCTTTGCGGTCAACAATCTCAATCCGTCAACCAGGTATAAACACTCGTCTCACCTAGTATGATGTGAACAGCTGCCCATTCAGGACAAGGAGTCTTGTCTAGCAAGTGAAGCGGCCATTGTAGCCGTGCTTCTGCACAGTGCATTTTAAAATTTGGTGCACCAAGCATTCCCTCAAGCAGGGTTCTTTGTGCCAT
Source organism: Triturus cristatus (assembly GCF_964204655.1). Lineage (NCBI taxonomy): Eukaryota > Metazoa > Chordata > Amphibia > Caudata > Salamandridae > Triturus > Triturus cristatus. Next base: position 1,121,584,177 of record NC_140591.1, on the reverse strand, counting down.
GGCAAGAGCCTCCCGACAGCATTCTCTCCCATATCAGTTCCAGTAGAAGACCATTCAACTCCCGAAAAAGCACTTGGAGAGCACGGATAGAAGTGCTGCATAAATAATGCAATAATCTGGGCAGCACATGCATTTTAGCAATTGCCACTTACCCCAATGGGGAGAAGGGTAGCAAATAGAAGAGGGATCCTCGAATCGATCTTAGCGCCCTACCCACATTTCCCTCCCTAACGGCACTGTCAGCGTGGTATATTTGAACGCCTAGATATCTGATTGTATCATGACACCATTTGAGATGTGGTTTCGGGGAAGCACCTCTATGAGGCACAGAAATTGGATTAAGAGTGAATAGGCATGATTTGGACCAGTTGACCTTAAGTCCGGAGACAACTCCAAATTTGTCTAACAACCGCATCAAGCCAGGAAGAGAGGTCCTAGTCTTGTGTAGGAAGACCAGGGCATCATCCACATAAAGTGACATGATGTGGTGAGTGTCCAGCTCCAGAATCCCCTATTTCTGTGCCTTCGAGTGCATGCGGTAAGCTAGTGGTTCCATAGCTTTCATGAAAAAAATGCTGATATTGGGCAGCCCTGTCTAGTGCCCCTTTGGATTGGTAAGTTGTCCGAAATCAACTGGCCCATCCTAACTCTAGCCATTGGGTTTGAATACAGCGTGCAAATATAACCCAGAAACTCTGGCCAAATCCCATGTTCTCCTGGATCATTAACAAACATTCCCAGCTCAGGGTGTCAAAAGCTTATTCAATGTCGAGGGAGACCACCACTCAGCTGTGCGCCCCCTGCGAGGAACCATGGATGAGCCGCAAGAGCCACTGGATATTGAGGAAGGTGCTGCACCCATGTATAAATCCTGATTGATCTGCATGTACCAAGTGGCCAATTATGGGAAGTAATCTGTTTATGAGCACCTTCCCCTAGCCTTTACAGACAAGGGTAAGGAGGGAACAGGCAGTATGAATGCACGTCCAAGGGGTCGTGTCCAGGTTTGGGAAAGAACACAATCAATGCCTTGTGCAGTGAGTCTGGTAGCTGGTCATTCGACTTGGCTTCATTAAACACATCTAGAAGATGTCGAGTAATCAGGTCTGAAAATGTGGCATAGTAGTGAATTGGCAACCCATCTGTGACCAGTGTCTTGTTCCGGGCAATTTGAGCTATGGCCATTCTTATACCTTCCAACTGGATTGACACATTTAGGTCAGCTCATGGGAGTGGGGACAGGCAAGGCAGCAGCATCCTGCTCAAGAACCTGTATCCCCAACTCTGTACAGAGTGAGCAATAGTCCTGAAAGACATCATTGATGCGAACCAGCATAACTACTAATCTCTACCTCTAATGGCTCAAATTGGAGCCCTCTGCTGGACCTCCTTAACCAGCCATGCCAACAGCCTGCCCGACTGGTCTCACTCAGCATGCAACACGGTCAGACAACACTTCTAATCGTGCCTTCTCAATCTTATTTCTGTCTCTTTGTACTGTTTACGGAGTTGCCGGAGACGCTCAACCCCTGTCGTGTGATTAGCCACTTCCCTCTCGAAGGAGTGTAGCTCTCTCTCTATCGCCGTCAATTCTTCCTGCAGTACGTGGTGAACCCCCGCCATGGCCGCCATGCAATAACCCCGTACAACCATATAGTGTGCATCGTATTCCAGAGCTCTGGACGGGGTGGACCCTTTGTTAAGCTCAAAATAATGAATGATGCACTTTGACTGGTCACTCGTGTATGGGGTTTCAAGCAGTGGTTCAGACTGTATCCGCCAGGTGGGAATCCTCAGGGGTGGTGTGTCCCATTGATGAATTATATACAATGGACAGTAGCCCGATAGAGTGTGGGCCAGATACTGAGATCAGACAACCTGTGTCCCCATTTGACTGGTACATAAAAATAAATGTAGTCTGGTGTGGCTGTTGTGAACAGGTGAATAAACTGAGTATTCAGTTTCCCAAGTGCCCCAGGCACCACACATCATATCGCCTTTGGGTCAGCCAATTGTGGAAGTGTTGCATTGTTCTGATACATGCCACATTGTAGAAGAAGAGAGAATGGTCACAATGTGCATCTGGCACAGTTAGAAAGTCACTACTCCAAAAGAACAGTGCATGGGGATCTCGTAAAAGTGCACGGGTAAGTTTGTTGAAGAAGTCTGACTGACTCGAGTTAGGTGCATAGACCCCTACTAGTATCAGCTGGGCCCCATTTAAGGGCCCAATTCCAACCTCGCTCGGAAGGGCTCCTGATGGCATCTGTCAGGAGTGAGTCCAAGTCACAAGTGCGATTTCCGACCGACTCGTCCTGCCTTACGAGCGAGCAAGTACGATGTCAATATCGACTCGCGCTCCGAGCGACTCATACCCATCAGCGAAGCCCTCCGGAACGACTACAACATGGCCGACTCGTGCACCACAATGGGTCCAATTTCTAAGCGACCAAGTACGATGCGCGCGTTGAGCAGCCAGATTGACTTGGAGCCTCTGACTCAAAAAAGCTTAGGGAATGCGACTTCGGGTGGCCGTAGCGGGCCCCCTTTCACCCGTAGACCTATGACTCTTCACAGGGGAACCCAAGGGTCCCCCTAAACATGCATGTATGGTGTGGAGGGCACTGACACGTCCCCAGAACAGGGGGCGCCCGTTTCCGCTACATACTTTTTTCTCAATGTACGCAACGTATAACAGGCTCCCATTGACTTCAATGGGGCTCGAATAATAATTTATACATATACATTTACTTTAAAAGAATTAATAAACTATTATTTTTATTTTATGTTAAAAGTTTAAAATAATATAAAAAATATACATTAATGATTTCAAATATAAAAAACTAAAATCTATAATAAACTAAAACACTAAACTATTACAAAATATTTAAACTTAGATTTCACAATACAAACAGTGCAACAGTAGGGAAATTGTTGGATAGCCATGAGATTAAATTTACTATTCCAACTCCAGTGAGTGCAACAGTAGGGAAAGTGTTGAATAGCGGAGGGGTAAAAATTACTATTCCCACTTCAGTGAGAGCAACAGTCGGGAAAGTGTTAGATAGCAGAGGGGAAAAAATTACTATTCCCAATCCAAAGAGTGCAACAGTAGGGAAAGTGTTGGATAGCGGACGGGTAAAAATGACTATTACCACTCCAAAAGGTGCAACAGTAAGGAAAGTGTTGGATAGCGGAGGGGTAAAAATTACTATTCCCACTCCACTGACTGCAACAGTAGGATAAGTATTGGAGAGCAGAGGGGTAGAATTTACTATTCCCAGTCCACTGAGTGCAACAGTAGGGAAAGTGCTGGATAGCGAAGGGTAAAAGATTACTATTCCCACTCCAGTGAGTGCAACATCAGGGAAAGTGTTGGATAGTGGAGAGACAAAAAATATAAATTATTTCTTTAATCATAAAAATAAACAATATTAAAAAAATGGAAATTTAAATGTATTAAATATATATAAAAGAAAATATTATAATATTAATTACATATAACAAAAATCTACAAATGTTATATAAAATAAGAAATAAATAAAAAAATAAAAAAACTAGAAAATATTTACAAACAAATTAATTAATACATAAATGTATTTATTTTATTTCCTATCCTATAATGCCACACCAAAAACAAAACACTTCAACATTTTAAATTAAATTCACTTCCATATTTAACATAATTAATAATCAATTGAAAAAATATTATTAATAAAAATCTAATAAACATTAATTGACTACACACACTTAAACACTATAATATTCACAACACACACCTACATTAAACTATAAAGTAATAAAACACAATTAAAACTTATTTTGAAATTAAAAACCATTACTATAAACAACTAATAATAAAGTAATTAAAATGTATTTAATAGCCACCCTTTACCCCTTTAAAAGTAAAAGCAACACACAAAAAATAATTACCCAAAATAAATATCAAATAATTAACATTAATTAACAACTATATATTAATTAATCAAACACAAATTACTTCCCACCCTTTGCTCCTACAAACACCACAGCACACACCTAAGATTAATTACATAATTACCATAATAACATTGTAATTATTTAATTACTATCAATTAACCAAAAAGATTATAAAATAATAAACTACTTAACACCCTTTACCTCATAAACCACCAAACACACACCTAAAATTAATTACACAAAAACCGTTGTTAATTACCAATTAATTATTTAAAATTAATTAACAACCAATTATTATTTCATCAATTATAAATAAATTACTTCCCACCCTTTACACCTATGAACACCACAACACACACCTAAAATTAATTACACAATTACCATAATTATTAATTAATAAATTACAATTAATTAACAACCAATTAGCAATTAATTATTAATAAATTAATTTACACATTTAAAATTATAAGATCACAATTAAAGAAATATTAATAAATAAAAAATAATCAATTAATTTAATGTGATTAAATTACTTCCCACCCTATTCCCATATAAACTCACAACCCGCTACTGAACTAAAAACGCAAAATCCAAATAGAAGAAAATTCATAACTACAAAAAATTTAACACATATATTAAAAATACAAACAATTCTTATACAAAAAAACATACATCACATGCATATGACATATATGATAAAATACATAACATTCATTAAAAAATGATATTTTTAACAACTATATTTTTGCAAACGATATTAAACACTTCGATATTTTTAAAATCTATATTACTTACCTTAAGTCGATATTCTTAACCACGATATTCTTGCTGTTGATATTTCTGAACCACAATATTTATTACTCGATATTTGTGCAACTCGATATTTTTTACTTGATATTCTGTCTGCACACCCTGTTCAATGGGTGAAACATGTCCACTTTGGAATCTCTGTGGAACGGTAAAAACTAGGGCCCAAATCCTCCGTAGTGTGGGCCAGACTCAGAGGACTTATCATCGAGCCCGCTCGTATCTCAGAGGCTTACCTTGGTGATGTCCAACTCCGCTAGCAGTCCAAACCTGCGGGCATGAGCCCATGGGTCCCAGATGGGTGTACACTACAAGTCATCTGCTGACCATGGAGTGGTCTTTTGGCCCCGGTATACACAAACTGTCAAGGACACAGAGTCACCCATGTCTGAGCCAGATTGCGATGGCTGCTTCATTCCCAAAAGAGCAAAGTGGTTTGGGCTGTGCTGAAGGCCTCTTCCACAGCCTTTGCTTGCTCCTCCACCGCCTGGTCCTGAGTGGGGTGAGGCTTGACGGTTCTCTGCTTCCATCGTCTAGGTCAGGGCACCAACCATTTCCTAGCTGCTGAGGTCTCGGGGGGAGTCTGAGCCAGTCCCTTGGCATGTAGCTAGGTCCACACGTCCTTTGGAGTGGAGAAGAGATGGGTTGTCTCGCTGTCGACTACCCTGAGTTTCGCTGGAAATAAATGGGCATATTCAAGGTTCAATGTGTCAAGGAATCAAGGAAAATATGTATACAAAACAAAAACATTCTAGAACACCTAACCATTACACATAAGGAAGAACCATTTCTCCTGCATGACAGTAGAAATAACAGCAAAAGAAAAATCATATCTGTAATACAATCTTACAAATGATTTATGGAGCCATGCAATGCCACTTTGCTTGGCCCTGAGTGACTCCATAAATTTGGAGTAAAGAAACACGGTGCAAATCGCTGCATTGCCTTACTCTGCCTTGCATGGATGTTCCCATGCAACTCAAGATATGCCTTCTAAGGTGAGGTGTAACAAGAAGAAATATCTTAATCTCTCCTTGCTACTTCCTCTTAAAGTGTGCTGCATTCTGCAGCACACAAAGAAAGAGAAATATATCACTCTGGATTGATTTTGTGCAGGTAGGTGTCCCTTCCTGCACAAAAACAATCCTGCATGCAACCAAGGTGCAAGGGTGCCTGTGTTGTTGCTAGGCTGTCAAAGGGAAACCACGCAGGGGAAAATGACAGGAATGCACCTTATTGACTTAAATACGGTGCATTAGTGCCCTTTCCCTGTCACGCAGTGCAGAACGATATAGAGAACAATGGTCCTAGACTTATTTTAAACTACAGTTTAGTTATGAGAATTTGGGACACTATTCATAATGGGGTTGTAAAATAGAGCCTTTCTATGATGACGTAATTATACCAGCACAAAAAATATAGGTAAAAGTAGACGTTAAGAGAGCAGACAAGTTTACTACATTATTCTTTAATATAGCATTTGAGATCTCATTAGGGCCAGGGGCAGGAGCCATTTTAAGTTGAGAAACAATCGAACTAACCTTCACATTTGGTGTTTCGTCTATGGCGCTTGCAGATGCAGTAACCACCTTCTTTACAGATTGACCACCAAAGCCATACAATTTAGTAAGGTAGGTGTTCCATTTATTATAATTTATATGACAATCCCCCTAATTCTTCCACTTATCTCATCCAGAATCTATTAGTGACCAGAACATTTTATGTTTTTTTTTAAATTATGGAATCATGAAGGTCCATCTATAGGTACTGTTGCTGTTTAAATTTCAGTTTGTGCAAGGCAGACCTTTGATCTTTTTTTAACTGTTGCCTCTCGTTGTTTATGGAGTTGATCTTATTTGCTTTAAAAGCCCTTCTCATTTTCAGTCAATAGCTTTGTTTCAAATGTAAACTATTCTTGTGCCAATAATGATCAGGTAGACTAGTTTTTATTAGAACTTGGTATCTTCATTGAAAGAAAGTTAAACACTTCTAGAACTATGTTTTCCCACTCCAATGCATTCAGGTTATACCTGCCTTCCGAGATGTTAAGTAATATTGATTTAGTAGGAGGATATTCCTAAAACAATTCTAATCTGTATGATCAAGGCCAGACTGGCCGTACCGGTTATCAGGCATTTCCCCGGGAAGCTGGCAGGATGGGGGGCCGCTTTTGTTACTATGGGCCGATTTTGTAGCAGTGCAGCAGTTTTAAAAAAATTGCAGAGTTCCTTGTATATCAGTTATGAGGCAACATAAAAGTGCCACGATAACTCTGGTGATTAATGTACCTGCTGGAGAAAGATTGGTCTTTGTCTAGTGGCAGTTTTGACTCATCTAAGGTAGCGCAGAGGGTTAATATGCCTGCTGCAAAGAGAGTGTTATGCAGGTCACAGAACATTAGTGGGATACTGCTTTTGTCACAGAGATCCTTTTGTCACTGTGCCGTTTATAAGTTACAATCGTAATCTAGGTTAGAAAGTTAGAAAAGTTATAACGTTATCTTTGTTTGTCCTAGTCTTTCACTATCCTAATTTTATAAAAAAGAGTTTGTTTGGGTAGAAATACGTTCTTATTAGTAAAGTCAACCCTAACCACTGTGCTACATCCTGAGTTTGTGCTTTCCTAAACCAAGCACTCTTTAAAAATGCCCATATTGAGTAATGGCTTAGGATATGTGTGACCCACCCACCAATGTCTACACACTCCTGTCTGTGGTAACACATGAACTGTATGCCCATCACAAATTACTATTTTCAAATACTGATTGGCCTACACACATATTTATGATGGAATCAGACACAACCTATGATGAAACATAGATCATGTATAAAGCAGTATTGCAGATGATACTACAACAGGGAAAGGCACACATGCCAACATGTAAGCATTAATACTGATGGCACCAGTGATGTTTGCTATCTCATGTTACTGTACATTCCCTACTTACCAAGGGTAAGTATTGCTCAGCGACTGCATCCAAAGTGCACTTATGCTATGTTACATGTAAGAGTGCCACCATCACATGAGACAAAGTAGTGAGGGAGCATCACTCCTGACACACTGAAGGCAAGTGGTCCTGTTTGGTACAATTTTCACCTACAATATCAAACAACATTAGCAGATTAATCCCTTTACTCAGCCATGTGTCTGCTCAAGACCGTAACTTGGTAGTGGGCTGGACTCTGCTGTGTTCCTGGTCAAAAAGACAATAGGCACAGCACATCAGCATGCACCTACTATCAGCTCTGCAAAACCAAGAACTCTTCTTCTGTGTCGCACATGGGCCACCCCCAATAGTGGGGCCGATTCACAGAACTAAACTGAAATAAAATCCTAAACTTACTACTTTTGGAATTCACAGAAGGCATTTAGTAGTAGTAAAGTTAGGACTCCTAACTTTACTACTACTAAACTGAGACAAAATCCTAGCTTTACGACTTTCGGTACTCACAAAAGGCATTTAGTAGTAGTAAAGATAGGAGTCCTAACTTTACTACTACTAAATGCCTTCTGTGAATTCCAAAAGTAGTAAGTTTAGGATTTTATCTCAGATTAGTTCAGTGAATCTGCCCCATTGATGGAGAAAGCCTGCATGTAGCACAAAAAGTTGGCAATGTAACATGTATGACTCTGAACACAACGTAACCCTTTTTAGCTGCTGCTGGGCCCTCAACTGCCCATCAAGCTCCGGGCCATAAGGGGGGGTCAGGGTCCGGCATGTGCCCTGTCCACATTGGGAGGACATCCCCAGCTGGTCCTCCTTGATCTTCAGGTCCAGCGTCTCATGTCCTCCCACCTTTTCCTGCAATGGAGGCTGAGCCGGCGATAGACCCCCAGGGTCCGTACCTTCGGGGCGATGACTTTCCTGATGGATTGCTTCTGATGGGCGTTGACCTGTATGGATGCAATAGATTAAGAAACAGATTATAACTGCAAGTTTTTAGATATCTGTTTGGTTGACAAACATTTTGTATACACCTAGCACACGCATTAATCAATAATCAACATGCTACATGTGTAATTCTCACATGCTAAGTACTAAAAAGACAGGAATACACACTTTTGTAGTCATCTGCTGACTATACACAACCCTGGTCATGACCTACAATGACTAAGCCAGCTAACTAACATCATGTAGCCCAGTGCCATCCTACATGTACTGTGATGTGAGTTTCTATGAAAACACAACACAATATTGTGACCTTCTGAAGTGTAAACTACTTGTGTATGACTGTACAGCCACCTTTATAGCCAGGCACATTGACTTGATGCATAATGGTCAATATAGGCTGGTACCATAGTATAGACTTCATCCAAAGACTTAGGTCACAATGAAAGGGATGTAATGTGTGTCACTGAGCGCTTCCTCTCTGGGGATTTGTGGACATGTTGACAACTTAATGGAATATCATACTATGTCTGATTGAGTTTTTGTGGCATTTACTATCATCACAAGACACACCTTTTGCCATATGTGGCACTGTTGCAGGAATGATATTTACCATACCATTGTATGTCTTGTTTGATTGGTTGATTGTAACAAAGCTGAGGATTCACATATCAAAATCACTTCAGAAGTAACCAACTATGTGTACTGTTAATGTGTCACAATAGGCCTGTACAATGCAAACATGACTTATGGAAAACTGACAACAGACCTGTGGAACTAAGGGTCTTCTCATAAGTAAATGATACACGTTGACAATGTGGGTCAATGGAAAGAAGTATCAGGTCCGGGGGTTACCTCAGTCACCATTTCAAATGTTGTCCATGTAAAAGCAATCAGGCCTCCTATTGGTTCGGGAAATGCATTTTGTGAACATCCAAGGATCTGCAGGTATACAGGGTGATTACTCTGTGCATCAGTTGTCTTGCCACAGTAACTGTGCCCCAGCCTGGGCCATGGCCCAGACTGGGAACAAATCATTGTCAGCCCAGGCTCTCTGAAGGCTGAGCATGCTGATCCCACATGAAAATCACATTTCCACTATTTCAGTACATAAAAGTACATCTTGTGGCCATCGAATAAGTGACATCAAGGTTGTGTGGCACTCTGAAGGGGTCTGTGAGGTATAGCTAGCTCCCAGATATCAGTTTTGCTAGGTCTGATGTGGGCTGAGTGATATGTGGGACTTTACACATAGCTAGCATCATCCTCAACTGCTATTTAAAGTTTACATACACAGCTCATGCTGTAAAGAATATACATTTCTGTGCACCTTTACCATGATCTGATTAGCAAATATATCATAGGTACCATTACATGCATTCATGCATAGATATGTGCATGAAACACAAGTAGGATTTAGGGCTTATCACACATCACAATGGGGATGTTAAGTAAACAAAGTACAGTGCTCCACAATCCATTACATGATTGTCCTATGTGGGGACCACAAAATGTTACAAGAGTATTCTGAATTCCCTCAGGGACTGAGAGGCACATTGTAGCCTGTGGGAATGGAAAGAATGGAGTTGAGCAGAGTAAAATATGTATTTGAGATAGTTACATGTTCCTCTGGTGATCCATAGAGCTGGCCCTACAGGGGAAGGACCTCTCAAACACCTTTCCCTGGAGAGAATGCAGGGGTCTTCACACCTGCTTGGCCTGGCTAAAGTGGAGGAGGTGTTGATAGCAGCAGTGTCAGGAGGCAAGTGAGTTATTTTTCAAACTGCGGCAAAAATGTGCGCCACGTATGCAGTCATCAGCGCAGATGGACACAACCATTGGGCCACGCCCATCACAATCACCAACATTAGCCTATGGCTGTGTCTGCAGTGGATAAAACCGCCACCGTGCGGTCGGTTCTGAATCTCCTGTATGCGAGGTCAGGCATCTGCCATTTTAGCGTTTGGAATTACAGTATTGATGACTGTTAAGTGCTTCACCACCAGTATAAATGAGGGCTAACATTTTTACGTATGGATTACTCCATAACCATGTGATTTCCAGAACATAAATTATGTGTGTATTGCATTACCGTGCACAAACGCAAAATGTGCGTGGTGGACTGTACACCCCGGTTGATGGTTTTTGACCCAAAATGTCCTGAAATTTATATTTGTGTGGTAAGAATACATTTCTGAATATATAATATGCACCTTTATGTTCCAGACACATGTAAAGGCCACAATGGGGATTAATGATGGATGTTGGACGGTAGACAGTTATAGTGTGGATAATGTGTAATGCGTTTTGAAAAAGTTTTGTTTTGTCACATGACTTTTGGCTTACTCATTATGGGGCATATTTACAAGCTCGCGATAAAAAATTATCGCCGCTTTTGCGGCCGTTTTCGGCCGAAAAGCGGCAATAATTTTATCGCCTAATTAGCAAGGCCACGCTAATGCGTGAAACCTTGCTTTAGCATCAGGATTCCTTAAGCCCAGCTTTGCATCTCTAATGAGATGAAAGTGGGCGTTCCTGACCTAACATGACAGGAGAAATGTCGCTAAGCGACATTTCTCCTTTCATCAAGCCCCACGCTATGAAGCATAGCGTCAGGAAAAGTAGCGATAACCCCTGTTATCGCTACTCTCCTTACACCTGCTTCAGGACTGACTTAGCCATGATATCCTATGGAAGGTGGATATCATGGCTAAGTTTGTGAGTCCCTATCAGCAAGCTAACGCCACACTACGTGAGAATATCGCTGGGTTTCCAGCGATAATCTCACGTTAGGCAGTTAGCGTGAGGATTTTTATCACTGAGGAGATAAGCGTTGCTAATAGCTTGCTATCTCAGCGATAAAAATCCATGTTACCCGGTGATAATTATCCTCACGCTAAGAACGCTGAGCGATAATTATCGCCGGTTGTTGCTGATATGCCCCTATATATCTTACTGTGGACATAGTGACCAATGTTCAAAATTGTTTTCACTCCACACATAGGTACCCTGGGAAAGGGAGAAGACAACAGCCTTCATTGTACCACCCATTTCCATACCTTCAGACCATGGAAGAAAGGGATGTCATCAAGAAGTTTGATTTTAATGGGCAAACAATACAGGATTTATGTCATCAGTTGGAGCCTGATCTCCTTTCCTCAAAACATTAATCCCACATATTGTGAGACTTATGGCAGTATTGCCTTTTCTGGACACAGGTTCCTTTCAATACACTGTAGCTATATCTGGTGGTATTTCACAACTAATGTTCAGTGGTGTACTACAAGATGTGCTTTCATTAATAATGAAACACATTGACAGCTACATCCAGTTCCCCAGACGTGAGGATTTAACCAACGTGAAGGTGGACTTCTATGGATTTGGTCGTATCCCACATGTAGTTGGAGCCATTGATGGCACCCATATTGCCTTAGTACCACCACAAGCCAGGAAACAAGTTTACTGTAACAGGAAGCACTTCCCTTCGATCAATGTGCAAGGTGTCTGCTTCTCAGATTTGTACATCTCAAACGTCTGTGACCAGTTCCCAGGATCAGCCCATGATTCCTTCATACTGCAGTACAGCACCATACACCAGCTGATGTCACAACTACTACAGAGAGGGCCTGGCTTGTTGGTAAATTTGTTCTGTCCTTGCTTTATGTGGGTGATGTCAGGTAGTATGATAAAAAAAAATGGGTATCTTATTGTTGCACTTATGTCTGTCTACCATCTAGGAGACTCCGCATATCCCAACTGTCCATAGTTTTTGGCATCACTGAGAAATCCAACAATGTCAGGGGAAGTCTGCTTCAATGAGGCCCATGGAAGAACTCGGCGGGCAGTGGAGCAGGCTTTTGGGCTCCTGAAGGCCAGAGCCGGATGGCTGGACAAGGCTGGGGTTCCCTTCTCTACTCACCCAGGAAGGAGTGTCAAATCACTGTGGCATGCTGCATGCTCCACAACAATCACCCTAGAACGGAACATCCCTTATATTGCAGAGGATGAAGACCATGAAGTGCTACCGGGTGAGGATCCTGAAATGTCAAATTATGATGATAGTAGTGAACAGGAACAAGCTGACTTGCATCAAGATCTCATCAACAACTTCTTCTCATGAGTGTATGTTGTGAGATGCCATGACTTTGACTATCAAAGCAACTCTTTTTGTGATGATGTGAGGAGTATGTTTAGGAAAAATATTAAGAAGCTGAAGCTCTGGCAAATTCTGGTGAAAGGAGTTAGTGGAGGAATTGTTTTGACACAAGCTCATTTTGTTAGTGTTGCTTTGCTTAGCTTAGATGTTTGTCATGGACTGTGTGCTCCAGAAGTTGACTATGTGAATTGTGTCAGATGTGGTTTTATAGCTAATCACTTTCTTTTGGTGTGTTTTAGGTACCTTCACCATGTGATCTTCAATTAGACATTTCAGAGTTGTGACATTAGCAGGTATATGATGCTGTTTGGACTTACAAATTGTAAATGGATTGTCCCGGGAATGTCTTTTACAGATTCTGGGTGTAAAAAAACCTGTACCAAGACAGCTTGCACAGCAATAGGATAGAAGTTAAGAGGAATCCATTGGACTTGTTCCTTGTCGTGTGATGGTTCTAATGCAATAGGTGGGCCATCCTGTGCTCCAACAAAATGTTGTTGTGGGCCCAAATCATGCTATTCTCCCTTCACATTGGCTGAATACTCATTGTGTATAAGCTGTATGTAGCTATTGATGTGTCTCCTCATTGTAGGCCAAAGGGCTTGTGGCATATCACTGACATTTGTTTGTGACTTTCCACCAGATGCAGCACCAGTAGATTGGAATGAGCCTGTGATTAGTAACTGTTGTACTGCCATGTGTCTGTTTATTGGTTTAAATGCTGTGGTATTTCTTTTCTGAGGTAGGCGATATAGCTCCAGCTGATGACATAGAACAATTTGATTTTTAATTATTCAATAGGAAATCGTCTGATGTATCCCCTCCTTCAGTGTTGTTAAGGTCTGCACCTGAAAATGTGATCACTGACCTAGAATATTTGAGTCATGTTTGCTTTGCTATATTTCTGATATCATGCCAGCCTATCAATCAATCAAGCAATCACTCAAACAGTATTTAATTGGAACAATGGAAAAAAGATGTTATAAGACAAGACACATGTATGTATGTGTTGGTGTGACATGGTTGTGATCCTGAGCTAAACATTGTGTATATGAAACATATTGATGTTTACACAAGTAGCTTATTTTGGCATTGTAAAGGTCACATAGGAGTACTTGTATGCATTGCTAGATGTGAGATTTACTACAGCAGACAATGGGTTTTTGACTTTATATATTTATTAAAATAATAAAGGTGAAGAGATACATTGTGCAAAAACAAACATAGCAAAAAAAAGTGAAGTAGTCAGTCATGGTGAATGAAACCATATCTGTAGATGCCAAATTGTCTGAAGTCCAAAGCCCCAAATACTACTCCCATCAGAAAAGGGATGGTTGTCCAGAAATAGCCGGTTGTAGTTGGACCACAGGAAGAGGTAGATGGTGGTGGGAAAGCCCTGCACAGGGTTGTGTTGATGTCCTGCAGCACCCCAATGAGCTGGCCATGTTGTCGTTGTGGGTGGCCTGGTGAATGTCCCTCTGCAGCTGCTTCATCACCCGGATTTTCATCCCGTCACACCTTCAAGCCAACAAGTAAACACTGGGAGAGACAAGTGTGAGGGAAAATTACAAAAATAATATTTATTGATAATAGTCCATTCTTTTTCTCCAATATAAAATGTAAACAACCTACATACACGCCACACTCATCTGATCATACACACTCAACATTCAGAATTTATACATGTACAGGTATCTTCAATATATGAAACCTTGTTTGTCAACATATTATGTACATGAACTGATCCATTTGATTTGTTTTAAAACACTTGATTATTTATGACATTTTTCAAGACTGGGCCTTATTTTTAGACTTTTGATATACAACGTGTATCTGTGTCGTGAAGCGACTGTAGTTCCCGGGTGGTTTCTACACACGTTTCGGCATAAAAATGCCTTCTTCAGGAAAAGCCACCTCAGATACAGGTACTATCTATGATTCTGAAAGGTCCAGCTGGACCAAATACAGAAAAACAGGCGTCTTGCTTTCAAAGTGGACGTCACGATATAGTCGTTGAATTGTATCAGGCCGCTTATGGGGTAGTTGTAAGTTTACTGCATAGTTCATTATAGGTGTGAAGGCCAGTGGCCGACGGATTTATTCTTCATTTGATTCTTGGAAAACACAGTCCAAAGGATGGTTACCAGATGGAGATGGAGGGATGTTTGCAGCGCCCAAAAACTGTATTTTCCAAGAACATTTTATATTGGAGAAAAGGAATGGACTATTATCAATAAATATTATTTTTGTATTTTTCCATCACACTTGTCTCTCCCAGTGTTTACTTGTTGGCTTAGGACATAATAGTTATTGAAGTTGCCCTAGGAATTTACAGTATGTATTATTTCCCTGCCTAGAGGATCTTCTCATTTAGCAGCAGGGGGCCCTGTATCTTTCCATGTAATGGAGATTGATAAATTTGATCTCATAAGCAACAATACACATTGATACTGACATTCAAACACCTCTGATACTTTGAGTATTGAATGTTAGGAAAGTAGATAGACAACACTATAGCAAAAGCTGAGATGAGAGCAAACAGGACAATGAAGTTTTGTGACAGTTTATGAGATGTAACTTACAAGACTCCTTTCCTCCAGGTACTCCTGTCAAGCCCTCAAAATGCAGGATGGCCAAGACCTTCTCCTCCCACGAAAAAAGTTGTAATGGGGCGCTGGGAGGACCACCGACCGTCCTCTGGGCCTCCAGGTGTTGCATGAGTGTTGCATGAGGTCCTTATTTCCTGGTTTATGTGCGTAGAGTGGTACCTACAGCATTCACTCTGTTGACTATTCTGTCCCATATTTCCCCTTTTTCTGCTGAGAGTATACATGGGCTGCAAACAATTGTGGCTCTACTCTTATGATTTCATCCACCATGACTGACAACTCAGCCTCTGAAACACGTGGATTTTACGGGCATAACATAACTAGAAATTAAAGTTTGCGACATTGAAAAAAAACCACCAAGGGATATTAGAAACAAATTCAACAAAACTGTGTGAAAAGTATTAAAAAAGTGTGGTGTTTGTCTTGCTGTGCTGCAGTGGAGAGGCAAAGGATCATGGTCTGAATAGAGAGAGGGGCATAGTAAGAGCCCAGTGCATGCTTCAGTACTGGGATATCAGAGTGCACTGCTAAACAGAGCAGTGGTGCCCTATTAGAGTTGTGTACATTTATCAGCACTCTAATTCAAAATTTCTCATCACTTGGAGACCCTGCAGGTTCTCTGGGAACCCTGTAGAAGTCTCAATACTGGTACATGGGGAGGGAGAGACAGTGTGGTCATAGATTCTCTTTTGCATTCTCATACTCTTAGGTTTTTGTTACCCAGACTAGTTGAAGCACATTGCAAAAAATGAGGCCTGTATGAATAACTCATCACGCTGGAGATGGGGAAATTTATATTGCCAAGGGAGCCTTGGTTCTCGCGTGGGGGAGCAATGCCACGAGAGATGGTGGATCCTCAATGAATTTGTCGCTGTACAAGTTCTACGGTGGACACAAGTGCAGTATCCAGTCCTGCATTCGACTATGAATTCTGGCACTTACCTTTTTGTTTGTTGCAAAATTAGAAGCAAAAGAATAAAAAGAAAAATGAGTTGAAGGTGGACTATTTATCCCTGACATGGCACTATACAAGAGCTCTCGATTACTGTAGTATTGCGGAAGGGTGGCAGGCACTAGGATTGGGAATGCTGGACAGGGACCCCTTTGAGCTAAGGAGGGCCTGTTGACCAGGACACAAGGGGCACAGGACATGTGCTGAGTAGGTAACTGTAAAGACAATATTAAATTCTTGCTTTTGCATTATTATTACTTCTTTCAATTCTATTAAAGGCGTTACTTCTTAACAACCTCCTTTGGTCCACTTCTTTACAGACCATAAATGTGCCCCTCACACAGCTCTCTTAATCATGTTATTTTATCAGGTACCTGCACTTCTATTCTCACAAGCACTGTCCAAGACCTCCTACTTCTAACAGGCTTGCAAGCATCGATTTTTAGGTCTGGCCTAGAAATAGCTTTAATTTGAACCGTCCTCATGTGATAAAAAACATTCAGAAATACTAAAGTTCATTTTATATACAGAATTGCTGTGGGCCAGCCCTCTTCAATCATTGATCTGATCAACGTCATTCATTTTTTGCTTCTGCCCACCGCAGCATAGAACATTGGGCCACGAGCCAGCCCACTTAATCCATTGTGTCTCTCTCGCACTGTGAGTAAAGGCCTTTTTTCTGCTCACATGTGCACACCTGTATAAAAAAAGTGCTCTTCACTGCCAGGACTGGTGGTTCGCCACTTTGAAAATCTTTTTAGCTTTCCATTCTGCTTCTATTTTAATTTTTTTTAGTTATATTTTTATATTTAAATATATCTGCAGGTTACAGCAAAAAGAAGCCCTTAGTGCTATTTATTTGCAAGAACAACAATCTTATATTTTGTTATGTGCAGTCAAACTAAAAAAGATTTCTTTACCTTTTCTGAGATCACAGGTGTGATAAGTAGACCCATTTCTGTTCTATTAAAATGATATGCAATGATTCTTTTTTCATTACAACTTTTATCTCAAGCATATGGGAAGTCCCATTCAGGTGCTGCCATGTTTTATTTTTGTTTTCGTGGCACATGCCTGGAAGAAAAAAAGGTTTAAAAAATAACCATTGCTCAGCTTGCTAACTCCAGACCTGTGGGGTTGCCAATGCTTGTTCTAAATCGGCGACAGATGCTAGCAATTACTGACCCATACTCTGCCTGCAGAGGCAAGGTTTGTGCCCTATGGCGACGTCATCTTCCTGACAGGTCACCCTCTGAAAAGCACACTTCACCAATGCGAGGCCGCTGGTCAACAAATGATGTTTTGTATCGTGACAGCTACAACTTTAGACACGTTTGCTACCCGTCCTTCGAACAATTTGTTTTTTGCTTGGTTAGGGCTAGGAGCAGGATATGCGGTCGCCACTTCCTTTGCAGGCCAGGAGGTGAGCATCCATCTTCTGTTTTCAGACTCAGCGAACAGCCTGTTTGCGCTGGTGATGTCATCTGAGAATCAATGCAAATAGAAAATGACAACCAAACGACCCTAAAGCAGCCCCTGGTGTAACTGCTGGTGCCGGAATATCATCTAAGAAGAGCTGCTGGTATGAGAAATGAGTGCATTTGTTCAGTGTCTGCAAATGTTTATCTGGGCACAACTTGTGGCTGACTATTGCATGAGTTTATTAGATGTGTTTTTCTAGAAAGGCACTGAATCTAGAGATGTATTGCAGTAAATAGAGTTAGGCACTCCTAAAATAGCGTATTTTGTTCTTCGTTTTTTTGACAGTGTTTAATATCTGAAAATGAATGTTGCAATGAGGATGTTAGGGATAGTTTTACAATGATCGCTTGCAAAAAAAGTTGGAAAAGCTTGCAATAAATATGATCCCTTTCAATGCCTGGATGTGTCATATTTGAGAGCCAAACGTTTTTTTAAAAGTTTAAGTGTAAACTTGTTCGAAAATGATTAGCTTCTTTGCCTGCAGGTGTGCCGAGACAACTTGTTCATACTATTTCTTGTCATTACCAGAAGTTTATATTGCTTGAATACCTGGTTGCTGCACCACCTACAAATAATTTGCAGATAGTTTTTTTGCCATACGAAATTTCATACTAAGTTGTATTTTTCGAACTGGAGAACATCATCCTGTGTTAGTGTCCACAATTGTTGTCCTCAAAAGTTTAACTTTATTACTCGTAAATGCCCTTTGTGGATACCGAAGGTCATAAAGTTAGACTTTCGTCTCAGTTTACCTTTGTGAATTGGGTCCATCTATGGGGCCGAACGTTGTCAAGGGAATCTTTTTAGATGGCAAGCAGAGTCCGAGAGGGTTTGGTTTATTTGCAAATGACAAACTAATAATCTATGAACCGCAGCTTCAATGGGCCAGGGGTTCCCTAGTAATGGTTAGTGGAGTCAATTGCTAGATTGAAGTCAATATTCAAATTTATACCCTACTCTACAGGAGTTTCAAATATTAATCACATGCTTATTCCTTACGGGGAACATAGCAAGTACTTTCCCTGAGATCATGCGTACAAGGAGGACGGTCTTGAGATAGTAACAGAAAACAAAAACAATTTTGTCTGCGCCAGCTCTTCTCAGGTTTTCTCGCCTCTGGAGCCAAGATGCAAAATCAGGTCCATGTCAGAGATGGGCATGTTCCGCAGGCAGTGTTAGCCTGACCAAGAAAACATGGCTAAAGCAGGATATATTTATGCTAATAAGAAATACGATTTATATATTCAAAAGGTAAACAGACAGTAGAGCCACCTTATAAAGTTTGCAGTTCTGCAGCTTTGCACCACCCCAGTGGCGTCGTGACCCTGCCCCGCTTTAGCAGCTTAAGCATGTGTAGTGTCTACAACACCAGAAAGGCTGATTATTTACGAGCCTGTTCTGTCTGCAGCTTAGGAAACAAGCATTTGCAATGCAATAGGTCTCGCATTTGTAGAAGTTTGAGCTATTGGCATTGCTACAATAATGCAACGCCAATAGCGTAAACATTTAGTAATGTGAGACCTATTGCTTTGCAAAAGCAATGGGGAGCAGACACAGGAGTAACAGAGGAGAAAGACGTTTTAAGTAAATGAAAAAGTATATAGCGCAAAATCGACCCGAAGGTATCTGAGCGCTACAGAGCGGTCCGGCAGTAAAAGGCAGCCACCAGTTAAACCTAATAAATTGTAAAACAACCCCCTTTTTAGTAATAAATGTTTTTAAAAAAACGAAAATGGAGGACGGAAGAAGGAAGCAACGGATGAAAGGGTGGGGGAGCAAACACTGGGGGAGAGAGGAAAAATGGGGAGTGGGCACAGGAGTAACAGAAAAGGAACTTTTAATAAAATATTTTTTTTCTTTCAAAATATTTCAAAACTCCTACCGTCTGCCTCCTGGCTCAGTATCCCTTATTCGTACCTGGCATCAACATCACAGACGAGCGGTCTTCCGCCGGCAAACCCCGAGGTTCCCTGCATTCCAAGCCTTGTTAACTGCCCTCTGCACTGCACAGTCCAGCTTGGAAGGAAGAAGGGAGCAACGGACTAAAATGTTGGGGAGTGAACACTGGGAGAGAGAGGAGCAATGGGGGGTGGCCAGAGGAGAAGGAAACTTCAATCACATAAAAAGTATAGCGCAAACTTGACCCAAAGGTATCAGAGTGCAATGGTGCAGGCCAGCAGTAACCAGCAGCCACAGTTGTGCCATCTCGGGACCTGCTATAACAAAAACAGCATCAGAAACCCGCGGGAGCCGGAGTCTTTAACACTATAGTAGAGATGAACTGTGATGAGAGCGCCTTCTTCCTACCCACGGGTACGTACCTCTCCACCAATATCACTGGGAAAGTTGCTGCCAGGTTTGCAGGCGAGTTCGATGTCGGGCTTCTGATACGGGTTGGTGGGCTGCACAGATCAGGCTCAATCGGCGTTCACGCGGAAGCACCACCTCCAACTCGCAGAAGCGCTGACGTCCGCCTAGTCGTCGCTGATAGTAGAGAGTGTTCCCCTGAGCAACATAGCAAGCAGCTGCCTTGCGTATTTTAGGTTTGGCATTACACGTGGTACCAGGCGCATACGCCTGCTTGTCCGTCAAGTAACGCAGGATAGCGAGGTAGCTTTCTTCACTGGACATTGCTCATAATTTATTACGATTTAAGGGAGGGACTGGGCAGCTAGAGGAATGTTATACTTTTTTCAGGCTAGAGGCAGAAGAGGGAGATGTACACGAGGGTCCATGTAGGCAAGCGGGAGAGAATATGGCCATACTCCAGCGGACATGACGTCAACCCAGGCTTCGACAATCTGATGTACAGCTGGTTCCGTGTCTGAGATCGCGGGTTTATTCTCGCTGTATCGTACTAAGTAAGTTAACATTTCAATTTATATTTGCCGTTCAATACCAGTAGGTGTGTTGAGTAGAAACCGCTGATATGTGTAACTAGCAACAGCCGAAGGAAACGAGTGGTGCGCGCGAGCAGCCCACCCCTCTTTCCTTCTTTCATTTACTTGCTTCCCTGTGAAATGGACCAAAAAAAGAAGGAGCCCGTGAGTGGTGCGTGCGCGCGCGCCACAGCGAGACATGTGGTTTCAATTATCGCGCCAGTGTCTGGGCACGATAATTGAAACCACATGGTAGCGGTGCACGTAATAGACACCAATAGGCCATGGGCGGAGAAATGCGCCCGCCTTTGGCCAAATGCGTGCTGTCTTTGATAAAAAGACGCACGCAAAGGCCAATAGCGTGGCCCAAAAGGAAAAGCACACGCACAAGCGTGTGCTATTCCTAGGTATGTTTTCAAACCCCCTACAAAAAGTCTCTTGCTGCGCAAGCAATTCTGCGCACTGCACCGCTAGGCGCGAGACCTAAAAAGTGCATAAAAAATCAAGTCTGCTTAACTCATAGCAGAGGTGAGGGATGCAAATTGAATCACAGTAAAGGAGGACCATATGGAAAAAGGAAGAGAAAATGAAGGGAAACAAGAGAGAGAGCACAAAAGAAGAAGGACATGGAGGACACACAAAAAGCAGAAAGAAACTGTTACAAGAAGGATGGACCAACATGTAGAAAGGATAAATGCAAGGGTGAAAGGTCTGACAGATGAAAGGGTAAAAGAACATTTGCATGGCTGGGTGAAAGAATGATTGGAAGGATTGATGAAAGGTTGGATGAATGGGTGGTTAGATTGAAAAGATGGATGGGTGATTTGATAAAAGGAGGTTGAAATCATGGATGGATGAAAAAGAACAAATGGGAGGATGGGTAAAAGAATTGATGAATAGTTGGAAGTATAAGTGGAAGGATGGATGGAATACTAATGATTAAAGGGTTGATGGATAGAATGGTAAAAGAAGGATGGATGGAATGGTGAAAAGATGGATGGAAGCGTGAGCAGATGTATGCATGAAAGGCTTAAAGGATGGAAAGATAGATGCATGAAGGAAGATTGAAGGGACCTGTTCTAGGGTTGTCAGGTCTTATTCGCTTTGTTCATCCAATGGCATTCGAGGTATAGATCGAAGTGGTGGGAAATTTTAATTTTCTGGCTACTCCTTTGCAAGAATTGACATGTGGCAGTAGGATGACGACTTCAGGTAATCAAGTAAGTTTTAGAGTTTACGAGTCACTAAGTGACAGACTCCGTCAGGCAGTCAGCACATTAGCATATTTATTTTATTTAGTAAGTCAGGGCCGAGACACTAGTAATGTTCCCAAAACATGTATCTTTTTTTCTAGGTATGTTGAAAACCAGACAGGTTCCCCCTTTTTAAAATAGTGATGGCAATATTTATAAAAAAGTGGTGCAGCGCAAGTCAACTTGATGCGCTGCGTCACTGGGAAAGGGCAGGAAGGCACTGTCCTTTCCCTCATGCTGATGCACAATGGGCTGCATAGCGCCAACGCAGACAACCTTGAAACATTGTGCAAGGGTGCCTGCGTTGCATGCAGGGTTGTTTTTGTGAAGGAAGGGGCACCTTCCTGCACAAAAACAATCTTGAGAGGCTTTTTCCTCTTTCTATGTGTGCTGCAAAAAGCTGTACACATATGAAGAGGGAGAAATAAAGATATTTCTCCTCGTTATGCCTTTCCTGGGGAGGCGTAACCTTTTGACACATTCCCGGGTTCATCTGTCCTTGTAAATCCTAGAATGTGTCAAAATCCATAGATGTTGCATAGGAACACCCACCAACACCCAAGGAAATGTCTCCCTGGTGCAGAGTAATGCAATGCAGCTATTTGTGCTGCGTTACTACTCGAGATTTCTAAAGCCAAGCAGTGCCATGCAAGGTGGCCTTGCGTGGCTTCTTAAATCAGATTTTCTGTTTAATCCGCTCTTGCACCACGTTGTGTGGTGCAAGTGCGATGAAAAGGGGCTCATACACATGCTCCGAAACCTTATGTTCCATTAACCCTCAATGCCACTGTAACACACACCTCACAATACAGATTTTGAGCCACCTCTGTTTATAGTCCCATTTTCTGTCTGAGCTCCGATGCACTGCATCTCTCCCTCTGCCCTACTGTACAATAGGCCTCTCCTTCGGCTCTTGCAGAGACAGCACACTAGGGGCCCGATTCACAGAACTAACTTAAGACAAAATCCTAAACTTACTACCATTTTGGTATTCACAGAAGGCACTTACTCATTTTGGTATTCACAGAAGGCACTTACTCATTTTGGTATTCACAGAAGTTAGGAATTCTAACTTTAGGACTCCTAAATGCCTTCTGTGAATACCGAAAGTCTTAAAGTTAGGATTTTTCTCAGTTTAGCAGTAGTAAAGTTAGGACTCCTAACTTTAGGACTCGTAAATGCCTTCTGTGAATACCGAAAGTCTTAAAGTTAGGATTTATCTCAGTTTAGGAGTAGTAAAGTTAGGACTCCTAACTTTAGGACGCCTAAATGCCTTTTATGAATACCGAAAATCTTAAAGTTAGGATTTTTCTCAGTTTAGGAGTAGTAAAGTTAGGACTCCTAACTTTAGGACGCCTAAATGCCTTCTATGAATACCGAAAGTCTTAAAGTTAGGATTTTTCTCAGTTTAGGAGTAGTAAAGTTAGGACTCCTAACTTTACTACTCCTAAACTGAGAAAAATCCTAACTTTAAGACTTTCGGTATTCACAGAAGGCATTTAGGAGTCCTAAAGTTAGGACTCCTATTTTCTGTGAATACCGAAATGAGTAAGTGCCTTCTGTGAATACCAAAATGAGTAAGTGCCTTCTGTGAATACCAAAATGGTAGTAAGTTAAGGATTTTATCTTAAGTTAGTTCTGTGAATCGGGCCCCATGTGAGGAAAAGGAGTGCTTCCCTCTACTTTAAACCATGGTGTCTGCTTTAAACTATGGTGCTTCATCTGCTCCAGTATGCCAGTCAATACTCCATTACCAGGACACCTCTCGGTCTGTTCGTGTTTTTTAATTATTTGTTGCATTTCTCCCTCTGCTCGATCGAGCACCGTGTCCCATCTTCCAGTGCACCCTCTAAATTTTCAGTGTGGTTATTTGACTAAAAGTAGGTAGATTTCCGGCACTGAACAAGCAGTTGAAGATCTGCTGTTCCAACACTCCTTCTATAGAATTACTTGGCACAAAAGCGGGTCCTTTTTGTAATGTACTTCATTACATAGATGGCCCTGAACTCAATTGTCACTCATTGTGTCAAACATTGGCATGACCCACATAAGCAAGCTGAAAACGTGGCAGCTAGGATGGCGAGGACTAGGCCCAGACCTTGTGTTGTTTATATTTTTATGTGGAACTGGATCCACGTGACTAGTGATAGCTGGGCTTGGAGATCACAGCTTCTCTATGGAAATCAAAAAAGTAATTACAAAGTAAACAACTTAGGCCCAGCCCTCCCTCACCATAGCAATGAGTCACCTCTCCCTGACCTGGACTCGGCTCATATTGCCTAAATTGTTTGGGGTTGGAGCACAAAGGGCGATGGCTGCTTTGTTTGCCATATGCCACAGAGCGGCCTGCAGTAACTCGTCGGCCATATAGGAGCTACTACATTTTAGAGCAGTGATACGGACACCAGCACTAAAATGCATTAGTTTAACCCCTGATGTGTAGTACTTTGCAGGGCTGCTAGAGTGTATTGATATGAAAAATGTTTGAGTGTTCATTGAGCTTGGGGTCTACAGCCATTTTATAATCTTCCGCTGATCATCCATTTTTAGGTCTTGCCTGACCCAGCGCATGCGCTGGTCTGGCGAGACTTATTGAGAGGGCTCCAAAAAGTGCTACCAGGCCAGCCTAGAGCTACAGTGCATGTGTGCGGGCGCGCGCGCCGCGCTTTACCGCGATTATTTTGGGTTTCGCGGCTGCAAGGCCGCTTTGATGTTTGATCGTGATCGCGATCACTTTCGCGGCCACACGGCCGCTTTGCATAGCCAATAGGTCATGCTTTTGGGACTTATAAGTATTTAGTTATGCAACTGTTGCATGGCTAAACACTTATAAGGTCCCAAAGGCCTATTGGCTATACCAATGCTTGTTGCAATTTATTGGCCGCAGTGTATCTTTTGTGTGGTCAAGAAAACTAAGTCATGTAATAAATGAGCCAGCCAATTTGGTTAGTGCCGGGGGCATTTGAGGTTACTATAAATAGGCTGCCGAGCTCCCTTTATCTGACTGTCTTTCTTTGTAAATGGTGATTCTGTCTAGTTGGATAATCTAAACCGGCATTTCAAAGTAACAGTTGTTTGCAATTATATCTTTCCTTGGGGCTCTAAAGAGTGAAGAAATCAGATGTGTCGAAGTTGTCATATAAAAGTACAGGATTCAATTAGGCAGAATGGAAGGACAAAAGTTGCCTATAGGTGGCCTAACACATGATTATGGTTCACAGCTGTGCAGTACAATTTTTAGACCAGATGTCCAAACCTTTTTATGGTTGCAAACATTTCGAATCAGAGTTTAAAAAGTTTTTTCATATGTTCGAATGCCATTTTAGGTGTCATTAAAGTTTTAAAATGGTATTGCGACTGGTTCCCGATTTGGTATTTGGGAGGGGCATGTTCTGGGTGTCCCTTCCAAATTCTGAATCGGTATAGAATATATAAATGATTTGCAATGATAATTCTGGCTGCAAACCATTGAAAAGCTAGTGACTCTCAAGTTGCAGTGATAACTGATTTATAAGTGGGACAGGGTCACCCTTGGGCCCTTTCACCTTAGTGATTTTTGGTGAAAGTTTTGTGGGGACTAATCAGTGACCTACGGGACCACTGCAAATTCTCAGTGAAACTTTAAAAACTATGGGCCTGATTACGATGCCGATCAGACCGCATCCGTGGTCCTGTCAAAGGTGGTCGTACCATCGAAGGTCTCTTCAGAAGCGGTGGGTCCAACTGCCGGATTAAAATGCATGCATCGTGTACTCCGATCAACCGCTAAAAGCCCGCCGACTCCGACAGCTTTTCTCTGACCGCCGAGATGGTGATTGGACCGTTACCAAAGAGCCCGGTCGACATCGAATAACGCGTCTAAATAACAAGGTTATATCATACCTGCGACGCTTCTATTGTCATTGTTTTATATATCAACCGTTTTATCAAGACCGGCACTTACAGAATCTATTCAATACCAGGTTTTAAAATATATAAGAACTGTTTGCAATGAAGCAATAAGGGACTGTCATCCATACGTAAAACTTCCACAAAATAAGGTCATGCTATGTTCAAGGACTTATCGGAATACAGAACATAAAAGAACAGTCATCCCCTTTTAACATCTTCTCTATTTGAATGAATAATCATTAATTAAGGCATCCATCTACAAGAAAAATAACTTACCTAAACTCCTGGAAACCCTCCGTTTGATCCTTGGAGCACAGGAATTGTGGCCTTAGCTTTCCTGACGAAGCCGTAAACTACGCCGAAACGCGCGTCGAATAATATACAGTTGTGCCACCATATTTGTTTATTTTGTATCCCTATGCAACCCACATTTATTTTAACATTTGTCTTAATTTTACCATGTATATTAAATTTGTTTTTAACTGTGAATGTACCCAGAATTTATAATTAAAAAAGAATTATATTTTTCACTTTTTCGTTTCACTGCCTATATTGTTCTGACTATTAGATAGAAATTATTTCAAAGTGCTACTCACAAGAATTGCCTAGGTTGTTATTTTACAAACAGTACAATTTTTAGACCAGATGTCCAAACCTTTTTATGGTTGCAAACATTTCGAATCAGAGTTTAAAAAGTTTTTTCATATGTACGAATGCCATTTTAGGTGTCATTAAAGTTTTAAAATGGTATTGCGACTGGTTCCCGATTTGGTATTTGGGAGGGGCATGTTCTGGGTGTCCCTTCCAAATTCTGAATCGGTATAGAATATATAAATGATTTGCAATGATAATTCTGGCTGCAAACCATTGAAAAGCTAGTGACTCTCAAGTTGCAGTGATAACTGATTTATAAGCGGGACAGGGTCACCCTTGGGCCCTTTCACCTTAGTGATTTTTGGTGAAAGTTTTGTGGGGACTAATCAGTGACCTACGGTACCACTGCAAATTCTCAGTGAAACTTTAAAAACTATGGGCCTGATTACGATGCCGATCAGACCGCATTCCGTGGTCCTGTCAAAGGTGGTCGTACCATCGAAGGTCTCTTCAGAAGCGGTGGGTCCAACTGCCGGATTAAAATGCATGCATCGTGTACTCCGATCAACCGCTAAAAGCCCGCCGACTCCGACAGCTTTTCTCTGACCGCCGAGATGGTGATTGGAGACAAACTGCATCCATAGAGCTGTACAGGCATCTCTGACCTCTGTCTGGATTATGATGTCGGTTTCCGAAGATCCGACCGTGGTGATCTGACCAGCTGCCTCGAGTTGTCTCAAATAAGGAAAAGTTGTGAAATCTCAACCAATTCCCCTTCTCCTCAGTGGATTCCAGCGTGTATCTCTTCCTCCAGGCCCCCATACACCTCAGCAGCTGCATCCGTAAGTGGACAGTCCTCTAGATGGCCGAATCAGGGTAAGTCCTCATGTGTCCTAGCTCCCCATTGACTGGACAGTGTACATAATGCCACACTCCAGCAATGTGGTACATGGTGCACAAGGCATGTCCCCACATGTGTTAGGAATGTGTGTACAACTGCACGCTTCCTGTGCATTTGTACCCACTTGCAGTGACATGTGCCGGTGTCCAGGCCGCGATGGTCAGACAAGCTGTCTGACCAGCATCAGAATCATGCCCCACGTTATTTAAAATCAATCACAGACATAGTGGTCTGCTTACTCTTGCAGGCCACCATCACTGTGATTTTGTTCAATTGGAGTGAGTCACAATTTGTGGCATACTACATAAATAGTAATGAGTTACGTCGGACCCACTCAATTCTGAACTTTACATAGAAATTTATAAGTATATATGTTCATTCTCAAAATTCAATCCTGGTCACAAAAAAAGCTAGTGGGGCAGTGCAACATCATTTTTGCTACCAGTAGAATCAAACATTTGGCCACAGCTCCAGTCCTAGAAAATCTTACCACCCTATCACAAGCAGGCAATGAGACTATTGGGATTAGAAAACTGTGAGATTGCTGTAGCAGATCCATCAGTCTCATTACCACTTCAGAATATTTGAGGAACAGATAGAAATGCATAAATGAATGTTCAAAAAGGGGATGTGCGGATTTAATGTACCTGCTGCAGTGAAAAAAAACACAAAGCAAACAATATACTTTCTTTATACCTCTATGAGATAAAGAATATAACATGTTTTTTCTGTATACATGAATTGCAAAGAGTCCATCCTGCAATGGAATGCAAGCACACCATAAGAGGCAGAATGATACACCAAATAAGCAACATCATGAGGTGAGGAGATAATACTCTGTGGGGCAGCGGGTTTTCTGACATAATATCGGAACAAATATCATGCTAAACAAATATTGTGTCAAAAATGTTGATATCAAAAATATGTCTACCCACACTTATAGTAGTAAGTACAAAAAAATTGTAACAAAAATATGGTTCACACTAACATAGTTAAAAACAATATAAAAATATTGATTTACATTATATATAGGGATCACTGACACAATATCGAAACCAAAAATATTGTGATACAGAAATATTGTGTCAAAAATATCGATCACAAAAATAACGTTTTTCTATACACAATGATAAATACAAAAATATAGAAAAAATATTGTTAAACACTAATATCAAAAACCTATTTACAATTATATAGTTTTTGTATTTATATAGTTAAAAACAGTAAATATTAAGGGCCCGATTACTATGTCGGGCGGACAGCAAGCAAGCAACCGTCAGTTGCGGTTTGCCTGACATCTGCACCTGCAGTTTGCCCGCCACATTACGATGCGGCGGGGGGAGGCATCGGGCGGAGGCATCGGGCGGAGGGATAGTCCCCCATCGGAAAGAACCACAATCCCATAATGACAGCAGATCCAGCCTTAGCTCTGCCATCGTGATTATAATGTCACTTTCGGACAGTCTTTCCATGTTGGCCTATCCAACATGAAAAGGCTGTCAGAAGGTGACTTGGGGGGTCCCTAGCAAAGCCCCCATTCACCCTGGCCCTCTGCTATGGGGCCTGGGGGAATCTATGGTGCTCCCCTCAACATCTCTGCACCGTGTGGCAGGCAACGCATGGTGCCTGACACATGTGCAGTGATGTTTAAAAATAGCCATTTTATGATGGCAGCTTGGCTGCGGGCCTTTTTGCCCACCGCACAAGCTGCCATTGAAAAATTGTGTGGTTGGAACCCCAACTTAAGGTTGGGCGGTTCCAATCCACAACGGTGTCAGGCACCGCTAAACATCATAATCAGGCCCTTTATATTTTCACACATAACATTAATATAATGTAAATTAAATATGTTTAAATAATATTTAAACATATTTATAAATACAAACTTATTTAAACAAACACACACATTTATATGAATGTGTGTATATTTATATACACATATATAATATAAAACAATAAAAAAATATTAATTCTAATCTATATTTTATTTTCTAATATTTATAAATATACCGAAATAACAAATGTGTATAGACGCCTGGAATCTGAATATATTATACAACTACAGAGCAAGATCCCTGGAGGCCTCAACCATGAGGAGGCCCTCCATGTGCATCTGGGTTAGGGTAGAGATGATAATTACCTTGACACTGCATGTATAATATTACTCTGATTGGGGAGCCTTACCCTATAATACCCCCCTAGAAATCCTCCAACCCTCTCTTACCCCCCTTTCCTGCCTCCCTTCCAGTAATCATATAGTATCTACCTCTTTTGAATACACTACACCCACGTTCTCAGAGCGGCCACTCTGATGACTAATGCCTGCTTGCTCGTTTTTCCGTCACCTTGCACTTTTCTTTGAATAGACCCTGGGTGGGTGTAAACCAGTGTTTCTTTAATGGGTATTTCCGTCGTTTATTATTTGCGTTGATCCGGTCCTTCAACGACCAGGGGATCTGGCAGGGACTGCCTGACACTGACAAGCAAGGTCACTGGACCGACATGCTACCAGCTACAGCAATAGGCATGCCTAGCGGTGATCAGCCATGAGCACATAATCAGGCACTTGCCTCCAATTCCTTGCTTCTAAGGCGATAGACACAGAGCTCTCAGCACATCTGAGACACATTTTTTCTTTCTAGCACTAGGTTTGGCTGCAATTTAGTTTGACTTGGACCGGTTGTTTAACTAAAAGTACCCGCTTTTTATAAAAGAACTGATGCACTCGAATGAATTAACTCAAATCTTGAATGTTTTTCATTTGCAGCATTTGACAATCATGTATGTAAATCAAATGTTGGGAGTCTTTTTTCTGTTTAAACTGGTACGTTCATGTTGTGCATATTTCTTTCATGTTTATTACCACACAGGAAATGCTTTAAAAGGTCACTGCCACTTCCGGGTCATTGTATGACTTTTGACAAAGTCCGTGCTGTCGAAACGCATCAGTCAATAAATACTTGAAACTCTCTCTTTAAAATCCTGAGTGCGATTCCTTATTACGATCTTGCGACATAAGGATATTTGAAAAATATATAGATATACATATATATATATCTATATATGTTTTCCAAAAGTTTGCTATCCAGGATGTAGAATAACTGCCAGCGGCACACCAAGGGACGAGTTCAATAAAGATTTATTGCCTCAAAAACACAACAGTACGACGCGTTTCGGCGAAGCCTTTGTCAAGCAAGTGACCTGTGCCCAATTCCCCATAGAAATAGGGGTTATGGTTTGTGAACATAGAAGAAATACTGTCAAAGTAAAGGCACCTTTGGAAAAACAGACTGAAATCATCGCGTAAAGATACATAATGCAAAAATCGGTACATAGGAAATATGCAGTGCACTGGTTGTCAAATAATGAAATGCTTGCAAAAGTAATGGCTCTAGAAAACAATTAATTAAATAAAATTAATTCATTGCTTGACTAGCCAATGCGCTATTGCGCAATTATTTTTATCATAATCTGTTCTAATAATTACATCGCTAAATTCATGTCAAGTAATATGAGCCGCATAGATATCAGAATATTGGGTAATGTACCCTCAACCAGCTCAATATCTTATCATATGTCCAAAATCCTGACAAGGGTAATGTACCCAGAATATGTACGTCATTGAAGTGCGAGAGTGCCAAATAAGTATCCCAATATAAAGTGCTAGTAATTAAAGGAATCATAATCATCGATGTTTCAACATGAACCAGACAAAATGAATTCTGGCTAGAAAGATGAATTTGTACATGATAATTGTCTACAGAAATTCATGAATATTCAAAATAGAAATATCATCAAAAGATAATTATACATTCGTAATCATGTACTGCAACAAAACATTTCTGTTATATGCATAAACCATCAACATAACTCCTTAGTCACAGAAGGGCAAAGGTATGTTGCTGTTGTAAATGAGAAATTTTTATGTGTGAATTAACGGTGTAAAAATGTGAAAATTGATAAATAGGGTGAAAAAAGGTGTAATGAATTGTAATGATAATTACATTCAGAAAAAAAGAGACGAGGAGAATAGTGACTAAGGGTAAAGTTAAATGCAGTAAATTATAGCATTAAACCATTGCTACACTACTTCTAGTGTGGATGGCCAAGGTGAAGGGTCGTTTACTGGAAACTTCCTCATGGACCCCATAGCCTGAACCCAAATAAGGTCACTATTGAAATCGACTCTGGCATAAAAAAGTGATACAGCAAAAGCTGAGCCACCATACAGGAAAATAGGAAGGTGGAAACAGTAGATGGAATTATCTGTGGCCAATATGAGTTGCTAATTCCTCCCCATAATTCATGCCATATGGGATTTTGGTATTTAGATCTATGATATATTTCGATTCAGTAATGCGCAGAAGTTTCTCTCGGTCCCCTCCTCTAGGGTGTGGTGGAATTCTGTCAATGCCATAAAAACTGATGAGATCTGCATTCCCCTGATGTTTTTCTTGAAAGTGTCTTGCGACCGGGTAATTGAGATCCATATTTGTAACTGCCCTCATGTGTTGTAATACTCGCAATTTTAATTGCAATTTTGTGCTCCCTACGTATCTTAGGCCACAGGGACATTCTAAGACGTAGACGCAAAATTCACTGGTGCATGTTATAAATTTGTTGATATTTTTTTTCTTTTTCCTGTTCTGTCCCGTAAAATAGCTGTCACTGTTTGTACTCTTTTTACAGGCTTTTCAGGAATTACATTTCCTGAAACCCTTTGTAGTTTCCAGCCAGGTGGGGGTGCTAGAGGTTTGCTGATAACTATGGACCAAGTGGTCACCTAGTGACTTGGGTTTTCTGTACGTTATCGCAGGGGTTTTTCCCACCTCATGGCCAATTACGGGATCCATTTCTATAAGTCCCCAATGTTTTTTCATTATTCTACGTAGCTGATTAGATCTTTGATTGAAGGTGGTAATTAATCTAGGCCTTTGGTTATCGTTGGTTACACTTTTGGTCGAAAAAAGAGCTTCATTACGGGTGAGAGCTTTAACTTTGTCATTGGCAGATTTAATGACCTTATATTGATAACCCCTTTGCCTGAATCTATCTACCATGGTCTGTTGTTCTTTCTCAAAATTGCTGTTGGTGCTGCAGTTCCTACGAGCCCGGAGGAACTCCCCATAGGGTATGCTGTTTTTTAGGGGGGCAAAAAGTACAATTTTTTTCCCTAAGTGGGCCACTCGCGCTCCTGAGCACCATCACTGATCGAAGTGAGGCGGAGCCAGGAACCATATCCAGGCAGAGAAGCACAGCGAGCCAGAAAGGAAGAGAATCCTCCCAGGCAGCTCCAGACCCTAATATAGGGGATTAATTTGTTTTAAAATACAGGAGCGCGAGTGGCCCACTTAGGGAAAATAATTGTACTTTGCCTAGGGACTCAATATCCCAGCATGCATTCCAACAGGAAGTTGTACTAAACCAGCATGCACTCCAACAGGAAGTTGCACTAAGCCAATCAATTTAAAGGCACTGAGCCAATAGGAAAGTACTCACTGCGCTCCATGTGTACATATTGCCCTGGAAGAAGAGGTCTTTACCTCGAAACGCGTCGGCATGAGTGAGAAAGTTCGGGAGTGCTGGAGGAGGTTGAAGAGATGCAAGCTGTCGTGTGCCTGCCTAAGATCTGGACGCTTTGGAGAGGAATGTTGAACGCGGCTGTCCTGCCGTGGGGGAGAGCACCATCACTGATCGAAGTGAGGCGGAGCCCGGAACCATATCCAGGCAGAGAAGCACAGCGAGCCAGAAAGGAAGAGAATCCTCCCAGGCAGCTCCAGACCCTACTATAGGGGATTAATTTGTTTTAAAATACAGGAGCGCGAGTGGCCCACTTAGGGAAAATAATTGTACTTTGCCTAGGGACTCAATATCCCAGCATGCATTCCAACAGGAAGTTGTACTAAACCAGCATGCACTCCAACAAGAAGTTGCACTAAGCCAATCAATTTAAAGGCACTGAGCCAATAGGAAAGTACTCACTGCGCTCCATGTGTACATATTGCCCTGGAAGAAGAGGTCTTTACCTCGAAACGCGTCGGCATGAGTGAGATAGTTCGGGAGTGCTGGAGGAGGTTGAAGAGATGCAAGCTGCCGTGTGCCTCCCTAAGATCTGGACGCTTTGGAGAGGAATATATATATATATATATATACATACACATAAAAATAATTAATAAATGTAACAAACAAACTGCAAAAAAATTTAAGTTTTTCTAATTTAATTATCCATAAAACAGTAAACAATATATAAAAATACATTTTACCAAAAATATGTTACAAATTACATACATGCATATATATAAAAATATAAAACTAAACACATAAACACATTATAATAATACATATATAAACAATACTAAAAAAGACTACTAAACTCCAAAAATAATAAATATACTATTCCTTCCCACTCCAGTATGTGCGACAGTAGGGAAAGAGGAGGAATCAGGAGGGGTTACATTTACTATTCGCACTCCAGTGTTTGCAAAAGTAGGGAAAGCATTGAGATCAGGAGGGGTTAAATTAACTATTCCCACTTTAGTGTGGGCAACAGTAGGGAAAGCGTTTGACTCAAGAGTGGGTAAATTTACTATTTCCACTCAAGTCTGTGCAACAGTAGGGAAAGTGTTGGACTCAGGAAGGGTAAGATGTACTATTCCCACTCCAGTGTGTGCAACAGCAGGGAAAGTGTTGGACACAGGAGGGGTTAAATTAACTATTCCCACACCAGTTGGTGCAACTGTGGGGTAAGCGTTTGACTCAGGAGGGGTAAAATGTATTATTCCCAGTCCAGTGTCTGCAACAGTGGAGAAAACGTTGGGCTTAGAAGGGGTAACATTTACTATAACTACTCCAGTGTGTGCAACAATAGGGAAAGTGTTGGACTCAGGAGGGGTCAGATTTACTATTTTCACTATAGTACGTGCAACAGTATGGAAAGAATTGGACTCAGGAGAGGTTACATTTGCTATTCCCACACCCGTCGGCTCAGAGTTACGGAAAGCGTTGGACTCAGGAGGGGTAAAATTTACTATTGCCACTTCAGTAGATGCAATAGTAGGGAAAGTGTTGGATTCTGAAGGGATAAAATGTACTATAAGAAAAGGTTAAAAATACAATATTGACACAGTTTAAATAATTGACACTCAATTAAATAATGATAAATAAGTTAATAATTCATTATTAATCCATTAATACTTTATTAATTTCCAACCCCATACCCCTAGAAACCCAGCAACCCACACCTAAAATATATATTTTAAAGTATAATAATTACGCAATTTCAATAATTAACAATCAATCAAATAATTATTAAGAAATTAATAATTCATTATTAATCAATTATTATTTAATTAACTTCCCCACAACCCGCACCTAAAATATGACTTAAAAAAATAATTTCACAATTTTCATGATTAATTATCAATCAAATAATTGTTACCAATTAAAATGTATTATTAAATAATTATACTTAATTAACTTCCCAAGCTGTACCCCACAAACCTCATAACCTGCTACAACTCTATAAATTATTCCAAACGTTATTAAGAGTAAAATGCACACTCAGAAGTCCATTGCTAATCACCAGGGTTTAATCCTGTAAACTGCTACGCGTTTCGACACTGAAAGTGTCTTGATCACACGAATTTTAACAGTATTACATGACGTGCACAAATAAACAATAAACATAGAAAAGGCACTCAGTTTGGCAGCCTACATCTGACATCACCGATGGCAGCCATCTTGGAACGGTCACATAATGTTTCTTTCGCATAAATTGACATATCTACATTCATTGTTTCGTAATTACGAAGTAAAATATAGATAAAAGACAGACTAAACAAAATCAATAGATGTCTCCAGCATGTCCTGGTCGTATTACACCATGATGATTTCAAGGAAAGTTCCATCGTAATTTAAGCATGCTGTTGAATCTGTCCAGACCGTGGTGAACAAAGTGCAAAGCAGATAGCCTTATAAACAGTAGTCGTATTAAATACGATATTACACCCTGACTGTATATCGCCCAAGTCAACTCTAAACAGAGAAGCAATTGTAAAGGACTAAAATTGATATGGACTAGTGCCTGAATAGAAATTCATTCCTTTAATCAGCAAGTGCCCAATATGAAATTCACCATACAGTAAGACTAGATATAAGGTGAAAGAAAATCTAAAGCCAAGTGGCTGTTTTAAGAGGCCTTCCTATAGTTTAGTAAATCAAACTGTGTCACCAAGCATAAAACAATAATGATTTGAGAAAATTACTATTATAAAAAGTGCTCAAAAATAGTCTCTTATCTTAGTGGAAAGTGCATCGACAGTCCTGATGAAGAAAAGGGTAGGGTACCCGTGAGGTATCAGTCAAGAGTGCAGGTGATGGGTCCCTTCCTTTCCTCCTGTAGATACAATAAAACAAGAGACTGAATTAAAATCACACTATAAAAATTATCTACTTAGATTAACAGCAGCAATATTTGTATCCTATCTTGATACAGTATAAACAGAACTCAACTCTTACTCCTCATGTAGATGAGTGGCTAATTCCTCATCAAGGTTATACCCTCATGGAAATCTAGTTTCAAGATCAATAATCCATTTGGATTCCTTTTTACGTAGAGCTAATTCTCTATTGCCACCTCTCTTACCTACACTGACCTGCTCAATTGCAAAGAATCTCAGTAAAGAGTTGTCAGATTGATGTTTCTCCTGAAAGTGGCGGGCGATGGGGTAATGCAGATCTATGTTGGTTATGGCCCGTAAGTGTTCCTGAACCCGTTTTTTAACCATGAACGTAGTGCTACCAACACATCTTAGCTTACACGGGCATTCCAAAACATATATGGCAAAACTAGTGCTGCATGTTAGGAACTGACCTATGGTTTTGTTTTGTATGTGTCCTGGTATCTCAAACTCCCTAACCATGTGGCTGTTACTACATGCCCTGCAGTGGCCACAGGGGTAAAAACCTTTGAGATTGTGAATATTCCTGTTAGGGATTTCTGAAATGTCACCTTTAACCAAAATGTCCCTAAGATTTCTACCTCTTCGGTATGTTATAAGAGGTCTACTGCTTATACTGGGACCTATGATGGTATCTGACTTGAGGATTTTCCAATTATCGGCAAGTATCTTTTTCATCTTAGCAGAGTCATGGTTAAATGTAGTAATGACCCTGGATGCCCCTTCCTCGTCAATCGTTTGGTATTTTACTTCCAGAGTGCTCGACCTAGTCGTTTCCTTGATTTTATTAAGAGCCCTAGTGAGAGGCCATTCCGGATACCCGCGTTCTCTAAAACTGATCAGCATTCTCTCTTGTTCAAGATTGTACATTTCATCAGTGCTACAGTTCCTTCTCGCCCTCAGTAGTTCTCCAAAAGGAATGCTCCACTTCAGAGCTTCTGGATGAGCACTGAGGGCATGAAGGAGACTGTTCCCTGCAGTTTCCTTTCTCTGTAGGCTAGTAACTAGTCTGTCTCCTTGTACCATGACCAAGGTGTCAAGAAATTCTAGGCTTTTTTTACTCATGTTTGAGGTGAGGATGATATTGTATGGGTTCATATTTAACTTCAAAATAAAGTTTTTAGCTTCAAGTTCAGAACCACTCCATACAATAAAGAGGTCATCAATATATCTAATCCAGACCTTCACAAAGTTAAAGTCTGGTTTAAGATTTTCATCTTTCCGAATTTCTTCCTCACATTTGCCCAGAAACAAATTAGCGAAGCTCGGTGCGAAGCACGAACCCATCGCAGTACCACGCACCTGCTTGTAGAGATCACCATTGAACATAAAAATATTGTTGGTAAGACATATCCTCATCATCTCTACAAGCATGTGCATGTGCTCAAGATAACCTACGTCCCTTCCTTTCAAGAAGTGAAAGCAGGCCTCTACACCCTGGTCGTGGTCAATAATGGTGTACAATGAACCCACGTCCAGGGTTATGAGTATATAATCACTTGCCCATTGCACTTGCTCTATTTTATTCAAAAAATCTTTGGTGTCTTTTGTAAAGGGAGGTAAGAGTGACACATATTCTCTCAAAAAATGATCTATATATTTTTATATATTCTCATTAACACTTCCTATAGATGATACAATGGGTCTACCCGGTGATTTAGTGGGATTCTAGTGTATCTTGCGCAAAAGGTACAATATAGGTAATTTCAAGTAGTCTTTTTTCAGGAAACAATACTCTTGCCATGTAATCAAACCTCCCTCCTTCCAAAATGCCAGCCTTTCCCAAGTACCAGTTATACTCAAATTGTATTCTGTGGTGTTACTAGTGTCATAAAAATTGGCATCACATAATTGTTTCTGCACTTCTTCAATGTACAATTGCCTCCCCCAGAGTACAATGTTGCCACCTTTATCTGATGGCCTGATGACAACATTCTTATCTTCGGCAAGTGAGATAATGAAATCCCTCTGTTTCTTAGCTAGATTAAACCTTACATTGTTACTCCTTGCTGTTCTATACTTCTGTTTGGTAAGTTCTTTGGTGACCACCTCATGAAAGGTATCTATCGAGTCATGAGGAAGAACCGGACAAAAAATGGATTTAGGTTTAAATGGAGTACACGCTGCTTTATCGGTGCTAGGACCCTGTGTGTACATACCCCCTTCCTCTTCTGATGACCCATTACCCAGGCTGTAGATCATTTGTAATACATTTGCATCCCCCACCGTTAATTCAGGTAAAATTCTTTCTTCCCCTAATGGTGCTACCACATTTTCTGGGGGTCTGTTTTTGAATAAAGTGTGCCATTTTTTTAGTTTCAACTTGCGTATGAATTTGAAAATGTCTACCCTAGTATTGGTATAATTAAACAATTCCGTCGGGCAAAAAGTCAATACTAGACACAAAGTAGTTTTTTCTGTTTCCGTTAATGATCTCGATGAGAGGTTGATAATAGTTCGCTTTACCATTGTGATATCCATATTTATTTGGCTTTTCTGTAGCCCCCCACTTCTGGTTCCCATTGGCTCCTTGCTTGTGTCTCCTTTGTTTCCATTGAGACGTCTTTTCTTGGAGCGCCCCTCCCTCTTGCTCTTCCTCTCCCCCGACCTTGTCCTTGAGTTCTCTGGGGTATTTGTGGTGTTGATTGTGCCTGTTCTCTTTGTCGTCGCGTTCTCAGTACCCGAAACTCATCTAAAAAAGTTGTGGGTTTGGATGTTATTTCCACATCAGAGACAGTACTAACTGTTTGTACGGAACCTTCGGTGTCTGAATCACTTATAAGTACATTTTCATGTATGTCTGCCGGGACTGCGGGGTCAACAATTCCCGTCTCCTTGGTGTTCTGTTGTCTGGACAGATGGTCGTACTGCGGACTGTAAGTTAGAATGCGGCCACTTTGATAGTCCCCACAGTCTCTGTGTAATTTCCTTTGTTTGCGGAATTTTATATCATCCTCATATTTTTTCAACCTTCCCTTAAGATCATCCTTGAATTTTTTAA
This sequence comes from Triturus cristatus, assembly GCF_964204655.1. Lineage (NCBI taxonomy): Eukaryota > Metazoa > Chordata > Amphibia > Caudata > Salamandridae > Triturus > Triturus cristatus. The sequence goes on along the minus strand of NC_140591.1, from coordinate 1,121,545,365 downwards.
TGTTCTCTTGTTCTGTACTTATTTTGAGATCTTCCTCTATTTCTTTCAATTCTTTAATGATTGCTTCACGGTCTTCCCATGCGTACTTCACCAGTATTGCTAGCATGTTCTTTGAGCTAGATGCAGAATTTGCCGCCCATTCATCAAGCATCTGAGGATTGGGGGATTCGTGCGATGGGATGATGTAAATCCTTCAGCCTCATGGTATCATGTCTTTTTCCATATAATCCTGGAGGGCGATCGCCTCCCACCATTTGGAGGATTCTTGTTTCTTTAGTTTTTCATACCGTCCAAGTTTGGTATTAAGCGTACTTCCCTCCGGTTTATCTGCCTCTGGTTTTGCACTCCAACCTTTCCCTGGTGCACGAGCGAACAATGTCTGCGCCTCCTTCCGCCTTTCATCTTCCTCTTCCATGCTGTTTATACAGTCTCAAGAACAACGTTTGTGCTTGTGCACCGTGATTGTGCACGTCACGGTAAAAGGAAATGTGCGGTACGTATCCCACTCCTTCTCAATCCTGGTGTCAGCAAATGGCTTCCCTACCTAAGTAGGCAGTTCCTGATGCCACTTTAGAAATGAAAGTCTTGTGGGTAAAACGTTAGAACTTTTAATTGCCGATCGCTAATGCGCGCACTCCCGCTTGCGTGGCACATACGTCCAATCTGTAGATTTATATCGGAGCAAAATAGCTTATACTACGAAAGGCGGACACAAAGTATACACGCGCCTCCCATCCCCGCCAGAGTCGCCTAGGAAAACAGGCTTACCTCCGTTGTCGTACAGCTTATTGCGTTTCCTACACTTCCAATGCCTTGAAAAATTCTTTCTTCTTTTCTGCGGCCGGCATGCGATCCCTCCAATTCGTAATGTAAACAAACCTGGGTCCTTCCGGGATCAGTCCCATTGTCAGGTGGTGCATCAGCCGGCAGGAGCCTCAAGCCGGTTCGTAATTATTTCAAACGTTATTAAGAGTAAAATGCACACTCAGAAGTCCATTGCTAATCACCAGGGTTTAATCCTGTAAACCGCTACGCGTTTCGACACTGAAAGTGTCTTGATCACACGAATTTTAGCAGTATTACATGACGTGCATAAATAAACAATAAACATAGAAAAGGCACTCAGTTTGGCAGCCTACATATGACATCACCGATGGCAGCCATCTTGGAACGGTCACATAATGTTTCTTTCGCATAAATTGACATATCTACATTCATTGTTTCATAATTACGAAGTAAAATATAGATAAAAGACAGACTAAACAAAATCAATAGATGTCTCTATAAATTATTATTAACAATTACATTTAAAATGATAAATAACTTAAAATTATAAACTATATTTAAAAATAATGTTAACAATTATACAAACAATATTTAACATATAAAATTAATATATGAACTAAAACACTGAAAGATAATTAAAAATGATATTTTTAATAACTATATTATTGAAAATGATACTAAAAACACAGCTATTATTGAAAAGTATTGCTTGCCTAAAAAATCGATATTCTTCTCAACGATATTTCTGCATCACGATATTTAGGTATCACGATATTAAAAACTCGATATTTGTGTATCTCGATATTTATAATTCGATATCTTGTCCGAATATCATCCTTAGGGGTCAATCCCAATCTAGTTCGCAAGGGCTCTGAATCAGATTTGGAATTGCCTAAACCGATCCGGAGCCCTTGTTCCTGACCGATTCGTACCCAGTTCCGAATGACCAAGTACGATGCCTGGAAAGCCTTAGCGCTGACCAAATCGGATCCGGAAGGTATATGGAGAGATAGAGCCCTCTGGAACCGAATCGTACAGCTCTATGGAGTAGGTTTTCCAAGCGAGCAAGTGCGATGAACGATTCAGACAGCCTTTACGATTCGATTTGCCCAGATCAAAATGGCTGCTGGAATCGGTCTTTGGGGGCCCGTAGCAGGCCCCCCTTCACCCGTGGCCCTCCAAATCGAGCCTTTGGGGGTACCCATAGGTCCCTCCTTTCAGGCCATGCACAGTGTGGCAGGCACCAAGAGGTGCCCGCCACAGGGTGCACGATTTTCCCCAACTACCCCTTTCTTCAATAGAAGCCTGTGTACGCATTCAGTACACAGGCTCCCATTGAAGTCAATGGGAGACCAACTGAATCGTATCCGGATGCATTCACATGCATCGTACTTGTTCGGTCAGATTCCCCCAACCCGAGTAGTCCGGAAAGCGTTCCGGACACGAGTCGTTCGGTTTACTTTCCTAACGAGATCGGAATCGGCCCCTAAGTCTGTGTATATGTTAAAGAATCAGTAAGACTAGGTTTGTCCATAAGGCTAGGGGCCTCACTACAAGTTTGGCGGTGCAGAAGCAGGGTGGTTCACTACCCCCATCACCGCCAAACCCGAACACTGCCCTCCTGCCAGATTAGGATTCAAATTGTTGTCTGGCGGGCAGGTAGCGTGGCTACCTGCGGTGGTTAAACAAAAAAGCTCAATGAACCTTTTATACTGCCCCACCGTGGGACTACTACAACGCGTTCCAGCGTGACAAGGACTGTGAAGTTCATGCCGTGCTGGAACTACAGGGGTGCATGCACACAGGGGGCACAACATGTGCCCCCTGCATGCACCTGTTTCCCAACCGCCAGCTTTTAAAGGGCAGTGCTTACCACCATGTAAGGCTGGCGGTTGGGAAACTCAAAATATGTATGGCACTGCCGCATCAGCAGCACCAGCATGTTCTGAGCCCCTGACCTCCGCGCCACCACCACGGAACGCGGTTCCCTGGTGGTTGCGGTGGTCAAATTGTGGTCCGACTGCCAAAGTTATAATATGGCGGTGAGACTGACATTGCGCAGTGGCTCTACTGCCACTACCACGCCCCAACGAGTCTGGCGGTCCATAGACCGCCAGACTCTCAATCATGCCCCAAGACTACCAACTTTCCGAGCGATAATAAAATGTAAGGGAAAGCAGACAGTTTGAAGGTCAGCGTCTGCATGTAAATCAAATAAAAAATTGTTATAGATAAGAACTGAGTATCATACAGTAAAAAGGCAGCTTTAGAGATCAATAGGAATGGGAACCCTGAACTAAAGCAAAGGGTGACACTTATAATGGTAAACCAAGAAACAATATGAGTATACCTCAGAAAAACCATGCTGTTACTAAAGCAACTGCTACAATTGGATCAGGGCAACATAATGATGACTTATCAAAATTGTGGCACTGCATGTGAATTTTCAGATAATATGCCATGAAAGACTTCTAACGTTCAAACAATTTTATGTGCTTACTTCTCTTCTCTGGAACAAACTGTCTTACCAATTCAGAGCCAATACGTTCCTTGCTAAATAAAAAAAATGGCCTCAAAGACACTTCACTCAAAATGGAAAGGAATGGTCACGTGTTAACCTGATCTCTCCTCCTTTACCCCATCACTATATGTAAGCATGTGTATTATTTAGATATTGTTTTCTAGGTGTATAACATTCTATCATCTGTATTTGTGCTTCACTTACCATATCTGTCACTACTCAAATTACCATGTAGCCCCTTAATATTTTACTAGCTGACTACCCCTATCGTACCTCTTATTGCTCATTGCAACACTTCTCTTAAATATGGATTTGATTTCTCAATAATTTCATAATTATTAATAAATTCTGTGATTTTGACTAAGTATAGTGTGCTCTTCAGGTAGATACGAGTCGGAGTGCCTTATATAGGTATAATATGTACAATACAAAATACCGTCACATGGAACTAGCATTGTTTCCTTATACAGATTAAAATTCTCAGGCAACATGCCTTCTCAAACAAACCTATTACAACTATGTTCCCAAAACTCTGAATAAAAGGTTGACCTTTAATTAAAACTATTGAGTGTTCTCATTACTCTCTTCCTATCGAATGATCCTCTCCTTGCCCTTCATTTTTTGCATGATTTTCACTCTCTCTATTTAGCCTACACTGAGTCACAGGTTTCTCTGCCTTACCCTCTATTGTATTTCTGCAAACTGTACATAGCCCACCTCTTAGATCACAACCACTCTTTCTATGAAACCATTCTTTGCACCCTAACAATAACTAATCTTCTCTAGCTTATCTATTCACCTCACCAACCGTTTGCATGAGCTCCACACTTAACTCCTATTAATTAAATCTACCACAAAAGAACTGAAGTAAGTGCATTGAATGGTTTCATATCTAGTATAAGAGTAATCCCACTAACCAACAATAACTAATTACCAACAGCAACAAATAACAAACAATAACCAATAACCACTGGGCAAACAAAAATGGGTTCTAGAGTAGTGCGCTACCTGCTATAAAGCACTGCACAGCCCCACCGGGGTAGTAAGTGATATATAAATAAAAGTGCAATACAACACAATAATTAAAAATGCAAACAAATACAAATCAATGTCCTGCTACAAATGTAGACCGTCAGAAGGGTTGTTTTTTGGCAGATAAAATAATATTAGCTAGTCTGTAGATTAAAGTCAGGCTTGCATTGTACATATAAGTAAGCTCTTAATTGAACTAGGTACTTTGGGTTGTAATTAAAACACTCTGTACTAATACTTCGGTTGTTAAACTTGAAAATAGGAATTACAAGATTACACCTGTCAAAAAAGTGTTGGAGCTGGCAATGTTCTTTTTAAAATAATATTCTTATGAATAATACATGTTCTAATATAGGTGGTAGTTTGACCACTTTTATAAAGGAGAACAGCAGTAGCTTGTTCAATTATTGCATGCTTTATCGCATTGTTAAAGTGTGTCAATGACTTTACTGCAGAAGACAGAATAGACAAAATCCACATGCCCTACGATTATTCTTTATAATATGAGGGTGACTAGTGATGCACTGAAAAATGTAACCAGTGTTAGGAGTTTAAAAGAGGGGTAAAAAACAAATGGCCACCGAAAGCATATTTGGAGACACCGTACCATCAAATGTGTGTCTGAATATAATAAAAGAAAGGTTTAGTTTGACAAATCAGTGTCCATTTTCAAGCAAATTAAAATGTATGCAGTAACAGTATAGAAAGCTAACTCAAGAAGAAAGTAATAGAACTATAAATGGCAATCCAAACTGTTCTCATAAACTGGAATCCCAAACCATGCTAGAACTTAGGGCCTAATTACGATGTTGGGCAGAGTTTCCACCGCCTGGCTTCGTCTTGGTCAAGGGACCGACCGAAACCAGGTCGGCGGACCCAACCAACTAATTAGGATGCGACCGAACACTGTTCGGTCGCACTCCTATACTTTACAATTGGAGCATGCATTCCGACCTCAAGGTGCCTGCCACAAGGTGCAAGGATCAACAGGGGCCCTTGGCCTCCAACCAGAGGCCGCCACCAAAGTTGGACCTGTGGAGGCCCCCAAACTCGGGTTCTGACAGCTTTTCTGTATCGGAAAGGCCAGCACAGAAAGGCTGTGTCAACGCGACATCGTAATCCCTTGGGCGGAAAGAGCCGCCATTGGGATTACTGTCCGCTTTCCGACTGGCGTACGGGCTCTCCGAACCTGTCGAAAGCCATTCGGAATAACCGTTCGCATTCCTTTCTCACCGACTACATCATAATGGGTCGGTCGGACAGGAATCCGACTGGCATATTAAGCTGAGGTCGGAACGGTTCCAACCGGCGGTCAAAGCCGTTTCTGACCGCATCCTAGTTAGACCTCTAGTTGCAAATGGCACAGGACAGTTTATGTCGCACTAACAATGTTTTATTATGATGAAATAAATAGTGAGGGGTAATTAAAAAGAACCGTGCATTTGATAGAAAAGAATCAGACAGTAGAGCCGCTCACTGGAGGGATTTGTGAGTATGCCGTTATAATAATAATAATAATAATGTCATTTATAAAGCGCCTGGCTACACCAACTGGTGTGTCTCCATGCTATAGAAGCAGTTACATGCGAGAGTCAGACAAGGCGGCGAAGCTTATGACTGGTAAAGCCAGGTTTTTAGGCATCTACGGAAGACATTCTCAGATTTTTCTGCGCGCAGCAAAGGTGGAACAGTGTTCCAATTTTTGGCTGCCAAATAGCCAAATGAGCATGCACCCATCCTTGCCCTTTTGATTTTTGGGACTTTGAGCAGATGGGCTACTGTCGATCTCAACTGCCAAGTAGGGTTGTAAGAGGTCAGGAGATTATGCAGTTAGCTGGGTCCTTTTCCCTGTAGACTCCGGTGACAGAAACATAAGGCTTTGAAAAGAATTCTCTTAATAACCGGCAGCCAGTGAAGGGTGTCAAGGGTTTTTGTCACCGAAGCTCGCTTAGGTAGTTTGAGAGCTAGGCGTGCTGCCGCATTCTGAATGTGTTGCAGCTGTTGCAAGCTTCCTTTTGATGCTCCCAAATAAAGGACATTACCATAGTCCAGCTGCAAGGTCACAAGAGTGTGAACTAGGGTTTTCCTCGCCGAGGCGGGAAGGATGTCCAAGGTTTTCCTTAGCATTTTAAGGATGCCAAAGCATCTCCCTGTAACCTTACTAGTGTGGGACTCGAAGGAGAATTTTGGATCAAGCCAAGATATTGGGAGTCATTTGCCCCAAACCTGATGGTATCCCCAATTCTGTTTTCTTTTTTAAGTTGATGGGTGAACTGAAGAACCACCTTTATTACACCTGAGTATTGTGGCTGAAAATGCAAGATGATTGGGAGGGTTGCCTAATTATTTCTCAATATAAAAAAATTGTGACATCTGAACCTTGAAATGATTTAATTATTACACTGTAGGGGCAAGGTTTTTTGCGAACACATATTGTCTTCTATTAACATATCTAGACCTACAGGAGATTTAGAAAGTTCATGGGGATAATCTACGAATGACAACATGGTGATCTTTGCTGCACCAAGGATGGGAGCATCATTAATGTACTTGCTGACTTTCTCAACCATCTGGTTTATATACATAGTAAAGATAAGGCCAGGGGAAGACTTGGCAGATGCCTTTATTCCCTGGGAAGAATTGTGTATTTTCCCTTGTGGTTCCTCATCTAACAGTAACTCAGTTCCTCTCATGCAAACGAGTTAAGATGTTTAATAGGTCCACATGAATCTTCAACTCCTGAACACTGTTCCATAATATGTGCATTGGGACATTGTCAAAAGCAGATCGAAGATCCACAAACATGACAAATAAAGGAACTCTGCTCAGTTTAATGGATTTTTCCCAAATTTAGTACAACATGAACACCTAGTCAATTGTCCACATTCAGATTTATAAACAGGTACAAGTTCAAACTAACCCATCCCTCAAGCATTGATAATACTACAGATGAAAAACCTGTTTTGTAGATTATAAAGAACGTTGTTCAGGCGGTAATTAGTGGTATCACCTCAGTCGCCCTTCTTAAATATCAGTATTTTTTTTACACCTAGCCAGAATGGCTGTACTGGTGCCCCTCTTAATCTGACATTAAACAAAATGAACATATAGCTGCCCTGCGGTAATTTTTAAAATAGTAATTTTACGACTGCGGAGACCCAGCACATCAAAATATAGCCCTGTCTTATCTTTTTATGTGTGGAGTTCCTCACCCTGACTGCAGAGTCTCCGCAGTAGTAAAATTCCTATTAGTGAAATTAAGGTCGTAGTTTGTGAATACAAAAAACATAATGAACTTAAATCATAGTGTAAGTTTACCTTTGTAATTCAGGCCCTGAGTTTCCAACCAAGAAACACCGGCTACATTCCAACTTAAGATTTAAGGGGGCTGCCAAAAAAGTGGAAGATGACTAGAGTACTTCTTTCTTTGAACTGAAATATTGCATGTGCTCAGAGTATTTGTTTTCTTTGTGTATTTTGGAGATGAGGGTTGACATCCCTACTCTTGTAGCACTGCTGACCATTGGGATTAAGTATATTTTGGTTACAATGTCCTTGTGCTCCTGATTTCCCTTATTCACCCATACGATTACAGGAGTGGGCCCATGAGAGCAGGACAAAAAAGTAGAGCATGTTGCAGCCTTCTTGACTGGAGGCCAGGGTTGCCATGTGGGGGGAGAAAGAGAGAGAGAGAGAGAGAGAGAGAGAGAGAGAGAGAGAGAGAAAGAAAACAGGCCAAAATGAGCAAACAGATGAACAGATGAGTGGAATGGAAATGAAAAGTATATTTCTGACATACGTGGAAAGGAAGCGAGCAATCGCAAGCGGATCATTGTCTACTGTCATTTTTTATAATAGATATAATTTAGCGGAGGGTTTTCCATCTTACCTATCTATGGTGACTAGGCATTCACACAAATTCGTGCTAACCAGACTAAGATTTGGGATGGCACATTGTTTAGTAGCCCATCCAAACATTAAGAAATATCCGATTGGGCCATGTAGGTGTGATGATGTATCCACACAGAGCACTGTGCACTTTCTGCTGTTTTGCAAACTGTACACGAGTTTTCGTATAGCATTTTTGAAACCTCTGTTTGTTAAATACGGAGTATATACAGTTAAACATGCTATGGCTTTAATTTTTAACTTGCAATCGGCAGATACTTGTTTTTATACTGCTACATTTTTGAATCAGTGCATCAACTCCAGGAAAAGTATGAGTTTTAATGAATTTTGACTATCAATTTCATATGTTTATGTAAATGATATGAATTGACTCATGAATTATTGACTGTAATTATTAGTTGTAAATTTTAGTTGAAATGTCCTTTAAAATGTATTGTTGTTTTTTATGTCTGTGCTTTTATGGTCATTTATATGTGCCGAATAAAGCTTAAAGAAAGAAAGAGTGGAATGGTGTATCAATCACATCAGCAGGATAAAGCACAGAGACTATTGGGAAGCTTAGACACACGGTGCCCCCCATGAGAAGGATCATCATAATGTGAGGGGATAGATGGGTGGGGCACAAAACGGACTTCCTACCAACAATCATCGAATGGGAGAAACAAATCGGTGGAGAATCGAGTGGCACACCCATAGCAATTATTGGCTGTAGTAAAACTGTGTGGACCCCTATTGACAATTGGTAGAGCAAGGGGTTAGGAATGGGTGGGCCACTCCTCAGTCCCAATACAAACAAACTTCCCAACTCAAGGGAAGTTGTTCTGAGGGGAGTTCTTCACACCTTCAGTTATCTGTTAGAGGACCATAAGAGAGGTGAGGTATGCCCAAGCCCCTCAGGTAATTATCATCGCTAGTAAGAGGTTAAATCTGCAGAATGTGAAAGAAGAGTAAGATGTGGGGAAACTAGGCACCAGATGAGACTAAGAGAGAGGGAGGACACTTAAGAAAGGATAGGCTGGACTGTGGGCCCGATTCTGATGCAGTTGGGAAAGCTTCCCAACTGAATGTGTTTGGGAATGGTTTCCAACCGAATTCGATCGGGAGAGTCCAACCGACCGAGTACGATGCATCACGATGCTTCCAGATACGATTTGGTTGGACTCCCATTGACTTCAATGGGAGCCTTTGTTCCGACCGAATGAATAGGCTCCCATTGAAGAAAGGAGTGGCTGAGGAAAATCGAGCATCCTGTGGCGGGCACCCCCTGGTGCGTGCCACACTGAGCATGGCTGGTAAGGAAAGACCCATGGGTACCCCCACGGGCCTGATTGGGAAGGCTCCAGGTGCAGGGGGGCCCCCTACAGGCCCCCAAAGTCTGATTCCGACTGCTGATTCGAGTCAGACAGCACATGTCGGAAAGGTTGTCCAAATCCAGCATTGTACTGGGTCATTTGGAAATGCAGCCTGTAGAGACATACAATTCTACTCCGTATGGCTTAGTCATTCCAAATGCTGTCGGGTTTGGATTGGGATATTTCTAACGCCTAACTCGCATCATACTCGGTCGGTTATAAACCTTTCCGAGTCTGTCGGAAAGACACGTTCCCATTCCGATGTGGAAGGCGCAAATGCTGTTAGGAGGCCTTCCTAACCGCATCAGAATCAGGCCCTATGAATGGGATGAAGTTAAGGGTGAGGGCAAGGAATGCGGAGAAGAGGAACACAAGCAGGAGGCTGAAGTGAAAGGGACAAAGGGGAAGCCAGAAAGAAAAAAGGGGAGTAGAAGGATCTAGGTGAGTGGTAAGGGTGTAGCGGTAATGCTGGAGAGGATGCCTCAGAGCAACAGACATGGTTGAGAATAGAGGGGCAGAGGGGTAGACTGGGTGTAAAGAAAGAGGGTTAGAAGCCTGCGGTTAAATCGTGAGAGGCAGAACTGAGAAAGGGTAGCAGAACAGGAAAGGTGAGATGGCTGCCAACATGTAAGGTGCAGGGTTGCTGTTGGACCAGGAGGCAGTTGATTGAAAAGAGATTTGCCTAGGCCATTTCTGAACCGGAAAGGAGTTACGATGTTCACAGGGGTTCTGGCACAACTTAGTGAAAGAGAGAGTGGTGGCAGCAGCTGTGCACTGTGTGTTGAAGGCATGGCAACAAAATCTTCAGCTATTTCTAGGCTCGAGCCCCTGCATGGGGCTCCTCGAGCCATCACACCACAGCCCAGTTGGTCAATCAAACCCAGATTAGATCAATGCGCCCTGGTTCTGAGTTTGTGAGAATCCAGGTGCTTTTTGTAACACCAGATAAATAATGTATGTTATTTATTTGGTGAGATAAAAAGCACATTTATAAAAAAAAGCACATATTATGAGCTCTATGGAATAATATACAGATTTTGGTGCTTATATTGCAAAATCCATGTTACAGTAAACACTACACACTTTTCCACTGTTAAATTCCAGCAAGTTTGATCAGCTGAAATTTAATGCAGAATGAGATATTTAATGCACTAAGTAATTACTGGTTGCAGTAAATACCACCAAACCGGTACTGCCGACCCCTGTGCTAACAGGGGTTTACACACGGGTCGGAAAACACCGACCCACTCTTAATCAGGGCCAGAAAGTCTTTAGAAAGGAAACCTATTAGAAACTAAAAATGTTGATGATTGCAAAGAAACGTGCTAGCTAAATCAAGGATAGCTGATTATAGACTCTGCCTTGTAGCTTGCTCCTGAGTGATGCGAACATGTCGATTATGAGTGTTAAAATAAGAATATCAAAGTCCCTGACTAGCATTTATTTATATAATAGGATATTTATTATAGGATATTAGTGTATATTGTGACTCGATAAAGATTTAATGGCAGTTTTATCTGATGTGTGACTTCATGGATATTTATTTCAATGCAGTCTATGACTGCAGGTTGAGCTTTGATGTAGATAGAAGTGTTCTGGAAATTCCAGGGACATCTTCCTGCACATAAACAATCATCCCCATGATGCAGGCATCCTTGCACCATGTAAAACGCATCAGTAAGAAGTGTTCCCATTGCCCTCAGGAGTTAAACAAGTAATTTGTGGGTGAATATTTAGGTGCAAATAAACTGCAATGGAGGGTTTTAATGTTTCCATACTTGGAACCCTATTTCGATTTCGGTCTTTCCGACCGGCATCTTCTGTTTGACTTTCAACTGCCGCGTTACTATGCCGGCAGTCAAAAGTGAAACTGGACGGCCATGCCGGCTGGATTCTGACGGGCGCAAGAAGCTTGTCGGCAAGGCAAAGACCCCACCGTAATCCCTATGGACGGTGTTTCCGCCGTCGGGATTACGATGTCAGTTTCCGACAGGCTTTCCATGTCGGGCTTTCAGACATGGAAAGCCTGTCGGAAAGCAACTTAGGGGACCCCTAGCAGGGCCCTCTTTTCCCTGCGGCCTCCGGTTGTGGGCCGAGGGGGCACCTATGGGGCTCCCCAGTTAATCCCTGCACTGAGTGGCAGGCACCTTGAGGTGCCTGCTACGCGGTGCAGGGATGAACAGATTCTCCCATTTCTCTATGAGAGCTTGTGCTACGGCTGGTTTATGGCCGCAGCACAAGCTCCCATAGAGAAAGGGGCGTATGCACAGATAATATTGCGGCTGGTACTGACGACCGAAGGTCGATCGGTCCCGATTCCGCAACATTGTTGTCCGCCCCAACATCGTAATAAGGCCCTTAGACTCCACATTTGTGCCCTGGTTAATAGCAATGCTTATACGTGCTTTCTCCCTAAGTTGACATTCGATACTGTCAGAGAAAGCATGAGTTAGACTGATCTCTGAAAAAAAATTCTTTATTCTTTACATAGACCAACCATGAAATAGAGAGGCCTTTATCGGAGGCTAAGCAATCGTTAATTATGTTTCTCCTGAGAGAAGTCTCTTCAGTTTTCCAAATGGATAGCCATAACAATGATGGACAAGTGCTGATTCGGTCACTCAATTTGCATAAAACCAGCTCCTTGTGGGAAATACAGTGGAAGGAAAATTGGGGAACAGACAGAATGTTCCTAAAGAAACGATTTTCATCTGCCTGGATTACCGTACAATCTGCAATACCCCAAATGTCCGGCCCAAAGGATGCTACTGGGACACATTGAGAGCAGGGCTGGACTGGGAACCCAAAGCAACCCTGGCAATTTTGTCAGACCAGCTCCCTGGGGAGGAAGGGTGGGAGGGGTGTAGCACTGCTGCTTTTGTTACTGGGGTCCGATATTGCAGCACCAAAATCGGCTCCCAGTATCAAACCTGGCCCCCATCGTGGCTAAACCGGCCCCCATCCTTCCAACCTCGGCACGATGCCCGTTATGAACAGTCCGGCTTTGATTGAGAGGCATACATCTTTACTCTTTGCTGACCCACACTATTACTATGGTGACAGGAGTTGCTCTTTGAGAGAAAAAAAGGATAACATGTAAGTAACTCTCTGTACCTCACTATGCTGGCCCATAGTTGCCTTCCCATGACCCTTACCCCCACTACCCTGTGGACTCCTGTGCTTCATCCCACTGGTTCCTGGCTGACCTGTAGGTGGTGGTCGTGGTGTCTCAAAAGCAACTAGGACTGGGGGACACAAGATTGGTGTGGTATTGGTTTGGACACAGGAAGTGGAGGTATTCATGAGCTAAGGTGTTGTAACAGCTTGGATGGGAGGTGTCGGTGTGGGCCGAGTGAGATTCACTGGAGCCGCCTGCCCAGGCAGACCAGATGGACCAGGCCGCTCCTCTTCGTCCGGACTGTCAGGAGTATAGTCAAAGCCCAGGGGCTGGAGTGGAGATTTCCTCAGTGGCAGATGGTGGGCCACATGCTCTGGCTGTTGGACCTATTATGAATGTAAAAATATGGATACATTGTAAAAGTGTGGACTATACATACAATGAGTTGTAAGTAGAAAATGCAGCAACCTAAAAGCGAAAAGGAAATCAATATCAGGATTAGACATTTCCGTGGTATTGTAATTAGTTACACAAACAGTTTCAGTTTCATACAAAACACTGCACATAAACAGGTAACAATGATACACCCCAAATGCTGCACTTGGCTATAGTAACATAATTGTCAACATAACTGTATCCCTGCTTGTGAGTGCAAAGCTGAGACAGAAACAAGATGTTACTGAGTAACTTATTATGGCTTCAGACCAATGATTGTGCCATAAAACTTCTTAAAGTTACTGCGCACAGCATTAAAGTTACTTAGCATAATGATAATATTAGTTTTCTTTATTTTTTAAGTCATAGCAGGGCATCTGCATTCCATTTATTATAAGTGATACATGCGCTGGCCGATGTGGACATTGTACCCCCCACTATGAGTTAGCCTTGTAGTGTCTTGTAAAACTTCCTTTATTATTGCACTCTTGCAGATTGCATTAACACACAATTATTTTGTGTCGGAAGGTAAATATTACCAACAGTGCTCCGGGACCAGTATGGGGGCAATTTTTGCACCAAATCTGGCGAATATCTTTATGGACAACCTAGAACATAAGTTTGTCCTGAACGATGACAATATATACCATTCCAAGATTACCTGTTGGAAAAGGTATATAGACGACATTTTTTTGATTTGGTCTGACACTATTTCTGAGTTTAATGCTTTTGTTCTTTATTTAAATTCTGTCCAACCACATTTGAAGTTTACATCTACCATACATGATTCAAGTATTGCTTTCTTAGATCTAAACATATCACATGATGATGGGAAATTGTACACTTCACTACACAGAAAACCCACGGAGCGGAATACATTACTTGCCTATAACAGTCCCCACTCGCGTGCACTAAGAGACGGTCTACCCCATGGACAGTTTTTGCGACTACGTCGCAACTGCACCAACAAAGAGGACTATATGAAAGAGGCATATATTCTGAGAGAAAAACTGTTATTGAGGGGCTATCCAAAGAAGTTGGTTAAAAATTCTCTGAAAAGAGCTTGGTTTTGCCCAAGGGAAACATTACTCATTCCAAAAGCGAAATCTAAAGTAAACAAACTGATCTGTGTTACCACCTTCGGTATACACACAAATCCAATTCGTAAGTTAATCACAAAGAATTGGCACATTATCAAAAGTATAGATTCCAGCATTGATGCTCCGATGTTTGCCTTTAAAAGAGGCAAGAATATAAAGGACCATCTTATCAGATCATCAATGGAAAATCCATCACAAATAACGAGATCATTGGAATCAGCTTGGGGTTTACCAGATTTAAAAGGCCACTACAAATGTGGCAATTGTGTGGCTTGCGAATTTACGGTTAATACAAAAAAATTTGCACATGGCAAAGTCGATCAGAAACTAAATTTTTTTGCAAACTGCAATACCAAAAATGTAGTTTACTGTATACTGTGTCCCTGTGGGTTACCCTACATTGGACAAACCCAACAGATTGTGAAAGCGCGGATAGGGCAACATCGAAGCAGGGTTAGGAATTTGGTCCTTAACGCCCCTCTAGTCAACCACTTCTTAGAGAAGGGCCATACAGCAAATGACATCCGCTGGCAAGTGATAGACAAAGTGGCTGCCTCTAACAGAGGCGGAGATTTATCACAGATACTACAAAGACTAGAATGCCGCTGGATCGAATGTACCAACTCTATAACACAAGGATTGAATTCAGCTGAGGAATGGCGTGGATTTATTACTACCCTCACTTAAATTTCTGTCAATCCATATATTTTCCAAATTGTCCTTCTTATCCTTTCATACAGTCCTGAATATTGCCCTCGAGGGTCTTACTTCAATAACATCTTGTTTTCCCTATATTTGAGAAATAATTGTTGGGCGAACTTGGGTTGTATACAAAAGATGGGATATTTGCATGTACACATGAATTAATATTGTAGAGATTGTTTTCAGGTGAGATTAACTGAAACATGGTTTGAGTAGAATCAATGATATATATATGTTGACTTTTCATTAATGAGTGATTGTTATAAAGAAATACAATGTTTTTTGTATAGATAACATGTTTTTTGTATAGATAACAAGTGTTGATTGGTCATACATCTTTTAATTGTAGGCAGGAAGAAAGCCTTTTTGTACTAAACGTTACTTACGAACTAAGTGTCAACCACAATTGAAAACTGTTTATAGTGTACAGTAGTGTAATTTTTTCTCACAATCCAATGTAGAATTGATGATGGGCTCTTTAGACAATATGTTGGTGTCCACGTGCATTTGAATAGAAAAACTATGTAGTTGCCTTAATTTTATTTACAATGATTTGCAGATATTTCATTTGCTTACATCTGTATGAATCGTACTATGTTTAACAACAAAAGACTCTCTTTTTCGCTGTTTCATTGTAAACGCGATGTTTTGATCTGCTGCCCTGTATTCAATCTTGTTTAAATACTGTCCTTCCCCCTTCAATCACTGTGGTGCCTGAACTTTATTAACAATGACCCACAGACATTTTTATCTGCTCGTATTTGAACGAGTTGTATTGGTTACTTAGCAACACGAAACTCTCCCTTTCGCCGTTTCATTGTAAACGCGGTGTTCTGATTGGCTGCTCGGCATCGAATCATGTTTAAATATTGCTGTTCCCCCTCCAATCACTGTGACCGTACCAAGCAGACTGAACTTTGTTCTCCTGCTGTAGCGCAATACGGGAGACTCATACACCCGGAAGCTTTCGAGAGAGGTATGGACGTTTTCGTTTTTCCTTATCGGTGATTCTAAATAGATACTGGGTGAACCTTTGACATGAGGTGCTCTCCCTTTTTCTCCTTTCTATATTTTGTTACAGCTTATAGAACTCCTTGAAAACAAGCGACAGCTATTAAGCAGTTCGCATATGTGGTTCCCGTTCGTCATTTCTCTGCCAGCAGATTGACTTTCACGCTAAGTAATCCCTATTATTCAACAAATATAGGATATCCAACGATTGGGCAATTGTTTCCTCGTGAGTCTCTCCTCACAGGGGTAAGTAACAAGTTTGAGCACTGTCAATACCGTGTATCCTCATAATATACCTTTTGGCACTAATAGTTTTTCTATCCTCACATTAACAGTACCCGGCTGGGCCCTTGTGAGTAATTTTGTTTCACATCGAGCATGGTGACACTGCATATATCTATGTTAGATATCATCTTTGACGACCAGGTAGAGAGATCAAACATTAATGCTCCATTACTTTTTTTGAAAAAAAGAGCATTTTATCCTGACAAGATTTTTTTCTTTATTATTATTTTTTCTTAGGTGTCCCTATATTAGATTGTCCTGACAAGACCCTTTATCTGTCATAGGGTCGAAACGCCGTTGACGAGAAAGGCAAATCATTCTCTGACACTTATGAGGATTAAGTGTTGATAATTGTATTTGTTAATTTTTTATGATTGCCTTTGTAATGAATAATTGAAACCTTTTTTATGTTGCACTTTATGTCACTTTCTTTTGTTTAGGTTGATATTTCATTTTTCACTGGGACACTTTTTAGAAATATGTACGAAGATTGTTATTTTGTATAATATGTAATGTGAGTCTGTGTTCACTTCTCATAAATTCCTTCATTGTGAATATAAAGAAAAAAAAAATTCTACTAAAGTTCTTATGTTTATGGCCAGACTTTTCTTTCTGACGCCACATTTAACCCCCTTTTTCTTTTTGATTACTATTATGTGTTGTATATTATATTATTAAGTATTAATCCACACGAGCCACTGTTTCCTTGCAACGAATAACACCCAGGCTCCTTGTGAGTAGGGTTTCCTTGTCTCCTAATTAGATTGTAAATATGTATAGCAGGACCCTGCCGGACTCCGTAGGAGAATGACGTAATCATATGAGTGTGTCTGGGTGTGGTTAATAAAGTTCATGGCGCAATGCGTACAGTTAGGTAACGGTGGCATTCTGACGAATAAAGGTGTGAACTACAGAGCTCCGTGTTTGGCGTGGTCTTTTGCATGCTACCCAGCAGGGGAGGACGCTACAACTGGCAACAAGTTGGAGGATCAGCAACCCGAAGTAACAAGAGTGCTCTCCCTGAGAGTTTGCCACAGTCCGAAAAACTGCTTGTGCGCGGCATGTGCACCTCAATTGAAGTGAAGCAGTCAACGGATCTCGTATGTGGAGTCAAAGAGCCACTCTAGCCAGTGCAAGGCTTTCAAGAAATATGAAGGCCCTATGAAACGTTTAGTCACAATCGGCCTGGAACCTGCTGGAAAGGCCTAAAGGAGAGGTACTGCACCACTAAATAACACAGAACAGCATACACACAATACAAGAGTGCTAAAGGCAGCGACATTCAGGTACAGAGAAGCACAGAAGGCAGCGATAGCCAGGTGCAGAAAAGCACACCAAAAGCAGAATCATACAGGTGCCACGAAACACTAAAGGCAGTGAAAACAAAGTATGATGCAGAAGGTTGAGAGTGGTGATGACCATGTACAGAAGATAAAACAGTTACTCACCACCAAAGATGAAAAAGAGGCCATACGACATCAGATTGGCCGCAACAACACTGATGCAAGCACGTGGCTGGGTCTTTGAGATGATATGAATGGAGCAGGTCCAAACGGTCAACCGCCGGTGCCAAAGAAAGCCCTGTTCTCGACAGCAGGAAGCTCCACAGGTGGTTATAAAGCCGCCATGTTTTTGAAACCTCCGTTTCTATTCGATGCCACCAAAAAACTGAATATTGACACCAGATGGACTGCATCGATCAAACAATTCAATAATTTCATTGACGAGCTAGAAGAAACAAATTATCATCAAATACTTAAGGAAACTTGGAGGTGATGGTGTGAAAGAAGCGATAAAGAAAATACTACTAGCTGATGCAACATCTTACCATCATATTAAGGCAGCACTAGGAATCAAGTTCAATCCAATGCCAAACGTTGACTATGAAAGGGGCAATTTCAACCAAGCAAGACAGCAAGCTGGGGAAACGATGGATGAGTTTGCTGAAAGACTTGAGACCCACATCCAGCATTGCAAATTCAATTAATTCAATGATGAAGAAGTCATCCATCTAAGAGTCATCGATGGTTGCCTTTCCAACTCCTTCAGATGACATATGCTGCGTGAGACACTCAGTCTGGAGAGAGCAGAAGAACGCGAAGATCAACAAGTTTTTGATATGAAAGCTGGAGTAGCCCAGTGTGAATCAGCATTGAAAATGAAAAGTAAGCAGAGACATATGGTCGAGGGCCATAAAGTGATGTCTCTGAGAAAAAAAGAAATTGTGTTTCTGATGCAGATTCTCCTTTCTGCATGAAGGTAAATGTCCCACCATTGGACAAACATGCAAAGACTGCGGGAAAGAAAATATTTTCGTAACAATTTGCAAAGCGAAAGAGAAACAGAGAAGAGAATATGGACATCAGAAAGTTTCAGAAATCCTTTAGCCACACCCACAAGACCAAGTGGCAGCTCCAATTGAGGCAAGTGAAAACTACATGAGATCAATCATTATCATTTCCCTCTCCCAAAGGTTCTTCAATGTCATTGTCAAGTGACAGTGAGCAAAATAGCTGTGCAATTATGGTGTCAACTGGTGAACGATGTGAACACATGGGTTTGGCTTCATGTAGAGAAGAGCCCAAGTCCAAGAGAGATCACTACATGGAACAACCACATTCCTTTGGACTTTGCCTCAAGACCACACCAAATTTGAATGGTTGTCCCCTACATTTTATCATCAATAGTGGTGTATCAATAAAAATTATACTGGCAGGGAAGTACAATGAACTGATGCCGGTGCCCCTTCTCACGCCTTCGAAGACAAAGGTATACATGTGGGTAGCCTCCACACTATTGGAAAGTCAAGGGTCATGTATAGCAACCTTGCAACGCAAAAAGACGAAGGTACAAGCACCAATTCATGTTTTAGAGGTACTTCATCAACTGCATGTTTACTCAGTTTCAGTTCTGCAGCAGGCATGGCTCTGATTTCCATCAACTATAACATAAATGCACATGCAGATATAGTAAGTCAGGTCTCATCATTGTTTCATGGACTAGGGCAGCTTAAGACCATGAAAGTGCAACTTCATATCAATTAGAACATTCGCGCTGTTGCTCAACAACATAGTCAAATTGCTTTTCCCTTGAAGGTAACTGTTGAGAAAGAACTGGAAACGCAGTTAAAGCATGATATCATTGAAAGCTCTCCTAGTACGATACCATGGGTTTCACCCATAGTGGTGGTGCCCACAAAGGACAGTGGCGGTGCTGTGTGCATCTGTGTTGACATGCTCCAAGCTAACAAGGCGATTAAAAGAGGGCGGCATCCCGGTCCGCACATTGCAGATATGATTACACAGCTGAAGGATGAAAAGGTCTTTTCTCATCTTGATCTGAACAAGGGGTATCATCAACTTAAACTAGAGGAAAACTGCAGGTGCATTACCACCTTCGTGACCCTTATTGGCTTGTTCAGATATAAAAGATGATAGTCCTGATTTAGATCTTGGCGGGACTCCTGATGTCCCTCCGTGGTGTTGGTTACAAGTACTCCATGGAGCTGACGGAGTCTCGCCCACCATATTAAGAGGTGGGCTGGCTGTACCGCTGTCCACATCAACAGACTGTCTTCCATCATGTAAGGGGTGCACCTCCGTCGATGGACTCCTCTGCTGGCTAACAGTACTCCATCGCTATCAGGCCGGCGGGTTTGAACCAAGCCGATTTAGATTTCCCCATTGTACTGGTGTTGTCCTAGCGGCGGGTTCCTGATGGAGTGAGTCCCTGGTGGAGTGGGGACTGGTGCGTACTACTTATGGATGTGACACCTCACAAATATGTTGTACTTGCTTCAAAAATATATGTAGGTAATGTGTTATGGCCCTTTTTAGGTCTCGCCTGACCCAGCGCATGCGCTGGTCTGGCTAGACTTATTGAGAGGGCTCCAAAAAGTGCTACCAGGCCAGCCTAGAGCTACAGTGCATGTGCGCGGGCGCGCGCGCTGCGTTTTACCGCAATTACTTTCACTTTCGCGGCCGCAAGGCCGCTTTGATGTTGAGCACGATCGCGATCACTTTCACTTTCGCGGCCGCAAGGCCGCTTGGCATAGCCAATAGGTCTCGATTTTGGGACCTTATAAGTATTTAGTTACGCAACTGTTGCATGGCTAAACACTTATAAGGTCCCAAAGGCGAGACCTATTGGCTATGCCAATGCTTGTTATACATGTAGCATAGCACACAGCCAATATACACACACTATGTACACCCACAGGCACCAAAAGCGCAACACCCACAACAAGCAAATATTGTTTTAAGTGTCAATGCATGTGTGTTCATTTTACCTTGATAAGTTGTAAAATGAACACTTCTGCATTACATATAAGAAAAGAATTGCATGTAAGAGCAATGTAAAAATACATGAGGCCAAAGCATATGTTAACTCACGATTCATTGTGAGACAAGTGAAAAAGAAGCTTACCTTACATCCTGGCAACAACTGAGTTGAGTAGCATCGCAGTCAAGTAGTAGCAGCAAAGGAAGGACCTGGACAATGGGGTTCAATATGGTAACAGAAGTGGAAATAGGAAAAAAGTATGTTTCCACATCATTTCCTTCGATTCTGACAACTCAAGGTCAGAGGTGGCTCACCACAGTTTCCTCCACAGAAAGGCACATCGTGATTGGCCAGATGGTATTCTTGCCAAGACTCCCTACAACTGCTGCTTTTGCCTATGACGCCGTCAACGCAGGAGGAAAATTCTGGCGAAGACGGCAGCACTCGGACAGATTATCGTCCATATACTCACCAACATCTAAATAGAGCGGGCGGACCGCCAAGTAGGAAGGAGGTAAAACCATAGGAAAAGTGATGACGGGGCCAGATCTCCCAAGATCTAAACCAGGCCCTAAGTTTTACCGTGTTGTCAGCTGTAGACTTTTTTCAGGATGTCATTACTCCATAATAAAGCCTGTCACACATGCTTTTAACTATAGTGATGATATACTTGTATTTGGGGCCACTCGAAAAGAACATGAAAAATCCTTTACACAAGTATGCTACTTGCTGGCTAACGCCAGTCTCACTCTGAATGCAGAAAAGTGTGAGTTTCACAAAATAAAACTCAAATTCTTTGGGCATATTTTTTCTGAGAAGTTGATGACACTAGATCTGGCTAAAGTATAAGACTTATAATTTACTATTCCACCACAAGATGTAACCATGCTGTGCTCCTTCCTTGGGATGGCCAATTACTGTTCCAGGTATATTCATGATTTTGTCTCAGTCAGTGCCCCGTTGAGAGACTTCACAAAAAAGAACACTGTAAATAAGTGGTCACCAGAATGCGACAGAAGCTTTATGAAAATCAAACATGCAATTGATAACGCTACTAAAATGGCTATTTTGATCCAAAACCTAATACTGAGATTATAGTAGATGCTAGTCCAATGGTTTGGGTGCTATCCTTGCCCAGCACAGTCGACACGACAGTGCTCAAAGGCACACTGTGGCTTATGTGAGCCGGAGTCTGTCAGAGACCAAACATGCTTATTCCCGACCTGAGAAAGAAAGTCTAGCTGTGGTGTGGGCTTGTGAATACTTCCATGTGTTTCTATATGAAAAACACTTCACACTTGTCACTGACCACCAAGCTTTGCTTACTATTTTGAGGGATCTGAAAACCAAAATACCCCCTTGCATCGAGAGGTGGGGGTTGCAATTGCAATGTTTTGAGTACACTATTGTGCATGGGCCATGGAAAGATAAAAATCCTGTGGACTACTTACCCAAGTGCCAGTACAGTGTCACAGTACATCTAAAGTGGCTGAGGCCTATGTTAAGTTTATAGTCAAGCTAAACATACATGCAGCTCTTTCAGTGGAGTAAATTCTTGCTACACAATACAGATCGAGATCTTTATGCTCAAAGACATTATTGCCCAGCAACCCTGGATGAAACACACTCAACCTCTTACTTCAAAAATGTGATTGAGGAACTCTCTGTCATACAATAAGGCATTATATCACGAGGTTCTAGAATTTTCATTCCAGAGAATTTGCGACAACAAGTCATTGAACTAGGCCATGAGGGTCATCCTGTCATTGTCACCACCAAGATAGCTCTTCGAGACCGAGTGTGGCTTCCTCGCTTTGACGAAAGAGTTGAAAGAGAATTAAAGGCTTGTCTTTTATGCAACTGGTCGTCTCCCAAACAACACAGCATCCATTAGTGTTGTCTGATCTCCTGAAGCAGGTGTGAGAGAGGATTGCAGTTGATTTTTTTGACCCCCCCAACAATGAACATCATCTAATCGTGGTTGTTGGTGAATAATCATGATTTTCCCTTTTGGAAGACATATCGTCAAATACACATGACAAAGTCATTGGGACATTAGAGTGACATTTTTGCAACATGGGCAGTCCCTTCCATTCTTAAGTCCGACAACAGCCCACAGTTTAACAGCCGAGAGTTTAAAGAGTAAATGTCAAACATCAAAAAAGTACCCCTCTCTGGTCACAAGCCAACAGTGTTGTCGAAAGCTTCATGAGCACCCTAAAAAGAGTGGTTCAGCGCGCTGGACTAGACGGAAGTAATCACAAATTGGCTCTATATGCAGCAATTCATGCCTACAGATCAACTTCCCATTCCACTACAGGGGACAGCCCTGCCACCTTGATGTTTTGGAGAGCCATGGGAACCAAATTGCCACAATGGACCCCTCATAGGTCGAATACTCAGGACATGGTTTTCAAGGAAGGAGAATGGGTCCTGGTCAAGCAAAAACTGAAATTCAAGTCTGATGCTCAGTTTGATGCTGAACCCCTGAGGGATGTGACGGGCAAAGATCATATTGTGACCGATCAATGTCCTGGAAAGTCCATCACAAGAAATTCATCACATTTCAAGCACCTACCTCAATGTTCGTCTGCTCTAGATGTCAGAAGTGAGACCTGCCCCCTTGAAAGTCCTGAGACCACGCCTACCTCTGCATCCCCGATGCCTGAGGCAGGCCCCGCTCCTCCACGTCATCAACCTCAGACGACTATGCCTGGAACACTGGCTTAAGGGCCTCTAATACTCATTGAGGAACTATGATGTATTTGTGTAATATTTGTATTTTCTGTTTACCAGAGGGCTCTCTGCCTTTCTCGCCCCCTCTCTCCTCACTGCCATCACACGTCGGGAGTCTGTTTAATGTGTTTTAGGTAAATGTTTTCTTCACTCATGTGAATGCATTGTTGTTTGATTTTCATTATCAACCTTTGGACTTTTATTGAGGGCAGGGATCAATTTGTGATTCTTATGGAAGGCGTTTTGCTTGTTTAGAGCTTATTATTTAGAGGGATTGTGCTTGCTTAGTGTCTCATAAGCAGCATCAGCTGTAAACAGGAAATGCAGAGAAACTGGTGGTATCTGGGCATGTATATATGGCAATTGCTGTTCAGTGGTCCAATGCTTTGGGGTACTTGCAGGAGGTACATTTTTTGTGAAGACACAATAATAGGGCTTTAATGGAACGGGGGAAATGAAAGCAGAGGCCAGGTAAACATAGGTTTTGGGTAATTCATGTAGGAAGTGGCTAGTCATTCAGCTGTCAGCTGAACAAATACACTTTTTCACAGTATTCACCCAGCAAAGTAGGTATAATGCACAGATGCTTAATGGGCCCATGTCATGAATGGCACACTGGCATTTTATTCACTTGCCCAGTTTATCCAGTTATTTGTTAACACGCTAAGCACTGTTTTAAGTGGGTTGGGTTCTGTCTCTTCTGGGTTCTCAATTCTATCCTTGACACGTTTGCATCAGTAAAGGAAATCTGGGTAGGCAAAATGTTTTGTTTAAAACTCTGAGAGACAGGGGGCTGTATCTGACTAATGCAGGGGCCTTCAACCTTTTCTGCAGTAGGAACTACTTATTTTCAGTGAATATCACCCAGAGCTACTAATCTTGTTAGTGTTATAATAATTGGCACAACAGAGAAGATTACATTAGTGGTCACCATGTACAAGATTACCAGCAGTGATCACCTGAGTGCCACAGGTGTGGTTGCCAGCGATAATATTAAAAACGTTGTCAATGTGTAAAGCCTCTAAAAGGGAAATCAATCAATCAATCAACATTTGTATAGTGCTACATTCATCCATGAGGCTATCCAGGTGCTATATTACAGGGCTCAGTCAAAAAGTCAGGACTTTTATTTTCCTGCAGTCTATTGCAGGAATTGGGGGCGAGGTAGAAGAAGGAACTGCTTCCACTGTGGCTTCGATGGATGTGCAGTGTCTGTGCAAGGGCGGCGGATTGAAGGTCTCTGGATGGTTGGTGGAAGTTCAGGCAGTGGTTGATGAAGGCTGGTTCTAGCTTGTGGAGGGCTTTGTAGGCGTGTATCAGTATCTTGAATTGGTATCTTCCCTGGACTGGACAGGGAGCCAGTGGAGGTTGCTAAGGTGTAGGGTGATGTACATCCGTTGGGCAGGTTGAGGATGAGTCTGGCCGCTAAATTCTGTATCGCCTGTAGTATCCTCATGAGTTCAGTGGTGGTTCCTATCTTACAGTGTGTTACTGTAGTCCAGCCGACTGGTGACTAGGGCTTGAGTGACGGTTTTCCTTGTATCGATGAGGAGCCATTTGAAGATTCTTCGCAGCATGCAGAGAGTATGGAAGCAGGCGGAGGAGAGTGCGTTTATCTGTCACTTCATGGTGAGCTTGCTGTCCAGGATGAATGGAGATTGCAGGCGTGGTCTGTCGGTGTGGGAGTGGGTTTAAGCACTGTGGGCCACCAGGTATCATTCCAAGGAGAAGTGTTGTTGCCAAAGATTAGCACTTCGGTCTTGTCAGTGTTGAGCTTCAGACAGTTGGTCTTCATCCAGTCAGCAACGTTTTTCATACAGTTGTGGCAGTTGGCCTTTGTGGTAGTGGGGTATGCAAAAAGTGAGAGGATGCGTTTGGTGTCGTCAGCGTAGGACATGATGTTGAGGTCGGGGATTCTGACGATGTCGGCTAGAGGTGTCATGTAGGTGTGGAAGAGGGATGAACTTTGAGGGATGCCGTAGATGGTGCTCTTGGGTTCTGAGGCGAAGGGAGGCAGAAGGATTCTCTGAGTGCTTCCAGTGAGAAACTATACGATCCATCTGCAGGCTTCTCCTTGAATTCTGATGTGGTGCAGTCACTTGATGAGAGTGTGGTGGGAAATGGTGTTGAACGCTGGGGAGAGGTAGAGGAGGATCAAGGCCGCTGAATCTCCTCTGTCGAGGAGGGTGCGAATGTCGTCAGTGGCAGCGATCAGGGTGGTCTCGTGCTGTGGTTGACACAGAAACCATATTGGAGGCATAGAGCAGGTTGTTTCTATCCAGGTGTTCTGTGAGCTACTGGTTCAGACGCACCGACAGAAAAGCCATCTGGTTCACCGCCGACCTCCAGTAATCCAAGCAGGCCTGCCGTAGGCTCGAGAAAAAAGTGGCACCACGAACAGACACCAGACGGCAACACAGCCTACAAGAGCGCCATCCACAGACAACACCAACTCATCTGTACCGCCAAAAGGACCTCCTTCAAAGAGCGCATTGACAACAACGCACACAACAGCAAAGAGCTCTTCAACATCGTGAAGGAACTCTCCAACCCCAGCTCCAACTCCAATGACATCCCGCCATCACAAGAACTCTGCGACTCCCTAGCCACCTTCTTCCACCGCAAGATCGCAGACATCCAGGACAACTTCAGCAACCAGGCCCCCCCCAGACAGACACAGACTCCTCAGACTCACCACCCCCCAGCCACATCGACATCGACCCTCTGCTCTCCTGGACACACGTCAACGACGTTCCCGGCAAAAGTCATCAAGAAGATCGTCAACAGGCAACTGACCTCCTTCCTCGAAAAGAACAACATCCTGGACCCATCACATTCTGGCTTCCGCAGCAACCACAGCACCGAAACAGCCCTCATCGCCGCAACCGACGACATCAGAGCCATGATGGACAACGGAGAAACCGCGGCCCTCATCCTCCTGGACCTCTCAGCCGCCTTCGACACCGTCTGTCACCACACCTTCCGCACACGCCTCCATAAAGCAGGGATCCGCGACAAAGCCCTGGACTGGACCACCTCCTTCCTCACCGGCAGAGCCCAGAGTGTCCGCCTCCCCCATTCTGCTCTAAAGATACCAAGATCATCTGCGGCGTACCCCAAGGATCGCCCCTCAGCCCGACACTCTTCAACATCTACATGGCACAGCTCGCCAACATCGCCAGATCGCACGACCTCAACATCATCTCATACGTCGATGACACCCAGCTGATCCTTTCCCTCACCAAGGCCCCCACCACCACCAAATCCAACCTCCACGCAGGAATGAAGGCCATCGCCGAATGGATAATGATCAGCCGCCTGAAACTGAACTCGGACAAGACGCAGGTCTTCATCATCCGATCCACCCCCGCGGCCTGGGACGACTCCTGGTGGCCGGCAGCACTGGGAGCTGCACCGATGCCCACTAACCACGCACGCAACCTGGGAGTCATCCTGGACTCCGCATTGTCAATGACCCAGCAAGTGAACGCCATCTCCGCCTCCTGCTTCAACACCCTCCACACGCTCCGCAAGATCTACAGATGGATCCCCACCGGTACTAGAAGGACAGTCACCCAGGCCCTTGTCACCAGCAGACTGGACTACGGTAACGCTCTCTACGCAGGAACATCAGCCAAACTCCAGAAACGACTGCAACGCATACAGAGCGCCTCCGCACGCCTCATCCTCGACATCCCCCGCCACAGCCACATCACAGCCCACCTGAAAGACCTACACCGGCTCACCGTCAACAAGAGGATAACCTTCAAGCTCCTCACCCACGCTCCCAAAGCTCTCCACAACACCGGACCAGCGTACCTCAACGAACGACTCACCTTGTACACCCCGAACCGCTAGCTTAGTTCCGCTGACCTCGCCCTTGCCACCATCCCCCGCATCCGTCGAGCGACCGCCAGCGGCAGATCGTTCTCCCACCTCGCCACTAAAACCTGGAACACCCTCCCCATCCGCCTACAGCAGACCCAGGACCTGCTGGCCTTCAGGAGACTCCTCAAGACCTAGCTGTTCGAGCAGTAGCAGCACCCCCGCCTCCCCCAGAGCCTTGAGACTCTCACGGGTGAGTTGTGCGCTCTACAAATGTATTGATTGATTGTTTGATTGGTTGATGGCCTTCTCGAAGACTTTGGCGGGGAAAGGGAGTAGCAAGGTGGGGCGTTAGTTCTGGAGTTTGCTGGGGTCAGTGGAGGGGTTCTTGAGGAGACGTCTGACATCAGTGTGTTTCCATGAGTTGGGAACGATTGCTAAGGTGATGGATGCATTCAGAATGGTAGTGAGTTTGCAACTGATGCTCTTGCCTCTGAGGTTGAAGAGGTGGCGGGGGCAGGGGTCCATAGATGCTCCCTAGTGGATGTAGTACATGATGGCTATGGTGTTCTGTGTGGTGAGCTGTTCCTATTCAGTGACTGGCTGGTTGTGGGAGGCTTCCGTTGGAGTGAGGAGAAGGTGGAGGTCGGTGGGTTGGGGCTCGAAATTCTTTGGATGGTGAAAGTCTTGTTGTGGAAATGGCCCACTGGAGCATCGCAGAGTATCTGTGATAGAAGATCATGTTTTCAGCGGCCATGGGGCAGGAGAACTCTCTGACCATGCTGAAGAGTTCTTTTGCTGTGGTTGGCGCTTGCTTTGATGGGGTGTGCTAGGGCATTTTTTTCCGCGTCTTTGAGTCGTTGGTGGTATTTGTTGAGGGCTGACTTGAGGATGACTCGGTCTGTGGTGTCTCTGCTAGTGCGTCATCTTCTCTCCAGCTGTTTCCAGTAAATGCATAACAATCATAGCTGCAATGCCCCTGGCACCAGAGAAATAATAATAGTAATACATCTCCCCTTGGCTGCATGATTTATCATTCAAATATCTGCATTAAATTCATTTTGAAAATTCAACTAGTTTTCACCAAGCATCAGGTTATGAATTCTGAAAATCTACATATTTTCATCTCGAATACATATTTTTCAGTTTTCGTAGGCATAGATAATTTCAAATCAGTAAAAGCTTCTAGTTTAGTAAGCTGGACAGCACACAAGAGAGCTACTCACAGGTAGCTGGAGAGCTACCAGTAGCTCACGAGCTACTCATTGGAGAAACCTGACTAAAGTCATTGTGATGGAGACTTATGGAAGGAAAGAGGAGGATTGGTAGGAGGAGATGATGGCCAATACGAAGATAAAGACCAAGAGTTGACCACTTGGAGGGCAAGGATCACCAGAGCCATACAGATCAGGACAAGAACGACCAGGGAGATCTAATCCACAAGCACAAGAGTGACCAAGGTCAGAGGGGACAAGGAACAAATAGATGAGAAGGAACATGACCATGAGAAACATCATTACGGTACTGAAGCCAGAGTGAGAAGGGTCAGGAAGATGTGGAACAGGAGGATCAGAACCCACAGGATAAGGGCCAGAAGGAACAATGTGAGAAGTTGGCCTGCTATATGCTGTTCACTAGTTAAAGTGGACACCTTGCACCAGTACAATTCGACTCTTATGGTAGTAGGTTTAAGACAACCTTTTAAATAAAGCTAACCTAGTGGTAGCTGTGGAGAGAAGCCTTCAGGCTAAGTCTTAGAGGAATGTAAAGCAGCTTGTTTTACCACATAATCTCTTGAATCACCAAATGAAAGGACACCGCACAGATATATATATCAAATATATATGTATTTATTACTAACAACTCTCTACTAATCTCTTTATGAGATTAGAAGTCAGGAACATATGCACAAATCAATGTTTCACAATAAATTAAGCACAAATATGGCTGGGGCCCTAGGGGCGTACCAGACCATATACTAAAAAAGAGACTTAAGAACAATGACTTGCACAGGGACAAGGCCTAGGGCCTTTAGAAGTGTTGGGGCCTCACAAAACCACCCAAGGCAGGTAAGTAAAGGACCCACCGGGGACGCATGCAGTGTGTGAACACAGGCACGAATCGCCATAGACTTCAATGGGGCAAGTCGCGGTTAGAAATTAAGAGTTTCAGGGCACTTCGGGAGAGTCTACAAGCAAGTCACTTACAGGGTAAGTAGTTCTAGGGCCAACACCCACAGGAGCACCGTAGTGCTGGAGTTACATCACCCAGGGAAGCCGGGTGCATAGGTGTCTTTTGGTATCGGGTCGCGGCGTCATTTTCAATGGGAGCCAATGAAGACTTGCTGCTTGTGAAGACAGAAGAAGTGTCCGGTGGAATCCAAGCCTAGATTCAGAAGAAGGATGACCTGAAAGCAGAGGGGACAATGTTCAAAGTCACTTGGCAGTGACCCAGGACAAGGGAGATGGATGCCCACAGTCATCGGGTGTTTTCAGGTAGTTCACAGGTGACAGGGAGCCCTTTGGAATTGTAGGAAAGTCTTCAGGGGACCCACAAGCCAGTCGGCAAGGGATCGCGAAGATGCCTCAGGAGGATCCACTCAACAGGGGCCCACGGTCACTCGGGACGAGGTAGGCCTCTGATCTCTGGAGGGATCCCTGCTAGGGGCTTGGACCACATGTTGCCCACAGCACAGGTTCGTAGAATGTCGTGAAGGGGTTGCACTCGAAAATAGTGTTGCGGTTCCTCGTCACTCGTGGGGTTCACTTGCCTCAGCGTCACTGGGGACTCACAATGACCTTGGAGAAGTCAGGAAATCCTCTTCCTGGGCTACAGGGACTTCGGGCTCCCGCGGGAGCGGTGGAGTTTGCGACCGTAGTTTGTAGTTTTTGGTGCATGCCAAGCAGGGGAGTCACTCCTTGACTCCAAGGGAGATTCTTCAGTCTTCCAGAGGTAGTGGAACTTCGAAGGTCCGGGATTCTTCTTCAGAGCGTCGTCCAGGGGTATCTAGTTTGCAATGGCAAGGGTTCCCTAACTTATGCTGGAAGGAAGGAAGGGACTAGTTCTATGACCCCACCTATGGGAGGGTCAGGGGAGTGGGTGGCTAAACCCACTTCCCTTTGTTCAGTTTCGCACCAGAGCAGGGGCAGGTAGCCCCTGAGCCGGTTTGAACTGGTGTATGCACAGAGGAGCCTACTGCTCCCCCAGTGCAGGACTTCAAAGCACTCTAAGAGTGCACCCGCCCAGCCCCAATACACTAAACCCTGTCTGGGAGGTGGTCACACCTCCCTGTGACAGGATACCTATTGTTGGGCTTCATCCACTGCGAGTTTCGGTCAGCAGCAGGAGGGCAGCCCAGTGTCTGTGACTGGTGGCATCCATTTTGTGATGCCAGGGCTCTTCAGGATTCTACTGCGTTTCCACAGTAGGTACATGTCTATCCCTCTAGAAGGGTGGGATCATACTCCCACACCAGTAACTGGTGTGGGGGTATGATTCCAAAGCATTTGACACCAAACACGACATGTTTTGATGCAGCCATTCCAAAGTTAGCATTTACCACGAGGTTATAATGCACTTAAGAGTATATGGTTTGACCGCATTCACAAACAGCCCTAGAGAATGGACTCTGGGAGCTGCAGAGGGGCCCTGCTCAGGCAGAGGCATCCCCTCACATGGAAACCAAGCACCCTGCCCTCAGGATTGATAGGGCCTGCCTTAGAGGTGACTGATAGGTTTAAATGTGTGTGCAGGAGAGATATAGGGAACCTATATCTCAGTGAGGAGTGCTAGCACGACCTCACCCAGGCTGCAGTAGCAGGCCTGTGGTGTCAGATTTAATCTGCTTCCCAGGGGTGGCATAATACATGCTTCAGCCCCTGGTAGGCCTGTGAAGTACCTATGGCCTTGGTACCTAAGGTACCATATACTAGGGATTCATAAGGCACCACAGTATCCAATCACTAGTGCACCTAATATGCACTCCATGTCATTTAGAGAGAACAGAGAGGCTGGGGCCCTGATTAGCAGGATCCCAGCCAGACTATAGCCAGAAACCAGTGTAAACATCAGAAAAAAGGTGGGGGCAACATAAGAGGCAGATCCTACTCTCCTATAAACAAACTGGGCAATCATAGGAGGACCAGGAGGGCTGGACCAGCAAGAGGACAAGGGCTGTGAGGTCCAAGAGCACTGACCAGGGTCTAGAGGGATGAGGAGGACCAGGGCCAGAATTGAGATCCAGGTGGACAGACCAAAGAAAACCATTTCCAAATGAACAATGGAAAACAGGGCCAGAGACAGGAAGACAAGGACTACAGAGATTTTATCAAGGAGGACTAGGGGACCAGCAGCAGAAGGACCAGAGCAGGAAAGACCACAACTGGGAATGAACACTGTGCGAAGAGCCAGGGGGCTTTAAATAAGCAGGACCAGAAAGAATAGAGAGAATGAGGAAATCCAGGCCCAGCAGGACCAGGATAAGAAGGCCCATGAGGGTCAGAATAAGGATGGCCAAAAACCAGGATGACCATAGACCAGGAGGACATTGGAACTAGGAGGACCAGGGCCAAATAAAAGGACAAGAAAACCAGACCCGGGAGACCATTATTAGGAGGAACTTGACAGAGGGGGCCAGGATCAGAGGGCCAAGAACAAGATGGAACAGGCAAACCAGGGTACCAGGAGGACTAGTATGACTATGATGAGGAGGAGTACCAAGGGTACTAAGAGGGCTAGAGTGACAATGGTCTTCTGGAACAGAACCAGAAAACCTAATCTAGGGGGACTAAACAAAGGAGTACCACAACTAAGAAGAACAGGGCTACATTAACCAGTAGCAGAGGACTGGCCACTGGCAAACCACGGAGACTAGATATACTAGGGGATCAGGACCTGGAGGATTAGGAAACCAGAATTAAGGTGAAGAAGATGAACAGGGCCAGTACCTGGAGCTTGTGAAACAGAAGGAACAGGTGAATAGGGAGGCAGAGGGACGGCAACAAGGCCGGTACGTCTAAATGTAGAACTGTTGGTCTACAGTTTGGTTGTTTGGTTGGTTGTCTGGTTCTTGCTCTACCGGGCTCTTCTTGTCCTGAATGAAAAGGATTATAGACTGAAAAGAACGACAGAAAGGGTTTGAGAAGTTACGAGGGCTGAAGTCAGCAAAAATGGTCCATAGCTAACAAAAGAGTATCAAAGGACTGTGGCAGTTAGCAAAGGGGACCTCAGGATCAGAAGAAGGCACTGATGAGCAGAGGATGGGGTCAGGAAAGCTCATATAGATGGGTTCAGCTGGCCTGTGGAAGGACTCTAAGTAGAAAAGGGCTCTGATTGACAGCTATGTTAGCACTGAGATCTGGGCCAGCTGTGGTAGCTTCAGCACCAGACAAGTGGTCTACGAAGCTCTTTTTAATTTCAATAGGATTTTCATTGAGATTTTTGTCATATAAAAAACAAAACAGAAACACACAAAACTAAACAATTAGTCATACAGAAACATAGAACATGCACAAAGTCTGTGAATTCTACAATCTACGGTATCTTCCGCTTCCCTCTGTATCTTTAAAGTTTGCCCTTCCCCTCTATTCTAGTAGGGGGTCATTGGTGTGAAGGAGAGAGAAAGGGACCTGAGCTGCGGTGAGTGTATAGGAGCATAGAGAGAGAGAGAACTTACTCGCTTTTGTTCGAAATGGTAGGGGGCAGGTGTCGGTTTTGCCTTTTTCATGGCGGTTCATACGGACCTAGGTACTTGTCCATAGATGTCCACATCCCTCTGTTGGGCTGTCTCCACGGTGAATCTCGTAGGGACATCGTGTCTGCACCTCTAAGGTAAGTTACCCAGTTGAGCGACCCTTTGAAAGATGCCTTGGATGTGTCCATCCACTTATTTAGGATCATTTTAACCCCAGCAGTTAATAAAAGGTCGAGTAGGTCGCTATCTCTTTGTGATAGTGGTTCTGTCGTGATAGGGGTAGTTACCAGGGTTCAAAAACCAGGATGACCATAGACCAGGAGGACATTGGAACTAGGAGGACCAGGGCCAAAAAAAAGGACAAGAAAACCAGACCCGGGAGACCATTATTAGGAGGAACTTGACAGAGGGGGCCAGGATCAGAGGGCCAAGAACAAGATGGAACAGGCAAACCAGGGTACCAGGAGGACTAGTATGACTATGATGAGGAGGAGTACCAAGGGTACTAAGAGGGCTAGAGTGACAATGGTCTTCTGGAACAGAACCAGAAAACCTAATCTAGGGGGACTAAACAAAGGAGTACCACAACTAAGAAGACCAGGGCTACATTAACCAGTAGCAGAGGACTGGCCACTGGCAAACCACGGAGACTAGATATACTAGGGGATCAGGACCTGGAGGATTAGGAAACCAGAATTAAGGTGAAGAAGATGAACAGGGCCAGTACCTGGAGCTTGTGAAACAGAAGGAACAGGTGAATAGGGAGGCAGAGGGACGGCAACAAGGCCGACACGTCTAAATGTAGAACTGTTGGTCTACACGTTGGTTGTTTGGTTGGTTGTCTGGTTCTTGCTCTACCGGGCTCTTCTTGTCCTGAATGAAAAGGATTATAGACTGAAAAGAACGACAGAAAGGGTTTGAGAAGTTACGAGGGCTGAAGTCAGCAAAAATGGTCCATAGCTAACAAAAGAGGGTCAAAGGACTGTGGCGGTTAGCAAAGGGGAGCTCAGGATCAGAAGAAGGCACTGATGAGCAGAGGATGGGGTCAGGAAAGCTCATATAGATGGGTTCAGCTGGCCTGTGGAAGGACTCTAAGTAGAAAAGGGCTCTGATTGACAGCTATGTTAGCACTGAGATCTGGGCCAGCTGTGGTAGTTTCAGCACCAGACAAGTGGTCTACGAAGCTCTTTTTAATTTCAATAAGATTTTTAATGAGATTTTTGTCATATAAAAAACAAAACAGAAACACACAAAACTAAACAATTAGTCATACAGAAACATAGAACATGCACAAAGTCTGTGAATTCTACAATCTACGGTATCTTCCGCTTCCCTCTGTATCTTTAAAGTTTGCCCTTCCCCTCTATTCTAGTAGGGGGTCATTGGTGTGAAGGAGAGAGAAAGGGACCTGAGCTGTGGTGAGTGTATAGGAGCATAGAGAGAGAGAGAGAGAAATTACTCGCTTTTGTTCGAAATGGTAGGGGGCAGGTGTCGGTTTTGCCTTTTTCATGGCAGTTCATACGGACCTAGGTACTTGTCCATAGATGTCCACATCCCTCTGTTGGGCTGTCTCCACGGTGAATCTCGTAGGGACATCATGTCTGCATCTCTAAGGTATGTTACCCAGTTGAGCCACCCTTTGAAAGATGCCTTGGATGTGTCCATCCACTTATTTAGGATCATTTTAACCCCGGCAGTTAATAAAAGGTCGAGTAGGTCGCTATCTCTTTGTGATAGTGGTTCTGTCGTGATAGGGGTAGTTACCAGGGTTGCAAACTCTGGTTTAAGGAAACACCCTAACATGTCTGTTAGAAAGGCAAAACATTTTCCCAAGTATGTTTTAACTTTAGGGCAGTAAAAGATGAGGTGGGCCAGATCCCCTCTTCCGCTATTACAGTTCCAGCATAGTTCATTTGTGTTTATGCCTAATTTCACCAGTCGGGCTGGAGTCCAGTGTAGTTTGTGTAAGATCCAGAATTTTGTCTGAGCTAGTACCGGGGTTACTTTACTGTGTGTGGGGGAGGACCATAGTATTTGACATTCCTTTTCGCTTAGAGTGTTACCTCGCTGTGACAACCAGTAAGTTTGTGCTTTCACGTTGAGTCTCGAAGCGGTTGGGTGCAAGAGTCTATAGATGTGTGACACTTGGTGGCCCGTTTTGTTGAGGCAGGACATGTACTGGAAGATTGAGGGCGTGGCATTAGACAGTCTCGCTCTGGTCAGTGCCGTTTTGATTTTTAGGAAGTTGTATAATTCAATATCTGGTAGGGTGTGCTTGTTTTTAAGTGAGCTGAAAGTGATGGGTCTCCCTTCATCTTCGAGCTGGATGGGAAGGGATATCCCTGCTTCCACCCATGTCTTCATATAGAGCGTTTTGCCTTTATATTTTTTTTTATTATTTGCCCATATTGATTCCCATCTTGAGTTTGTTATTCTATGTTCTAACTTCTGATCAACCTTCAGTAGGGCGTTTCTGGTGTTTGCAGGTATAGTGTTCATTAGAGTATTGTGTCTGTTGGTTGTTAGAAGTGCTAGCGGCTCTAGGTTATTTAGCATGGCTCTTTCTACTTTCAGCCAGGCCGACGTGTATTCCTGGTCTGGTAGGATCCAGTAGCCACCCTGTTTTGCAAGAAAGGCCGTTTGGAAAGTCTTGAAGTCTGCCCCCCAGAGTTTTCGCCAATCTTAGTTTTTTAAGACTCATTTGTTTTTTTGTCACGCCGGATAAAGGTATTTAACATCATGTCTATTTTGCGGTGGAAATCGATAGTGAGGGTTAGAGGGAGCATATTAGTAAGGTAGTTGTTCATAGGTGTGACCATCATTTTGATTGCTTCAATCCTCCCCCACCATGGTGACCATCCCTCAAGCAGCCTCTTTATCTTGTTCAAAAGCATTATCTCATTTTATTCTAGCCTGTTTTTAAGATCTTTGTCAAAATAGACGCCGACGTATTTGATGAACCCGGTTTGACAAGTGAGGCCCGAGTCTCCCAATATGTCTCTAGTGGTATGTAAGTTGAGAGGTTTACATTCCGACTTATCTCTGTTGAGTTTATAGCCGGAGTGGGCCGAATATCTATTTATGGAGTCCATAAGGGCCATGATGGAGGTACTAGGGCTTTCAGTGACAACAAGAATGTCATCCGCATATGCTGCTAATTTCGTTGTAGTCCCATTGATGGCAAAGCCCTTCATCGAATTGTTGGACTCAATGTCCTTGATTAGTGGTTCTAGTGCAAGTAGGAATAGTGAGAGGGATAGTGGGCATCCTTGTCTTGTACCTCTATGGACTCTAAAAGGTTCGGAGATGGCCCCGTTTACCACAATGCGGGCCGTAGGTTTGTCATATAGTGCCATGACTTTCCTTATGAAAGCACTACCTAGGTTGAAACTCAGCATGCACTGTTCTAGAAAATGCCATGATACTCTGTCGAAAGCCTTCTCTGCGTCGAGTGCGATAGCCACTGCTGGATTGGCTTGCTTGGTTGCTCTGTCTGTAATGTGGCATAAGAGTCTGGTGTTGTCATGTGACATGCGTGATTTGAGGAAGCCCACTTGTGTGTTCCTTATAAGGTATGAGAGTATCCTATTAAGCCTCACTGCCAGGATTTTTGAATATATCTTGCAGTCCACGTTAATCAGGGATATAGGCCTGTAATTTTGTGGGAACTGAGTGTTTTTGCCCTCCTTGGGTATAACTATAATGTTCGCTTCGGACATTGTTTATGAGATCGTCCCTGTCCCTTCGCAATGGTTGAAAACGTTTTTCAACATTGGCTGTAGTAGCGTGATAAATGTTTTATAAAAGGTGGCTGTATAACCATCTGGACCGGGAGCCCTATTAGCTTTAAGAGACTTAACTGCCATTTCGATTTCGGTTGTGCTAATCTCTTTCTCCAAACTGAGTGCGTCCTCCTGAGTTATTTTTGGGAGGTTTAAGCTGTTAAGGTATTCGAAGCTGCCCTTTTCATCTAATGTTTGGTAGAAGCCATTAAATGTGCGTAGGATTTCTTTATGTTGTGTGTGTGTGATGTTATGGGAGTCTGTGATCGTGGAGATGGTGTGTTGTCTTTGTTTGTGTTTTAGGTAGGATGCCAGGATTTTTCCCGCTTTGTTGGCTTCGCACAGGTTTATTGCCTTGTATTTGTTTGTCCACAGACCTGGTCTCTCGCTTAGAATTCTATTGAATTCGTACTTCTTCCTTGCAAGTTCTGTGAGGACTCCTACGTTCTTTGTGTCTGAGATGTGCGCTGATTCTAGTTTTTGAATAGCTATCTCTAGTTGATCTAATTGGGCCTTGGCATTCTTGTTCATCCTGCCTTTGATGTCCATGATCGTTCCCCTAATTGTGGCTTTCAGGGCGTCCCAAGTGATTTTGGGGTCTGAGTCTGCTGTGTTGTTAAAGTTAATGTATTCCTTTATGGCCCGCTCTATTTTGGTTCTATTACTTTGTTCTTTTAGAACATCGCTGTTGAATCTCCATCTACGAGGGTGATCTTCGTTATAGCGGCCATTTAGTAGTAGGCTGATACAGGAATGGTCTGAGATTGTTCTCATGGCTATGTCTGTATTCTCTATTAGGTGGGTGTGTGAGCCAGAGATCAGTATGTAGTCAATTCTGCTATATGAGTTGTGTGGGTTTGAGTAGAAGGTGTAACCTCTCGTGTCCGGGTGTTGAAGTCTCCAGGTGTCTTTCAAGTTGTACTTGGTACATATATTTTTGAGTACCTTATGTCCCCCCGGAGGTAGTGGGTGGCAATGTGATTGTCTGTCTAATGTGTAGTCTAGTGCCATATTGAAGTCGCCTGCCAGCACTGTCAGCTCATTTTGTGGGAGCGCTCCATCCTCTCTGACATGCTATCCCAGAAGGTGGTATCATCCGTGTTAGGACCATATATGTTGAGTACATGAAATTTTTCGTCTCCCCTTTTCAGATGTGTCAATAGGATTCTCCCCTCTTGGTCGCATTTATGATCTTCTTTGCTTATCTTGGAGTTCCTCTTTATCAAGGTGATCACTCCTCGTTTTTTCCTATGGCCTGAGAGCACACCATTTGTCCAACCCATCTTGCCCTAATCCGTTCTGCATCATCCTGTGATAGCCTAGTTTCTTGGAAGAGAAAAACGTCCGCTTTAGTTTTAGCTAAGTAATCAAGTATTTTTTTCCTTTTGACTGGGTGGTTAAGGCCTTTGGCATTTAAGGAAACTATCTTCAGGTTGGATGAGAGTGATAGTGCATTATTTTGTTTCGAAGTCATTATGTGAAGCTAGACTCTGGTTGTAAAGATCGGGCCCTGTTCCCTTTCCTTATGACAGTGCTCATGTTGGTTACTGATGTTTCGTGAATGTTGTCCCTGTCTCAGATCTCTCCGTGTGAGTATATCTGCTTTTACCCGTGCTCTGATCATATCCAGAGTGTGCGTAGTTGTGTAGGTGGGAAGGTTGGGAGACAAGAGGGTACAGAGTGTAGATGCTACATTCGAGTGCCTGACAAACAGTGCTAGTACTAACATGACATACAAGAAACAAAAAACTAAACCCCCCACCCGCACAAACCCTCCCCCCCCCCCCCCGCGTCCTGCATCTGGAATTTTGGACGTGTGACAGCAAAGCTCCAGCTCCATTTCTCCTGGGATGGTACTTCTTTAGTGCTTATCCCTTCGCGCCCCCAGTTACTTGCATGTTATTTGTT
Organism: Triturus cristatus; assembly: GCF_964204655.1. Lineage (NCBI taxonomy): Eukaryota > Metazoa > Chordata > Amphibia > Caudata > Salamandridae > Triturus > Triturus cristatus. Next base: position 1,121,506,890 of record NC_140591.1, on the reverse strand, counting down.
CTATTAGCGCCTGATTTGGACTGCAGGTCTGTACTATAGCATACTATAAGATTGTCATTAAAAAGGATATGCTTGTTCACGTGCTCGCTTCTAGTCATTAAAAAGGCTTGACTGCAAAGGTTGTTTCGGAGGTGTGTTCCTTCCGGGTACAAAACAGTTCCATGAAGCCGTTACTTTTTTTTCCCTTTTTTGTGGTCTGCGCTCGTAGACTTTCCTGAAGGTCGCTCTAGGACTTTTGGTTCCTGAGGTAGCAGAGTTATTAGCAATAATAATCTGATTGAGGTAGATAGTGAGTATGAGGTAGATGGTTGTTTGTATCTTAGTACCAGCGGTTATAAGGTGACAGTAGCTTTACATGTTCTCTCCTAATTCTGGTGAGGCTCTTCTATTGTTCGCGTTTGCTTGCGATAACTCCATTTCTTGTGCAGTCGGCCCTCGTAAGTAGTTGGATAGATCGTCTTCGAAGATGTGCATTCTCCCTCTATCTGTGATTTTGAATTTCGTCGGACCTATGAAAGAGAAGAGGATGTTTTCCTTCCTCAGCTTTTCTCTTTGTGCAAGAAATTGTTTTCTTATGTCCACTGTGTGTTTCGAGTAGTCTTGGGTGAGGATTATTTTTTGACCGTTCCACAGCAAGTTCTGTTTTTTTCTGGCCACTGCAAATATGGCTTCCGTATGCTGGAGTCTCAATGGTTTGCATATTATGGGTCGCGGCGCAGCCATATTCGCTGATCTATAGGCCGGGACTCTGTAGGCTTTGTCTAGCTCCAGAGGCCTATCGAACTTCAGGTTGGTGAGTTTAGGGATCATATCCTGTAGGAAGGCCATGCATGGACCGTTTTTCTCCTCTTCTCCTTCGCCAACTCCTAGGATTCTGATGTTCCCCCTTCTATTGCGGTCATCGAGCTCAGCTGTTTGTTTTAGGAGCATTGCTGTTGTTTTGGAGAGTTCTTGGAGTGCCTTGTGGGCTTTTTGTTCATTGTCTTCCACATCGCTTACCCTCTGTTCTACCTCCGCTAGTCTGTTATTTGCTGCGTGTATGCCTGCTCTCACTGCAGCCAATTCCAGCTGAATAGCATCCGTGGTTTGCTTGGTCGATTTCGCTAGATCATGTACATCTGCCAATTTTTTTAGAATCATGTACAGCGTGCTGTTAATGTCTGGTCTTTACTTGATAGGGGATTCCAGATTTTCACTCTTATTCTTTATGGATTGCTGCGTGAGCTTCCTATTGTTACCGGCCATCGCTGCTCGTCCCCTCTTCTCTTTCTGTAGGGTGAGCCTTCCTCTGACCTTCCGCTCTATGATTGAATCTCTTATGGGACTTCTTTGTTGTTAACTGACTTTAGATTCCTCTATTATAAACTCTGCCTTAAGTGAATGCAGGCCTGTGTTGTGCTATGATTGGCGAATATGTCCAGATGGCCTATGTATGTAGGCTGGTCTGTGCATGTAAGCTAGTTATGGCTCATGCTGCTCTGGTCTGAGTAGCCTATTTTGTTTTGGCTGAGCCTGCTAATACACGTTATGTGTCCCGCTGAGTTTGGCGCTCTCCAAGCCCCCAGTGGGCGTCTCTTGGCTCTTCTCCTACTTGGAGTTACTAGCGTCGTATTTTTCTGGCTGAACGCTTTCTTGCAAGGTCAATTCCTGCCATGGTGTTGGGCATTTGAGGTTCTTACGAGGCTACAATGAGGTTTGTGCGGATTCGTGAAGTTGGTCTTTCCTCAAGCTTGTTTAGTCATCGGCCCTCATCGTCCTGCAATTATTCTTATTGTGTTTATTCCCTTGTGAGTGGCGTCTTTTGGTGCCGAGGTGTATTGTCCTTCTTTCTGGATCTCTCTTGCACACTCCTGGACTGCGTCCCCCTTCCGGTTGTTACACTGGGTTTTTAGTTGGTGGTGTGAAGACGCCGCAGATCATTCTGTAGTCTTGCGCGAATAAAAATGATGAGCGGACAGGGCTAGGCGGCAGGCACAGGATGCGCCTTTATATCCTTTTTTTTTTCTCCTTTTAAGTTATCATGTTGACTCCCAGAAACTCGTACCTGCGAAGACTTGGGTTTCGTTAGGATGGTCCCTATCTTCCAAGGTAGTATTTTGTCGCCCCTCCTCACGTTATGCTGGTCATGCGCGTTGTCCCTTGCTTCTCATTGTTGTTGTTGTAGTGCAATCCCAAGATGGCGGCGCCCAGCCAGTAGTATCAGTTTCGGTTTCACACAAGAAGAGTTGGGCGTTAGGCGTGCATCTATTCTTCCACTAGATTTTGGGATGCGATAATGTCTCAGTTTGTGCTAGCAGGCACCCTTATGCGCGAGGCTTCTTCTCCTCACCTCCGCCGTCTGAGCAAGGCTTTGCGCTGTTCTCCGTGTCTGTCGCATGTTATTGTCTCCCCAAAATGGCGGCCCCCATCACCCAGTGTCAGTTTCGGTTTCTCGACAGATATTTGTATCGGACCTCTGTTGTTTCTCTGAGTCAGCGCAGTCAATTCCGTGATATCGTAAGGAAGTTCCCCAGCACTGACCTTACGTGAGAGTGGGCGAGTTGGTTGGTGGACTCACCGTGTGCGTGTCTGGGTATGGGTTTTAGCTTTGGGGGTGGCTCAGCTTGCGGCCACCATTTCGGGTCTTCCTCCCTTCTCTGATCGGGTCTTTTCCTCTTGGATTTTCTCCGCCCTCGTTAATTGTTCGATTGAATTAAGCGGCACAGCAGACTCTCTGCTCGTTCCGACGTCCTCTGGTCCCACCGCCTTTCTGCTTCTCTCAGCACATGTATGTTCTTTTGTGATGCTCGCTCCCAGGATCAACGGAGCTCTGGAGTCAGGCGCCTGCACCCATTGCTGTCCAAACCACGCCCCCCGTGGTCTACGAAGCTCTATGGGCAAGTTGTAGGGTGGTGAAGGGTTGTATACTCTAGACTGTGAGAAATTTGAAGATGGATGGTGGGGTTATAAGGCTGAAAATGATTGGACCAACTGCAAGGGCAACACAAATCATGTAGAAGTGGCCTGGGGGCTCACAGATTAGATCATAGGGCTGATTAAAAAAAAAAAGCAAATGAGACGAGATATTCTCAAAATAATAGTGAGGCTGTAGGAGCTATATGAGGGGACTTGTGATCATTGAGGGGCAACAGACAGGTTCAATGGTCTATGAGTGTTAGCAAAGGGTAGAACAGACTCTTGAGGGTAGGTCAGCAAGGCTGGGGTAATAGAAGACACTAGAGAGTGGAAGCTGGCCAAAGTGAGGGACGAGAGGGCAATGTGAAGGCTGACTGGGTGCTGGAGGGAGGTCTGAATGCCAGGGTGAGCAAGGGAATCAAGGGCTAGCCAAGTGGCTGGCAGGGTCAGCTAAGGATGCTGCAAAAAGACTGGCTCACAGAGACAACTGAGAAGATAAGAGGGTTGTAAGAGGTGCCATTGAAATGTAAAAATATGGGAGGTGGTCTGAGCACTGGTGTGGAAGCTCTGAGTGCTGACAATAAGAAAGTCGATTTGGGAAAAAAGGGGGTGGTGATGGACAGAGTTTCTGAATGATGCAGAATACTCTTACCAAGTCAAGAGATCATGGTTTTAATCCATCACCGTTTTTTAGCTCACTGCACCATCCCAGCTCAGAACCAGGCTACATACAAATTAGTCTGTACCTGTCCCAGTGCATGATGGAAACAGGGCAAACCAAATTACCAAGCCAATTCTTATACTGGGAAGGAAACAAGCTTCCGGGGACCGGTTTCTGGCATCACAGCCTTCGTCGGCCCGGCTTGCCTGAATCCTGATGGTGCAATGAGCAAGGGACTCACGTCTGAGCATACCCTCCCACACTGAGTGTGGATAAAATCGATTTGGGAAAAAAGGGGGTGGTGATGGACAGAGTTTCTGAATGATGCAGAATACTCTTACCAAGTCAAGAGATCATGGTTTTAATCCATCACCGTTTTTTAGCTCACTGCACCATCCCAGCTCAGAACCAGGCTACATACAAATTAGTCTGTACCTGTCCCAGTGCATGATGGAAACAGGGCAAACCAAATTACCAAGCCAATTCTTATACTGGGAAGGAAACAAGCTTCCGGGGACCGGTTTCTGGCATCACAGCCTTCGTCGGCCCGGCTTGCCTGAATCCTGATGGTGCAATGAGCAAGGGACTCACGTCTGAGCATACCCTCCCACACTGAGTGTGGATAAAATCGATTTTGACTGGGTGTGAGTGTTTGATTGGTTCTGATGCTCCGTCCATCACCACCCCCTTTTGTACCGCTTTGTTCGCCATAAGTTGGCAGGGTATGCTCAGACGTGAGTCCCTTGCTCACTTTGCCACTGGATTCAAGCAAGCCTGGCTGAAGACGGCTGAAATGCCAGAAACCGGTCCTAGGAAGCTTGTTTCCGGTCCAGGGAAGGCATGGCTTGGCAGTTCGGGCTGGACTGTTCCCATGAGGCACAGGGTCAGACTGATTTGCATATGGCCATGTCTGAACTGGGGTGGCAGAGTGGGCTAAAGAACGGTGATGGATCAAACCCAGATCTGTTGACTGGGTGTGAGTGTTTGATTGGTTCTGATGCTCCGTCCATCACCACCCCCTTTTGTACCGCTTTGTTCGCCATAAGTTGGCAGGGTATGCTCAGACGTGAGTCCCTTGCTCACTTTGCCACTGGATTCAAGCAAGCCTGGCTGAAGACGGCTGAAATGCCAGAAACCAGTCCTAGGAAGCTTGTTTCCGGTCCAGGGAAGGCATGGCTTGGCAGTTCGGGCTGGACTGTTCCCATGAGGCACAGGGTCAGACTGATTTGCATATGGCCATGTCTGAACTGGGGTGGCAGAGTGGGCTAAAGAACGGTGATGGATCAAACCCAGATCTGTTGACTGGGTGTGAGTGTTTGATTGGTTCTGATGCTCCGTCCATCACCACCCCCTTTTGTACCGCTTTGTTCGCCATAAGTTGGCAGGGTATGCTCAGACGTGAGTCCCTTGCTCACTTTGCCACTGGATTCAAGCAAGCCTGGCTGAAGACGGCTGAAATGCCAGAAACCGGTCCTAGGAAGCTTGTTTCCGGTCCAGGGAAGGCATGGCTTGGCAGTTCGGGCTGGACTGTTCCCATGAGGCACAGGGTCAGACTGATTTGCATATGGCCATGTCTGAACTGGGGTGGCAGAGTGGGCTAAAGAACGGTGATGGATCAAACCCAGATCTGTTGACTGGGTGTGAGTGTTTGATTGGTTCTGATGCTCCGTCCATCACCACCCCCTTTTGTACCGCTTTGTTCGCCATAAGTTGGCAGGGTATGCTCAGACGTGAGTCCCTTGCTCACTTTGCCACTGGATTCAAGCAAGCCTGGCTGAAGACGGCTGAAATGCCAGAAACCGGTCCTAGGAAGCTTGTTTCCGGTCCAGGGAAGGCATGGCTTGGCAGTTCGGGCTGGACTGTTCCCATGAGGCACAGGGTCAGACTGATTTGCATATGGCCATGTCTGAACTGGGGTGGCAGAGTGGGCTAAAGAACGGTGATGGATCAAACCCAGATCTGTTGACTGGGTGTGAGTGTTTGATTGGTTCTGATGCTCCGTCCATCACCACCCCCTTTTGTACCGCTTTGTTCGCCATAAGTTGGCAGGGTATGCTCAGACGTGAGTCCCTTGCTCACTTTGCCACTGGATTCAAGCAAGCCTGGCTGAAGACGGCTGAAATGCCAGAAACCGGTCCTAGGAAGCTTGTTTCCGGTCCAGGGAAGGCATGGCTTGGCAGTTCGGGCTGGACTGTTCCCATGAGGCACAGGGTCAGACTGATTTGCATATGGCCATGTCTGAACTGGGGTGGCAGAGTGGGCTAAAGAACGGTGATGGATCAAACCCAGATCTGTTGACTGGGTGTGAGTGTTTGATTGGTTCTGATGCTCCGTCCATCACCACCCCCTTTTGTACCGCTTTGTTCGCCATAAGTTGGCAGGGTATGCTCAGACGTGAGTCCCTTGCTCACTTTGCCACTGGATTCAAGCAAGCCTGGCTGAAGACGGCTGAAATGCCAGAAACCGGTCCTAGGAAGCTTGTTTCCGGTCCAGGGAAGGCATGGCTTGGCAGTTCGGGCTGGACTGTTCCCATGAGGCACAGGGTCAGACTGATTTGCATATGGCCATGTCTGAACTGGGGTGGCAGAGTGGGCTAAAGAACGGTGATGGATCAAACCCAGATCTGTTGACTGGGTGTGAGTGTTTGATTGGTTCTGATGCTCCGTCCATCACCACCCCCTTTTGTACCGCTTTGTTCGCCATAAGTTGGCAGGGTATGCTCAGACGTGAGTCCCTTGCTCACTTTGCCACTGGATTCAAGCAAGCCTGGCTGAAGACGGCTGAAATGCCAGAAACCGGTCCTAGGAAGCTTGTTTCCGGTCCAGGGAAGGCATGGCTTGGCAGTTCGGGCTGGACTGTTCCCATGAGGCACAGGGTCAGACTGATTTGCATATGGCCATGTCTGAACTGGGGTGGCAGAGTGGGCTAAAGAACGGTGATGGATCAAACCCAGATCTGTTGACTGGGTGTGAGTGTTTGATTGGTTCTGATGCTCCGTCCATCACCACCCCCTTTTGTACCGCTTTGTTCGCCATAAGTTGGCAGGGTATGCTCAGACGTGAGTCCCTTGCTCACTTTGCCACTGGATTCAAGCAAGCCTGGCTGAAGACGGCTGAAATGCCAGAAACCGGTCCTAGGAAGCTTGTTTCCGGTCCAGGGAAGGCATGGCTTGGCAGTTCGGGCTGGACTGTTCCCATGAGGCACAGGGTCAGACTGATTTGCATATGGCCATGTCTGAACTGGGGTGGCAGAGTGGGCTAAAGAACGGTGATGGATCAAACCCAGATCTGTTGACTGGGTGTGAGTGTTTGATTGGTTCTGATGCTCCGTCCATCACCACCCCCTTTTGTACCGCTTTGTTCGCCATAAGTTGGCAGGGTATGCTCAGACGTGAGTCCCTTGCTCACTTTGCCACTGGATTCAAGCAAGCCTGGCTGAAGACGGCTGAAATGCCAGAAACCGGTCCTAGGAAGCTTGTTTCCGGTCCAGGGAAGGCATGGCTTGGCAGTTCGGGCTGGACTGTTCCCATGAGGCACAGGGTCAGACTGATTTGCATATGGCCATGTCTGAACTGGGGTGGCAGAGTGGGCTAAAGAACGGTGATGGATCAAACCCAGATCTGTTGACTGGGTGTGAGTGTTTGATTGGTTCTGATGCTCCGTCCATCACCACCCCCTTTTGTACCGACAATAAGAAAGTGTCTGAAGGTTTGAGGGCCAGCTGAAAGGCTGTGGTGCTGACAGAGAGGGTTTGAAGAAGTCTTAGATTGACAAAACTATCATTCGTTTTTACAAAAGTTGCATATGGGTTCTTAGGGGCGAGACTGGTAAAAGTGAACTGAGTAATTTGCCAAATGAGCAAACAATCCCTGAGGATCATCAGAGGACTCTAAAATGTATTATAGAGAGAGAGATAGATGGATCAGATGGGCTTTTAGAAATTGGCCAAGAGAGGAGTGTGGAGGATTCAGAGGACCAGTGTGTACTGGCAAGGGGATGCCAAGAGCCAGCAGAACTGGCTTAGTGACTGTAGACCAGCAAAGGGTGGTAGAGTACATGTTTTGTGAATTATTAGCCTTGACAGACCATTTTTCTGTGTCAATAGCAAGCACAGCCTATTGGCCTTTCTCACATAAAGTTCTACTTTAGTTTGACTTCCAAACCCCTCCACTGACATTCCATGTGTGTGTTGAGTGCATGTATGTGTAGTAGTAAGACTCTGTGTGTGGTGAGTGTCTGAGTGGTGAGACCAGTGGGTTGCATTGTGGATGGCTTATGGTTTAGCCATAAGATGGATGGTGGCTACAGTTTTCCCAGCCAGTGGAGCTGCATTGAATACGTTCCTGTGACTTGAGGGTGGAGACCATGACACTGAAATGAGGGAAGATGGAGACAGGTCTATCCTCAGAAATTCAATTAACTCCTTGTTAGCTAAGGGCAGTTGATTAGTTCTTTCTGAGTACTGCTATTTGGTAGGTGGTTGGGGTGATGGGTGGGTCAGCAATATCTATTGTTCATGGTGAGGAGGTTTCTAAGTAGGGTCTGCCCTTTTGTCTGTTCCTAATTACTGCTTGAGGCAGTCTGTTGACAGTCAAGTGAGAGATTTCAGACGTCATTGTGTCCTTTTTGGGATACTCCTGTTTAAAGCCACCACCATTGCTACAACAGTTATGCCTTAACTATTCTGAAAGAAAACCACCCAACCACCCAAATTAAATCTAAAACCTTAGACAGTGGGTCCAAATCCTCTGTCTGGAAGTGAGCATAAAACTGGGACTGTTAAATGGTGAATCCATGGGATACAAGAATGGAAGTAACAAAATGTCTCTGTTGAGCCCATGCAGTTACTACTGCTACTAGTATCTATCACCATATAGCCTGAGTTGAAGGGCCAGTAGCCAATCTCACTCAATTGGTACTATTTGGGTTTCTTCCATTCGTCAGTACACACAGAAAAGCAAAAAGATGGTGCACTTTCAGCAGACATGCATGATTGTCCCATTCACCAGAGTAAAAATCAGGGAAAGCCAGAATAACTAACAGGGTAAGATGGTATAGCGTTTCCAAGCCTGGAGAGGACTTTAACCCTATTAATTTAGTTTATCTTTTCTAATCTTGGGCGGCAATGAAATAATCAATGAAATAACCATGCTCCTTCAGTCCCTCAACCTCTTCCTCTCATGGGGATTATTCTGAGAACATTTCAAAGGGATCTTGAAGTTTCCTCTGTATATTCTTTTTAATGCCTCAAGCACCACATCCACAAAGAGAAAGACAAATTGTTTAATTGCTCAATCTATGTGACACAGAAAGTGGATGATTGAAAGACTGAATGATCTTAATTATGATCAGAAAACATTAGAGGCGCTGAGACTCAGACGCAACACACCTACATGGTTAAACTTGTTGACTCTTAGTGTGGGTACTAGCTGCACAGAAGCAGTGCTACACTATTTGTTATAAAACCTATAAAATGTTTAACAAGAGGATAATCTATCCCTACATGTCTGGAACACCAACTGCGCCAACAGGCCTATAAAAAATGCATACAGGCTGCCTTTTAAGAATCACAAGTATACCCTTAATCCATTGTCCCTGATGCTTCTTTTTAGGCTCTACTTAGGCTGGAATGAAGAAGTCACTACCAACTGCGCAGTCATTTTAATCAGAGGATATTTATGTGCAAAACATTGCTACAAAGGCATCTGACTTAAAAATGAGTGACATTTGGCTAGGTTAACAGATTCTATTTTTTACATATATTGATGTTGTCTTACTTCTGCCTTGAGATTGGAATTCAACCTTTCAATGATATTGACTTGGTAATTTGTATAAGGGACTATATGCAACTAGTTCTATAATAAAAACATCACCCAGAGCATATATGGCTAGGATTATCAGATTGCAGCATTTCATAGAAAAACAAATGAAAGTGGTATAATCAAAACCAGTCTGTCAAGTTCGTAACGTTTTGGCACTAAAATGACATTACAGCACGAGGCGGTTATAAATTGCAAACAAAAAAGGCAGGCGAAATGTAGCACGGAAAACACCAGATAGGACAGGGAAGAGTTGTTGCTCAACAGAGTGATAATGTGTAGACAGTCCAAATTGTTGAGACAAAATTAAATCAAGAAACAAACGTAAAAGTATGTGTTTTGTTGATTAATGATGCATAAGCAAAACCAGTTTGTGTTCAAAGATTGACAGACTGGTTTTGATTATACCACTTTCATTTGTTTTTCTGTGTTAAGATATGCCGCAACATTTACCTTTTAGAACCATGTCATCTTTCACACACTTTAGTTGTCACTTATGATCTCACTTCCAATGTCATATATATCAGATCATCACACTCAGCTATTGCAAGGTATCTTTTGTCTTCTTTTAGATTGACATGCTGCGCTGCCATCAATAGTTACTGTTTGCTGTTCATAGCACTATTCCACAAATTTGGGGTCCCTATGCAATGTGAAGTCACCTAATTTCCTGTACTTTTCATAACATAGGGTTTCCACGTGATCTGAGGTGTTCACCTTTCATCACCCTTGCTTATTTATTTTGTTTCTTTTAGCGCCATGTAGAGGTTTCCTTTTGTTTTATTTGTTATTTTGTGTCCTACCCAGCCCTGAAGAATCACAATTGTACCACGTTGTGACGAAACTGTTTTGTTCATTCTGTATTGATCTGGATTGTTATTAAATCCCCATTCATGATACTCCAGATGTCGACCTTCATAATTTCAGCAAGAAGAAATATGTAATTTTAGTTTTGACACTAAAACCGCAATCCCTATACGTGTGCACAGGCCCGAGTAGAATGTAGTCCGTGGAGGTGATGGCATGGGGTGCGGCGAGCTAGGCGATGGTGGTTGCGGCCTCGGCACTAGGTCCCGGTGGTCTGTAGATGAGGGTGCCGCATAGCGTGGTCCTGGGGCTGGTCTGGATCTGGAAGTGGAGGTGTTCTGTGTTGGAGTGGGGGTCGCTTGTGCTGGATGTGGAGAGTCGGAGGGGTGTCTTGAGTGCAATGGCGAGTCCTCCTCCTGGGTGGTGGGGGCGGTCCTTACTATGGATCTTGTAGCCATGGGGAAGGCAGTGGCGATGTCGGGCCGGAGGTGGCGTTGGTCCATGTTTCTGTGAAGAAGGCGACGTCGGACGAGAGGGTGTCGATCAGGTCCCAGATCTCTACGGCATGTCGGTGAAGGGAGCGTACGTTGAGGAGAACGCAGGTTAGGGTTTCAGTGGTGCGTGCATCAGGCGGGCCTTCGGTAGTAGTGGTGGTTGTGTCGATGGTGATGGATCGGCTGCGGAGTCTGCATGAGAATGGTCCGTGGGTGGTGTTAGGCGAGGATCTTTCGCAGTCGGTGTGCCTTCCGGGGTTGAGAGCGTGGGGAGCGGCGGAGTTGTATCGTGGGCTCCCGGAGATCCAGGGTTCCTGGCGCTGGCCGCGTTTGGGTCGTGGATGGGCACAGACGGGCTTGCCTTAGGCGCGCCTTTGGCGCACTAGCCACGCACCCGCTGCACGCGGTCGCCATTTAAGTAGGGGTGAGGGGAGGGAAGTGCAGCTGGGAGGAGGGAGGGCGGGAGGGAACATTCAAATATTCTCTTCAATGGTTATTGGGAGCTGTACCAACCGGCAGGGAGTAGACGGAGTAGGTGCTTCCACGTGGCGGTCCTTCTGATGACTGTGTGACTACGAAGGGTACCACCCCTCCTTCTGACCGAGTGCATGGTATCCCCTAAAGTCTAGGGTACATGATGATTTGTGCATGATAGTATCCCAGGTAGGATTTACTTGGGCACACTTTAGGTGTACTCCTCCACTTTAGTTTGTAGGGATATAGTGGACACCCGATATTTTGTTTTTGTAGGGATCCGACAGTCCTGACAAATGCCCCAGACCTCTTTGGCTCTTTGTGTGGGCAGAAACATGGTGGCTTACTGTAAGATGGATCAGAGACATTACTCTATTCAGGTCCATCGATGTATTTTATTTTAACGTACCTCAGGTCCTCACTAATAAAGGTGATAACTGAGGCACCTGAAGGGATTTTTAATTAAACTGGATCCCGCTTTTGTCCTGTGAGTTTTATGTAAGAACGCCCTCTTTTTGCCAAAGTCTTCGCGGAGGTTGAGTCCACCCAGGTAGCACCATCTTACCAGGGTGGGCAGAGGATGTCTATGATGAAGAATGACACAATATTGTGTGTGAGGCATCCTCTTCCACTAATCCTAGACCTACTTAAAACTACTCATGACTTACAGCAATTGGATCTCCACATTCATCCACGGTTTCCTTTCTTATTACATTGGTATTGGCAATCTACTTCTTTTGTGTTTATTATTGTGAGCTGTAGACAGTGATATTCAGGTACAAATTGTGTTTTAGCTAGTTTTAGCTCCAACTTGCATAAGGAAATGGGTGCTAATTGTGTTCACTCATTGCAGCTACAGCTAGTGGTAAGCATGTATTGAAATCTGTGGTAGGCATAATAATTCATCATTCCAGCTGATTAGACGGCAGCCAGGTAAACAGTGAAGTTTCTCTACTATTTGCATAATCACCATCCAAATAATATATAGCATCTGATATTTATCCAGCCTCTGGGTAAAAAGTGACGTTTCTCTGGTATTTGTGCATCTCCTGGCCAAACTGCGTAATTGTTGCTATTTAGTCAGCAGTCCGATAAGTAATGAAGTATATGTGCGATCTGCGTCACAAACCTAATTGTACCTTCTGGCAAGCAGTGCATTATCTGCACTATTTAGCCAGCGGCAGGATACACATTGAAGTGTTTCTGCTACCTGCAAGGCAGCCGGCCAAATAGTACATAATCTCTACTATTTAGCCAACATCCGGGTAAATAAATAGTGGCGAAAATTCACAATTTACCCGTCGGCCGGCTAAATAGTGCTACTTTTTCTAAGTGAATAGTCAGACCTACTATAAAGTAGCCTTTTCCCCTCATGTCAGGGTTTTCTGCCTCTCTCAGACAAAATAACTGTCATCTTTTTCCTGTTCGAAGATTACGAAAAGGTCAGCAGCTGGTCATTGAGCAACATGTTTCGTAAAATTATCTGCATTCTTTTTTTAACATAGCATTTCTGTCCCTGCATTAATGTCAATGTCAATGTCAAATATTCTTATTAAGTGCACAAATCACCGAAAGGTCTTAAGGCGCTAGCAGCAAAAAGACAGAGAAACAGACAGTAACCTAAATACCCAAAGCAAAACTATTGTGAAAAAAGCCAAGTTTTCAGCTTTTTACAAAAACATGGATGGTCTGCTATGGTTAAAAGTTCTGATAGCAATTTGTTCCAAAGCATGGGGGCAAGGTAAGAAAATGAACGGCCACCATTACGAAGAGTTCGAATTCGCAGGTGAGCAAGGTAAGATTTAGTACCAGACCTTAAGGAACGTCCGGGTACATACCATTGCAATTTTTTTGCTAGATAACGAGGACCGATACCATACATTATCTTGTGTGTGAGACATAAGATCTTGTAATGTCCTCTTTGACGAACCGGGAGCCAATGCAGGGTTCTAAGAATCGGTGCGGAAGAGGATCGGGGGGGAGATTAAGAATTAAGCATAAATCTGGCGGCAGTATTTTGAAGAATCTGGAGTTTGGGGAGCAACTCTTAATTAAGTGCCGTAAACAGAGCATTGCCATAGTTGAGACGACTAATGACAAGTTCCTGTACCAGAGGTTTCCTTGCTTCGATGGGTAACCACTTAAAAAATTTGCGAAGATTACGCATAATCCCAAAACAGACTCCTAGGACCTGGTTAATATGGGCTTTCATAGACAAAGAATTATCAATGATAATGCCTAGGTTGCGTACATGCTAACTTGGGGGAAGGACAAGTGCCCAGCTCCGGGGGCCACCAATCCTGCGTCCAGAACTGATCGGCTCTTCCAAATAGAATAATCTCAGTCTTGCTGCCATTCAACTGTAGTTTATTTAAGCTCATCCATTTGTTAATTTGGACCATGCAGCTCTTAAAGCGGGATCGTGCGCCCTCATAATCAGAGCCACATGTAACAAGCAGTTGGGTATCATCAGCATACGACAGAGTCTCAAAGCCATATGATTTAATGATACCCGCTAAAGGTGTTAAACAGCATGGGACTGAGAATGGATTCCTGTGGAACCCCGACCGTTACTGGGTAGGTACGCGAGACCATTTCATCTACATGAACGTTGGTGGATCGGTCAGCCAGGTAGTTCTCAAGCCAGTCTAAGGCCTTCCCTCTAATACCCACCTCCCACAGTCTATATTTCAGGATACTGTGGGAGATGGTATCAAAGGCCGCAGACAGGTCCAAGAGAACCAAGATTGCAGATTCTCATTTTTCCAAAGCAAGCCTGATGTTATCTACTATCTCGATAACCGCGGTCTCCGTACTGTGAGCAGCTCGGAAGCCAGATTGCGAGGAATCAAGGAGGCCATGGTTCTCTAGATGGGCAGTAAGACGTTTATTAACTAAGTGCTCCAGTACCTTCCCAAAGTAAGGTAGCAGTGAAATGGGACGGTAGTTTGCTGGAAAATTGGGATCAGCCAAAGGCTTTTTAAGAATTGTCTTAACCTGAGCATGTTTCCACCTATTCGGAACCTTAGCTTGCTTTAGTGACATGTTAAAAATAATAGTTAAGACATTCGCGAACAGGGGCGTAATCTTAGTACAAGATCGAGGAGGAAAAGGATCTGCTGGAGAACCAGATTTGATCCTAATTAGGCCTTCCACTACTTCGATAGAAGTTATGGGTTCAAACTCCATTAATAGGGGAACATTATGTGCTTAAGCATATTACTGGTAGAGTGATTATGGTCATTGTCCTGATGAGGAAAAGAGGCATAAATAGTTTTAATTTTTTTATCAAAAAAAAGAGGAAACAGAATCAACCCACTCTTGAGTAGGAGAAAAAGAGGACTGTTCAACCCGAGGGGAAGTAAATTCCTTCAATATTTTATAAAGTTCTTTGCTCGAATGTGCGGCGTTATTTATACGCTGGGTTAAATAGATCTTTTTAGTCGATTTAATGTTTTTTATATAAATTAAATGAAAATGCCTATAATTCCTGCGATCTTCCTCGGTTTTAGTTTTCCTCCACTGGCGTTCAGCAGCTCGACTTAATTGTTTATCAATTTTTAATGCTGCTGTAAATCAGGGTGCGTTACAACAAACAAATGATGGACGGAATGCTGACAATGCAGACATTCTCCCCCAGTCAAGAGATCTGGGTTAAATCCATCGTTCTTTTGCCCACTACGCCACCCCAGTTCAGACATGGCCATATGCAAATCAGTCTTGACCCTGTGCCTCATGGGAACAGTCCAGCCCGAACTGCCAAGCCATGTCTTCCCTGGACCGGAATCAAGCATCCTAGGACCGGTTTCTGGCTATCAGCCGTCATCAGCCAGGATAGCTTGACTCCAGTGGTGAAGCATTATTTTTTACTTGAACCTTGGTAAAAGGGGCAGCTTTGTCCAGAGCCCGTGTAATGGCGATTTCAAAAGTGCTAGCAGCCAGATCCACAGTGTCTGTTAGACATAATTGTGGGGGTTCAAAATGTGCTAGAAAAGTGTCGGATGTTAACTTACGCCAGGGCCGAATCAAAATACTTTTATTCGGACCAGTTTTCCTATGTGTGCTTATAGGTACACCAAATTTTAAAATAAAATGATCCGTCCATAATACTGGACAAGGAGGTTCAATAGTCAATTTGAGGGAGTTGGTGAATATCAAGTCCAGTGTGTGTCCGGCTAAATGCGTTGAGCTAGTTACCCTCTGTATCAACCCTAGCATGTACTTTGCCCCAATTAAGTGGCCGGAATCGGTGTCTAATAGTAACTCCGCATGGTAATTAAAATCTCCAATTAAAAAAAAGTTGTCTGCAGCTAATACATAGGGCACTATTGTTTCCAACAAATGGTTGACAAATTGCGTCTTTGGTCCGGGAGGTCTATAAACTAAAGCTCTATTCCAGGTTTCCGAGTCCGGGACGTCTATATTAAAGATTAGTATCTCTAACATCGTAGATGTAAGAGACTCTAATACTCCAATCACTGAAATAATAATGTATGCATAGTTTGGACGGCTGTAAACAATTATTTGTGTTTTCTATTTGTTGTTTGTAATGTAATGTATATTTCAAAATGGAAAAAATATAATTTTTCCCGCTATTTTTACTCACGGGGACAGTATAAAGAGGCCTTGCAAATAAAATACTGACCTGTTCAGGTGGCAAATCTACATACGGTGTGTGTCACTGATTACGCCATTTCCTGCAACGGAGATGACTATTTTACCTTACAACGTTCCACTAACAGAGAGTTGCATATGCCGTTGTCATTTTAATAATGTGTGATTTCCAGGGCTGCGTTACCATGGCACGCGCAGCTGGAGGTGTATGCAGATGAAGAGGCTGCGCGCGGGCAACGGTAGGGCACTGTGGTTTTTTAAAAGATTAATGTGGAGACACACAATTTGGATTAATTCGAAGCAGAAGCTGGAAAAAGAGCACATTTTGATGTTCGGTGCTGTTTTTCCATCCCAGTTTGTACAAAATTCTGTAAAAATCGCTCGGGACTCGGGCTGACAGCAGCAAACGGGTGCAGCATCCAGTGGCAGAACTGACACGTGTTGCTCACGTCTGGGAAGCCGCATCTGTTGTTTTCATTTTTTTTTTTTTAACACGTTTTTTTATTGACACCACAGGAAAAGCGAAAGTGAAATGCCTGCTTCCCGGTCGTTTAGCATATGTATGCAAACTTTCTAAGCGATTGGGCAAGGCCGGAGATCGACCCCACCTCCCCCCCTGCAGGAGCAGCGCTGGGATGTGCTGGCTCAGGAGGCAGCAGCAGGGGAAGGGCAGACCGGAGCGCGCCGAGCAGGAAGACAGGCTCCAGTAGCGCCCCAGCCAGGCCGGGGCTCCCTCCCGCACACCGAGCACAATGAAGGCTGCCGCTGCCCTCCTGGGGGCCGCGCTGCTCTTTGTCCTGCTAGCCGCAGACCGCGCGCAAGCCAGTGAGTATTTTTCATTTTTCTCCTGTTTTGCTCTAGCTGACTTGCTCCCCTGCTACCAATGGGAGAGAGCCGAGGTGAGGCAGCAGCGCAGCCGGTGCATCAGCCCGGCAGGGCTTGCCTCTCGCTCCCGGGTGCCTGCTCGGCTATTCGGGGGTCACTTTACCCTCCGCAGCAGGAGGACTTCGTCCCTTGTCTGCGGCGGAGGGACCCTAAATGCGGGTGATGGAAAAGACAAAGGTAAAGATACGGCGAGTGTTCCCAACACCCACACACGCAGAAAATATCTGTTACTATTTCCCACCTGTGTTTAGGAAGGCACAATCACTCGCCCAGAACTAGGAAAATAGCCGATTTAGATACATTTCTCAGATGAGTCCTTTTAATTTATTTTTTCCAATGTCTGCGCTGGGACCTGTCCAAAGTATAACCCCGGTGTGTCCCTGATTTTGCCATTTAGTTTCACGGGGCCCATCGCACTCTCCCAGACCAAGCACACCAATAAATGTATGTACAGTTATCTTAAAATCGGGTCGACATACGTGGTGGCCAGTACTACTGATAAACAAAGCTATGATGTATTAAGGTGGAACTGATTTTGTTGGGTGGAAGAACGCTTCTCTTTTGGTAAAAACTTGGAACAAATAATATTGTTACAGTTTACAGAGAACCATGTTCTTAATGCCCATATACTAGCATGTCGACTTTTTGGAAGCAGTTATATATGTAAGCCATTGGGTTTTGTTATTTCCAGTATTTGAATAGGGACGTTCATTTTAACTGAAACAGTGAACAGCTTTTAATCTGTACGCATTTCATATGCAGTGGGATAGTAGCTTCAAGGCGCACGCTCATGAAGTCTTGGGACTGGGTTGAATTAGTAGGGTACAGCAATGCAACGGGTCTTCAACAAGCTGGAAAACTTTAGGGGTGGGGACTCTTGTCATGTGTAGGTTTCAATGGTTGTTTACCTTACAACGGATGGCATGTGCATGGTTCACTTTAGACTTTAGCTCTTTAGACTTTTGTCCTTGAAGTCAAGGACCAACTAAGTAATATTTGAGGGCTTTGGATCCCAACAATGTTTTACCATAAACAGATGTTATTCCTATGGGTCATCGATTGAAGTTGAAAGGCCTCTACACTGGGCAAATATCAAGAGTGAGTGGCACTGCATCAATGCGTGTGATGGTTGTGGCTTTTGCGCATCTGCCTCATTATGCTGCTGTCCATGGGAGGCCTACAAGATGAGATAAAGTGCCCCGTATATATTAAACATATGAATACCTGCCTCATTGTGCCCCAGTCTATAAGAGGCCTACTAGCTTAGTTAAAGTGGCTCTAAAATGTCGGTGGTGTAATTGTCCGCAAAACAAGTGGTGCTTCCTGATGGTGCATTATCTATATCCAATCACTGTGGCTGTATGATACCTATCCTCCACCAGTGTCCTTGTTTCATTGTCATCTTTCTGATCTCTTGGTACCAGCTATTGTCCTTCCGGCCAACGAGGCTACTCAGTTTCTGCGCAGTCGACAGCGAAGGGCCAACCAAATCTTTGAGGAGACCAAGCAGGGCCACCTTGAGCGCGAGTGTGTGGAGGAGAGGTGCAGCCGTGAGGAGGCCAGGGAGGTCTTCGAGAATGACCCAGAGACGGTAAGAGGAAACCCCTCCAAAGGGTACATATTAGTACTGTTTCAGCCTGTGGTAGGTAGCCTAACCAAATGATCTGGATTTTCATGACATTCCTGTTTTTTAAACATCTTTGTGGCAAATTTCTGTAAGTTTAGCACATTATGGTTTTCAAGGGGGGTCAGCTACACCGAGAGTTGTGGATCTTCCTGTGTACCAGTGCAGGATTAACGAGTGTCCCCTATCAGAAAGTATTATAATGAACGCAGATGATACTGTGAGATTAAGTTGCATTTCATTCACACGCATTGTATTTTTTGTGTTGGTAAGACCTGCCCAATAAGTCATTCTCTGTTCAACAGTCCATGCAAATTCGTTGTCCTACTTCTATGTTTGGGGCCAGTCCTGTTTTTTTATTTTGAAAATATGGTCCCCATTAGCTATGGCCAAATGCATTCTATTTTGAGTTGTGTTTTCATGGCATAACTGGAAACTGCTATCTATTGACCTTCAGTCACAAGACATTTTGGCCAGTGTTGGGGTGAAGAGTTAATCTTTTATTCATAGTACATCTGAGTGTTATTCTAATTTTTCCTTAGATTCTTGTATCTAGCGTTGTGAACCAGCTGGCATGTGTGTTTGAGTACAATACTGGCATTTTTTGGGAAGGTGTGCTAATTTTCCCTCATAGTCAATACAGACCACAACTTTGTAATGAGGCAGCTGACATATCCGAAGGATTCCAGGTTTGCTCATGGTGGTATTGTGTTTAACTATAGACCAGACGTCTTCAAAGTGGGTGGTGGTCTCCCCTTGGTGGGCTGGTTTAATCTCAGGAGGGTCACCAGGAACTGGTCAAGAAACGTATCGTACTGAAAACTGTTTTTATAGTGAAATAAACAGAATGGTAGTGAGCTGCACTGTAATTGTAGTAGGCCATCAGTAATAACTTTTGTCACTTGTCCTGGCTGGAAGTAGGGGTTAAAGGGCAGGGTGGGGAGAGGGGGCTCCAAATAAGCCTCAAAGTTCCTCCCTTCCTTTTATGATAAAGAATCACAATGCAGATACCCTTAGACCTTAGGGAGACCTGGCTGCCCATAGTATGTGAACAATCACGTATTTAATGGTTTGTTTAAAATTTGTTTAATTGCTTAATATGTTTCGAGCTGTCAATTTTATGGAATATTGTGAACAAATGTTTGTTGTTCGGGGGGCCTGATGACTCGGCATTCCAAAGGTTGAAGACCACCTCAATAGACTGTACAGTGTCAGTCTGCTGCTAGTAGTAAAAAGTCTGGAGTGTAGGAGTGGCAGGTGCTGTATTGGTTTTCATGTTTTATGTCTGGTCTGTAGGAAGCCTATAGTCCCTTTTCATATCAGTTTGGAAGGATCAGGGTACTGAGGTTTTAATTGCACACACTTTGATAACACACCCAGTTAAGAGGACTTTTTTGACAGAGCATAGTGCTTAAGTTCTGAACATTTACTTACTTCTTGCTTTGCTTTTCTGTAAGTGAAACAAGCAGGTTTCGGAGAATCCCGGCCTATAGACAGGACTGAGGCACGCTCAAGCAATAAGATTGCTAAATTTGTGCTTAGCCTTCTTTACTCTGTTGTGTAGTATAGATTTATGTTCCGAATTATGATTGCTCAAATGTGTTTCTGTTGGTGCGCACTGTAAAGCCAGTTATCTATAGACCCAGAGTGTCTCCCATTAATTGCTCCTGTTCTCGGTCTGCAAAATAAATATATTAACTGCTGTTGAGAGCTAGTATCTGATTTCAATAATTTTTAACTCTTGTTATGATAAACGCATTCCCTTGTTATCCTAGTCTTCTGACGATCCAGCTTTATACCCTTTCCATCACAGTAATTCGCTTTTGAAAACATATGAGACAAAAATGTTTATTTTACTTTAGTGATGAAAGATATATATCTCCCACCTTACATGACTTGTTTCAGTGCTCGCAAATAGTTATTGCTTTGTCCACTGCTCACCAGTGCTAAAGTTCATGTAATTCTCCCCTAAACATGGTAACTATGATGTACACCCAATTGACATACTTAGAGTACCTGTAAGTCCCTTGTAAAGTGGTATACCATATACCCAAGGCCTGTAGCCTAAATGCTACTAGTGGGCCTGCAGCCCTGATTGTGCCTCCCACACAAGTAGCATTTTAAACCTGTCTCAGGTCTACCATTGCAGGGCCTGTGTGTGTAGTTTACTTAAAATTGGCATTTAAAACTACATGCCAAGCCTTAAACTCCCTTTTATTACACAAAAGTCACCCCTAAGGTAGGCCCTAGATAGCCCATTTAGCAGGGTGCTGTGTAAGTAAAAGGTAGGACATATACTGGCAAGTTTTGCATGCCCTAGTAGTGACAAACACCCAAATTCATTTTTCACTACTGTGAGGCCTACTTCTCTTATAGGTTAGCATTTGGAATTCCATAATACACTTTTAAGCTGTAATAGCTGCATAATCTTTTATATCTTTGGAATGATAATGCTAAATCCTATTTATGGTATGGGTGGATTTAACATTACTAATTTAGTAATGAAATTTTTAGAAAGTGGGCATTTCTCTGCTCTTCTCTATGTGCCTGCAGCCTGTCTACAATACAAGTCTGGGGTGTGTCCCAATACATGTCTGGGGAGGGTGACAGCTACACTTTGTGCATTCCCTCTAGACAGCCACATACACTGGAATGGTAGGTGTGACAGAGCACTCAAGTGCATTCTGATAGCTCTTCCTGGGCAGGAAGAGAGAAGGTAACTGACACACCTGAACAGACTGTTTCCTGTTTCCCACACAAAGGGCTGATTACCCCCCTGCTGATATTCTGGAGCCAGGGCTGGGAAGAAAGGCCATGTGTGCACCGCAAAGACCCTTCTTTGAAGGCACCCCCCTTCAAATCCACAGCTGGGTATAAGTACTGGGGCTCTGACCTTACCAAGATTGTATACTACTGGACCTGGGAAGAGCTCTGCCAGGAGTAGAGACTGCTGTGCTACAAGGATTGCCATTCTGCTTGACTGCTGCCCAGGAATAACAGTTTTTCCGATTTGCTGTGCTACCCTGCTCTCTGATGATCTCTGACCTGAGGACAAAGACTGGACCCATCTCAGTTGAACCCAGAGTGACTCCAGAGTCTTTCTTGCTTTCTCCCTGTTCGGAAGTCTCAGGGCCATCAAAGACTTCCTGCAACAGCACCTTGACTCTGCCATCTAGGAGACCTTTCCTGCCAATTTGTGCCAGCCCAGTCTGGGGCCCTTGAAAAGTGACTCAGCTGTACAGAACCCTCAAAATTGATGCAGTGGTGCATTTTTCACTGATCAGAACAGACACATTGCCTTTTGACGCAGGAGCTGATTGATGACATCACTTCGACGGACTGCGCAGCTCGACGACAACCCCGTACCTACATCATAAAGGGGTTCCCCGTCACCACCTTCATCGCCTGCGCGGATCAGAACCGATGCATCGAGTCTTCGACTTTGATGCTTGCTCCATCCAAGGCACTTTTTTATCAGGACTTTCATGAGTCCTGTAGCTAGCCTGTCATTCTTCGCGGTTGGCCTGATATTTGAATTTACCCTAGTCCAGCATGACCTCAATTAACCCCTAAGCGCTCTTTGACTCTAAGCACTAGATCTCGATTTATTCTTCAAAATTTATAACTCCGGTTCTATTTATTGGATTCGTCGTTTCGTTCTTGCTTTACTCATGAAAACAATCTATTTTTCTAACCCTGTGTGGAGTATTTTGTGGTGTTTTCACTGTGTTGCTGTGTGTGTTAGTGTGTGTTTGTATGTGTGTTGCACAAATACTTTACACCTTGTCTCTTTAGATAAGCCTGACTGCTCTGTGCAAGGCTACCAGAGGGTGAGCACAGGTTATCTTTCAGTGTGTATTTAGCTTACCCTGACTAGAGGGTAAACAGCGTTTACTTCGCATGCGTTACTTTGCATGCCATTACAACGCGGACGTTAGTACGACCGCGTTGTTACTTTGCAAACCTTTACTACGCAAGTCGGAACAGCGACTTGCGTTAGGGGGGAGAAGGTGTTGGATTTAAAATCCAACACCTTCCCTAGTGTCCACATAGACTGGAGTTGGAATAGTAAATTATACTATTCCAACATCCAGCACCCCCTACTGCAATTCGTTGTTCCGAATTGCGTAGTAAAGGTATGCGAACTAACAACGCGGTCGTACTAACGACCGCGTTGTAATGGCATGCGTTCTAAACGCATGCTAAATAACAAGTGATATTCGACTAGAGTGGTGGTTCCTGCTTATACAGGGTGCATACTTTGACAACCAGAAACTCCAATCCTAACACTCAGGGCCACAGATGGCTGGTTCCGGTCTTTGGCTCCAACATGGCAATGTTAGTCTTTCTTTGTCTCCCGTTTTAATTTTTAGCATTCTACCCTCTGTGGGTGGAAATTTGTAATAGCATTGTAGCCTTCCCGCCTTGGGCTGTACCACTTGTAAAAGGGCCTCTTCCTTGATGTAGCTTCTCCCCCGCGACTCAGTCTTGTAATTGGGCTTCAAGACTTTTGATAACTGTCGCAGCCCTCGTCATTGTTGCATAATGCTATATCAGAACATAGAAATTTTGAGAGTTCCAATGACTGCTGGTTTAAAGCTTCTTCTCCAAAGTTTCAATTCTTATCTTCCAATCTCTCCTTTTATACTTTAGGACATTCTAGACCCATTTAGGGAATGTGCTAATATCATTATTGCCCTTCTGCCAGCCGATAAAGCCTCTTTCCTTCTTTAAGGGCCCTGGGCAATGGCTGGAACCTCCAACTCGGGTAGAATTCCACCCATCTCCTTTTGTATGTTTGATACAATGCCAATGACGTCGGTCTCTTGCTGGCCACATGATCCAAGCTGTATCTCACTGAAATGGCCCAACAAGGCTGACACTGGTCAGGGGGTGCTTGTCTCCCCTTCTGGAGGGGGCCTCGCTTGCAGTTCGGGATGGAGTTTTATGAGCAGCAGGGTTAGTAATGATTTGCATAGGGCTGGTCTGTGTCCAGAGCTGTACAGTGGGTGAAAAACAATGGATTGCAGTGATACTAAGAGTAATAGTCAGTGGTTTAGACTACCTGCAAGTATTTCTCCACTCACCTTTTGTGTTTTTTTGATGTGTGACGGCCACTACAGTATCATTTTTTTGCGTTGCGTAGAAGCCTAGCAATGTCTAGCAAGCATAGTTGCACTTGGTTGGGTGTTTACTCCCACAGTCACGCGTTTTTTTTTGTGGACAGGTGAGGTTGGAGGGAATGTATCCAGCAGTGAAAGTGCAGTTTTTTTTTATCTTGGATTTGAGTCAGGCGGGGGACGTGCCTCGACAGGCAGCTAGCTGCATAAGCCCAGGGTGTTGCTGCTACGCTTATCTGCGAGGACGGAGAGCTCAGTTGTTTTGATCCAGTAACTATCTCGCACACCAATTCGTTGGAATCCGGACTCGCCACTGTTCTGACAAGGGATGGCATGGAACATTAACAAGGAGGGTATCTGTGTTAGCCCAACACATACCTCCGATTGCTATCTTTAACGGTGGAGACACCTTCCTTGGGCGATTAATCGTCTGAAGACACAACATGTGCGGTCCAGGGGCGTGGCTTGGCCAGTATGATTGGAGGGGGGGGGGGGGGGGGTAGCTTCGGATTTCCCAACAATCACGCTGGGTCATCTTTTTAAACACACATTCTGTTAGCAGCATGGCATGATGGAGGCTTAAGGGGCAGTGGAAACAGAGAGGAGTGTGAATTATTAGGGCTACTTTAACGCAATATTTTAAAACGAATCAGCATTTCTTAAAGCTTTCAAAACATAGAGAAGTGTGTGTGTGTGTGTTTTGTCTGTGTGGGCATGTGAAAATCCCAGGTGAAATGTGACAGACACTCTACATTACCCGACTAAAAGCACTTGTACTCCACTTTTTGCCACGGAATACATATTTTATGGCGATGTAACCCCCCCAAACACCCCCTGGAGCTACGCCCTGGGTGAGGACCTGAAAGCTAGCAGCCAAAATGTGTTTGGCAACGCTGTCTTCTTTGCAAGATCATTTACTTTGTTTTTCCCTTTAAGAATACAATGTAGTTCAATTAATTTTTCAGTCCTGGTCTAAACACAGGTATCGGTGTTTTCCCCCCTGAATCTGTGATTAAAGAGAGATGCTTGGCTCGCCACCTGCAGTGAGGTAACAGCAGGGTCACCCCCACGCCCCTCCCACTTGCCCTGGCTGCATTAAAGAAAGCCAGCATTTTAAATGATTGTAAACAGCCACGCCTTTCACAGCGATTCGCGTGCTCCACCCCAAACATCAAACGCCTAATTGTCTTCCTTTGAGTGCTGTTTTCCAGTTGTCCGTGTTCCTAGGCCAGTGCCGAAAGGGACGGCTTCGGGAACAAACATTTCTCTTGTCAGAAGCTTCACAATCTCATTGGGGGGGGGGGCGCTGACCAGCACTGGTCAATTGTGTAATTATAAATTAGAGATGGCTCACTCAGAACACGAAAGGACAAAGGCTGCTTTCATCTTTGAGCTGCTGATGTGAAATTAAATGTTGTGCAGATGCAAGGTCAGCACCCACTGAAACAGAAAAACAAAAGCATAGCGCCTGGCAATGATTTGAAACAAATGTGAAATTGTACGCTGGCTGCAAAACGGCTCATGGAAACGTGCTGCTCTAAAGACACTCACAAAACAACTCTTAATAACAGTTATTCGAGCAGATACCTTGTACACGGTACCATGGCATATCACTGTTTACAGTGACGTGTATTTGAAGATCAGTGGTACCCAGAGGTCTGCCTGTCCGCGAGCCTTTGGAGTCTTCAACAACACATGACGCCGTCGTTGGGGGAAACATTAGGCTGCAGGGCTATTAGCAAAACGAATTAGCTTACAGGCTGTCGTTGTACCGCTCATTAAGCTCTCTCAAATCCAGTCTCAGAGATTAATTACTTCCGGGTCAATGTCATTTGGCTCTGGGTCAAACTTAAATATGTTAAGGTCAACCCAAAACGGGTGCAATTTCTTCATCTTGGATGGAGTGACGTTTGTGATCTTTCTTTATATCCTGGGGCTCTTTGGTAGCTTACTTTTCTGTTCTGAAGGAGGCCTGCTTCGCCAAAGGTTGCATTAGTTCAGTGATAGGCCTACAGTGACTGACACACTGGGAAGATTAAAACTCTCATTCATCAAATGTTCAGAGCTGCTATATGCAAGATTCCTTTCATGGTACGTCCTCCAACTAGGTAAAATCTGCTTAGAAAGGAAGCCATTACTTATTAACCTGCACATATGTACACATTTCTCAGATTTAATTATGACTCAGTCCTCATAATCGCAGTAATGTTCATTGGTGTTTTCAGCACTTAATAGTTATTTTGTATTGACTTTCAGCTCAATATCGCACTGAAAATGTTGCTAAGCCACTTCGCAGTGTTAGATGAGCAGATGAAGGCTCAGTTGTCTATTTGATGAGATTGATGGAGGAAATGTGCATGCAAATTTATGGATGAGAAAGGCAAACTGAAGTGTCAATTGTTTAAAAGTAACTAAGTTCCTTCAAAAAATTGTAATGAAAGGTGATCATGAGATTGAGGGCTTGTTGAGGTTCTTCCAATAAGTTGGAGGTAGAAAGTATAGGTAGTATCTTTGATCATTTCACCTAGCAAACCTGGATTGTTGATGGTTGCATTTTCCGCCTCCTCTCCATGATTCTCTGTTACATAATATCTCTCTTCTCAGAACTGCCATGCCACACTAAAATATAATTCTTAGGTCCTAAGATCACAAAGGAATTTCTCAGCTCCACACAAATGTTCATCAATCTTTGCAAAGACAGTAGTGTCACACTCAGCTTCCAGTGTCACACTCAGTTTCCATTGTATCAAGAGTTCTTTTGGGAATCAGCTAAAACCACCTCTCCGAACTGACCATAAAAGTATCAAGAAAAAACGAATCTAGCCTGACAATTAATCGACCAACCCAAGAGAAGAATCAAAGCTATTGTCGGCTAACAATAGCAGAGAAACCAACTTTTTTTTTTTTTGTTGCAGAGTTTTATATAGCGCAAACTTGACCCGAATCCAATCAGGTATCAGAGCGCTTTACATAGCACCAGTTACGTTACATGAGGACACACATTCATTTTTTGTTAGGCACAGGGAGATTACGTGATTTGCCCAGAATCACAGGATGTTCAGCGTCATTGCCGAGACTCGTACCCAGTTCCCCAGGTCCGAGGTCGAGCGCCCTAGCCGTTAGGCCAACTCTCCGTGGGACCTTTCAAAGTGTGCCTATGGAAACAGCCACTCAGCAACAGCACTTAACCTAAAAATGCGCAGCACAATTGAAACTGAAAATTGTCAGTTATTGGATATAGCCGAGACCTAGCTGTATTCCAGTGCCCATGCCATGTTTGATGAGCTACTTGGTTGAGGATACAAAATCTGTGGTAGTGTCCAAGCAGATATTTCTTATTGGAGACTGTAGGCATTGACCATAATTTGCATGGTGAAAGCCCAGTTGTGTTAATTCACTGTTTTTGCTCACTGTGGAACTCTGTGCACTTTACCCCACTAACCAGAGATAAAGTGCCTGTGCTCCCCCTTTAAGCGTAATGAAATTGATGTATACCCCATTGGAATATTTAACTTGCCTGTAAGCCCCTAGTATTTGGTACAAATAATACGATGAGCCTGTAAGTTAAATGTCACAAGTGGACTGCAGCACTCATTGAGCAATCCACTATAGTGACTGTGCAAACATGACTGCGGGCCTACCACTTCTAGCCCCAAAGGTAAACCCATTTGCATCCGTCCACGTCTTGACCGTGGCCAGCGGCAGGATCCCAGGTCCTCTCCCTCCTGACACAAATCCCTGCTGTGACCATCCCTGCCCTCTACCCTGGCCACATCTGCACAGGCTGCTGCCTCATCGCATCACAATACATATAGTGAGCGTTTTCCTGCATGTCCTTACACCCATCTGTCACTGCACATGCACCAACAGCACCCAACACCGCACTCTCTCGCACTCACATAGTCCTGCAACCGCTCACACATCACTCCGCACTCACATACATGCTCTTCACCACCTGCTCACTCATGAAACACACCACAGAGATATGAGACCTGCTGCATGACAAATCCCCGGACCAAGCCCGAAGTTTGAATGGCCATCATCCACAAAAACACCATCAGCTGCATAACCTCCAGAGACACATCATCCTACATCATGGAACACCTGGCGTTCAACCTCCATGTCACAGCCAACTTCACCCTAAATGGCAATGTCCTCTACAGACCACCAAGACCACGCACCAACTTCACCGACACCATCATGGACTTTGTCACAAAACTCACAAACGATGCTAGCAGTAACATCATGCTTAGAGACCTGAACTTCCACCTGGAAGACCATGCCAACCCCAATGCAAGAGCACTCATTGAAGACATTGGAAGCTTGGGCATCACCCAACGAGTAAAGGGACCAACCCGTGTAACTGGACACCCCCTGAGCCCTATTTTCACCAATTTCAGCAGTATCCAAGTTGACAAGCCCACACCAGTCCCCTGGACAGACCACGCCCGTGTCAAGTTCAGAATCCCCATCCCGGTCCAAGCACATGCACCACTGCCGGACCAGCCTGCAGAAACTGGATACAGAATCACTGACAAAGACTGGAGACCGCAGTCAACACCCACCAACCCGAACACAACAACTACTTCCCATAAGCCATCAATATTTTCTACAATTGGATCACCTAATGTGGCAACTCCCTTGTCCCCCTCAAATACAGTAATACAACAAGGTCACCACTGCAAAGAACTGGAGCACAAATGGAGGATGAGCTTGGACAGTTCAGACAGGATCACGTTCTAATCCGCCCTGACATGCTACTACCAAATGATTTGTACCACCAAATGCTCCGCTCTAGCGAACCACATCAATGCCAGCACCAACAGAAGCAATCTTTGACATTGTGAAGGATTTCACCTCACCAGCGGCAGTCTCTAACTTCATCACCCCCTTTCAAGACCTCCATAATAATCCCTCTCAATTCTTCAGCAACAAAATCACTGCCTTTTACAGCAACTTCAACCGGACCCCAAAAACCTTGTCAAAAACCTCCTGATCTTATCCAAAGAACCAATGCTAACCACATGGCTCGTCATCAGCCAAGAAGAAACCACACCACTACGAAGTCCATCCATTCTGGGGCCCCATTGCACCCCTGCCCAACAGTGCCTACTGCAGAGGACTGCATCCCATCAGCACCATGCTCACACTCATTCTGAATACCTCCACCTCTTCTGCGTCCTTTCCAGCTGCTTGTACACACACAACTGTCCCCCCCAGTTGCTAAAAAAAAAAATCTTTACGGACCCTTCAATGCTTACCTACTACAAGCCATTCTCCTTGCTACAATTCCCAGCCAAGGTCTTAGAGAAAATCATCAACAGACGCTTCACTGAATATCTCAATGACCACCAAATTCCTGACACCACTAAGTCTGGTTTCAGACCTAGTCACAGCACGCAAACTGCCCTCATCGCTGCCACAGATGAAATCCCCATGGCTCTGAACAGAGTAAACCTGGCTGCCCTCACCCTCTTGGACATCTCCGTAGCATCTGACACAGTCTCCCACCCCATTCTCTTTCAACACCTAAATGACGTCAGAATCAAGGACACTCACTTAGATGAATCTGCTCCTTCATAGCTGGAAAGACCCAGTCAGTCAGTTTGGCACCGTACACATTGGAAGCACGTAACCTCGTCTGCAGAGTTCTGCAAGGATTCTCCCTGAGCCTGACTCTCTTCAACCGCATACATGATCCCTCTAACCAGCATCATCCGCTCTCACATCAACCATCAACATACTCTCCTATGCCAACAACATGCAACTTATTCTCTCCTTCATGGACAAGGCGCCCAATACCTGGATCAAGTTCAGTGCCTGCATGTCACTGACTCATGCTTCCATACCCTGAAGATGCTGAGGAAGCTTTTCAAGTGGCTCCCAATCAGCACTTGGAAAACCATAACACATGCTGTGGTCACAAGCAAGCTGAACTATAGGAACACCCTCTATGCTGGTATGAACAAACAATTCACCAGAAATCTGCAGACCATTGAGAACTCAGATGCCCATATCCATCTCTACCTCCCACACCGCACTCACATCACACCACTAGGAGCTCCACTGGCTCCCCTTCACAAACAAGCATAATTCAAACTCCTCACCTACACTTTCAAAGCTCTACATAACACTGGCCAAGCATGCCTCAACAATTCCATCTGCTTTCACAAAACTTCCAGATACGCCTGCTTGAGTTGACTCCTCATAGCACACATCAATCATATACAGAAAACTAGATCCGGGGGTCGAGCCTTCTCAAGCGTGGAACGACTTGCCACTGCACATAAGAGCCTCCTCCCCACTTTTTGAATCGTGCAAGAATCTGAAGACCTGGCTTTTCGAGTAGTCTCACTGTGCCCTAGGTTTGACTAGGCTCACACCTGCTTAGCGATAGGATATCCACTCTCTGAAAAACCCTTCTTTGTTCAACCAGACTTCTGTCTCTGAGTTTATCGGGGGTACAGCGAGTGCTTCAGACTGGATTTTAGTGTTAGATGTGGGAATACACTAGGTGTATAATAGTACACTCCTCCCCAGCCCTCAGAACCCAAGTTTAGCGAAACCGAAGACACTTGCCATCTTAAAAATACCCAAAGTGGGTAGGGTTGGCCACAGGAACTTTTACCCCATTGGTTAGGGTGTGCCTCCGAGTCATTCCCACCCACTAGCTCATGCCAGGCATAAATGTGGAATCTCCAGGCACCCACTAAAGAACTGTCCTGGGCCTGAGGAAGATCAGAATAAACCTAAACCTGCTGTCTGCAACCTGAGAAGATCCCTGAAAGCAATTTATCTGCTCTCTGGTACCCAGGACAAAGAAGTGAACACCAAGGGTCAGAAGGTTGACCTCCTACTAAAACTACAGGGACACAATAAATTACAAGAGACCTTTTCCTGCAACTAACCAGCTGATCAGTGGCAAATGAACCTGGACTGGATGCTGCTGTTTGGCCTCTGCCTGATGACACCCTGTGAGTCGCTAAATCCCTCCCCTGCGATTCTGGAGGAGCTGTAGAAGCGTATTCCTGTGGTGGATTGGGACATAAAAGACTAAAGTCAGAAGGCAAAATCTTTGATCAGGATGAACCTGGTTGGCGTGCCTGACCCGCGCTTAATTGTGGTCAGTGTCAAATTGCACCTAGGTCCTGGTGTACCTCGACCATTTACTATCATTTTCTCTTTATGCTTTTTGATGCTTTTCCTCCTTAGAACTTTTAAAAACCATCTCTGATTCCTTTTATTGTTTTTTGTCATTTTCTTTATTATATTTTACTCCATTCTTGTAATTCATGTAAGGATTATAATAGTTTTTCATTTCGACTTTTTTACTGTTTTGGAACTGCAAAGACATTTTTAGACATTGCCCTTAGATAAGCCTATATGCCTTGTGCTATAGTTACCAGGGGGTTGAGCTTAGGTTACAGTGACTTCGAGGGCTCACCCTGACAAGGGTTGTGATTATTCCTTGAGGTGGGTACTCCCTCCTCCTCCCCCCAAATAATAATGCAGTTTCTTACAGAGACCAACCCAGATAATTACAATGGCGGGCTGACTGTATGTACTTGTACTGTCAGCAATGCCTTCTGGCTGACTCCTGACAATTCATGAACTCCTATGAACCAGATAATCTGATATCTTGAAAAAGTTTATGGGCATATATTGTCCTATGGCGAAACATGTATTATCTGACCTTTCTTTGAAACAGATGAGCATTAGTGAAATATGAATCATCTGTG
The DNA here is from genome assembly GCF_964204655.1 of Triturus cristatus. Taxonomy (NCBI): domain Eukaryota; kingdom Metazoa; phylum Chordata; class Amphibia; order Caudata; family Salamandridae; genus Triturus; species Triturus cristatus. The sequence continues at coordinate 1,121,475,759 of NC_140591.1, read as the reverse complement.
CTGCTTATAAAGAATAAATACCACAATGAAAACCTTATCAGGTGTTGGCCATGGGTGCCTGCCCGTCTTCCTGCAACCTGGAATGTTGTATGCATACATGTTGCGTGTCTCTGTGTGCAAACAATATACAAAAGCAAAACCTATGAGCTTTGTCAGTTTCTTTTTATTCAGTTGTCTTAGAAACGTTAGTTTGGATGGTGACGAAGGTTGGAGTACTTAGCTTCAAATGTGTTCACGCTAGAGCATTTATCAGCAGCACTTCGCGAGGACAGGCTGCGAAACACCTAAAAAAACATTAAAAGTTAGCTGCACAGTGTGGTCCAGTCAGGATTAAATGGCCTCGATTTATGGTAGAAATTTAGAGTGGGTAAGAGCTGGATAATACTTGCTTTTGCTGCCATCCACTCTTGTTCATTATCCATACCTAAACCTTTGAAGTGGAAAAGGCGCAGCTAGAGGTGGCTTCTTATCCATATGCCTGCCTTGATTCATATTTGAATTAATAGTTAAGTAGTTTGTTGGTCCTCGCGGTTTATGTGAATGCTGATCTATAAATTTAACGTTGTTGTATTTTTTTAAAATACATTTTCATTGTGATTTTTGGCATTAGTCACTGTGTAGTTTCTTTATCTTAATTACAAAGTGTGTTAAAATAAAATTAAAAAAAAACTTATAGCCCAGATTCCTGAAACCTCCTCCTACTTCCCGCCGGTCCCTCTAATGTTGCTTTTTGGGGTGGTGTGGCACCTCCCAGTCAGCTTGGAGGGATCGAGCTCCACCATCCACAAGTATGCACACTTGAACATCCTTAGTTGTGTAAGGCGATCCTTGCCATTTGGTACCAAGGCTAACTGTGTGCCTCCAAGATGTGCCTGCAAGGGCTATTATTGTCCTGTAAACAATGATATTAAATTGTTTCTAATAGAACAATTAATGTATTTATATTAGAGACCACACGCTCTATGTGAACAACAAATGAGAACAGGCCCTTTCCCTGTGAAGGCCTTTATGTTCCTAACAACAAGGGTGAAAACCAGAAACTTAAGCTCTGACCCAAGACAAACACTTGTGTTCCAGACCAGTTTTGGCCCACCAAGAGTGAAGGGATAAGGTATCAATTATTTGATTTGTCTCCAATGCATTTTAGTTGTCACTCGAGGCCCTCTTTTAGTTGAATGTGGCAACTGTAGCACAAAGAGTCGCCGGTGGTGAAAAGGCTGTCTCATGTAAATAACTTTCCCAAGATCCCAGCTTTGACCTAAGGTAAACTCCATGCACACAATGGCCAGAGCCATGCCCCAAACTGCTAAAAGCACATGGGTGGTGAGAAGAAACTAGGCCATACCATTTACACTCTGAGAACCTACAGACTGAAGCTTGTGGTCATCTGAGAATTCTACTTCTAGAATCTGTCCCTTCATGGGACTTTCAGAGGTCAATCCTGGTGGTCACTAGAGACACACTGTGGCCACATAGTGCTTTCTCTCAGATTCTCTGATTCAAGAGTCTCACATTGGTCAGTGTCTGTGAGGCCTGCCTTGTTTCAATCCTAATCACATAAAGAAATAGACACCCTTATAGTAGTCTAGCTGTGAGTACCATAAGATAAGATCCTTAAAAAACGGGGATAGGGGAAGCAAACCAAAGGCAAATACCCTAAAAGGGCATAGGCCCATTCTCACTGAGGTGACATACTTCATCATCAGTCCCCTCCTTCATCGTGGAAATGGGCATGCCTGCTTTTCTGAGGGAACTACGTGTATGGGGGTATAAAATGTGTAGTCGTTGAATGTCTTTGTCACTCCCTGTCATATGATTAAAAACAACAAAAGACCTTGAGAGAGTCTATTATACAGTCCCCTGGTTAGTGTCAACATGTGTCCGTCCTCATTTAAGCCCAAATGGGTCCAGGGGATTTATCCATGCAAAGGTCTGGTTTATCCTAATGTTTAAACCATACCAGTCCTTTATAGAGTCTTGTCCTTAAGTTTGTTGTGAAAATCGGGTAGAAAGCACTACCTGTCTTGGGGTGGCCAGAATTGGTCCTTTGGACCTGTAAGAGATTTCAACTGATTGTGTTAGTGATTTCCCAGGCAAGTCTTATCATTTCATAAAAAGTGATGAAACAAGTGTGGGCACTGCATACCACACACACCAGACAAGTGTTCCACCCCATGACAATTATTTTAGACAAGTTGTGCATAAGCAATCAGTTCTGTACTGCTATAATATCAGCCTTAGGGTTACACTCTATGGGGTGGCCTGATATAATGCCTCCTAGCTGAGATCCATGGAGGCGTTCCTGGAAAGGTATGACTAAAATACCAAAAGTGCTCCCCCCATCTTATTGTAGTCTGCCATGGCCACCATGCCTTGTTAAAAAACAGATTGCCAATATGATGTTAATCGCATAACCTTCAAAGAAGATTTTATTTCTTGCTCCAAGAAGCTATGAGTCCTTACACTCACTCAGAACAGTAATTTCTGGGTTGCCTCCTGGTGCACTGAATGGTGGAGATGCTGAAACACTGTCAGTTATTTAAGGTTTGGCAATTGCATCGCCCACACAGACTGAGAGGGTCCTATGGCAGTGTCATTGTGATGTGGTGCGTGACTGCGTGCAACATTGTGACTCGGCATGGAACAACATGAGTGTCATATTGGTGTGTGTCTGGCTCACTTTTGATTTTAGATGGTTGTAAACAAAGGGTATTTTTAGATCAATGTGTGGCAAGACATCAAGAATATTTTGTGCCACTGGAACTAATTCAGTGTGTCAGTTATCGACTACAAATGATCTAGTTAAGCATTAAATCTGTAAATGTGGAATTCCTAAATGTTGTGACTGAAATAAACGTGTTCGTTCTCAGATAGCCAAAGAAGTGTATTTTACTATTGTCCCTTTTTGGGCATGTTTGACTAGAGATGCCCTAATACAAGAGCCAAAGTATACAAAAAAGTAATGGATGGAATGCTTGAATTAATCTTAGCTGCTGGTAATCACTTCGGGCCTCATCCCAGTCCATTGTAATTTTGCATTCCATGCCGCCTCAGTTAGGACTCAGCCATATGCAAATCAGTCTTTACCGTGCTCAAGAGGGAACAGTCTAACCCGAACTGCCAGGCCAGGTCCACCCTGAACCAAAACACAAGCAACCCATGAACAGTTTCACCCTTAACGTGTTGATGTATCTCAAAGATGGTTAAACTGTGGTCCTGAGGTAGACGCATTGAAATAGGACTAACGTTTAAAATGGATCAAAACAACAGCTCCTCCCTATCCCATTTGATTCCACTCATTATGGCCATTCAGGCCTATTAAATGTCTCCTCAGTTGGATGGCCACAATTTCTCAAATGCAAGGAGCACATTGGGGGTCTTTATTGCGGATTTTTTCAATCCCTTTTCAATTTCTTTGCGAATGTTTTTTTTTAAAGTGATTCATCAACTAAGTAGTTAGTTTTCCTTGCCGTATGTACCTCCCTTGCTCAGTGATGCATGTTTTAACCTTCTATGTTGTCATCCCTATATAGCTTTACCTCCATGGGCATAGGAATTTATATATATATATATATATATATATATATATATATATATATATATATATATATATATATATATATATATATATATATATATTTATATATTCTATGCACCCTTGGTGTTTCAATTTTTGTGCAATTTTTGCATCCGATTCTAATGTAGATCCAAGTCTAGAGATCCCATTTGTTCCATAAACCTGCAGACATTGCATCCCCACCAAGGGTGGTGACTTACTATCTTAGGGAGCCACCATGGAGTACTACAATTGTCATTCTCAATAGGCTTAGGTTGTGTGTGTGCAATGTAATCATGAATTCTTTTCCCCTTGTATAAGAAAAAAGAGGTTTTTCAAGGGTTAATCTCCCAAAATTGAGAATCCTTCAATGCCCTTCCTGATTAAATTGGACAATGGTGAGAAGATGGTTGCTGATGTTGGCCTCTCTCTCCTTTCTGTGGACACTTGTTCAAGTAGTGTGTGAGAACTATTATTCATTGGTAACTACCCTCTTTTCGTTGTGAGACCCTGCCTTGTTTTGACGTTTCTGCAAGTTAAGGGTCTCAACGTGCTTTGAAGCTTCTGAAAGGCAGCATGTTACTGCTATATAAAACACCTAAACATGCAAGCAAAAAAACAGCGCTTATATAAAGCACTCCAACCAGTGATTGCTAGGCAGTTTGACTGATTACACATCAGATCACCACACATACTCACCAGCTTACGAGCAATTCAGGGACCATAACGGATCATATACCCCTGTGCTCAATTTACATGAATCATCATTCAAGCTCTAGGCATTATGCCCCGAGGTTTTTTTTGCTCGTTCTTTAATAGACATTCTACCACAAATAGCTCTCTGTAGGAACTTCTGGTTTTCATAGACCCTTTGGCCATCTGATAAAATCCCTACCTACAAGAGAAAAAGCAAAAACAAATACAAGTAGCTAACTCTACACATACCCAGTTGAAGGCATCAAATAATAAGTAATGGCAAAGCCAACCGGTCTGACCTTGACAAGCAAGCTTTGCAAACATATAAAAAACCTAAAACAAAAGAGTGGTCCAGCAGCCTAGACACATTTATTTTATTTTTATTTGAAAGGTTTTATATAGCGCTGGCTAGAACCGGGGGTATCAGAGCGCTTTACATGAGTATCAGACCATAGTTGAAGGTTACATTGTTACAAAGTTTACACAGTTTTCGAGACAAACAATAAGGACATATACGTAAGGGAAAAAGCAGGCAAGGGGAGAGATTCAGGGGAGAGGGGGTAGGAGTAGGGGAAGTAGACAGAGAACGAACGAGGGAAAGAGGAGGGGGAGGGGGAGAGACATAGCATGAAAGAGGAGGGGGAGGGTGACGAGGGCACAAACCGGTAGACAAGTAAAAGCCGCGTCCAAGGTTCGGTAAGCTGTGATCCCGGGGGAAATGGTATCATTCCCACATCTCCGCTGCGTGAGGCTCCCTTTACGCAGTTGACTCTCTCAGAGGGGTCTCTGAGACTCCAAGGCCTACCTACTGGATCCTTCCCCAACAAGGGGAGAGGGAGTGCTTTGGCAAGGGGCGCCATACCATACCTCAACTGTGCGTGGCTCCCTTGACGATGTGGACTCTCTCAGAGGGGTCACCGAGACTCCAGAGTATGAATATTGGATCTTTCCACAACAAGGGGAGAAGGAGTGCTTAGTCAAAGGGCAACGAGGGACAGGGAGCTAGGAGGCGGGTCGGAACTGGCAGGTCAACAGAGGGAGAATAAACGGCAAAAGAAAAAAATCACATTAATTACAGAAAGAAAACACATTCAATACCAGGGTAAATTAGCGATCCAGAAAAAGACAGGATCCACGAAAGGCGGGTGTTAGGGAAAACAAAGGGAGGAGTCCCACAAGGAAGAGATGCAGATAGCAGAAAAGAAAATGTATACGTTGTAGAGTCACTCAGGGGAGAGATGCAAACGGGAAAGCTCAGAATCACAAAATAGTGATATTAAGTACAAAGAACTACCACATATATTAGTGGTTAGAGCTGTAACTATGCAAATAGTAAATTCACTCTGGATTCCATTTACACAACGATTAGGCTAAAATCGATTTGTATATTACTTATCTACAGAGTGATCTGAGAAATGAAACATCCAAGGGGGTAGAGAGAGAGAGGGGGAGATGAGATAGGTGATAGGAGAGACGGGGGCCTGTGGGGGGAGAAAGAGATAAAGCAGTCCAGCCGAGGAGCAATGTCTGAGGGTCGGCAGGATGAAGTCCAACAGACCGAGGGAGAGGACAAGAAACAACAAAATGGTGGCTCCGTGTCATGGTAATCGAAGGACAGCCATGATAGAAAATCGGACGAGCATCAAATTTCTTCGCATGTAGAAAGTCAACAGCTCATCTCCTCTATAGCTAACAAAGTAGCTCCACCGGACATCGGCCAACAAAAAGTTACGTCTCTACAGTCATTGGCAAGATTCATAGGTTCCATGTCCTGATGGGTGAGCCGGATGAGGGTGGTGGATGGGGAAAATGAGCGTGGTCTGGTCGGCTATGGGAGCTGTCGTACTCATACAATCTTGGAGTTTACAACTTCAGCAGGTAAGGAGTTTAGGCTGGCTGTTTCGTGAAAACCACATCAGTCCTGACATTGAAGTGTACTCATCTTGAGCTAGCTGTGCACAAGTGATCAGGCAAAATGCAATCACTCACAGTACAAGACAGCTAAAAGATGAAGTAAGCTGACCCATTCCCCCATGCTATGTGCTCTGGTGAGTGTAAGCTTAATTGAGAATGGCACTTGAACACAGTAGTAGATGTAGAGGTCTGATTGAAAGTGTGTGTATATATCTTTATTTGGATTGTTTTGGGAAACATGAGACTGGTGGGAGCCCCAACACTGTCTCTAGTCCAATCCTAAAGGTGCATTTTTACATGTGTAGAGTCCCTCTTCACAGTGTGATGGTCTTCGTGCATGTTGTGACCTGGTGATGGGTATGTAACCTAAAAAGGATGATGAGCGGGCCCCTTTCCTGCTTGTGTAGATTATACATGTGTATGTCACCTGGCTGTGTGGGAAGCGATGGAGGGTCCTAATCTTGTCCCTCAAAACCTCTCTCGCCCCCAGCAATGCTTTGTTCTCACTCTGTGAGAGTGTTTACCTGAACATACATTGTTTTAATCTGAATAAAGGTTCTTGACGTTGACAAGATTTAGCCTGCAAATTGAGAAGTGAGAGAGTTCAGGGTCTGCAAAAAAAAGGCATGCGCTCTGTCAAGACCAGCAAGATGTTTTCTTCCCAGGGGACACTGACAACACGACACATTACATGCACACTCTGATGGTGCACCTAATCTAGCTAAAAAGACACGTTTTGCCACCTTTGGTCACACCCAGGGTCGCATTTGGACCAGATATAGGCCCGGGCACCCAAAAAAAAGTGGCCCACATTTGTGAATTGCAACCTTTTGTCTAGCATTGACTTTTTAGTATAACAAAGATAATTTTAGGATGATGTTATAGTAAAGAAAACCCTGTATTGCTTATATGGCCAGTAACATTGATCAGGACTGAAAATTCCATTATTCCACTGAAACTCACTCACTCTTCTGACGCTCATCTTGCGGTCCATGAATCACCCTTATCCCAAGCTCCCCTTCATAATTCTGAGTCCCCTCTTGTCTGTTAGGCCATTATCTATATATATCCTGATTAAGGCAACAAGTGATGAGCCAAAACGTTGTGTACAAAGTTGAAAAAGTGTCTGGAAAGGAGAGGGAACTACTGGATGAAATTCATATTGCTTGGTGTTTTTGTCTCACCTTACCAGGACTTATTCAGTAGATATGTGTGAATGAGTAGAGGTGCCTGGAATAGTATTTTATTATTTTAAATATTTTCATAGATATGCTATGTACTAAATGTTATTGACTAGAAAATATGATAAAACTGTAACTAACCAGTGACTGTTTAAAATTTGTTTAGATTGTATTTTGTATATTGAGCAAAAAAAAGAGATGATGTCGGTGATTCTATTCCTTCTAATAATGGAAGAAAGATAGATATTTATATAGCTGAAATTGTGGGCAAGAACTCATCAGTTGAGAAGTAATGATGAGAATGATATCAATAGTGAAATAAGATTTGAGGAAGAGTGACTAGATACTCTCTAGATGCAAAGACGTACCCAATTTTAATTCAAATAGAGCAAAGACTCTTACCATTGACAAAAAGATAGAAAAGACACACTCTGATCATGGACTTGGGAATGCAAGAGAGAGATGCCCATTGCGAGTGCCCTGGGGAAGAGACAGCAAAGACAAAAGGCTGGAAGTAGGTCCTCACCATTGACTCTGTAGCAAAAGAGGCAAACCTCCAACACAAACAAAATGTGTGCATGTACACACACACAGACACACGTACATACACATGCACGTACTCTCTCTCTCTCTCTCTCTCTCTCTCTCTCTCTCTCTCTCTCTCTCTCTCTCTCTCTCTCTCTCTCTCTCTCTCTCTCTCTCTCTCTTTATAAATGTGCAGGGGCTCAGATTTTCTTTAAGGAGTTCTTGGTCAGCTGTTGAATGCAGGGCTGCTCAGTATCGAGGCAACCGACCAAAACTTGGTTGCACCTTATCCCACTTTCTTCCACCATCCTACACTTCCTGTCTGTTTATTTCACTCTTGCAAACTCACTTTCCTCTCTCCTTTCTCCCTTTGTCAGTGGTTTCCTATGACTGTGTTACCCTCATTTTCTGCCTTTCTCTCTCTTGCGCTGGTCAAAATCTTATGTTAAAACTTAAGCTTGGTGTCCAAAAATGATTGCTTGTGCCAACCACTGGCAACGATTTGCACAAATTAGGCACTGTGTTGATGTTGTGATCAAAGGACGGTGAGGTGTTCAGTGAGGACAAATAAAGTGAGCTATAGACATTGGTGAAATAGAGTCAAAAGGCAGTGCATTGCTGAAAGAGGCAGGAAAGGAAAGGTGGATACAATTTGAATTGTTGCATGGTGCATTCCACTGAATTTTCTGCAATTTTTTAGCTCTGTACCCAACAGGTGTTTTTAATGCCATGATCCATTTTTCTCAGAAAGAGGAGTAGTTGGGTTGAAACTATCCAGAAAGAAGGCTGCAGGTTACATCCATGGCCACTGGAATTATGTGATTGTGCGGCTGCAGCATTTTTCGCATATAGATGTGTCGCATTTGCCACATAATCCATCATCTGCTGCTTAATCCGCAGTTCCAGGTCAAACGGTTCAAAAGTTACCTAAACCGCAGTGCCACAAGTTGCTGCGCAGTAGAAGGTCCCTAGCAATGCTTGACCATGACCTTCTATCGCTAAGTTCTATATTAGAGTGTTAAACTGGTACTAATGAGGTGCAAACAATGCCCAGATACAGTTAACAAGTGTAAACTTGAGAAAATATTGAAGTAATACTAGTATCAAATTTGCAGTATTATGCTGCACAATTTTCCTTTCCTTGCAGTATAATGTATGCAACCCTGCTACATAATTTGAAACTCCAATGCAGCATAATTCAAGTGACCCGGTTATATCAATACACCCCAGCAGACACCACATTAATAACGGTGCTGCCTTAACAATTAAACTACAGGTGTAAAGATATTCCGTTTCACTGGTTATGTTTGAAAAGCCTATATGTTTTTTTTTTTCAAGGAAGGAGTACACGGTCATACACTTTTTCTCTCAGAAAAACCATAACACTTTCTGTGGGGCCCTGCTTTGACTAAGGTAATTTAAAAGCTGCACTGCGGTGGCTCTAATGCCCAGGAAACTCGCTGCCAAGGGTACCTGCTGACAAAGCCTCTGCATTAAGCACCAAATCGACAGGTAAGGGGGGGGGGGGTTGCTATCTGGGTAAATTCTGGGTTTGAGATGGGAGGTTGGTAGAGCAGCAAGGATGCATTGCCTGGCCACCCTGAATGGAAGTGGGGCCAGCCATCCACTGCGGGAAGGGAGGGAGCAGATCCCCCATATATTGCCGCCATCACTTCCCCTTCCAAGGGGAGTGAAAACTCTGCCCCTTGGTAGCAGCATCTCCTGTGGCGAGGCCTCACTGTCATACCCAAAGGCCAGGGCGGGAGCTCACACCACATGCAGTGCCCGCGGGGTTTGGCCCATTGTCATTCTATAGATGACAATGGGCCTCGATGGTCGGTGCTGCGTTGGGTAGGGGCTGCGGCAGCCTCTCCAGAGCCAACCCGAACAATGGTGGGGAAAACCCAGCCCGCATCAAGCCTCGGGCACCGGCCGAAGGCCCACCTTGCCAATCCGACCCTGCGTCGTCACACCCACTGGGATATAGTGATCTGTGCCCCTTGGACTTCATTTTGCCTAGAAGGGACCGGCTGGCACCAAGGACTCTACACAGTCACTCACTCCCCTGCCGCCATTCTGACCTGCCACATACTCTTATAGACCGTTTAAATGAGTGACGGTGCAGAACAGGCAGCAGCAACAGCTGCCTTTGATCAGTTTGATTAAAAAAGTCTGTGCAGTCCTGTCCTATTACTTACCGGTAATCTTCATTACTCCTGGTCCCGTAGTCCTCGTCCCATTCCTTACAAATTGGAGATTACTATCTCCGCGACAGAAAAAAAGAACAGGAGCATGCTGGGATACCTAACCCACTCCCTCCCGCTGGGAGTACATAAGCGGTACCAGCCCAGCATGCAGCCTGAAAATACCAAGCCAACAACCGGAAGGCCGGCCGCCAGGGAGGGAGGGAGGGAAGTAAGGAATGGGACGAGGACTACGGGACCAGGAGTAATGAAGATTACCTGGAAGTAATAGGACATTACCCCCAGGTCCCTCCGTCCTCGTCCCATTCCTTACAAATTGGAGAATACCAAAGCAGAGAACCCGGCCTACCGGAACCCCACCAAAGCCAGGGTCACCAGACCGAGAAAAACGGACCCCAACAGAAGCAATAGGGAGCCCACAAGAAAAGCAGGCAGGAGAACACAACCAGCCATGCCTCCAACCAAGCCGAAAAGAACCCAGACCCCAAAAGAAGCAGGGGACTAGCAAGAAAGGACCGCAAACGAACACAAGACCCCCCAGGAAAGCCCGAAGGAGGCCCCGCACTCAGAAGCAAGACCCAAGGAAACCCCCAGAGGGGCAGAAAGAGAAACCACCACCCCTAACCACCAGGGAAAGGGAACCCCGGAGAAGCGGAAGCGCCCCAAAGGAGCAATCCAACCAGGAAGGACAAACAACCCGGGAGAAAAACCACCAAGGGAGAAGCCCACAGCCCCAGGCAGCACCAAGCAGCTGCAGCAAATGGGACAAAACAGCACAACCAGGCCCAACGCAGAGCACCCGAGAGCATGACGCACAGGGAGACACGCCAAAGACCCAGGAAGGAACATAGTAGGGCAAGCCAGAGAGCGAACCCCCCAGAACAGAGAAGAAGGCGACCCACAGCCGGACCAATCCACAAACACCACACCAAGAGGCGAGGGGAATGAAGAGGAGAACGAAGAGGCACGTCAAACTCGGAAAACACCGAGCGCGACCATTCACAGGACCAACCCCAACACATCAGGGGAAGACACCCGCAGAGCCTCAAAGACCGAAGAGGAAAGGACAGAAGGCCCAGGCCAAAAGGCAGGAAGACAAGCCGTCAACCCCAGCAGAGACACCGGAAGGCCGCAGCCAAGGCCGCCACGTCGGGGGAAAAAAAACCCGGTCACAGGAACCAGTCAAAAGGCCAGGACCGAGGCAACCAAAAGGCAGGAGACACAGGGACACGAACCCAGGAACCCACCTAAGCAAGGCCAGGGAGAGCAACAAGCGCCACCCAAAGCAGACTCCACACACGGTCAGCGAACAGCCAGGAGAGAACAACCAAGGGCTGAACACAGAATCGGGGAAATAAACCCCAGAACCGGAAAGGAGAAACCCCCACCAACCAAGAGCCGACCCAAAGGTCAGGAGGACACCAAGGAACCTCCTAAGGCGTACCCCAAAAAGGGCGAAACAGGAACGACCAACAAGGAGGCCAACAGCCCAACAACGCAGGCAGCCCAGAAGACCCAAGAAGCCAACCGGACAACGGACAAGCCAGCCAGCCCGGAGGCCCCAAATTGGATCAGCAGAACCCGAAAGGAGAGGCAAAGGGCCAACCGACCCAAACCCAAAAACCCCAAACAAGAAGGGACCAGGGACCGGCACCAAAGCAAGCCAAGCCACCAAGAGAGGAGAAGCAGCCGGGGAACAGAGAGGGAGACCGGCAAGCCACAACTGGCAACCAACACAGAGGTCACAGCACACCAGCCAGGCGCAAAGGAGCAGCTCAGGAAAGAACACAGGACCAACCCGGCACCCAGACCAACAGGGCCAGAACCACCGGCCAGCAATAGGCCAAAAGAGGCCCAAAGCACCAGAGAACGAGCGGCCAGGGAAGAACACAGGCAGGGACCCAGGCAGGGAACCCGCAAAGGCAGGCCCAAAAACAAGGACCGGAGGGAGGAAACACATCAGCACCCCGGAACACCCCCGGCACCCCCAAACCAAAGGAGAGGAGCCCGGAGAAACCAAAGGCGCACAACCCCCAGGGGGAGCGGGCACACACCCAAAAAGGGAAGAACAAAGCACGCAGAGCCAGCAAGAGCAACGGCCAGAGACACCACAGGCCGAAAGCAGGCCGTACGGGAGCGAGAAACCCCCAAGCCCAAGGAAAAGGCCCACAAGGGGAAAACCAGAGCCCCAGGACCCAGGCAAAGCCAACCACCAGCACAAGGCCGAAAAGAGGAGCGGGGACGTAGCAACATGGCCCACACACTACGGGAGGCTAGACCACAACCGGCAGTCCCACCAACAAAACCACTGGCCAAGCCCAAGATAAGGCACGGCGAGGAGGACATCGGGAGCGGCACCCAAAGCATGAAAGAAGGGCACAGGGCAACCCGAACCCATAAACAGGGAGAGGCCCAGAAGCAGTGCACCCAAGAAACAAGGAACCACCCAGGCAGAAGCCAAGGAAGACCCACAACCCCCAGCCACCACAGGAGGCAAAGGAGCGGCAGCGAGAGGCAAACGACCGCAAGCCACAAAGAAGAGACACGAGGGGAAAGGAAACCACAACAGGAAACCAAACCCCATCAGTCAACCCAGCGCACCACAACACAGCACCAGGCAAAAGGGAAGAGGCAAGCAGCAACACCAGCCAGAAAGCCCACCAGGAATGCCCCGGAGTCAACAGCCAACCAAGGCCAAGATCCACCGGAACAGAGGGAAGGCACAACAGCCCCTTCCCCCCCCCCCGAGAACCCAAGAAACAGGGAGTCCGGAAGCAACAAGGACCCAGATGCAGGATGCAAGGAGCAACCCAGCCAAACACAAGCAGAGGCCAAGCGCAAAGTGGAGGATCCTCAGACGGGGGAACACCGGGGGCCACAGGCCCACCCCCCCCGACCACAACCAGCACGAAGTACACCCACAGGGAACCAGCCGGGGAAGGAGCCCACCAACCCAGGCAGGAATATACGCCGGAGGGCAGGAGAGAGCGGACACAAGGGCACCGGCGTGCCCAGCCGCAACACCAAGACAGGAGCAGGCGCCAGCAGGGAGGGAAGGCCACAGGCCAGGAAACCCCACACGTTGAAGCTCAGAGCACCGGACAGGCACAGGGGGGCAGAAAAAAACAAGGCACCCCGAGCACGGGCCACACCAACACCCCTGGAAGGACGCAAGAAGCGCCCAGCAGCCTGAGCCGCAGGCAGGCACCCAGACAGGCACGCACCAGGGCTGGCCATAAAAGAACAGCAGGAACCAACAGTGCGGACAGGCAGCAGGCTGAAGAAACCGTGCGAACAGACAACCAAGCACCAACCAGGGGGAAACAGAAGCACGTAGGGCAGGAAGGCAGGAAGCCCACAGGACAGAGGAACGAACCAGGACGAACCTCACCAGAAAATAAAAATAGCCCAGGGGAGCAGAAGCGAGCACAGGGGAACGGGGGACAGCCACAGCACCCGCCCGCCCCGGCACACCCCCAGCAGTGGAAAACAGGGAGCCAAGGCCGCAGGCCAGCACAGCAGAAGAGCGCAGCACATGGAAGAAAGAAAAACGGCACCCACCAGGGGGACAGGCCAACCCCATAAAACAGAGACCGTCCCCCAACCCCTCCGCCCAGACGCCATTCAGCAACAAGCGTCGAGCAAGCGGAAACAAGGAGCTTTAAAGATGAGAGAGAAACATTGCCACCTTATGCCACTCAGACAGAGTGTGCGGGACTCGAACCCTTGTCCTGTGAGACCCTTTACAACCGTAGGCACAAGACTCACCATTGAGCTATAGCTCCTGATGACAGGGAACCCAGAACCGGAGGAGGAAGCACCACCCCCCCCCCGCAGCATCGGGAAGCAAGGCAGGGACACAGCGCAGAAAGCCACGCAACGCCCCCAACCCAGCAAGCAGGAACAGGGAGCGCCAGAAGCCAGCACGGACAAACCCCAACAGGAATCAACCAGCAAACGGTGAGACCAGAGGACGCCAGGCCCCAGAGTAAAAAATCGCCAGGCAGCAAGCACGGCGAGAATACCCCCGAAGCAGCCAAGCAAGACCCCCAGCCAAGACCGCCGAAGCAGCCCACCGTGCACAGCCAGACCCAGCAGGCAAAGCACAGAGACAGAGGAACAAGCATGGAAGAAATCGGAACCGCTATGCGGTACTCACCACAGGGGCAGGAAGAGCACACCAAAAGCGCCCTGCCCCCAAGACCCAGCCCAGGCGCCCTCCAAGACACCAGCGCCGGGCGAGGAAGAGAGCTGCAGCCACCGATCAGACATTGACCCCCATCAAACATCATCCCTGCACCAACCTCAGGAACAGCAGGGGCACTGGTAGGAAAGGAGGCGAGCAGCACACCAAGGGAGACCAGGAGCACCGCCCGGCGCAGCCCCTGGGCTCCCATCTCATCCACAGCAGCGCGTCCTCCAGCCAGGCCAAGCCGTAGGAGGACGCGCGCGGTAACCCGGAAGGAATCCGGACATCCGGCGCCCCAGCCGCAAAGGTCCGGGCGCCAATCAACGCGACTCCCAGCAAGCCCAGCAGGCCAGGAGACGCGGAAGAGGATGTCGAGGACAGCCCAGCAGCCCCACGAGACATCCAACGAAGAAATCACAGGTAAGATCAGCACGTCCTAATCTGTCGGAAGACAGAAAAAAAGAACAGGCTGCATGCTGGGCTGGTACCGCTTATGTACTCCCAGCGGGAGGGAGTGGGTTAGGTATCCCAGCATGCTCCTGTTCTTTTTTTCTGTCGCGGAGATAGTAATCTCCAATTTGTAAGGAATGGGACGAGGACGGAGGGACCTGGGGGTAATTGCACGTGTCATTTAGGCTCGAGTGTCCGTGTGGTAATTGCGAGGCCCCCGTTGCCTCCCCGCGCGCGGTTTCCACATGAAAGCCAGCGCTGGGGGTCATAGGGCATGACTGCAAGGTGTGCGGGTGTTAACTGTCAGCGTGTGCGCAGTGACAGGCAAGCCGCCGAGGGCTGCCAGAGCAAAGCTAACATTTGACCCTTATTTAATTGGAGTATTTCTATGTGGTCGCTGTCGCGATGATTTAAACTCCTCGTTAGCCTCGTCATGAAGGCGAGTATTTCTTTTCTGTTTAGTAGTTAACTTTTAACTGTGCTGCCTTAGTGTGGTGTATGGGATACCCGTGGCCGGTAGGCACAACCTTTGCGCACCTACGTGGGACTTAGATGCGCGGAAGGTGTTAGGGGAGTGGTTATTGGGACTGTAGAACACCTACGCAATCTTTGCTGGTATCCTCACACCTCCCTTATAATGACCATTAAAGCACTCCTGAACATGTTGCAGTAAACGCGCTCTAAAGGGCTAGAGCTGCCGGCCCGGGTGATAGGGGAACCAGGTTCGAATCTTGGCTGCAGCTAAACAGCCTGTGATTCTTGGCAAATAGCTCAAATCCCAGAGCCAAAAATTGTTACTGCTCTGGTTCTACTATAGAGGGAACCTGTGTATTTCGATCAGGTTTGCGCTATAAAGAAAAGTGCAGTTGGGGGGCTAGAACGCGCTAGCAAGCTTAGTTCCAGTTCATTTCATGTTGTTGATGAATTGTTAAAAAAAAAACACGTTTCATAGCCACATTATAGCCACATAATAGAAGTAAAAAACTAATGTCACAGCAGGTCCTAAAAGCCAATAAATAATTGCTAACTTCATCGCTGCATAAAAAAGTACATACAAAAGGAGCAAGGTTGTGATATAATGATCTAGTTCCCAAGGAATAGACAACTTGCGTCCTCGGTCTACACAGAGTAGCAAATACCCAGTTTGCAGTTAGTGGGCTAAAGGGTCAATAGTGAGTTAAGCCTTTTAATACTCCAGTGCCTCAGTGAGCTGATGGTCTGACTTTGAGGAGCGCATCAACAGTGTCTGCATGTTCAGATCTCAGCATAAAGATGGAGCGGTCTCTGATATCTTCTATGCTTGGCTGTCACTGTCTTACATACCCAGGGAATGTGATCAATAGTTTGCATATGAAGCGAAATGACATTTACTCTCTCTCTCTTGCATCAGATGTATTGTACCACTTCCTTTCAGAATCACCCGTGGGATGAGGAGGAAATAGAATTGTATATATTTGTGGTAGATTGTTCTCCTATTGGGAATCTGCAAATATCACTGGGGCATTCTCGAAACCTCAGTCCTAAGAAAATGTGAGTGTGTTTCTTTAAAGCAAAGTTCAACGAATCTCCCTAAAAACGTATTTGTTTGATCTTTCTTTTCAATCTTGGCTAAAATGCAGCAAATGCAATTCCCTCTTCCCATTGATGATTCATTTTGTTATTATTTAGGGAAATCTTAAGATTGTTTCCCAAAGAAAATAGGGTGTCTTGGGATTTTAAGACCACTTGCCTCCCTATCATCCATTTAATTGAGGTAGCGGAGCAGCTTGGGGCCTATGACAGTTCTTCAGGTACTTGATATTCATTGCTATAGATTGTCAAGCTAGATTGAATTCGAGAAGAAGAATTTGTATTTTTGATGTGCATAGCAAATAGTCAAAATGGTGCAGTGCTGAACACCGAACTCCGAAGAATAAACTAGTTTATTTTACTGTGACGTGCTAAGTAGGTCATCGTTGATAGAAGCCTAGCATGAATAATGATGCAAAAGATGATTGTCCTAGGCTCATATTGCGCATGTAAAGTGTCTCCATTACAGATGTTACAGAGACAGTTTTGTTTTTTTAGATGGTCCTTTAATATTTTGCATTCTCCGCTCCTCTCAAACTGGAGACCAGGGTATTTGTGCACATCAACTCTTTAAATCTTCTGACCTGTGGGCAGGCATGTTTTTTAAATGGTTCCCACTTGTAAACACTAGTTAAGTGGCTTCCATATAGTTAACTGTGTTGTATTTATCAAGTGTGGTGATATACGATGCAAGCCAATCTCCGTGCAGTCCAGCAGGACATTATCTTCCTCATATCCTGCACACTGCTAGGGTCTGTGACATGGCTACAGAACTGAAGATTGGTGGCCTTGGCTATTGGTGTGCATAATTCACATAATATGGTTTTGCATATTTATGCACAATTTTTGGGAAATTATGTGTAATTAAATGAAATGCAAATCTTCTATTTTAGCACTATACTATAGTGTGAGATGCATCTTTGTGTTGTTTTTTGATGCTAGGACTCTTTGCATGCTAAACAAAAGCGAAAACACAATTGCCGCGAGCAGCAGCTTGCGTTATGGTTGTTACTATGTGTCACATCGTCATGCCTGTCCTGTCCATAACCCATGACCAGGCATGGCTGGAAGCGGAAGGGGTGGGGCTTGAGGGGCAAGCCGACAGTGCGCGCCGTGATTGGGGAAATAAAGGCGTGCTGAATCTCCCACTGGTGTCCCGCGTGCTTCTTGGTGCGGGGGCACAACGGGGAACATGAAAACTGGTGACGAAGGTGGGATAGACACACCCCCCTCTATCCTGCACGCACAAAGCGCTACCGTGAGTGAAAAGTGGAGCGCTACTACAATCAACAAGGTGAGAGCGCGAGTGGCGGCTGGATCGCTGACACGGCACCCCTCTTGGGAAAAAGCTCAGAGTCTGGGGACACGTTTAAAGCTTGAATTAACCCAACAAAGTCACTACAGGATAGCTGGCAAGAGTCACTACGGTGGCCATCTTAAGATCAGGCACCACCCATTGACTAAGCCTGGTTCCCAATACGGTGGCCATCTTGAAGTCAGGCAACACTCAGAAAAGCTCACCAGAGCCTGCTAAAAGCGCGACTGAGGCCCCTAGACGCCAGTGGGGTTCATTGAGGCACAGAGTGAAGCCACTTGAAGTCCGGCACCACCAGAAAGCACCCCAGAGCCCACCAGAAATACGACGCCAGTGGGGATCCTTGAAGAATAGAGTGAGGCCACAGACGCCCTATCATGTCTACGCAACCCGACTCGTCGCAACAGGCGGCGACCGGCTCTGCGCCCGCCGCCTGGGCCAACGTTCATGGGAGTATCATTCCTGTGTCCTCCCGAACCTTTAATATGGACGTCTGGAAACAGTATGGGCCCCAAATGGAAGAGTTGGCTTGAAGATTTCGAGGATTTCATGAAGGGCTCCCAAGTCCGAGATCCTGACCAGCAACTCACTGCATTGCGAAACTTAGTGGGCAAAGATGTTGGACAAATCATTAAAGAACTGCCCCCGGCTAATACGGCGTCTTATAATGACGTGAGAGAAGCCCTTAACAGGAAGTTCCTTCACAAGCGGGACCTCGACTATGAGCGCTACACATTCAATCTTGCATCACAAGATCGAGATGAACCCATGAGCGATTTCATCTCCCGTCTCAAACGTCTAGCTCGCTTTTGCGAATTCGACAATTTCAGCATGGAAGACGCACTTCGCTACGCATCATTGATGGGTGTCAGTCGGAATCACTGCGCCGTCAACTACTAAAAAAGAGAATAAACGACCAAGCGGAGGAGCACGCAAAAAAGATGGAAGTCTGCAAAATGGAAAAGACAGAAAAAAAGAGATCAGGCCCTCCGTGTACAATCTCACACTGAACCGAGATGTCGTTCAGATCATCAGCAGTCTGGTAGATCCAAGAAATCATTCCATGCTAGGTCACCTCGCAGCGGAAACAAAGCAGTCACTCCCTTAGACACCCGTCGCAGTGTTATTGGTGTCGGCAAGATTACCCTCATACAGGCCCATGTCCAGCCATCGGACAATAATGCCATAGATGTGGGAAATATAACCATTTTGAAGCCTCCTGTCAAACCCGTCGCAAGGAAAACAGGACCGGTTAAGCGAAGCACAAGGTCATGTCACCATGTCAGAGCTGTACAAGGAAGAAGAGACCGATCAACGAACTCGTCAAGGTCCAGTACCCATCCCACAGATCATATCGATCTCGAAGGTCGACGTCCAGAGAGTCATCTGCACTTACTCCAATATCGCAAGACCGTGACTAATATGTATGCATGGTGGCAGATCCAGACAGACTAAAAAAGTATCCACGGTTAGACATTCAGATGGGAAGACACTCTCCCAAGTTCGTTCTAGACACAGGCGCATCGCTTAACTACATTTGCGCCACCGAATACCAGAGAATGAAACCAAACCCAAAACTGGAACCAGCCGCGGTACGAGTTTACATATGGATGTCCAGAGAACCACTGCCGTGTCTAGGACAGTTTCCCACAACACTGACATACAAAGACAGGACGATCCAAGCATGAGTCCACGTGATTGAAGGCCCCGAAACAGACAATTGCCTTCTTAGTCTACTGACTGCGGAATGTTTGAAGCTGGTGGAAATCCTATTCAGAGTGGATGACTCGCCAGATATCGTCAGCAAGTTCCCGAAGCTGTTCAGTGGTCTAGGGAAACTAGCCCACTTCAAGGTCAAATTGCACATCAATGAGCAAGTGACACCAGTGGCACAGCATCACAGGAAAGTGCAGTTCCACTTACAGCAAGCGGTAGATGATGAACTCCAAGACCTACTAAGGGCAGAACGCTTGACTGGGCCCACCCCATGGGTGTCGCCAGTAGTAGTTGTGCCCAAGAGAGGACAGGACAACAAAGTACGCCTGTGTGTTGATATGCGAGCCCCAAACACAGCCATCGAAAGGGAGCGGCATCCAGGACCCCACATCAGCGACACGATCACCTGCCTGAACAGAGCGACTGTCTTCTCAAAACTAGATCTCAACAAGGGGTACCACCAACTGGAGCTGCACGATAAATCAAGATATATCACCACGTTCACTACACATCAAGGGCTTTTTCGTTACAAGTGCCTTAATTTCGGAATCTCGTCTGCAGCCGAGATTTTCAGGAAGACGTCCAGCAAGTAATCCAGCGCATCCCGAATGCATTCAACTACAGTGATGATATTCTGGTGTTCGGAGAGACTCAGAAAGACCACAACAAGGCTTTAGACCGGGTGTGCCACGCTCTCCTGGACTCCAACCTCACACTCAACAAAGACAAATGTGAATTTCACAAATCAACACTCAAATTCTATGGACACATCTTCTCAAAAGAGACCAGACCCTGAGAAAGTTTCAGCATTATCCGATACCTCACAACCTCAAGATGTCAACGATGTCCTCTCGTTTCTGGGCATGGCTAGCTACTGCGCCCGATACATCCAGGACTATGCAACAATCAGCTACCCACTACGAGAACTGACACGACAAGGGCAGAGTTTTCACCGGTCAGGTAAGTGCGAACAAGCGTTCAACGAAACTAAGATTGCTGTGAGCTCAGCCATCAACTTGGCATATTTTAACCTCAAACGGAAGACGAAATCACGGTAGACGCCAGCCCCGTTGGCCTAGGTGCCATTCTGGCACAATACGATGACGAAGGAGACCAACGCCACATCGTTGCATATGCCAGTCGCTGTCTCACTGACACGGAAAAAGCATACTCTCAGCCGGAATAATAGAGCTTGGCAGTCGTATGGGCTTGTGAAAACTTCCACCTTTTCGTCTATGGCAAGCACTTTACCCTTATCTCTGATCACCAGGCTCTAACAACCATTTTCAGCAACCCCCGGGCGAAGATGCCTCCGAAGATTGAACGGTGGGGGATCCGCCTGCAGGACTACACAAGTACCATCATTCACAAGCCCGGGAAAGCGGAAAACCCGGCGGACTACATATCACGACATCACCAAGCAGTTACGCGAGGGCGGCCTTCGGTAGTAGAAGAATATCTGTTTCGTCATTGACCAAACATGTCCGCCTGCCGTCCCACTAGAGGCCATCATAGAAGCCTCTGCAAAAGATGCCACGCTACAGAACATCATGCACCGTGTCCGCACCAATTCATGGAGACACTTGGAAGACCCAAATACAAATTACGCTATCAACACAGAAGAACTCATGGCATTCAAACACGTCAAAGATGACCTCTCCATCAGCACCAGTGGTCTGTTACTAAGAGACAGGAGGATTGTAATCCCTCACCAGTTGAGACAAGGCACTATCAACCTGGCACACGAAGGACACCGAGGAGTGGTAGCCATGAAGAAGGCGCTGCGAGAACGCGTCTGGTTTCCTTCTCTCGACCAGATGGTAGAGACCACACTACAAGACTGCCCACACTGCCAACTGGTGGGGTGAGAAAAACCACAGGCTCCCCTACAGATGTCAGACCTCCCAGAAGCTGTATGGCAACACATGGCTGTTGATTTCTTCAGCCCGCTGAAATCAGGGAAGTACATCATTGTCATCATGGATGAGTACTCTTGATTCCCCATTGCTCACCAAATCTCGTCTACCAAAGCAGCCACTGTCATACCAGTCATCGATGAAGTATTTGCCGCATGGGGAATCCCGACAGTCGTAAAGACAGATAATGCACCACCATTCAATGGACAGAATTTTGCTGAATTTGCGAGACACCTAAATTTCAAACACCGAAAGATCACTCCCCTGTGGCCTCAGGCCAATGGGATGGTCGAGCGATTCATGGCTACCATAAAAAAGACAATGCAACAAGCTGAACTAGCTCATCGGGACATTCAGCCACCTTTTAATGAAGTGTTACGGGTGTACAGGACTACGCCACACAGCACTACCAATCAGTGTCCTGCCACCCTGATGCTGGGGCGAATCCCACGTACTCGGAAACCAGCCGCAGACGCCGTCACACAATCCAGATTCACGAATTCGGACCATGAAACACTGGTAGAACTTGATCGAAACAAGAAAGCAAAAATGAAAGAATATGCAGATCACCATAGACATGCCAGAACCTCTGACATCCGAGAAGGTGACTGGGTGTTAGTGAAGCAGGAAAGGAAAACCAAGGCTGACAGCCGCTACTGCGCCCAGCCACAACAAGTAATCAAGAAGAAAGGGACCATGATCACGGCAGAATCAGTAATCAAGAGAACAACCAGAAATGTGTCACACTTCAAGAGATGTAACCCCACAGTATACACTCGCGCTCAAGACTTAAACTGGGACACTAGTGATTCAAGTCAAGAGGAAGACGAATATGAAGAACCCCAACCAACATCGGGAGCCAGTGACAGTAAAGAGAGGTGCCTCTCCATCCGACCACGAAGCAGCCGACCACAGAGAACTGTTCGAAAGCCCACCCGTCTCATTGAAGAACCTTGAAAAAAGATCTTGAACTTTTAAAATACAAAAGGGGGGAGATGTCATATCGCCATGCCTGTCTCCGTAACCCAGGACCAGGCATGGCAGGAAGCGGAAGGGGTGGGGCTTGAGAGGCAAGCCGGCAGTGTGCGCCGCGATCGGGGAAATAAAGACTTGCTGAATCTCCCGCTGGTGTCCCTCGTGCTTCTTGGTGCGGGGGCACAGCGGGGGTCATGAACCTATGGTATATTTTTACCATAGATGGCATTGTAATTACGTGACTGGCATAATTTCTGGAATTGTGCGTAACAAGTGTAATGCGAAATTCCCAAAATTACCCAAGCTATGTGGCATCATTTAAAGTTCATCCATGCCTAGTCTTGTTCAAGATTTCTCCCCAATCCTGTGCTTTCCCACATGCTTCCCGAGTCTTGATGAGCTTATAGTTCCCAGCCCTGCAAGGAAAATCTGTCTGCACATGGTATGGGCATCCGAAATAGGTATATACCTGTGTAACAGTGCATTCGGCATCACAGAAGTAAGGCCTATTTCTTTCAAGGTGTACTTCACCTGCAAGATGCTTCATAGCCAGTTTTCTACCCACCAATCTTTATTTGGTGAATTTCCTTGAATATCTGCACCCAAGGCTTGCATGATCATGTATTTGTGATTGAGGCAGAGCTAATTGATTTCACTAGGGTGTTGATTGTGAACAAACAGTTGTTTCATTTTCAAGCAGACAGATGTCAAAGGCTTTTCTGCTTGTCTGTCAGATTGTAAACTCTTGATGACAGGAGATTGGATGTTGATCCTCAAGTCTTCTCTTTTAGACACTCTTTAGACTCAGCACTCATAAACTGACCCTCCAAGACATTTAGTGCTTTATCAAAGACTAACATGTTATGCAGTATTATCATACAACAGTACTTCTTGCAAGAGTTGGAAATGACTGAGCAGGCAAGTTGAGGAAGCATAATGTTATAATTTAGTACAATTTGCAGGTTCTGAGTTATATATATTAGTTCCATTATTATTTAAAATTCTTGTGATCATATTACAATGGAACATTCCCCTCCCCCTTTTCTACCTACTCCCTGGATCTCTTCAAAGAATGTTGGAACAGTTCTTGAGTTGACCTTTAACAGGCAGTTATATGGAAAACTGAGGAGAAATGGGCAATTGATGTTGTCAAGCAGGAAAGCATTTGAAGTCTACATACGCTTGTCTATTACTTTGGACGTTACAATTAGCTTAACATTGGTGACGAGGAACATTGTTTAGGGGGCAATATCGATAACATCCCCTCTGAAGCTAACTGCTGCCCAAATCTACAATCTTGTAATGCGCACTCCTACCTTCGATAATCAGTGAAGCTGTTGATGGTGCTTGTGGAGTGTAGCCTCCATTACAATGGAAGACCGTCGTGTTGCCTCGATGTAGTATTGGCATGCTGTCGGGAGATTGGAAGTTGTGCTGTTTTTGACCTATTGCGGTACTTGACACTGTGTGGTATCTGCGCATCTTTGAAGGTACCGACTTTTTATGTGTGACAGATTTGGTGGTCCTGGGCACGCGGAGAAGTTTGTGCAGCATGTTTTCGCTGTTCCAAAGTAAGTCTCCACAATGCGACTTTTCGTATGTGTCGGATTTGGCGGTCTAGGGAGTGTGCGGCAGTCTGTGTGCAGCGTGTTTTTGCTGCTTCAATGAATGCCTCCTCAACGCGACTCTGTGCATGTAATTGTTGCGCGTATAGGGATTCCTCATAACGGAAGGGAGTAGTCAGCAAATCCTGTTATTTGTGAGTCTCTTCAGGACAGAAGGCAGGAGTCTTCTGTCTTCCGACATGTACCGACGTTCCTTACAGATTTCTTCAGGGTGGAAGGGAGGTGTCTTTCGTCATACATCTGCCTTTTACAACTCTTGAATAGCAATGTGCCACACAAAAAGGCTGGAAACTATTTATTTATAGTCATTTTGTGTTGTATAGCAGAATCTTGCTCACCCTCATTTATGCAGATTCTATTGTACTTCTTTCCATAGTAAACTCCAACACTGAATTGCATTAAACAGGTTCTGTTTCTGTTTTCAAATATTATTCTTCATGTACTAAACTCTATTCTTCAAACAGATTATTATGTTTTGTAATTCATTTCATACTAAAGTTCATTTTATGTTGAATCCTACCATGACTGCAGCTTGCATGGCTCAACCACCTTTATTTCTCTGAGTTGAGTTGAGAGAGGGAAGGAAATGATTGTTGCATTTGCTTCACAGGCCTTATCTAGTACAGAATAAAAATACTCTGTAGTGGAAAGAGAAGCACTTGCATATATTGGGCAGTACGGCATTTAACATTTTTCTTATGGGGTAATCCCTTTGTGTTGGGAAGCCGTTAGTTACTATATTTACTGCAAAGGGAATGGAATGAACCACTCCAAGAATATCACAATGGGTTTTAAGATTAGAAGGTTTCAACCATCACATTTCTTATGTTTCTGATGTAAAAAAATCATCTGCTGATTGTTTATCCAGGATGCCAGCACATCAAGAGAGACTTCTTGGGGATACGCTAGAAGAAGTTGTGGTAGCTAGAATTCTTAAAAGGTTAAATCTTGAAGAGTGAAATTGAAAACAGATAAACTATAGTACGCTATAAGGTAAAATAATAACACAGAGATGGCATAAGAAGTTTTCAGAACTGGAAGATTCTGTGAAGGATGTTTGGGAGGTTCGTCATGAAATATATGTACTAGAAGAAAATGTGTATAGATGAAACAAATTGATATCTCCTAAAGGATTATATGACAAACTAATTGCTTTGGCTCATGAGGGTCACTTAGGATGCAGCCTTATGAAAAACAAAGTGTGGAACCATTAATGGTGGCCTCGCATGGACTCTAAGATAGAAGGTCACATAAAACAATGTATAAGCTGTGCATATAGTGCCAAAATAGTACAAGTCAGACAAACACCCAGATCTCATGCAGATGTGCCTTCTATCCCTTGGAACAAACTTGCATTAGTCATTATTGGACCATTAATGGTTCTAGCCTTGGTGGAAGGCATGTGATGACTTTAGTTGACTATCACTCAAATTCAAATTAAAAAAACAACGTTATTCGGTCTAATTAATAGACCATAAAAGTAAAAAAAAACGCACTACATCATGATATCAAATGTGGTCAAAATAATACACACAGTTAAATGTAAAACCAGATAAAAGCATTGTAATGCACTGACATCTCCCGGATACAGCATGCTTCATGATCAAAAAATACAAATTCAACTTTAATGTGCACTGTGCACAGAAAATACACAATCATCTATGGACCTGAGCAAATAAGGCAAACAAATACCTCTCTAAAAAAGGGTTCTCTAGGTGCAGAGGTCAGAGAGAACTCATCAGCGTTGCACCACCGATCAAGACTAGACCTGACATAACAACAGCAATCTAGGTCATGAATCTCCCTGGGCATGATCCCAAATCCAAGACATGGATTGATTATTTATTACAAGTGTTTTATCTGGTCCTAGGCATTAAGTACTGAGGAACAAAATCTGTATGTGAAGTTCTGTGCTGTAAGTGATCACTGGGGCTTTATGATAGTACATGATCTTCGTTTTGTTTAAGCAGGCTAATGTCAGCATACATCTAATACCTTGGGTGAAGTCCAAACACCAAGGCGCAGATCTGAGTGCTGCTCCTAAGGGCCTCAGGATGAGAGGACACGTATCCTATAAGATACATTAATTCAGAGGCCGCAAATAACTAAAGTGGTGATAGTGCTATGCCTTGAGTAGCAAAGGAATAGGGGGCATGCAGACTATAAGAAAAATAGTACAGTTAAGAGTCAATATAAAACTTGGTGGGCTCCGGGATTCGGCAGTCTTTTGAGTATGACAGAGAAGTGATTAGGTGCAGATTCAAAATCTGAATCAAGTACTTCCTGAGCAGGAGTCACATTAATTTATCAACCAGTCCGAAATATGTAGAGTCCTGGCCTTCTATGAAAGGGTCCTCTGTGTGATCTATTTATTACTGAGGTCACCACCACATTACATCACAAGACTCAAATAAGCCACTAAAATGGTCGGCTTAGATCACACTCAAGGGTCTTTCTGGTCTTCGGTACAATCTTAAAGTAGGTGTAAACCATTGCTTTTATTTCATCAGTTGCTGGACGTAGAAAAAAATAGTGTCTCAGTCCAATGTCTGATGGAGAATTTGTCCAGAAGGGATTTAATAGTGCAAGACCTATGTGTGGAATAAAGTCTGCAAAAAAACAATGGTTGCTTTGTGCAGACAGCTGGTCACAGGCATGAGACCAGGTTACCCTCTGAGGGATTACAGTAGGCACAGGCAACTAACCTTTGAAACAGGTTTAGTCTAAACCTCAATAAAAGGGAATTCGGATTGGGCTGAGCATTAAGTCACCGGAATGGCTGGGGACCATCAACTGGGGCCAGTGATGTGTAGGAAATAACAGAAGGGAAAGTTTTAACTTTTCCCCAACTTTTATCCCCATACAGCGAATAGCACATGTCCCTCAATTACCTTTTACTCAAGGAGGATACAGTTATGGGGTTTTCAAATAAATCTGATCAGGACAGTGTCCTTGACTACCCTCAGCCAAGGGATTTCAAGGCCCCACTCCAGAGCTAGGCAATCAATTATTGCTCTGTTTAGGGCCGGCGCCTCATTAGTCCAGACACTGTGCCATAGCCTGAATTGGCGTGTCCGAATTTTAATCCTCCAGAGGGAGTAACCCTAGCTCCTTGAAGCAAATAAAGGTAGCAGTACACTAGAAGAGTAAAAGTATACAGTAGGCAAACCTATTTTTGGTTCTCTGTAGTGCAGTTGCGTTGTTAATTCCCCAGATCCCAGCCCCTTAGGCCAAAACACTTATGCTTTTAGTGTGATAAATTGTTAGCATGTGGCTAACAGATCCTTTGCCCAATTTTGCTGCAAAGCACAAGAAAGCATTAATGCTCCAGGCAAACTGACTATTTCTAATCTCCTGCTGGGGAAAACAGGACCCTTTGTTGTTAAAAGTGACATCAAGATAACTAAAATTAGTTACATCTTAGATTGAAATGAGAATACAGCTATAATTTTGGTTTAACAGTGTGTTTGAAGCTACAGGACATAACAAAAGTTTTGCTTATGTTGACCGTCAGGTCTAACTTTTTCATAAAGGCTGAGAACCAGCTAGTAAAAGCTGCAATGCCCTGGGGGTTCGGCCCATAAGGACGGCACCAACCACATACAGCCATGCTGGTATGGGGTACTGTCCAATTTGAGGCATGTCCGTGCACGTTGACACCATCTCCTTCTCCAACTGATTGATGTATAGAGTGAAAGGAAGGGTACAAGTACATAATCTTGCCTAACTCTCCTGCGTACATCAAACATCGCTGAGCGTTCCCCACCCCATCCCCATGCCAAACCTGACTGAAGTGCTGTAAACACAATAGAGTTCCCTAATAGGATTAATAACGGCTCTTTCCATGCCAAGTTCTTCCATAATCCGCCACAGTTTGGTAAGATACTAGATCAAAGTTGCTGAACAGGCCCATAAACCACAGGAATAAAGAGCCCTTTTTGGCAATGGTGCATTTTCCCTATAGAAGTGAGAGCCTAAGACACTGATCCTCCGTCCCAAGCCCCCTCCTAAACTCATATTGAATATATGACAGAGTTTTGGTCTCCTTATCCTTGTCCTATAAATGTGACTGTAGGACCCGACCCAGGATTTTCACTGTTCAGTCCCAGAGAGAGATCGGGTGGTAACAGCTCACCTTACCATGGTCCTCCTTTTTAGGTCTCGCCTGGCCCAGCGCATGTGCTGGTCTGGCGAGACTTTTAGTGAGGGCTCAAAAAATGCTACCATGGCCAGCCTAGAGCTACAGTGCATGTGCGCGCGCTTAAGAGCAGAGGCTGGCAAACCTCGTCATGCTCATTAAGCGCCCGCGATCACTTTCACTTTCGCCGCGATCACTTTCGCGGAGCCCCTTTGATGTTCTCGTTCAAAGAACATCAAACATCAAAGAACATGTTGTGTTAATGCTTTGCTGCGCCTGTTTGTCTTAAAATGTGCTTTCTCTTTCCACAAACTCGATGTTTGTGTTCCTTTATTTTGAGATGCTTTTAGTATTACTGTTTTGTGACTTAAAGAACATTAAGGAAATGTTACTGTGAATGTATTTCTGATCGCAGCGGCTGCTTCATGTCCGTTGCACCATTCAGGGAGTCCTTTCGTTGGCGCTTTCATGAGGACATGATGAGGAAGCTGGAAACGTTTGGCTCATTCTCTTTAAAAGCACAGCATGTTGGCGACTGGTTAATCGATTAGACCTATGTAGCGCTTTAGATCTCAAAGCGCTATGGTGGGTGCAGCAGTTACAACTCATGAAATATGGGGTGCAACTCACAAGGAGGGGACAGGTTTGAGTGCACATTGGCTGCAATTGAACTCTTAAGATGATGGGCTGTGTGTATCCATTATCAGCACTCAGTCTTCGCTAAGTGATCTTGTTTGTTTTGTTGTTGTGTTAATGCTTTGCTGCACCCGTTTGACTTACAACGTGCTTTCTCTTTCCACACCCACAACCACACACACAACCACACACACACACAACCACACACACACAACCACAACCACACACACAACCAGACACACAACCACACATACAACCACACACACAACCACACACATACACACAACCACACACACACCCACACAACCACACACAAAACAACCACACACACAACCACACACATACACACAACCACACACACACCCACACAACCACACACAAAACAACCACACACACAACCACACACACACAACCACACACACACAAACAACCACACACACAACCCCACACACAACCACATGCACAACCACACCCACAACCACACAACCACACACACAACCACACCCAACCACACAACCACACACAACCACACACCCACACACAACCACACACCACCACACACCCACACACAACCACACACAACCACACACACAACCACACACACAACCACACACACACAACCGCACCCACAACTGCACCCACAACCACACACACAACCACACACACACAACCACACACACACAACCACACACACACAACCACACACACAACCACACATACAACCACACACACAACCACACACATACACACAACCCCACACACACAACCACACACAAAACAACCACACACACAACCCCACACACACAACCCCACACACACAACCCCACACACACAACCCCACACACACAACCACATGCACAACCACACCCACAACCACACAACCACACACACACCCACACAACCACACCCAACCACACAACCACAACCACAACCACAACCACACACACAACTACACCCAACCACACCCAACCAAACACACAAACCTACACAACCACACACAACCACACACCCACACACAACCACACACCACCACACACACAACCACACACACACAACCGCACCCACAACCACACACAACCACACACACACACACACACAACCACACACAACCACACCCACACGACCACACACACACACAACCACACACAACCACACCACCACAACCACGCACACACAACCACAACCACACACACAACCACACACACACAACCACACACACACAACCACACACACACAACCACACACACACAACCACACACAACCACACACAACCACACACAACCACACACAACCACACACACACACACACACACACACACACATATACACGTGTTACCATCCTTGTGGGGACTATATGTGAATACCTGCCTTGTGGGGACTGACCTTTCCCAATGTTTTTACAACACACTAATAACAGAAAAATTTTAAGAAAAAATTAATGATACAGGATCCTGCTTCAAATTTGCAAATATATTGTTATTTACTCGTGCGCACTGCACCATCCTTGTGGGGACTTGAAGTAGTTGGAGGGGGAAAGTGAACTTGCAAACACTCAGATTTTCGCATGACCAAATGTACACATGCATATCTGCTCATGCTAAAATGCAGTTCAGACATGGCCATATGCAAATCAGTCTGACCCTGTGCCTCATGGGAACAGCCCAGCCCGAACTGCCAAGCCATGCCTTCCCTGGACCGGAAACAAGCTTCCTAGGACCGGTTTCTGGCATTTCAGCCGTCTTCAGCCAGGCTTGCTTGAATCCAGTGGCAAAGTGAGCAAGGGACTCACGTCTGAGCATACCCTGCCAACTTCTGGCTAACTGGACTGTTCCCATGAGGCACAGGGTCAGACTGATTTGCATATGGCCATGTTTGAACTGGGGTGGCAGTGTGGGCTAAAGAACAGTGATGGATCAAACCCAGATCTGTTGACTGGGTGTAAGTGTTTGATTGGTTCTGATGCTCCGTCTATCACCACCCCCTTTTGTACCGCTGTGTTCGCCATAAGTTGGCAGGGTATGCTCAGACGTGAGTCCCTTGCTCACTTTGCCACTGGATTCAAGCAAGCCTGGCTGAAGACGGCTGAAATGCCAGAAACCGGTCCTAGGAAGCTTGTTTCCGGTCCAGGGAAGGCATGGCTTGGCAGTTCGGGCTGGACTGTTCCCATGAGGCACAGGGTCAGACTGATTTGCATATGGCCATGTTTGAACTGGGGTGGCAGTGTGGTCTAAAGAACGGTGATGGAACAAACCCAGATCTGTTGACTGGGTGTGAGTGTTTGATTGGTTCTGATGCTCCGTCCATCACCACCCCCTTTTGTACCGCTTTGTTCGCCATAAGTTGGCAGGGTATGCTCAGATGTGAGTCCCTTGCTCACTTTGCCACTGGATTCAAGCAAGCCTGGCTGAAGACGGCTGAAATGCCAGAAACCGGTCCTAGGAAGCTTGTTTCCGGTCCAGGGAAGGCATGGCTTGGCAGTTCGGGCTGGACTGTTCCCATGAGGCACAGGGTCAGACTGATTTGCATATGGCCATGTTTGAACTGGGGTGGCAGTGTGGTCTAAAGAACGGTGATGGAACAAACCCAGATCTGTTGACTGGGTGTGAGTGTTTGATTGGTTCTGATGCTCCGTCCATCACCACCCCCTTTTGTACCGCTTTGTTCGCCATAAGTTGGCAGGGTATGCTCAGATGTGAGTCCCTTGCTCACTTTGCCACTGGATTCAAGCAAGCCTGGCTGAAGACGGCTGAAATGCCAGAAACCGGTCCTAGGAAGCTTGTTTCCGGTCCAGGGAAGGCATGGCTTGGCAGTTCGGGCTGGACTGTTCCCATGAGGCACAGGGTCAGACTGATTTGCATATGGCCATGTTTGAACTGGGGTGGCAGTGTGGGCTAAAGAACGGTGATGGATCAAACCCAGATCTGTTGACTGGGTGTGAGTGTTTGATTGGTTCTGATGCTCCGTCCATCACCACCCCCTTTTGTTCCGCTTTGTTCGCCATAAGTTGGCAGGGTATGCTCAGACGTGAGTCCCTTGCTCACTTTGCCACTGGATTCAAGCAAGCCTGGCTGAAGACGGCTGAAATGCCAGGAACCGGTCCTAGGAAGCTTGTTTCCGGTCCAGGGAAGGCATGGCTTGGCAGTTCGGGCTGGACTGTTCCCATGAGGCACAGGGTCAGACTGATTTGCATATGGCCATGTTTGAACTGGGGTGGCAGTGTGGGCTAAAGAACGGTGATAGATCAAACCCAGATCTGTTGACTGGGTGTGAGTGTTTGATTGGTTCTGATGCTCCGTCCATCACCACCCCCTTTTGTACCGCTTTGTTCACTGTGAGTGACAGCTTACTGCTCTTTCACAAGCAGCACATCGGCACACAAAGTAGTTTTGTTCAGTGCCAGTAACTACTGTGGCAGTGTGTGCTTTTTGAGACCAAAAAACAATTTTTGCTTTTGCAAATGTTGGTTATAATGGTGAGGGCCCGCCAGCATACATACCAATAAGGTTTTACAGAAGCCATGCCAAAATAAGTCACACATCGACAAAACTAAAAAGCTGACCACCAATCTCAGACCTTCTGGCTTTGCCAATGCTTGTTTATTTTTGTTTCCCACAATCTTATTGAAACTGGTTAAACTGATTTTCCATTATGAATATTTTTGAGAACTACTAGCATTGATCAACACATGTTGCTAAATGATGCAGCAAAGAAATGGTACCTGAAAGTTTACAGTAGTATAGCAAAATGGTTTTTTCCTGCTTTCATTTTTTATGAACATTTTATTTTGAAAGCAATGATTCCTCAATCTTGCTTTCAAGCTTCTGCAAATATTTGCATCAAATCAGAGTGCATTCAGAGAGCATTATACATAGGCTCATACTGCTAAACTTTAAAAATGTGTGTACACGTTTTTATACTGGAACCACTGTTAATAGTGCAATCGGAGCTTACAACATTTACTTAGAGCGCTCACCCTAGTAATAAAAACGTTCAAGCAATAAACCATAGATACAAGTGTGAACTGCATTACCATATGGACAAAAATATTACCTTAACAGCAGACAGTGCTCTTCCCTGATCCATAATGTGGTACTGCAAACTGGCAGCCAAATAGTTTGTGCTGCAGGGGGTTGGGCCTACTTGTCCCAAGGACAAAATACACATGAAAGCTTGTTGCCCTTGACCCCTAACAATCTGTCCTGGGCGTGGGGCTATAGGAATTCCACATCCCTGTATGTAGCTAGATACAACAGCAAAATAAATAATTATAATGCAAAGTGGACAGTTGGTGATTGGGGCCTAGTTACACTGCCTAGACACACACAAAAATGGAGTTTGAGGTTTTTTGCACCTGATAAGATATCTAAGATGGGAAAAAATGTAGCCACATTAGGCAATGGTCACACATGGAAAATGGACAGGATTGTCCGCACTAATGTTCCTGTGTCTATGAATTCTGATGATAAATTCTGTAGTAATGTTGTGAAAAGGAATTTTAATTGGTGTAAGTGTTAAAATACCCATTTGGCCTAAGGATTATATTGTAGGATCATATGTTCTTTCTTTGCATTTTTTTTTTTTGTGTAATTGTATTTTCAGCATTGGTGAGTATGTTTACATATACAGTACATGTATTACAATGATATATTGATTCTCTTTTTTCCCATGGGAAGGAGATGATTTGCTACAATTTCCTAAATTACATATGTTCGTTCCATTGTTATGGAAAATTCTTGTGCTCTTATTACAATGGAAAATTCCCCTCCCCTTCCGGACTGTCCCCTTGTTCTCTTTCATAGAATGTTGGAACGTTTCTCGAGTTGAGAGTTGACAAGCAGTTATATGGATAGCCGAGGAGAATATGGGCAATTGATGTTGACAAGCAACAAAGCATTTAAAGTCTACATACGCTTGTCTAATACTTTGGAAGTTACAATTAACTTAACACAGAACAAGTGAACTTTATGGTGGAGACCTTGTTCAAGACCTGAGGTGGTCTAACTCTGAACCTTGTCACACTAGTGACAGTGGAAAGAGCAGTTGGTTTGTATAGATAAAAAAATCAGAATAGACCTTTCAACATACATTTCTTGTGAAGGATGAGGTCAAATGCTGCATTCCAGCCAGTCTTTACTCATACGATAACTTGTAGAAAAGCCAACAGACCCCATTACAGGCTTGTTCATAATACTTGTAACACATCCCTTTTTTGGCCAGTCAATACCCAGTTATGAAACCCTGGATCAGTTGTCTCAAACACAGCAATGCCTTATTTTTTGTAGACGATCTCTGATATATGTATAGAAGCAGGCTATTTACACATGACCTTCATTTGTGAACCTGGCTCCCAGTAGGACACAACTCCATTTTTTTGGTGACCTTGTTGCTGGCTGGGGAGTGTCTGTTAAAGAAAAGGACTCTGTGTGGGATGACTATTTGTGCTACAAATAAGATAAAATACTCAAGATGATGAATCAGATGACTATTTGCTCTATCGATAATAATAATTTGTTATGGTGGGTCTGGGCTTAATTACTAACAGTTCTTATCCTTGCCTTATAATAATACAATCACAAATATTTAACGTTTTTCAAATTTGTTGAGGTAGTCATGTACATTTCAAAGACTGACAGGGGCCCCTAAACTAGCAAGATGAAGTGGAGAAGATTCTCTGTGTAGTACTGGGGCATGGGTAAGAATTATATTTTCCTATTCTTTTAGCCCTGACCTCAACTAGCTTTATTTTCTCAAGCTCACTGAGGAAAACTATAAAGTCTTCTATATAAACCTTTTATGTGTGTTTTCACAAAACATGCTCAGCCCTTTCAACCCTCTCTGAAAGTCCTTAACGTTTGCTTAACCCACCTGCACAACTCCTTATTTTTAATCTCAAATCGTTTTTATTGAATTTTAAGGAAAAGAACAAATGATTGATAAACACAGTGATAAAATAATAATGATCACAAGAATACTGACGAGTAATAATAACAAGCATTTGCAATGCAATCCGTCTCGCCTTTGGGACTTTATATCTATTTAGCTATGCAGCACATTAGCCTGGGTGCTGAAATATATATTGTTCTTTAACTTGGAGGTAAAGTAATCCCCAAACTGGGTGACATGCCAGGTATGGGCTCACATGGAGAGAAATATTGCCTTTCAGCGTAAATTGTATAGTCCAAAGCTCTGTTTTTAATATAAAATCAGGGCCTTCAGTGGTCATATCACTGAAAATACAAGATTTGAAACACATATTATTGTTTACGGGTGCTCGTGGAAGACCATTTCTATGGACTGGAATCTAGAGAATGCTAAAGTGATTCTGGTATTTTACTGACCTCTGCTGGTCGTTTTCTATCAAGACCGTTAAATAGAGGCAGTTGAACAGAAAAAAAAGTCCCTAAGCCGCAGCAGACAAGTCCTAGGGCTGATCTCCAGAGCCCACTAAGTACATACACGTACAAGTATATACTAAAGTATATACAAGAGGTCTTGAATGCTTGACCTAAAAATCAGGCAAAATTACAAAAGAAGTAGTAAGGCAAACTCCTTGTTTGTGTAAATGTACCACCTCCCTGCAGTGACCCAAAGGTTGCTAGATTACTATTTACTAAAGACAAATTATTGACTGGACACAATGGGCATGACTTTTCTTACATCTAAGATCAGTATTTCGTTAGGTTTCGATTTTCAGTGCTCTCATTTCGACCTTCTCTGTAGAGAACCCATTTTCTAGAGTAAGATTCCATGCTTTGTAGAATCACTGAAGCTTGTATTTTACCCTGCATAAGGGATTTGCTGCATAGTAAATCCACTAGTGCAGTGGTTCTTAATCTGGGCTTCGAGGACCCATTGTCGCCGCGATACCTACTCAGGGGGTCTGCAGCGATTTAAATAATTCAATTTGAGCAGATTAATAAAATGTATATGCATAAAAAAAGAGGAATGTGAAATAGAAAATGATAAAATGTTTGATAAACGTGAAGGAATTTGAAATTGGTAGCTAAAAATTAAGTTTATATTCTTAGCTTGATTTGTGGAAGCACCTCAAGTACAGCAAACAATAGCATGGACAATTGATGACCTCAATTAAATCACTATTATGGACTAATAAAAGAAAAGAAGAGCATACATTAGCAGCAAAAAAAAGACAAAGCTATATGCTAGAACCTGTCATATCACTATGAAATTTAAAAATACATTCAAATTTTGAAATGCTCCAACACTACCATTCAAATGTACATTTTTGTTTATTTTTTGCCTGTGTATCAAACAAAATATGTAATAATTTCTGTATTTGTTTAATATATACTTGTTTATGTAGTTGTGTATATTATTGTACGGTTCAAATTGTAGAAATCGCTTAGGTGGGGGTCCCCTCTGTCCAGTAGTCATTCAGTAGGGGGTTCCCAGAAGTCAAAAGCTTATATGCAAAGGTTTGTGTGCAGGAATTTCTGTGCTTGCCACTTAAGTTGTACAATGGGTTAGTAGGTGTTTTCTGGTTGGGGCCAGAAGCAACAGCTGGTGAAAACCCCACACCTATAAGTTTGTGTGTATATTGTCCAACAGTTTCCTGGCAGTTTCCTACCTGATAAATGCACCGAGAATTATTCCTGGCATGAACAGGGCCAAGTGTCTTCCTAGAGTCAAAAAGAGGAAAACATGCACTTTAAAGGTATGGGGTAGGTTAAGAGAAAGTATTTTCCTCATGGAGTACTTATTTTAAGTGCAAAGAACTTTGATGTCATCTTTCCAGATGCACATTTGCACATCTGTTAATATACTGCACAAATATTTATTTACACATACACATGAATATTCATGACTTAGATATCCTGTTATACTCCGTGACTTTTTTCAAATTTCCAGAGAACATCAAAAAGGCGCTCTAAATCGTAATCCTAATGGAGTAAACTTTCAGATTCACCTTTTTCATGGATCTGGGCATTCCTTCAACAGTGAAACGAGGTTAGATGCAAGGCTATTATGCTTATAATATTCTTGCAACTGCGTCTTACACACCAGTTGCTTCATTGTGTACTCTTCCTCGTTTTTTACCTACCTATGTAAGGTTAACACTAGATGATTTTGCTTAGGAGAGCTGTAAATGTTATTTGCCCAAAGTACTATGCAATAAGAAATACAGATTGTAAATGGCTTGTGGTGGCCAGGGGTCAGTGATAAAGCCCCTCTTGGTAGCATTTTCGGCGATACCTTATGTTGTACATTCTTAATCTATATTTGAATGTCTTGAGAAAAGTGTTGATGCTTGGTCTGCTTTAGACAAAACCTTAATGGGAACATTGTTGAGTTGAATGCTGCATGTGGAGACACATTGAGGTGCAACCTGATCCTTTCTCGTCGTTCTTTTCGCACAAACCGGTGGGGCCAAGTCTAGGCTTGTGTTGTAGATGTACCGGTGTGTGTGAGACTTTCATCCCTAGGTTATACAGTACCTGTAAAAACGTGCAAAGAACTCTGATAAGGGATTTGTAATTGAACAGCTTGTCAATCGTGTTCCAAAAAAAGGAAAAATAAGCCAACATTGTTCACCTCTATTCTGCTAGAGCTATTACCCCGCTAGTATTACAATGTTTATACTTCTATCATAGGGGAAGGTTAAAACTGATTAATACAGCCTTACTGACCTTGAGATCTAAGAAAAACATTGTTTTTCAGACTCACAATTCTTTTATCTGACAGACACATCTAGAGAACTCAAATGTATGCTAATCTGATTTCTAATAATCAAAAAATGTAATTGAGTAAAGACATTTGAATTTCACTGGCTGTTGGCCTCCATGGTAGTCTCCCCCTGTTATCAACTTTCCTAACCAGACACTTTGACACTCTCCTCCTCACAAGAACATTGGGATTCATTTGAATGTGTGTTCAATTTTACATTATGCACTGCAAGGTAGCTGGTAGGCTGCAACTACTCAACATTAGAAAACCTGCCAGTGGGGATTGGCCAGTGGCACTCTTAGAAAGTTATGACATGACAACTGCTGGTGTGCATACACCAGTATACTGAGTGCACTGCTGGAAGTATATACGACACAGTTACAACATGTTAGCTGATGAAAAGACAGAACTATTACAAAGGAATAAACAATCTGAATAAAATGGTTAAACAATCCGTTGAATCACAAAAGTTTGTTGTAAAGCTGTATTTGTTATTCAATCGCATGAGAGACATAAAAATGTACAAGGCATTGATTGAAAAGTAGCTCAACAAGAAATCCACATAAATACAATCAAAATAACTGCACTGAGGCAGAGAACTTAGTCTTCAGTTCTTGCAAAGAAGCCCAATGCATTTCGGGATGTTGTACATCCCTTCTTCAGGGACAGCTGTTGGAAAAAAAGTGAATTTCAAACCTTTTGCTTCGAGACATAACTGAATATAACAAGAGTGGATAACAGTATAGTTCAGGGTGCAACAAGGCTATGGCCAAAGCGGAAATACTGCTGGTCTGTTTCGAGCTAGAGCTAAAAAGAAATGAACCCAATGTGATGCTGCTTGTGCTTTAAGAACCACACCGAGGAAGTGAAAAGAGACAAAAGTGGTTGTGATGATCGTGAACCTGATCATTAAAGTAAACCTCCGAGTGCATGAAAGAGGAGAAACGACATAACAAGTAAGTGGTGACGCTAATAGACTAATAAAGACCTGGAAGGTTCTTGCCAAATGAAGTGAAACGACTGTATCAGAAACGGAATGCACAGGAGTGGTTGAGGAGGCTGAACTGGGACTGAATACCTAGTGAAGGAAAACAAAGAGAAACTATGGGTCAAAAATAGTGGAAATGACAGTAGAGCCAAGGGTCACGAAAAAGAGAGACTTACTGGAAAGGATTTCAAAGTGAACAAACCGCTGTAGTGGAGAAATGCTGTGGCGCGGATGTTCGGAGAGAAGGGGATGAGTTCAGTGGTGTACGGAGGAAAACATCGTGAAATGGAACGCTCCACAGCTCTGCAACCAAAAAAGGGGAACCATTGAAAAAACCAATGGAAATGTTGTGAAGACAACGGGCAGGGCGCTATGTAGTCTGCTTACCGGGCGTACTTGACAGATGAGGGAAGAAACTAACGGTCGAGGCTCCTGTAAACATCCGTGAAGGTGTGCGTCCGAGACGCACTGTGACAGAAAGTTAAATGCGCGTGCGTGGTCACATGATGAGTGAGAAAAGAAATCATGAAAATGGGACTGTTGGAGCCTCTAAAAATGACTGCTCAAGATGGTATTGCGGTAAAGAACCGAGCACAGACTCGAGTAAAATAGATCACTTAACACAAGAATTGAAAAGTGGCACTAATGAGTCGTAAATGTGTGAAAGGAAGAAAAATATTAAAACAGAAGTGTGAGTCTGAAAAATGTGATGGGAAAAGGATCCAATGAAATTGAAAGCGAACAAGTTGATCTGGAAAGCTGGTGTACAAAGAAAAGAAGCTGGGGCATGCAGAAACTGCTAGATGATAGTACCCAGATAGCGGAAAACTGCTGAAGTGTGCTGGTGAATAGAATAGACACGCTCAGGGAAAAGATAAAATTGAATTGAAAATCCCAGAATATAGAAGAATACTTATTGCTCAAGCTGAAAAATCGTACAATCTAAACGGAAAGACAGGGGAAAAAATTGATGGTAGGAGAGGAAAGAGACATGACTGTGAGATAATATGCTTGGTGGAAAAACATAAACATAGCTGGAGCGAACAAACAATATGGAAATCAGATGACAATACCCGACTATATTGACTATCATCTTTTTGAAATTCGGTGTGCGCTATCTTACACAGAACCCACTCTTAGAAAGTTACCATTCTCCTTTGCAGCTCCTTTTTTCACACTGCAGGTTGGTGCTGCCGGTCTGACTGAAGTCTGGTACGGCAAGCAAGGAAAGTGAAGAAGGCAGTCACCTCGCCTAGATACATTTGAAGCCTGCACTGTAGATCACCTGCGGTAGTGGTCCATTATTTCACCCAGCACTGGCCTTTCAAGGTGGGGGTACAAATTTCAGCAGAGGTCTGCAGGAGCATGCTTTCATGGTACTGTTGCACTGCCCCACATATGCTATTTGCCTCGTATTAGTATCACTGCTACTACCCAATTTGGCATTCCCAACACCACAGCGGAGCTTCTGGTACCTACAGCAGGATTGGCACCAAGGATATTTGGGTGGAAGTGTCGGTGGGTGATGAAACCGACAGATTTATATGTGAGTTGACTGGCTTTCCCAAGTGACAATGGGCTGGACGAGGAAGCTACTATGAAGTGGTCAACTATTACAGAAACAGTTTCCTTTGAGATAGTGTGGCATTGCCCCCACCTCCCTTGCCCCCACCCAGATTATGCCTCTGAAAGCAAATATGCAGAAGGTACCCAGGACAAAACTATTTATTGATCTTACAATTGGATACTTTCAAAGAATCCTTAGATAATCTTGTGGAGCTTGCTGAGTCCGCTGATCTTGATTTGCAACATAGTGAAACAGTGTTCATGCCTAATGAAAGATCTTCAGAATTCTTCACAAAGAACCTTCAGAATTCTTCACAAAGAATAGAAGATAAAATGTCCTTCATGGAGGATACAAACAAACTTGGCCAGGTCACACTTTGGTATCAGTTGAGACATATGGTGACAACAGTAGGATCCAGAAAGCGTCATCGGGTAAGTGCTTCTGCAGTTGGAAAAGATAGCTCAGGATTAAGACTGTCATTTATCCTCTGACATATGACAAAACCAATGTGTTCCATTTAACATGTGCCTCCCAGCTCAAATAAGCTCATTAAACAGAAACAGCTGTGATTTAGAAAATGTTTAGGAATATTCACAAAAAGATATAATAATTTGGGTAGTAGTGTAATTTTTATCTGTGCGATGCACCCCATAATCAACGGAGGCAAACATCTCTATCTGCCAACTTTAGTTGTCACATCTGAGAACACAGGTTCAAAATTTTCAGTGAGCAATACATTCCAGTAAAGATGTACCTTAATGCCTAAGTATTTCACAGAGGCTGAGCAATATTTTAATGGGAACTCAAGCTCATCCTGTGATGGGATGGGCAAGAGCGGAATCCCCTCAGATTTCTTTAGTTTTATCCTCACTCCTGAGAGTCATCCAAAGTGAACAATCTATCTAACAAATGTCTCATGGTGCTTGATGAATAGTCTTCTGCATACATGGATATTAGTATGCAACCTGCCTTCAATGTAATATAAATGATGCGCATGGTGTTCTCTCAATGGGCATAAAAACTGTTCGATCTCTATGGCAAAAAGGAGAATAGAGAGGGCAATCCTGACACGTACCACTATGTATCAGGAATGGTATAAACAATTTGTTTCTCGCACACATCCAGG
This sequence comes from Triturus cristatus, assembly GCF_964204655.1. NCBI lineage: Eukaryota > Metazoa > Chordata > Amphibia > Caudata > Salamandridae > Triturus > Triturus cristatus. Next base: position 1,121,434,788 of record NC_140591.1, on the reverse strand, counting down.
CTACTAGGTTTCGCGAAGTAGATCAAAGTTCAATGTTTATTCTGATTGCACGATTAGTTAAAATCATTGCAAGCATTACAAGATAAATAAGCACAAGAACATAGAAAAAGCAATACCATACCAGTTATAAAGAATACCACGAACAAGGAGAAAGGAAAAATGGAAATGATTGCATTATTAAAAATGTAAAAAAATAGCAGCAAAAAACACCCATTCACACTAGTGACAGCGAAAGTTCATGGGTGAGCTAAAACAAGTGCAAAAAAAGTGCAAGTGTAATATCAGAGCATACAGAAAGGAAAGACCCTCGTCCTACATATACCATAGTTACAGTGCAAAAGGTATCAATACCAATTAGCCATAGGACTTTTGAGACTTTCAAGGAAAAGAGCTATCCATATCAATACTTTATGAAGCAAACATTGAGTTTTGAACTTTACTTTGAAGGTGTAACAGTTTTAAGCAATGACGAGGCAATTGCCATGAACGTAATGAATATAGCTGTCAGTTGGCAATAGTCACCTTTCAGAATTTGAATTACTGCTGTGTTGCAGGCCATGATGCTCATTTATCTGAAAATTGGAAGAGATAATAACGTCTAAATGACTATAGAAAGGGGCACAAGCAAAGAACATGTAAAAGTTATTCCTGATTAAAACCACAGCCCCTACGTGAAGCGTCCGAGGTGCCAGTCAGGCGACCTTACTTGTACGCTTTTAGTGGTAGTAATCCGAATCTCAAGCACATTAGTTGTGACTTTACTTTAAATTTTATAGGAACTGCAATAGCAATGACACTGGAAGAGTCATTGGTTGATCTATGAGAGTTTTCAGGTCATCGTACTTCTTGGTACTAATGACACTTAAGTCCTCGTGAAGTGATAAAAGCCTCACTTGCTTCAGCAGTAACTTCGAAGGACTTTTCGGATGCAATGCAGCCTTCAAGAGGTCTCTAGCAGCAAGTAGGTCTGTGACTGCCTGGACAAGCTTGTAGGTATCCAGTTTCGGATCTTGTAAAATGTCCCACAAGAGTCTTTTTATTGATTCTCTGCTCAGCTGTTGCAACCTTGGTACACATAGCTAGAAAGCTGGTGTATAAGACATAGTTTTGGCGAGCCAGATTAAACTCCTTGCGAATCAGTGCTTCTACAGAGCAGGCCAGAGGTTTAATAAATGCCTGTAATGTTGCCATTGAGCCCGGTTAAGCCAGATTGTTATACAATTTAAAAACACAATTGCTCCATATGCCAGTGTGGGCATCAATTTGCTTTCGATAACATTGCAGATTGCTGTCATGCCCGGACCAGAAAGATTTTGAAGAAGGCAATGGAAATCACATGTAATAGCCTTAGCTGATGTTGCCAAAGTCTCAATTTTGCGGCGCTGGAAGGTTGCTTTCATTAATCCAAACTCCTAGGTACTTGATGCAAGGTATTCTTTCGATCTTCTGTGCGTTTATAAACCAAGCTCCTTTTTTTAATTCTCTAAGTACTGAAGATTAAGAGCTAAGGTTTTAATGTGTTGATACTGAGCTTGTTTATCTCAAAATATTCGGGCTCTTTGAAGACCAATTGCCGTTTGGTCCAAAAGTATTGTATCATCAGTGTATTGTAGCATATGCACCCTCTTCCCTTGGAGTTTTGGAGGAAAGTAGTTTACTCTGACAAGGTGGACATTCAGGTCCGCAAGATACAAATTAAAGAGTAATGAAGCCAAAATGCAACCTTGCTTAAAGCCCTGGTTGGTATAAATCTTAGCTGGGTAGGCCCATTTGCTGGACATTTTTACTTTGACCAATGTATTTGTATGAAGATTCCAAACTGCATCCAATAGACGTGGTGGAATACCCCATGCATCCAGTGAAATCAATGAATGTTCTATGAAGCTGGTCAGCCCCACGTTTAGTCACATTATTGATTAGGATTGACATAGATAGTAGATTGATATCAATGCCCAGCCTCTTTTGAAATCCAGTCTGTGTGGCAGGAATTATTTTATTAAGCTGTGCATAAGCCTCCATTTCCTTGTAGAGGATTTTCACAGAGCATTTTCCCTCCACATCTAAAGGGCAATCAGTCTAAAGATTTGTGGCTTACCCCGTGCACCCCTCTAGTGTATTGGGGCTAGGAAGGTTCCTCGCCAACTCTTGGATAGTCCATTTATCAATTGCTACCTAAAAGATGCTTGCAGGAAAGCCATTGGGACCGGGCGCACCTACAGTATGGATTGACGCCAAGGCATTCCAAGCCATTTTGTCAACAATTCGAAAGGCTGCCTGCAGGGCAGAGCATTTCATCCGAGTGCGACGGCTGAAAAGCCTCTTGGACAGAGGATTGGTCAAGATATAACATAGATACGTATGCCGTCCAGTTGGCCAGGGGATGTCAAACAGTTACTTTTGTTCTTGCTTCCCAGTTGCCTTGTAGACAATAAGCCAGAATATTTGAGATTTCCTTGCTTTTATTGCTGAGAATACTGAGAGCCATTGGATATCCAAATGACACATTGCCCATAGATCTTACGCACTGATTTGATCTCTTCTCTCTGTGCCATATTCGTTGGATCCTCGCACGCAGCCCTTGTGCATCTATTAAGCTCTCTTTAAAGCAATGTTAGTTCTTAGCTTTTCATCAGGGCAAGGCGTGGTTTGCAGAGCAGACCTTGATGAGACAGCAGTTTCCCTAACGATTTTAGTAAACCGTTGGTGAGCTTGGATTAGGATTCAGTTAGAGTTAAGGACATATTTGAAGAAGGTGACAGAAATGATCAAAGCAATTTTATTTTTAGAGATTCTAAATTAACGTCCCACCAATATTCGTTTGATTGGTTCCAACCCTGTTTTTTCTCCCAGTTGTGTTTCTTTTTATAAGGCAGCAGTCATCAAATGCAAAGAGCATGTCAATATTGTATGATCACTTATTAGGGTATGATCGATTTTAAAGTCTGAGATCCGGTAGATGTCTTGGATTGTGACCCATAGGTAATCAAGTGTTGCCAATCTTTCACAAGAGGCATGCGTGTAAGCAGCATCACGATCTGTGCAACTCCTGACGTTCAGGGAGCTCAAGCCCACCATGTGTAAAATCATCAGTAAATAGCCATGTAGAATTTAGGTGGTCCAGTCTTAAATCTTGCAGTGTATCAATGAGATAATGTATTGAAGTCCTTTTTACTCAGAATTAGGATTAAATAAATGTGTGCTAGTAGTAGTGAGTTTGAGTGATTCCTCTTTGCAGCCGAGGATACATGTTTGATAATGATGACTGCTCCATTTAATTCAGCCAGGATTGAGATGGTAAAGCCAAATTGATTGTATACTTATATTGAGACACCCCCAGATGGTTGACTTCCCCCTTGGTGGAGCTAAGAGCAGGTGAGTAGTGTTCAATATAATCCAGCCCAGGGTTTGAAGATAATTGCCAAGTTTCTTGGAAGCAAATTAGATTAAAAGTAAATAGATAATGCAAGTTCACTTGGAAGGACATTGATATGTTATATCCCTTGATGTTCCTTTAAGTGATTGTTAGTGGGGTTACACCTTGCCAGGAGGTATAGTAGGGCAGATGAGGGGTCACATTGACTAGCTTGGGCTACACTGATTTCAAAGTGTTTGTTAAGCAACAAACTCTACTCCCTGACTCGAGATTTTTGCACATGATTATATCATTGTCAAGAGGGACAAGGGGCTCTTGATGTAGAGTCCCTCACAAAACTGTGGGCATTGGAATATGTAGAATCTGAGACATTATTGCTCCTTTGAGGCTGAAGTTGCTTGAGGCCAAAGATTGGAGGGTATTTTACTTTGTCCTGTGTGACAATCCTTATGCCCCATTGAGCCAGTCTCTCCTTTTCAGCGTGTACCAGGCAAGCCTTATTGTTCTAAAAAAAGAAACAGACTTATGTTCTTGGGTTGCTTTCATCACTCTGCCCTTTTGTGAAGGTGATATAGTTGATCTCTTTAGAAATGATATTGCTTAAACATGGGATAGCGGCAAGTAACTTTAATAGGTTGCTCCTGTTCAGGATGTCTTCCTTGCCCTGTGATGCATATTCGGGGTATAACAAAATACTTAGCAAGACAGATTCCTCGGAACACTCTGGGTTGAACCTAGAGGAGAATACTAGAGGCTCCCAAACGCCCCTTTGACCTATTCTCTGAGGTTGCCATATACCTGGCTGGCACTGGCCAGGTCTGGCAGGTTTTGGGGGGCCAATGAAGGTTATCCTGTGGCTGTTTTTCAAGAGGAGAGCCATCGTTAGTCACATAATGGGAAGAGGGAGGTAAAATGGATTTTTTTTTTATTGCCCTTGTTAGCAGGTGGAAGACTGCGACAATGCCTCCTTTGGTAAGCTCCATCATCCACAATGACCTGTCCCACTGTATGCTGGGGTCCCCTCTGTGGTCGGATTTCTTGATCAGTTTGTGTCCCCTGTGGTAAGCTGCACTTAATTAGTGGCACCTTGTGTTGTCGCAATAAGAATATTTGAGCTCTAATCTGGGAAAACAGTTAAGATTTAAGAAGTGATCAAATTTATCGTTGGTGTCACAGTCCCCAGTGTTGGACTAGAAGCTGTTAACCCTGCAATGCTGGGGGCTGATTCACTGTTAACATGACCTGGCACTGATACAGACTCGTCTGTCCCTTGACGTTGACCAGTTTTGAAGAACATCAACACCAAGTTTTGGTGTGAAGACTGCTCTTTTTTGCCGTTTTATTGAGTTTCTTCCCCTGCTCTTTTATTGTTATTTTCTAGATAATTGGTGACTTTTGAGTAAGGGGGCTAGCAGGGAAATCTGGCTCCACATTTACTGAGTTGTGGAATTGTCAAAACTTACGTTCGAAATTGGATTCCTGGCTGACTGAGGTATGCACCCAGGCCAGGCAGGAACTACCACTCTAGTCAGGGTAAGCTATATGCACAATACGATAATCTGTGCTCCCCCTCTGGTAGCTTGACACTGAGGAATCAGGCTTATTTTAGGGTTAATTAGGGCCTACTTTAGGGGTGAATTATACGTAATAGAAGGGGAGTTTAAGGGTTGGCAAGCAGTTCTAAATGCCAAGTCGAAGTGGCAGTAAACTGCACACACAGGCACATCAGTTGCAGGGCTGAGACAGATTTGAAGGGCTACTTCTATGGGTAGCACCATTAGTGCTGCAGTCCACTAGTAGCATTTGAAGTACAGGCCCTGGGTATATAGTTTACCACGTTTCAAGGGACTTATCAGTACAACAAATATGCCAGTCGGGTATACACCAATGTCATCATGTTTATGGGAGAAGCACATGCACATTTTGCCTGGTTAGCAGTGGTAAAGTGCTCAGAATCCTAGGACCAACAAAAGAGGTCAGCAGAAAGAGGAGGAGGAAGGCAAAACATTTGGGGTGACCCTTCAGAGGGCATCATTTACTAACACCTTACTAGTGAGATTATTGTTGTCTGTTGCCGGCACCGCTCTCTCTTCCTGACAACGTGTTGAGCCTGAGTTAGCATCCATTGATTGTGGTGCATCGTTAGGCCCACTGCTTTTTTGGCGTCAGATGTGGATCTTGGTGTTGATGGGCCCGAACGTATAAGGAACACCTCTTTTTTAAATTCAGTAGTTGGAGAATCCATCACAGCAGGAAGGTCAGCAAATGTTTCTCGAAGTTGTGAAGAAAATCCTGTAACTATATTATCGAAGGTGGAACGCTGGGCCCGTGATATTAGTGAATTTAAATCTTTTCATTTTTGATTAGTCTTTTATATAATCTGCTAAGTTTTGCTAAATCATTATTTGAACATCGTTTGTCAGAAAGTAGTTCTGACTCTCTTCCAATACCTGAGATTGTCTTTTCCATTAATTGCCTCCAGGCGATCTCTTCGCTCTCGTAGGTGCTCTGAGGACGTTTTTGAGAGCAGACATCTGCCAGAGGGGAGGGGCAGGGTGTTGGAATATGAGGTGCATTGGACGAAGATGTAGCTTCCAAAATAGCAAGGGAACCTGGAGGTTTAACGATATTCACTATAGGGGCCAATGGAATGTTATTCACAGTTGAAACCTCAGAGCAAGGGGAAGCAGCAGGGTTCCCTGTGTTTTCCGGTAATTTTAAGTCCAGGAAAGTGAACCTCGGTTTCCCTGCCAAGATGTGAACTAGTTGGACCCATTGTCAACGGGGTCTTGCTATTTATTTCTGGATCTAGGACTTCCATGAAGTTTCTAGGGATGGCGGTTAGCTCATCAAGTAGGATCAAACTTTTATTGTCAAATGAGTTAATTAATGAAGACTTCTCGGTTGATGGGCAGGCTACGATAACTTCTGCCCCCACAGATGAAGCTCTTTTGACAAACCTGATATCTTCTACAATATCTTTTGCCGTTACAGTAGAAACTTTTCTAACTACTCTTGAGAGTAAGTCATTTGGCCTCGAGGTCACCAATATCTTGAAGGGGGTGGGGCCCTCAGGCTATGGTAGTGAAGTGTGCATTTGGTGCAATTAAAGTCAAATTTAAATGAGGTCTATAACAGCTTCAGATCCCCGTGCTGTCTTTCTCCTTCCCCTTTATGTTTATGCTTACAATATCTCTTGATGCCCTCACTTTGGGCACTGCTTTCCAAACGTGTTGCTGCCTCACTTAACTGTGATTGCATTACTTCAGAGACGGCAAATTTCAAGTGCTGTTTCTCCGCCTTGTCTGATAAGGTTATATAGCACCTTATAGCAGCTTTTGTGTTTATTTTAGTTTTGTTTGTGAGCTTTTTACCCTCTTTCCTTGATGCTGCATAATACCATAGTGCTACGGGTGGGCATGATTTAGGACTCGATAGATCTTTTTTGGGGATCTATTCCACCAAATGTTAGAAAGTTACCAGCTCCAGGCAAGCACTCTTTACTGTTTGATACAAAACAAGCAGCAGCCACCAGCACTGCCCATTTAATGTGATTTTTAGGGCAATAGGTCCCTAGAACATCGGAGGGAACTTGGCCGTTCTGGTGAGTAAGGCAACGAACAGAGAGAGCAGGAGAGTAATTGGGGCACAAGCCACACTGTCCTCTAAGCTGGCCACTACTGCCCCATCAATTCTTAACCTCATGTCGCTCGCGTATGACGACTGACTCATTCCTACCACACCAGTAAATGGCTCCAGGCTGCCCACTCTCCCCTCTTTGCTGACACCATCTATTTGCCGGTCCCTTCTTTCCTTACCATACGTCTGTCCTTAGAGCTGTGTCCACAGACCTGTTTCGGGGCACATTCCGTTATAATAGCAGTTGCGGCGTCTGAGGCGTTATGGAGTGCCTTTTTGAAGTGGCTGGAAGGAGCTCCGCTGGCCCGCTGGTAAAGAATTCTGCTGAGATGTATCCTAGCAGACCACTCTCAGTTGTCCAAGGGGTGTTTGAGGGCAGGAGAGCCCAGGACCGATCAGCCTGTAGGTGGGGAAGCCAGGTGAGGAAGCCAAGCACCATGTCCTGTATCAGCCCACCCCTGCTCTCATCCAGAGCACCCTACTGAATACTCTCTGCCCGTATTAAGGGCGCAGGATACAACCGGGGATAAAGCTGGGAGTAAAAACCCTGGCAACAGGGACGCTGCTCATCGTGGCTGCAGCAGCTCAGCTCAGTACGTAACACGACAGCGCTCTTCCTTATGCTGGGTGTCAGACCTCGTCCTTCATGGAGAAAGTAATTGATGGAATAGAAGGGTGCATCTTACATACCAAGTCTGCTGTGGCTTTGTTGGGTATCACATTTCTGGTGAATTTGAGAGGCGTAAACATTTTTAGATTATGCTGTGACATCCATCGTACACTTAGAAAACAAAGTTGAACTTTTTAGAGAATGGTGCTAGAACCTTTTGGATGGAAATTCCTAATGCAGAATCATTGACCAATGACAGATTAAAAAATGGGGCAGCACTTCCTGTAGAAAAAGGTGCTTGATGTGGTTTCTGGTGTGAATGCTGAGGTATGGAGAATCGCTAGACTAGCAATGAGAAAGCCTACTAGTAAGGTGTTGGCATTGAGGACACTAATGATAGGGCTAGTTAATCTATGCAAGCAAGACCTCATAATAAGATCTGCAGCAGAAAGAAAATTGTGCCCTTTAGTGGTGGCAACGTCCATGTTTTTTCAGATCCAAGTTTCAACCCACTGCAGAGGAAACCAAACTCTACAAACCTTTAAAGACTTTCTTTCTTTGGGTATAGATTCTTTACTAGTTTTTCTTGCAAATTGCGGATATGACATGGTGACAAGACACACTTTTTTGCACGTCAGGGAGCAGCTCTGTAAATGTTTAAGCAGTGGAAAAATTACGATTTTGGAACTATAGCGGACACTGTCTGAGATCGTGTCAAATACCCATTTGGAGATTATTAATCTTATGCAGATGTTTTTGTCGCTTGCTTGGTTACTCTGTTTTTGTACTGCATTTTTTCACTGGCCCAGTTTTTGTGTTCTGGCCACCTGGAACTAGCATACAGCATTCATTCTTATTCTGATTTGCTCTTATAGTTGATATTTTTGTGAATGCTGTTGTTATTCTGCTTTGATTACTGTGTTGAGATCTTTTGCTGGAGAGGCCTTAGTGTTTACACATTGGTTTTGTGTGTCTTTTCAATAAACCTACTAAAGAAATAAAAAACTGCCAACACACCTCTCTGCAGTTGGTGCAGACCATGTTCAGTGCACTGGTTTTGAGTACGTTGAACTATTGCAATAGTTCACTGGAGACATAACCCCCAGTGTGCATTTTTGTCCCATGACAAAATCATTAGCGTTGCCATGGAGACACCGTAGTTTACACATGCTGCTCAACCTATTATTCAATATTATCCACAGCACACAGCTGGTTTGTAGGTCAAGCCTGGGCAGCGCATGCGCTGCTCTGCAAGGCATGCTGTATTCAGGTAGGGGCTTGAAGCTCTGCCCATTTTCCCTCCCATCTTTTCAGTAGGCTCCTATTGCTGTCCTTTCTAAATGGTTGCTTATGATTCATGAATAGGCTTGGTAGTCCCTCCTTAGTACCTCCTTGTCTGCATTTGTAAACTCCCATTAGGACTGGACTTTTTACTTGTGTTGTTACACTGTCTGTTTTATCTACAGTCTGTGAGCCCTTTAATGTCTTTATCCTAGCTGCTCTTGCAGGCACAACAGGCTCTCCCTAACCCACCCTGTTTTTCCTGACAGTGCGACACCTAATCATGGATGCTGCACTTTATTTCTGAAAAATGCTCCTTCCCCGCTTCACGGCTGGTCGCAGCGCAATATTATTTTGTAAGGCTTTTATATTAGTTGCTTTCTCAACCACACGCCTTTCTTTACCTTTGCACAGTGCGGCACTTCTGCACGTGATCTGCTGATTAACAAATGCTTTTTTTTGTAAATGCACTTCCATACCGCGGTTTCAGTTTAATGACGGCTGCGCACCTGTCTTTAGACGCGGTTGTCTAAAGAAAGGGGCGCGGCCACCATTTAAGTGAAAGCGCGGCATGGGGCGCTTTTACAAACGAGCATTTGCAATGCAATGGGTCTCGCATGTGAGAGAGTTTAAGCTATTCCCATTGTAAATGACGGTGCCTTTTATTTATCTGTTTTAAAAACCAACTCATAAATAAAAGGCATTGTCATTTACAAACTCAGATGCGAGACCCATTGCATTGCAAATGCTTGTTCTCAGCTAGTTACTTGCTGCACCTTTCCTTGCCTCATAACTATACACACATCCTTCACTAACCGCCTTAAGGTTCAGATCCTTTGACCGTCTTCCAACTCCTCTGTGGAACAACCTCCCTGCCCAGCTTAAAGCCAACTCCTTCCTTCTGATGGGTAAAAAAATAACCTTTCATACTTTAAAACCCAGACATATGGCAAGCCACCCTCTCCGTCTCGTTCTAACCAATCTTTTCCTCTGAACAAATGCTTTCCCATCTTGATTGGTACTACATTGTAAATCTGAAACGCTCAATAAAATGTGTCAATTGTGTCTTGTACTGTGAAACGCAACATATCATATGTTACTTAATAGTATCCAGTGTGGTAGGATCGTGTAGGGGTTATGTCAGAAATGTAAAAGAGCGCTTTTTACAAGAAGTATGAGCGTGGCGCCTTCAAAAAACGATTGTGGCAGAACAGTATGTGCCGCAGTAATCCTACTTCATCACTAGTTTATAAACTGGATGGATCACGTGCAATTGTCCAATGAAAGCTGAAGTTAATTTACATAAACCTCTTGACTTCCCTCCAGGTACAGAAAGCTCTTGTGTATTAATGATGAATAAAGTTGTCCCTTTTACACACTTTTGTTTGCAGACTGGCTCTTCTGAAAGGTTTTTGGCAAACTTTTGCTTGTGTAAAGGAGTGACATAGGTGCACCGTGCAACTAAGATGTACTCTTGTATTTTACTGCTTGATGCCAAGCATTTAGTTTTCTCACTTGATTTATAGGCATGCATTTAATGCTATCGACATTTACATAACCCACTGTCTCCATTAGTCTCTGCCATACTATTAATGATATTGTGTATGTATGGGGTGTTTTGGTCGATGTATATAGCACATTATGGTCTTGCTGGTGTGTGGTGAATCAGTTGATTAGCTTTCGAAAATATGCTTTGAAGGCTTTTCTGATTGCTTGTGCGATTCTTTGCCCGCCGAGATATACGGTCTGATTTTGATATTGCCATCTACATGCAGTCACACAATTGTTATTCTTGATGGCCAAATACTGGGCCTGACTGAACTGTGTTGTACATATATGAAATGTTTATCTAAAGTGTTCTCATGGGAAGTTTTATTTGATGTTTGTCGATGTTTAGGGCTGTTAGAGCTGATGAGGTAGAGTTGACTGTCTCAAGTGTGTTAGATGTCTGTCTGTTGTGTTCTGTTGGATGTCTTTGTGTGATGCGTATTGTAGGGAGTCCCTATATGTCCAACTATGCAGTGTATTCTGTGTTGTATGTAGGAGAAGTATTCTGTCTGTGTATTCTGTTGTATGTTTATGTAAGTTGTGTTATTGCAATTTACAATTGCGAGTGTTGTGATGGTCGGCTACATTGCACATCTGTGCTGTGTTTGATGTGTGTGTTGTGTTCTTTCTAATGTTTTCTGTTGAATGGTTGGTTGGAGTGTCTTACTGGCAAATACCATTGAGATACATGTGACCGCTAGCTTTATTAAGGTCTATTTGTGCTGTGTTAAATGTGTGTGAACTTTTCTATCTAATATGTGCCATTGGATATTGGTCTGTTCCGTGGTAAAAATGTAAACATATGTCATCTTGCAATTAAGGCATACATCAGACTACGGCTTTAAAATACAGTATGTCAATGAGAGAAAAACACAATGTTACTAGCAAATTTTAATATATATGTATACCAAATGTATTGTTTGTGAGGAACGATAGATTCATTACTTTGATGGACCAATGTTCGTGTAGGTAAGTTGTTTGGTTATGAAATAACATTGGCTAGAACAAGCTCATTCATTACCAGCCATTCGACATGATAAAAAAAAGCTGATGGATGAATTTATTGTTGCTGACACTAAATCAGGCTCACAGATGCAGCTATGCAGTCCAGTGCCCTTACCTGTGTACGGCTTTCAGCTTGTGCTGGTATTCATGAATCATAAATGCATTAACTAGTTGCGATGGCGGTGGCTTGGAAGACATGTGGATGGCAGGACTTTCAATGGGCGGGATTGATTGAGTCGAGAGAGTGATGGAAATTCAGTAAAGATCAGGTAGAAGTCATAACCTGTGCGTCATGAAGGGATGAGGGAGTGGGTAAGGCTAAAAAGGCTCTTTGTAATGTCCTATTAAACTCCTGAGGGTTATATAAATAGTATTTGATAGACAGAACAGTTGAATGAGCGACAGCTGATAAGAAGATCTTTCCACTGGCTGTGATAGGATGTGAGGTATCAATTTGTGAGAAAATTAGAACAAATTGGTAGGCATGAGATTAGGGATAGAGGAGTACTTGGGTGAGCGGTCATCGTTATGTTTGGTCTCCCCTAAATTGGTAATACTTCATTAAAGAGCTTATCACAACACTCTAGAGCTGGCCATAAGACAGAGTGTTAAAATATGAAGATTCCTCATTCTGCCAGGGGCGTCTGCTTTTTCTCTGCTTTGACTACCAAATTTAGAAATAATCTGCCATTGGAGTTCTGCAATGCAAAGTCCGAAAACCATCTTCTGGAAAAAAAGTCCTGTTTTTTCACAGCAACTAGAACGTCCTTCTTTTTCCTCAACTGCTATTTTACCTCTGTCTTTCGGTGCTTAGATGCCCGTTTGGTTAGGTATAGTACTTTGCAAATTTTCATTCATTCATTCTTTCAAGAGAGGGAAGGGATTTTATTTTTTGAGGGACATTGTTGGTCAGTGGTAATATCCTTGTGAAAGTGCGTCACAGCGGCTGACCCACACCTGCCAAACACTGGAAATTTTCCACAATTTGAACGTGATTTGCAGGGTCATGCCTTTGGAGGGTGTTAGAGTGAGTGTTACAAGTAGGTCCTAAGCCTCAGAAAGGTAATGAAAATATACTTTTAGAAAGTTGTCTCTTTACTGTCAAAAGTCAGAGGCCTTTCCGCTAGTGTCAAACTATCGCCTGACTACACATGTCTCCCCTGTGGTGAGGTGTAAATTGCTCCCAGACAGTAAACCAAGAGCCCCAGGTTTGGGGAGGCAGTGTCTCTTCTTAAAAGGGCAGTCAGGGACGCTGTACCCAGTCCATTGCTGAGCTTCAAATGATGCCTTCCCTGTCACTGGCAACTGAAGCTCACGCCTGGGCCTGCCACTATTTTGTCTTTCTATCAAGGCTGGCTTCAAACCCAGTAATATGTTAGAGGGTGGATAAAGGATTGCCCCCCCCCCATCCACAGGCTGGCACCGGGCATAAAACTGGCACCCCCAGAACTCTCCTCAGGACACTTCTGTACCTGAGAAGAATCAGAAGAAGGACTGTCCTCTCTCTGAAGAACATGAAGGAGGATTGGAAATGCTTACTTTGAACTCAGGACCCCAGAAGTAACTCCAAGTGTCAGTTGGTGACCTCCTGTTTGAACTTCAGGGACACAATAAGCTCCCAGGGGCCATTTACTGCTTTTCAGATGACCTTTCCCAACTGGACCTGTCCCTAGTCCCCTCTGCTGGCTTCTGTGGCAGTGAATCTTGACTCTCAAGTACTGTTCCAAAGGTTTTGGACCCTTGGTTAGGGTCAGAGTGTACTCCTCCCTACCTGACTGCAAGCTTTACTAGATTTGATGTGAGCATCGACGCCAACCACCTTCGTCGGCGTCTTCACCGGACTTGATGCCGAGCAGCACCTGATCAATGGCTTCACCGAACTCAATGACAAGCAGCAGCCTATTGACACCGACAACCTTCACCTTTGCAGACGAGTCCTCGACGACCATTTTTTCCTCAACCAACCTTTCTAAGTCAGAGGAAAACTTACCACCGGAACGAACCTGGTCCCTGTACCCGACTGACTATCCATCATGGTCAGCCTCAACCTTTGACTTTGGCCTGGTCTAGCACAACCAGATATCTGCGATTTCCGCTTTCTGCTTTTTTATGCTATCTTCAAAAATTCATATCTCCAGTTTAATTTATTGGATTTTTGCCATTTTAATATCATTTTATGTATCAAACTATTCTATATATATTAATTTGATTGAGTGCCAATTGAATACTGCATAAATATTTACACATTGCCTCTAAGCTAACGCTGACTGCTCTGTGACAGGCTACCAAGGCGTTGAACACATGTATATTGAGTGCCTCTAGAGGTTCAACCTGACCAGGATCGTGATTATTATTTGAGGTGGGTTCTCACACTCCTCATATAATATTCCAATTTCTTACAATATGAAAAACTCATGTCTCCTGTTTTTCAGTGTTAAAGGAAACCACTGGCCACGTGCCAATGACTAAAGATAGTTCAAAATAGCCCTTAAACATCCCCTGCATGGTCCTAGACTCACGGAATTAAACCCTACTGCGTGCACCCTATCACTGCAGTGCTATATCCTACCCAGATGGTAACACGCCGCCATAAATTCCACAAATACATGCGTCCTTCTGCAATGTTGCCTCAAATGATCAGAACACATATTGCTCATTGTGCCTCATCGCACGCAACAGCATATATAAAAGAAAAAAAGTTACGTCACCTCTTTGAGGGCAGGTTCTTGGACCGTATAATGCTATGCAGCAGTGCACACTCCAGACAGCCCAGAAGCTATGAAGTCCAGACAAATTATAAATGCTAAGAAGCCACACCCCTAACATGCTACAAATACCAATAATGTAGTATACACAAGTCTATAATCATAACAGGAAATTCATTGCTGTGTTCATGACCTAGATTTGCAGCTCTCTTCACACCCCTCAATCTTCTTAGTAGTACCAGTAACAAGGATGTTGCCCTGGCTGGATCAGAGGACTCTTGTTTGTTTAGTGGCATCTTTAGAAGCTTGAGATGAGGTCCAATGTATCTTTTTCCCCCACACTTTTCCTTAAAATTTTTTCATTGGATGTGTGCTACCATTAAATGGTAGTTGAAGGTTTTTAAGATCGGTTGAACATGGGTCTATTGTTCCAGAATCTGTCAGGTTTTGCAGTTCCTTTTACAGTTTACATTTTTGTGATGGCCACATTCCATAAAGGTATTTTCTGTGATGTTCTGAACCTGGTGGAGATAGAAGTGATAGAGTTTAAGAAGTTTACTAATTTGACTCCTTCAGTTCCTAACTGATTTAGTTTCAGCAGGGGGTAACTCATGGGAGAATGGGAAGTGAAAACTGAAGAGGTGGTGAAGGACCCACAATCAGAATCTCTGCTTTAGCTCCATTTAATGGTAGCCAACTATACTTAATCCAGACATGGATGACACAGAGACATTTGTAAAGGTTTATTCAGTGCCCCTCTCCAGATTCCTCAATAATTGGGTATTGTTGTCATACATAGGGGAATTCAAGCTCTTGGTGATTTCCGGAACAGAGATAGTACAAACTGAAAAGAAGCAGAATTTGATAATTTTATGTTTTTGAAAGAAATGTCTAGGCTTTAGGACAAGACGTGTTATAACTTTATTATGGACAATGCCTGGCTGGTTGGAGGCAAAAAATCTCATGCTCAAGGCTCTTTTCAGTTACACTTGCAATGTCTCTTAGGTGCATCATGATTGCTGCTGCCTTTCAGCTAGGTTTGTGCTATACGAATACCCCACACATATGTTAGATGGTTAATGGGTTTTTTAATTAAAATTAAGGCCAAAACTGAAGGTGATTTCTTTCAATCCATTTACAATGGAAACAGTTCATGGAATACGTTTTATGATAATCAGATAGTACCTGTTGCAGCAAATTCTGCATGTGTAGAATTTATGTCTGGAATGGAAGTTATTAAAAAGCAACCGTAGAAATATTCAGTAGGGTTTGGACTTCCTGAAATGTAAAGTGCTGGAGCACCGTGGCTTGCCATGCTTGTATTCTTCAGCCTATCTCCTTCCCTGCATTAAATGTTGTTCCTAAGTTCCAGTGTCTAGAGCTCGAGAAGCCAGGAGGAAATTACTTATATGTTAATGATATGTTTATTGCACACTCACATTTGCCATAGAGGCAGTTTTGGCTCCTGGCAATCTCTTGACTGCCCTATTAGGTCCCACACATCTGAGTTAATGGTTTGAAAACCAAAGGGATTGGTGACACTTTTTTATGTTAAATATTTTGTCTTAACACAACATTATTATACATAAACATGCAAATGTTGTTATTTGTAAAGAAAACGTGTTAATTTACATTTATGTTGACCATAGCTAATATAGGCCTGCATTTTAAAACGGCTAATATTGGTTACCATCTTGCTTTGTGAACATTTTATTTCTAGGTGGAGCTGGAATTCTAATTATGGAATTCAATGTTCTTTTGCTTTCTTTGCCATGTGAAGAAATGTTTTCTTTTCTTTGTGATCCTTATGAAATATTTTTGTGAGTAGTACTTTCACAAAGACACATGCAGAATACAGGTCGGTACCTGTATCTCATCCTGTAAGGTTAGAAAACCCAATACCGCTCTATGGTATCATTCGTGACAAAGTGGTTTAAGTGTGTTTAGAGAAAGGCCAATGACAATCAGGGCTATTTTTTCTAAATGTAGAGCTTACCTTGCAACCAGTGGCGGCTCCTCCACTAAGGCGGAGAAGCATCTCTTCACTGCCTTTCGCAGTAAAAGAAAAGGAAAAATAGAATGATAATAACTCAACGTTATTATCATTTTATTTGTCCGTGCTGCGGCGTCTTGGCAGGGCGGGCGGATTTGCTCTGCTCTCAGAGCAGGGGGAGGAGTGGTGGTGTAAGTGGGCATGAATGTTTTCCACCAAGGCTGCATTACAACTTGGGTGGAGAACATGACTAGGCTCCCATTCCCTGGCTGAGCGCCGAACCACAGCGCTCAGACCAATCACAGTGCTGCATTGCAACGTTTTGATTGGCTATGGGGAGCTTGGGAGCACGGGTGCTTCCTCCTTCCTGTTTTCAGAAAAGTGGATGGAGGACGGAGGAGAGGCACCGGCTGGTAAGTGATTTTATTTTATTTGTCACCTTTCCCCTCTTGTCACCTCCCCGCCCCAATGCTGCTTCCCAGAGGGAGCTGCCACTGCTTGTAACCAAATTATTTTTGCTAATTAGTGAAGGTACTTATTCGGTGAAAACAAGTGCAAGCACAATTGGCATTGTTGCCTTTGGATATCAAATGTTCTCGGACAAATAAAGAATATTGTGGGCTTCGGTTCAAAACAGTTAAGAACACCATTGCAAAGTACTTTTCTTGGATAAACTTTGAAGTGATATAGATAGAGGTGCATATATTTAAACAGTTTTTTATTTTCTTATTTTGTGAGCCGGTAAAGGAGAGAGATTGTACTCTACATTCCTAATTTTGTATTGTCTAGTTTGGTTTTACTCATTTATACTTGTCTGTCCCTATCAATGACTAGACCCAAGGGTGTATAAGCAGCACAAAATGACGTAAATAACATCTTACAACTGTTTTATAATCGTGAAAGAATATAGCCATTCAGTATCAGTCATTGTGCAAAGTTTAGATGAATACCTATACAGAAATGTAAAACTTAGGTTGCAGGCCTTTGCAAAAAAAGAAACACTTTGTATGAAACAATTTATCAATAGAGTTTAAAAAGCTTATTTTACGTCTCACCTAGAGAAAGCTGTTAGCTGTTTGTTCTAAAAGTCCTATTGTATGCCGAACCAATTCATCAATTCATACAGTGGGCTTTAACGCCCATTGCTTCTCAATTGTGCTTTTTATTGTCAATTTAATTTCTTGCCAATCTCATCTGCTTGATTCTTATTTGATGTATTTCCTTCCTATTCTTGTGTTGGTCCCTCCCTGAAACATAGCTTTTTTGCCGTTCTTTTCATTTGATGACTTTTATCCTTCCATGCCTTACATCTGGGAACTTAATCGGAGTGCATGTGTTTCCTTGATCTGTCGCCCAATTGCTGTCTCCCTTGCACATCCCCGCCCACCTCCCATGTTCTTTGTGTTGCTTCCCACCCCTCTCAGCTCATACGTAAAAGCACAGCAATAGGAATGTTTTTTTCCACAGAAAAGCAGATTTGGGTGGGTTGGTATTGTTTTATTTCCTTCTCTTCACGTGTTACCTGAAAGCACAGGGCTTGCCACAAAGAGACAGCATTTAAAGCACTTGGGGGTCAATGTATACTTAGATCCTGGTGCTGTTGGAGAGCACTAAAAGGCTAATAGCTTTTGTTTTGAGTGAGCTGGGAAGCTTTTTTCCTTTACATTTAGACACTTCCTTTTTCACTGACAGCTCCTATGTTTTTAGGTCTCGCCTACGCAGTGCGCATGCGCTGCATAGGAGAGACCTTTAGTAATCGATTCGCCTTTTGAACCAAAAAACGTGCGCGCTTTGCATTGCCTTCAATGGCAACGTGTGCACGTTTGTGATTCCCTTGCGGGAGCGAGCAGCGGCGCCATATGTTAGCAATTATCACGCCTTGCTGCTCGCTCCCGCAAGGGAAACCGGTGCAGGCCCCCTCCTCTCTCCCCTCCCCCTGCTCCCTCCTATCAGCGCAAGGTGCGTGCGCTTGTTTCAAGATGTAGGCGAACTCGACGGGAAGGTATCAGAGCGCTTTACATGAGCGTTAATTACGTTACACAAGGTCACATTCATGTTTGTTAGACATTGTGAGATTAAGGAATTTGCCAAAAATCACAGGATGTTGAGCGTCATCGCCATACTCGAACCCGGTTCCTCCGATTTGAGAGAGACCGCCCTAGCCCGTTAGGGCACATCCTGTATTGTTAGAGTTTATGCACCTTAAATCGGAAAGATCATATGCTACTTGGGTTAAAACTACTTTCGAATAGGTAAAGGGCGTGTTCTTGGCGGGAGAAGCGGTTATGCCTCTGTGTATGTGTGAGATGTTCCGACGCTTATCTGCTACATAATGGAAAACTCCACATCAGGCAGGGCGGAGGGGTGAGAGGTCGGAAGGTAATGTATAATAGCTTAGGATAACAGTACAGATAATTGCAAAACGAGGTTATCCGAAGCAAATCTGGAAACCATATTTACTGTATATACTGAATTTGGTTTTAAATTATGGATGTTTCGAGGGATTGCGCTTTTCAATGCAGCAGTTGTCCTGTACCTAGACACAATGATATCTGAGTATAAACAAACTTCTGTCCCATTAGAGACTTATCATCGAGCACAATCCGGGGCATTCTTCCGCCGAGGGGCTCGTGGGGCCCAATTATCTCATTGGCCTTATCCTGCGGGATGGGCTTTCTGCAGACTCATGTCTGATACTGTGTACTCCGCAGATGGGAAAGGGGGGAGCGCGAGACATTAGTGTCCGTGTTCTGGGGAGGAGACAGGAGGATGGTGGTGGGGTGAACCGAAAACAACTCTGTACGAAGTTCCTTTTTCTGTTTTTTAAAGAACTCAAGATGTCCTGTGGTCCGTGGGAGGAAACAGTTTAGTTATGATTGTTCCATTGCATTATGGTGCTTTCGTTTTGCTTTGACACATCCTAGCCAGTGAAAGTATTTGGGAGGGCTCGTGTGCCAGCTTCATTTGCCCCACCCACCCTAGCTGCAGAATGTACTGAGAGGTAACACAGAATAAAACAGACATTGCGCCTTACTGCGCACATGTATTTGTTCAAAAAACACTCACTAGGCGCTGAACAGCAGTATTTGAGACAATTAAATACCTACATGTTTGTTTATAATCTGAACTTGTACGTATTTGCATGCGTTTGAATGCTGCTAAATTTCAAAATTCAAATGAGCAAAACCGAGACAGCATTTGCTGTTTTTTTTCACGCAGGGATGCTGATTATTTAATAAGAATTCTGGGGAAACCGCTCTAGAGAGGACTTTTGTGGGAAAATCCACTTGACAGATAGCAATGATGTATTCCATCCAGATGTAGGGACGCATATGGGCTTTAGACAATAAACTATATGTGTCAGGCAGAAAACAATACGTGGGTAGCTACAGGGGTTAATAAAACAAGTATTGGCATAGCCAATAGGTCTTGCTTTTGGGACCTTCTAAGTATTTAGTTATGCAGCACAATATTCTTGGTGCAACAACAACTGTTGCATGGCTAAACCCTTAAAAGGTCCCAAAGGCAAGACCTATTGGCTATTCCAATGCTTGTTAAAATAGCTATGCAATTAGTCCCACTGTGGCTTTTATGAGCTAGATCATGTGAAACGCTTTTTAGAAATTCTGCTCCTAGTTTCATGCGTGAAATGTATTTGAAAAATAAACTATCTTTTATAAAGATGGCAACTATCGAATTCAATGTTTAGTTTCAAGATACCTAAAGATATGTGTTTTTATTTCTATCCAATGGTGTAATGTTTTTCAGCAATGCTAGTTTATGACTTTAAAGCTTTACTTGTTATTCAAAAATGTTGGTTTTCACATATCTGAAAAAGATGAAATAGGCATACTTTTCATGTTAATAACTCTTCTCCCAAGTGCTGGAAGTGGACGTTCTGGAGGCGCAATGCCCTGAATGTTAGAATTACCCACAAGCACACATAGAGGTATTCACACCTATTCACACAATGCACAAGCTTTTGCAAAGCAACAAGTCTTGCATTACTGATAGTTTGAGTTATTGGCATTACAAATAATAATGCAACGCAAATAGCTCATACTTTCAGTAATGCGAGACCTAGTGCATTGCAAATGCTTGCGTAGTGAGCCAGGAACCAGCATTGTATGTCGCAGTGCAGTACCGCAAGCTGCTCCTAGAGGTCCCTAGTGAGCAAGGCACCAGCACTGCATGTCTAGGTGCAGTACCGCAAACTGCTCCTAGAGGTCCCGAGTGAACAAGGCACCACACTGCATGTCTAGGTGCAGTACTGCAAGCTGCTCCTAGAGGTCCCTAGTAAGCAAGACACCAGCACTTTATGTCTACAAAGTTGAAGTTATTGGCATTATAAATGGCAATGTTTTTTACCTAGCCATGTTACAGGGTCCAGTACCATATGTGGCCAAACGGGACCTCTTTTGGTCACAAATGGTACTGCACCCTGAAGAAGATATGGTAAATCCACCCTACTCTTAATGCATTACAGGCAAGACAGTACTACGAGTACATTCAAATAGCTATGTCGATATACACAATTAGTAGCTTTGAAATGTGACAAAAGAATTATTACATTCAATTTGGATTAGGTTGTACTCTGTGTGAAGCTGATGAAGGGAAATTTATAGACGGTCTCATATAAATGTAAGATGTTCTAGTGAGTGAAGTAACCGCTGCCAGCTTAGCTTAGGGCCAAGTGTGTGTCCTGCCTGAAGCCTTTTAAGAAAATAGTGCCTTGAGGCTGTAAGTAAAACCTAGGAAGTAACAACACATGTAACAGGGGGTATCCTCATGGGAGGTTACAAGAAGAGACAAGGCGGTACTAAGGAGGGACTACTAAGCCTATTGATCAATGAAAAGCCACCATTCACAAAGGACAGGTACATGAGCCAATTGAAAAGATGAGCGGAAAGTGGGCAGGGCTTTATGCCCATATCGTGAATACAGCATGTCTCGAAGTGACAGCGCAAGCGCTGCCTAATCAAAACCTAATAAGGGTGGGAATGATGAGGAAACACTCCTAAAATTGGTTGCGGTCTAGGGGAAGGAGTTGCTCCTCTAGAAGAATGTTTTCCCCCATGAAAGGGGGGGTTAACAAGTATAATTGAGCTCACACAAAACATTTCCCCAAGCACTAATGTACACTGTATGCTATTACATGTGCAGTAATGCCACTTCATTTGAGTAAATAGGAATTTGAACAGCTGTAGCTGTGTCTTCTTGGAAACGTCCGAATTCCAAAACAATGTCAATGCTATATTTGCGTCAAGGATACATGACAACCTATGGGGGTAAAATATCAATTTTTTGTTCATGAGTCAGGGTCATTAGGACTTACATTTTTTACTACTGTTAAAAATTAGATTAACAAAATCACAAGTGGTTGATGGTGGCAACTTGGAGGCGGACACAAATGCCTACATAGCTTTGACTAAAAATGTTGACCTGTCATTCACAACATAAACATGTGTGTAAATACTGGACAACTTCACATTTATGGGTTGGCATGGTATCTTAGTAGGTTTCATGGTGTAACTGTGATGTTTTCAATGTCAATCTGCCTAAAACTCAATATAGTGTTTATTACAGAGGTAGAATATTCCGTCCCAGTTGAGGGATTAAGACATTATACATTTACTCTGGTTTCTGAGGACCTGAACACTTTTACTCATTATATTCCTGATGGGTACCTAAGTTGTTCATCCGCTATCCAGATCTTCATTTCAAAGTAAGAAGATTCCTATGGAGATATTTTTGGGTTAACGTTGTCATACCTTTCCAATACCCAATATAGCTCATTACTGGGAGAGGAAACACCAGCTTAGTTTGTTAAAAAAAAGTATAGGAACAAAGAGTGCTTTTTAGGAGTTTGCTGTTGGTGCTGCCAAATGCTGAGATTGCTTAATATTAAGGGTTCCTAATCTTACACCTCTTCCTTTCCCCACCCTGCAATTCCTGAGTCTTTACCTGGTTCTTGCTACTTCTTCTTAGGTCCTTGCTTTCTTCTGGTCACTGTTTTCTTATCCCTCAACTCTTCTTCTTACACCTTTTTCTGCCTTCCTCCCTTGCCCTCTGTCAAAGTCTGATGATGAAAAATCATTTGTGGTACCAAAAGGCAGTGCCCACCACTCTCAACCACCGAAACTAATTAAGCACTGCAAATGACATTTTTATCAGTCGATCCTGGAATTCTGGATTTCTTTGGTTACATCCAACTATACCATACTCCCCATTCTAAAGTGGACTTGTGACATCATGCAGCACTTACGAAAGGCATGAAATAAATAAATAATTAAAATATTGCTCTGCTCCATGGGTATAGTATCAGTTGGGGGGTCTTCTTGCATAGAAAACAGGTTTGGTGGTGGTAAAGTGGCACACAATTTGTACATTCAGTGGCCAGTTTTCTTGACCATTGGCATTTGCTCCAACAGATCACATTTATAGGTGTAGCTCCCACAGTTCAATGTTTTTCAGTTCAGTTCAAGAAATACTTTATTCGGCAACTCAATGCCATAAAAGTAAACATATCAAGCAAAAATACATTTCATCGACAGATTTTAAAACCAGAATTGGAATAAAAACTTTCTTAATATCAGTCAGAGGGCTGAATTCTAAATACATGATAAAGCAAAACGTTGTATAAAGTGCAAAGATCAGATACAGTCAAATGCAATAAACAAGTATATAAAAACCCCATTGATGACACGGAGTGGGCCCTAAAATAAAAACATATAAAAGCTAATGGTAGTTAAAAAAAAAAAACTGTTTTTTCCTGCACCTAATGGCAAAAAGCTTGCAACCCCAAAACAGACCATGGGGGGAAGATAGCATTTGAAGGTACAGTAGGGCGGGTCTGACTTGGAAAAAGGACAATCTCTAAGTAATGGTAATATAAGCCTCTTACGTAAAGAAACATAATAATCACAGAAGAAAATAAAATGAAGAGTATCCTGCTCAGAGAAATTGTCACAAGGACAAGGTTTTAAAGTGCCAGGTTTTGAAAAACCTTGGGGAACAGCCAAGATCCAGGGAACCAATTGAAGACGAAATCTGGTTAATACAAAGCGATGGAAGGGATTGCCAACGATGAGTAGATATGGTTGAACATGGTTATACAAAGATAATGTGACATATCTTCTCACCGTTGGTTTTACCAAATCCTTTTCTTCCCTGAGTCCCTGGCGCTTGACCATGAACTGCTGTTTAATAGTTCTGATATTAAGTTTATCCAAGGGTTTAGGGCTACAAAATAAGTCAGGACAACCTAGCCATCAGCTAGCTCCCACAGTTAATCTAGATATTGGACACCTTTTCCTCTTTTGGGGAGGAGGAATATCCTGCTGTGTGCATGTTTAAATTATTCAAGTGTCAGTCCTAATTTTTAGGCCTGACGTGACAGTTCAGCTGTCCTCCTGAGGCATTGTTACCACTTGTTAACATACAAACATACAGTGAGCATTGGCTCTACCCAGAGGGTTACCACTCTCACTTAATGCTCCTGGCTATTTGCTGTGTCATTCACCTTCCAGCACGTGCTTTCATTGGAATGCATGAAGGGCTGTCAATTTTCACACTGTTAGTCGTATTCAGTTCTTTAAGTCTTAGAAACGTTCTACACAGAATCTTTTTTGCTGCTTTTTCCCAGAACCTGCACGTAACCAATGTAAATAGCATTTATGAATGCCTGTGTTTACATGCATCGCTGAATTAAAGTGAGACTCATTTGCTTTGCCAATGCTTGTTTGATGCAGCAGTGCTGTCCCATTTATAATTTTCCTCTGCCGACGTCCTTGAGGGAATCCCTAGAAACTATATATTAATATTCTGCACAGATCCCATGGACTGCATCCTATTTGAACCTTTATATACAAAAGCTTCCTCAAGCAGATGTAGTGAATATACTGTACATGCTTTGTAATGTATGAGGGAACAGTCGGGGGCTGCCTAACTATTATATAATTTCTTTCTTTTTTCATTGCAGGAATATTTTTATGACCGATACCTGGGTGAGTTGCCATAATATTTGGAGAGAATGTTTTGTGCCTGAAACTGCACTTTAATTTAATTCTGTGCTATGCGTATTGAAGCTTGCCTTTTGTGCCAGAGAGTGTATTGAGTTTCACATGCCTGGGATACTTTTTTTTAAAAAAGCTAAGAGGGAAAGCCAGTTTCTTCCTGCCTTGTGTTTAAATGTTTGTTGCACACCTTATAAATGAGAGGATGTCCTAGTCTAAATATGTGGTGCACAAGTATCTGATTGGCAGAACATCGAGTGAAGAAAATCTGGAATACATTGATGCTCTTGGTTCATCCTGAGGTGCCTCTGAATTGACTTGGTGTCTTATAGTTTATCGGTTTGTCAGTTCTCCTAGCGAACAGGCCTGGCCTTCAGTCTTCAGCTCGGCCACTGGTGTATGAGATTTTGCGGCTGCAGAGTTGTTGTTCTTTTACATATTTATGGATGTTCTGTGTTTTCCACAAAATCCATCATCTGCTTCATAATCTGCAGATTTTAATAAAATTAATGTATATCTCAAACGGATCAAAAGTTACGGAAAACTCGGAAACGCATGTTGCTGTGCAGTATAAGGCCCTTTGCAAAAGTTACCTGGCCACCTTTCTGTTCCTTTTTGCTGTTTTTGTGTGTTAAACTGATACTTTTGAGATGAAACTTTTGGTCAGACAGTATTAACATGTAAAAATGACAAAATAATTAAGTAATAATATCACAAAATGGGCCACATTATGCTAGCCTTTTCTTGGCACATAATTTGGTCAACGCTTCTGCATAGTTTGGTGCTTGCTTGCTGCATAATTCCAGTGGCCCTGGACTTTTAGTGGCACACCCGTCTGTTTGCTAATGTAGTTTGCACTTGGTGAAAGTGGAGCAAACTGATTGTGCACACTTATTCCAGATTGTGAAATGTGGAATGACGCAAACTTATTTTGCCTTGTGTTTCAAATTTGAAAGGTGTTACTAAATTTGAGGCAAAACGCCTGTGCTCCATTCCCTACACAGCAAGCAGAGTTAATGAAGGAGAATCACTGTCTTTGTATGTATTTTTTTTTTATTCCTGTGCAAAGTTGTCTAAAATATGGCTAATTGTATTTTGCTTTTTAAAACGCCAGCCTAAGAGTGTTAACTACTACGCTTCTCAGTGGATTTCAAGTTAAGTTTAAAAGTGGCTGAAACTGAACTAAAGACCTTAAAAGTCATCATTCCCCAGAAGAAGGTAGAATCCCAGAGCAGTTTTCAGCCACCATTTGAATAGGCATGCATATTTCTGGTGCTTGAACTACCCGGAATTAATTTTGGGAAAATAATTCAAACGTTATAAAATTGTAGATATGGGGTGGGAGGTGTGATCTAGTAGATAAGTGGCAACTGTTGAAACCGGGGGTTCCTCTTTGGCCAGATTATGTAATTCTAGACCATTCACTTAATCTACTACTTCAGCCAGTTATCCATTTGGCTACCATATGTACTGGTTGGAGATTGTCTAATCCTCAGTATTACGTGCCATGTAAGAGAAAAACCCATGAACTGACTGACTAGCCAGGCATTTAAAATGGACGCTCCAGGCTATGATCTTTTGTTTTGTCAAAAGCCAAACGTTTGAAGTGAGCCTCGAGACAGCCCCAGGGGAATGACACAAAAGATACCTTAGAACTGAAAGTATTGGCTTCTCGTTAAGGGGTGTTGACCACGCTTCCCAGTAGTCCAGCCACGGTTTTGTACTGACTCAGACAGGAGCGGTTCTCTCGAGCCACTGGCCAAGGCTATCCGTGTGCAAACCTCTGTTGGTTTGACTGGAGCGAAACTCCTCAATCACTTCGACATTAGCCCGTTTTGTCTACGTTCAGTATACATAAAAATCAAATTGTTTTTTTTTGGGGGGGGGGGGCTTTTTATACTTGAATGACATGCATGATGTATTTCACTTAAATTATAAAAAAAAAAAGGATAAAATTGAAATCGAAGTGGCCTGTAAGACATCTGCTTTTAATATTCGTAGCGCATGCAACAGTGGGCGCTGTTTTTATATGTGTGTTTTATTAATACTGGTGTCCCATCTGGTGAAGTGGTTGTGCAGTTTCCTTGAGTAGGTTATAATTCCCCCACTATACATCAAAGCTGAAACAGTACTATTAAATGAGAAGAATTTTTAAGGCACCTGGAGGAATGTAATTTAACAAGGTGCTGGAACCACCCAGCAAATCATTTCACGAAGAAACACTGACAACCTTTCTGACACCTTTTTCACTGTGGTAGCTGCCAAAGGGTAATAAAAATTTCTTTTTTGCCTGCAGAATGTATTAAACTATTTGGGTCGCCATACGCAAGAAATACTGGCCTCATTACTTGCGTACACAGTAAGTCTTATTTTTTTTATAACTATTTTGTATTACTAACTTGTCTGGCCGATTTACATTGTCATACTGATCTAGCTACTATCTTCTTTAGTTTATTTCATTCATTCTTCTTAAAACGGTTGTGTGTTATTTCCTGTACTATGGCATTTGTATGTTAATGAAATGTATTTCGATTTGAAAAACTTCAAAGAAATAGAAATTGGTTTATAAAGAATGATTAGAGATATTACTGAAAGCAGGGAACCCCGGCCTAAGCAATTTTACAGATTTGAACCGCAAACCCATACACAAAAATACAGACACAAGCATTTATCAAACCCAATACAAAGACGTTTTATTTAATTCAAGTTATAAAAATCAAAACTTTTATATTAATAAGAAGGTAGGAGTTTTTCTAAATTTATGTGAGACTACCCATCGTCCATATTATATATTTTTCAAAGCACATGCACTGCTTCCACAAATCATTCTGAGGATACCAATTGCCAGAACCCCCATTCAGGGGCAAACCGGGGTAACTTGGCCCAACCGTGGGGAGGTTGAGGCCTTTTACCCCTGATGTCTCGAGGCCATGCCTACTATGGTTCCTGAGCAACTGGGCCAAGTACCCCTTCTGCAATGGACTCTCAAGGTTCGTGTGTTCTCAGCAGGCCAAGGTTCTCTCTGGGGGACAAGGCAGGGGCTATACAGAGGGGTGAACACAGGCTCACAACTCACCCTGAGCTCCGCACCAGTTATAAATGATTGTCCAGCCAAATACGTTTGTGATTAAAGAAGTGTTTTATTTTACCGCTGCTGACACAAAGGGAAATACGACATTCACAAACAACTACACAGTATCTCTGAGGTCAGGGTTCTAGTGTTTTATTAGGAGGTTACCAAGCCCTAGGTCCCATTCCTTTCTGCTTCTAGCGATAGTGGTTGTTCCCCATTTACTGTAGGTAACATCCAGGGTAAGCCCCACTAGTAGCCTGAGTCTCAAGAGTTCACTCTAACTTTATTTTAAAGTCAACAGTGTTCCATAGCCACAGCTCTATCTAGCAGCAAGTTCACCTGGGTCCGCCTGGCCTGATATCAGTCTTACCCGCACCTCTCAGAATTGAAGCAACCGTAGTTCTTCAGCATGCACTTTCCATGGTGCTGGAGTGGCAGCAGCTGATTCACGTGAGTTTGCTGCACATGGCCCAAGCGGGTTGCACGTAGCGATCATAGAGTCCTCACACACAGACGTGTCTCCATAACAACCAGAGGTTTTGTGTGGCTGCTCCTTCCAAGGCAAGTCTCTGGTTCCTCCCCTTGGGGGTTTGGGTGGTGGAAGTGTGAAGATCCTGGTGTGAATACTACATCCCAGGCAGGTGTGCAGGATCCCACAGCGGCCTGACTCTGACAACCTTCCAGCTTGGACTTTGAGCTGGTCCTGGTGACCCCCCCCCCCCCCCCACCCCCCCCCGGCATACAGGTTTACCTCATTTTAATGGTACATGGGCTCCAGCAAAGATTGGCTAAGTGAAGTCCTCAGCGGCGACCCCTCCTGACATACATTGTTGCAGCAGAAGGGCTACGGCCCTCACCAAATGGCATTCTTCTCAGTGCGGCCTCTCCTGGCATACCGGAGCACTGGCTCTTCACTGCACAGGCTCCGGCCAGACCGGTGCAGCGATGCACACAGCTCAATTCATGGCGGCCATCCTCTGGCATACAAGAGTTGTTGACTTTATCCTGCCCACGTGTTATGAACCGTTCGGTGCAGCAGCATCTTCCACTCAACTGGGCACTCCACTAGAACTTGGTCCCTCCAATGCTCTCGTCTTCCTAATAGGACACACTGGTCTTGGCAAGTAGGCAGGCGCTGGTGCTCTAGGCTCCAGGGCAGATGTTCTTGTATTCCCTGGGTGATGTCCCCTCACATAGCAGGGAGACTTGCAGATGTTTGCCTCCAGTCTTGGTCACAGGCAGAAGTCTTGCAGAGCTTCCCCTTCTCACACAGCCCATCTGGCTGCTTAGCAGATTATAACTTTTGAAGTCTCAATCTCCCCTTCTTATAGTTCATTTCCAGACACCAAATGTGATGTATGGTCTGAGTCTTTGACTTTATATGTTGTGGCTCTGCTTCTTTTAAAGTGTATATTTTTCCTTTTCTTCTTCCCTCTTGAAAAGCTGTCTATCACATCAAGAAAGACTTCGAAGCCAGAGTTCAAACCTGGATGTCAGCCACAGTGATATGAGCATCAAAAGTTCAATCCTGAGCTCCTAGCCCTACTCTTTATATGATTCCTTATCAGCCCCTTCCTTGTGACCTCTCACTGAATCAAAGAGAACCCTTTAAAGCGTATGAAGTAATCCTGGCTAGCCCCTCTCCAGTGTGTGTTCCACCCATTTTAAAGGAATGCAGCAGTACACAAATCTGTATGAGAGGATTCCTCTACCTCCTCTCCTGATGTTTTACCATGCAGGCCTCGGTCTCCCAAACCTAGAGTCTGCCATGTATTGTACCGTCCACAGGTACATGTATAACCCATAAATGCATTTAACATGCACACATTGCACAGCACTATATCCTTAATGTACTGTACCATTCACAGCCACATATACACCTACAAGCACATGTTTTCAACCTGCACGTACTGCATAGTGCTGTCTTATCCATGCATTGTATGTTCCCTTCCCAGGTACACATTTATCTAGCACAGGGACACCACTCATCCGCTGCACAGCACTCCGCATCACCAAGGGTGAGTTCATCACACAGCAGTGGACAGAGGTTAAACAAGCATTGGCATAGCCAATAGGTCTCGCTTTTGGGACCTTATAAGTGTTTAGCCATGCAACAGTTGATGTTGTTGCACCAAGGATATTGTGCTGCATAACTAAATACTTATAAGGTCCCAAAAGCGAGAACTATTGGCTATGCCAATTCTCGTTTTTTTTTTGTTGTTTTGAGCGGCACCCTCAGGGCATTACTTTCCATTGTGAAAAATTACATTTTTTTAGCCCTTTCTTAGAATATATGGAAAAATATTCATTTGCTGAGAATATTCTAGAACGGGAGGTTCAATGAATATTTCACAAAATGTACACGTTCGCTAAATACTCGAGACTAGCATTAGAATAGTAAATGTCCTTCCCAAAACCCGGGGGCGCAACGATAAGGTTGATTGAAAACCGTAAATGAAATGTCAGTCTGTTTGCCTTTCTGTAGTAAAAAGGCGATAACATGTATTGTTATGCAGGTCCGAATTTACGTTTTAGCACCAACATACTTAGAGTTGTTAAAAAAAAAAAAAATGCTTGCCATCTGTGAAAATTTTAGATTTTTTAAGATGCAGTTTACAAGATCGGCTTTCAGTGAGACCTGATTTCAATATGAATGTTTCATTTTTTTTTTTACTTTAATGAAAATAACTGAGCCTAAGCAGTAGCGGTGGAGGATGTCTGTAAAGTGTAATTGGTCTGTAAATTAATTAATGCTTAGAAACAAATGGGCATAATCAAGCTTGAACTAGCCCCTTCATTATATGAAAGAATAACCATATTTCACAGCAATTATTGTCATGTCCCTGAAATATCATCCTAGGTTTTGAATATATGGGGTTTGCAGCCATTGTTTTTGTGCAACAAAAGTTGCAAAACTTGTAATGCATAGGGTAAAAACTAGAAGCAATCTAAGGAAATCTTCAGCAAAATGTAAACAAACAAAATATACCAAATTGTTTACAAGTAAGAATACTAGGTTCCAGGTTTCAATCAAAATATTATTTGTGTGATTCCCTATAACCATATGATGACTGT
Organism: Triturus cristatus; assembly: GCF_964204655.1. NCBI lineage: Eukaryota > Metazoa > Chordata > Amphibia > Caudata > Salamandridae > Triturus > Triturus cristatus. The sequence continues at coordinate 1,121,404,471 of NC_140591.1, read as the reverse complement.
GCTCGTGATTAGTTTGAGTACACTAAGAATCATGATCCTTCAGTAAACAGGGATAATTCCTCGGGCTGTGCTTGCGATCAAGTGATGGAAATCCTAGGAAAAATACGTTACAAATGCAACTACATGAAAATGCAACAAGACTGTAGCACATTAAAAAAACAAATTCTTCAGTGATTTTGTTCAAGAGTTGTTGGGTTTTTCACACTAACTTTAAAGTTCGATAGCATAAATACTAGCAGGATACTAACAAGCATTGGCCGCGCGGCAATAAAAGTAACGCAGCGCGGCCGTAAAAGCGAGAGTCATCTTGATCGCGATCACTCTGAAAGCGAAAGTGATCGCGAATACGCGCTAAAGCAGCGGGGGGAGGGGCATGGTGCTGAAGGCTGGCGCAGGAAAGGCAGATGGCTGGGCGAGAAGGGAGGGGGGAATGCGGGGAGCAGCTGTGTGCGTGCACGCCATCGTGCACTGAAGCTTGTAGCCAGCACAAAAATGTGGGTAGCACTTTCTAAACCCACCTACTAAATGTCTCGCCAGACCAGCGTATGCGCTGGGTCAGGCGAGACCTAAAAAGGGCCTGTTCCCTCCTACTGATCACTTCACCTTATCCTGCCACCACCAAGACTGTGCTGCTTGACTCCTGGTGAAGGCAGGATCCTTCCACCATGTGAGTGTAGTGCCCTGGGAGCCCCTCCGGGTTCAACAGGACCGATGTCCATGAGACAGGCCTATGTTATGGCATACGCACATGATCAATATTTGCCTATCACAACAAAAACCAGCTTTAGAAATTCAGGCATCAGTACATTTGGGGCACTCGGTGCAGGAGTGCACATTAATTACCTTGCAGAGAACTTTTCGGTCTCAACACCTACTTAACTTTTAGCCTCAGATGTCAAATTCCGCCCCGTTTACTGAACATTTATACATTTTAAATGTTACTTTTTGCATGTTTATTTATACACACTTTAGTAATCCGTTAATATCATTTAATTTTCTAAATAATCACAGACCCCCTGAAGGCATCTCAGACACCAAGAGGCCCACAGACCACTGGTTAGGAACTGCTGAACTAGAGAATAAATAGAAAGGCATTAAGTTGCTTGACTCAGTGAGTGAAAAAGCTTTTGCTGAAAGATTGGGTGATATTTAATTTTTATGACAAATAAGACTGGTGCAAGTCCAATACCATTCAGTGATCATAATGTAAAGAAAGTGTTTGTTGAGATTGGGAAACCATTTCATGTTCACTGACAGAGGCCATAAAAAATGGGTCATATATGATGTGATGGAGGGGCCACCAGCAGATCTCTTTGAGCAAAAATCTTCTATATCCCAACAACATGTATGTGCTGTTATGTGTGAACCCTTCTTCCTTCACACCCATGATGGGCATTAGAGATAGTTTGCGCTTTGCGTTGTCAGCCCACCAAAAATCAACCACTTTTTTTAAACAAGTCCATGCCTATTATACTGTGAATTTAGGATTATTCTCTCCAAAGTCTCCTGCCTTTTTATGTCGGTAGAGTAAAATGTGCATAATTGGGTTTCTCTTTGTACAGAAACCTATACCTGGAAATATCTTTAGGAATTGGAAACACACTATACATTTTTTTTTAGTAAAAGTGTTCTTTAGCTGGCAGTGTCTTCAAGTCCTTTGCAACAAGAGTACAACTATTAAGTGGGGCAAGCTTATAATGGGAGGAAGAAAAACCATATCTTTCTTTTAGACCATCAGGGTATTATAAAGGAGTAATATTTCCTGTCCTTGGTGGACTATGGGCTAACATCCATGTTTTGAAACTGTTGCAGTGCTGTATAACAAGGCTAAAAAAGGAAGAAGTCTTCCCGGTAGTCACAGAAGGCATCCAAAGCGCATAGCATTTTCGTAGTTCTCCTTCATGGCTGCACTGTATGTGGTAGAACTACAGGAAAATGTATGGTAATATGTTGCTTTTCATCTTGGGTAGGAAAGAAGACCATGTGTCTTATTGGTGGATGACAAAGAAGTTACAGAAGCAGGGGAGAAGATGTGGTCTAATGCCTAGGGCAGTCGACCTCATCTGGGGAGCCGGGTTTGAGTCCCAGCAATGACGTTCAACATCCTGTGATTCTGGGCAAATCACTTAATCTCCCCGTGCCTAACAACATTGAATGTGTCCTTGTGCAAAGCAGCTGTAACGCTCATTTAAAGGGCTTTAATACCTGATACCTTCGGATCAAGGTTGCGCGAAATATAACAGTCTGAAAAAAATAAAAACACTTACCCTTGGCAGGGTAATGATTCAAGTGTTTTAAACTGTCACTGTAGGAGTAATGCTGATACACAAGTGGTGTGTTAGTGTTATTTAGCTGGAACAGATTGTGAGTGATATAAAGAATATTCTTGAGCCAGCCATTGCAAAAGCACCAGTGATGTCATTGGTATAATGTTGGAGCTGAGTAGAAGAGACTGTGAAACGTGTATGAGTAGGGGACTGAGAACATGTCGGTTAGGAGTAGAAGCAGAGAAGGTGTGGAGTCCCGGAACCAGAGATTTCACAGGCCACCTTGATAGAAGCCTTCGTGTAGATAGCCCCTGAGGCAACTTAGATTTATTGTTACCTAGGGCTTCGCTCAGGGTTATCCCCAGAGCAGTCCTATGTCCCTGATGACTGAGTCAACCAACCTCCCTTCTTAGTAGGAATGCTGCGGATGAAAGGGAGACACTGAGACGTATAGTATTTCAGGAGGATTGCCAGATTCTCGAATAAGCTGAATAATCACTTGTCTGCCTGACCTAACATCAGTGAACTACCAAGTGGGACCGAAAGAACAACGAAGTATGCTGGTAAAGAAACCAAGACTTAAGGATTTCAGCAGATCTCCTGTCAGTCTCTTGTATTTCCACTAGATCTGACTGCTCACAAAAATCCGACTGATCAGAAAGATCCTACTGATCCGAAAGGTCCGACTAATCAGAAAGATCTGAGTGATCACCAAGATCTGACTGATGCCAAGATCTGACTGATGCCAAGATCTGACTGATGCCAAGATCTGACTGGTTCCAAGATCTGACTGGTTCCAAGATCTGACTGATTCCAAGATCTGACTGATCATCAAGATCTGATCAGTGGTCAGCTTGTCTACAGGCTTTTCTCACAAGCTTGTTTTTTTTAGCCAAGGCACTGACTGAGTGGATATTTTTGTCAGAAATCAGATAGGAGAAGGAGCTAAAAGTCCCCGTGGTGCAACCTCAAAGGCTGGAGGAATGTTGGAATGGTCTTGCCTTGTTCATAAAACCTCACCTTTTGCTGCATGCAGCATGCCCTCACTGAGGACATTGTTTATAGCACTCCATCTCTATGTACAACCTCACTTAAGCTCAAACACACTGCACCATTGATAGGAAAGAGAAGGGCTCCGCTTGTAAGAAACCAGATAGATTTTTCCTGGAGAGGATCAAGAGAAGCCCTGTGCCACTCACTAGAATTACAGCTCTCACCAACCATTACGATCCACAAAGCCTTGTGAGTGGTAGGTACACTTGAGAGGCACACCAAGTCCTGCAGAAACCTTCCTTTGCTGGCGGGCAGCATAAAACACATGGACTACCTAGACTATACTCGTGGCTATTGATTTAACTGGGACAAAAACACAGAGTACATCCAGAAGGTCCAATGAATGGGCAGGATGGTATACCAATCAACACAGTACAGGATTAGACAATAAGGTAGCTCAGTGTGTTTGTGTCTTTGGGGAATTGTGTGGAATATAGTCATTTGAGAAATTCAGCCTTTCATCTTTGAGAGGTCAATAAAAGAACACCATTTGAGTTGTGAGTTGAAACCAACTATAGGACTGAGCTAGCTGTGCATAAGGCATCAGTACATTATTTCTTCAAGCCCTGGAATAAATGTGAAGACATATTAAATTGTTAGTTTACTTAATAGGAAATACATCTTGTCTGATTGTTATTGACATCTAGGCAACATCTTTCATTGATTTCGTATGTTAGCCATGCTAATAGTACCTTACACACCAATAATTTCATTATTGTAATATTGAATGTTCTTGTCAAACCATTTCAAGATAAAACAATTTGGCAGTTCATGGTCTAGTCTGACTTTCTTTGGAATAATTAAACTTTCGCTCTTACATTATCAGTGAATCCTCTTCTTTTAGGTCTCAGCTCAACATTTTCCTCTTAACGTTCTTGACTGGGCATCGTGTTGTGATATTACAGTTCAGTTGTCAATTGACTAGTTAGGCATAACTAAGTCAATACAATTTTTTTTTGTGTAAGTTTTTGAATTGTAAATTGCAACACCACATTCAACTGATGTTTTGCAGGAAATGTTAGTTTCTTTTTAGCACATTGATTAGTAACACATTTTAGTTAACTATCGTAATTTCAAATAGCAAAAGTTATTTTCAAGTAAATGTTTTTGGGGTCTGTAATCTGCAATCTACTGTAGCAACTGCCTTGAACTTCCTGGTAGCCATAACTTCCATGCTTCGGGGTATCATTGGACTGAGCACTGGACCAGCCACAGTACCGATGCGCCTGGGCATGCATCACTGAGGTAAGTAACCCAGCTCCATTACCCGCTACGGATGGCCTACCCTCGCACAAACTTGACTGTTTTGCAGACATGGCCTTACTGAATGTTTTTTACCATGCTGCAAAATGGGGACTGAATGTAATTGGCAACTCTCCTTTAGTAAGCGTAATTTCCAAACGATACTCCGTGAACTTGCACTAAACCAAGTAAAATCACGTCCCTAGCATAAGCACTGGTTCAGCTTCTTGGTTGTGTTTTTAATATATATTTATAACGCGTGCCTTAAAGTACTGTCCTTTTACTTTGGAGCTGTTTGATGTGCTGTAAATACACACTAGTGCAAAGACAATAATTGCAAGAAAGAGTATTACTGGCACTTTATCATGTTTCCCAAGTAATTAGTCCTGGCCAGTTAGGGACAAAATACCACTATGCCTACCGACTGACCTTTTATCTACCTACTGTTGCACCCTACATAGTTTTGTCCTTTTTATGTGACATCCCCTCAACTTCAGTGGTCCTCAAGGGAAGGATTGTAGAAATGTTTACAATGTTACTTAGCTGTTCTCGTCTTTCATTTACAACACATTTTCAAATATATATTTTACCAATTGCCCCAACTAAAATAATTTCTTGACAGTAAAACACACATCCTCACTCACACCCCTAATATCCTCTTCTTCCACCATTCACCCACTCCTCTCCCCGCCCTACCACCCTGAGCCACGCACGCTGGCTCACTGATTTGACATCACTGTGAACTCTCCCCATCAGGCTGTGCACAACACGAGTGCACAACTGTAGCAGCTGTTTGGTCTCCCGACCTGATTATGTCATTTTGTTATGCACTTTGAGGAAATGTTGCCACATGTCTTGGATTTCAAAAGTCCCCGAAATTAAAAGTTAGCATTTTTTCAGACATGCTGACATAAAGGAATATTTCACAAAGGAAATGAGTGGTTCTGCTTCAAAAAAATCCTCAGTGAGAGTCATAAATGTAGACAATTCCCGCTAGTGTGAGGGAAACCCAGAAACACTTTTTTTTGATAATGCACTGTGAATAAAACTTGACCTGCAGGTCGACACCAGATTTCCAAAAATAGGTGTCCTCTACTTCGTAAAAACTGGTCAGCTTCTATTGATTTATTTATTTTTTCTTCTGGAATTGACAGTTTACAACTACACCAAGACAACATGGCAGCACCTAGCTGAAAACTAAGTTGCACCAGTAACAAGAACCTCTAAACCCATGTATTTCAGAGAGAAAAATGAAGGTAAAGGGTGTCTGTCCGGAGATGAAGAGTGTACTAGGTTGATAAAGATACACTGCTCCTTTAAGGAGCCTGCAAATTCCCTTTGCCAGCATCAATTATACTTGCAGTTTGCCTCATAGCTTCAATTCTTTTTTCCGGCTTGTGCTGAGATTCTTAGAACACTTCAGATTTTTTTCCCCCACCCTGTGTTTTTGAGGTGTTTTCCCTCAGAATTATATTTTGTCACCTTCAAAACATTTCTTACATCTGGGAAGTTTTTCCCTTCTTTGTTTCTCACTTTTGAGGGTAATTTTGTCACATGCAGTCACTTTTGAAGTGACTGCCATAGACTCCGACTCCTTGTGTGTCGACAGTTTACTATCCTCACACTGTCAAGGAGTGTGTTTTGTCTGAAAATGATAAACGAGCCCTGAATGACAGAGAAGGAATCTGCCTAAAGGGAGCTCTAGAAGACCTCTGAGCAGAAGAGGCGAGGAAGGATCACTGACAGCAGGCTAGAGAGAGGTGATCTCTACTGAGACTCTGCATTCTTCGATCAAGAGGAAGATCCAAGGAGAGAAAGATTCATCAGCAGCGTCACTATCACTCCAGGCACTGCTGCCACTCCTGGGAGCACCAGTCGTCATTGAAGCAAGGCTCAACATTGACAAACTCGCCGGTGAAGGCTAGTTCTGTGGCAGTGAGGATGTTGATGCTGAAAGGACAAGTACCAACAGACAAATCTGCTGTCCTAGCCAATCAACATTGACACCAGCGACCTCAGGGGCTTCTCGTTCAACCCGGTCATTGATGTTGAGGCACACAGTGCTGAAGAATTCGCCGTCAAAGAGATTGACATCAAGACAGTCCCTGTTTGATGTCAAGGTATATGACATGGAGAAGATGAAAGCCAAGACAGTCCTCTGCATTGAGTATTTCAGGATCTCGTGGTTTGTCATTTTTCACACTGTAATTGCCCTTTCCAGCAAAGATTCCAAGAATGACTGTTTGACTCCAGCAACAGTCTAGAAGATGACTCCCAGGTTACTGACAAAATACAGGCCATCTCTATATCGTAGACAGTAACCAAAACTAGACCCTGTTATTGTTTCAGTGGTCAGGTTCCTGAAAAAATGCAGACCTTCTCTATATCGTAGACCGGAACCAAACCAGACTCTGTTATTGTTTCAGTGGTCAGGAATAGGTCATTTTCGGTACTGCCAGATTGAGAGAGTAGGTGTATTGATACTACAGGTCGCAAGGTATGTGATTATGCAACAACAGCATTTAAAACAGCTAGTGCCTCTGCATATGATGATATGATAGGGTCTTATTGGAATCGCTGTCTGCCTTTGCAGATGACCTCTAGAGAGACCAAGGGCTAAGCTATACTGGAAGGCCAATTTGTTTCAAACCAACAAATTGTGTAGCCATTGACTGTGTTGATTTAGCCATCAGAATATTGTAATAGGATCCATACTGTGTGTCCTGGCTACTTCTAACCTCTATGAAGGCGGGCATACAGTTCAAGATCACAAATCTCCCATTCACTGGTCAAGTCCTCTTCGGATCATATGTGACAATGAGATGAAACATATGAAGAAGTCTAAAACTTTGAAGACAGTAGGTTTGGAGTAAAATAATAGATTTTATAGTTCCAAATACAGATTTGGGATCACCAGTGCCAACCGACAGCCCCTTTGTGGTGCCACCACCAGCAATCACAAACAGCCCTCTTCTTCTGGAAACTCAAGATCTCAATTAAAATAATAACTTCCTTACTTCCTCTTCTCTGTTCACCACTCAGATAGAAGGTAGTGCTTTCAGTCATCTTGCAGAGTGGAGACTAAGAACAACAACAGGTGGGTACTACAAATCATTCAAAACAGCTAGACTCCTAATTTAAATTCCCTGCTTCTGCAGTCATTCAAAAACCTGTACCAGAACACCAACTGTGTTTGGTAGGAATGGAAGTCACATCTCTCCGTCAACAATCAGTAATAGAGCTGTTCCTCCATCACTAAGAGGTCCCCCAAAAGATCCTAATAAAGAACTCTAACGGATACTAAACCTGAAACAAGACACCAAGTATTCAAAAGTCAGAAGTTCAGAATGTTGGCTTTTCATCAGATATAGCCACAACACGTGAAAGGAGATTGGATAAGTTCTGTGGATGTGCAGTATGCTTATTTCCAAATCCCATGCATGAAGCACAGAATATTTATGAGATTCATGATAGGCAACGTTCACTATCAGAATACAGCCCTTGCCTTTGTTTTAAAATCTGCTTCAAAGATGTTAAAGTTTGTGGTTGTAATGGCAGCCCATCTATGCAGGCAAAGAATTTAAATCTACCATTTCCTCACTGGCTGATAAAACCCACTCGGGGGACCAAGTGCATCACTACTTCACACCAGTGCTCCTTTATTACATCATCTGGGTCATCCTATCAACCTTGAGACGTCAATGTTGAAACCTGTGGAAGTTGCTGACTATGTGAGGGTAACACTAAGCACAAAAGAGAGAAAATTGTTTCCTTTGGAGGACAGGGTTTACCATTTTGCAGAAATGCCGTCAGCTGCTGATAACACCCTGACTTACAGCACATCAGGTCTCCTACATTCCACGATCAATTACCTCGTTCATCCCTCTGGTACCCAATGCATAGCATCACATGAAAGCTCTCTAAAAATGTGTGGAAGATCACTGGGCTCAGTAGAAACTAAACTGAGAAGACAATTTGACCCCATCAGCCCACCAAGGAATCTTTCAATGGTGGTGTACAAGATCTAGTCTTCTGGAAGGCATTCCATTTTGTCAGGACCGCCTTCTCAAACCATTGTAACAGATGCATCCTTGATGGGATATGGAGCCCATCTGCAACATCTGACTGTTCAAGAAGTGTGGGCAGAGAAAAACAACTATATCATATAAATATTCTGTAGTTAAAAGCAGGACATCAGGCAGTGAAAGTTTTTCTACCACCCATAACAACAGAGACTTATGTTCCAGACAGCACCCCCACAGTGCACTACCCAAACAAGCAGGGTGGCACCACCAGATCTAGAAAAATATATTTTTCAAGATTGGAGATTGCGCAAGATATAATTGTCTTCAGTCAAAATGCAAAATGCTCAAACGTTGCCTCACAGGGACCTTTGGAATTGGGCCAAATAATTTGTTTACTTCTCTGCCTCTGATCCCATCAGTGTTGATGAAGCTAAAACCTTCTAATGCCACAATCCTACTTACCCCCCTAGAGTTGCCAAAATAGTCATGGTTTCCAGAAGTGAGACTGCACTAGAAAATGCAGTGCAGAATGAACTTCTCAAGTATTCAAGAGAATCTACTTCACCCCAAGGTTCAGACCTTGACTTTGGTAGCATGGCTCCTGAGGTCATGCAAAATGGTCATCGTGATGTGCCTTAGCATTATATAAACATTCTCAGAGAAGCAAAATGTCCCACTATCAGAAGTTCTGATGCCATTAATCGAAAGAGATTTGTAATATGGTGTCTCCTAAACAATCATGATCCAATTACATGTCAGGAAGATGTGCCTATTCCCAATCTTCTACATTTGGCAAAGTCAAATCTTCAGTTTCCATACGTTAAAGTCCACCTTACTACCATCACGGCGTACAGCAAAGGCCTACTCATAGGTCGTTTCTGACTTTCACATAAACTAAACAGTATCTATGCGAGTATTTTTTAAATCACTTCACTCGCTTGATGCCAGGAAAGTTTTAACATTCTCATTAGATAAGAAGAAAGATCTGCGTAAAATTGTTTTGTCAAGTATGAACCACTCTGTAGCGCAATGTCGTCTTTGAAACAGACTGTTGCTAGATAAATAGCCTCTTGCATAGCTTGTTGTTATCAGCTAGCTGATTAACCCATTGCTTGGTAGACCTAAAGCACATTCTGCATGGGCCGCTACTGCTGCCTGGTTAAGAAATGTTCCTCTAGAAAGATATGTAAAGTAGCCCATTGACACCTGTACATACATTCACTAAACCTTCCTGTTGAGATGAAGATTCCAGATCTCACACTTTAGTCAGCAAAGCAGAATTAAAAGAACCTCTTCAGTTGATGTTGCTTTTTTCCTATATTTCCTGTAGCTGCCTCGTCTCTGCTGTTAAATATTGAAAGCCACGATTTGCGGGATAAGCGCCCTCTCTTGTCTACATTGACTATCAGTGAGGATACTAAGATGCAAAGGATATTATACTTTTAATCTTAGGTCTGCATTGTAAGTATCGTCCCTGAAGTCATAAACAATCCTTCCTTCTCTTCAGTCGTTAATAAGTTTTGAAGCAAATTGATGTTTGCATTGTTTACAAATTGCCTTCCAAAAGAACTGAAGCTGTGAGGCATACTACCAGTACAGTGCAACCTGTTATGGAATGTGTGGCTCCTTTTAGGAACCTGCTGTTTTTTAAAAACATTTTTTTTAGCCAGTGTGCACTCTTGACCTCAAAGGCAGGCACCCTATTCCCTTATTTTTCTCTCTGAAATGCAAGGGTTTGGATATCCCCATCCCTGTTGTGACACGTGTTTCAGCTTGGTGCTCCAGTGTAGTCTTGGTGGTGTTGTAACTTCTGGGGTCCCTGCACTCTGGCGAAATATTTTACATTTATGGCTTCAGTGAATACTTACAATGCAGAACTAGGATTGCCAGTAACATTTCATTATTTAGTGTGTGTACACATAGACATATGTATATCGTTTGATATGTGGAGGTGCACACTTTTCTTTTAACTTGTTTGTATAGGGAGCACACCACCCACTTTTGAAATAGGACCAAGGAAGCCAGCACGTGGCCTCTTGAAATGACTGGTCCACATAACACCGTCACTGAGTCCTTAATCCACTGGTGAGTAAATGCGTAGTGCTTCTAAGGTTCTCTAGATCATCATTTTGCTGATACCATACACACATAACAATGCTGCCATTTTGACCATCCCTTGATGTTTCAGATTGTTTGGTGTGCTTTTCGTTTAGTGCATGAGTAAAACCTCAGCAAAAACATTTAGTCATTTTATGACACTTGACCGAGGCACTTGTGAGTTGATCATCAAATTAAGTTATGCACAAACTATTTTAGAATTATTTTTTGTGTTTGGGCTTGGAGAAGTGGGCCTCTGCACACAATATCATAAGTAGGGCTCCCGGTTTTATGTTTTTTTTTTTTTTTAGTGTCATTTCCGTCTGTATTTATCCATATTTATTTTTTGTCAACTGTATGTGTATTTATCCATATTTATCATGGGTTTTGTGAAAAAAGTAAAGCTGAAACTGGTATATTTCCACATTTATTTAACCAATAAATATAGAGTGATGCTTGAATGCCTGCCAGGTTTCAGTGATATGAACACCAGCACAAGATAAATCAATGCACTTATATAAAAATATACACATTTCAGTATCAGCCTTGTGCATAGCTACTGCTGTATAAGCCTCTTTACTAAAATTACTTTATGTTTTTTAACCCCCTTACCTATCAATCAACACAGTTTTTGGCCTAGCAGTCATGGAAAAGTGTATTTAGAATTACTCAAAAAGCAAAGACTTTCTGTTTATCCACATTTAAAAATCAATACAGACAAGAGAATAAATGGTTTTCTGGCTGTATGTATCTGTAAAAATCGGTAAAAACTGAATCAGGGAGCCTTAACATAAGTAAAGCCTAAAGTGTGTTTACTGAAGTTAACGTATGCTAAATCGTGGGGGTTTTCAGTAGAGCAGGATTACCCATGTAGTATCACACTATACAGTGGTGAAGCCACATAATGTTCATGATGTGTTTTCTAATTGTAATTGAAATTGTTTTATACCCCTTGTGAGGCACGAAGTCCATTGTGTGAGGGGGGTGAGGGGGATTTCCTCAGTATACTATATGGGAACGCTTGGTTGTAATGATGCTGTATTTGCAGTGTGGTCTAGGTGCAAAAGGTTTTGGTGTTGTGCATTAGTGAACAGAATGGTGCTATATCCTGTCTTGGGTGATGGTGCTTAAAGTGATGGTAGGAAAAGAGCATAAGATAGAGCGTGGAAAGTTTACTTTAGTCTGCTGCTATGTGCTATTCTGCATGTCCGATATGAGTGTTTTTATATTGTGTGATTGCCAAACCACAACATACTTACTGTACGCATTGCTGCAGTCATAGGCCACCATTCTATATAATATTGGTGGGGACTAGGTGTATTGTCTTACTAGTTAGCAAAGACGGAACCCTTTTGGCTCCTGACGGACTCCATAGAGCTGTGACGTAAGTGTCAGAGTGGAATGCAGTCATGGCTGATTTAGAATGTTGAGTTCGCAGTTATACGCAGACTAATAAAGACGTGTAATAACCAAGCTTTGTGTGTGGTGTAGTCATTGGCAGGTACCCAGGCTGGGAAGACTCTTCTACAATTGGCGACGAGGGTGGGATAAGTAACCCGAAGATCATTTTTTGCTTGCTCGCGGTCCTCAACGTCAAGTTGGCGACCACGAGCGAGCAAAATAACATCCTGGTGAAACTTTTTCCTCGTTCGCGATCAGCAACATCAAGTTGCCGATCGCGAGTGTGGAAAGTAAACCTCCCGGCAAGATTCTCAACGCGGGGAGGTCAGGTTTCTCATTGCGGGTGGTCGCGTATACTATGCAATGACAGGCTATACCATACCATACTGTACAATGGCAGGTAATACCATACCATATTATACTTTACAATAAGAGGACATACCATACTATACAATGACAGGCCATACCAAACCATGCTATAAAATTATGGGTCATACCATACCATACCTGACTATACAATGACAGACCATATCATACCATACTATACAATGACTGGCCATACCATATCATATACAATGACAGGTGATCATAACATGCTACACAGTGACTGGCCATACTATACCATACTCTACAGTGACAGGCCATACTATACAATGACAAACCATACTATACCATACCATACAATGACCGACAATACCATTCTATAAAGTGACATGTAGTACCATACCATACTGTGCAATGACAGGCTATGCTACACCATACAATACTGTTCAATGACAGGCCATACCGTACCATACCATACTATACAATGACAAGCCATACCGTACCATGCTATATAATGACAAGCATAATATATCATACTATGCAATGACAGGCGATACCACACTGTACAATGGCAGGCCATACCATACCATACTATACAGTGACAGGGCATATAATACCAGGCCATACAATACTATACAATGATAGGCCATACCATACTAGAAACATGACATACCATACCATGTCATGCCATACCATATTATACTATACAACAACATGTTTTAATTTTAGCCATGCTGTACAGCAGATTTGCTGTTGTACAACATGGCTAAAAACAAAATTGACAAAGCCAATAGATCTCGTATAGACGAGACCTGTTGGCTTTGTCAGTCCTTGTTTTCATTGATAGGTAGGTTGTTTTTATGCTTGTAATTTTTGATGGTCCAATGTAATTGCGTTAGAGCATGCTTTACTATGGTTTCGGCTAACAGCACCATCAGTACTAGCTGATGGGGATGGATTGCACCCTAGCCTGGAGCATGCCATGTTTTTTCTGCTGCTTCACTCATCTTATCGATTGTTGGAACTCTGTTGAGGACAGCACAACTAATTCTTCTGCCTCCGTAAAGGCAATGAATGGTTTTCCCACATATAGGCCACCTATATTAATACATTTTCCATACTTCCATTTTTCGATGTCCATAATGTTGAGAATTCGGCTAAATTCGGCAGTATCCACAAGGGCGCTTGTGGAGCGCCATCGTGTAATGCTACCACCCTCATCCAATGCTACCACCCTCATCCAATGTGTTGTCAGCATGGAAATCAGGTGTAGTTCAGATTGTATCAAGCAGACTAAAGATAGTGGGGGGGAATGCTTGCAAATACACTAAACCACTGGGCGATCTCTCTCGGTCGTTTTCGAACTCATAATCTTTCGCCCACTGCGTCAGTACAGAGGCCCGCCCTATGCAAATAAGAACAAACCTTGCTCCTCCTGACCTACCAACCCAAGCCTGCTCCACAAGCGAACAAGTAATGCCAGAGAGGTTTCAGCCTTATGAGGCCTTGCCTAGCATCTGGACTAAATGAAACAACAGGGTCGTGGATGCCAAACAAATGAAATCAAACAAAATGTTTCAGTTAGCAGATTCCTTGCATTCCTGTTATTTTGACAGTCCCTTCCTTCCTTTTCCGAAAGGGAACGTTCTGTGGCAACCCAAGATAAGCTCTTCCCGTCCGACTTAGTCTTGGCTCTACAATGCATAAATAGGAAGCGCTGCTGTTCTGCATTACTGGACTCTGCCATTGTCTAGGTACAGAGCTTGTTAACCATTTCTATTTCATGCGACTTCATGTGCTGAGTCTTTGAAAGTCACTTGCCTCAGGCTTGTAAATTAGTAGCCGGAGTAAGCACTTGCCTCTGAGTTCATTGCCTGTTTTCCAGTGTAGGGTGAAAACATATATATTTATTAAATTGATTTGTATTGAATTGCTTGTAGTAGTTATATAGAATTTACACTTTTATTGTTTATTCTGGTGCCTGTTTTGCGCTAAAGAACTTATTTTTCCCAGTGTCTGTTTCAGTTGAAAATTTGCTTAAAACCTTAATTTGTCAAAAGAAAAAAGTAAACAACGTGATATATCTGTGTGAGGTCATCAAAGTGACTAATTAGGGAAGTGAGGGCCATGCATTATTTTTTTAAAGGTCGCATAAGGCCTTAAATACCAGTAACGGCCAAAGTCAAGATTTTGAAACAGTTCTGTCAAGATGTGTAAAGGTTTACCACTACAGTGCTCTACAAAACACCTTAATTAATAAACGCTGCCTTAGCTTGCCATCAGTGATATATTGTTTAATATCATGATGTAGTGTTGGTGTTTGGTATCCTTTAAGGTTTTTATTTTAGGGCTATGATGTAGCCATCTGGAAACTAATAAGCTATATTTTGGCACCTTAAACTTGGCTCCTTATCCACACTTCTGTTCCTGCCTCTATAACCAGCTTTATTCAATTTCCACCATTCAGCTCAATCTGTGTTTTTCAGTCTCGCCACCAGCCAGATTTAGTGGTCTGTGGTTGAAGACCGATTGTCTCCAATGCAACAATAAATAGAGTGTGCTTTGGGTCAACCGCATGCTTATGATTGGCTAGCTCAATTGTATATGTCAGTTAAATGCTCATGATTTGTTGTTGTCTTTCCTCAATTTTATCGTGTTTGTCCACCCCTTGAACATTTCCTCTTTACCATACTTTTGATGGGATGAGCTTCCACTTATCACTGCTGACACCCAAAACAATTTTTTAATATTGTCCTTTCAGCGGGAGTACATGGATTCAACCCCTTTCTCTTGCTGTCTGTCTCTCTCTATCGCCACTCTTAAGCTACTTAACGCCCTCAATTCCTCTACTCTGTGAGGGCCCAACAGCCTACCCACCTGCTATTGGGACATTGGCTTCCCTGCTTGACATTGCTCCCCACCCCTCCACACTTGCATTTTAGTACACACACACAAAACATAACATACCCATTATTATGAGGACCGGCCATTGACCGTAGTGAAGTGTATAATCTAACTCCACACACGCTTTAATAGTAGAAAAGGTTATAAAGTGGGCAAGACGTATCTAACTGCACTTTCAGTTTTGTGATACACTCACTCTACCTAAACACACTACTGGGACCGGTCCTCACAACACAGTGATCCTCGCAAGAACAGTGTTTTTCAGTTTCTAACACATTTTATCCACGCTGTGAGTAACTAGTCGGTCCCCACAGCGTGGGTTATACATGCCACACCCACACTCCCTCTCTTTCTCACTCTCTCGCCAATACTACCAGACCACTTGCCTTTGTTGCTTTGTGTGGCATTATGCATACATTGATTCTCTCATTTCCCTTAACATCACTGCTCCTTCCTCTCACATTTACTCGCCCTTTGTTCTCCGGTTCCCTGTTTCATTTCATTTTACTTTTCCTTATTCTAAAAACAAAACCACAACTTTTTTTTCTCTCCATGGGTCTGGCAGACGCAAACCACTACTAGACCACTCACTTATTTTCGGTTTGCACAGTTCTTGTGTTATTTGATTTACTGCTAAAAAATGGCAAGCAGTCATTTTCTAACCTTAATTTAAAAATAAAAGTCCAAGATGGCAGCTGAAGCTTCACAGCACCATCATCGTTAATGACGTGATACATGCATGGATACAGGCAGCAGGGCTGCCCTTGTGTCCATACAGTCACCACAGGCCCTTTTGACTTTTTGTTTTTACTTATTTGCTTTTTAAAATGCTTGTCAAACTACCATTGGCAAAGCCAGTAGCTTAGCACTCACATTATGAAGGTGGAACCTATTGGCTTTATCAATGCTCGTTTTTATTTCATGCCCCACTATCTTACTAGAACCTGTTGGCCCTGCTGTTCTCTGTAGAGTTGTGTGTTACATACAGATCGTTGCAGGTACTTACCAGCAGTATTACAAGCATATCAGAAAAATAATGTAACCCAGTTGTCCTTTTATATTTATTTTTTGTTTATTAAATGTTTAATGTTTCAACTGTCAGCCTTACAATGATAAAACCCCATTGGTTAATAATACAGTTTGTGAATCTCAAACCAATATAGTACAATCGAACGAATAACATAATGGCTCATAGCACATAGGCACTGCTACCTGTATTCTTTCTGCTACAAAACATATTAGAAAAATTAATGTACAAGCAAGCATAAAAAAGCACAAACTCCCCACAGGCATGGCCCCAATAAAAACAATGAATACATCAGTGTAACGTGTGGTCCTATTAAAGTGCAAGAAGCATAAGAGCGTAATACTTAAAATCAAGTTCAACCTAACAACAAGTCGTCAACTTTAAGCACAGAGCAGTAATGCCTATGGGATCAATACCCACAAGGCAAAGTCCATCTAAAGGCACAGATACATAAAATCAACAAGAAAATACAAAGAAAGTCAATCGGGTATTGCATTTATATGATGAATAAAGCGGAAATAGTGCCCTGTTATAAAAAGTGCACAAGAAGGGTACCCAACAGCGTTTGACCTTTGTTAGAATTCCCAGGATCCCTGGTTGGCTGAGGTAGGTACTGTAGGCCAAACGGGGACCCGCGAGCCCCAATGTTAGGGAAAAGACAGGTCGCCTCTAGAGATAGCCCCCGCTGTATTCCTTGGGTAGCTTGGCATGAGCAGCCAGGCTTATCTTCAAGGCCAATGTGTAAAGTATTTGCAATTACGTTCACAGAAATCCAATGATGACACCACAAATAGATTCCACACGAGTTTCGTAGAAAAACAAGTATATTTTTATAAAAAGATATACGATGCGACCACACAATACTAAACCAACATATGCGTTGGGGTAATGCTCCCCCTGGCCTATTATTATTGAGCTAAACTAAACAATACTACGTAATCCTAATGTCGTAATATGCAGTTTGTTATGCAAGAATCAGGTACTTCACAACATAAGAATAATACAGATTGTAATACGGCTACCTGGGGATTTCTACTGTCACTGTAATGCAATGCGTAAAGCAACAACATGGTTAACTACTAGCTCCCCGTAATGCAATGCGTACAGTCCCCTTTCAGGTACTCTGTTAGGAAAAAAGCAATGCAACGTGTAATACAGTTATCAGGCAGTTCGTTATGCGAAACTAATGCAATGCGGAACACATATATCCGGCAGTTCGGTATGCAACACTAATGCAATGTGTAATACGACAATCCGGCAGATCGTGATGCAGGACTAAGACAAGGCGTAACACATCTATCAGCCAGTTCGCTATGCAAACCTACTGCAATGCGTAACACACCTATCAGGCAGTTCGTTAGGCAAACTTATGCAATGGGCAATACGAAAAAACAGGCAGTCCTTTGTGCAGAAAGAAAGCAATGCGTTATACAATCATCAGATACTCCGTTATGCAGAAGTAATGCAATACGTAAGTTACTCCGGCACCGTTCACGGTACCTTCGGCGGTTTCTCCGCCACTCGTGCTGGCTTGCGGTTAGTCTCCGGCCACAGTTGCCCCCCCCCCCCCCACATGGGTAAGATAGAACACAGTAAATGCAGCTTCGTACTCAGGCCCCGGTGCTGCCACTCCCTTGGCACACAGGCCTCAATCCGAGCCGAAGCAGAGGCTCGTGCTGCAGGACAGAGAGAGAGAGGCCGAAAGCATCTCCCTCCGCGCCCCGCCCCAGGAGTCGACGCACGTTATCTGGGGGCGCGTACCCACTCTCCTCTCCTCGTCCAGCGACTTGGGCCTCCGATGCAATTTCTCTGAATTTCCGGGCAATGGGAAGAACCCAGACTGCAAACTACACCCGCACACAGCGTCAATGAGACTCACGGGAACTCCGGGTGCACGATAACCAGACAACTCCTCACGAGGGTCTCAGGCTGCGCACGGCACACGCACGCACATCGCTGAGACACACTTGATCTTCTAGTGCCCACGATCACGGGCCAATCCATACGAAAGTCTCAGGCTGCCCCCAAGCACACGCACACTGCGTCACTGAGACTTACTTGGCTCCCCAGTACACACGTTCACAGGACGATCCTCTCGAAGGACTCGGGCTAGACAGAGCACACACACATGGCGTCTCTAAGTCTCGTTTGGAACTCCAGGTGCCCAAGATCACAGGGCACAACTTGGGAAGGTCTCAGGCTAGACAGAGCACACACACCCACAGCGTATCTGAGAGTCTTCTCTGAAAACTTTTGTGTTCCTGTGTTTACAAACAGGGAGCCAGCTCACCTCGGTCCCTTGGGGATAGTAGATCTTGCGGAGCATGCGGAAGGTGTTGAAGCAGGAGGAAGAGACGACGTTGACCTGCTTCGTCATGGAGGGGGTGGAGTCGAGGATGACTCCTAGGTTGCGTGTGTGGTCGGTGGGTGTTGGGGCTGTTCCCAGTGCGGTCGGCCACCAGGAGTCGTCCCAGGCCGAGGGGGTGGATCCGAGGATGAGGACTTCCGTCTTGTCCGAGTTCAGCTTCAGTCAGCTGTTCTTCATCCACTCAGCGACGGCTTTCATTCCTTCGTGGAGGTTGGTTTCAGCGGTGTGGGGGTCCTTGGTGAGGGAGAGGATCAGCTGGGTGTCATCGGCGTAAGAGATGATGTTGAGGTCGTGCAGTCGGGCGACGTGAGCGAGCGGTGCAATGTAGATGTTAAACAGAGTTGGGCTGATGGATGAGCCCTGGGATACGCCGCAGATGATCTCGGTGGCTTCGGAGCAGAAGGGGGGGAGGCGGATGCTCTGTGTTCTGCCGGAGAGGAAGGAGGTGGTCCAGTCCAGGGCCTTCTCTTGGATCCCGGCGTCGTGGAGGCGAGTACATAGTGTGCGGTGGCAGACCGTGTCGAAGGCGGCTGACAGGTCCAGGAGGATGAGGGCCGCGGTTTGTCCGTTGTCTAGCAGGGCCCTGATGTCATCGGTGGCGGCGATGAGGGCAGTTTCGGTGCTGTGGTTGCTGCGGAACCCGGACTGGGACGGGTCCAGGATGCTGTTCTCCTCGAGGTAGCGGGTCAGTTGTTTGTTGACGGTCTTCTCGATGACCTCGCTGGGAGCAGGGAGATGTCTGGAAGTTCTTGAGGTCCTTGGGGTCCACCTTGGGTTTCTTGAGTAGGGTGTTGACCTCAGCGTGCTTCCAGCTCTCCGGGAAGGTTGCTGTCTCGAAGGAAATGTTGATGGCTTTCCGGAGATGGGGTGCGTTATCGGTGCTGGCTTTGTTGAAGATGTGGTGTGGGCATGGGTCTGACGGAGACACAGCACACAGCAAAGTCCCTACAGCCTTTCCTTAGTTGAAACAGCAAACTGCAGGCCAGCCCCAGATCTCACAGCAAGAGCAGTTCTATCCATCAGTCTCTTCAGTTGCTTCTTTTTGGCAAAGGCTCCTCTTGATCCACGAAGTAGGTCCAGTCTTGTTCACACTTGATCAAGCCATTCTCCAAAGTTCAGGGGCTTTAGCTCGCATAGTTATACCCCTCAATGGCTTTGAAGTCTTTGTGTTACAGGGGGCGCTGACCCCTGCTCAAACCAGTTCTGGGTACCTCCCTACCAGTGACACCTTCTTCCTTTGATTAGTGGGGATCTGGATTCTTAATCACTCAGCAGGAGATGGGAAAATTGTTTTATAGCACCAGCCCAGGCCTCTTCACCTCTAGGCCTACTCCTCCCCTACACACTCCAGATGCAGGTCAGCCTGTGCTGTCTGACCTCCTTCCGTGGGTCAAGACATTCCCCAGATCCTATCGCTTTCAAATCCAGCCAGTCAATCCACAACCAGGCAGAGACACACAGAAATGTTAAAAGCACAACAACCCAGCCACTTCTGAAAGAGTGGCTTACAAACACATAATGCAAAAAACATCTTTATGAAAAGATGTGTTATTGCAGGGTGACGTGTGCAAGCATGCTAAACTTCACCTATCCATCTAAAGCCTTTGGGAAGATAGGCTGGAAAACACATTACACATCCTTTCCATTCTATTCTAATGGGCAAGATGGCCTTTCAGCAGTGAAAACGGAATGGAGATTATTCCACTGCCAGGACATGGTACACACCTTGGTACATGTCCCACCTTTCACATGCACTGCACCCTGTCCAGAGGGTACCCTGGACCTACCATAGGGGTGCCTGACGTGTATGGAAAGGGAAGGGCAGGTTCTGGTAAAGTGCGTGCACTTACCAGAACAACATGGCAGTTTAGGAAACAACGCGCAGGCACTGCAATGGCAGGCCTGAGTTCCCTTCTCAAGGCTACTTGAGTGGGTGGCACAATAAGTGCTGCAGGCCCACCAGTAGCATTTGCATTACTAGGCCTGGCCCACATTGTGCACGTTACTAGGGACTTTACTAGTAAAGCAAACATACCAATAATGGACAGCCAATCACTATTACACTCTACACAGGAAGCACTTGCACTTTGACACTGTTTTGCAGTGGCAAAGTGTCCAAAGCATCTAAGTTGGCAACACATGTCAGAAAAATGGTCTTGGGGAAAAGCAAAACGTTTAGGGAACTTTAGCTAAAAAGGGCCAAGTCCCACAACCCTCCATTGTGGGTCATCCAGTTGGCTTAATGCCTAAAACAGCAGGAAACTCTCTCAAACATGGCCAAGTAGCCCATAAGTATAATGCTACAGAGTTGAGAACATACTCATCATTAGTTTTAAGGCAGAGTGACAGTCTTGATTTAACACAATTAGCCCTATATAGTCTAAAGAGCTGAAGAAGC
The DNA here is from genome assembly GCF_964204655.1 of Triturus cristatus. Classification (NCBI taxonomy): domain Eukaryota; kingdom Metazoa; phylum Chordata; class Amphibia; order Caudata; family Salamandridae; genus Triturus; species Triturus cristatus. The sequence goes on along the minus strand of NC_140591.1, from coordinate 1,121,383,365 downwards.
CATCGCCTACATGCAGAGTGATATGTTGTGCTGTGAGGAAGGAAAGAAAGATGTGAACGCTGGTCACACTCTTGAAATATGTTGTGGGTCTATCAACTTCGGAGTCTTTTCTGCTGTGGTAGACAGCCTTTCAAAAGGGAAGAAGAAAAAGGAAACGCACGCTTCAAAAGAAGCAGAGCCCCAACACAAAACTTCCAAGACTCAGACCCTAAATCACATTTGGTACCTTTAAATGGACAATGAGAAGGGGAAGCTGAGACCCCACAGACGGATGGGCTGTGTGAGAAGGGGAAGCTGTGCAAGTCATCTGCCTGTGACCAGGACTGTCCTGCTACTCTCCCTGCTGGGTGAGGGAGCATCACCAAGGGAAACCAAGATCATCTGCCCTGAAGCATCAGCAGCTGCCTGCTTGCCAAGACCAGTGTACCCTGTGAGGAAGAGGAGAGCATTGGAAGAAGCGAGGTCCAGTGCGGAGCCCTACCAAGAGAACTCCCTGAGAGAGGTGATCGGGCTGTGTGCAGGAGCAATCCAATGACCCCTGTATGCCAGGACAAGGCCGCTGTGACCCTGAGCTGTGTAGTGAGCACTGTGCAGGAAACGCCAGGCCCGCACTGCCTCATTGCAGTAATCCCAAATGCCAGAGGGGGCCACGTTGAACTATTTGTTGACAGAACATCAATACTTGTGTCCGCCATGATCAGTGACCCTATATGCCAAGAGGGTCTACCGTGGTGAGAGCGAATGCACAGCAGGAGTTTACACGTAGACTGAAAGAACTTCAGCAACCCCATTTGCCAGAACTAGCTGCCGGTACTAACACTGCCAGAAGTTCTGATCGTTATCCCGACAGAAGATTGCGGCTGTGACTGGCGGGTCAAGGCCGCATGCCAAGACTTGCGCCTGACTAATTCTCTTTCAAAGACCGTGAAAGCTGCCACTGGAAAAGTTGCCCAGTTGCCGGGCTGCAGTCAGGAGCTGGAGGGAAAGATTGACCTACCTTGTCTTCGTGGAGCTGGAGCAGCTCCGATTGCTGAGACAAGCAAGCAGGGCTGTTTGAGGGAGCGACCCTGGGCTTTGCAGGTACTGCGAGCAGCCCAACTTTGCTGAACAGGATCAGGACTTATGAGCACTCACAGAGAGAGCACTTGCTGTACCGCTGAACACTTCCAAAACGCCGGAGTAGGTAAGACATGAACTGGGCCTTTGTGGTCCCGGTGGACTCGCCACTGACAGTGCTGCGGCACCATAGACACTTTTGACTAATTTCTAAAGAGTCGAAGGGTAACTATGGAGTACAGCCTATTAATGAGCATTCCCTGGATGCAGTCACCAGTGAATGCAGAATAACCCCGACCTCATTATAAGGAAGAGAGTGGGACAGAGATTTGCCTGGCAACTTCGAGAGCCCTGACTTCCAGGGGATTGTTTTGTCGTTCCTGAATGTTGTTATTCCTTTGAATATGTAGAGTGAGAAATGATATACTTATTTTTCTTATAAAAGTAAGTATTTCACTGGGCATTGATTGATTGTTATTACTGCTTCCAATACATGTGATAAATATTTATTATCTTTTCCTCAAAATGGTGTGCCAAAAATTAGTAAAAATAAGCATTGGCATTGCCAGTTGGTGTGACTTATAGCTGAAACTGTCCAGTTGCTATCATCCATACAATCATTCACCCTTCTACGTACTCAATCATGAAATACCTGGAGAAAGAATCCCTCCTCCACCCCACTCAATCGACAGAGTCAGCCGTCCTCTATTCCACTGAGTGCCTCAGACAGATGGCGGACGAAGGACAGACAGCAGCGTTGGTTTTATTAGACCTCAGTGCAGCATTTGACACCGTGCTGCACACAACGCTGCTGTCTCGCCTCTCTGACATGGGAGTGGAGGGATTTGCCCATGCCTGGTTAAAATCTTTCCTGGTTAACAGAAGTTTCCAGATGCACTGTCCCCCTTTCAAATCTTCCCCCCGGAAGCTGAGCCATGGGGTTCCACAGGGCTCCAGCTTAAGCCCCACCCTGTTTAACCTTTATATGGAACCCCTGGCTCATATAGCTGAAGCTTTCGGGGTGGATATTGTCACTTATGCTGACGATACCCAACTGATGATCAAGCTGTCGCTCGACCATACGGAAGATGCCAGTAACTTTTCCAAATGCTTGTCATCAGTGGCATTATGGATGAATAACAACTGTCTACGCCTGAATGGCGAAAAACCTGAACTTCTGGTTGTTGGTAAATCCCCCTCTGCCTGGTCGCACATGTGGTGGCCGGCGGAACTGGGCAATTTTCCTTCTCCCGCGGACTCTGTCAGAAATCTTGGAGTAATGCTCGACTCGGATCTCTCTTTCAGGTCTCAGGTCAATAAAGTCACGGGCAGGTGCTTCAGCACATTAAAAACCCTCCGTAAAGTCCTTGACCTTCTTCCCATCAACGCCAGAAAGACACTTGTCCATGCCCTAGTCACACCCCATCTTGACTACGGCAATGTCCTACTTTTAGGTCTAAGTAAAAAAGGTCTACACCAACTGCAGTGCGTGCAAAACGCTGCTGCCCGCCTGGTACTCAACCTGCCTCGTAGAGCATCAGGGAAGAATGCTCTAGCGAAGCTTCACTGGCTTCCGGTCAAGGAACGCATTAAATTTAAAGCCTTATGCTTTACGCATCGCATCGCCCAGGGCAAAGGCCCAGGATATCTGCAAAAACTCCTCACAATTCACTGCCCCACCAGAAACCTGAGGTCGGCAGGAGCTATGCTGTTTAAACTGCCCCGTACCCGCAGAGCTAAGATGGGTGGCCGTTCTTTCAGATACCTGGCCCCTAAACACTGGAATGAACTACCACTCGATCTTCGAATGGAACCTTCAGAAATTAGATTTCGGGCCAAACTTAAAACTCATCTGTTTCCAGTCATCTAATTCTCTCTCCTCCCTCTGACCCTTGTTTCGTTCTCTCCTACTTCTGTCTCTTGAGATATAGCAGTATTCTAGCGCGGGGACACACTATTTTTAGTGCAGCCAGGCGCTTTAGAAATGGCCTTATTATTATTATTATTATTAATCATTCATCCCCCATGAACTCAGTCAGTCATCCTCGCCCTCATTCTTGCACTCATCCAGTTGACTGTCCACCATAGCATAAACATATAGTTTCCAGTGAGTGAAAAAGCACTTTAACTTTCCAGCCAGACCTCTTGGCCTTGCTCCTAGTTTGTGAGGAATGTGTTATATCTTGGTACAAGTGAGAGTGTTTCCTGCAGTTTGTAAGTGCTGGTATGTGAGGGGTGTGAGAAACCTTTCAGTATGTGTGGCTTCTGGTTTGTGAAGAGTGCACAAGAGCTTCTGGTAGCATGAGACGGCTACTCTGCGAGGAGTCTGAGAGTGGTTCTAATATTTTGTGAGTGCTAGTTGTGAGGGATGTGAGAGTGCTGTTGGTATATAGGGAGTTTTGTTTCAACAGTTCCACTTATGTTTTTGTTAAGGCCATGGTTGAAAAGACATTCTGTGTACTTAGTTAACAATGGACTAGTCTTACTTTTGAAAGAGTCCTGCAGCATTTCCTCCATAGCTCAGACCTCTTCCTCCTCTTTTGAACCTGGATGGTGTGCTTTCCCTAACAGGCCGCTCAAAGCTTGGGGTGGCATTATTAGCCCAGGCTGCACATTTATTTACTTTTGAGAACCCTTGCCCAGTAAATGCTGGTAGGCTTTCACCACTCATCAACACCTGTTACCTCCACCCCAACGATCACTGAACCCTACCTCATGTACACAACAAGTCGTTTACTGAACACACCAACCACTAGTTACGGTAGTGAACATAATTTAGTCTCCTTTCCCTGAACTCCTTAGCGCTCACATACCCTCTGCTCTGGGATGCTGCTGCCGGCTGCACATGAACAGCTACACAGCAGTTTCTAGCAGCTGCTCTTCATAGCGGACAACAATCCCAGAGCCCAACCTTTGAAGCCACTCCAGCTTGCCTGTGCATCTGACACATAATGCACATGTGCAGCAAAGTGCTGCTTACATACAGGGCATTTCTGCAGTTCATTTAGCTTGACGGGAGTAGCTTGGTTTGTCAGCAGGCAGGATCAATACACTACGCATGTGCTGAAGAGCACCTACCTGCACGTGCCCCGAAGAGTGCCATAACTCATGCACTAGAAAAACAAGGCTACTGCACCATCCTTTCCCAATGGGATTGAGAGACAGCATTCAAGGAAAGCGATTCATGCCACTGTCTCCACTTCAGGGATCACACCTCAGCTCCCCGGCCGTTTTATTTTTACTGCATCACAAATTGCCCCCCAGCCCACTCTTTAGCCGTCTTGTCAATATGCTAAAATGTGGCGAACAGCTGGGAGTAAGCTACCTTCAGTATATCATGTCTCTGTTTTTTACCAGTCCTGTTGCTGCATAGACACACAGCATGATGTGCTGTTGCTGTTTTTATGTCTCGAGTGGCTCTGCAGTTGTTGTAACTTGTGGTGCCACAGCATGGGATGCGGAGGGAGATGGATAGTAGCTGGACTGGTTTCTTCCAGGGTGTTCCTCAACAACAATGTACATCCATTGCTGCTGGTTTGATGAGTTCTCTGGGTAATAAAGCATACCTCTTTACTTCTGCAGCATAAACCTCAACAATCTTGCCTATTATTTCTCAAAAACCTATCCAAGATGATTGTTCCATACCCCACATAGTTTTTTTTATTCATTGTGGCGCCCTTGACTTTTTTAGATCAGTCTTTCAAGATTCCCAGACCACATTTCCTAGGACGGTATCAGTGTACTTTCCACTGGAGGCCACCTTACTATTGAACCCAAACTGAGCATCAAGTACACCCTTTTGACACTTTACGCACAGCACAACGAGGCAGAGCAGTAGAATACTTACACAGGAAGATGGCCAGGTTTTAAGCTCAGAACTCTGTAAAACTCACAAAAATGCTTAATAATTCAATGTTTAGCCACTACTTTTACTTTTTTTTTTCAAAGTACTTTAGTTCACTCACAACTAAACAAAACATTACAAATTTACACAATGAAAACCACACCTGTAAAGCCTCCCTCAAAATAGTAAGCAATATGAAGCCAGTTCTCATTGTGTTTGTCACAGAGTTAACAGTGTAAAACCTCTTCCTATTATGTTTGTCGGAGTTCAGAAAGTAAATTATCTTCCTACTGTATTTGGCACATGGTTTCCGTTAACCATGCCTACCAGTTCTGAGAAGTAGAACCACTTCATGTGTGGACTAACACAAATACTGTCCAATCAAATAGCACCAAAGATCATTAAAAGGGTGGAGCCAAAGCTCTTCCCTTTATACTGCTTTGTTAGCTCTTTGTTTGTGTCAACGTGAGCTTGGCAAACCCCAAAAACGGTTTATAGCCAGACCTAATGAATCGTGAATATACCTGTGCAACCTATAGTTGGAAACCTCCTTTCTTGTATGTTTTAGTTTTTAAATATATTGTACGGTTTATTTTTTAGAAGTCTTTGCCTAACAAATGGTAAAAGCTTTTTTAGGCAGGCAGAAGCTTTTAAAGCCTTCGTAGATTACCATATATCTGTCTTACTTTTTGGAAATGAATAATCGCTTTAATATTTATACTTGCAAAATGTGTGGTCCAACTAACACGCTGAGCTCGGCAGAAAGCCACAGGCAACTGGAGGTCTGGACTTCAGCTTGGGCCAACATTTTAAGACACTTCACAGACCTGGATTAGAATGCATTTTCTGAAAGATACCTGACCTTGCAGTTTTGTTCCAAGTAATTTAAAATTTGAACATTACACAATTGTCATGAATAATTCATAAAACATTTTTCCATCAGTTGCTGAATTGTTTGGAGGAGTGGCACTGCAACCATTTGAAGTCTGCAGCGCATTGCTGTCTTTGACAACACTTTATCACAGGGTTCATAATGTTCTTTTGATTTTTGATGTTATCAGCATATGAAAGGAATCAGACTGATTTGATTTGCTAGTCATAGTGGTTTCCTCAGTAGAAAGGTCTCTTTAACCCCTTCCATGCGTGCGGAATTCCCACGCTGTGCGGGCGTTTTCATTAGTAGGCGGGGATTCGGACGGCCGGGAGCCATCGTGCGTACACACGCACCGTTACGGCTCCCGGCCGTCACGAGCATGGAAGAGGTTAACCTTAGTCCCATTTTGAGAAGGGTCACTTTTGCTCATCATTAGTCTTCATGCCCATAAGAGTTATCAAGTGCCACACACTAAGGGGCACATGAATCAAAGTTGCATTTTGCGATTACCAAATAGCAATTTTTACGAAATTGCTATTTGGTAAGTGCAGAATGCAGTGCAACAAAACAGGCAGCAAATAGCGATCCTCTAATTGCGATTCCTTTATAATCGCATACGCAATTAGGGAATCGCTGTTTGCTAAGCCAATAGGTGGGAATGGTCTTGCACTGCCTAAATTGCGATTACCTAATTGGTAATTGCACATTAGCTAATGCAAAGGCATGGGTGCTTGGGGGTCTAAGGCCCCCCTAAGGCTCCCATAACAAATAAAGATACACATGTAAGGCACACACATGCCCTACGTGCATGTGTGCGCCACATGGCACTTTGAAAATGCAGTTTTGTGCATTTTTCAAAGTATGCACATATTACCATCAACTTGAAGTTGATGCTAATTAACATTTCCTAAATGCACAGTTCGCATTTAGGAAAGGCTTCTTGCATATGCATTAGAAAATCGCAAATTGCGATTCACTATTTGCATTCGCAATTTAGGTAATATAAGAAATTTTGATTACCTAAAGTGCGAATCCCAAAAACTTTCATGCATTGCCAAAGGCCATTTTGCAATTTTAAACAACAGATTTTTTTGTTTGTTTGTAAAAGCTTTATTCGACAGATAATGTCATAAAAGCTATCGAAATACATTTTTAAAAGAAAGAGTGCAATCTCGCAATGCCATGAGCTTGTGTGAATAGACAATACAACATGATGGCCTATTAGGCCCTAGGCACGGTAAAACATTTGTCATGATCAAATAGTTAATAATTAGTTCATCAGATAAAAACGTGCAATTGATACATCAGATAAAATATACAGTAGCAACAGGATAAAAACAAAAACATTTCATCTTGATACCAAGCCTTCGTGATATTATAAGCATCTAATATTTTGCTGAAGCATTTTGAGTTTTCCCTAGGGTTGCATCAGGGATAACAAATCAAGTACTTTGTCACAGCCTCACTCAAGTTATGGCTGTGCCACTCTTGAAACGGCCTTCCACCTAGTGAGCCATGCCTGGCCAAGAAACTTTGCCGCGTAACAAGCAATGAGATGTCTGGGGTGGGACCTAAGGATGCGCAGAGCTGCATGGTAATCCCGTGTGCCCAGTTGCTGATAAATCACTTTGCCCGCGCATTGGTATATGCGAGGCAGGCGAACATTAGGTGGGCAATGCTTTCTATTGGGACGTTGCAGCATGGACAGGCTTTTGAGGTCTTGTTGCATGGGTGCCACTTCGTAGTCACCTCGCGGACAGGGAGAGTTCCGTAACTGAAGTGTATGTACAACATCCTGTCCCTCGGGACCTAGATTATATTGAGAAAAAGCTTGAGGTATCTGTTTTGCTTGTGCGAGAAAAACTCTGTTGTTAATTTGCCCACGTTAGGATTGCTAATCTCCCGTTGGTCTACCCATTCCCAGTAGAGCCGTTTGAGCTCATCTCTCCTTAGAGGTTCCTGGCTATCCCAATAAGCTTGGAGGAAAATAGATGTTAGCATTTTTTTAACATTGGAAATCCAGCCTATTTTGCCAGTGTCTAGACGGATGATCTCGGTAAGGGCTTCAGCATAAGGCTGGAGCTCTGGGGTCTGCCTAATGCGGGCCAAAAAATTTAATGGGCATAACCTGTCCATGTCTCTGATCGACCACCTACCCTCCTCCAGCATTAGGGGGGTGAGAGGGACGTTTTTAGATAGCATCACCAGGTCTCTAAAATATTTGTGCTCGGATCTACAGAGGTCGTCGAGCTTATCAAATCCCCAAACCTCTGTACCATAAAGAGCAGAGCTAACTGCCTTAGCATCGTAAACTTGGAGGGCAGGGGCTACTGGCCTAGAATGTGAGAGGCAGTGTTATTTCCCTATTACTCCAGCCACCTGTTTATGTCCCAGTAGCATCTTTGCTAGAGGAGGTTTCCAAGACATCTTGTCAGAGAGTCTGACACCTCAGTAATCGAAGGTGTCGACCTTTTCCAGGGATGTCCCACCCAGCAGGGGGCTTCCCCTATATGACTTGTGACAATTAAAGGCCATAAATTTAGTTTTTGTGCTATTTATGACCAGCCCCCAATTATCACAAAAAAGTTGAAATCTGTTGAGTAGACGTTGTAACCCTGCTGGAGTCTTAGATATCAGCAGGGTGTCGTCTGCAAACAACAAGGTTGGAACCTTGGTTCCCCCTAGGGTAGGCGAGTCTGTAGGCTCTTCTTCGAGATAACTAACCACCCCATTCACATACAAAGAAAATAGAGTTGGGGCTAAAACACAGCCATGATGAACTCCTTTGTTGACAGGGATGTGTTCTGTTAGTTGTCCCTATGGCCCCCATCTGACCTGGGCAAAGTTGCCCTCATGTAGCCGGATCAGCAGTTTAAGAACAAAGTGGGGAATGCCTATCTCTCTGAATGTCGTCCACAGCTTAGATCTAGGGACCAGGTCAACAGTTAGTCTTCATGTCGATAAACGCGAGATAAAGACTGCCCTTGCTTATCACCACTACCTTCCAATAGATAAGGAGGTGTCTAAACACCTGATCCATCGTCCCCGTCTTAGATCTGAATCCAGCCTGGTACTGGGAGAGGATGGCTTCGTTCTCAGTCCATGACTGTATCCTATGCAGAAGGACTCGCCCAAAGACCTTCTGCATAGCATCAATCAGGTTGATTTGTCTATAATTGGAAGGGTCGTCCCTAGCACCCTTTTTATAGATTGGGACCATCTCGGCAGCCCTCCACGTCTCTGTGACCAGAGCTCCATTGGCTATTGCGTTTGCCAGGGGTAAGATGTAGCATGCCCAGTTGGCTGGTTCGGCCAGAAAAAGATCACCTGGCAGACCGTCTGGTCCCGCTGCTTTGGAGGGTACTATTTTGCTGATTGCGGCTTCTATCTCCGCTAGATTGAAACACTCGTCTTCTTCAAGGGGCTCATTCAGATCGTCCGGTTCCACAAGAAGGGTAGCCTCTGGCATTGAGTAAAGCTGTCTAAAGTGGTCATGCCATACCTGACCAGTGATATGATTTTCAGGTGGACTTGCACCTGATCTGCTTCCCCAGGTGACCAATTTCCAGAACAGGTTAGTGTTTTTAGATGAGCAGGTGTCTTTAAGCTGTTGCCAGCGCAATTCATCCCATTCTATCTTTGCCTCGCGCTGCCCTGTAGGATTTTCTAGCAGCTTTTATGAGCGACTGGTTCGTCTCTTTGATTGCTGCAACTAAGGTGGACCTTTTTAGCCTACAGTTTTTGGTGAATCAAGAATATGGCTCCTTGGTGTTGTCGCTAGATTTTTTGCTCGGGTTGGGGACTTGGAGATATACACCAATTTGGCTGACAGTGTGCGAATGGGCCCTGGGAACGTCCACCAAACGAGTTGCACTATGTGTGGGTGCCTTGAGCCTTAGTGTTCCTGCAGCTAGATCGCATTTGATACCAGCAATCTTTGTATCATGCAGGATCACCTTCTGCCATTTCAGGAATTTTTTACAGTTTGAAGGGACTACCTCCCTGGTAGTTATCAGAGTAAGTTACTCGGCTGGTAGTAGGGTGCCTCCCACAAGGGTTTTAGAGTTAGACATAGGGGGTTGTGGTCGCTTTCTATTGTGGTAGCCACGATCATTTCGTCCAGTTACCCCCAAAATTTCAGGTCAAGGAGAATGTAATCAATCTGAGACGGCAAGTGACTCTGTAATAGGTGTTAGCACCCTGTTTGTCTGATGCTGACCTGCCATTAACTGCCCTCAGACCCTACTCCATGGTAATGGCATTGAGTTGGAGAACCTGTTGTGACCATCTCTTGACTGGGGGAAGGTCTAGTTGAGGAACTGCCCATCTATTGTCATGTTCTTCTGTTCCCGTTAGATCTTCTTTGGCCAGGGTCTCAAAGGTGCAGTTACAATCTCCTGTGACCACCACTCTGTCATGGGGGTTGGCAATTATCTAGGCAATCCTCCAGTGCTGAGATAGTGGGTGAATGCCTACCTCCTTGTGTCCCTCTCGCATAGACATTAAAGAGTTTATTTTATTTTGTTTTGAAGGTTTTATATAGCGCTAGCTCCAACCGAGGGTATCAGAGCGCCTTACATTTGCATGGTAATAAACAGGAAAGAACAACAGTTGTTATGAGAGAAACAATTAAACAAGGTGGTCTAAAAGAGTATAATGAAGAATATAGAGTACGTAGTGAGAAAGGGAAGGAGAGGAAAGTCAACCAATCAGTAGAACAAATATGTTGTTACAGAAAAAAAGAAAAAAAAATATACAGTATACAAAGGGAGGGCTCGGAGGTCATACTAGTGCGGGGGGTAATGGGTAGGTGAGAGGGGTAGGAATGGAAAAGATGGGCTGGGAGGGGAGGGGAAAAGGATGTGGAGGAGTCAGGAAGGGGGTGTGTAGGTTCAATTATGGATCCGCCCCTTGGCCCCCTAATGCTTAACCACTAAATGTCTGGGCTCGAACTTTATCGAAAGGTGATTTGGCAATTGAGGGTGATGTTTACCCAAATGATCAAGCCCCCAGACGGGCGACCCCTCCCTTTGGAGATTGCAGGTATGTAAATGCAAGTGTAACTGGCTTTGTACAGTGGAACCATTCTCCACGTCTCTTGAAAAATACAGACGTCGAATCCTTCCACTAGTTGGTTCCAATGGGAAAGTGAGATCTTCCTATTGAGTCCTGCCACGTTCCATGATAAAATCTTTAGTTGTTGGTGGGGTGTGGGGCAAAAAGCGACATTTTCAATAGAAATAGGGTTAATGTTTGGTGAATGAGTTGGTGTTTGCAAGAGTGGATGCGTGGAGGTGCCACTGCTCATCTCATCTTGAGGAAAGGTAGAGGTCCTACTTGTGCTTGCCCTATATTGGAAGCTATCCTCTTTATGGTATGAGATGTTGCGTGGAAACAGAATGCCAGAGGGGCTGGCTATGTCGTTGGAGCTGGGGTAATAGTAGAAGGGTCAGGGCATTGAAGAGCTGTATTCTGTAGTCGGTTATTGTCCTCAATTGTCAGTACCTGCTGGGCGAACTGATTGTTGCAAAGTTAGTGTTTTGTCATGCTTGTGTGTTGGAATGTGCCTAAATTGAATGGAGGACCCATCTGGGGGGCAGGTACGAAACTCCAGGGCGAGAAGATTTTCCACCAGCTCGGTTCTCTTAAGGGTGATCTCGATGTTGTCTAATGAGTTAGTTGACGAGGTGCACCTCCGTGCCCTGGAAATATCTCTGATTACAGATCGACAACCCCTAATGTGATGGATCCAGTGGATCAATTTATTGATCAGAGTTTTCGCTCTCATGCGTATTTATTCCGTTGATTTTTGGAACATTAGTCATGTATATTTTCTTGACTCGAGTTGGGCGTATGATACCTAAAGTGGATAGAGGGGGCAGCTGGTGTTAGCCGCCATGAGAAGGAGATTCAGCATATCGTGGAGGTATAGCCCTGTAATCTCTTGGAGGGTCTTGTGTGGCAACTAAGTTCCTATGCCTATGTTGGGAGATGTTAGTGGAATTGCTTATTCTCCTTTCTACGTGGTTGAATAAAGATTGGCTTTGAACGGGGGTAGCAGGGGTAGCAGGATGGTGGGTAATAGGACCGTTAGGAGTATTATTGTTTCTAGAATGAGCTAGCTCTTGTGTCGCATAAGCTTTTTGGGAAAATTGCGGTAGGCAGCTTTGAGCAGAGGCGCCATACTGAATACGATGTGGATTAGTCTGCAATAGTGTTTTGACTAGGGCCTAGGGTGGTAAGGCCTTCTAACATTGATCGCATATATTGCCTCAGGACACTCACTCCCATATATCATGCATTTATAAGGAAGTGAGTGTCCTGAGGCTCTGGTTTTTGTCCTAAGATGGTCTTATCTGCAGATGGAAGTAGCAGTAAGGACACATCTCCAGTGCGATCATGAGTTAAATCCTGGAGAGGCAGAAACCTATTTGCACAGGGTTCTGCCGGCTCAAACTGCTGGATTTTCATGTCGGGCCAGTATGGGAAATAATGGAGGGTTGAGATGGCTCTAAAGCGTCTGGTTAATGGCTTCTGTAAAGTTTTGGGTACCCTCTTAGGGTTTTTTTTTTTTGGAACATTGTTGGAATAATGGGCGCACGGTTTGGGCTTGGGCGTGGACTTGAGGCTCTAGGTGGGGACCTGCCAGGCGGGCTTCCGCAGTGGGGGCGCGTAGTTGGATTTTCCACAAGGATGTCCTCGCACTCAGTGATCAAGGTATCAATTCGATCGAGAACACAATTGCTGGCAGGTTGTTTTGATATTTTCCTAGCCTTTTTCCACCTTTGAAACTTGGTTTCCACCGCCTCCTCCAATGCCCTCCAATGCCCTCCATTGATTTTCTTTTCCCCATATCACAAGCACAGAAACCGCCCGTACAATGACATTGATAGACAAACAATAGAATAGTCAACTTGCACTAGCAAAGTCACAAACTGTCAGGGTAACTTGTCCCCGGTAGCCAGCAGTATGACCCAAAGTAGTGGTTGTGGGTTGCCAACAAATGGAGATAACAAATCAGGGAACACAGTAATACACAATGCGTTCATCGACAGACAGCGCGATCCAGAAGATGGATGTAAATGGGGTGGCCCTGCCCTGCCTCTTCCTGGCAAGGACGGGCCCACCCTTGGCCCAGGCACACACACCCGCGCGCATCCCGCGCTGCGGGATTCCGCTGGTGCTTAAGTGCACCTCTGGGCGCTGCTGGAATGACAAGGCGGTGAGGGCAGAGTGAGGGAGACTGGATATTGGAGTCCTGTGGACCCACTGAGTGTGGCTGTCACCCCCGATGCTGCTGGCAGTGGCGCCCCATGATGCGGGATTCTGCCGGTGCTTAAGTGCGCCTCCGGGCGTTGCTTGAATGACGAGGCGGTGGGGGCAAAGTGAGGGAGCCTGGGTGTTGGAGTCCTGGGGACCTGCTGAGTGTGACTCTCAACCCCGATGCTGCTGGCAGTGGCCTCCCGATTTTTGCGAATCACACTGTTTGCGATTGCAAAATACATTGATGCTTGTGCCCCTAAATATCTACCCAGAGCGTCCTTATAGGACAATGCATAATCGAGGTATATACTGCCTGGCCCGTATCCATCAATTTGTTTACAAGAAGTACTTTTGTCATAGTTGAACCTACATCCATTGGCCAAAAATCATTTGGATCCTTAATATATATGGAAGGTGTGAAGTTAGTAATGGCTTTGAGGGGCACATTGTATGCAAGTGAAATGCAAGCAGCAGCTTGTGAGATGAGGATGCCTTTTTAGTGTTGATGAAGAGGGAGGATTGTTTAGCACATAGTTGGGTGCTTGTGTCTCTTGTTCTCTCTTCCTTCATAGAGAGCAGGGCCGAGCAGACCTGAATATCCAAAAAGGAAAACCTTTAGCACTGATGTCCGTTACTCGGTAGTAAAAAAAAAAAAAAGAAATATTATGTTCTCCTTTTGTTCAATATTTACGTAAAAATAATTATAATGGTTGTGTTTCTGTTTGTGAAGAGGCGGTTTCCAAACCCCCTTGATTTTGAATTAATAATTCTTGGATTTGTTTAACTTCGTTATTAGTCCAATAGTTAATTATTTTATTACAATTTTGAGTGCCTTGTATTTCTTTGGTGACACTTCTCGTTCCTTTTTCATCTCTTTACTTATGTCGCATCCTTTTCTACTTTTTATTTTCTTTTTTCTCATATATATTTTGCATAAGGAAACCCGATTTATTTCTAAAGGTGCCAAGTTTTGATCTTGTATCATATTATTATTAAAGTTAATATTGCTAGGATTTGCATTCATGTTTGACATATTATTATTGTACTTTATGTGAGAAGTTGGCCTGGTATATGCTGGTCACTAGTTAATGTGGCCACCTTGCACCAGTACAATTCGACTCTTCTGGTAGATAGGTTTAGGACAACCTTTTAAAGAAAGCTATCCTAGTGGTAGCTGTGGAGAGCAGCCTTCAGGCTAAGTCTCTAGAGGAACGTAAAGCAGCATGTTTTACCTTATAATCTCTTGAATCACTAAATGAAAGGACACCACACAGGTATATATATAAAATATATATGTATTTATTTCTAACACACTCTACTAATCTCTTTATGAGATTAGAAGTCAAAGACATATGTGCACAAATCAACATTTCACAACAAGTTAAGCACTTATATGGCTGGAGCCCTAGGGGCGTACCAGACCATATACTAAAAAAGAGGTATAAGAAGAACGACTTGAGAAGGGAGAAGGCCTAAGGTCTTCATTAGCGCTGGGGCCTCACTAATCCACCCAAGGCAGGTAATTAAAGGACCCATGGGAGACGCATGCAGTGTGAGAACACAGCCGCGGATCCCAATAGACTTTAATGGAGCAAGTCACGGTTGGAATGTTAAAGTTTTAGGATACTTCGGGAGAGTCTACAAGCAAGTCACTTACAGGGTAAGTAGTTCTAGAGCCAACACACACAGGAGCACCGGAGTACTCGAGTTACCTCACCCAGGCAAGCCGGGTGCATAGGTGTCTTTTGGTGTCGGGTCGCGGCGTCGTTTACAATGGGAGCCAAAGAAGACTTGCTGCTTGTGAAGACATGAGAAGTGTCCGGTGGAATCCAAGGCTGGATTGTGAAGAAAGATGACCTGAAAGCAGAGGAGACAGTGTTCAAAGTCACTTGCCAGTGACCCGGGGCCAGGAAGCTGGATGCCCACAGTAGTCTGGTGATTTCAGGTGATCACGGGTATCTTCACTCTTCAGCCACGAGGTCGACGACGACGACCAGGAGCTGGATTCGGAGTGTCCCACGAAGTCTGCAGCTTACTGAGGTGTCGGCAACCGGATTGGAGCCAACAAGCCTTGGCAACAGCAAGTCTCGTGGAAAGTGAAGAAAGTCAGCGGTGCAGACCAGCAAGGTCTGAGGGACTCACCCAGCGAGGGTAAGTCGGGGCAGGCCTGGAGCAACCAGGGGAGCCCTTTGGTTCTGTAGAAAAGTCTTCAGGGGATCCACAAGCCAACCGGCAAGGGATCGCGAAGACGCCTCGGGAGGATTCACTCACCAGGAGCCCACGGTCACTCGGGACGAGGTAGGCCTCTGATTTTCGGAGCAAATCCTGCTGGAGGCTTGGACCACACGTGGTCCAATGCACAAGTTAGTAGAACGTCTTGAAGGGGTTGCACTCGACAATAGTGCACGGTAACCGGGTATTGCTGTTCCCCGTCACTCGTGGGGTCCACTCGCCTCAGCTTTGCTGGGGACTCATGATGGCCGTTGAAAAGTCAGGAAATCCACTTCCGGGGCTGCAGGGACTTCGGACTCCGGCGGGAGCGGGACAGTTTGCGACCGTTGATGCAAAGAGTCACTCCTTGACTCCAAGGGAGATTCTTCAGTCTTCCAAAGGTAGTGGAACGTCGAAGGTCCAGGATTCTTCTTCAGAGCGTCGTCCAGGGATATATAGTTTGCAATGGCAAGGGTTTCCTAACTTATACTAAAAGAAAGGGAGGGACTCTTATGGGAGGGTCAGGGGAGTGGGTGGCTACACTCACTTCCCTTTGTCCAGTTTCGCGCCAGAGCAGGGGCTGGTAGCCCCTGTTGAGCTGGCATATGCACAGAGGAGCCTACTGCTCCCCCAGTGCAGGACTTCAAAGCACTCTAGGAGTGCACCCACCCAGCCCCAATACACTAAATCCTGTCTGGAAGGTGGTTACACTTCCCTGTGACAGGATGCCTATTGTTGGGCCTCCTCCAATGCGAGTTTCGGTCAGCAGCAGGAGGGCAGCCCAGTGTCTGTGCTGGTGGCATCCTTTTTGTGATGCCAGGGCTCTTCAGGATTCTACCGTGTTTCCACAGTGGGTACATGTCTATCCCTCTAGAAGGGTGGGATCATACTCCCACACCAGTTACTGGTGTGGGGGTATGATTCCAAAGCGTTTGACACCAAACATGACATGTTTTGATGCAGCGGGGCCCTGCTCAGGCAGAGGCACCCCCTCACATGGAAACCAAGCACCCTGCCCTCAGGATTGTTAGGGCCTGCCTTAGGGGTGACTGATAGGTTTATATGTGTGTGTAAGGTGAGCTATAGGGAACCTATATCTCAGTGAGGCGTGCTAACACTACCTCACCCAGGCTGCAGTAGCAGGCCTGTGGTGTCCGATTTAGTCTGCTTCCCAGGGGTGGCATAATACATGCTTCAGCCCCTGGTAGGCCTGTGAAGTACCTATGCCCTTGGTACCTAAGGTACCATATACTAGGGGCTCATAAGGTACCACAGTATCCAATCACTAGTGCATCTAATATGCACTCCAAGTTGTTTAGAGAGAACAGAGAGGCTGGGGTCCTGATTAGCAGGGTCCCAGCCAGACTATAGCCAGAAACCAGTGTTAACATCAGAAAAAAAAAGTGGGGGCAACATAAGTGCAGATCCTACTCTCCTACACTTAATGAAAATTTTCAAACTTAAAAGAAAATCCAAACCTGGCGATGTCAGAGCAGGAGAGTCCCAGATGCTTATGTGAGTGGTGACCTTCCAGGAAATCTTGTCATTGCGCCTGAGCAGCATACTCTTCTTCATTTGAGACTTGAAACAATTTAAGTGTTGTGCTTGTTTCAAGGTCTAATGATCATTATGGAGTTGCCTATTTACTGCTTCTGCGATCTTTTGTGGGTTGCAGAATCGGGGGAAATTTTCCTGTTTTGGACCATGCTAAATATTCCTTCCCTTTATTTCTGCCCCAACAGGGAGGACAAGGTAACCAAGCAGCCCTGGAATAAATGTTAAAACCAGCTCTGCTCCCTTCATCTCCTAATCTCCCTTCATCCATCCATCCTTTCGCTCTCAATCCTCCTCTCCTCTCCTCTTCTCCTCTATCTCTCTGATCTCTTTCTCTCTCTCTCTGATCTTCTCTCTTTCTGATCTCTTTCTCTCTATCTTCTCCCTCCCATCCTGTATCGCTTTCTCACTCTCTCTCTATCTTCTCCCTCCCTTCCTTTATATCTCTCTCTCTCTCTCTCGCTCTCTCTCTTTTGCTCTCTCTCTCTCTCGCTCTCTCTCTTTTGCTCTCTCTCTTCCCTCACTCCCTCCCTCCCTCCCTCCTAGTAACTTCAGAGAGCTGGGGAAAGTGATAGAGGTACCAGGAGTATCCCTGGGCTTTCAAAACTGGCCTCCAAGGAATCCAGCCCACTGGGGAAATGCCTGGTGGAATAAAAGGCCTGTCTGGCCCTGCTCTTCCTTGAGCAGGACCTTCCTTTGATGAGAAGATTTAACTTAGCACTTGTATATTGTGTACTTTTATTCCCTCATAACCTTTGCTGTAGCGTATGTTGTAGAGATTGGCTTCAGCTCAAACCCCTAAGTTTGCTCTTGTTTTAGAGAGGGGCTACCTCTTCTATCTTGTAGCTAGTAACATGGCCAAGAACCAAGAAGTTGCTTTAGCTAGGAAGGGATATGAGTGCACAATAAAAGTTACCCTTGAACATGTATTAAACAGAAACCCTTGACTACAGGATTTGCCCTGAAACTAAGAAATACTAGAATGTGTTAGTGTGAGAGTGCCTGTAGCAGTGTGTTAACAAATCACATGTGTTTTTGTTGCTTGGTTTTTGTATAGCCTAATTCTGCCACAGGTATAGGCTCTTCCTGGCTTTGATCAGTTCGTCATTGTCTTGCCACATGGACTCAATTTATGAAGAATATAGGTTACTTGGAATGCTTTGTATTCCTATTTGCATATTGTCACATCCATATTCTTTTTTTGCTGCTGGGGGGCGAAAAGTGGAGTATATAAATTCTAACTGTTCTAATTGGAGAGGGGTGAGCAATTGTATATGCCAGTTATAACTGCCTCTTAGGTTTTCTCTAGGGGTCAAGTGTTGGTGCCTCACAAGAACCCACTTCTGCAAAAAAAAGTGTGATTTATGAGACTGAACCATCACATAAAGGTTTGGCAGCTTCTAGATGGGTTTGGTAGACACAGCCTATGCCTAAAGTACTTTCCATCACCGATTTGCAAGCTTGTTGGATACCACATACATTGTAAATGGAAGCTGGAAGGTTCAGCAATAAAATACAAGATAATTTTGCTTTGAGAAATAACATTGACAAAGCACATGCGGTTTCATCTGCAACTGTTGGAACAGGAATCTGTGGGTGGGAAGCAGTGAGCTGATCAGCAAAGTAGGAGCTGTGCAGACCATCTTAGAGTCATAATGGAGATAAGAAAAGCCATCCAGAGGGCTTACAAGTATGACATTCCAGCCCCTTAATGGAGAAGGCAAATAGGGGATAAGCATTTGCACAAGTCCAATATCTGAATCTCTGATGGTAGTCCAATATTTGTGATGAAACTCCTGCAATAGGGCAATTTGTCCAGCACTTGGGAGGACTAGGAGGTACTGTTCAAACTTATCCAAGCATTGATTGTTATCTCTGGACCACAAGAGACAGGGTACTGCAGCACATCTGAAAACCTTTCATGCCTTGTAATCTATGCTAAATGTTTATGGATACTTTTAGGGCTGGATAAGCTATGGTAAGGGGGGGTTGTGAGGGAATGGTCAAGACTATATGTTTTTTTTTCTTGCTTTGTTGTACGAAAGAAACATTTGAATAAAGACCTATTTAAAAAATAAAAATGAAAACCTTCCATTTAGGGCTTTCATTGTCCTGTGGTAGTCACGTTCCATTGTCAAGGTTAATACTTCGAGTGTAATACAGGTGTAGATTAGTGCACAAGAATTTGCAAAAGTGGCAACTGCATATATACAGCTCCATACGGATTATGTCCTTTGTGTTTCCAGTGGTGTTAGGAGCTTGTGGTTCCTGGGTGCCATATGCAAATTGCAGCAAACAGAAGATGTTTTAGTTCTTTTAGGATGACAGCAGGGATAAACATCAGAGCCACACGAGATACCAAAGAACCTTCCCACTAGAGAAAGTCTTGGTTACTTAAGCTCAGTGGCAAGCTTACTCTGCTGCAATACATTACTTCCAGCGACAGTAGCAAGAGATTTAGTCTTTGGATTTTGATGAAATATTTCCACTTTCTCACTGTGACCCTGTGGAAAGGTCTAACTCAGGAGGACTCAGAATGGTCCTCATGGAGTCAGCAGAGCCACAAAGATTAATTTGCTCAGCTCAGGGCAACCGGTAATAAAAGTGGTGGTTTGCTCTGGAATTTTCCTGAGCTCTTCTTTCTGTCATCATGGGACCCAAGCAAGTATGATTGGCTCAAGTGACACTCTCTTTCAAAGGATACAAGCGCAGAGAGATAGTCTGCAGCTCAGCAGGTTATCTTGCTTGGGTGTGGCAGAGCAAAACTCTGATTCTGGAATTTGCTCTTGACTCAAGGTGGCAGTAGATCCTCTCAACAGACAGGCAACAGCTTAGTCCTCACGTCTCTGGGCAGTGGGTTCAGCCCAGTCCCCTAAAGTTAAAAGCAAGCTACCGTCTCCTTATGCGCATCAGTAACAAGCTTCATTAACTCAGAGACATGATCTTCTGTTCCAGGTCCAGTACTTCCTCTGTGAAAGCATACAGAACTTTAAACTCAAACACTACTGGGAGGCTATAGTCAATTATTACAAAGTTGTGACCGGAGATGACAACACAACTGGTCTATCAGATGATGAGTAACTCTCAATTGTTTGGATAAAACCAGCCAATTTCAAATGCCTCTCAAGGTGTCTTTTAATTAGCGGTGCCATGGCAACAAAATATTCCTTGTATTACCAGTGCTTGTTGTGTTTCAGAATCAGAGTTAATGGGAGGCATCTGGTAACACATGCTATAGGTTGTGTATTCTCTGTTGACAGTCCCCGGTCAATCAGTGGCCGCTTCTGGGCATGCGGCTCTAGCTAACCAGGATACAGAATGCGTGTGATGAACACAGAGCATCTCCTTCATCTAGGTGTAGGCATGTTGCCTAGCCCTTATCTTCCCTATTTATCTGAGCAAGATGGAGATACTTAGCTGATATTTGACAACTACTAATGTCCTCTTGCTTTACAGGCTGACCTGTTGGAACTTTCTAACACTGGCCTGGTAAAGCCAAGCACAAATGCTTCCTTCATCCCCTATTGTATTAAACCTTGTGAGTCTAACATAGACACTTGGAAAGTAAAGGTGCAGCATTCCTCACAGACAGGAGGAGGAGATGGGTAGGATCTGTCTAGTAATGTACTCGCTAGTTTCTTCAAGCATGTCCAGTGCATGAGCACTGTTCTCCACTCAAGATTCCATTCTCTCTTGTTACTCACTGTTTTCTTGATTCTCATTGGGCTCCACAGACAATTGCTTAGCTCTTCAGAGTTGTTTTTGATTTCTAAATAAGTACAATATCCAGAGTGTGAGCTGCAATCATAAATTAATAAAGAGGGATACACAGCTGCTTCTATCCTCATACTCTATGCAACGCTACATACTTAAGTTGTGCTATGTTCACCACACCATGTTTAGAGTAAATCTGAACCTACAGCATCTCATCCAACATATTCCACATCTATCATATCTGTGTTAACACTACCAAGAGTGTTGTTTAGGTGTAGTACTCGGAACATTCTGATTTGGTCAATTTAGTTTTAAGCGTGCAAGAACTAGTGGTTGGAGAGGTGTAGCGCAGCTGCCAAAGCGGCTGACTCCGGAGCGTGGGTTCATGGTTTGATCCCTGGCGCCAGCAGCAGCTCAGCATCATTGGACTCTGGTCATTAGCTCACTTAATCTCCCCTACAGCCCCCATCACCTTGAAACCCTTAAGGGGGTGATATGTTTGCAAATAGAAATTATATTTATATTATATTATGTTATATTATATTATAGTGGTTGGGGTGGGTTCGTCAAGAGTTGTAGTGTGACAAAGAACCACATGAGCCCTAAATACAGAATTTCATATGATGAATGGGTTATGTAAGTGTTGGCAGACTCTTGTTGACCTTTTAGCTTAATCTCTGATAAGTATTTTACAATAATTGGAAAGATAAATTCCTTTAAAAAACTAATGTAAAGGCATCCACATGGTAATATTATTTGATGTTTAATGACAAATATTTGTTTTCTGAATAGGAAAATATTAGGGAAGATTTAAGTAGGAAGAATGAGTTTGGGTAAAGACATCAGGTAATGTGGGCATTAAATCCGGGTATCGAAATAATAGTATTGATGCAGGGATTCTGTGTTGGAAATAGAACTATGCCTGGGTTCACAGAACGTCAGTAAGTAGGGACTAAGTCACCATACCACATTAGTGCCTATGGGCCCACATCCTGACTAGCTCATAACCATCCAAACCTTCCCAGAGTAACAGGTAAGTTGGCTCCCCAGAACACAACACTCTAGTCCCCTCAGGGAACGCGTAACAGATTGTCCCCTTTCAATATCTCACGCATACATTTCCATAATAAACAACTGAAAGACACGAGGTACATTATAAATCTTTATTGAAACTATTGTGCTCAATCATGAAGCAACTATGCTGTAATTAAGAAACATATGCAACTTAGTAACGTGATTAGCATTATCAGTAGAATGTACACAATGAAAAGCCCCAGCAAGGCTAATGATATATTTTCCTAAGCCTAACCTTACTACGTGAGCACAAATGG
The DNA here is from genome assembly GCF_964204655.1 of Triturus cristatus. Classification (NCBI taxonomy): domain Eukaryota; kingdom Metazoa; phylum Chordata; class Amphibia; order Caudata; family Salamandridae; genus Triturus; species Triturus cristatus. Next base: position 1,121,361,518 of record NC_140591.1, on the reverse strand, counting down.
TATACCACAGATCTCTGGGATTAGATCTGGGCCCCATACCTGGCATTTGCCATTAGCTGGACTGCATCTCACGTTGCACAAGGCTGTGAAGCTTGTCAAGGGTCCTCCCTCTGCAAGAAATTCGCTTCTCTAGTTCCAAAACAGCAAGTCTTGGCTTACATGATAAGAAATGCCATTCTGGGTAACAGTAGCTGGGTCTCTTTGTTACGTCTATGTGTTAGGTGTGTTATTGACGGACCACTGAGAAAAAGCAGGGCACAGTGTTGTTCGACCTTGTACCTAATGTACAGACTGAATCTCAGCGGCGGAGCTAAATAACAAAATATATGTGCAGCCTATTTATAAAATAAGAATGTGGGACAAAAACAAATGTGTAACTTTGTAATGTGTGCAAAGCAAAAGCAGCCTACAGCCCACAATTAGGCTCACATAGGGCAGATCTGCAGTGGGCCCTATAGGTAAATCATGACAGTATATTTTATTTGAGAGAAAGGGTAATGGATTGAGAAAATTGGGAAATGTGAAATTGTTTTGACATGATATCAAGTGTAAAGACTGTGCCATTCCGGGCAAGCACAGGATGATGATTTTTGCTTTTAGAGTATAGGAGGATTTACATAAAATGTTGAAAGAAATGTGTAATGAAGGGTAATGTAATCATTGATTAATAGGAGTGAATTTTTCCAACTGTTTTTGGTTTGCGAAAATATCGCATTGTGAGATGATGTTCAGATTTACACCTAAGTAAACAAATCTTAGTGAATTGTCACCCCCTACTGAAAATCTAAGAGTTGTTAATAGAAACTGAGTGCTTTTTGCCTTTGGATCTTTAGCCAGTTTACCATGAGATCAATTTGATAATGGAGATTTGAAGTCTTATTACATTTGTGTCCCAGCCTCTAAAAACCTTAGCATGCCTTTTGGTTTAGTATCTGCAGCCACTTTGTTTCAGAAGTTGAATTGCAGATTGTAATCTTGTTTTACCAGTACCATTGAACAACACAATAGGAGACTGGACAATCATTTAGACATTTTGCTGGAGAGGATAATGACATTCAATTTGGAAGAGTGTAATGTCCTTGCAAAAGAAACAGAATATGTAGGTTCAAAATAACAAGCAAGGTTATTAAACCAAAAGATTATTTTATTAAGGCAGTTAAGGGTCCTCTGCCTTCCACTGACAAAGAAAACTTTATTCCTTTTTGGGTTGCTGTGAGTACTAATGATTTGTAGAAAAGTTCACTTTTTTAACAGAGTCACTCAAATTTATTTAAAAAGAATACTAAATGTGAATGGTGGCCAATTTGGAGTTTGCAAATACCATATTAGAGCATTAAAACATCCATTACTCAATATTCAAAAGCTGAAAGGAAAACGTTGGCTTGCTCATCAGGAGTGGAACATTTAAACTTGTATTTGTAGGGGACGTTTTTAGTTTACACACAGATCATAAACCTCTGATTTATTTATTTATTAATGAGCAGTGATAAAATAGAGCCTTAATCTAGATATTAGTTAGTCATCTTTCATATTAGTATGAGTGCACCTATGTGGTCAGGTCCGGGTCATTCCAAGAGCAAATAACTAATGGCAGACTGTCATGAGTACAACTTCCTTATTATAGAAGTAGCTTGGAACCCGAAATTCGAGACTGTGAGGTAGCTTTGGAGGATGATGCAGTTGATTTGTAAGTCAGGATACTGAAAACATTGTTTGTGGTTGGGCTATGGCTGATGGAGTGGCCCTGAGAAAAGAGGCCAGTATCAGAATTTAAAATTGTTTTAAAGCAAAGATTGAGTTGTGTTTGGAAAGACATTTGATGATGAGAGCGGACAGGTTTGTTCCGCTTGCAGGAAAAATATCAAAGTGACTCACAGTGCCTGTAGTCGGAGATTTAAAAAAATGTGAGAATACAAGAGCAATATCATAAAAAAACTGTTTTGTGCTGCAGATTGTGTTTTGTAGTGTCTCGTGTACAGTAGTTGCAGTGTCTCATGTAGGTAGGTGTTGGCTAATATTATTCTACCTACGTTCTGATTTTTACTTAGTCTTTTAAGGGGAACCCGATTTCTGGCGATTTCAATGAATTATTTTCTCGTATATTTCCCTTAAATGATACTGTTAAACTTTGTATTGAGTATTGCTTTAGGTAGCAAACGTTTACTGAAGATTTGAGAGTGTTCGGTTATGATTGATAATTGGGGTGCTGGAAGTTTGAGGTGACACTATTAAAAATTCAATAAAAATGGGTTCTGCCATCTAACTATAAATATTTTGTGGTGGTTTGGTGCATGGCAGATGAATAATGAGTCTATTGCATTGTTAACTTGAAGAGTTTTATTCCTTTAGTTAGTAGCTGCAAGCTTAGCGTTTCACATGATCTAGACTCCGGTTCACATCTAGCTCCTAGTGAGCCTCTCAAAGAATTGGTTATCGATATGTGGTTATTATGGCTTTGACCGTTGTGAGGGGTAGGATAGTTGCACCAAACTTACCTAGTTCTTTTTACATTTGGAAATCATGGCCAGATGGTTGGTGAGCAGTTGAAAAAGTAGTTAACTTCTTAATGAAACCAATTTTGGAATGGCTTTAACCAAAATATGTCCTCAACGTCAGTTGTACAGATAACAACAAACAATAAATCTAACACAAAACCCAAAGAAGGCTTTTGAAATCAATTGTTAGCTGCCAGAAATATTTTTTTTTATTTATGCCTAATATACATGACATGATTCATAGTTACCAAATATATCGAACTGATGGTTCAAGCATACGTCACATTTGTCTTGTGGTTTTCAGATGGTTTCGAAAAAAGGGGAACTCGAATCAGGAAACACGCATTACTTACAGACATTTCAGTTTCAGAGGAACAATACTGATGTGAAGGAGACCCTTGCTCTTCATTGTTTAGGAGGAAGTAGTGGTAACTTAAAATATGAGACATGCAGTGTACTGACTGAGCCACCACAGTGGCATTTGGTTGTTGTGTGTGCAGTGTTTTTAGGTACGATAGGTGAACAAAACATGAATTTGAATTCATTAGAGACAGTTTGTTGACTCTTGTAATTAGAACAGATGTATCTATTTGCATACAGCATGGCTTACACTTATCTGTCACAGAGGATGTGAATTTAAATTTTCACAACGTTTTATTTTGCAAAGTTCTAAAAACTAAAATGAGAGTTTAACATCAATATGACATTTTATTCATTTTTCAGCACTTGTACTATATTTTTACACACAGTGAAAAACTTTGGTCTATACCTTTATCAGCTACTGATAAGCTTCTGCTTATATACTTAAGTCCCTTGTATTAGTTAAATGTGATTCATGATTTGTTTTTATAGTTGAGTACTCATGTGACCGAGGGAAGCTACAGAGTATTGGACAGGTGCAGCTACTGGACAGAAGAGTTATGTCCTCAGTGGTTTTCGGAAGGGGCTAATGTTGGTTTCTTGATGGATGTGCAGTGCAAAGGAATTTCAGTGTGAGGACACTAGTCCTGCTCTAAACCATTTCAATGTGGAAATGGTCATGCCTAATGAGACGTCATGTTAGACTATATGCATGAAGTTTGGAAAGGAAGTGTGAAGCTGAAATATTCAATGGCTTGTGTTTCAAACAGAAGGTTTTAAATGCAATGCTTTGCTAATCATGTGGCCATTGGAGTGGTTTTAAACCTGGGGTGATGGGAGTTTAAACTAGGAGGAGAATCCCATGGGCTCGAGTGTGTGAGACAACTTCTTGGTGATGGAGTTGACCTGAGTAGAAAAGGAAAGTTCATTGTCAATAATAACTCCAAGATTGCAGACCGATTTAGAATAGGTGGGAGGATGACCTAGGAAGTGAAGTCAGACCATGGTCAGAGACCCAGGTTTTACAGGACTAATGAGTAGGTTACTCAGTTCTGAAAGCATTCAGGGATAGCCAGTAATTTGTCATTCATTTTGTAAGTTTTTGTGTTTGGGGGCAATTGAGTATTTCCTTAGTGGTTTCTGGTTATTTTGGGAATTTGATGTGTATTTGACTGTCATCCACACATCTGTTATCCAACATTTTCAAAGACTGCTGCAAGTGGGTCATGTATGTATGTACGGGCAAGAGAGCCAATCAGAGGGCTTATCCTTGGAAAATCCACAAATAATGGGAGGTCATGTTCAATATGAATGGGCCAGGTTTCACCTTATGGGTGTAGTTAGCAAGGAGGGACCTGAACCATTGTAGCTCAAATGCAGACTCTCGTCAAGCTAGGGGGATATAGTGGTCAACTGTTTAAAGTGGCAGATAGTTCTAGGAGGATCATCATGCAACTTTGTCTCTAGTTCCTGGCAGAGAAAATGTCCCTTTCAAAAACGCAAAGCATGGCTAAAAGTCATTATGGAGGCTCTCTTCAAGTAAGCTGAGACTTCTGTGGTGACTACTGTTGCAAGAATGTTACTGATAGCAGGAAGCCAAAGCCCAGACTGAAGTTGACAAGCATGTTTGGGTCAGTGGCATGTTTCGTGATGACCAGTGTAATGATAGTGTGTTTGAGTTAGTTGGAGGGTGTCCTTTGCCAGCACAGGGATTGCCACTAGAAGAGATAGCCTAGTTTGCTAGTTTTAGCATTACAGGGATCTGAAGGAGTGGCCACAAGTTTGTGTTTTTAGTGATTTGGTAAGTGGAGTCCTTAATTTGGAGCAGACCATTCCCAAGGGGTGCCTGGGTCTGATATGGAGTTGTTGATGGGGAAATACTGGCACCTTCCCAGGAGCAAATGAACAAAACTCACCAGACATAGCAGGTTTGCTCAGAAACAGAGTGAAATGTATTTATTGGTACCAAAAGCATGCATCATTGCTAATCAGCAAGGAAGAAGTCAGATCTGCCACCGTAGGGGCTCTCAGACTGCTTCTTCCCAGAGTGGCTGGTTTCTGGGTGCTAAATAGTTCAGTAATGCCATGTTAGCGGAACTAGAATCAGGCACCAAGCCAAATATGGCTAACATGGATGTGCAATGTCTGCACCATGTAAATTATAAACAGACAGATATGGGCAGACCAGAAAGGCTGGCTTGGCACTGTGTAAGCAACTTGCACAATCAGATAAGGAAACTTATGATGACGTCAGGACAAGGAAAGTGACCTCTAAGGCTGATTCAGAATAGCTGCTGGAAGCTTGTCCAGGCAAGGTCAGATAAGAAGCCCTTTGGAGCTCTGGGCCTCATGTTAGTGTGAGTCCATACATATGAATTTATATGAATATTCATATATATTTTGCAACTGTTGTAGTCTTCCTTAGTTGTTGAGAAATGTTGCATGTTGACTTCCATTTTGGTTGTTTTTGTGGCTGAGGAAAGGCATGAACTCATCACAGAATTGATAGATGGAGATTTACTGATAATATTCTTTGGTAGATCCTATTTCATCATTGTTGTGGGTTCTTATATATTGAAGCGTAGTTTACATAATAGGCTGTTCGTTTGAACTTCTATTTTTATGGACCACCCCGTCAGACTTATATAGACGTTCATGAGCACCTTACACAAGCCATTTGTCAATAGTGTAGCTGTATGTGCTTAGCCTTTAAGAAAAGGAGGCAGAGAAGGACGTTCAGGACCATGATGAAGAGCTGAATCTGATGAGCGTTACTGGTAAGTAATCTAAATGTTGCACCCTGGTTGTTTTTAGCTTTAATATAAAGGACCTTTGTGTTTGCTTTGAGAGTGTCAAAATATCCATTACTCAATATTCTACAACTGAAAGGGAAGAGTTGGCTTGCTCATGAGAAGAAGAACATTTAAAGATGTATTTGTAAGAGTAGTTTTAGTTTACAAACTAAACATAAACTAAGTTTATTAATGAGCACAACCCCTCATAATAAGATCGTCATTGTAGAACATAGAAGAAGCGGGTCATATCCCATAATAAAACATTACCCTGGACTTACTAGCATGTAGTATGTGCCCTGTTACTTCAGTTTTGTGACTGCACTTTGGGGAATGCCTCCCAGTTGCCTTTCCACAGATGGCAGAGCAGTTCCAGTGCTACAACATGGCAGCTGCCTTGGATATCCCATGCAGGTTGAGAACAGAAAATGGAAACTAGGCCTTCATATCATTACCTCTTGTGAAACATCTACATCTGACTTCATACAGATTATACTCACTCCACCATCCAACTCATATGTTGCCTCACTACATTGAGACGTTGTGGGGCTTCAGAGGGTGCATTAGGAGTATTCTACCACTTCATCAAGTGTTTTGTTAATCAATTGTGTCTACGATATTGACTTTAGTAAGCATAGTTTTACTATTTTTAATTCCACATGTCCATAACTCGATCGTATGTATATTGTCAAGGGACATTTAGGAGGAGTTGAGAACAGTAAATCTACACTTATCTATATAATCTTGATGTATCCTTAGTCTATATTTGTGACACAATAGTTTTGTAGGTCAGTTTAAAAAAAAATGAATATTATGGCATACAACCGGTATCACTTGCTAGGAATCCTTAGTTCTGTGAATGTACAACCATCCAAGAATCTGGATAACTCCACCTCATGTTTTATTGTTCGATGTGCAGAACAATGTGTTGGTGAAATGCAATAAATGCTTGGAGAAAAGAAACCATGTTTGTGCACCACTGTGTCCAATTAGGTATTTTTCCTGCATGTGGGGAGAGCATTTGCACACAATTATACCCATTTTATGTAACTCTTCTATTGTTATTTTGTCCCTACAGATCTGCCAAATCAATGTTCTCCAAATCCATGCTTTAAAGATGGATCTACGTCTTGTGAAGACCAGAAGGGAGATTTTTATTGCCATTGCAAACCTGGCTGGATAGGCAAAAAATGTGACTCCGGTAGGAAATTCAAGATTGAATTGTACATAATTTAGTTGGAATCTATAATAATATATTTTATCCTGTTCTTACTATTTTTTAGGTTGTTTATGATGTTTGCAAAATAGACTTTTTACTATGGCCATTTTGCACTACTACTATTGCTCTCTCTTTGTTGTTCAAATAAAATAGGCAGTGCATGGGTGGAATGATTTTGACTTTTCATCTTCTAACTTGTGGGCTGAGGTTGGCTTGCCTCTTAGTCCATGAGTCAACCAGAAAGTCGAACTTATTTTTATTGGTTTTGTTTTGCTCATGGATTTTGCAGCACCATTAGTGACCATGGCCTTTTAAGTTTGGGGCAAATGTCTGACTACTACGCATAGAAGAGATGTTATAGTAACTGTATTTTTTTCTAAGCAGAAAAAAGTGGAGAGAAAAGGGTTAGTGACAGAATTGTAGATTAAGCAGGACTGTACGTTTCAAGAGTCATGCTCGTTGATTTGGATGTACTAGTCTGCTTTCTTTGGGCTGTTGTGTTAATAAGATCTAGCTATTTCGTAGTGGATTGTGGAGGGCTAAGGTGACTCTTTGAAGCCGCCTAGGAGGACAAAGGAGGGTAAATATGTGGGAGAGGTGGAAGGCTTTAATGCGATTGGTCATGGTGCTCATGGTGATGGTGAGAGAGGAGTTACAGATGTCCATAGGACTTGCATATCTGTGGCAACTTGCAATGCTGGCAGTTAGGGTAAGCCCAGAGTTGATGAGAAATAAATGGATGAAAAATTAAAAGAGGTACTTGGAATAAAATACGACACTCTGGATCCTGTGTACACCAAGTCTTAATAATGTATTGATTAAAAGGATGCTGGGACCTCACCCACACAGGTAAGCTACGTCACGGGCCTGCTCCTCATTTCAGGCTGCCAGGATTTTCGTGGGTCTCCATTGTGGCAGAAGCTCTTACGTCTCGGGGTTATCAGCACCCCACATCTACAATGACTAGACTATGGTACACTCAGTAAACAAAATGATCATGAAATTCCAAAGCATTCCAGAAACCTCGACATGCAGCACCTTGCCAGCTCGTCAATCCTTGCTACCTTTATGGTTAGGCTAGTTCCTTAGAGGGTATTTGGCCACAATAATCAAGAGAGATTTTTTATCGTGAGGCCGGAGTCGCAGCAAAGGACAGTCCCAATTAATCACTGTGCACCAAACTCTCTTAAAATCATGAGGAGTTACAAAAGAGACCAACAAACCAGACCCAGACCAAGTGGTAGAATTCAATTCCCCTACCCTCTCCAAATTACAGGCTAGAGTCCACAACAAGAGTTTGGCTTCTTTGTAGGCCTGGGTCAATTTTTTTATTACATTGGCATAATTTGCTTAATTACGACAATTTCACTTTACGCTTATTATGTGAAATTCCCAAAATGATGCCACTTTGCGCGATTACGCACCATTCATGGTGAAAATTTACCACAGACGCCTAGGAACAAATAACATGAGCAGCTGTTCACAATGCTTTTGTTTTGCACTATATGTTTTTTTAGCATGAAATGCATCCTCCTATCAAACAAAGTACTCATTTGACCCGAAAATAGAGTGTAAAATGACATTTTTGCATTTTGTAGCGTTATGTGTAACTTCTGTAGCTTTGCTGAAATTTCTTGTAATTATGCAAAATCAAATAACGCAAATTTTGGACTAGACTAGTTTTGTCTTCACTCAGCACCACTACAAATTAAAGAACAGAAAGAACTTTGACTTTTTTTGCACAATCTGAGTTTTCTTTGACAAACTAGGAAACACTGAGTCAGATTAATTATCACAGGTCTATAGAAAAAAAACAGCTTTTGAAGAGACAATGTCATTCTCTTCTTGAGGCCTTGTTAGTGTAGGGCCAGGTTAAGATTGCCCTACCTATATAGACATCGTTTCACATTTGATGATTGCATTCAAGAAACACTGCACTTTGTGTTACCTTGGGTTTTGCAACTGTTATCTCTTACGTTTTTATGAAGCCGTGATTAGCTTCATAGACACAGTACCGTCTATATTTTGTGATAGTACTCACTTACTTAAGAGATTCTCTCCATAAGACCTGGTACAAACCCTATGTGGCCTTCTGAGGAACATGAGGTATACCTTCTTATGTTTTCTACAGGTCCAACAATAACCCTCTTCCTAGGATGGGCTAGAAAACTACTTTATATTTGTCTATCAAATTACACACACCCACATGTTCACCCCTCTGACATTCTGTGACACAACCAAGTTAGGTAGCTGATGAAGGTGTAGGAAGATTGGGACACCTCTGTCCTGAATAAATGCCAAAGACCCTACAGGGGCTACACTTGACATGATACATGTCAACTAACAAGCACAAATTCTCGTAACCAGTTCTTTTTATTTTGGGTTTTTCCAAAGGATGATGATAATAAAGTTTGATTACAGTCTATCATAGGCGATTTTAATTGAAAGGGTCATTGGCAGTGTATTCTATGGGACTTCTTTTTTGGTGTACCACATTCTAGTCATAGTGGATTTGTGGTGCAGACACCCCTTAGACATAAGAGCTCCTAACCCAAAGTAATCCCAACCCTGACAACAATTGTAGCAGCCTGGAGTGAAGATGGGGCCAAATGATGAAGCATGCCACCTAAGGTGTGGTGAGTGTCTCTTTACTCCATAAGTTGTCACTTGTCTCTGACCTTGTACAGGGCTCCACAGTCTTTTGGTTAGGTTGTCGTAATAGAAATACCATATTTGTACATACATATATATTGGTCCTTTTTTCATTCCGTTTAGTAGTTTGGTGCACAAGCTGCAGTCATCCCTGGCTGATGCTCTGCAGGACTTTTCCTACAAGGTCAGATCACTGCTAGCAGTCTGGAAATTGTTTTTGCACTTCAATTTCTGCAAGGCCGGGTTGCTTATTGGAGCCTTGCTGAGGGCCAGCTAAATGGTTTCCTCCAGCTGGAGGGACAGAGCGAATCTGCCTACGGCTCCCTCTATACAAAGCTGGTTTCACTATTTACATCATGGTGAGCGTGAATTACTGGTATTATTCCTGTACTGCATGTTAAAAAGGAATATTAAAAGCAGGCATTGGCAAAGCCTATGGCTATCGCCTTTGCATCCTATTAGCTTTGCCAGTCCTCTTTAGCGATCTTGTACAGAATGGGTGAAGAAGAATACAAAATAAGCCAATGGCACACATGTCCAGGTCATGTTGTAGGTGTGCTCACCATGCATGGTAATGCCTTCAAAATGACGTGGTGCTTTTTTTCTTTTTATTCACATATCCAAGTCGGATCAGTTCACAAAAAGAAAAAACGTGCAAGAGGCTGGTTTATTTTTTAAAGCAGGTGTGGGGGAGGCAACAAGGGGAACAGAAGCAATAGGGGGAGCAACATTAGGATGGAGCAGAAGCAACACAGCGGTCTGTGAATGAAAGCAGCCCAGGTCATGGATGGGGGCAAGTAACACAGGTTGTGGGTGGGGGCAAGTAACTCGGGTGTGAGTGGTTATGGAGAAAAGCAAAAATGAAAGAGGAAAGGAGTGTGGATAGGGGGAGAAAAGCAAATAGCTATGAGGAAGCAAAGAAGTTCTAGGGCAAAAGGACACAGGCGAGAAAGCAACATGGAGGTGCCACACATGAGTGTGAGCCCACCACGGAGGAAGGCAAGGGCGAAGCATACGGGAGAGAGAGATACAAAGAGCGCGGAGGAGGGAAGAGAAACACTACAGAGACAGCTGGAAATCACATGTCCTCTTGTAGAGTGCTTAACACAAAATAAAAAGTAGTTTCCTAAATGTGAGCAGAGGAAAGATACAAGTATATTGCCAATGCTGGAGGGGAAGGACAGATACAAGATCGACAAAGTAAGCCATGGAATAAAAAGAAGGCAATTAAGTGACAGTAAAGCCAACGAATGAGAAACAATGGGTGGGCTGCAAGCCCCTCTGTGTTCTTGGTAAGTACACAAAATGTCTTTGCAACCAGACAACTGTACTGTCTGGTAAGCACGATCTAAAAAGACAATAGAAAGAATGATTCCCTTTGGTGTTTGCATGGAAGCAGTTAAACTGGTAGAAGTGTGCCTGGACCTTCTCAGTACCTGCTCTGTCCTTTCCTGATGGTAGGGTTCCTGCGGTGCTGTGCTTGGAACTGCAGCCAAGTCACAGGATTGTTGACTGTGGCAGTGAAGATGGAGTACAAGTAAACATTTTTTTCGTCTTTGGTTCTTTGTCCCCTGTTTCAGCTTGAACCTTCATATTGGGTTAATTCTGTGCCAGGTCATGTTTGGACCCACCACTGACCACCAAGAGATGTTTTATTTAAATGTCTAATTGAAAGGTTGTGAAAGACTATCTTTTTTTTTTTTTTTAGAACAGTCGCCCGGAAATAACCTAAACAGTTGTCAAAGAGAACCCAAAGGGTTTGAGTCCTACTGACACCATGGGCGTATGTTTGTACGTTTTTTTGTCACACTATTTTTAGGTGGCTCTCAAAAAAGGAAAGAGTTAATACATGAAAAAGAGAATAATAAGATATATTTCTATCTTGTCTGTGTACGGATAGTTGCAAGCTCTCCTTTAGTGGGCAAGTGTTCTCTGAATCACTTTAACACCAAGTTTATGCTGACATTTCTACCTTGAATTGAACTGCTGTTTTCGTCCTGGGAAAGAATATATAATAATTAAGTCTGGTCATGTGCCTGTGTCCCAAGGTTATCTTCTGATACTGGGCATTGGTTGTCTGAAACTGCAATGATGCGGATTCTGTAGGCTGGGCTTCTTGGGCTGGCAAATTGGCTGTTGCCCCAGTTCAGACTTTAGTCAAAAGTTGAGCAGGGCCATACTGGAATCCAAGATTAGTCTGGCATATTTTCATTCTTGTTTCACGCTGTAGGAGGCTGTTCTCGATTTGGGTCATAGGGAAAAGGTTGGGTCTTAGTTGTCTATCCTCTGCTGTAAGTAGCTGCCAATAGTTTGCCCTCCAGGGAATTTTGATGAAGCAGAATTGCTAGTCACATTCTGCAGTGGTAGAAGGAGAACGCCAACCTGAGATAGGCAGCTGCCTCATTATTCTCTTTTATCAAGATTGAGTTGTGCGCTTCATCTTAGTGGCTGGTGGATTCAGTGTTGTCACATAAACTTACATGTGGGTTGATGGATGTTGGATTTAGTTATAGGTTTCCACTGTTCTGAGCTGTAAGTTGTTTTGACTTCTGGTAGTTTGGGGTCTATTGATATCAGTGTCTGTGACTTTTAATAACAGAAAGCAACCCTGTCATTTAGAAGTAAGCATGTCTTCTTTTCTTACATGTGGCAGGAATATGTCAGTTCTGTAGTAGGGGGATCTCTGTGTATAGTCATAATCTATGAATAGTCCCGCCCATGTGCGGGGACCCCGGAGCAATCAAAAATATCTCTTAAGCTGTCCCGCATTTGCAAACCTGCAAAGACACTTAAGAGACAGACAAAATAATACAGCCTAATTACAACAAAGCTGCACTGGCCAGCACTTCCTCTGAAGTGAACACAAAAAGCCAAAATAAAGTTTAAATGTCATTTTTTATTCACATCTGACATCCTCCTTTATTATCACACACTCCCTTCACCAAAATCCCTTTAAACAATAGAGAGGAAGGGGTGGACAGACAAGCCCTATAGGCTGTCATTATATGTCTGCTAAAGGGATACTGTGCCTTTAAGAAACTCTCCAGAGACCCCCGGTATCCCAGGATGCACAGCCAACACAAGTTACTTTCAGTTCTTTTTTCCGGCTCCTGCTAGCAGGACCCTGGAGCTTGAGCTCTACCCTTTTGGGTGGTTTATTTGATTAAAATTGGATTTTTTGGATAAATAGTGTTTTCATTCGACGTCTAGAGCCTTTGTCTACTACTGCCTACAATCTGGAGCAGTTTTGGCCCACTCTTAGCATGGCTTTGTTCGATAAATGCCCTGAGTGTGGGAGGAAAAAGGCCAAGACGGACCCACATGATGTTTGTATCCTCTGCTTGTCTTCTTCACATGTCCCAGCTACATGTGCCATCTGTAAAACCTTTACAACAAACAAATGATGGACGGAATGCTGACAATGCAGACATTCTCCCCCAGTCAAGAGATCTGGGTTAAATCCATCGTTCTTTTGCCCACTACACCACCCCAGTTTAGACATGGCCATATGCAAATCAGTCTTGACCCTGTGCCTCATGGGAACAGTCCAGCCCGAACTGCCAAGCCATGTCTTCCCTGGACCGGAATCAAGCATCCTAGGACCGGTTTCTGGCTATCAGCCGTCATCAGCCAGGATAGCTTGACTCCAGTGGCGTAGTGAGCACGGGTCCCACGTCTGTAAAACCTTTTCAAAAAGGACCCTGAGGGACAGGGAGAAGATTCGCCTTCAGGGACAGGAGCAGCAGAGGACCGGTGGGACTTCGGGGCATGGAGGGTCTCATTCCCCCTCCTCCGCCCATGCTTCAGCCTCTGGAAGGACCTCCGGGCAGAGCAGGGAGCAGAAACGGCGCCTACCGGCTGGTAGGTCGCGTTCAGCGTCGAAGGCGACGACGTCGACGGCGAGAGAGAAGGCACCGGTATGTTCGCCGTCGGTCCAGGGCTCTGGGTCGCGGCAGCCTCGGTGTTCGACGTCGAGAGAGGGGCCGGCGAGACCCGGGACCGGGTCGCCATCGCAGGTGTCGCGGTCGACGTCGACACCCCATCGACGTCGTACCGAGCCCCATGGCAGACTTCACTCGCCGCCTTCGCCGTCGACCCATGGCTCGACGCTGACGGAGTCGACGCCGAGACCCCGGCGCCCGCCGTCCAGGCGGAGAAGATCGCCGTCGAGGCACAGGTCGCCGTCGAGGCACAGGTCGCCGTCGAGGCACAGGTCGCCGTCGAGGCACAGGTCGCTGTCGAGGCACCGGAAGTCGACGTCGAGGCACCAGAGGTCGACGTCGAGGCACCAGAAGTCGACGTCGAGGCAGAGGTCGACGCCGCGGCGTCGGCGGTCGAGGCATCGTTCGACGTCGAGGAGGCATGGTTCGACGTCGAGGAGGCATGGTTCGACGTCAAGGAGGCGTGGTTCGACGTCGAGAGGGCGCTCGACTACGAGACGGTGTACGACGTCGAGGGGGCGACGACCGGCAAAGAGACGCCGGACGAGGTCGACGTACGGTTCGACGTCAAGGACATCGGGGAACACGTCCTCAGTGCTTACGATCTCCAGTCGGGGATCAGGGAGACGAGGACGTTCCCCGTCGTTTGCTTCAATACGGGACAGGCCCGCCAAGAAGAGAAGAGTGGCCGAGAGCCCGGACAGTGCTGGTGCGGGCTCTCCTGCAAGGAGTGATGGGGCTTCGGAACATCTGTCCCCGCTGCGTCCTCAGCAGCCGCCGCTGCCTCCTGCGCCTGCTCTTCCGCCGGCTCCTCTACCGGCGCCTGTTCTTCCTCCTCCTCCTTCCCCTCCTCCGCTGCCTCAGCGGCCTGCACCTCCACCGCAGCCACTGCCTCCGCCCCTGAGGGCTCCCCACAGGCAGAGATCTCGCTCTCGCCCTCGCCCTCGCAGGCGATCACGGAGTAGGCGCAGATCGTCCACTCACTCTGGACATGGACGACGGAGATATCGGTCTCGTTCCAGAGGCTCGAGGGGCACGGACTCTTCTGGGGCTGGACGGTTTTCTCCCTCACTGTCGGAGACGCCTCCTACCCGCGTCTCGCCAGTGGATGACATTGCCACTTTCCAGGAGGTGCTGATGATGGGGGCGGCGAAGTTGGGAATATCAGTAACAACCCCATTCCCACCACCTCTGTGATCTTTGGTTCCGGGGTTGGAGGAACCTGCAATGGAGGTGTTCTTGACGCCGGCCGTGGTGAAACCGGCGCCCTCGAGACTGCTGAAAAAGTACAGGGCCCCGGACCCGGCGTTCCTCAGGGGGGACCCTCCCCCGGACTCTGTCATTGTGTCGGCGGCTCGTAAACAACACTCTACGACACCTTCGTCCACGGCTCCTCCGGATAAGGAGAGTCGCAAGATGGACTCCTTGGGGAGGAGGATGTGCTCCACGTCGGCCACTACGATGAAGGCCGCTAGCGCCTCCGCTCTGTTGGGTCGCTATGACAGGTCTCTTTGGGACTCCCTGCAACAGTTCGCTGCCTCCCTGCCTAGAGATAAGAGGGAGGACTTTCAGGAGGTGCTGAACGAGGGCATGATGGTCTCTAACCAGATCATCAGTGCGGCGGGGGATATATCGTTGCTGGCGGCCCATGGGTACTGCCACGGCATACACATGAGGAGGCATTCCTGGCTGCGGCTGACACCGCTCAAGCCTGAAGCGCAGCAGAAGATCGCCAATTTGCCGTTCTCCGGCACGACGCTGTTCGGGTCTCATACGGATGACGAGATGCCCCGCATGAAGGCCGAGGCGGAAACCCTGAAGGCAGTGGGGCTGGAGAGGCCCAGGGAGCAGAGGAGGTCCTTCCGATCCTCTGGCAGGCGCTATTCCAAGCAAAGGGGTCAAGGGCATCAGTCGGGTCACCAACAACAGCCCCAGCAACAACAACAGTTCCCGAGGCAGTCCTTTCAGAAGCGCCAGAGGGGCAGAGGACAGCATCAGTCCTCGTCGGGGAACAAAGGCCCGGCCGGGTCGAAGCCCTGAAAAGTTACTTCCCCCTCATCCGTTACCCGCTCCGGTGGGGGGAAGTATTCAACACTACCTGGCAGAGTGGAGGACAATAACTCAGGACAAGTGGGTGCTGAATATTGTTTGCAATGGTTACTGTCTTCGTTTCACCAGTCCGCCTCCACAGATTCCACCAGTGCGCTCCCCCTACATGGTGCGGGAGCTCCAGCGGGAGGCGGACGTTCTGTTAAAAAAGAGGGCGATAGAAGCGGTTCCTTTGAAGCAAAAAGGAAAAGGTCTCTACTCGCGGTTCTTTCTCATAAGAAAAAAGGACAAGAACGAGTTCAGGCCTATTCTGGATCTGCGCCAGGCAAACAGGTGGATCCGCAGAGAAAAGTTCCGTATGTTGTCCCTGCATCAGATTTACCCTCAGTTGCATCGAGGAGACTGGCTGTGCGCCATAGATCTGCAGGACGCTTACTTTCATGTGCCGATCGCACCAAAGCATCGCAAGTTCCTGAGGTTTCTGGTAGGCAACAACCATTACCAGTATTCGGTACTCCCGTTTGGCCTGAAGTCTGCACCACGGACGTTCTCCAAGTGCATGGCAGTGGTCGCGGCACACCTGCGGAAGAACAAGGTGTTTGTGTATCCATACCTGGACGATTGGTTGATCAAAGCGTCCACGTACCAGGAAGCCCAGTGCCATTTCAACAGGACGGCGGCCTTGCTTCATCGTCTGGGGCTGCACATCAACATGACGAAGTCAGTGCCGGTCCCTGTGCAGTGTCTCCAGTACTTGGGAGCTTCAGTCAATACTGTGACTGCAAGCGTGTGTCCTTCGGAGGAGAGACGCTTATCGATCCGTGGGAAGGCTCGGCATCTCATCTCAGCCTGCTCTCCTACAGTGAGGACGGTGTCTTCCTTACTGGGGTCGATGGCTTCTTGCATCTTTCTCACCCCCAATGCACGTCTGCATATGAGGCCCCTCCAGGAATGTCTGGAGGATCAATGGGACCAGAGGCGGGGGCGTTGGGAGGACAGGATCCAGCTGTCTCAACACGCTCGGCAGTCTCTGAGATGGTGGTGTGCCCCGGAGAATGTTTGCAGGGGGACTCCTTTTCACAAGGGTATTCCGGTCCAGACCATAGTGACCGATGCGTCTCTCCAGGGCTGGGGAGCGCATTCGGGCCCTCTTCAGATTCAGGGGATATGGTCGCAGATGGAGACGGCTTACCATATCAACTTTTTGGAACTCAGAGCAGTACACTTGGCCTTGAAGGCGTTCCATCCCTCCTTCAGGACGAACTCCCTGCTGGTTCAGACGGACAATACTACGACCATGTATTACCTCAACAAGCAGGGGGGCTCACGTTCCCGCACCCTGTCTCGGGAGGCGCAGGCGATCTGGAACTGGCTGGTGGCCAGGAACCTGACGATCACGGCGACCCATCTGCCGGGGGTGCAGAATGCCCAAGCAGACGCGCTCAGCAGGCTCGTCCAAGAGAACCACGAGTGGGTGCTAAACGACGACGTGCTAAAAGACGTCTTCGCAGAGTGGGGCACTCCGGATATAGATCTGTTCGCTACGGCAGAAAACAGCAAATGCCGCGACTTCGCGTCCAGGTACTACCAACCAGGGACGCTGGGGAATGCCCTATGGATCAGCTGGTCCAACAGCTTTCTCTACGCCTTTCCACCCATTCCCCTGATCCCGGCGGTACTGATCAAGCTGTCGCAATCCAGGTCCAGGATGATCTTGATTGCTCCGGAGTGGCCGAGGCAATGGTGGTTCACCGACCTTCTTCATCGGTCTGTTCTCCCACACAAGCGCCTGCCGTGTCGGCCGGACCTTCTCACGAAGTTCAGAGGACAGATGGTTCACCCCAATCTCTCGTCCTTGAGTTTGGCAGCATGGCTCCTGAGCTAGTGCAATATGGACATTTGAACCTGCCTCAGGACTGTATGGAGATTTTGAGGGAGGCAAAGAGACCGTCTACAAGGACTTCTTATGCCTATAAGTGGAAGAGATTCTGCTTATGGTGAAGGACATTGACCCTACATCCTGTAAAGAAGATGTTATTTTGCCTTATCTGCTGCAGTTGGCTCAGTCTGGGCTTAATTTTCAATCTCTTAAGGTTCATCTTGCAGCTTTGACTGCGTATAGGAAAGGCCCTTCTCAAACCTCATTTTTTCAAATCCCTGTCATTAAGGTTTTTTTGGAGGGTTTGCGTAAGGTGTTTCCCCCTGTTAGAAGACCTTCTCCACCATGGGAATTGAATGTGGTGTTATCTAGATTGATGAGGGAGCCTTTTGAGCCTATCCATAAGGCTTCGTTACAGCATCTGTCTTGGAAGGCTGCCTTCCTTGTGGCCATTACATCGGCCAGGAGGGTGAGTGAGATTCAGGCTCTGTGTTGTCAAGAGCCGTATACTGTTTTCCATGCTTCTAAAGTAGTGATGCGTACCCATCCTAAATTTTTGCCGAAGGTGATATCAGATTTCCATTTAAATCAAATGATAACTTTGCCTACGTTTTTTCAACATCCCTCCTCTCCGGCGGAGAGGTCTCTGCATTCACTTGATGTGCGTAGGGTACTGAAATTCTATCTGGATAAGACAAAAGATATCCGCAGGTCGGATCAACTGTTTGTGAATTATGGTTCGGTAAGAACTGGTTTAGCTACCTCAAAACAGTCCATTTCCAGGTGGATTGTTTCCTGTATTCAGCTTTGTTACCAAAAAGCTAATAAGACATTGGGGGGTAAGCCTACGGCACATTCGACTAGAGGCAAGGCTGCTACTACAGCTTTGCTTAGGAATGTTCCCATTGCTGACATTTGTAAGGCTGCCACCTGGAAGTCGGTCCATACGTTTACGAAGCATTACTGCCTGGATTCTGATGCTAGGGCAGATGCGCAGGTTGGACAGGCTTCGCTGAGGAATTTGTTTGCACAGTGATTTGTTGGTGTTTGGGCTTACTCCACCGCTGCTTGTTGGTTGGGATGGGCTTGCCATTCTATTCATAGATTATGACTATACACAGAGATCCCCTACTATAGAAGGAGTCGTTTCTTACCTGTAACTCCAGTTCTGTAGTAGGGGTATCTCTGTTATAGTCATAAGCGACCCTCCCTCCTCCCCGGTGGAGTAAACTGATAGTATCAGGCCTGTTGTTATACACCTTCAAAAAGAACTGAAAGTAACTTGTGTTGGCTGTGCATCCTGGGATACCGGGGGTCTCTGGAGAGTTTCTTAAAGGCACGGTATCCCTTTAGCAGACATATAATGACAGCCTATAGGGCTTGTCTGTCCACCCCTTCCTCTCTATTGTTTAAAGGGATTTTGGTGAAGGGAGTGTGTGATAATAAAGGAGGATGTCAGATGTGAATAAAAAATGACATTTAAACTTTATTTTGGCTTTTTGTGTTCACTTCAGAGGAAGTGCTGGCCAGTGCAGCTTTGTTGTAACTAAGCTGTATTATTTTGTCTGTCTCTTAAGTGTCTTTGCAGGTTTGCAAATGCGGGACAGCTTAAGAGATATTTTTGATTGCTCCGGGGTCCCCGCACATGGGCGGGACTATTCATAGATTATGACTATAACAGAGATACCCCTACTACAGAACTGGAGTTACAGGTAAGAAACTACTCCTTTCTTTGGATCCTTAAATTTTTCCTGGTTGTCGACTTTGCAGAATGGATATTCTGAGGTGCATTCTGTCCCTCAGTCTCAGTTCATGTTCAGTTTTGCTATCATTCCTGTATGCTGGGTGGTAGTACTGGTTTGTGGTCAACGTCCTATAAGATTTTAGATTCAATCCGATGAATTTTGGATATTTGCAGGCAAGTTGGCCATCAGTGTTGCTCCATGCATCTGGAGTTTTTTTCTGCAGTGCCATCTACAAATTCTCTGGTGTAGATGGTGGCCTTGGGACTATAGAGGCCTTGGTTCAGGTGCATGTTTCTTTCTCCTGTCCCTTTTGAAATGTGCAGCTCAAAGGTTGCCCTGCCTTGATTCTCCTGTGAAGAGTGACTGTGGCCAACTGGCTCTGGCTAAAGTCTTGAGGCTTTGTTGAATGGCGCCCAATACATTATTTGCTTGGTGCATCATTTTCATGTGAAGCGTATTTTTCATTTTTACCTGGGCAAAGGACTGGTTAATTTCCTCGTCTGGTTACACTTTATTCAGATACCCATTGCTGTTGGTCATGTTGCCAGGTTTAATGGGATAGTGAGATTACAACAGATTGTCTTCAGCACAAGCTGGGGGCTCCCTTCATTCGTGTTATTGATCATCTGCAGTGATTATTCTTATGGGGCTTAGGGTATTGTGGCCTCAGGCCCAAGACCAATTCTTCCAGGGCAGGTGTCATCGGATGTTCTATTGTTTTTTTTCTATTATCTTTCTATTGAGCCTGGAGTCCGTGTTTCTCCTCCACTCTGCTCAGGTGCCAGAGTCTAGGTTCACTGAACGAAATTTGCAGTCAGTATTCTGTAGGGGCTCTCCAACCTCATCTACCCTCTTTTATTTGTATGTTCTGCGGTGTTTGGATGTTCAAGGTATGGACCATATATATCTCTTTATTTGTTGTGTTCATAAACACAACCAACACATTTTCCTCAAAGTGAGTTCTCTAGCATGAAATCGGTCTTTTCACTTAGAAGAGTGTTCTGGTGAGCTCTGCTGGAGAGCAGTCGATTGATTGAATTTGCCGCAGTTTTTGATCTGCACAGGTGATGTCAGCTGTTCTCTTCTTTGTTTGCTGAGGCACTATTCTTACATTGCCATATTAATTTTTTTTTTTTTTTTTTTTTTTGGAAAACCTTTATTTAACAGTATGCGCAGACAGATACGGGCCTACAACCCTCAGGCCGGCCTCGACAATAAAGGGCACATCAGCAAGCAATTATACGATTCAGCAGCATATCAGTACAAGCACGAATAGACCAGATTACGTTTATACACAATTGTGCCGCCGAGCGCCAGGATGATGAGGTTTAAGTTTTATAAAGTTTTGAAATAAGTCCATAGCAACAGGTCTGGAAGGATCCGAATCAGAGCAATGCAGTTAGGACTATAGTGGGCAACGATCATCAGAAGAGTCAGCAAGCATTATCCGTAAGGTAATCAATCGCACTCAATGAAATCAGGATAGAAAAGAAGCATATCACATGACGATCCCCAAGCACTACCCACAAGTTCCCAATCCTCCCCTCGACCCCAGAAATAAGAAAGGAAAGAGCAAACGAGAAAGGTAAAGAGTAGAAAGGGAGAAGAGAAAGAGAGAAAAGAAAGAAAGGAAAAGGAGGCCCATAGAAAAAAAAAACCAACAAGGAAATATACCCCCCACCCTACACGCATGCAGAGGCTACGGCCTACCCCCCTAGCAGTGTGTCTGTCGCCCCAAAAGAGTACCCGAAATGTAGGAGAAGAGAAAGAGAAGAAAAAGAAAAAGAATGTCACGGTTGATCGGAGGAGGGCCAAGGATCTATTCAATACAAGCAAAATCGTTACCCGCGGTCACCCAACCCCAGGCCCCGACCTAACACCCTGCTACATGTACCTCCAACAGTCACAAGTCCCAGTCCCAGCCATATACGTATCAATGTGCAACAAGAAAAACCCCCTCCCTCAGCCTTGGCCCCTTCGAATCTGCAGTCCAACAGAATCCAATTGCAGTACAGCCAACCTGGACGGGATGGGCCACCATGGAGTCCGTTGCAGCAATCGAGGGGTAAGAGACAAGTCAAACTGGAGCGAAGCTCGATAGTAAAGGACCACAGAATGCGCCACTGCTATGCGGTGGCTAGTACAACAGGGAGCAGGACGATGCATAAATCCCAGAGTAGCGGCCGGCCGATGTACAGGAAGCAAGTCCAGGAGGACGCTCAGAAACGTGGCACCAAAGGACAAAGGAGATGGGCAAAATGGCGGCTGAGGCACAAGCTCCGGCCTTACCAAGGGAGCAGGATTGTCAGACTCCTCCAGGGCAGAGCCGAGGAGTACCGCAGCGGGCACTGGGACACGTCCCCCCGTCACTGCCACATACCTCAACTCGGGTGATCCACCGACAGTCGGCTGAAGATGTGGCTTAACATGCCGCACTGGAGAATCATCATGGCCAGCTGAAAAAGTCCGATCAAACCGGTCCTCCAAACCAGTGGCAGAGTCGCGGAAGGCCAACCACAGGTCCTCCAGAGCTGCCAGGATGTCGCGAAGCCCCAGCGGTGGATCAAGGATGGAGGGTGCTGTTGCGTCCGCCATCTTAGGCAAGCAACCATCGAGCGCCCCGGGAAGCAAGCCCCCTTCACCGGCCATCGGTATCTGGAAGGTGATAAGCTCTCTGCGGGGCCCCGGCGGTGCAGGAAACGTGGAGGCAGCCGGTCGTGGAAGAGCTTCAAGGACAGGGGAATCTGTGGTGCAGGGAAACCCACCGGCGAGACCAGGGCTTCCGATGCGGAAGATGGCGTCCGCTGCTGTAGGCTGCAACAAAGAAGCGATCCCGGCCCTCTCCCAGCTGGGCCGGGATACAGTATACGGGAGCTGGATACAATGTTGCGAGCGGGGCGCGCTGGGCAGCCGAGCATGGAAAAGGCTGCTGTGAGAATCCCAGCGCCGCGCTCCAGATCCGGTGCACCGGCTCCTCCCTCTCCACAGCGGCCGCTGCTATCGTTGTCGCCGCCGGCCGTCCCCACTAAGCAATGGCCCGGCTGCGACCGCTTGGAAGGCCGGAATGGAAACCGGGGCCCAACTCCGCCGGGGCAGCTCCGTTTTCGACCGGAGTCAAAGTATCGTGGTCAGGAACGTGGCGCAGGTACGCGTAGGGCTCGGAGGCGCAGGATTCTTGCCAGGATATCGACGAAGGGCGAAAGGGTCGGCGGAGCCGAAGAGCTAGGCGGCCATCTCGGCTGCAGGCTAGCGCCATATTAATTTTTAATCGGCTTGTAGTCTGCTGTGCGTCCCACAATGCTGTAGATACTTGGGACAGGGCCTCTGTTGATGCAGTAGCATGTAGCAGATTTTCCTTACGGGTTTGCTGCCTGTACTATGCAGGGCTCAAATCTTTATGCCTGAAACAGTGTGTTGCCTTTCCAGTGGTACTGGATATAGTCATGTTTACTTCGGTTGCAGGTGCCGAGCGTGGTTTCTTCAAGGATGTATGGACTTAACTGTCCTCTAGGTAAAGAATGATATGTGGTGTTCCTCCTTTTTGCTGCTCTTAAACGTGTGGGCATGTTTACTGAAGGGATGTTGGTGTGCCTTGATCTGTCATTTTGGTTTTCTTGTAGTGCTTTTTTTCGTTCCAGAGATTAGGTGGCTGAGGTCATTTCCCTTTTGATCCTATAATTCTTTGGGATGTTTTTTTTAGAGCATAGGTCTTTGATCATAGTTGACGGTGATGCTATCACCGTATGTAGTGTTACAGCAAACAAATATAGAGCATACATAAGTCCGGCATTTTCCATAGGATATTACTGGGTTTTTTTTTTTTTTTTTTTTTTTACAAGAGTCAGTTATGTTTGCATGTGTTGTAAGTGTTATAAGTCTCTTATAAGCCAGCATGTGTTATACGTCTCTATGCTTTTTGGGACTCTAGTCCCTTAATCAGGGGAACAAAAAAGTGTGTTTTGTGTTGTACAGGTGATTTTATTGGTTGAGAAACCCGTCATCAAACTTCATCTGTTCCTAGACCCCCTTAGAGGTCTCACAGCGGCGGCATATTTCTTTGTCAGCATGTTGCCTATGCAAATTGACTCCTACCAACAATGCCACATGCAGTATTGGGAAGTAGGACTGCTTCCCGTGTCTCCGTGTGCGAGTAAGTCTTGTTCAAAATCAACCTTCTTCAGAACTGTTTTTCACCCACACTGCCCAAGGTATAACCAAATTAGCAAGGACTCCCGGGCAATTTCATCACTAGTAGTCCAGTCTTCGTTACGTCCCTCCCTAGCATTCATTACGTAGTCTGTCATTTATGGGGATTTGGGGACATTAAATGATGTCTTCTGGATAGGCGTTCCTAGTGTATGTATACAAGAGGGTGGAGCTACTTTTAGTTTTAAAAGCCAAATAGGTAAACGGAGTGCCTTCTGAAGAGGCAGACTCACCTAACGGCTGTAATCATTGAAGCAAGGAAGAATGGACTCAGAGTAATGAAATTACTGGGAACTAATTTAAACATTTATGTTACCAGAGGAGACTGGGTATCTCTTTGACATGCTGGATGGCTTATTCACAGAATGTAATACAATTATTAAGATAGTAAGTAAAAAAGAAACCCAGGTTGATACCATAGGTGATAGATGAAAACTACATCACGACATGGGGAGGAGGGGGTTACTGCCATTTTGGTTAATAATATATAGTTTCAAGAATTTGTCTTTGCAGCTCTGCTAGAGAATTGCTCCGTTGTTTAGCTAAGCCTGGTTTTCACATGGTCAAATGCTGAATCGTCCTGTAGTAATAATTTTGCAAGGTCTGAAATGGTTCCCTGAACCCGTCTGAACAATCATCTCCGTGTTTAGTTTGCACTTTGGAAACGAATACCTCGGGACCCCTGGATACAAGAACTTCAATAACCCAAGAAGTTACACAGGGGTGACCAAGCCCTTCAAGTGGCATGGCAGGACTTACCAGGACATCCTCCTCAGATTGTGATGTAAAAAAGCATTGTGGTTGCATTTTTCTGACGAATATAAAACATTTGTTGTTTGAGTTACTTAACCAAGAGTGTGATTTGTTCTCTCTTGCAGATAAGGATGAATGTTTTGTGAAGAATGGAGGCTGTAATCAAATCTGTTTGAACAAACCTGGCAGCTACCATTGTTCGTGCTTCAGCGGCTACGCACTTAAGGCAAACAACAGAATTTGTGACGGTAAGATAAGTGAGCTCATTTCAAGAATATATATATATATATGATAAGGAACGCCGACAAAGGTGGTAACTTAGTTTTATGGTCATTAAATGAGTATTTGAAAGAAGCTTATAGACCGCTAAGTGACCAGGAATGCTATAAAAAAAAGCTCCATTCAAAAGTACAAGGAGATACAAGATCGCTTTTTTGTACAATTGTTGGCATGTAAGAGTATGGGCCTGCTAAATTGGGATGAATACAAATATTTGAAAAAGGAACATCCGACCATCCCGGTTATATACTTTGTGCCGAAAATACACAAAGATATACAAACACCGCCAGGTAGGCCCATAATAGCGGCATGTGATGGACCCCTGGAACATATGTCAAGATAAATAGATTTCTTTTTGCAAGATCATGTAAGAACTTTGAAATCATATGTACAAGATACTGGTGACTTTATACGCAAAATTAACAATGTGCAATGGGAACAGGAATTCCTACTTATAGCCTTAGATGTGTCATCATTATACACGTGTATTAGAAATGCAGATGGCATAAGAGCTGTTCAATATTTGTTATCAAATAGACCAATCAAATATATGCACAACAACAAAATGTTGTTAAATATGTTGCTCTTGTGTCTGGAAAACAACCTTCTTTTGTTCCGTAACCAAATGTACCAACAGACACAAGGTGTAGCGATGGGGGCCAGCTTCTCTCCCAGTTATGCCTGTCTTTTTATGGGCTGGTGGAGGAGCTGGTCCTCATGCGTAAATATTAACAAATATACATATCAAATGTTATCTCCTGGTTAAGATTTATAGATTACCTTTTTATTGTATGGAGGGGAACCAAACAAAGTGCAGAAGGGTTTATAGACCTTATAAACAACAATGACGTTAACTTAAAATTCACTTCAACTATTAGCAAGGAGGAAGTGACATTTTTAGATGTACAAGTCCAAGTGGCAGACAATAAACTTTCTACTTCTCTGTTTACACGCAACAACCGCACATCCCTTACATCTTAAAAATAGTATCCCCTATGGGGAAATGTTGCTCATTAGATGTATTTGCACTGATGAAAAGGATTCAGACAATAAACAAGCCAAATGCCGCTCTCATTTTTAGGTCTCGCCTGAGCCAGCGCTTTAGCGCTGCTCTGGCGAGAGTTTTAGTAAGCGGGATTTGGAAGCGCAGACTAGTGGCTTTTCAGGCCTCTAGCTACAGTGCATGTGCGCCGGGCGTGCGCACCATTTGTCATCCTGCGTGATCACTTTCGCGGATGCATTGATGTTCTCAATGAGCCGCGCAGCCACTGAGAACATCAAAGCGGCCGCGAAAGTGCACACCATATGCTCTGCTCGCAATGGTGCGAAGGTGACAGTTTCTCCTGGACTTTTGTGGTTGTAGCTATTGTCTGGCTTCTATTCCCCGCCACCACGCCCCCCGCCCCCCTGGCTCGGGGATGTGGACGCTGCGGCTTCCTAGTGGGATTGGAGGCCTGTGTAGCTTCCGTAGGCCGTGGTTGAAGACGTGTGTCAGATTTGACCCTTTACACACAGGGAGGCTGCATGGCTTTCTGTGTCGATGGCAGCCGGTGCGAGGTTTGCAAGGGCGGAACCCATTCACCCGTGGCTAGTTGCAGGAGTGGAAAAGCCGAAATAAAACGGTGCTAACTTATATTGCAGCAGCAGCCGTGGGCATGGTGGGAATGTCCTATGCAGCAGTGCCGCTTTATCGATTGTACTGCCAGGTACTACTCTCATTTGCTTCCTTAATCTGTCGGCTTCTTAATACCACCACATAACGTCACTTTTTTTTTTAATTCTTTTTTTATTTCATGCGATTTTTATATAGGACGAACTTTACCCAAAGGTGTCAGAGCGCTTTACTAAAGGACCAGTTACATTACATAAGGAGTTCCGAGTACAAGTTACATAAAAGATACAAACACTCCTTGAGATTTATTTCACTGCCACCCCAAGAACCTATGCTGGGTGGACGACTGATCCATCGCATTCGTGAGTGACCGAGACCATTACCAGGGACCTCAGTAAGCAAAAGGGAGGTACGTGTAAACGCCCATTGCAATCAAAACAAGCATTGGCATAGCCAATAGGTCTCGCCTTTGGGACCTTATAAATGTTTAGCCATGCAACAATTGATGTTGTTGCACCAAGGATATTCTGCTGCATAACTCAATACTTATTAGGTCGCAAAAGCGAGACCTATTGGCTATGCCAATGCTTGTTTAACTAGAGGCTATACCACAAATATAGTTGATGGGGCAACTATCTAAAAAGCAAAATCGCAAAAAGAGAACAAGGGAAGAGCTATTAAAATACCCTGCAACCAAAAGATCTGATGACAAGTCTCAGGAACAGACCAGACTTATTCTAACTTTTTCTAAACAAGAAAAACAACTGCGGAAGGTTTTTAGGCGCAATTGGCCCATTGTACGGGATGATACCATTATTGGCAAACTTATGCCTCCAAGTCCAGCTATAGCTTTTAAAAAATCAGCCAGCTTAGGCAATGCATTGCTCAAAAGCAATATGGAGGAAGAAAGGAAGGCACATGACTGATGGCCAGAAAAGGATTTTTCAAATGCCCCACGTGCAAAACCAGCCAATACAGTATTAATATGACTTCATTTCAGACGGCATTCAACACAAGATTGCAAAACATAAAACAGCATTTAACATGTAAATCGGATTATGCTGTATATGTTTTAGAATGCAGCTGCAAATTGAAGTACGTAGGTAGTACAAAACTACCCGTACATAAGAGAATTTTACAACACATAAGGGCCATAACCAACAACGACCCCACTTATCCAGTGGGCAGGCATTTTAATGAAAACCATAATAGTGACCTCGAGCAATTAAGATATTATGTAATAGATACAATACCGCCACAAAAAAGAGGGGGAGGCAGAGAAGCCATGCTAAGACGCCTAGAAACTAAGTACATTCTTGAATTTGATTCCAAACAGCCGACAGGCCTTAACACAACAGAGGACTTACATAAATTTTTATAATCATTAGGTCATATACCCCTACTGACACACGGTATAAAGCTGAACATTGAAAAACAATGAACAAACAAATCAACAACAAAGAACTAGAAAATTACATCTATATCAGAAAATTAAGAGAATATACATACCATTAGCATGAGCTTTTAATTTTTGTACATATTTATGCATTTTTAGCTAGGCGCCTATTTATTCCATAAAAGTATGTATGTATATACTATATACGACAT
This sequence comes from Triturus cristatus, assembly GCF_964204655.1. Classification (NCBI taxonomy): domain Eukaryota; kingdom Metazoa; phylum Chordata; class Amphibia; order Caudata; family Salamandridae; genus Triturus; species Triturus cristatus. Next base: position 1,121,333,928 of record NC_140591.1, on the reverse strand, counting down.
GTTATTCAATATATGGTTTTAAATATTGGCTGCTATTCGCTGCAATGTATTTACAAATAATTTAAACCCTTGCTATTAGCTACGCAATTCCCTGATATGCCTATTTGCACATTTCTCACTCAAGCAATTTATCTAATTGCGGCACAAAAAAATTATTGTTAAATTGAATATTTAAACTCATAGAGTAGCCGTGTATTTGATGTGATTTGTTACAATTCATGTATTTACACATATTTTTCATTTAATCATGCACCTTATATAATTGAAATATTTTGTTGTTTTTAAGAGTTTATTTAAAAACAGATTTTTAACACGGCACATCGCCACTTTAGCTATGAAATAGTGTAATAGCAGATGGTGATGTTTTTCACACTTTTTTATGGGGAAGCACTTTATATATATCTCTATGCTATCAGTTTGTTTTTAATTAGGACCCTTATGCATTTATGCGAAAATAATTGCCCATTCAGTGGAAGGAAATATGCATGGTCCGTATACATTTTGTGGCAACCAACTGTATATGGGTACGATTACATACGTAGATATATAAATCAGTTACTCAAATGGTTCTTAATGTGATTTTTAACATTATGTGACTGCATTGAGCATTTAAGCCTAAAAATGTTAACCTGCCCAAAGTATAGTATGTTGTCTATGTCTATAAAACATTTGGTAGCACTTGCACTTTAAAAATGGGTTTCACTGTCTTAGCCCTGTCATGTGATCAAGGCCGTCTTACCGTCCGAAACGCGTCATGGCGGACTGAAAAAATATGAAATTCTGATGCTCACAGCCTGAGTTTGGCTTGCGAGTATCCTGGGGTTTCAGTTTTTGTGCATTAGATAGACATCAACCAGAATTGCCAGTTTTTACTGATCCATGAATGTTCGCGCTTGGCTTAGAAAGTTACTCTGCCATCACTACAATGAGTTTCTTATGGTAATGTCTAGACTGGACGGATAGTTACTGTATGCATGCATAGTTTGTGATGAAAAGTCAGATTGCGAGAACCTTGTGTTTCCAGATTTCATTTGCTCACAGATCTAAGTATGTAAGTATCCAGATATGTTAAAAATTACTGGTTAGAACATTGGATATCTGCCACAAGTACTTCCTTTGAGCAGTTTAAGTCATTAGTTATTTTGCACATTTTTATTTTGACACTTTCAGGTTTTACAGTTGACGTTTTTATGTTTTTCAATTTAATAGCTCAAGTGGCAAGTGCTTGTTATGAGCAGGTTCTTCGCCAAGCGTGTCCTCGGAGTTTGCATTATTGAGAGGACTCGGAACCTCACAGGTTTCCTGGAAGGTGCCTTTCGTGGGCAATTTGAATGTATGTGGAGAAAATATGAATCCTCTGTAACCCTTTAGTGCAGAAATGGAGACTGTGTTTTATTTCTGAAGCTGCTTAACCATATGGCTTATTTTGTATGCTGACAGCTTAAAGTTTGGGGGCCTTTATAGCAAATGGGTGCTCCTAGAAACTGGAAACAGCCGTTACAATGCTTTTTTTACCACGCGGTGCCAATGCCATATATTTTTTACCCCAAATATTTTTACAGCGCTTATGCCTTTACCACGCATGGCTTTACCACTCATATAAGGTAAGTATAAATGTTTATGTGTGTGTTTGTGTATATGTATATATCTATATATATATATATATATATATATATATTATCTACTGGCGGTCGCCAGTAGATAGTTATAGTTAGGACCGTGTTTCCATAGGAAATCCGCAACATTCTATTTGGAATAACTTTGGCGCCGGTTGACGAATCCTCGCGCAATTTTCAAAATAGGTGGGGCGCTCCGCTCCTACCCTGAAAGTCTCGGGGGGATTCGTCAAGCGGGGGCTGAGAAAAAAGGGGGGTCCCAAAACGCGTTTTCCCCATGCAATTTTCCATAGGGACCTTTAGTCCAAGGTACAGCCCGAACGGCTGAACAGAATTACTTGAAATTTGGCAGAGAGGTAGTCCTCAGCTCAGGGATGTGCCTTTTGCATATATGGAGTCAATCTGTTCAGTAGTTCCTGAGAAAATCAAAAGTAAAATCATATATATGTGGGCAGAGCCTAACCACACATCTCATCCTGAGATCTGATTGGCTGTCAGCACTTCATCCAAGAAGTGTTGGCAGCCATCTTGGGACCAATATACATGATAGCACCTCATTAAAAAGCATTGCAGTTAATAGAAGGTTTTAAGACTTACATTATAAATCATTTGTTGATGGTACCATACTCATTTTAGGAATTGTGGTATGTTCTAAGGTGATTTCACCATGTGAAAAAGCCTTCTGCTGGGATATCATGATTGAGAGAAAAATATTTTCTCATGCTTTTCCCACAGAGGTTTGGAAGGTGATCTATAAGCTAAACTGAGAGCTTATTTTCTGTAAATTCACATTATCTTTCTCAGTCATGTGAGAATGAAGTCTGACATTCTCAGTAAAACATGTACATCCAACAAGGGCAGAGACTGTCAGTTGATTCCTTTGTGTTCTACTGCAGCTTCCCAGAGTGTTCCAAAGAACAACTAGAGCGCTAACAGTCCTACTTATGATAAACGTATGGCACACCTGAAGCCATCTTGCTTGGATTAAAGTGGTAACTCTTAATACATTTAATTTATAAAGGAACAAAATGAGGGGGTTCATTTTTCCATAAAAAGTATGATTAGTGCTGCAGAAAGAAAAATTAGGGCACATTTTGGGTGACTTCTCAAATCCTCTTCTATTTCATTAAAAAATTCTGACATGCAGACTGAAACATGCACTTTCAATACCAGCAGCAGTTTTCCCTGGTGAGCAGTAGCTTTACTACAGTGATCTAATGAGCAAAAAGAGTGCTAACATTCTGAATTTATGGCAAATGTGTGACACATCTGAATGCCTTCTTGATAGGATCAAAGTAAAAAACTGAAAGTATTTCCTACTAAGGGAGACTGCAGTAAATGAGGAAATTAGGAAACTTCATAACAAATAAGTCTCCCAAGATGGCCACCAGAGACAAAAGAGCCCAAATGTAGCCCAAATATCACCCAGATGTAGCCCAAGTATAGCCCAATGACAGAATGTCCCAGAGTGTTCTTAAAAACAACTAGAGCGCATACTGTCTTCATTATGACAAAAGTATGGCACACCTGAAGCCATCTTGATTGGAATAAACTGGTAACACTTAAAACATTTAATTTAAAAAGGAACACAATGAGGGGGTTCATTTTGCCATAGAAATTATGATTAATGCTGAAGAAAGAAAATGAGGGCACATTTTGAGTGACTCCTCAAATCCTCTTCTATTTCATTAAAAAATTCTGGCATGCAGACTGAAACATGCACTTTTAATACCAGGAGCAGACTTCCATGGTGAACAGTAGTTTTACTACAGTGATCTAATGAGCAACTAGAGTGCTGACATTCAGAATTTATGGCAAATGTGTGACATATCTGAATACCTTCATGATGGAATCAAAGTTAAAAACTGAAAGCATTTCCTACTGAGGAGACTGCAGTACATGAGGAAATTAGGAAACTTCATAACAAATAAATCTCCCAAGATGGCCACCGGAGACAAAAGAGCCCAAATGTAGCCCAAAATCACCCAGATGTAGCCCAAATATAGCCCAATGACAGAAGTGTGCAAAACACTTATTATTTTGTGTTTTTGCAGTGTTATATAGTGCAGACTTGTCAGGTATTGGAGTGCTTTACATGAGCATTGGTTACATCACACAAGAACAAATTCATTTTGGTTGTAGACATGGGGAGACTAAGTGATTTGACCAGAATCACAGAATGTCGAGCTGAAGCAGAAACTCCAACCTGGTTCCCCAGTTGCAAAGTCTGCAGTTCTGGAAGTAACACCACATCCTCTCCCCTAAGTGCAACATTTAATCAAGTGGTCAACTGGATAAAAAAAACATAAAGATAACAAATAATTTAAAAGTGCTTTGTCGCTATTTGAAAACTCAGAAAATATGTCCTTATTTTAGTCTTTTAGAGCTCTAACCATAATTTTGATGCCAATAAGACCCTCTCATATATGTAATTTCTAAAGGAAATGCTCTAGGTATTACAGTTTTGATTACATCAAGATGACGTCAGGCGTTCCACACATTTGTAATAAATATAGAATGTTAGCAATCTAGTTGTTCATTAGGATACTGTTGAGAGGCAGAGGCCAGGGGCACGGATTCTGAAAATTGAAGGCAGGTAGGAGGGTGCAAAGGCAACAATTTAACCACACTGAGCAGGCAGGAAGGGCCGTGGCAGCACAACAGACTATGGAGGGCAGTGGAAAGGGGGGCAGGGGCAACAAACCAACAATACAGGACTTGCAAGAGAGGCTGTGGCAATGTAATAGACCATTGTGGGCAGAAGGAAGAGGCAATGGTAGTACAACCATACATGCCAACAGACCCGATTCAGCCAGGAAACATCCAATGTTTTTAAGCTCAAATGGGCTTTATTTGATCTGTCTCCGGTCTACAATCTCCTCTTTTTCAATGTAACTCAAAGGGGAAAATCAATACCCCAGTTTTTTTTCAAAATCTCCCTCTTACCAAGTTCAAAATGTTCGCAAGTATGGTACATTTGATCATGGAAGGAAATGGGGTAGGGACATGGACTTGGATAACAGAGGACAGGAGGGACATGGAGAGGTGCACCAAACTGACCCTGCGGGGCAGGCATCAGGGTTTGCAGCAGCACAAAACACCACACAGGGCATGCGGGACGGGAGTGCAGCACAACAATCCATAGAAAGCAAGAGGGAGGGGACAGGACCATGCACATGGACAACATAGAACAGAGGGGCAAGAGGCAATGGTAGCTAGCTGACCATAATGGACAGACAGGAGAGAAAGCTGCAGCATAACAGACCATAAAGGGCAGGAGGGACGGATCAGGGGCATTACAATGGAACAGACAAGCCAGGAGGGAGGGAGTAGGGGTCTGCACATGTAAACAGAGGGCTGGGGGCAAAGGGGCAGGGCAGGAGCAGCAACATAGCCATGGAGGTCAGGCAGGATGGGCACTAGAAGCAAGACACACCATGAAGAGCAACAGTGAGACTGTGATGGCATACACACAGACCATGCAGGGAAGGTGTGAGGGGCTGCTAACTGACCACACAGGGAAGGTGGGAGGGGCCATGGCAGCACAGAAGACCATGCATGGCAAGTGGGAGGGTTAGTGGCAGCACAATGGCTATGATGGGCAAGAAGGAGGGTGCAGGGGCATGCACAAAGGACGATGGAGGATAGAAGGGAGGGTCAGGACCTGTGCACAGACAAGAAAGTTCAGGGGAAGGGGCCTCACAACAGACCGCACGGGGCAGGCAGGAGGAGCAGTTGCAGCACAACAGACAAGGGAGGGCAGAAGGGTGTGGCAGTACAATGGACCATGTAGGACAGGAGGAAGAGGATAGGGGCATGGCATGTGGACAGGCAGGGTGGAGGTGGCAGGGACAGGTTACAGTCATCTGACAATGCTAGGCAGGTGGGAGGGGAGTGGCAGCTCACCAGAACACTCAGAGTAGATAGGAGTGGCAGGTCCATGGAACATGGTGGGCAAAAAGGATGGAGCAGGGACATGCACAAAGACATCGGAGGGCAGGGGGGAGGAGAATAGGGGCAGCAAGCTAAGCACAGAGTTTAAGCAGGAGGTCAATGATGGGGCATAGAATTGGGCAATGGAGGGCAGGAGGAGTGGACTGGTACATCATACTAAATTGAGGGCAGTGGCAGCACATCCGACCATGCATGGCAGGAGGGAGGAGGCTAGTCCATGGATTCACACAACAGAGGATAGGGAGGAGCGGGATGGGGCAGCAAGCTAACTGTTCAGAGAAGGCGTGTATTAGGAACTTTATTGTTTTTAAAACGTGTGTCTGTGCGAACTACTTAAAATATGAACAAGTATGCAGCATAATCTCACTTTTATTCAGGAAGAAGAGGACGTTTGTGACTGTGACTCGGGGCTCACTTGGCAGAAACACCCCCTGACCCTCCACCCCCTATCGCAAAATGTAATGCCCAGTGAAAAGGGTAGGTGAACACAGTGTTATATAGAACATAGTCCTGAGAGCACGATTGAAAATGAAAACTAGATATAGTGTATGGTATAAACTATGCACCAAAAAGTGTGATATAAGATGCACCGGGCGTGAAATATAATATGCAATACATTGTGCGCAATGACAGATTCATTGGAGAGCGCGAGATAGCACAGGCACTAGCGCGTGCTATGCGATATGCGCCTTGGAGTGTAATATGTACAGGGCAGTGTTGTGTAACCTAACTAGTCTCTAAAGTTGTCATATAAAATATGTGCTGGGGAGTGTAACGTTGCATATGCACTGTGACAAAGATATGGATCCCAGATTGTAATATGTATGGCATAGCACTGTTATAACATAGGCATCGAGGAAGGCACGTTAGATGGGGCAATATAACCCGTGCGAAGGCAAGTGTGGCATGACATATTCACGGGGTGGTGTTACAGTGCACATGGGCTAGAGAGTGTCCTAGCATATGCACTAGCTAGTGGAATACAACACAGAGGTGTGTGGCACTCAGCAGGCAATGGTGGGTGTAACACAGCATTGGGCTCTGCCAGGAGCGCGCTGTGACTCTCAAGTGATGTTCGTCCCCTTTCCAGAGAGTAAAATAAAAAGTATTACACATCCGGCAGTGGATGTTTGTTTTATTAACTGTGAGGGGGGTTTCTTGCATAGTTTTGGTCGAATTTTTGTCGAATCCCCTTTGAATGGCTTGGTGTGCATGTATATTAAATGTGCCCGTCAATAGCTTGTATAAATAAACGACAAGGGTGTCTACCGGGATTAGGCACGGTAGGGCATCAGACATGTCAGAGCTTCACTAGTGGTGTAAATACATTCCACGTGGATTCATTGTATGCATAGTCGCCTTTTAATGAATATCACGCAAATCGTCATGGTGATAGGTACGTACGGTTTGTCCAGCATGTCCTAGGTGTTTCTATAAATATATATTTTTTTAAAAATAATAAAAAACAGTGGCCGGCCCTGGGGATTGGGGTCAAAAAAATATAACTAGGAGACAGGCCCTGGGGGATGGGGTCATCAGGGCAATAAATTAGAATAAGAAGGGGAACCACACAGCCCCCCTTCTTAAAAAATGAAAATAAATAAAAGACTGGCATCGCGCCGGAGGCCACGCCCCCTCCTTGCAGCACTCTGCAAACGCGCCCCCTGGCGAGTTGTAAGTTGGGGAATTAATTCCTCTTCAATACTGAGGGTCCCTGAGGGCCAACTAGCCCAACAGGCATCTCCAGTATGCGCCAGGGAGCTGCGCTGCAGACAGGTGTTCTGAGGCCAAGCCCCTTTTTACACCTCTCTGCAACGCAGCTCTGTGGCGCTTACTGGAGGTACTTAGTGGTCTAGTTTGACCCTAGGGACCCTTAGGATTCAAGGGGACTTAATCTCTCAACTTAAAACAGCCACAGGGCGCGTTTACACAGTGGTGAAGGGAGGGGACGGGGCCTGAGGTGACGTGTGCAAACACGCACTATGGCACGTTTTAAATTGGGGATATAATTTCCCTTCAATACTGAGGGCCCCTGGGGGCTAACTAGCCCACCAAGTGCTTCCAGTAAGCGCCACTGAGCTGCATTGCAGAGAGGTGGTCCAGGCCGTGCCACTTTTTACACCTCTCTGCAACGCAGCTCTGTGGCACTTACTGGAGGTACCTAGTGGGCTAGTTGGACCCTAGGGACCCTCAGGATTCAAATGAACTTAATCTCCCAACTAAAAACGGACACAGGGCGTGTTTACACAGTGGTGAAGGGAGGGGACGGGCCCTGAGTTAACGTGTGCAAAAACGCCCTGTGGCCTGTTTTAAGAGGTAGTTTTCATCCCCCTGCCCTATTATATACTAGGGGCTTACAGAGGAGGTCATGCTAATCACAGGGGGACCCCAACGCATAATGTTCCCTAGTGTATGTAGGTGTTTTCACTGTATTCTAAGTGTCTTTTAACATAGCACTGGTTCTAGGACTGGTTAGTCCGACTCAGTTACCACCAGTATCCGTCTGAAAAAGTTGAGGGTACAGGATGATTTTGCAACACGGCTTCTTTCTGCTCTTCATTTTGTTCTTTCTGCATGTTATCCTTCTTCCTGCACTTTTCTTCGTCTTTGAGGACTTCTGTTGCTTCTTTCTGCACTTTGTTTTTTGCTTTCTGTGCATTTTTTCTTCTTTCTTCACATGTCCTATCTCTGTAGGCATAGTTAGAAATTAGCATTTAAAAAAACCTTTGAAATTCACAGAAAAAACCATAGGTTTCAGGCACGTTATAGTTAGGAATTAGCATTTAAAAAACCTCAGAAATTCACTGAAAAAACCATAGGTTTCAGGGGCGTTATATAGTTAGCTGGACTTTTCACTTGTACAAAACCATTGAAATTCCTCCGTTCTAGTTAGTTTAGCTAACTACAACTCGCGCGCCCGCAATGCACTGCTGATGACGTCACATATTACATCACTCATGACATGGTAAGTGACATCACTCATGACATTACTGATGACATCATCCTTGTGATACTCCTCTCACCCTAATATAACCTTTGATACACACATTCAAAAATAGAGACTAAAATTTTCAAAACAATGGACATACCAATACCAGTTACAACAACCTCTTCAGTAATTCTAAGATCCACATACACATCCACTCATTCACCAACAGTCCTATACAGTCACTCATACATGTACTCACTCATCATATGTACTCATACACCTATACATCCTGTTACACAATGCCACTCATCCATAGTTACTCACACACATAGTCACTCATGCTAATAAAGAATCAAACATACATTTACTTGCATATACAGTTATACACACACCACCACACTTACTTCTACGGAAACTTACACATACTTAGTCTTTTAAACAATCACTTATAGAAACACATACTTATTCATACAGGAACTCTTTCAATCTCTCACTCTCACATATACTCACTTATATACACCAATAGTCACATATACTAGTTTAAAACATATGTAGTTACTCATAAAGACACTATGGAGACAGTCATTAACTCACTAACACACCCTTACACACACTCATCCACCCATACAGTCCTGCACAGATGCTGTCTTCAACACATACAAACAGTGAGTCACTCATTCATGCACCTATGCACTACGTAATACCCCCCACCGAACCATGCAGACACTCAGACTGATACTCAAAAAACCAACTAATAACCTATATAGACACCTATGTAGCTACTCACCAACCCATGCAGCCACTTATACACAAAGTGAGAGACTGATACAGATATTTACATATTTAAACATTACTCACTAAGCCATGTATTCACTATGATACACTTAATCAGTCAGTTATACAATCAATTTTTCAAAAACAAATCATCCATTTAGACACTTATATACCCATTTATTCTTCCATCGACCTTGAGATATACATGTTCGAGGCATGTGGGCTGCTGAATTCATATCTGTGCATAGATCGCCGCCTAGTGTTGGGTCCGGATGTTTGCACGTTGTTGTCCTGGAAGAGTCTTCGAAGTATCCTTGGATAGGTGACTCCTCCCCTGGACTACAGTGCGCATGGGCATCCTCTCCATCCTCAGATTGTTTTTTTCCGCCATTGGGTTCGGATGTGCTATCTTAGCTCAAGTTAGGAAAATATTTTTTCGAGGCCAAAAGGCCTTTAGTTTGCGTCGGTACTGTTTATCGATCGGGTTTCGATACAATCCTGTTAGTTTACTAACTTTCAGCACCGACTTTTTTCGCATTTACCTGTCCATCGACTACTTCGACGATGGAATCTAGGACGCCATTCAAAAGGTGTCCGGTATGCAATGCGAAGTACCCACACATCGACGTCCATCCGGTGTGCAACAAATGCCTTTCGCCGGACCACGACGAATCGACATGCATGGCCTGTGCCCGGTTCCGTTCCAAGAAGACTCTGCGGAATCGCCGAGCGGCGAGACTTGAGGCGCAGCACGCGGCACCGGCCCCAACAGACATCTTCGACGAGGCCGAAGACGTCGAGGAATTAGAAGTCTTGCCCTCCAGTCCCGTTTCCGAACACGAACCCGGATCGGACGAGGTAGACGAGTCACTCTTCCACAGAGGTGAAGATGACACCGAGGTAGGAGACGACGAGGAGGCCTTAGGGGCCGAAGAAAGTAGCTCCAATGATGAACAAGGCCTACCTGTTCAAACCGTTCAAACACCAGTGCCACAGCCTATGGCTCCGGTTGAGGGATCGCCTTCGGGCCTTACCCGAGACCCATCCCGCAGTTCTTCGGCCCCGCCCTCGGGCCCGGCCTCGGACGTTCAGCGGCAGCCATTACTACATAAACAGGCTGGTTTCCCTACCACAAAACCGAAACCGAAAGCTGCTCCGGTTCCACCGAAACCGAAACTGAAAGTGGCGCTGGTCGGATCGAGGCCTTCGACGCCAGCGCCCCGCGTCGGCACCGACCGCACCAAGAGGGACTTCGGTGCCGAACTTGAAGCGGGCGACGTTGGAGTCGACAAACGGAAAAAAGCCATCGGCACCGACAAACCTGCTCGGCTACCGGCACCAACGACACCAAGGGCCGTACCGCCTGCTGTGTCTCGCATCGCTCCCTCGACGACACCTAAGCCTCAGGTATCGAAGACTTCGACGGTGATCTCTGCACCTCGACTCGATGAACCGCCGGCGCCGAAAAAATCCACGGCCGCCTCTACGAGCCTGGCCGGTGCCAAAGCCTCGAAGGCGCCCCAAGTACGACCTGGTTTGGCGCAAGGCAGCAAAACCACAGCTGTCCTCCAGGACACGTCGGGTTCCGGTTCGATCGGAGCTCCAGCAGCCTCTTCGGTGCCGGCCAACATTACCTTCGGCTTGCCTCCGTCAACAATCCCAAAAATGTTCCAACTCAGGACACGGGTCACCCAACCTACGGTCACACCTGCTGAGACGTCTCCGGCACGTATCATCGACGCCGACACTGGCAGGATGATTCTCCACGACCGAAGGATAACTTCGGAGCCGCCATTGGACCCTTTCAGGATCCCACTAAAAAGGAAGTTGCCTGCAGAATCGGAACCTCTCCTTTATGAACCCTTCCATTCATCCTACCAGGATCCACACCGGTTCTCCCCCACACGCTCCGATACAGATGCATTGGAGGACTACATGGATGACCAAGTCCCCTACCATGTAGACACGGACCCTGATGACCAGCAGGACCCTGATCAAACTTGGGGCGACCCAGCAGACCCCAGTGCACCTCTCGATGCACGGAGGATACTGCGGCGTTCAACGCTCTTATCGAACGTGCTGCAAATAACCATGGGGTACAGCTTCACTCTGATACCATCGAAGATGACTTTCTAATGGACACCTTTGCATCCTCAGAAAGACATGTAAAGACTCTGCCAATGTTGAAGGGGGTCCTCAAACCAGCCAAGGACATTTTCAAAGAACCCACCAGGGCACGAGTGATAAACCCCAGGATTGATAAAAAATACAGATCAGCACCTGGGGATCCTACTTACATCAGAGGACAATTACCACTCGACTCCATCGTCGTAGCGAATGCACGCAAGAGGGCACACTCGCAAACAACAGGTGACGCTCCTCCCCCGGACAAAGAGTCCAAGGTGTTAGAAACCTCTGGCAAGCGAGTTGCCGCCCAAGCTGCCAACATATGGCGCATAGCCAACACTCAAGCGCTCCTTGCTCGCTATGATAGAGCGCACTATGACACACTGGAGCAAATATTCCAACATCTCCCTGACCAGTTCAAGGAAGGCGCAGAAATGCTCATCAGAGAAGGACAGCTACTAACGAACGCTTCCATCAAATGCGCACTAGATGCTGCAGACACGGCTGCCAGAGCCATAAACACAAGCGTCATGTTGCGACGACATGCCTGGCTACGGATCTCAGGATTCAAGCCTGAGGTACAAAACAATATACTGAACCAGCCCGTCAACCCCGACTATTTATTCGGGCCAGAGGTTGACACCACCCTTGAAAAGATAAAAAAGGACACGGACACTGCAAAGTCTATGGGCGCCCTACAAACTCAGTCCTTTCGGAGCGGCTCCTTTCGTCGCCCCGGAAACAAGGGAGCAGGTAGAGGACAGGGGTCACAACAAACATATAACAAAGGCAATACACAGACCACCTATGATAAAAACACCCGAGGTGGATATCGTGGCTCCAGCACAAAGGGCAGAGGACGCGGCTACGGCAACACCAGGTCCTCCCCCAAGAACAAGCAGTGACGCCCTCTCCCTTCCTCCCGACCACATAACACCTGTCGGGGGAAGGCTACAAAGGTTCCTGTCCACGTGGAATTCCATCACCACGGACAGGTGGGTCAAAGATATTGTAAAATACGGTTACTGTCTGGAGTTAACCTCCACTCCACCCACAATACCACCAAGAAGCCGTCCTATGTCCTCAGAGCACTTAACGCTCTTACAGCAAGAAGTGCAAAGTATGCTTCTAAAAGGCGCTATAGAGGTCGTACCCATCCACGAGCAGGGTACGGGAGTGTACTCCCTCTACTTCTTAATTCCAAAAAAGGACGGGTCGCTCAGACCTATATTAGACCTGAGACCCCTGAACCAGTACATTCTTTCAGAGCACTTTCACATGCTCACTCTACAGCAAGTCCTTCCGCTTCTCAAGCAGGGAGACTTCCTAGCCACACTGGACCTCAAGGATGCGTACTTTCACATACCCATCCACCCCTCACACAAAAAATACCTCAGGTTCACTGTTCAGGGGCAGCACTATCAGTTCAAAGTCCTTCCCTTCGGCGTGACAACAGCGCCCAGGGTTTTCACGAAGTGCCTAGCTACGGTGGCAGCACATCTACGGAGGCAGCATATACACGTCTACCCCTACCTAGACGACTGGCTCGTTCAAGCGAAGTCAGCCCAGCAATGTGCAAGCCACATGTCCCGCACCATTCACCTTCTTCACAGTCTGGGATTCTCACTAAATTATCCAAAGTCCCATCTCCAGCCCGCACACGTACAACCGTACCTAGGTGCGACTATAGACACTCTGGCGGCCACAGCTCAGCCAAATTTAGTGAGGATCAACAGCATACAACTGCTGATCTCCAAATTCAAACCCAATCACTCACTTCCAGCGCGAGTGTTTATGCAGTTGATAGGCATGATGGCCTCCTGCATCTTCATAGTCCCGCACGCGAGATTACATATGCGCCCACTTCAGGAGTGCCTAGCACGTCAGTGGAATCAGGCTCAAGGACAGTTAAAGGACCTAGTGTTGGTGAGCGGTCGGGCATACAACTCTCTGCATTGGTGGAATCCACAAAACCTTTGCAAGGGCCGACCATTCCAAGAGCCTGTCCCACAGATAGTACTGACAGCGGACGCGTCTCTCCAGGGATGGGGAGCTCATGTACTCCACTACACAGTGCAAGGACTATGGACAACACAACAAAAGAAATTGCACATCAACCTTCTGGAATTGATGGCAATCTTCCTAGCCATGAAGGCATTCAAAGTACATCTATGCAACAAGGTCGTGTTGATCCGGACGGACAACATGACCGCAATGTACTACATACAGAAACAGGGAGGAACACACTCTCCACAGTTGTCTCATCTGGCTCAGAGCATGTGGAAGTGGGCCATTCAAAGGAACATGTTCCTCATGGCGGAACACCTCCCTGGCAAGGACAACCAGATGGCGGATCTGCTCAGCAGACACAGCCACCAGATGCACGAGTGGGAGTTACACTCATCAGTACTCCAACCGTACTTCCAGCAGTGGGGTCATCCGGAGATAGACCTATTCGCGACAAGCGAAAACGCAAAATGCCAAAGCTTCGCCGCCAGATTCCCACATCCGCAGTCGCAGGGCAATGCGATATGGATGAACTGGTCCGGCAGATTTGCATACGCTTTTCCCCCAGCGCCATTGATACCGCTAGTGGCCCGCAAACTCCGACAACACTCCCTGACACTCGTCCTAGTTGCTCCCACGTGGGCACGCCAGCCGTGGTACACCACCTTCCTCGAACTTTCCGTGGTGCCGCATCAAAGGCTGCGGATCAAACCCGCGCATTTGACGCAGAACCATGGAGAGGTTCAGCACCCAGATCCGCAACAGCTGAATCTGGCGATCTGGCTCCTGAAGTCCTAGAGTTTGGCTATCTCAACCTGCCACCTGACTGTATGGACATCATCAAGGAGGCCAGGAGACCCACTACCAGAGCTTGCTATGCAGCCAAATGGAAAAGGTTCGTCATTTATTGCGGTAATAATGACATCAACCCGCTGGACGCATCCATCCAAAACATCATCTGTTATCTCTTACACCTATATCGATGCAATCTGGCGTACACCTCTATACGTGTCCATTTGACCGCAATCTCAGCCTATCTGCAAACCAGGCAGCACCTCTCTCTATTCAGAGTGCCTGCCATCAAAGCATTCTTGGAAGGACTCAAACGAGTCATTCCACCAAGCCACCCACCGGCTCCAATGTGGAACCTCAACTTGGTCCTCACACGCCTGATGGGTCCACCCTTTGAACCTCTACACTCATGCGAGATTCAATTCCTTACCTGGAAAGTGGCCTTCCTTGTAGCGATCACTTCCCTAAGAAGAGTTAGTGAACTCCAGGCACTAACCGTTCAAGAGCCATTTATACAGGTTCACACCAACAGGGTCGTACTACGTACCAACCCCAAATTCATGCCCAAAGTAATATCGCAGTTCCACATGAATCAAACTATTGAACTGCCAGTTTTATTCCAAAACCCACAAACTGTTGCAGAAAGGGCACTACATACACTAGATGTACGGAGGGCCCTCATGTACTACATCGATAGGACTAAACCCTTCAGGAAGACAAAACAACTGTTCGTTGCCTTTGCCCCACACCACAAAGGTAACACCATCTCCAAAGCAGGGATAGCCAGATGGATAGTTAAGTGTATTCAAATCTGTTATCAAAAAGCAAAACGCACATTAACTATTCCACCACGAGCCCACTCAACACGTAAGTTGGGGGCTTCCATGGCCTTCCTAGGAAATATTCCCCTGCATGATATATGCAGAGCAGCCACATGGTCCACTACACACACATTTACAAAACACTATTGCGTAGATGTGCAGTCAAAACAGCAGGCAGCTGTAGGACAGGCTGTTCTCAAAACACTTTTTCAGACCGCTGCAGCTGGCACGGGTAGCCGCCGCCAATAGAGGGCACTGCTATGTATTCTATGCACAGATATGAATTCAGCAGCCCACATGCCTCGAACTGAATATGCTACTTACCAGTATGCATCTGTTCTTGGCATGTAGGGCTGCTGACATTCATATCGCCCTCCCTCCTCCCCGGCGCCTGTCGCAGCTGCAGCTCTCAGAATTACTGCAAGCATGGTCATCACTTTCTGTATCTACTCCATCACTGCCACAATGGCGAAAAACAATCTGAGGATGGAGAGGATGCCCATGCGCACTGTAGTCCAGGGGAGGAGTCACCTATCCAAGGATACTTCGAAGACTCTTCCAGGACAACAACGTGCAAACATCCGTACCCAACACTAGGCGGCGATCTATGCACAGATATGAATGTCAGCAGCCCTACATGCCAAGAACAGATGCATACTGGTAAGTAGCATATTCAATATAAAACATATTTAATTTTCAGAAAAACACACATTCACTGGATGATGTCATCAGTGATGTCATTTGAGATGTCATCAGTGATGTCATGAGTGATGTCACTGACCATGTCATGAGTGATGTAATATGTGACGTCATCAGCAGTGCATTGCGGGCACGCGAGTTATAGTTAGCTGAAGTAACTATAACGGGGGAATTTCAATGGTTTTGTACAAGTGAAAAGTCCAGCTAACTATAACACCCCTGAAACCTATGGTTTTTTCAGTGAATATATATATATATATATATATATATATATATATATATATATATATATATATATATATATATATATATATATATATATATATATATATATATATATATATATATATATATATATATATATATATATATTCACTGAAAAAACATAGGTTTCAGGCATGTTATAGTTAGCTGGACTTTTCACTTGTACAAAACCATTGAAATTCCCCCGTTATAGTTAGTTCAGCTAACTATAACTCGCGTGCCCGCAATGCACTGCTGATGACGTCACATATTACATCACTCATGACATGGTCAGTGACATCACTCATGACATCACTGATGACATCTCAAATGACATCACTGATGACATCATCCAGTGAATGTGGTTTGGTTTGTTATTTAAATATGTATTATATATATATATATAGCAATCTGCATTGAAGAATGAGTGGATACATAAATATAAATATCAGGATGGAGGATTTAGTAGCAGTGTGATTGACTGTTTACTTGACTAATTTATAGTGTCTCACTAAATATATTGGATAGTGACTAAACTGTGTGAAAATCTGTATCACTTTGTCAGTTGTTGTGTAAACTGCTGCACCAGTTGGTTACTAGCTACGTAAAAGTCTGTATTAGTTATTGATTAGTTAACTGAGTATTTGTATGGGAGAGTGAATGTGTGTGTGGTTCGGTGAGGGGTGTGTGACTGCCTAAAGATGTGTGAATAGTTGATTCAGTAGATATGAGGTTAAAACTACATGTTATAACAGTTGTTTGGATGAGTGAATATCTTTATGGGTGTGGTGATGAGCAAATATATCTCTCAATGGTACATGTCCAACAAACTAGAAAAATAAAAGGCAGTGTATGTGACAGTTGTTGTATATAAATTTGTATACATAAGACTCAGTGATTGTATGAGTGACTATGGATAACTGTATACTTGTTATAGTGATTTTATAACACACTAAGTATGAGTTACTATCTATATAAATAAATGAAGTTCTGTTTGTATAAGTGTGTAGCTGACTAAATGCAAGTATGATCCATTGTTTGCATAAGTGAGTAGGATGACTGCATAAGTGGATAGGATGTGTGCTGGTGTGTAATGTCGATATAGGTGTATAAGTATATTTGATAGTGTTCTATTGATCATTGACAGCATGTATGAGTGAGTCTATAGGTAAGTAATTAGATGTGTGTGTAGATCTAGGAATCACTGAGTGGGTTTTTAGAAAGTTGTATTGGTGTGTCAATGGATTCAAATATAGTACTCTGTATTTTACAGTGAGTGATGAAAGGTTATAGTAGTGTATGATGAGGTGTATCTGATTGTCACATGGATGATGTCATCAGTGATGTCATTTGAGATGTCATCAGTGATGTCATCAGTGATGTCACTGACCATGTCATGAATTATGTAATATGTGACATCATCAGAAGTGGATTGCAGGCGCGCGAATTATACTTAGCAGAACTAACTATAACGGAGGAATTTCAATGGTTTTGTACGAGTGAAATGTCCAGCTAACTATAACAGCCTTGAAACCTATGTTTTTTTCAGTGAATTTCTAAGGTTTTTTAAATGCTAATTCCTAACTATAACATGTCTGAAACCTATGGTTTTTTCAGTGAATTTCGAAGGTTTTTCAAATGATAATTTTTAAATGTAATAATAGTTATATGTATTTTTTATACTGATTTTCTACAGTTTTTTAACTGTTTATCTTTACATATTTTATTTTTTAAATTACATTATGTATTTTTATTATAAATGGAAATAAAAAGGTTTTTTTAAATATTGAAATTGAAATATTGTTTTTTTTTGTTGAACGTATAAGTGCAGAACTATAAGTGTGTTCGTTAGTTAGGGGACTGCATGCATAGTGGATAGGGGTTTGAAGCAGTCCATGTTCTAAGGCCTGGCTCAGTGCATGAGTACTTGGGTACTGACTGAATGATTAGAGTACTGCAAGGAGAGTGCCTGGGTGAATTTATAAGTGTTTGGTGCAGTGAATGGATTAGTACATGGTGCTGAATGGGTCACTAGAGGAGTTCAAGGGGAGTGACAGGGTATTTGCTGGAAGTGTATGGATACTGACTGGGGAATTGAAGGTGTGAAAGACAAGTGTCTAGGTGCTTAGAGGACTGCATGCATAGTGGATAGGTGTTTGAAGCAGTCCATGTGCTAAGGCCTGGCTCACTACTTGGGTACTGACTGAATGATTAGAGTTCTGCAAGGAGAGTGCCTGGGTGAATTTATAAGTGTTTGGGTTTTGGCGCATTGAATGGATTAGTACATGGTGCTGAATGGGTCACTAGAGGAGTGCAAGGGTTAGTGAGTCCTAGAGCCAGTGCTATGCTAAAAGACACTTAGAATACAGTTAAAACACCTACATACACTAGGGAACACTATGTGTTGGGGTACCCCTGTGATTAGAATGACCTCCTCTGTAAGCACCTAGTACATAATAGGGCAGGGGGATTAAAACTACCTCTTAAAACGCACCACAGTGCGCGTTTGCACACTGGAGAAGGGAGGGGGGCTAAACTGACGTGTGCAAACACGCCCTGTGTACGTTTTAATTTGGGGGATAAAGTCCCCTTGAATCCTGAGTGTCCCATGGTTCCAACTAGCCCACCGGGTATCTCCAGTTAGTGCCACAGAGCTGCGTTGCAGAGAGGTGTAAAAAGTGGCACGGCCTGGACCACCTCTCTGCAACCCAGCACAGTGGCACTTACTGGAAGCACCTGGGGGACTTGTTGGCCCTCAGGATTGAATGCGAATTATTTCCCCATCTTAAAACCCGCCACAGGCCGTGTTTGCACACGTCACCTCAGGCCCCATCCCCTCCCTTCACCACTGTGTAAACGCGTCCTGTGTCCATTTTAATTTGGGAGATTAAGTCCCCTTGAATCCTGAGGGTCCCTAGGATCCAAGTAGCCCACTAGGTACCTCCAGTAAGCGCCACAGAGCTGCGTTGCAGAGAGGTGTAGAAAGGGGCACGGCCTGCACCACCTCTCTGCAACGCAGCGCAGTGTCACTTACTGGAAGCACCTGGTGGGCTAGTTGGCCCCCAGGGGCACTCAGGATTGAGGGGGAATTAATTCCCCAACTTAAAACACGCCACAGGGCGTGTTTGCACACGTCACCTCAGGCCCCATCCCCTCCCTTCACCACTGTGTAAACTCGCCCTGTGTCCGTTCTAAGTTGGGAAAATTAAGTCCCCTTGAATCCTAAGGGTCCCTAGGGTCAAACTAGCCCACTAGGTACCTCCAGTAAGCGCCACAGAGCCGCGTTGCAGAGAGGTGTAAAAAGGGGCGTGGTCTCTGAACACCTGTCTGCAACGCAGTTCCCTGGCACATACTGGAGATACCTGGTGGGCTAGTTGGCCCTCTGGGACCCTCAGTATTGAAGGGGAATTAATTCCCCAACTTACAACTCGCCAGGGGTAATTTTGACTTCAAAGAAAAAGAGAATTAATTGTCTAAAAAGGAAATGGATAAAGAAGACTCTCTTTATTATTAATGGCTATAATATGCGAATGTGGATGTCTCAGTGTTGATTGTGTTATATATATATATATATATATATATATATATATATATATATATATATATATATATATATATATATATATATATATATATATATATATATATATATACACATACATACCTTATTAATACTTGCCTTAAATAAACTCTCAATTTCGTGATAAAGGCATGTGTTGTAAAAGTATATGCACAGTAAAACAATGTGTGGGAAGGCATTGTTAGATATGGAGGTCTCTAGTTGGCAATGGTTTGCACCTTTGTCCAAGTAGGGACCCTTCTTTCTAGTCAGGGTAAGGGTGGGGGGATACACCTCTAAAATAATTCCTGCTCCCGCCCTTGGTAACTTGGCACAAGCAGACAGACTTATCTCAGAGGCAGTGTGTAAAGCATTTGTGCATGCATACAGTAATATAGTGAAAACACTACAAATGAACACCACACCAGTTTAGAAAAATAAGCAATTCTTTATCTAAATCAAACAAGACCAAAATCCAGAAAAATCCACAATACAGTTCTGAAAAATATGCAGTTTGCAAGAAAACCTTTAAATTGTAGAAATATCCACAAAACACAGTTCCTCTGAGTCAGCAGCTCTGTCTGGGGCTACTGCGATGCTGAAAGCAACAGAGTCTAACAATTCCAGCCGACCACGTCCGTGCGGGGCAGCTAAAGCATCGACAAACTCAAAAACAGTGCCTGGTGCAGCAACCTGGCAGGGAGAGGAAACAGTATTGTTCAAAGCAGAACAGGCCCATTCAGGTGTGAAAGGAATCTCCTCCCCCTACTCTAAATGCAGCCCAGGTCTATTCCCCCCAGCTCTAACTCACCCTGGAAAGGCAGGACACACCTAACCCCGCCCCCCCCCCCGCCCTCACCAAGTGGCTGTCTGAACACAATGCACATCCCCAGCCTCTGTCACTCCAAAAACAGACAGTCAATACTCACATGTAAAAAAAGGGAAGGTTAGGGCCTGGCAAGTGGGTGCACTTGCTAGTTCGACATGGCAGTAAAAACTGTGCGCAGAAACTGCAGCGGCAGGTCTGAGTTACACTTACAGGCTGTTCATGTGGGTGGCACTATCGGTGCTGCAGGCCCACAAGCAGCATTTGATTTACAGGCCCTAGGCACACACAGTGCACTGTACTAGGGACTTACCAGTAAATCAAATATGCCAGTCAAGGAATCACTAATCCATAAATACAATTTACAGGGAGAGCATATACACCTTTGCACTGATCAGTAGTGGTAAAGTGCCCAGAGTCCTAAAACCAACAAAAACAGGTCAGAAACAGAAGGCCAAGAAGCAAAAACGTTAGGGGTAAACCCACTAGAAAAGCCAGGTCTAACAGTCATGTGTTGTGTTTTAATGCTTTGTAGTGCCATACAACCCTCTAAACTCTTGGAGTCAGGTATATAGCATGCATCACAAATTCTTTCACCTAAAACGTGGAACGGGTTCAACCTGTGTTAGGAGCATGTGCCCAAAACCTACTTCTCTTGATAAGCTTGACAGAACATAAAATCTGTTTGCAATAGGTTTTACATCTGTCCTCACTCATTACCCTAAAGCACAAGAAGACTGAATGCTAAACCTGTAGATGCCACCAGACCTCTTGTGTTCTTGTAGATTAAAGATAGCTTAGACTTCACAAAAGCTGATAAAAATGCCTCCTTGGAGCCCAGGACTAGGATTCTTGACGTTTTGCTGACACCCCTAGAAAAATAAGTGTTTTAAATGTGTTAATGCCATAAGGTGGTAGTTTAGGCCTTAATCGGGCGTCCCAATTACAGATGAAGGCCAGCCCTTAGTTCTCAATAATTTGTCAGAATAGGGGTTTAAAGAGTGCCTGTACTGCCAGCTCCGATGTAAGGAATCCAACTCAACTCTTAAAATTCAATATATTGCGGACACTTACCTGCATCTTGCTATGTATCACTGATTTAAGTAATTTAAGAAATTCTAGCAGTCTACATGGAGCTTGATCATGGATGCCTTCAATCCCTCTATTTCCAGTGGTTGAAGTTTTAGATGATTAATTGTATGCTTCCCACTTTGCCATACAAAGTGTTCTATGTAGACATTTCTCGGGAGGTGCATGATGGAAACTGAGAGCATAGGTGTCCGGAATATACCTTTTCTGTCTCCAAATTAAACCAGCATTGGCAGGGCTGTAGAGTTGACGTGGTGTGAAGAAGCAGCTGCTACTGTGGGTGCAGCATTCTGTAGGTATGTGCATGCATGAAAACGTATTCGCAAGCATGAAGCACCTATGAAATGAAGTGGGACTCATTTTTTATATTACTAATCAAAAATAGATCTGTAAATAAAAACAAAATTGAAGTAACAAAAAACTGTTCTTAAAGGCAAAGGAACAGCAGCAATTTGCTGCCTGCCCCCGCCCCCCTAAAAAAAGAGTACCTGTGTTAAGGAAGTAGCTGGGGAATAAATTCAAATCTTGGAAGAGGAGAGAAGCGGCACTCTAGTGAGAGAGCAGTGCACAGGGCGGGGGGAGTAGCAAGTGAGGGAGAGAGCAACACAGGGGCAGAGGGGTAAGCAGAGGGGGAAGCACACGACAGAGAACAACAAGCAGTGTGGATGAGCAGGGAAAGCACACAAGAGAGAGCGACATGGAGTGAGGAGAAGCACGAGTGAGAATGCTTGAAACACACGCATTCTTTTGGAGTACTTAAGCTTAACCAAAAGGAAAAAGTAGGTCCCTAAAAGTGAGTAGTGGATGGCTAAAAGTAAGCCAGTCAAACAAAAATGCAAAGAAGGGGCTGTGCTTCAGGGGAAGATGCACAACAAAGAAGAGCAAGTAAAGCTTAAAAAAGAAGTGAGCAAATGAGCTTGACAATAAGGCCTACCAATGGTAAGCAGTGCGCGGGTTCTAGCTCCACTGTAAGTTTATAGTAGGTTTTTCGCAACCAAACAACTTGTGTTATCTGGCGTGAGAGAACCTAAAGAGGAACTCCTGTTTTCAAGGAAGAATGGCCATGAATAATTCTCTTCATCATCTTCTCCCTCTTTCCATAGCAGATCGAAAGTAAAGGGCTTCAACTATCTGTCAACTGCAGAAATGCACTTCTTGATATGGGAAAACATTTCTTTGGAAGTTGGGGGTTCTGATCTGTCATCTTCCCCCAGAATTTCCTAAAGGATGAGGACAGGGGCCCTTCATCTCTGATTAGCAGGACTATTTGTGTATTGGTGAGAAGCACATGATGGAAATAGGTTTAAGAGGGCTGCTTATTCAAGCTTAACAGATCTGTATTGCTTAATAGTTTATATTTCTAGTACAACTTTGGACGCTGCCACATCTTAATTCCCATGTGCCTTGTGTCTTGTACCATTGAGTTTTCCTGATCTTATATCTCCACACCACTTGTTAGGTCAGATATTCTTCTTGCCCACCCAAAGTATTTCCTTAAAGTCAATTTCTCATTTTCATATTGAACACTTAATTTCCTTATCAGTTTTTTCCCCCAAAATATCTCAACGCCAGCAGAGATTCGAATTGCTCTTGGATAGGCTGTTTGGTGCTTCATTTGCAAAATGGATCATTTCAGTCACACAAGCTAGTTTTTCTCGGTGGCTTCTTCTGTGAGAGTTACATTTCTAGTCCTCGGTGACTCAGAAAACGTACAGATCCATTTTGACTGCTACCAGTGCCCAGAAAACACGCACTGAACACCAGGGAAATGATTCATTTTAGTATGCAAATATATTTGAGATCTGAATAAAGGTCGCTGGATCTTTGTTGGAGAAACAATTACTAAGGCTATTTTTTCTTTTTTTTAACCCCTTCAGTGCCCATGACGAGCTGGACTCGTCATGGGCCGCGGTTGCGCTGTGCCCATGACGAGTCCAGCTCGTCATAGACCCCGCCCGCTAATGAAAGGCGCGGCACAGGGCGGGGAAAGGGGCGGGCACTGAAGGGGTTAATCAGAGCAGGCTAACCCCAGCTTGACTCATCGCTACAGAGCCTTTCCCGTACTCTCTTTTCATCTCATTCTTTACTGTCACTTTCTTTCTATCACCCTATACCTATTTTCTCTGCAAGACATGTAGATGGATTCAGCTGAACATATATCTCATGTACCTGTAATCACTGAAATACCTACTAAGTTTGGCTGAATCCGCTAAAGAAATGCTAATGTATCTGTTAATTAAAATAACTAAAACATTTTTGGGGGAAATTTAAAAAAAAAAGAACTTTGTTACTGTAAGATACTTTGCATCTATCAATGCCTGCCTCCCCATTCTCCATTTCAATGTAAAGCCCATAATACTGCCACTAGACTCCAAATGATCATTCTCACCAGGATCAACTGATGTCCAAATATGCAAACAGCACACATTTTTGTACATTAAACAATAGATGCTGCAGCATGTAAAACAGCTAGATTGATACATAGTCGTGTTTGCTCTGGCATGTTACCAGAATGTTGTAGTCAGAATATCACCTAACTTAAAAATCTTGTCCTACATATTGTTTGCAAAGATATTGCACAATTGGAATTAATAATAGTAACATTTACACCCAATGGTAGGATATTTTCGCAAAAGATATTTCATTTAGCTTACTATATTTGTCAGACAATATTTTAGTATCTGAAATTCTCATATCCGACCTTTGCTGCGACCCTGGCTCTTTTTAGGTCAGCACTAACAAAGGCTTCTTTATAAATATGTATACTATGCTTGCTTATATGAGCTTTCAGTCAGCCCTCTTCATCCATTGGTCTGTTGTTGAATCATTCACATTTTCGTTCCACCCCCTGCAGTATGCACCATGAAGCAAAGGGCAGCCCACTTCAACCGCTGGGTAACTTCTCTTTGAGTACTCTTTCACAAGGAGTAAATCCACAAGCAAAGTAGTTACTTTCAGTGTCAGGGACTACTACTAAAATGCTTGCTTTTTTTAAACCAAAAAGTAGTTTTGCTTTTAGGCAATATATTTTTTCAAAATTGTCAATGGTTCAGCAGCTTCACCAACAATATTATTTTGCAGAAACCATGACAAAACGAATATTGACAAAGCCAAAAGGCTGATAGCAAACACCGGACCTGTGGCTTTGCCAGTGCTTTTTTTAAAATTAAAGATACCATTCTCTGAAGTTGGCCCCTCTTTGACATTGTCTGTCTTTAAAACTGCACCTGCACATATGAACTACTCTTCTGCGTGAGCAAGCCTTTGGGAATTAGTTTTCCCAACTTTAATAATTACCTCCTTTTTAAACATGTTCTGGTCTCTATGGTCCACATTTATAACCCCCCCCCCACCCCACCACCACCACCACCATAACCACCGCCCCCCCACACACACACGCACATGTATCGTGCTTCTGTACAAATTGTGCACTCAGTTGGAGTGTCTAAAGTACCTTTTCAATCGTCAACACAATTTATCGCATTTGTTTTAGTGGGTGTTTTAAGTGATTCTGGATGAGGAGCCAAACGGTGGCGTCAGTTCTTGTGCTCTTTTGTATACATCCGCATTCCTGATGTGTGCTTCTTGGAGAAAACACGTGTTAATCCAAGTAGAACAGCAGGCAGAAGCCCTCTGGGTGATCTCCAGTGCAGACCCCGACAGACATGCCTAGGCATGACTCTGCTATATCTGGGTTCCTTAGATGCTCAGTGGAGCTTTGATTTACAGTACGATTATTACTTGTTTCCAAATTTTGCACGAAAGCAGCGAGTGACTGCAGCAAGAAAGTATTTTAGACTCATATTAAACCGCCATGAATCTTCTTAGGTTACAGTATTAGTGGGATCCGCATTTTAATGTTTCCACGTTGCAATCGGCTATTTAATTGGATTCAGATTTACATTTTTTTATAGGAAAGAGTCGTGTAGTACGGAAGCTAATACTTATTCGTTTGTGTTCCGCAACTTTGCAGTAGCAGAGTTTGCCCCTGTGCAAAACTCAGATATTCCAATAAAGAAGAGCAAAGAGTTTGATGCTAACACATTTTGAAACGCAACACTTATTCTTTCAGAACAACTAGTGCCCACTTCCGGCTCCGGGGGGCTACTTTACAGAATCTTCAGATTGGTTCTTGCTTTGTAGGAATGCTTTCATGGAATGGTCGGGTAAGGGTCTATATATATATATATATGTTTTTTTCTTTATTTATTTCCACCGGAGTCCTCCCTTAATTTAAATGCAGCACTATCACTAAATAGCTGTTTATTTCGGGTACATTTCCCATAAAACGGAGCAAATAATACATATGTAGATCATTTAAAAATGTTTAGGCACAGCATAATAAAATTGAAAACCTTGTACAATACTATAATACAAAAATTTGTAAAAACCTCAAATGCCATAGGTTACCATACAAACTGTGATTGCATTAAAATGTAATAAAGTACAATGTGCATTTCCATAGCCACAACTACAGTCGTGCCAGCACTATTAAGCACAATTCTCGCTGTGCAAGGGACAAGTATTTAGATCTCAACATCCAGGCAAAATATAACAAACATTTGCAATGCAATAGGTCTCGCATTTGCATGATTTTGAGCTATTGGCATTTTAAATGACTGTGGCTTTTATTTATGTCTTCTCAAAACCTGCAGGCTTATAAGTACAAAGTGCACATGATAAAAAACATTGTTATTTGCAATGCCAATAGGTAAAAGTTTGCAAAATGCGAGACCTATTGCATTGCAAATGCTTGTTTGAATGTGGATATGGGCAAGGTTAATAGTAGAACTGGTAACGCCAGCCAGTACATGAGACATTAACGGAAGCAGCGCTATGCATAATGATGACTTGAGGCGCTGTGAAGTGGTACTGTGCGGCACTCCGCCCATAGCAGGCTGAAGCAGCAGAAGAAGCTGCGGACTGTAGTAGTGGGCCTCAGTTACGGGCCCCGGTTACAGGCCCGTGTTTGACAAAGTGAAAGTCACCCTGCGAGTTGCTTGAACGAATGTTCGGGCGGGCGCCGTGCGAAACCCAAAGCTCGCCATTGTTGTGTGCACCTGTGTTGTTAATTTAAATAGGGTGCCGTGCTGAAACCTAAAGCACAGAGGCTGGAGGTGGGAGGGGGCTGCGGGAGGCAGGTGCCATTGTTGTGTGCGTCTTGTGTTGTTAATGTAAATAAAAAAACAATGTTTAGGAATAGAAATTGCAGGGTCTGTGTTCATAAGATGGATTCTGTAACTCCTTTCTAAAGACGGGCAAGTGGAGAGATTTCAGAAGAAAACGTGTTGCATTAATGTACCATCAGTAGTATGTGTCCAGGCACAATCAAATAAGAGAAAGTGACATTCTACGTTGCACATAAAGACCTCGCCTCCGCTGACGTCAAAACAGGTAAGACAACAGTAACGTGAAACGTGTGTATAATACAAAGCGCTTAAAAAATTTGGCTGCGCTTAATAAATACATGGATTTGACCCACTTGTGCCATTTGTTGCCTACCAATTTAGATTTCCAGGCCCACATCTCCTGTTGTGGGTGGAATAGGAGAAATCATTCAAGTAAATAGTGCTCACAGACTAAATAAAACATACTGAGTAACAACACAAGTAAAAGGTCCAGTCCTCATGGGAGGTTGCAAATGTAGACAAGGCGTTACTAAGGAGAGACTACTAAGCCTGTTCATGAATCAAAAGCAACCACTGAACTCACCTTCCAGGCAACTGTCCTACTGAACTCACCTTCCAGACCACTGTCCTACTGGACTTGCTTTAAGCCCACTATCCCACTGGACCCTTCTTCCAGGCCACTGCCCTATTGTACTCTTCTTCTAGGCCACATCCTTTCCTTCTAGGCCACAGCCCCATTCAACTTGCTTCAAGGTTAGTGTTTTACTGGACTGTCTTTCCAGGTCACTGCTCCGCTAGACTCTTCCAGGCCACATCCTTTTTTCTAGGCCACTGTCCGATTGAACTTGCTTCACGGCCACCGTCCCACCGGACTCTCTCCAGGAATCACCGCTTACCAGCAGGTAAGGCTGTGCTCGTTCCCCGGGCTCTGCTATTGGCTGCCCTCTTTGGTTCGTGTCTGGGGCCTGAGTGGGCAGTGATGGCTCAGAGTATCACCTGTTATGTGTCTTGGTAGAGGGATAGAGACGTGAGCCTTTCCACTGGAACTGGCCTTACTGTCAGCGGGAGGTGCTAAGCACTGACCTTGCACGAGAGTGTACCCCGTTCCCTCATCCGTGACCTTGTCTCCCCGGGGTCAAGCCCGTGTTCAGCGCTCCTTGCGCTCCTGCGATGTTTCAGGGCTCTACAACTTTCAAGCATGTAGATAAATTCACATAGCAAGTGAATATGTCTGAAACATCAACACGACAAGCTGCAGAAAAGGACAAAGGCATCTCAGTCTGATTGGTCAAACTGAGGCTCTCACCTACTCCGCCCTCGTCCCCTCAGCCATTGTAGAGTTGGTTTACCGTTTGGCTCAGTTAGTGGACTTCGAGGCGCTCTGTTTGTTTCACATGGAAACCTGGAACAAGCCCGCATTGCTGCTTAAAAGGCGTTCTTAAACATTACCAACCAGATAGAAGTCTGGAATGAAGCACTATGTGTAATTTATATTTACCAGGAGTAATAAAACGACCCTTAGAGGCAGGGATAGCGAGCAGTCCTTTTGTAGAAAAGTCACATAGTGACGACGATCTCAAACAACCAATGCACGCGCCTCATAAATAAGTAGTAATAGTGTCTTTACCTGGGTCTCCGAGGAACTTTATCTGGAGCCAACGGGAAAAGGAAGGGAAAGTGAAAGCACGCCATGCATGCGTTGTCCTGAAAACGCCGGGAGCCGTACACATGCACATCGCCTGTCCGGGCGCGTGCACATCGCCTGTCTCCCTTCCGGCGAAAAACCGACAACAACACGCCAAGGCGACAGCGCATGCGCTGCGTCGCTAGGGGAGACCTATAAAGCAGAATATTGCAAAAACCAATGGAGCAGAAGTTTCAAATTCGGATAGACGAATCAGATTACTCCATATAACTCAATTTCCAGAAAAATCTGATAAAGCACTTCAAGCTAAGCTTGTGATGAATGTGGTGGAATAACAGGCTCTGTTGTCTTCCCACGAAAGAGAGAGTGGTCAGAAAATATTTGAGTATTGTCTCATTTGACTGTACATGATGCTAAAGGTACAGTACATAACAACACTTTGGCATATTGTGGTTCAGTAGAATCTAAATGGATTTGAAATCTTTTGGGTTCTGGAGTAGCGTACTACTCGACGAAAAGCACTTCAACGCCTCGTCAGGGGTAGTAAGCGCTATATAAATACAATGACAAAATATGGGTTTGAACCAGCAAACAATTATGTTCCATAAATTCCCTGTAGTTTTTATTTTTTATTATTTTAGTTAAAGCAGGCGAGGCAGCAGAATAAAATCAGGAGAATTCCAGAGTCCTGATAACCCCAATTTCTCAAATGTCATAAAAGAGTAAAGGCATGTTTTGAATATTGCAAGCATCTCTATAATGCCTAGATGCGTTTGACCAGAGTCTGAGCCCACACATAAATGGCCGCAGTTCAGCAATAGATTAGATGTTTCAATACGTCCAGGTCACTAATTCTTGTTATCCAGCCTCCTCTCTCTTTCCAACAAAGGCCCTCATAATCAGTGGTCTGATAATTCCAATGGGCTTCGTAATCTGTATTAATTCCTGCCTCCGTCTGCCTGTCCAAGTGGTGACAGTAATTCTGGAGGGCTGGAGATAACCAGGGATTTTTCCAGGTCGCTTGTAATGAGGGTTTATGGATTTTATAATACCTCAATGAGCGGGCCGTCTAGGTGTGGGTAAGAGGACGTGATAGAGTTATCCCTATGGGTTCCTTTCTGAGCCTGAGAGTATGGTTTTAGAATAATTAGCTTTCACTCTTCCAGGTTTGGGTCAAACTTGAAGTTGGCAATTACAAATGATTCACAAGAAGGAAAATGTGTGATGTTTAGCTCTGTCTTCTAGGAGACACATACTTGAATTAAAGCATGCCTCAATCAAACTGATATCTAAAGGCAGGGTCCTCAAACAAGTAGTATTGCCTCCGGGCTCGCTGAGCCTCATCTTTTGTATGAGGTCATGGATAAATAATGCCCATTGACTGCGGAAGAGTGTCCACTCCTTGCTGAAGCACACATCTAAGGAATCATTCATGTATGCAGGAAGGGATCATTGCTTCTCCAGACTGTGACTGTCGTAAAGGGTATGCGATTGCATGATGATCTCCTTAGGCAACAAAATTGTCTCACTCGTCTTACCTTTTTGGGCATGATTTCTCCTTCATTTAACACCATCACCTAAATAGTAAGTTTACAGCAGTTGCTGCCACTCTCTCCTATCCACTGCAGCTCCAAACCTATTAGAATCTGTCAGTCAGCCATTATGTCATTTCTCACAGCATGTGTTGATGCCTGTCCTCTTTAAAGGGACTGACACAAAAACATGGCTTTGTGTGCCCCAATTGTAGGAAACGGTAGTGATGTCACACGGAAGAAAAAAGTTCCAAAGAAAGTAAGTTGTTTATTTCAAAAGGAAGTAAATTGCCACTTACACCTTCATTCATCCTCCAACCACTGTTACTCACACATTCACCCACTAATACTCCGATTCCAACAGAATACAGAAAACAAAACGCCAACATTCTTCAACCCAGCTAGGCTTTTGAACACAAGCAAAAACAGAACATAAAACAACACAGATCCTGAGGCCCCAGAAATCTACAGTTTAAGTTGTATTGCAAAGATTTTTTACTTGGAAAGAAAAGTCTCTTAGGTGATTTCCAGTTGGGCTTTGGATAATGCTTGGTACTGGAACTCATTTAAAGAACACCAGAGAACAAAGGATGAGTGCCTGGGACCAAGCAAGGAGTTCATCTTAATTCCTCTCAACTCTTCTGCAGCCTGCAACAAATAGGCCACTGCATTCATCTGACATTTCTGGAGACTGTGTTAGTTTGAGGGTCAGCACTTCATTGGTTCTTCTTATTCCTCACATATTGCACACAACCAGTTAGGTTTTGGCTCTTCGCCTCCAAAATCATCCAGGCATCTAGCAGCATGTACGGATTCTGCCCTATCGCTAGTCCTCTTTAATATCTGTGTGGCACCACTATCCTCAATAGTCCAAAGTTTGGGGAAAACAATATTTTTTCACTCCATGGGTTTTCAAAATTTGGCCCCGCATGTTGAAACTTATAAGCTCTGAATTAACAGCAAGAAAGCATATCTTGCTTCTAGAATTTAGGTTGCTCCTGTTTGGTTGAACCCCCCCACAACGGTTCTCCACTCTACTCTCTAATGTGTGGTCTAGAATCTTGCGGTCTTCTCGGATCCTGCAAATAAATATAATGAAGAAAGACCTTTTACACTTGTATTGCCTTTGCGGGGCCTGAGTCAATCTTCTCAGGCAACAGGAAAAGGCAAAACCTTGCTCCCTGATTCATTCACGGCTTAAAAGGAGGTGGCCACATTTTACCTGTGTTGATATTGCGCCTTACGCTGCTGATTAATCGGAGGGTCGTATATAGCACTGTTTTTTTGATCTGTGAGGCCTTGCACATTCCCATACCACCCTACCAGACGTCTTAGAGGAAGCCTAACAACACTGTGCTTCTGCTCCTATATTGATGACGTTTGTGCAAGGGGAGTTCCACCATCTCGGCTGTGCCCGTAGCTCACTGACGCATCAAATGACTCTATGAAAAAATAACATAAATTTAAAAATTACTTGAGTTTTTAATTAACAACAGCACCCGTAGTGATAGTCGAATAATCCCTTTACATCTTCGCAACTTGGAGTAATATGAGCACGTGAAGCAACGGTGTCTCACTTCACTGTTCCTGAGTGTTTGCATAATATGTTGATCTGTGAGAAGGCCACAGGTAGCGCAACACCTAAATATTACAGTCGTCCCAACTTGCTGGTTTGCACGCGCCCTCGCCTTGCACATTCCTAACCCATCCCAAGTGGGAAACATCTGCGATGTGAATATTTTCAGATCCAAGCAAATGTCCGCCTGCGCCACCCGCACTGCACTCAGCCCGAGTCCTTTCGTCACAATTTTCAGTCATGTTTTACATTTTTCCGAGTGGGAAATCGAATACAATGCAGATTCTCCGTGGGCTTAAAATTCACCGAAAGAGGATACAACTGTGTAATTCACTCATCAATCACATCATTTTAACTCGTCGTTTCGTCATTCACCGATTTTAGAACTAGGTGCCAGGTGGTCCAGGCACTGAGCGAGCGCGCCAGCTTCAGTATGGAAACAAAATGTGGGAAGTGCAGATGTTCTGGCCAAAGCAGATTCTAAGCTCTCTTCCTGAACCTGATGTTTATGTGGGTGAAAGCACACGTCGAACACGTTCAAGTTTTAAAGCAGAGCCTCTAATGCCCTGGTCTAAACTGAATGAGGATGCTTTAGAAATTACGTTTGTCTCTTGAAAAACGTTCATAATTGTACTTGGCCTTTTCCATAGCCAAAATCCTCTGCAGGACAACTGAAATCAGTGCTGTGGGCCAGGCTTGGTGGGGGACGGGTCGTCGTATCCACTGTAGATATTAGGGAACTTGTAGCAGACATATCAGGCTGGACTTTTAGTCGACTTGCTTGTTTAAAATATTGGAGATTTGAAGTGTCAGAGAAATAAATATGGTCGTTTTGTGCTACTAAGCTACCTGTGGTACTCGTCACGCTTTTTGATCTGTCGTCTGACCAGAAGCCTGAGGTCGGCCTCCAGATGACGTCTGTCTCTTTCCACGTAAAAGTTGCCAAGGCTTACTGGCCATTCCTGCACCTATCTGGAACTCTCTGCTCTGCATCGCTGAAAGAAAGCCTCATCCTGTCTTTCTTCTGACCGCTTTATCAAGCGTTTACATCCTATTCAAGGCACTTAGGATAGGACATCCCTAGGCGTAGACAGTGCTCTATAGCTTCTTCCTGGAAAAATAAAGAAATAAGCAAAAGTTTATTAGTTTCGATGTTTTCTTTAACACTCTGTGTTGTGTGTCCATAATTGGCGTACGTCAACTGATTAATAGACCTTGCTAAGGCACATTATTGCCAGAAGCACAACATCCTGGCTAGAGATTGTGTTAGGTTTCCTTCATGATGGCAAACATTTTTCATTGTATGTGTTTGCAACGAAAATCCGGAGGGCCTTTGTAGTCAACATAGCTGTGCAAGTGTTTCCTGGACATATCTGAACTGCAGTGTGTTACTGATTGCTTCCTTCAGATTGATCCGGATTTGGTGGACCACTAACAACGGCCAACTTGAACTGCACACCACCAAGGTAGGGTCATTCTCAGGCTTTTTTCCAGAGGTTCACTTCAAAATGCAGCATGTTTTCTCCCGGGTTGGAAGGCGCTTGGGGCCAGATGTACGACCATTCAGTTTAGCGAGTTGCAAATTGGGTAGAATTGCAACTCGCTAAACGGAATATTCGGACATCTGGCCTCAAGCGCTTTCCAACCCGGGAGAAATTGCATGCCTCATCAATATTCATGAGGCAAGCGCAATTTGCGACCCCATTGGGAATGGCTAGCACTCACAGGGATGGTGGCCTGCTGGGGTCAGCAGACTACCATGTCTGGGACTGCTTTTTAAATTAAGCAGTTTTCTTTTTTAAATGCAGCCCGTTTACCATAAAGGAAAATGGGCTGCATTTAAAAAAGAAAAATGAAACTTTTCAGTTTCATTTTTTAAGGGCAGGCAGTGGTCCCTGGGACCACTGCCTGCTCTTAAAAAAAAATTTTGCACCCATTCACAAAGGGTAAGGGGTCCCCTGAGGATCCATTCCCGTTTTCGAGTGGTTTTACCACCTACTTGAAGTAGGTGGTAAACTGCGATTGTTTTGCGGTCGCAAAACAATCATACATTGCTGTGAGACTCGCTTTTAGGAAGGGACGCCCTTGGCACGCCCCTTCCGAATACCTATTTGCAAATCATATTTTGCGAGCCGCTAATCAGGTTAGTGACCCGCAAAATATGGTTTGTGCATGGGGCAGACCAATTTTACGGTCGCAAACGGGTTCCCGCTAAAATTGGTCGTACATCTGCCCCTAAATCCTTTGTTATGCAGAAGGTCTCCATTTGAAAAAAACACTTTACGTTCTTCCAGTAGAATAACGTCTCTAGACTGCTGTGCTGAAATGGTTGTCAAGAGCTGGTATGATTTTGGTGCCTCGGTTGACACTTGAAGTCTGCGGGCTAAGACATGAGTTCCCTAAAACGTTAACAAAAATGGGAAAAGGGGGTGAATGCTATAGCAGGAGTTCCCTCATCATCGCTGACCACTGGTCTAAGTGATGATGTTGGATACATTTAAGAAACATGTTTATCTTGTAAAAACCTTCAACACCTCCGGTTTTCCTGATGATTTAAAGAGGGGGGAAGCCAAGTAATACTTCACTAATAAGAACTTGTTTTTAGGTCAGGACGGTGACTGCTCCAGACTGTCAGAATTCATGCGATAACAAAAAAAGAGGATTCAAAGAGGATTCAAATTTTGATTTGAGCAGTAACTCGTCATCTATTGTATTTTTGCACTGGTGAAGGGGCTTCAAGAAATAGTCAATTTTTTCACCCACAATATGGAGCAACCAGTGCTCTCTTCCACACTAGTGTGCGTACCCTCGGGGACAGAAACTTTCACAACAGCAGTGATCAGTGTTGTTGGAATATCAGTGACCCCAACATCCACCATGGAAGAGACACCAACTGTCTACACAGCAGGCAGCAGAGGAGCAACAATTGCTGTAACCACTGCAAGAACTACAGCAACGACCACAGTTGCCACCTTGGTGTGAACAACATCAGCAATAGCAGCTGCTTACAGGGTAGGAACAACAGTAGTAAACACAGTTCTAACCATTAGAGGAACAACAATGGTCACTGCAGAAGCTGCCACTTCTGCTGCAACAACCACAACCCCCAGCAACAACTAATGTATTAAGAAATGTGATGGATGAAATGCTTGAATCGATGTCATCCACTGGTAAACACTAGGGACGCCCTCAGTCCATTGTTATTTTGCACACCACGCCACCTCAATTTGGAGCCAGTCATTGCAGATCAGTCTTGACCCTTCTCCAATGGGAACGGTCCAGCCTGAATTGGCAGGCCAGGCCCCCCCTGAACAATGAAATAAGCAATCCAGGACCAGTTTTGTCTTAGTTAGGGCTTATCAGCCAGGTAGGTATAGCTTGTTTCCAGTGACCGTGTGCTTGGGACTCACCTCTGGGCGTACCCGTCCCACTGAGGTGGCATGGTTTGCAAAATACTGATGGACTGGAATGCGGCCCAGAGTAATTACCAGGGGCCTAGATTAATACAAGCTTTCCATCCATCACTTTTTGTATACTTAAGTGCGTTACCCTCATTAGCAACAATGACTGTGGCAATAGGTGCAAGGACAGAAGGTACCAATGCAATGATGACTGCTTCCACAGCATCTGTAACAATAGCAAGGAACACAGTTGTATGTACAGCTGCCACCACAACAAGAATAGCAGCAGCAACTGTAACAAGGACTGCAGTTGTCACTACAGCAGGGATATCAAACACAACAGAAGGGGCCACAGTAGGAACCACTATTGTATCCACATCAGGAACCACAGCAACAACCACAACTACCACACCAGCAAGGACAACAGCTAATACCCCATTATTGCAACCATGACAACGGCAACCTCTGCCAGCACAGCAGCGACAGCAGCTGTTGCTTGACCCAGCAGTGGTCACTACCGACACCTTGACAGTGCAAGAGGTACCAGCAAGGCAAGGACAACAGTGGTGCCTAAGACTGCAACCACAGAATGGACAACTGTGTGAACAAAAGCTGCTATAACAGTAAGAAACATAGCAGTGACAACAATAGCTGTGATCACAGCAGCAACTAGAGTTTCAGCCACCAACAAAAATATGGGCCACTGGAACTTATTCTGCGCCACACTCTAGTCCATAATTCTTTGTTTATTGTTCCATTTCAGATGGTGACAGGCCATAAGAAAATAATCTTTAGTTCTCTTCTCATAGGAAAAGTTCAGCCTCCGCTGCTAAGCCATATAATGTCTGTACAGGAACAGAAGCAACCACAGACCAAATTAGTCATTTTGGGCCAAGTCATTAAGATACATTTGAGTTCTATTACACAGAGAGCCCTGGGACCATGTCTGTGTGCACTTTCTGAATGTAGGACGTCTCGACGAGAAAACCGTATGCACATACAGCCTTGCAAAAACGTGCACTGCCTGTTTGTGCCTCTTCTCAGTCCAGCCTGCCTTTTTCTGTGACTTTTTTGTCTGTTTCCTGTTTCTCTTTTTTAAATCTCAAAGCTTGCAGTTTCGTGTAGCAGGTTATACAGTTGACGCAGCATAAAAATGTGTGCACATTTGTGCATACCGGTCTTTGTTAGCAAATGAAAGCCAAACCTGTTGGTTAAGTCACATACTGGTTTGCTTTGTCAGCAGTTGTTAGATAGTGCTGCACACCACTTCTTCCATTTCTAAGAATTGTAAATAAATTTACCAATCCTAGAAGGATGAAAGGAGGCTTACTTGGCCTTAACGACATTCGGAATCTTGATCAACAGATCACAGCAGATGTCAGCAGTAAAAGTTAACTTACTGAGCCATCTTTCCAGACTTTGATAACAATTGGGTCAAGCTTCGGGCAGAATGATGCTTGCAAAAGTTGTGCGGCAAATAGGAATATAGCGAGGAAAAACACCACTCCATTCCCAATGAAAGTTTTTATCAGATTGAAGTACGAGCTTTGCTGCTACTATTTTCATAGCACACATTTCCCAGAGCCTGGACACTTTCACTTTCAAATAAGCTTCATTCGGCTAAAAAAATGAAACGATGAAAGCTCATCTATGCACAGTGCAACCAATAAAATACAAGATAAATAAAAGCCTAAGGAGACAGTGAAATATAATTCAGCCCTAATATACATACATGTGCAAATTCAGCTGATACAACACGGAGAGGCAATAAAAATACACTTCAACTCATATGGTGTTGTGGAAGTCTCATTAACGCAATTACAAGTACAGACAGAACAGGGTCAATAAAGCCTGCAAATATTTCTGGATGTCAGACAATGTAATCAATACCTTATCAGATTGCATTTTTTTCGTCGCTTCCCATGATTTCTTCATGGAAAATAGGCTTTTCTTCCAACTTAATCTTAGTTACAGAATGGGACAAAGCTGTTCTGAAATAACACTAATTGTATTGTCTTTGGTTTCTTTGTAGACATTGATGAGTGCAAGGAAACGCCTACCATTTGTGGAACAGCGCAATGCAGAAATCACATAAGCTCCTATTCTTGTCATTGCGACAAGGGATATAAATACAATGAAGTGGCCAAAGCTTGTGAGGGTGAGTATGATCATTCCTTCGTTTGCTTTTGACAATCACGCCTGCTTGATGTTGCTGGGACAGCAAATTCTGTTTGTGGCACGTTGTCTTGTCGTGCTGAGACGACTTCTGCTTTTGCGAAACATAACATCGATGTCATAGTCCAGTTTCGCTCTTGCGAGCTGGCTCCTCCATTTTTTTATTGAAGTTGCTTTGTCCCCTTGATAGCTCAGTTGAAGACACGTGCACCTGCTATGACTATTGTTGCTCTCCAGCCATGTTTCTTTTGAGAAGATCTTTGCCTGTTTACCATTTTTTTTATTTTTTATTTTATATAGCGTAAACTTGAAGGAAAGGTATCAGAGCGCTTTGGACGAGCACCAGTTGCTTTACAGACAGACGCATTCATTTTGTTTGGCATGAGGGAAATTAGGTGATGTGCCCAGAATCACAGGATGTTGAGCATCCCTGCCGAGCCTCGAACCCGATTCCCCAACTTCACGGTCGACTGCTCTAGCTGTTAGGCCACATCCTCTTGATACTTTTAATAAGTTAATGTCATTGCTTTATTTGTGCATTTATTTAGGAGTTATTTATTTTTCATCATTAGTCTTTAACCTAGAGAAGAGAGAAAGGCAGAAAAGAGAGAAAGAAGGAGGACGAGAAAGAAGGGAGGAAGGGGAAAATGCAACAAACAAATAGGATTTGGAAGAGACTGATAGAGAGATGGGAAGTGTTAGGCAGTACAAGAAAGAGGTGCTAGTTAAAATCAAGACTAGGTAGTCGTGGTAATTCGCAACCATGGCATTCAGACAGCGAGCGTCTGGGGAAAAAAGCCTTTTGGCCCCTGTGCTTTTTACTTATTTATTTATTTGATTATTTATTTCTGGGTTGTTGGCTTCTTTGTTTTATTTTTACTATTATGTATTGATTATCTTCAAAATAAATTTCTGACATTTATTTATTGAGCTGGCAGAAGCCTGGCCTACTTTTTCTTGTAACTTCTCTCTGGGCTTTTTCTCACAAAAATAATTGTTAGACCAAATTCTCACAGAACTTTACTATAATTGCTCTAAAAGCGCGTGTTTGTAAACTACTAAAATCTGTCCTGAAAACATTGTTGGTTTTTAACATAGCTCTCTGCAGAGAAGGATACTCCCAATATACAGTTTGGAACTGGGAATCATGACTGCAATGGGAGCTTCCTTCTACTGCTGCATCTCTCCTCAATCCTTGCAATCATCTCTCTGAGTAGTAGTAAATGGTAAAATATGTTTGAGGCATATGAGCTGCAGATCACACACTGTGCATAGATCACCATCTGGTGTTGGGCCCGGATGTTTGCACTTTGTTGTTGTATTGGAATAAGTCTTTGGAAGTCACAAGATAGGTGACTCCTCCTTTGGACTATAGTGCGCATGGGCATCGACTCCATCTTCAGATTGTGTTTTTTACGCCATCGGGCTCGGATGTGTTCGTCGCGCTCCAGTTCGGTGTTGTTACCGTTCTACCTTTCGACGCGCAATCCTTCACCCATTCTTCGGTATTGTTTCGAATGCGTTTCCCATTCGACGCGCATCTCTACAAACTTGAATTCTTCGATTCCGGTCGTCGACGCAGGCCTTCGGGCATAGCTGCGCCATTAGGCCTTTGGCTCACGGAAAGGACTCCTTTCAAAAAGTGTCCTCAATGTGGATCCAAGTTTCCACATGCCGATCTTCACAAGGTGTGTAACCTCTGCCTTTCGCCCGAGCACGAGGCCAAAGACTGTCCAGCTTGCGCCTCTTTCTGCTCCAAGAAAACAATACGGGATCGTCGAGTTCGAAGAAGCATGGCTCGATCATCAACATCGATACCGGACGATATCTTCCAAGAAGGCATCAATGTACCGGAGCAGGAGCAGATCGAAGAGGGCAACATTAGCAACTCCGAAGCCGACGACTCCGACGTCAAAGACATCACTTCAGGGCAGCGGGTCGTAAGTACTGACGTCGACCCCTCCCCCCCCACCCATTCACAAAAAGGCTTCGGTAACACCTTCACCTTTGGGCCTAGGTGCACACCGGGACAAAACTTCCCACGCCCCGCCTTCGGGCTCGGCAAAGAAGTCAATACATAAGCCTTCAGGCCACTTGGGATCGTGCCAGCCTAATGTCGGTGCCGAAACCCCATCCCCGGCACCAAAAAAGAAACCACTGCCTTTGTCCGCACTGATGCCTGCTTCCACATCGGCGCATTCGCCACCGAACTCCACTGGTACTGACTTTTCAGCTCCGAAAAAATCATCGGAACCGAGCAAACAACCGGTTCCAAAGACCACGGGCGCTCAGCCTTCGGATCCCAAAAAATCATTGGAACCAAACAAACAACCGGTTCGGAGGACCACTGACGCTCAACCTTCGGATCCCAAAAAACCATTGGAACCAAGGAAACAACCGGTTCCAAAGACCCCAACGGAACCCAGGAAAACTCCTGATTCCAAACCTAAGGAGCATAAAACGACTCCAAAACTTGTGCCACACAAACAATCGGAACCGAAAAAATCGGCACCGAAACAACAAACTCCAGAGGAGGAACTTTTTCGGCCTGATCCAACCCAAAAAACTCTCCAAATAGACCCCAAGACAGGTCAACTTATACTTAGTCCTTCCAGGAAAAGGAAAATGGACAAACCTGTACCAGCTCCACGCCCTTTAAAGAAGAGAGACATTGCCACTTCTCCTTTAAGAATTCCTTCACCACCTCCTCCACATCACATCACATCTCTCCTATCCCATCTCCAGTACCCTCACAATCTACTCCACCTCAGGATGATGAGGAAGCCTCTGGGGAGGAAGGGGATGATGAACCTTTAGGGGAACCTAGTCATCCTATTACCCCAGAGGACCCATGGGACGATTATGGCACATCAGATGTTCCTAATACACCACAAGATGAAATATACCCATCTAGACCATCCCCTCCAGAGGACACTATAGGATTCACTCAGCTCATACACAGAGCTGCAGAATACCATGGTGTGAATTTGCACACAGACCCTGTAGAAGAAGATTTCCTCATGGACACTTTTGCACCATCTCAAAGGTCCACTTCCATTCTCCCAATGTTAAAAGGGGTAATCAAACACGCTCCTGAAGTTTTTAAGGATCCTGTAAGGGCTAGAGTAATTAACCCCAGGGTAGAAAAGAAATACAAGTCTGCCCCAGCTGATCCCGTTTACATTAAAGGGCAGCTTCCCTTGGATTCCTTAGTAGTCTCAAATGCCAGGAAAAGGGCTAACTCCCAAACCTCAGGTGATGCCCCACCTCCTGATAAGGAGTCAAAACTGTTGGACGCATCTGGTAAAAGAACAGCGTCCCAAGCAGCCAACATATGGAGAATTGCGAACACACAGGCTTTGCTGGCTAGGTACAATACGGCACACTATGACGAGCTAGAGACCCTACTACAACACCTTCCAGATCAATATAAAACAAGTGCCAATGATCTCATCCAGGAAGGCAAACTCATAACAAATACCTCCATTTGATGTGCTCTGGATGCTGCAGACACAGCCTCCTGAGCTATTAATACCAGTGTCCTTTTGCACAGACATGCGTGGCTGCGCATTTCGGGGTTCAAACCAGAGGTTCAAACTACCATACTAAACCAACTGTTTGACCAGGAACACTTATTTGGGCCTAGTGTAGATTTATCTTTGGAGAAGATGAAAAAAGATACGGATACTGCCAAATCAATGGGAGCTTTGCAATCGCAAGCTCACAGACATTTCTTTTGTCGCTCCTCTTATAGGGGCGCCTCTAGAGGTTTTACCACTGATAACCCCTCCACTTCCTGCAAAAGTCACACCCAGACCTCCTCTACCAGAAGTTATTACAGAGGAGGCTAAAGGGGCAATAACAACAAGGGTAGATGGCAAAACTACCAATACTCGCACCGCCTCCACCCTCAAACAATGAATTCCCTCCACTCCCCTTGAACCACTCTACTCCAGTCGGGGGAAGATTGCTAGAGTTTCTACCTGTCTGGAACACCATTACCACGGACAGGTGGGTGAGACAAATCATCCAATCCGGTTATTGACTAGAACTCACTTCAACTCCCCCAAACATACCACCCAAACAGCGTCCAATGTCAACAGATTATTTAACTCTTCTAAAACAAGAGGTGCTTTCCCTCCTACAAAAACATGCAATAGAACCAGCTCCCATGCATCACCAAAACACAGGGGTTTACTCCCTGTACTTTCTCATTCCAAAGAAGGAAGGAACCCTGAGACCCATCTTGGACCTCAGACCATTAGACCTCTACATACAATCAGACCATTTCCATATGATCACTCTTCAACAGGTCCTTCCTCTACTCAAACAAGGCGATTTCCTTAGCACCTTAGATCTCAAGGACGCCTACTTCCACATTCCCATTCACACTGCTCACAGGAAATATATTCAATTTGTAGTGGACGGTCAACATTACCAGTTCAAGGTTCTCCCATTCGGAGTCACCACAGCACCCAGAGTCTTCACAAAGGGTCTGGCATTGGTAGCAGCCCACTTAATAAGGCAACAAATTCACGTCTTTCCATATTTGGACGACTGGCTCA
The DNA here is from genome assembly GCF_964204655.1 of Triturus cristatus. Lineage (NCBI taxonomy): Eukaryota > Metazoa > Chordata > Amphibia > Caudata > Salamandridae > Triturus > Triturus cristatus. The sequence continues at coordinate 1,121,292,469 of NC_140591.1, read as the reverse complement.
TAAAAGCCAAGTCGCATACCCAGTGTGTAAATCACACACACACCACAATCCAACTACTTCACGACTTAGGGTTTACCATATACCTCACAAAATCTCGCCTCCAACCGTCCCACATCCAACAATATCTAGGTGCCACAATAAACACCTCAAAAGGCCTTGCATATCCCAGTCCAACCAGGATAGCAAGCATGCAAACCCTTATAACAAAATTCCAGCTGCAACACTCACTTCCAGCTGGAGTGTTCATGCAACTAATAGGGATGATGGCCTCTTGTATATTCATAGTACCTCATGCAAGACTCCAGATGCGCCCCTTACAGGAATGCTTAGCACGTCAGTGGAACCAAGCTCAAGGTCAGCTAACAGATCTGGTGTTGGTGGATGGCCGCACACATTGCTGTCTGCAGTGGTGGAACACCCCAAACCTTTCCAAAGGGCGACTGTTCCTAGAGCCGGTTCCACAGATTGTGCTAACAGCAGACGCACCGGCTAGGGAGCTCATCTACTATATTACACCATACAAGGCAAGTGGACGCCTCAGCAAAAGCTACTCCACAATAATAATTTGGAGTTACTAGCAATCTTTCTGGCATTAAAATAATTCTAGAAACAGATATCCGGCAAAGCTGTCTTAGTCCGCACCGACAATATGACAGCAATGTACTATTTACAAAAACAGGAGGGGACGCACTCTCTGCAGCTCTCTCAACTAGCGCAGAGCATATGGAGGTGGGCTATTCCTCAAAACATATTCCTTTTAGCCCAACATCTTCCAGGAATTCAGAATCACATGGCAGATCTGTTAAGTCGTCAGACACAACAGATTCACAAGTAGGAACTTCATCCACAAGTTCTTCAACCGTTTTTCCAAATGTGGGGGCAGCCAGAGATAGATCTCTTCGCCACACATTACAACACAAAATGCCCAAGCTTCGCCGCCAGATATCCACACCCATTTTCCGAAGGCAATGAGATATGGATGAATTGGTCAGGCAGATTTGCGTACGCTTTTCCGCCTCTCTCACTCATTCCATTTTGGTGCGCAAGCTGCAACAACAGTCACTAACACTGACACTGATCCTAGTTGCTCCAACATGGGCCAGACAACCACGGTACACAACATTGCTGGAAGTATCAGTAGCCCCACACCAAAAACGACACCTCTCCCCACAGAACCATGGAGAGATCAGACATCCAGATCCAGCACAGCTCAACCTAGCTATCTGGCTCCTGAAGTCCTAGAATTTGGTTACCTGAATCTTCCACCTGATTGTATGAACGTTATCAAAGAGGCTAGGCGCCCCACCACTAGAGCCTGCTACGCAGCCAAGTGGAAAAGATTTGTTATATACTGTAACAACAACACCATCAATCCTCTAGATGCGTCCATTCAACACATCATATGTTTCCTGCTGCATCTTCAAAGATGTAATCTAGCATACACATCAATTAGATTACATCTCGCTGCCATAGCAGCTTACCTACAAAGTAGACAACATTTGTCATTGTTCAAGGTGCCTGCCATTAAAGTATTTATGGAAGGCCTCAAAAAAATAATTCCTCCCAGAGTACCACCCTCGCCAGTGTGAAATCTAAACATCGTCCTCACTAGATTAGTGGGTCATCCATTCAAACCTCTACATAAATGCGCGCTACAATTTCTTACATGGAAAGTCGCTTTCCTTGTGCCATTACATCTCTCAGAAGAGTCAGTGAGCTACAGGCACTAACCATTCAAGAACCATTTTTACAACTCCATCAAAACAGTGGTTATCAGGACAAATCCCAAATTCCTTCCTAAGGTCATTTCTCCCTTCCATCTCAACCAATCTGTTGAGTTGCCAGTGTTCTTCTCGCAACCACAAACAGTAGCAGAAAGAGCTCTTCATACACTAGACGTAAAAAGAGCACTCCTTTACTATATTGACAGAACAAAACCTTTTCGCACAACAAAACAACTTTTTGTATCCTTCTCATCATCACATAAAGGCAATCCCATATCAAACTCTGGGATTGCAAGGTGGATTGTCAAATGTATACAAATTTGCTATCACAAAGCAAAACGTACACTATCTATTCCCCCTAAAGCCCACTCTACCCGCAAGATAGGGGCGTCAATGGCATTTTTAGGGAACATTCCCTTAGATGATATCTGCAAAGCAGTTACATGGTCTACACCGCACACATTCACAAAACACTATTGTGTAGATGTGCAGGCAAAACAACAAGCTAGTGTGGGCCAGGCTGTACTCAAAACACTATTCCAAACTACTGCAACAGATACTGATGGTCGCTGCTAAGGAGGAGTACTGCTATGCAATCGATGCACAGTGTGTGATCTGCAGCTCATATGCCTCAAACAGAAAATGCTACTTACCAGTATGCATCTGTTATTGGCATGTAGAGCTGCAGCTTCACAAAACTCCATAATTTCCCTTCTTGGCGATAAAACAATCTGAAGATGGAGTCGATGCCCATGCGCACTATTGTCCAAAGGAGGAGTCGCCTATCTCGTGACTTCCGAAGACTTATTCCAATACAACAACAAAGTGCAACCATCCGGGCCCAACACCAGATGGCGATCTATGCACAGTGTGTGAATCTGCAGCTCTACATGCCAAGAACAGATGCATACTGGTAAGTAGCATTTTCCTTATGGAATTAAGTTTCAGCCGGCCCCTGCTGGACCACTGTTGTTGGATCTCTCCACTTATCCCCATTTTTCATTCTGTGTATTCCTGGGCCAAGGTAGGTGAGAGATTGAAGAAACCAGCTTAGAACTCCCCCTCGTAGATTTTGCTCTTTCCATCCTTCTCAGTTCCCATTCCTAATGGAAAGTCAACTTGCTGCTTGCCATCTTGAAAGGTAAAAAGTAAACCAATCCATTCTTTGCATAAGACTTTATATAAGATGCTTGCATCTAGGAACGCAGAAAGCCTGTTATGTCTGATGTTTTGTGTTTGCGACAATTCATCCCTTGACAAAGGGGTCCTATCAACTTGAAGAGGCTTGCTGGTATCTATAAAAACTGTCCAGGTATTCGCTTGCTGATGCCAGATTGATTGTTGGGTATTTTTTTTTTTTTTAACACACTTTATTATTTTATTGTTTTGTCGGCAGGGTATCAGCCACATCAGCATTACAGATAGGCATCCACTAATGATCGTTATAATAATAAATAAAAAAATAAAAAAATAAGCCAATAGAAAGGAGGAACAAGCCACAAGAAAAAGAAAATACATTGTACCCATTGTGTACAAGCACGGCCTTCAGGGCGTACATATGCAAGTAAAACCTAGTCTCGTCTCACTTTCCATTTTAGAAATATATAGTGCCCTTCATAGGGTACCTACAAACCTAAACCATTCGACTAACCTCCAGAAGTAGAAGATACTCTGAACATTTAACCTAATAACCCCCCCCCCCCCCACCCCGCTCCTCGGTCTCTAAATCTCCCTATAGTAACAGTGTATAAGGTCCCTGGTCATACATACTATCATGTGTCTAGTATCGTGTGGAATTGTTGGGTAGTTAAACAAGATCACACCTTTCTTTAAAATTAGAGAGCTGGTACTGACTGTTTTGCAGTGTGAATCTTTCTGGATTCACTATGCTGTGCATTATTCTGCGATCTGGTGGTTGGGTCCAGATTCGTAGTCTTTCTTTTTTTTTTTTTGTACTTTTCGTGACGTCGGCGTGCTTCCTGCGGAAGTCCCACCTTTGGGGCGCCATCTTCAGATTCTTTTTTCCGCTGTTGGGTCTGGATCGTCAACGAGAAGCTCCAGAGTTTGAACGAAGAAAGAAGAAGAGCACGAGTTTCATCGAAGAAAAATAAAGCAAAGACTACAGAGAGGAAGAACATAGAGCTGGGACGACGAAGAAGGAAGAGAACCTCGAAATCTTCGATGTCCAACGGAGAATGCGCACTCAGGAACTCTGAGCACAGGAATGGACAAAACACCTTTTAAATTCTGCCGTAACTGCCACCACAAATACGCGCAGAAGGACCAACATCCGGTCTGCAACCTTTGCCTGCCTATCGACCACGAGAGCAAGGACTGCAACGCCTGTTCCGCCTTCACGCCGAAGACACTCCGGGTGAGAGAGAGGCAGAGGAGAGCCAACTACAACATGGAAGGCAAGGATAAGGCCCCGTCTCTGTACGACCTGGGCCTCTCCACCGACGATGAAGACCACATCGCCGAGGGACCTGATGACTTCACGGTCGCAGAGACCGATAAGAAAACGTCTGACAAGGTAGGAGAGACGTCGAGCACAAAACCCCCGAAAGGGCCCCGAAAACCAGACACTGACTCTTGAAAACCAGAGTCTAGGTCCTCGAAAGGAACACCGGCGCTGAAAATTTCGACGACCGCGAGTGGATCCAAGGACGAAAGGCCCAGCGGATCCTTCGAGAAGGACTCCCAGGTGCCGAAGACCGCCGAAAAACAAGGTTCGTCGAAACAGACCCACGAGGTGGGGCGTTCGACCACGAAGGACAAGGCCGCATCGACGCAAGCTCCGTCGAAAAGACCAGCGCTCGACGCCGAACATGCCTCCGAAATGGAGAAGAAAAAGAGAAGGCTCGAGGGGGAGATGGAGAGTATCCTTCAGAGGAAGAAGGAGTTCGACGAGAAGATGAAGAGATTCACAATCCCAACGAAACCGGCGACGGTCCTCGTCGAAGTCGAGGAGCAGGAAGAGTTCGACGCCGAAGAGCAGTCGAAAGCTCCTGAAGAAGGGGAAGAAGATCCCTACTATGAGGGAGAAGAAGAGGAGGAGGAGCAGTCGATCTACGGCTTGGCACTGTCGACGACGCAAGAGCTGGAATGGCAGGACCTTGACGCTGAAAATCCAGAAGAGCCCGTGGAGACCTATCCTTCGAGGCCTTTGCCGGCAGATGATATTGGGGCGTACAACATGGTCGTCAAAAGCGCGGCTGCAGCTTTTGGCGTGAAACAAGAGGAGGAAAAACCGAAAGCAGATTTTCTACTCGAAACACAGCTACCCATCCAAACTAGGAGCCAGTTCCTCCCCATACTCCAGAGTGTCATGAACCAAGGGAAAGAGGCGTTAAAGGACCCAGCAACATGCCGATCCATCATGCCCAGAACAGAAAAGAAATACAAACACTCCTCACAGGACCCTCCATATATCAAGGGATCGGTCACTGCTGACTCCATTATTGCATCCACAGCCAGAAAAAGGGCCAATGTCCCGGCGACCTCGGGGCCACCTCCTGACAAGGAGAGCAGAAGGATGGACCTCACTGGAAGGAAAATAGAGAGGAACGCTGCAAAGCACTGGCGCATGGCGAACTCAAATGCGCTACTGAACAGGCACCAGTACCAACATTGGGACGAGATGGGGGACCTAATCAAGAATCTCCCCGAACAATACCAACAAAGGGCTTCCCATCTAGTGGAAGAGGGGAAGAATATAGCAAACTCATGCCTTAAGACAGCATTGGACGGGGCAGAGACGTCAAGCAGACTGATGGCGATAGGAATCACTGAAAGGAGGCAGGCCTGGCTCAGAATTTCAAGATTCAAACAAGAGGTCCAAAATAATATACACCCCTTTCAACGGAGAAACACTGTTCGGGGCACCGGTGAATGAGAAACTCACCCAACTCAAAAAAGAGAATGAGACAGCAAAGTCCATGGGGGCCCTGCAATTCAGGGGTATGCGAAGAGGTACCCCGACTCGGAGACCTAACGGAAGGGGAGGTAACCAGCCGGGAACATCACACCAAACTTTCCAGCAAGGCCAGCAAAGCGAGAGCCACGGCCAACAGGGGCAGCAGAAACAAAACTGGCAGTACCAGCCTCGAGGCCAGTCCTTTCGCAGTAGGGGGAACGGACGAGGACAAAGAAGAAGAGGGGGAAACCAACCCACCTCAAAGTGACTTCGCACGGAGAAGACGGCTCACCCACAAGATACCTCCGAGGGTGGAGCACAAAAAGAACAAAATGAGGGGGGTACACGAACCAAACGCCTACGAGCATGCAACACCAGTAGGCGGAAGACTGAGGCTTTTCCTTCAGGAATGGCAAAGAATAACTACAGACAAATGGATACTCAACATCATACAGTACGGATACTGCATAGAGATGGAAAGGAGCCCTCCAAACAGAAAACCAAAGAGAAGGGAACACTCAGGACAGGAGCTAGCACAACTCGCAGAGGAGGCACTACAGCTACTCCAAAAGGAGGCCGTAGAACCAGTACCATTCAAGGAGAGGAACAAAGGAGTGTACTCAAACTACTTCCTGGTACCAAAGGTGGACGAGACACTAAGACCCATCCTGGATCTACGGTTCCTAAACAAGTACGTAAGGACGCAAAAATTCAAAATTACATCCTTACAAGAACTACTCCCACAGATGGGAGACGGAGACTTCATGTCCACAGTGGATCTCAAAGACGCCTACCTGCACATCCCAATGAACAGGCAGCACAAAAAACTGTTAAGGTTCACAATCAACAAAGATCACTACCAATTCACAACCCTGGCATTCGGCCTGAAGTCCGCACCAAGGGTTTTCACAAAATGCCTTGCAGCAGTAGCAGCGTACCTGCGGAGGGAAGGGATTCATGTGTATCCTTACCTCGACGACTGGCTAATAAAAGCAAGTTCACGCAAAAAATGCGAGGAACACGCACAGCGGGTCACAAAGACACTAACAAACCTGGGGTTCTCAATACACTGGGGGAAATCCTCAATGAAACCAGAGCAGGTGAAGATATTCCTGGGGGCACAGATCAACACCATAGACAGAACGGTGATGCCCAGCGAAAAGAGAACAATAGCCCTGCTGAAGGAGACGTGCCTCTACCAGAAGGGGCAAGCTCTGACAGTGAGAACAGCGAGCAAGATCATGGGGATGATGGCGTCATGCATTCACCTAGTCCCCAATGTACGCCTTCACATGAGACCATTCCAGGAATGGTTGCAACAGCAATGGTCACAGGCAAGCGGAAGTTGGGAGGATCTAGTGGTTGTTACGCACGCAGTGCAAGAGGAGATAGCATGGTGGAACAGGGAGAACATAACTATAGGAAAGCCCTTGACACCACCAAGCCCAACTGTGACCATCACCACAGACGCATCCCAGATAGGATGGGGAGCACACATGAACAAGCTCAGAGTGAGGGGTCTGTGGACTCCAGCAGATGCGGTCAGACACATCAACTACTTGGAATTGAAGACCGTACTGCTAGCCCTGAAGGCCTTCCAGAGGCAGCTTTACAAAGAAAAAGTGTTGATACAGACGGACAATACTACAACAATGTTCTACATCAACAAGCAGGGAGGAACACAATCGTTCCCCCTTTCCACTCTGGCACAGGAGATTTGGAGATGGGCCATCCCACTCAAAATAGACCTGCTGGCCATAAACCTACCAGGGAAGGACAATGTGGAAGCAGACTGGCTCAGCAGGCAGACCTCGGCATCCCAGGAGTGGGAGCTCAATTATTATTATTATTATTATTATGTTTCTTATATAGCGCCGGAATCGACCCCCGAAGGGGTATCTCCGCGCTTGCCTTGGGAACCCGTCCTGGCTTTTCCCTGTGAGATAGCCCCTACAGGGCATCCCCAAGGTGAAAGCCAGGCATCCCGCCGCGGGGGGCCGTTGTGGAGATTAAGCAAGCTTAATGCCCAGAGTTGCAGAGTGTGAACCCATGATTACGTCAGGCACCGAAGCGAGAATTATCGAGTCCATGGACATTTGAGCTCAAGACCCTGCCGCGTCGGAAATTGAACCCTGGTCCCGGGTCTGACCTCTGCTTCAGGGTCTGCCTGCTCTAACCAGTGAGCCACACTTCTCCACTCAATGGACAGGAAACGCAAAGGCTATTCAAAAGGTGGGGTACACCGACAATAGACCTGTTTGCAACACACCAAAATGCAAAATGCCGAAACTTCGCATCCAGACAACCAGAAAAACAATCCCAGGGGAATGCCCTATGGATAAGTTGGTCAAGGACATTTGCCTACGCTTTTCCACCAATACCACTGAAACATAGGGTACTCAACAAGTGCAAGATCAGCAACATGACACTGATCCTATTGGCACCACAGTGGGCAAGACAGACATGGTACTCACAAATAGTGGAAATGGCACAGGGTCCTCCACACAAATTCGCAAAAAGAAAGGACTTGCTCTCCATGCAGAACGGAGAGGTTCTACACCCAGAGCCAGAGAGCCTCTGACTGGCGGCTTGGCTCCTGAAGACATAGAGTTCGCACACCTTAAACTACCTCAAAGCACTATGCGAGTGCTGCGGGAGGCAAGGTGACCAACAATACGGAAATGCTATGGGGAGAAATGGAAAAGGTTCACAATGTGGTGCAGCAAAAATAAACTGCTAAATAAATTGACAAGGGAATCAACGGTGCTTAGATACCTCACACACCTACTAAAGGCTAAACTATGCTCATCCTCGCTAAGGGTCCACCTAGTGGCGATCGTAGCTTACACACGAGGTGAGATGGGAGGAAGTTTCTTCAAGAAACGAACTACATATCCAATGAATAAAATTGTGATGTATTGAATTCAGAATATTGTTTATGTTTCATTTCAACTGAGAATTCAAAGTTCAGAAGCTAAATGAACTGAGTGGTTTATAAACTTGAAAAAAATCTTGGAACACCCAGCAGCAACAGTGCACTGAGATAGGGTCCCACTGACCCTTTATTTGTTGTGTATAGACTTGCAAGTATTGACTGTCACTTGCCTTCTCAGCAGCACGCTTTGGTTTTAAAAAAAAATGAACTATCAACTAAATTGATGTCTTTATAAAAAGTGAGTGCCTCCTCTACCCATTTTGTTGTTAGGAAGTTTCTTTACGTCACGAGTAGTAAAGAGATTCCTGGAAGGGGCAAAAAGAATAGCGCCACCAAAGAGGATGCCGCCACTGGCATGGAACCTCAACATAGTCCTTACGGAACTTATGAAGGCACCCTTTGAACCCATCCACAAGGCCTCGCTACAAATGCTGACAATGAAAACAGCCTTTCTGGTGGCAATAACATCACTACGCATAGTAAGCGAACTACAAGCGCTAACGCTGCAAGATCCGTACATCCAAATACACAAGGACAGAGTCGTAATGAGAACTGACCCACACTTCATGCCAAAGGTGGTGTCGGCAGTCCATATGAACCAGACAATTCAAATACCAAGTTTCTTTCAGAACCCAGCAACAAGCGCAGAAAGAGCCCTGCACACTCTAGACGCTAGAAGGGCGGTGATGCACTACATCGAGAGAACCAAGGAGCACAGGAAAACCAAGCAGTTTTTTGTGTCCTTCGCAATGAGCTTCCTGGGTAGACCAGTGACAAAAGGCACCATCGCACGATGGATCGCACTAACGATACAATTCTGCCACAAACAGGCAGGGCAAGAGCTATCGGAGGGGCCACGGGCCCACTCCACAAGGAAGAAGGGAGCAACAATTGCCTTTCTGGCAAACACACCCATTCAAGACATATGCCTGGCGGCAACATGGGCATCAGTGCACACGTTCACTAAGCACTACTGCGTGGATATACAGATGAACAAGGAAGCACAAGTAGGACAGAAGGTGCTTCAACATATATTCGACGACCAACGCTCATCTTCCACCCAGCCGCCACAAAGATAACAAACCGCTACAAAATCTATGCACAGCATAGTGAATCCAGAAAGATTCACGCTGCAAAACTAATAGTTTCTTACCTGTCGGTGTAGTTTTGCAGCTTGAAGATCTTTCTGGATTCACTAGCGAACCCACCCACCTCCGCCAGGAAGATGAGGCAGGAGAAAGAGGTGGAAGGACAAAGAATGAAAGAACAAGAAAATACTGAAAGGATATATAAAAGGGAAATTACTAGAACGCCTAGGGTTAAAAAAAAAAAAAGAGAGAGAAAGGGAAGAAAGAACCCGAAGATGGCGCCCCAAAGGTGGGACTTCCGCAGGAAGCACGCCGACGTCACGAGAAGTACACCAAATGGTGGGACGTCGACGCCCACCTGGGCTACAAAAAAACTGAAAAAACTAAAGAAAGACTACGAATCCGGACCCAACCACCAGATCACGGAATAATGCACAGCATAGTGAATCCAGAAAGATCTTCAAGCTGCAAAACTACACCGACAGGTAAGAAACTATTCGTTGTTAGAGGCATCATGAAGTTAAATGGTGCATTCTTAAGTTACAGTCGTCCATTTGAGGCTCCTTCAGCACATAAGAGAAACTAAAACGCATCTGGTGCACTGGCACAGACATCCAAGGTCAGGAAGCTTCCAGATTGAATACATCTAGGACAATTACTTAGTCTCTCACGTCCGGCCAACAATATTCTAACTTGGGATGCTGGCGTTGTTCATTATGGATGAATCTTTGGGCTCTTTCCCAAATGAAAATATAAACTTTGTTTAGGGTATTATTTTAGTTAACGGTTGTTCTTTGCCCTTTATTTTTCTCTAGCATGCTTTAAATGTTTTTGGAATAAAACTGTATATATTTGCTCTGTTTTGTCTATCATCCAGTTTTTTTAAAAACCTTTCCCCACATCTTTTAACAAATTGAGTGTACTCCTTTATGCTTAGACCCTTTCTTTTTATTAAGTCTACTGTTTTACTTGGTACATTTTAACTTGTTAAGTTGTATAATCTCTTCAGACTGGTCTGTGCTTTAGAAAACTGTAAAATAAAATGTAAAAATGACTAGTCCATGAAACTATTTAGAATGGTCCTGCAGCCAGCTATGTTCTGAGGACCAGTATTTGGAAATCTATCAAGACAACCTATCTAAGGAGAATTTTTGACACTTTTCTTTGAAAAGCTGATTCAAGCACTGCTAGCCAGGGAAGCATAGGTAAGTGCCTGCTTCCCCTTGTTAAAACTATAAGGCAGATGATTTGTTGTGTTACTGGAGTTTCTCCTGCCTTGTTTGAATTAGTCCAGATATTAAAGAGGAAAACCTTTGGAAGCCTTAAGATCTCATTGCCCGTTTTGTAAAAGTTGAAAGGTTGTTTGGCTACTTTCCACGGGTCAGGGATTCAATCCAGCAGTCTGACTTCCCTAAATGGATCTGCAAACCTCATTGTTTGTGCCTAGTCAAAATATGTGCCAGACCACAGTCTAACAATTTGTTTACCCAGAGAATCATGAGTTGCCTGCCAACATAACTGGCAACAGTGTTTCATTAGTGGGGCATCCTTCATCAGAAGAGAATCCTTCCATGCATGAATATCTCTGGCACAACACTAATGAGGCTCTAACCAGAGAATGGACCACTTGGTGGTTCTGCTCTGCCCTAATGTAGGCTATGTGGTGGGACATTTTCTTCCATGTGGCTAACTATTTTTCTTTGCCATTCACTTAATTGAGAATACAATACCACTGCTTGCTTTGTTCTCCAGAACAAAGACAGCTCCTTTCACTGACTGACCACATTTTGCCAAAGGTGCCCATGGTGTGTTATAATCAGTATTTTACGTTCTTGAAAAGTTGTACCTCATCATGTAGTGGTAGTTAAAAGCAAGTTTCTGTCTTCCTTTAATCCCATCATTTATTTAAGCTCTACTAGACTATTTTGACTATTAAATTATTCCTGATATTTTTGAATGCTATTTACTCATGTTAAACCTTGTTATTAAATTAACTAGGCCCAGCTCCCAAACTCTATATTAATGTGGAACCTTATGCTTGACTTTGTATTGATATCCTAATCCTTGGTGGCATTAAACGTACTGTTGTTTTGTGTGTGACTTTATAAGACTGGATTAGGTGAGTGTCCAGTTTACAGCAAATTAAAAACCATTCTAGCACTCGTATACACCCACAGCTGCAGAAAAGCTCATTTGATTTAACATCAATCCCTGTTTGGAGAAAAACCGAAACAGAAATAACACTGGAGCAAATTGTAAATGATATGATGTTTGCATTTGAGATTCTAGACCAACGCCATTTGTAAGGAAGTAGCAGCCTTTATTACCTTTATCTTTGGTCCTTGATAGATGTGGATGAATGTGAGGATAAACCGTGTGAACAGACCTGTGTCAACACACTTGGAAGCTACAGCTGCCACTGTGATGGAAGAGTCGGTGTCAAGCTAGCCCGTGACATGAACAACTGTGAGGTATTTTTTGCGTGTGTATTTTATTATTTTATCACTACTTTTTTGGTATGAACCTAACTAAAAGCTATGGGGGTGCTCATCACACAACACAAGCGAAATCAGATACGCGGGCGAGGCAACAGATATCACTAGCTCTATGACACCTAAAGAGGGGTTAGCAACAAAAGGCCAGACATTTTTTAAGTAAATGGCATTTTATCATCGTCATTAGCAGTCACTTTTGCAATTTTGAAAATAGCTTGTGTCTTTGTTCTCGGTTTTGCTTAAGGTAAATGTCATTGAGCCTCTTGAGACAGTGAATTTGTTTTGTAGGCTGTGACAGGTATAATGCTTCAAGTACAATTCAGAAAGATATAAAGTTGACTCTCGCCTCTAGTGACAGCCTATAAGCATTCATCAGACTGGTGCAGTAGTTCATGTTGCTAATTGGTCTCTAATAAGCAGGACCGGACTGGCCCAAGAGGGCACCGGGCGTTTTCCTGGTGGGCTGGAAGGGTGGGGTGCTGGTTTATGACCCGTGGTGGCCGGTTTTGCAGCAGTGCTGCAATATCGGCACTCTGTATCAAAAGCATTAGCGGTGCTTCTCATTAGCACCCCAGCTACCTCACTCCCCTCCCCTGCCACTGGGGTCCGTCAAGCAGATTGCCAGGGCTGGTTGCTGCTCCCAGTCTGGCCGTGCTAATAAGTATGGTAGCTTCCAGCTGGATACAAAGTGTTTTGGTTAAAATGTCATTACCACTGTCAATGTGTGACATGAGTAGTTTGTGTTATTTGTTAGAAGCCTTCAAATTGGCTAATGTGATTTATTTGTGTTAAAGAACATCTGTGCACTCACTAGCTAAAGTCTGAATTGGTTTATTTCCAAAAGAATAAAAAAATATTATCTGTAAATCACAGATTTCGCTGACCAGGGGGTCCTCAGCAACCTTAACAAATAAGTGAGCTGAGTAATGGCAGGGCACGACTATTTAGGGTTTCACATACAGGCTTTCAATGAGAATCACATGACATAATAAAGAAAGGGAATACACAGGTGCGGGGGGCTGAGATCATGAGAAGGAAGACAAACTTCCAATGTAACAAGAAAGTAGAGTTTTCAGCTGAGCAAGCTAATCTACACATTCTGACCTGGGGTGCCAAGAAGTGAAAGAGATGCTCAAAACATCATAGACAGCCACTTCCTTTGAGAACAGTTATTATAAGAAAAAAAGCACAGCTTTAGTGGTTACAGTTACACGGATGTAGATATACATTTATCATTCACATTTGTTTCTTAGGTGCAGTTGGTACTGTGCATATTTATTTAATGCACAAATATGGTCCTTTGGAGTTTTATTGGCATTGAGGGTGAGTCTTATTGGGCATGTACAAGAAACTATTCCTTGAAATTCTAACATATTGTTCATATGGATGAGAGAGAATAAGTTGTGAACAAGCACAGTCATTACAGCCGCCTGCACTAATACGTGGTATACTCAAAAATCCTGTGCACTGTGAATGTTTATCAAAAAGCTTAAATTATAAATACAATCATTAATGGTCAGTTAATTAGACTGTCCAGTTGCTGTTGAAGGAAACCAACAATTTAATTCTGTATTGTGCCATCACTTCATGACTTGTACTGATATTTGCCAAAAGTTAAGGCATAGGACCTGATTACAAGACCACCAAACCCGTTGTGGCGGTCCTGCCACCACCAAATTGTGGCATGGTGAGCTGCATTACAAGCCGCTGCAACGGCCAGAGATCTGTGATCCTGTAGCAGTGGCGCAGCGGTCAGGCAGACAAATATGCTGGTTGTGCTGCTGCGGCACCGCCAACCATATGCAGGTTGCCTTTTCGCCAGCCTTTCCATGGCGGTGAGCCTGCTATGGAAATGGTGGTGGAAAGGAAAGGGCCCCATACTGCCTCTGTACCTGGGCATGCATGCAGTGGGGGGGGGGGGGGTTACATGTGTTCCCCTCTGGTATTGCACCCACAAGTTCCTACACAGGAGCAAATGCACAACATGGTGCATTTCTTCCCGTGCAGGAATGTGCTGTGGCGCTCCCGCAACGGTGCTCTCCTTTGAGCCCTAGAAAGTCACCGGCATGGGACCGCCGCAGCAGCGTCCATCCTACCTAGATTCCACTGGGAATCCGGCGGGCGGTCTCACGACCGGTTTGCCGGTCCTCCTGCGGAGCGCTGCATGGCCCTCCGCGAGAGGACCACCAAACTCTTAATCAGGCCCATACAGTTTTCTGCCATATTTACTAATATCAATATTTCTAAGCAGGGACAATGAACCAAGGATCCACATTTTTTATTGAATTGGTCCAATGTATTTATTGCCATCTCTAGTTTCTTTCTTTCCGAACCCATCATGGAAATCAAGTTTTTTAAAGCCATCTCATGTTAATTCTTACCACATATTTCCTCTTGCTTTGTGTACATCTACATCACTTGTACTTTTACATTTCTTTTCAAATGGTTCTTTTTGAACCCTACTGGAGTCATCCCCAAAGTTTCAGACTTTGCAATTTACTGCTTTGCAATGCCTAGATAGGCTGGACTTACAAGAGAGGTTGACACTGCTTAGTATAGCTATATTTGACATTCAGTTATTGCAGTGGGCCTGGCTTAGCAAGACCCCAGCCCTAAATGGCTGTGTAATATTTGATCAGTTGTCTTATATGGAAGGTGGAATATGTCATTTGGAAGGAGTGCTACAGTAATGTCTGCCATGTTGGGTGAGGAAATTGAAGAAGTATACACGAAGTGAGGTGGTCCAAATGTTTGGAACAACATGCAGTAATTCATGCCTATAAGTAAACTTGTCTTGAGATCATTGGACCTGCTTGAAAAAGGTTTAGTGAAGATTTGGAAGAGGGGATCTTCTGATATACCAGTAATACTGGGAGCATTATCCTGGATTTTAACAGTACGAACGTCCTAGATGATTTTTTATATTGTGATTTTTCAGATCAGAAAATACTTTATTCGACTCTTGGAAGAGCCATAAAAGATTGCACATTCATAATTGCAATTTAAAACTTTAAAAAAAACAATAAGTCCTCATACAATGAATTTGCACATTTATAAACAGTAATTAATACTTACTGCGAGTCTTAAAAGTAGTGAAAAGATAGTTTAAAAGACAATATATAATTTCAGTTGTTTCCAGTGAGAGTAGGTATACCTTTGCCAATTCATATTTTCTGATCCCAGCAGCAAGTAAAAGTGGGCGATTAAAACGCTTCCTCTGGGATGTATACATACTACAAAATAAGATAAAGTGCACAGTGCTCTGATATGATCGGCCATCACAGGGGCATAATGGGAGTAATGCAAACCATGTGCCTCGAGTAGGGAAAGCGACTAGGTAATAAATTGTTTTTAACTGCAACCTAGTCAGCAAAAAATGTTGACTTTCATTTAGATCAATTTGTAAGTAAAATGCAGGCTCTCTTTGTTGCTGGGGGTAAGGTTCTAGTTGATTAAACATATTATAAGTAGGATCTATCTGCTGGAGACTTTGGTAAAAGAGGGATTTAATAGACGCAGATTAGACCCTTTAAGGGTGTCAGGGTTTGTGTAGTATTCTGGGACACCTATTTTAGTAAGCTTCATTTTGACGTATCTTATCCACGGCATATCCAGACTCTTATCCAGCACCATGCAATCAGTCAATATTGTTCTGCACAGGGTAGTCTCTGTATTTTTCCAAATCTTTAACCAGAGCAACAGAGGTTGTAGTGCAATATTGTCTTTCAAGTAACTTAATCCTACTTCATCATGACAAAAAGCAACAGGGGAACGCTGAGGCACTGCTAAAAGTCGCCTTCAAAACGTATTTTCCGTTATTTGTAACGATTTGCAATTCATATGTCCCCAACCCCAAAGGTTACTACTGAGAGGCTCTTGCTCTTATTAATACATAAAATCTCCTTATTTGGTTTGTGGCCCAGTCTTTTAGCAAATCTAAAAATAACATAATTGGATTTCTGAAATTGCATCATTCTAATATTTAAAACATGTTTCCAATTAAAATTAACATTGAATGGTACCCCCAGATATGTAAAGTGTAAAACTTTTTTACTTTCTTCACCCCAATAAAAATGTCCTCGTTTAAGAGTTTTTGGGTCCGCATTTCATTATGAACTATTTCGAGCGATTAACTTTTAAGCCCAGATCATTCATAAAACATTAAAAGAATCAAGCAAAATTTGTAGGCCATTTGCTGTCCTGTCTATCAGGACTGCGTCATCAGCATATAGTAATACAGGGATTTGACACATATTTAATCTTGGAATATCCTTCCCCACCTCACAAAGTTGTTCTCCGAGTCCATTTATATATAATAAAAAGAGAAAAGGGGCCAGGACACACCCCAGCCTGACCCCTATATGGGAGGGGAATTCTTCTGTAAGATCTCCGCTACTATAGCCTACTGAGGCTGAGGTGCATTCATGGATTCTACTTAGCAGGGTGATAATTGCACCATCAATCTCCATGTTTGACATTATGGACCATAATTTACAATGATTTACTGTGTCAAGAGCACAGGTTAGTTCCATAAAAGCTAAATGAATACTGCCCCTTTGTGCTTTTGTGTACTTTTGGACAGTTACTGCCAAATGTAATGTTTGTTCCACCGTACTCAGCCCGGACCGAAATCTGAACTTGTATATTGAAATTTCTTGATGCTCAAGTGCCCTAAGTTCCAATTTGGCCAAGATCACCCTACCCAAGATCTTGACTGAACTATCTAGTAAAGTGATTGGGCGGTAACAATGTGGCTGAGATTTATCCCCCTTTTTAGGTCTCGCCTAGCAGTGCGCATACGCTGCACTGCGAGACTTCTTGTAAGGGGCTTTCCAAAGCTCACCACACGCGATTACACGCAAGCAATAGGCCACACACGCACGAGCGTGGTCTATTTCTTCCGATTACACACACGGGCGCCATATGTTTTGAATTATCGTGCCTAGTCACGGGCGTGATAATTCAAAACATATTGCCCGTGGCTCACTCTCGTTTCATTAAAGATGACCCGGTCATATTACAGAAACAACTCTGCCTAAAGAAACAGCGCTAGGG
Organism: Triturus cristatus; assembly: GCF_964204655.1. Classification (NCBI taxonomy): domain Eukaryota; kingdom Metazoa; phylum Chordata; class Amphibia; order Caudata; family Salamandridae; genus Triturus; species Triturus cristatus. Next base: position 1,121,275,256 of record NC_140591.1, on the reverse strand, counting down.
CAAGAGGGGTAGAAATGCACCCGTGAAATAAATTGAAAAACTGCTCTGAAGAAAATTCTGTGTCTGCTGCTTACTTTAATGACCCGGGCGTTTGTTTGGCTGAGAGTTTCGTTTGCTGTTCTAAGCCTGGCGAGTCTGTGGGGACCTTCATCTGGTATAACATGTCAAAGGCGGCGCTCCAGGAACAGCTCGACCCACCTATGTGTGGGATAGATTGCACTGCTACTGTCTGCTTGTTTGGTAACTTCACCTCTCTGCGAGGTGTAAGATTCTGTTTGCAGCACTTGGGGGCCACCGGGGCCCCTTGCACACTCTAGGAAGGCACCTGTTATCGATCCCTCTTTTAAAAATAAACAAATAAGTAATTCATTCTAAAATTTCCCTTTATACGTGTTTTCTATTCTCTAACCTGTTGTAGCACCGATCTTCATTATATGTATGGGGTTTGTTAATCTTTGGGTCAGAGTCTGGCTAAGAGGCTGATTGCGAGGGCCTGTTGCGTTAGTTGGGATTCATTGCACCCAATAAATTGTGTGACCTTGTAACAGCTCTGACATTATTAGGTGTGATAAATGGAACCTTTTCTGACATTTTGGGGACTGACAGGCGGACATTGGGGCTTACCGCACCAGATTCTGCAGGTCCGGTGAATACCGCGCGCTTTTCTACTGTCACATTCTGGCAGGTTTTAATGGAGGCTGCACGCTGTAGCCATTGATTACTAGGCACTATAACTGCAGTCCCAGCGTAAATAGATGCGAGTGCAGGTATCGCGATATAACCAGTGGTTGAAATGGAAATTTTCAAGAGTAGGTACTCGCTCTTTCAAATTTAACAAGTGCAGTAATTCCGTACCGGGTAGCCCCTGCCTATTTTAAAGCACTGGATTTAACAAGCCAATTGTATTTAGGCCTGACGTAAAACATAATCTAATTTAGTACTGCTTATTTCCCAAACTTGTACGATAATATGGTGTCAGAAGTTTAGAAATCAAAATTAAAAAATCAAAATCAGTGTTTCGGTACTCGGCTGTCGTGTTAATACCCAACATTGTTTGTTACAATTAGAATGATTTAAGTGATTTTTTCTGCCAAGTTTAATAAAAAATAAAAAATTTAACAGTTTGTTAAACTGGAATGTGAAAGCAATTTATTTGCTATACTTAAGAAGTTCTTAACCTTGAGGTCTGTATACTCCTGGGGGTCCACAACACCTACTCAGGGGTCTGCGACTATTTAAACAAGCATTGGCAAAACCAGTAGGTCTTTTCTGTGGTCAAGCTATTGGCTTTGGCAATTGGGTGGGGGTTGGCAACCGATGGTGGATAAGTGGGTGATTTTTTAAAAAGCGCTATAAAAGTGAATATTGCTGGCCGCTTTATAGTGCTTTTTAGGTCGAGCCTAGCGCAGCGCGCATGCGCTGCTCTATGGGAGGCTTCTTGTGAGCACTCAAAACTTCTCCGTGTTGGTCTGACTCCTCCCACACATTAGATTGTCCTTTGAAGTGTGTCTTTCAATAATGAAAGCAAGCAAAGGGCCAAAGGCGGGTGCATGTCCCACCTCCTTTCCAATGTGTCACTCCCACAGCGTTTTGCTCTCGGGAGCAAGCAGTGGCACGCAGCTGCATTCCTGGTGGGTCAGGTTACACACAACGCGACGTGCTTTCTCTTTTGCTTGTTTTTTAATGAGAGTTAGGGTAATGACCATCAGTGCTCTGTGATGCCACCACTTGCTCACGCCTACATTGCAGGTAATGCGATGCGTTACATAAAACACGAAGCGACCCACTGGCATCACATTAGTTAACATCAGTTTAACACTGTATTTTATTGAAATTGGATGTATATAGCACTTACTACCGTATTTAGTCATACCTATTTACCATAAGATTAGTGTCATTCCTAGAAAGGAAACTCGCGCTCTGTCCCTGAATACTTTACACCCTGTAGCTTGGACACCATTCTCCGCGTCTCCAGCAACAACACCGATCTTTTTTCTAGTCCCTTCTTTCCCAAATCCCCGCCTCCAGAGCCTCGAGTCCACATTGGTAATATGAGCGTGTCAGTCATATTCAGCCAAACACTGACTGGAGACATAAGTGCTACTCATATGGCGGAAGCTCTGCATTTTGAGGTTCCGGTTGACGAAGTAGCGGGTTTTTTGGTAGATGAATGATAACAGGCAGGAAGGTTAGGTTGAGTATGTGTAGGTCCTGTTGATGCCTTCGTCGCAGGGCTTGGACCCTTTGTGAGATCGCTGAGTGGGGTGGATTTGTCTGGTTGGTGGTCATACAACTAGCTATGTCTCTTGAGCTACCGTGATTTTTTTTTATGTGCCCACGGAGTTGTGCTTAGTCAACTGTGGAAAGCACCGTACCTTTAAATGTATTTTCATTGTGACTTCTGTTGAGGGTTTACATTATTTTAGGAGGGAGAGCTTAGGCTAAACCCAATTCACAGCTGATAAATTATAAGTTCACTTGTGTGACATTTTCATGCCTTCAGACAGGGCTTTAAGTGGGATGACAAAACTGGGGAGTCTCTCAAAGGGGTGTGGCCAATGTAATTAAGGGCATGGCTTAAAATACGTAAGCTAAAAATCATTGCTTAGCATTGTGTGCACCACTTAAATCCTTGGGGTGATGCTCTTTTAAATGAGAGACCGCATATTTGCAAGTATGAGGAATACATGTAGATTCTTTAGTGTAAAATTAAATATACCAAAAAGCAGTTTGATTTTTGTTACAAAAATATATTAGAATAAGTTTAATACCAGTCAGATTTTTTATAAATATTGCATTATAGTGCGCTATGTTATAAATAACCGTATTGTCATTGCAGTAATTGGCGCACAAATTATCTAAAAAAAATTACAACTCATTGTTGTCTGTTTATGACAGCTGTTGAAGTACTGATGGGTTTTGTGCAAAGCTTCTCTGTTTTCCCTAAGCAATTGTTTTAGTGTTACTAAACAGTTCTAAAAAGGTACTTACTACGTACCAGCCCTTCTAAGAAACATTGTTGCCCATATTATACACACACACTATCCCATTTTTCTTTGGATTTTAATTATTATATTTTTCCATTAAAACACGCTTCCCTATTTGAAAACGTGTGCTACATTATAACACCTCATCTGCCACTGTAAATACACCATAAAAATACATCTTCATTTTGCTGTCACAGTAGTAGGACAATAATCACAAAACAAGAAATCTTTATTTATGTTCTTTTTTTAATAAGGTTGTACATAATGTCTTCTTGGTTATATATAAGGTAACAAAAATGCTTATAAGACTTTTTTATTCTAACTTTTCAACATACTGCACAGCGGCCACAATGCTCCATAACATAGCTTGAACACAATGGCAAAGCCAATAGCTCTGGCTAAACAATTATAAATTCCCAAAGGCGAGACCTATTGGCTATGCCAATGCTTGTTAAAAATTGGGACTATAATGGCTTCCTGCCAGGTCTTAACTAGTGGACCTACTATTGCTGCCTTAAGGACATTTATTATCACCGGGGCCCAGAAATCTGGTAAATGCTTGTATAGATCAACAGGGATCTGGTCCGGTCCCGGGGCTTTCGCTGGGCGACTATTTTCTATTGCCAGTTTAACGTCCCCAACCTCTATTGAGTTACTTAGAGCCTTAGCAGAACTTCTGTCATAAACAGTTCCTGGTGCAGAAGAGTCCTTTAATGATCCCGGTTTTGGTGAGAAAATAGCCAAAAAATAATTAAACCAGGCTTCGGCTGGAACAACAGTTTCTATTTTAATCACTTTATCACCAATCCTGTGGGATGAATTTACCACCTCTCAAAATGCACGTGAATCTTTTAGACAATTTTTAAATTTTTCCATGCCTTATCCTTCAAAAACTGTTTCCGTACCCCGATAACCCTCTTATATTCTTTCCTAGCTTTTACTATTTCCTCTTAACATTGTCGGGGAAAGCAGAGTCTGAGAGCACTATCTCAATGTTGGATTTATTGTTTTTCATAAGTTCTATTAAAAAGACCTTGTGTCAACTTTTTCCCATTTAATGTTAATATCTTTATTTCTGTTGTAATCTACACCAGGCTTTATTTTCTTATCCCTTTTTATATTCACAAACAATATTAGAGTTCAAACAATGGGATTATGATCACTCACACAACTTGCCTTAACTATACAGCCTTTGCAGAGTTGAGAGTCCTTCGCTGATTAAAATATGGTCAATAGTCGAGACCGATGTGGGACCCACATATGTTAGAATCGGGGGGGTGCTTACCACTACCATTTCTTGTTCAAATTTCAGATTCTTGGCATAGACTATTCTATTCAGTGCGTCGCCATACTGCGTGTGCTTGAAATGCTTTACAGATTGATATCTCCCATCATAGGTGCCACAAGATTCCTGTACCTAAGTGTTGAAAGTTCTTATATTAAAATCCCCTACCCAGATTATTTGCAGATCCAAGCATAATTATTCTGGGCTTGGGTAATGGCATCATCAAGATCATCTACAATACTTGTCACAGTTGGATCAAACACATTATAATAATAATTAAGAGCAAATCTGGCGGTTTTGACATAATAATTAAAAGCAGTTGGTAGTATTTAGATATACACACAACTCTATCAGTTATGTCTGTCATTTGGACTGATATAAATGTAGCCAGTCCCCCTTTAGCTCGACACGCTCTCGCCAGCTGGGCACATAATAACCTACAAAACCATCAATATACAGAGGTTCCAGTGACCAAGTCTCTTGACAACAAACAATTCCAAATTGTTCAAGTGATGTTTTCCAATCCGGGTTATCAATCTTTGAATGGAGACCTGCAATATTCCATGTAACAATACATAAGTCGCCTATATTCCTTCCATTCCATTCCACATAACCTGCGAGTGAGTCTTGACAGATTTCTCTGTTCCACAGCAATACTCCCGAGAGTCCAGCACATTGATTACCTAGGCAGGGTTTTGGCGGATCACGATGCACACAAACTGACCCTCAGTTGGAGGCCGCCATACCCCCCCCCCGTGCCCACATGGAAGCTGTCACAGGATTGTCTCACAGATCAGGTGTTTTGTCCCGACCACGGGGACCACATCCGAGCGTATTTTACAATAAACGCCGGCACAGCGACCTCCCGACTAATCTAATTCAGACGCTTTCAAAAGTTGCCGCCAGGAGACATTGCATACAACAAATAGTGGGGATACATAAAACACTTGAACAGTCACTACAGCGAACAGAAGTAACACTAGCGACATCAACCAAAAAGGCGGGCGCGGTTGAAGTCACCTCAGCCCAAGTGGCGACAGCCAAGACGTCACACTCAGAGGCAATGAGGGATTTACGTAAATACAATTTCAGGATGTACGCTACCAAGTTGCACAGAGAGGGCAATAGAGCTGGGACGCTCCTAGCGTGGTTAGCCAAGCAAGACACAGACATGAAACCGGTTACGGAAATCATAGATAAGACCGGGATCCCCCGATATTTGCACGTAGATATCTTGCGCACCTTTCACAACTAATATTAGAGTATATATCAGGCCTCGGTTCAGAGGGATCACCAAGCCGTGTCCCGCTTCATCCACCCGTTGCCCATTCCCCGCGTCTCGTCAGCAGACAAGAAAACCTTGGAGGCGAAAATCATGTCCCCAGAGGTCACCCACGTAATCCGAGCATTGGCATGTAATAAAGCTCCAGGTATCGACGGATTCCCGTTAGAACATTTACAGCACTTTTTCAACCCTATTGACACCCCGCTTAGTGACCATGTGCGAAGACGCACTAAAAAGAGGTGAGCTTCCAGGATCACTCTCGGAATCTATACCAGTAACCTTCCCAAAACCGCACAGAGACCCCAAGCTCCCGGCCTTGTATAGGCTCATAACACTGCTTAATGCAGACTGCAAAATATGGGCTAAATACTAGCAGACCGCTATGCCCTGATCCTCCCACCACTAATTCACCCAGACCAATGTGGGTATGTCCCGTGACGAAATACCACTCAGAATTTAAGTAGGCTGTTTCACGTACAAGATAGGGCAAGGGCTCAATTCCCCAATGCAGCATGTCTGATTCTAGACCTTGAAAAGACCTTCGATACTCTTACGTGGCTGTACCTGTTTGAGGTCCTCCCCCGAATTAATCTGGGGCCTACCCTAATATTTTACACACAACTTTTATAGAAAGGCCTAACTTCACGGGTGACAATGGGTAAATACATTTCTGCTTCATTCCCGATAGAAAGGGGCACGAGACAGGGAGGCCCCCTGTTCCCTCTACTGTTCGCTCTGGCAGTGGAGCCCCTAGCAATACATCTGCGCCGGGATGGCGAGACATAGGGTATTCTGATAGCTGACATGGTACTCTGCATGTCATTGTACGCAGATGACCTGCTATACGTCTGTGACATTACTAGTGATCTCACCCCAATCTGGATGACGTTTAGAGACTTTGCGGAGGCCTCTGGTCTCGAAGGAAATTTGGACAAATCCACAATTTATTCGCTGAACTCACAATTGGCCCCTCTTGACATAACCATTGGGGATCAGATAATTACCTGGAGTGCGGCTGCGCCTAGATACCTAGGGGTGAGACTGTCACTCTTTCAAGGACGTGTGTGAAGGAAATCACCGCAGGGCACTAGCGGGCATAAGAACGGTGGTGGGCTTTTGGAAAACATTACCATTCGCCCCCATTGGGCAAGTAGCCCTCACTAAAATTATCGTAGTCCCCAGTCTACTCTATCACTTTGCTAACCTCCCAGTGATACCACCACGCTCTTTCTTCCGGGAATTAGAAGTGCAGCTTGCCGCCCTGATCTGGGGAGAGGGTTGCCATAGGGTAGCCCTGTTAGAAGGTGGTTCTGACACTATGGTCCGCCCGGATTTTTTGATTTTTGAGCACCTAATTGTTGAGCTTTTACTGTGGGGGAGCCTCATAAGTTGGAACTCACCCACAGTGAACTCAGGATGTAAGAGACTGCATGGGGATTTTACTGGTGTTCCCCTGGCTTGACCAGGCCACTGCGTAGCAGCTGGAGTAAGGGACACCGGGCTGGTTACATGCAGACACATGTGTACATGCGTGTGCACACGTGTACGGGCTGCGCAGGGGAGATTCCTAGCGTGCGCAGTCCAGGAGCAGCTACAAAGTGAATGGTGTGGCAGGACTTATGCAGTATTGGGTGGTGATATGGAATAGGCTTTATACGCTGGAAAGAAACATGCCAGGGAAAGTCAGTGTGTTTTACTGTGTTTTCACTTCATTATCTCCCAAAGGGAATGTGGGGCCCATGGCTAAATTAACTTCCACAAGGCCTACTGTTTCCAGACATGCACTAAATTCCATTGTATTGGAGGTGAAAAGAAGTATTCTGCAGAGTCCAAAGTCATATTTGTACTGCTTTTGGGTCATCCAGAACTGTCATATTTCTGTGAGCCAGCCAGGACCAGACCCAGGCTGAGGGCTGACCTCAGCTGGATGGATTGATAACCTTTCTTCCACAAGCTAGGGCCTCCTCTCCACGAAGAGAAGATGGGAGAGGCTACAGGCTCATCAATTAGCAGCTGTCACTGGGTGCCAGGCACCAAGCTGCACCAAGGAGGGAAGGCAGCGTGGGGGATGAGGCTTCAGACATGTGGCCAGAAACCCATGGACGACACCGTTTTGAACAAGCTCAGAGGCTGGACAAGAAGGAGGGAGCAGGGGCAGGGACGTGATGTGTCGCTGTTTGATAGGACCAACAGAGACTTCCTGCCAGCCCCCTACTCAACTTTTAAAAAGTGCTTGCACAGGAAGAGAAGGTCTCTCTGGGGTGTGGTCGGCTGAGGCTGAGGCTGAAGGTGCTGGAGCCTGGCGCAATGGGCAGTTGGAAGGAGAGACCCCCTGACTCCCCCCAGGACCCTATCAGCACCAGAAGAAGAGCCCAGGACTGGTGCACAGAAGCAGGGGTCTCTGCGCAGGGAGAAGAAAGGCCCAGAAGAAGAGCCTGGCAAAAGGCTGGCACAGGGAGCCAGTGAAGACAGCACACTGCTGAATCTACCCTCTCAGAGTCCCAGAGGGCAGAGGAGAGTGTTCCCAGTGGCGGGGGCTGGTAAAGAGGAGCATGAAGCACCCCATAGTGCCTCGCCAGGCATTTGGAAATCTGCCGTTTTGGTGCTTTGTGGCCCCCAGAGGAGGGGGGTCACCCTCACTTGTGAAAAGGTGCTGGGGGAGCTGCTGGAGAGGCCCAGTCTCCCCCCCCTCCCCCCCCCCCCCCCCCCCACCAGCACGAAGAAATCTGCCATTTTGGTGCCTGGTGGGCCCCAGAGGAGGGGGTCACCCTCACGTGTGAAAAGGGGTGCAGGGGGGCTGCAGGAGCACCGCAGTCTCCCCCAGCATAAAGAAGAACAGTCCACCCCTAAGTTTCACGGGGCATCTGAAAGAATAACCTCTCAAGGGCTCAGCCAGCCTTTAACACCTTCTAGGCTGGAACTTATGTTCTACAGCTGAGGGTGTACTATGAAGTGCATCACGGAGTGAAGGGCTGAGTTGGGGGATGTCTGGAGAAGGGCATCCCCTGGAGGTGAAGTGGTGTAATTGCACCGAAATGCATTTACTATTGGTTATTTCTTTCTAGGTGGACTGAAAGTCAAATGTGTAAAGTGAAGTACCCGTGTAAGGTGATGTTAAGCTAAATGGAGTTATGTTGCTGGACCTTCCTGCTAGGGCGTCTGGCTGTATTTACGTAATCCCATGCTTTTACCTGGGATTCCTTTTAAAGCGAAGAGGCGCCCTGCAGGAGAAGTGTAGTTGCCAGGAGTACTTCTTTTGAAGGGACTGTAAGTCACATGTGTAAGGAGATGTCATAAGCCAAGTGGGGTTATGTTGCCAGACAGTCCTGCTAGGGTGTCTGGCTGTATATGCACAATCCTGTGATTTCATCTGTGATGCCCTTAGGGGCTGTAATTGCAATGCATTCAAATGATCAACCAAGGTGATGAGTACTGTCATTCTAAAGTGTGCGTAAACATGGATTCTTGCTGCTGCGCTTAGGTGAAGACCCCAGACTGCTAGCCCTTAAGATATAGAGGTGCATACTTTATGGTCAGTAGGAGATGCGCAGTCAGGGTCATGTGTCACCAAGGCAGGTTTACCCCTTTTTAATGCTTGTTGAGGTAATGGGGTGGGTCGCCACTGGGATGGTGCCAGTGCGCAGGGCCCTCGCTCCAGGTTATGTTCAACTAACTGCATTGGGGGCAAGTTGATCTGCATACATGGGAGTGGTGGTACTAGACCCCACCCCCCCCTGCGGGAGGGGTGGAGATGTTATGCAATGTCACAAAGTAATTCCAACAGCTTATGTATATGTGTAAATTGGTGCATAGTATTGAGTGGTGTGTGTGTTTAATACATGTACTCTTACTTTCATAAAGCAAAGTACAGACTGGACAATCAATTATTGAGTGTTATTTTTGTGCACCTGCAAATGGCGATTACTAGCCCACACCACCTCCCTTGAGTAAGCCTCAGACTGCTCTGCAACGCTACCCTCTGAGAGTCAGGCGCTACAATTGGGTGTTTGGTTCCCAGTGAAGGACAAATGTAGTCATGTTATTTGTGCAGGCCTCACAGATGCTGCCTCGTTTTCCAACAAGCCCTAACTATTCTGTACCTCTCCACGGACCAGGGGGGGTCTGGGAGCACCATCTTTCGAAGCGTAGTTTCTGGCGGCGCAGCGGCAATGGTTATCGCACTGGATGGCTGAGCGTCATATACGAGAAACAATCACTGACGAGGGACGGGTACCTCTCCCGGAATAAGAAGAATGCTAATGCCTGGTACCAAACCGATGCGCACTTAACCCTGCAGGTGTCAATAGCCCGCACGTGCATGCTGAGGGTACACCGCATGTCAAGGGACAAACCCCTATACTCTCCCCCACTTCCACTAGCAGTGCTCCCCCGAAAGGACAAATATTACACTACTCGAGCCCTTCAGGTATGGACTGAGCACTCAGTCACCGAGGTGGAATCACTCTTTGAAGACGGACAGCTACGGACCTATGGCCAATTAGTGGAAGGATCCGACCTCCCTCCGGGCCAGTTCCTGCTCCATAGGCAACTCATAGATAGTAGCCGTCAATGCTAGGATTTGACGGAGGGGGAACCTCCGACACATCCGGTGCTACACACAATTCTGCTTATAAGGCTATCCTGGAACTGATTCTTAAGCCACTGCACTCGTTGAGCCAGACATGGGAAAATGAAGTGGGAAGGGCATTCAATGATAAGGAATGGGAGAAGGCTCTGGAATATCCCAAAAAGGTTTCCAGAAAAGCGTGATTCAAAAACATACAATTCAACATTCTCCTTAGAGCATATCTCATGGCACAACGCCTACATCGTTTTTATCCAGACACCCACTTCTCATGTCCCCGTTGTCAGACACCTGAGGTAGGCTTCAAACATATGTTTTGGGATTGTCCCACTATCCAGCAGTACTGGAATAAAATACACCAGGCACTGAGTGATGACAAACATCACAAACATCTCCACATGGGAAGCATGTGCCCTCGGGATATTCAGCAGGCGAAAGCCCGAAAAAGTACAGGGCCGCTTTGCATCCCTAGCTATTCTCTTGGCGTAGAGGGGACTGGCCATGTATTGCCGGGCCCCGGAGGGACCCTGGAAGCAGCCTGGGTGGGTGCAGTAAAAAAAATGGGGTGCTGCAGAAGAAGAGGTGTTGAGGGATGAGGAAGTGAAAGGAACGCGCAACCTACCCATATCTCTGGAATGGGCACAGCTATTGCATCAATTCAAACACGAAACCGCACAAGCGGAATCACCCAAGGCTTCTCAGCCCCAGACACCACACCTTTCCCCGATTGGACCGGCAGAAGTACATAATAGGTTAGACCCAGGTGTCTAGAGCGGACGCCCCGTAAATATCATGCCAGTTAACCCCATACACCAAGCCAGGACTGCCCGTAGCGGCCCCTTCCACATACACGCAATCATATTGTGAAGTCATGTTATGACCAACCGCACAGTGGATCTCAGCGATACGCATTCCCGCCATCCCCTAATACCTTCCCCAGTTCACCCCCACAGTTTGTAGATATTGCTCTCCTTCGGCAGTTCCAAAGCCGGTGATCGTTAAAAGAAACGTATTCACCGCATATTACACTACATAGCACCCATATGCTCATATGGGGATAGACATACCTCCATGACCACGGGAAACTTAACCCAACCATGCTCTTGTACATGTATTGACAAGGTAATTGGACCTACCAAGAAGGTAGCACCCAGAATGTACCATTGAGAAATGTTAATTAGGTATTGTACGAAAAGCTTTCGTAAATTCGAACATCTGTCGCTATCTTTCTTTTGTTGCGTACACATGGTGATATACTATACCCGTACTATGTTCATTTGTTATGAGAAATGTTAAAACCCAATAAACAAATGTAAACAAACAAAAAAAAATACATAAGTCGCCATTAGGATAAGCTATAACAGGTGGCGGGACACAGTACTCTTTTTGTCTTGGAATATCCTCCAGGATCATTGGCTGTCAGTCTTGAATTTCCAGTCCTGATAGAGTTTCAAATCTGTTCAAGAGGGGGAGGTCAGTAATCGGTTTCATGAGAGCCAATTTGCTTGATTTCAAGTCCGAATTCATAAATTGTTTGTGTGACCTGTTGGTGAATATACTTTTGGAAGATAAAAAAATGCCCAAAGAGCGTATTCTGATTCTTCCAGCATTAAAAGGATTTTGTCCACAGTTATGAAAAAGATTTTTGACTAGGGACAGATTTCTAAAATTAACTATTAGACAATCCCCTTCAGATAATTTTGGTGCTTGACCCACCCAATCCACTCTTCTTGTAGAGATAATTTCCCTTAAGAGATCATGGGGGCAATTATAATTTTTCTTCAGCCAAAACAAGACTTCTAAGGATACATGTGACTCATATTTTGCCTGCTGCAACTGCGGGACATTTTCCAAGACCATTACATACGGCGTACATTCCGGTGGGATATGTGGTCTTATTTGATTTAGATTAGATTGATTAACCCCTTTGATACCCTTGCATTCCCTCCAGTTAGTATCCTGTGTTGAGACCCAGCGGACTTGAGCCATTTGCTCACCCACTGATGTCCCACGTGACACCAACGGTAAGGGTCTTGAGGGTAAGATTGGTTGCAGAGCTTCTCCCTGTCTGACTATATTTGTTTTATTTATAGATCCTGTGCTTATTCCAGGGTGCTTCTTAGTTCTTTCCTGTTCTTCAGGTGTCTCCACCCTATTAATCAGTCTTTGTTGTGTCAAAATACCTTCCTCTAATTTTCCCTCTAACGTGATACATTTTTCAAATGTTCCAGTACACAGTCTAAGTATGGAATTAAGTTGTTCGCGAAGTTGGTCTAAGCTGGGGGTATTTTTCAGATCCTGTTTTTTCCTAGCCTGTTCCCATTGAGAATTCTTTCTCATTAACGTTCTTCCTGTGCGTTTCTTTTTGTTGATACTTTGTAATACTGGAGTAGCAGGGATTAATTCCAGAGATGTTATTCTAGGTAATTCTGCTATATTTAGTTCTTGCCTGCTTTTTCTACTAGGGGGGCTGTCCATTTGTGATATAGTTTCTAAAGCAATTAAAGATTGTGCATCTGCTAGAACACAAGGGTTCGTGGTCAGAGAGGGTTAGCATTCCAAGGGCTTTCCAAGGGTTAATGAATTTGCTTTCTTTATTAGCTTAGAGGTAAGATCATTCTGACTGTCACAATCATTCTGTATTTGTTCAACATGAGTAGGGCTAGGGTTAGGAACAGTAACTGATCTTGTTAATGCTGAATCCATCTTTGCTTCAACTTTTTCCTTTTCATTGCACCCATTACTGATGTCAAGTAACTTTTGATAGAATTATTCTGCACATCGCCCTTATCTCTTGCTGGGTCTAAATGACCCCACTTCCTTTTCCCCATAGTTAGTCTATAGATCTTGTAGTGTAGATTACCTTCCGGATCTCTTCAACCTTTATAAATAATGGAGCCAATGAGAAAATGAAGACCAAGAGACCTGGCCCAGCCCAGCCCATCATCTGACAGCCACTGGTGGGCGCAGACGAGCCCACCAAGGATTTTAAGCGACTCCGGGCTCGAAGGTTTCACGTCTGCGCCTCTTGGCGCGGGTGCAGCTGGGGGCTGAAGTCCCCCGGTACAGGCGTCATGGTGCTGGCAAGCAGCGAAGGTTTGGTGAAGTTTTTAATTCAACATTGTTCAACATTGTTCTATAGAGCTGCTGCATCTCCATCTCCAATGCCTTACCATGCTTTACACAGAACACTATAAAACATGCATCAGTAAAGTCAGTATGTCTGCAAACATGCTTTTGTGCAAGCCTGCATATGCAGGCTGTACCACATTGAACTATGACATTTGGTCTGGGCTGCAGTATTGACGAATGCCTTTAATGTCATAGCCAAGAAGGGCCCTCCAACATCTAGTAAGCAATCAATAATAATACCCATTCATAAAAAAGGGGACAAGGCACTCCCACAAAATTATAGACCCATCTCCATGATTGACAGAACGGCCAAGCTGATGGGACCCTTGCAGTTAAATAGGTTGGAGGAATGGGTGGAGGAGAGGAATATTTTAACAGCAAAATAGTATGGTTTTAGGAAGGGGAAAGGGACAATTGACCAGTGCCTCAACTTGACTATGGTAATTGTTAAATATATGGTGGCCAAGAAAGGCCAAATTTTGATGGCCTTTATGGGTCTCTCTGCTGCATTTGATTGAGTATCCCATTCCAAACAGTGGGCCGTTATGGAGAGTATGGGCGTTAATGCGCTTATAATTGACTTCATAAGGCAGATGTACACATGGGCAACGGCATGTGTCCACTATGGCAGGGAGGGGGAATGTACTAGATAGACCCTTTGAGATTGAGCGGGTGTTAGACAGGGCTGTGTCCTCGCACCATTCCTGCTTTCTCTCTATGCAAACAGGGTGAAAGCAGTTCTGGCGGGGTCCGTTAAGATGTAGCCTACATTGATTCAACCCCTCTCCCGATACTCCGCTATGCAGAAAATGCAGTGCTCTTAGCTAGAACTGACGAAGCCCTGCAGAGGCTCACAGAGGAATACACTAGCATCATGGATAGTTTGGATCTCCATGTACATGAAGCTAAGTCCTATATATTTGTTGCTGGTGAACGGCAAAAGAAACTCCCAGCCTTCCACATAGAGATGTGTTGGGTGGAGGGGGCAGAAGCATTTTCAAATTAAAAGATCTTTTTAGACTAGGAGTACATGTGGAAAAATATGGTGTTGAATAGAGCCTTCTTACTAGAAAAAAAAGTATAGTGGCCATCTTTAAATTCATTAAGAAGTTGGGGTCAAAACCCATCCCGGAAATATTAAGTGTATGCACAGCTAAAGCCGTCGCCAGTGCCACGTATGGGGCGAGGTATGGAGAATGGTCAATATCGACTGCCTTCAGTGTATCGAAGATGCGTTTATTAAAAATTGTTATCTCTGCCCAGTAGCTGCTCAAACTTCATATGCCACAGTAAACTGCATCTACCTTATATTTCTGATATTATTCGGCGTGCACCAATTTTACTGTGGCATTCGTTATGGAGACAGGAGACTGTAACCTTGAATCAAGACATATTGAGGGACTGTTTAAAACTGGTTTTTGGGCACAAGATCCCAGGGCTGCAGTAAGTTAAGTGCTCTTTGGCAGATTTGGGTTTACGTGAGGCCCCACTCACTTTTGCACATATTACTAAGGCAAGGCTTAAGGAGATTTTTCTGGCAACGACTGCTGTGGCTAGATGGGAGCTAAACAGAGATAAGTCTACCTTAAGATTATACCAAATGTCCCCCCATCAAACAGGGTGTACAGTCGTATTTAATCTTTGTGCAGAATTTACAGCATTGGTTTATGCTGACAAGGTTTCACTTAAATTATATTCCTCTGATGCTTGGTTTTCCAGCTAATGCCTATACAGTACGGGAGCTGACTTCATGCCCCTGTGATGGGGTGTCATCACAGTCGAATTGGCACATATTATTTTTCAGCTCTTTTTGTATCTCACAGAAGACAAATTCATTGTCCCGGTATTGCGTAGGTTTAATGTTATCCAATGCCGACCTGCCTTATTTTACATTCAACAGCTGGATGACTCTGGTGTGTCACTCTGTAGTGCCATTCCTCTGGGCTTCTTTGAAGAACAGGCGATTTCATTTGGATTGTGTGCAAGAATATGAATCAATCAATCAGGGGTTTTAAAGCACGCTACTCACCCGTGAGGGTCCCATGGTGCGGGGGGAGGCGGTGCAGCTCCGGGTTCAGTCGAAGAGCCAGGTCTTGAGGTTCCTCCTGAACATGTGCAGGATCGGGGACGTCTGATGTTTACTGGGAGCTGGTTCCTGGTCTTGGCTGCGATGTAGGAGAAGGCTTTTCTGCCTGCTTGGCTTCTGCGGGGATCTCTGCTAGGGCAAGGTCGGCGTGTAGAAGAGTTCTGTTGATTCCGGCGTAGAGGAGGGTGCGAAGGCAGTTGAAACTGGTGGAGGCAACGGAGTTTATCTGGCAGGTCATGGTGAGGGATGAGTCGAGGATGATGCCGAGGTTCCGTGTGTGGTCGGTAGGGGTGGGTGGGCTACCGAAGGCGGAGGGCCACCAGGTGTTGTCCCAGGCAGAGGTGGAGGGTCCAAGGATGAGGACTTCGGTCTTCTCCGAGTTCAGCTTCAGGCAGCTATCCTTCATCCAGGCTGTGACGTCCTTCATTCCTTCCTGGAAGCAGAGTCTGGTGTCTTCGGGGTTCTTTGTGAGGGAGAGGATGAGCTGGGTGTCGTTGTCATAGGATACTATGCTGGGCCCATTCTGTTTGACGATGGTGGCAAGGGGGGCCATGTAGATGTTGAAAAGCGTGGGGCTGAGCGATGATCCTTGGGGTACTCTGCAGTTTATCTCAGTGGGTTTGGAGAGGATCTGCCGGAGAGAAAGGATTGGATCCAGTTGAGGGCGGTTCCTTGTATCCCAGCATCGTGAAGTCTGGCTGCAAGAGTGCGATGTGAGACGGTGTCGAAGGCTGCGTAAAGGTCTAGTAGGAAGAGGGCCGCAGTGTGTCCCTGGTCGAGTAGCATGCGTATGTCATCAGTAGCGACGAGGAGGGCGGTCTCGGTGCGGTGGTTGCTGCAGAATCCCAACTGGGAGGCATCTAGGATGGCGTTCTCTTCGAGGAAGGCTGTCAGCTGGGCGTTGATGAGTCTCTCAGTGACTTTGGCCGCGAAGGGGCGGAGAGAGATGGTTCGGTAGTTTTTCAGGTCAGTCGGGTCAACTTCTTGAGGAGGGGTTTCACCTCCGCCCACTTCCAGTCGTCTGGGAGGTGCGGGATTGGAGGGAAGCTTTGATGGTCCGCCCTAGTTCGGGTGCGATGGCAGCGGCGGCCCTGTGGTAGATGTGCGGAGGCAGGGGTCCGTGGGGGCTCCCGAGTGGACTTTCTTCATGGTTGCCATGATGTGTTCGACGGAGGCGCTGTTCCAGGTTGTCAGCGAAGGTGGAAAGGGGAGGTCCGGCGGCTGTTCGCTGAAGTTGTCGTAGAGGGTCTTGATCTTCAGATGGAAGTAGGAGCTGAGCTTGTTGCAGAGTTCCTGAGAAGGTGTGTCATCCCTGGCTTCGCTGGGGGGGTTTGGCGAAATGCTGTATAACGTTGAACAGTTCTTTGGCATTGGTTGCGTTGGGGTGGATTTGGTTCCTGATGAAGGTCCGTTTGATGTCTGTTATACGCTGGTGGTATTCCTTCAGGGCTCTCCTGTGGTTGTTTAGGGCTTCCGTGGTTTTCCGGTTTCGCCACGCTTTCTCGAGGCGTCTGCAGGAGCGCCTGGCTTCTTGTAGATAGTTTGACCTGCGTTCTGGAGGATAAATTGCAATACCTATGATTACCTCTGAGTGAATCATGTATTTAACTTAAAAACATTTCAATAGTTCAAGACGCATGGGCCTTGTGAAACAATTTAATGGACCCATGTTACGTTTTTTTAATTGTATGGACTGGTACATCGCTGCTTGTAAGGAACTATTGTTTTGCACAATTATGTAGCCTTTATGAGTAGATGACAATTACTAAAGTGTTCTATTTTTATTCAGTTTTAGAACGGTTTTTAAGGTTATTTAGCTATTAAGTACGCTGTGATCTGTATTTATGCACTTTTTATGCTACAAATACGTTGTTATTAATTACTTTGACTTTGAATTACTTTATATGGAATGGAGAGGAAGCTGGAAAGCGGAGGAGCTCCGGGCCTATAGAGCTCTGCTGGAGATGTCACATAAATTCAAATAAAGTTAAAGAAGAAGAAGAAAAGTGTGGTGTTTATCTTCACAGGCAGAGCACTGGCCTTCCTAAACCCCTTCAATCGCGACAGGCCCAGCTGCACGAGACTGCAGCGAGAGACTGTTGCCTCCGAGAGGAGCTGTGTTTAAGCCATGTGCTGCCAGAACGTCCAAGACACCTTTGTGTTGAAAGATATCAGTGCTCATTCCCTCCGCATTGCCCTGTGAGAGAAATGTTTGTATCCATAACTAGGTGAAAGCACTACTGTTGGGATGAGTTCAAGAATTTTTGTCAGTTGCCCAAGGATGCCAGCCCTTTCAGTTTCTGCCCACTCCTTGCATTTTCTACTTGATCCAATCTGCAGTCGGAGAAATATTAAATATAAAAGCATAACCACTTCAAAGAAAAAATTGTTCAAATTCTATATTGGATTATTACACAAGATTAAGATTTCCTGATAAAGATGTTGCCTGGGTCTGCCACTAAGTCACGCAGTAAATGGAGAACAGGCTTGACAACTCTGCTGCCTGGAGTGAAATACCAGATACAATAGAATGTGTTCTACGCTTAACCCATTTCAATCAACAATCAAAGACAGTTTTCTTTCTAAATTCACCCATCTCGTATATATACTGGTAAAGTGTTTGGAATCGCTGTGGTTTTAGAACTATTCATTAGCAATAGTGAGTACTCCTAGAATGAATTGATTTATTTCACATAAAAACACTTTTCAAAGTAATTTTTATTTTTTGCCTTTTTGTCTGTCGGTAATAGCCATGACTTATGTACCCCCCCTCTCTCATGGTTTTTTTTAACATTTCTCCAGTTCTTTAGAACATATGTGTTGCACAGTCTTCTTTAAATCCTGCAGCTGGTATTTAGCTGGCCACTTTTCATTTGGGTACGCAATATTTGTCCTTTAGAGTTGTTGAGTCTGAGTGTTCGTACATATAGTTTCAAGCAGAAAAAAATAATGCTTTATCGTGACTTATATACCTATTGCTTTGTAAAATATTTGATGCTTGCTTCAGATATATTCAAATCTTTTATATGGCTAAATAATTCTTCTCCCATTTTAGGACATTTTACCATGTGTACCTTTTGATACTGAGAAGAGCATCAAATCTTTATATCTGGGCAGAATGTTCAGTGGCACTCCTGTTATCTGGCGACGGTTCAAGCGAAAACAGCCCACGAGGTGAGAATAAATGTAAAAATAAAATGTTATCCGTGCATGCTAAGCAGGAGACGATCTCTGGAAAATGTTAATTGTCCGGCTCGAATTAGCCAAAGGATGATTTAATCGAGATTTGGCCTGTCAATGAAGTCTATGATAAAAATTCAGCAAACTTTCTCTCTCATTCTGGGCTTCTTCATAATCTCAAATGGTCAAGTAAACTGTAGTCCCCGCAAAAGAGCAAAACTGTATTTCA